>NC_134244.1:63668039-64918039 GCF_965152275.1 Natator depressus | reverse complement strand
ATTTATAATTCCATCAAGAGCAATAAGAATAAGCAAGCATGTCTTTGTCTTTTATAAAAGCACGTACAGTTGTATAAGTGAGTAAGATGCACCCTTGAGAATCCTGGCACTGACAAATTTTTGATCCTTGTCTACTTCAGCAACCTTTAATGCATGGTCCTTTGTCCCAGAATGAAACACATGGGGATGTGACGTCTTCTCTAGCCTGCTTTCTTTACACAAATGTACTTCCTGAACAGTTGTAAACTCTGGTACAATCTCACACCAAAATTCTGGATTCAAACATCCTCAAGTTTTGGGAAACTTCACAACCCCAACCAAAGTTTCTAGCTTGGATCCATCTCTATGGAAAACCCTTTCAAAAACCACTATGTAGTTGGCAATTATTATATTTATCGTTGGTTTTTTTCAGCTAGTTTTGATGGTGTTCCTTTTCTATCTGATGCCACAGGCTAGATACATGTCTGTCCCTTGTCAACGGCAAATTGAAATCATTGCTAACAGAAAGTCATAAAGATCCCGTCATGCAGGTAGAAACATCTGAGTTACAGGAAGGGCCAATCATGCCTTGGCTTCTCTTGGAAGCACTGGAGGGGATGGGGGTTGTACAGCTGCAGCAGTTGAGTGGAGATGCTCTTCCCACTTGCTGCTGAAAAGTACAGCATCTGCTCTGTGAGCTTCCAGATGCTGGAAGGCGTTCAAGAGTGTATGCGCTTGCCACACCACTAGTCTCACTCCGTGCACCCCTTGAGGCTGTGGGGCACTGCTGGGTAGAAGAGCTGGTTAACCTTGCAGTGAGGGGCTGTTAGCAGCAGCAGCTGCCAGCCAATAGGGGGTGCGATTTGCAGGAAGTAGAAAGGAAGAGACTCCTTCTGCCCTTTTCCAAGCTGTGAAGTTTACCCATTTAAAGGGCACCAGAATATAGCCCGAAAGGTGTTAATTTCACATGGCTAATCTGAAATGCCCAACCTGCCAGGAGGAGATAGTTGGCTGTAGACTTTACATATTAACATACTAATCCTACCAAGTAGGCTCTTACGGTTGGAGCTTTAAAATTCCATTTGATCCATCCACAATGTTCACAGAGCAGTCAATAAATAAAAGAACCAGAAGATAGAAAATGTGGACACCTTACTTGATATCTTTAAAATTTAAACACTGTTCCCGGTACATTCCCTGGAGAGTGTAAAACCATTCAGCTCTAATGATTTAAACGGATAAGTGAGATGTATTTGGTGGTTTTGGCAGACTTTCTACATCTATAATTCAAAAATCACTACATATTTCACATTGTTTCTCTTTTCAACACTGCCCTGAGTGAAGTTTTACGAGTGTGAAATACTCCTATACTGAGACTGTTCATCCCTCACTCAGGCAATATTAAAGAGGAACTTTAATGCTGAATAAATCGTTCACTTACACCTGGCCTCGGCATAAATCCATATACACACCAAAAACTGTGTCAAGCACTCAAAGGTTAGCAAATGTCTGCGCAACCTTAATTCGGCCCCCAGGTGCACATGCATTCTGATACAATCTTTAATTCTATGATCACCTCCTATTTTGTCCACAGTATCCCCTTGCCTCATTCAACAATGGATAGCGGCAGAAAGTTGTGGAGGTGATGTGCCAGTAGGTTTCACGGATAATTGCTGACAGAAGAGAGATGGTGAAACTGGCGACTCTAGGGTTCCATTGCAGATCTGAAGGGGAGCATGATCTAGTGGGCACAGCCTCCTCTGCCCCATGCCCTCCAACCTGTCCCAGTCCTGTCTTTTCCTGACCCCTGGCTCCTTGTCCCAGTCCCCACTCAGGCTTTTCATCCTAGTCTCTTGGTCAGCTGCTCTTAGTCTCCCCCTCCAGGTTTGCAGTCAGAATCCCAATTCCCCCACTCCCAGTCTCTCCCTACAACCAATTCCAGTCTTCTTGCTCAGCCAGTCCCAGTTCCCCTCCTGGTTCCTCCATCTCTGCCCTCCAACCTACTGCCTCCCAGTTCCAGTCTCCTTCCCCAGGCTCTTCATCCAATTTCAGTCTCCCCTGCACATCCACCCTGGCTTCTTGCCCCAGTTTGCTCCCCGCATAGCCCCTCGTTAGATCTCAGTGTTTCCCACCAGCCCCTTGGCACCCAGTCTCCCTCCCCATTTTTCTCACAAGCTCCCAGTCCCCACTCACTCCAAGTCTTGGCCTCCCTCCCTCCCTGCCACAGGAGATCCCAGTCCCAGTCTCCTTACCTAGTGAGTCCCAATCAGTTTATCTCTGCCCTCTAATCTCACCAGACTTCTTGTCCCAATCTACTCCTTTCCTTCCCCATCTCACTTTTGTCACCACCATAACTGACCCAGATGGCTTCCCCCTCCACACTGCCTGGGTGCAAGCAGGAGATCATCGAGAGGTAGGCTCTCCGGTCTCAGTTCCTGTGTCCAGCCCCACAACCCAGCCCAAAGCAGCTGGAAGCAAAAATTACAGGAAAAATCTGGCTTCGTCCCTGTGGCCATGGACTGGAAGAAGCATTATAAGTCACTCTGAGAGGATGGCGCATGTGGCATCTGGTCAGCACTAGGGGCTGTGAAGGCATGCTGCTTTTTCAATGAGGGCAGAATCTCCAGAGATTTTAGCTGCTAAAATGGAAGAAGTCTCTACTGAGCATGTCAGAATGGTGTTTTTTCAAAGGCTTATCATTTGGCCAAATTTGGGCAAATTTTCACAATGATGACAGGCTGGCCCAGCCCTGGCATGAAGGACATTCCCTGCCAACTTTCAAGTCCCTGCTCCAAAGCACGTCGGTGCTAGCGCTGTTCAAAGAAAAGGACACCAGAATTTTTTTCACACAGGCAAAGCCATGTATTTTTCCCTTGCCTCGTTCTTGGAAATGGCTGAAAGATTTTGGCTGAAATTTTCCACACACAAAAATCAGCCAGAGGCAGACAGCTGGTTTGGAAAATTTCATCCCAAATGGTTAAAGTTTAGCAGCGTTATAAGCAACGAAAGCAGGGCCTTACAATAGGAAATGTGGGAGAACCTTAACAATCCCCGGTACCACCAGCCCCACCTCTATGTTTCACATCTATTTTCCTGTAACATTTTTGCTAAATACCAAAGCTACTTTTGCTTAACCAAGGTATTGCTCCCACCCAGCCCATCACTACCTTTCTGATCTTGCAATAACAACAGATGACAATCTTCCAAAAGTTAAGCGACTGTGATATTGGGAACATAAGAAAAGAGGACAAATTCAGGCCTGGAAAGAGAAAGTGTAACTCCCATTGACTTACATGGGACTTTGGTCAGGATAAAATTGGTCCTATATCCAAACTGCCAGATTAAGCCAAAGAAGTAGCTGAGCTATGAGGAAGAAAGGCCTTATTAAAAGACACTTCTTCCATCAGAGCAAAGGGAGCTAACAGAATGCAGGCTAAAGTTTTCCCTATTTATCCCATCATGACTTCACAATAGCAACACATGCCCTAGCAATAGCCATAGTAACCATCAGGCTTGTTTAGTGCTATTCCGGCCTTCAGTTTGTTCAGAAGGCAATGTTTGCTCACTGGTTTGAACACCCAGGATCCTATTATGTCGCCCTTCAAGTGGTGACTTGACTTATCTCAGTGTTCTAAGTGTGAGCATCAGTTACAGTGGAAAGGCTTTTCTTAAAGATGTTCAGATTCTGGATTCACGTGATCTCCTCTGGAAGATTGTACCATAGGGAGTTCCCCTGACAAAGAATGGTTTATCTCCAGCTCTCACATGCTTCGTCCTGAGCGCTCTGTGATCTGCCTTGTCCCAGAAAAGCACAGCTGTGCTCTGGGTCTATAGATCGAAATTTGATCTTTGATGTAGCTGGAGCCGGAATCATGAATTTGACCTCCAGCTGGCATTAAAAGTGAGTCATGGTGCAGGCCATGGCTATATTCAGCTCGTCCTTCCTGAGCCCGTGTCTGAGTGCAGAGACCTGTTGTATTTATTTAGATGGAATAAATGGGCCCAAACAGTCAGAGGTGTTAACATGACCTCGCAACTGTCCAACATTAAACAGTTTTAAGCAACTTTTGGGGTTTGGTGTACAAAGACCTCAGCCTGCATGGCAAACACATAATTAAAAATCTTTGTAACCTTTTATTGAAGATACAGAAAAGGAGGGGAAATAGTTAAAGCATTTGAAATGTAAAGTGTTAAGTAAGGCTTTCATTTTAACAACATCCTTAGTTTACTTTCCATTTAGCTGGGAAAGGAAAGGGAAACCCCTGGCTTCACAGTTTCTTCAATTGCATTAAAGATAACTGTCCTTTTGGGGAGAAAGAGACGAGGTTAGTTGAAATGGGCTGCAGCTTTTCCTGCTGCTAAGACAAAACAAGAAGGAAGAGAAAAGAACAGCACAGATAGAAAATGAAGCTTCTGTCTCTGGTTTTGACTTTCACCTGCAACCTGACTGATTGCAGGCATAGCACAGGATCTTATCAGTCACTCCAAGACCTGGCAAACTTGTACCAGATTGCGCTGTTTAGAGCATTGCATGTAGTTGTCTCTTTCTGTGTTGCAAAATAGGCAATGCTGCCCACTAGCTAAGCCAGACTCCTATTAAACAGAAGGCAAAAGAGAGGGATAGGAAAGAAAAGGAATAAGGTGGGAAAGAACATGTGTGTGGGGGTGGGAAGGGTTGACAGAGTCTCACATCCCAGATGGCATTCAGGAGTTAGCCAGTGGAAGTGATATCATCTCTAAATCCCACTCTGTCTGGTCCGCTCTGGTCAGGACATCTCTCAGGATTAGGTGAAGGTGGTCTGGGTCCCAGGAGCCAGTATAACGATAAAGCTTACCCCTTCCCCTTCTCTTGTCTTTCAGTTAGCCAGCACTGTGGTTGCCTTTGCTAACTTTTACCCCTCAAAGTCTCTTTTTGAGGACCTCCAAAGGGAGTGATGGATGAAATATTCCATTATTGTTTTTCCCACTAATTAGGTTTAATTTCTGACATACCAATTTTGGTTCACTGATTTTCAGTCCCAAACTTCTCATTTACCAGACTTGACCTTAATGCAGTCCTTGAAGTATAATCCAGAGAAAAAGACCTAATGCTAACCTATTCTTATTGTCTCCCTTTTGTACCTTTTCCCACCAACATTTATTGTTTATAGATTGTTGTGACATTTTATAAACTCTCACTCACTTTTTACAGTTGGGCTCACAATTAAGGTAAATTAATAGGCCCAATTATCACAACAGACCCCCTCTCCTTTTGGGATCCCACCGTCATGTATTAGAATGGCTGGATATTGTGCTCTTCTTGTAGTGGGTCCTGTATGGTGGATCTCATTCCTCAGGCATCTGTCTCAAATCCACCTTTCCTCCTCACTTTTAAATATCACCAGCAAACATTTTCCTTCAAGGCTGTTTTTGGTACGCTCACTGCTGATTCCATATTTATTACGTTTCTCCCTCCATTTTTATTCTGTATTGGACCCTCTCTACTGGTTCTTTGTGTCTGACACATTAAACAGGTGGTTTAATAGTGCTACAGCACAGTGCCCTGTGTACACTGTTGGAGAGAGAGGGGAGCATGTTATAAATATACTTATTAGCATATGATTTTCTTAGTAGTAAGATTTATACATATATAATATACATACACACAGACAATTTGCTGTAATGTGAAATTCCTTCCTGAAGATCCCAATTCAGCAATGCATTTAAGCATATGCTTAACTTTAAACACATGATCAGATGAGTTGTAGGCTTCAGTGGAAGTACTCATTCTTAAAGTTACACCTGTCCTAAAGTACCATTTGTTTGCACTAAGAAGCTCAAATTACATGTGTGCCTTCATTTAAATCTACATTCTATGCTTCTCAGTGATTACATTAGCATACTTTAAGGGTATTTGTCCTTCAGGATGAGGGAAAACAGAAACATGTGACAATGAATAATAGCAGAGGGAGAGCTCAATTAAGAGAAACAGTGCAAGCAATGGAGGAAAGAGCGTTGTTCAGCCAAGATTTGAAAAGAGATGAATTTCTGAGGATAAGGCTGGTACAGGAAAGACGTTTCATAGGGTGGGATTTAAAAGGCGAAGGTTCTTGTGAAAACAAGACTTTGGGGAAGAACAAGGAGGAGGCCAGTGTTTTATGAGGTTAGTAGGGAGATACACAACTTAATGAATGATATTTCCAATCCTGTCTCAATTTGAAGCCATCTTGTACCTGTCTCCCTGCTGATCAACATGATCAACTACACAATGCAAAAATTACCTTCTGATTAGTTATATCATTCAGATTTCACGGGGAAATTCTGTTACCAAAGAGGCAACTCGTTTCAAACAAACGAAGTATTAAAAAAACCCACAAAAACCACACACACACTCTTTAGATTATTCATTGAATAAAAAAAAATTGGTCAAACATTTAAAAGAGATTTTGGGGGTCTCACTTTTTGGGTACCCAATCTGGATACTGATGCTGCCCACTCACCCTCTCAAAACCAGGGAGTCTAAAGGTGTACCATGGAAAAAGAAGAGAGCAACAAAAATCACGAGGCACTTTTGAAAATCTTGGGGAGGGTAATAGCTTAGGACGAAAACCAATATTGGTGGAAGGTGACAAATGAAGCCAATTGATTTCAATGGGAGTTAGGTGCCTTTGAGGATCTGGGCCTATGTATATTAAATATAGCAGCATGAGATAGACGAAGATACCCCAGTCTACCACAGCTTCATCCTTCTGGAAAGAGGGAACAACTTTAGAAATAGTAGGAAAACAACAACTACTCAAGCAGTAATGCTTAGTCACCTTTTATCATCTTGCAAACTGAACGTGCCACAGATTGGTGCATCATTGTGAACTTCCTGGCTTCAAAATCTTTCAACCGTTAGGGTAAAAAGAGAAACAAAAAACAAAGTCAACTAGTGGCCAAAGCAAAGAACGTTTACACTCTAGCATGCCTGTTTCTACTAAAGAGAATTAGGAGCAGCTTTGGAAGATCCTTAACGTTTCCTACTGAATTTCTGCCAGAGGTGGCCCTGTAATAATGCAGAGTCAAAGAGGAACAGCTGCTACAGCTCTCTCTGAGCCATCAATGCCAACTGCCCTCTTTGGAACCTTCTCGGAAAAGGGGCAGGAGAAAGTTTCTCCATCGGGTTATGATAGCTGATAAAGGTTGGGAAAGGGTAAACATGACCACTGTGGTGTTTTGCATAGTAACTACAGATGGGACATTCTACTAGTACTATGAACCTACTGTTCACTTGAGATCCTGGCCCTAAATTGTCCTGATTTCTGCATGTTACACACCAATGATTCAAAAATGATTGAAGTCTACATAAGGCAGCTTTCCACTCCCTTTAAATGCAGCACATTCAGCTAGCTCCTACAAGCAGTAACATTTGCAAATTAAAAGAAGTACTTGTGGCACCTTAGAGACTAACCAATTTATTTGAGCATAAGCTTTCGTGAGCTACAGCTCACTTCATTGGATGCATACTGTTGAAAGTGTAGAAGATCTTTTTATACACCCAAAGCATGAAAAAATACCTCCCCCACCCCACTCTCCGGCTGGTAATAGCTTATCTAAAGTGATCACTCTCCTTACACTGTGTATGATAATCAAGTTGGGCCATTTCCAGCACAAATCCAGCTTTTCTCACGCCCCCCCCCCCCACACACACACACAAACCCACTCTCCTGCTGGTAATAGCTTACCTAAAGTGACCACTCTCCTTACAATGTGTATGATAATCAAGGTGGGCCATTTCCAGCACAAATCCAGGGTTTAACAAGAACGGCTGTCGGGGGGGGGGGGGGGGGGTAGGAAAAAACAAGGGGAAATAGGTTACCTTGCATAATGACTTAGCCACCCCCAGTCTCTATTCAAGCCTAAGTTAATTGTATCCAATTTGCAAATGAATTCCAATTCAACAGTCTCTCGCTGGAGTCTGGATTTGAAGTTTTTTTGTTGTAATATTGCAACTTTCATGTCTGTAATCGCGTGACCAGAGAGATTGAAGTGTTCTCCGACTGGTTTATGAATGTTATAATTCTTGACATCTGATTTGTGTCCATTTATTCTTTTACGTAGAGACTGTCCAGTTTGACCAGTGTACATGGCAGAGGGGCATTGCTGGCACATGATGGCATATATCACATTGGTGGATGTGCAGGTGAACGAGCCTCTGATAGTGTGGCTGATGTTATTAGGCCCTGTGATGGTGTCCCCTGAATAGATATGTGGGCACAGTTGGCAACGGGCTTTGTTGCAAGGATAGGTTCCTGGGTTAGTGGTTCTGTTGTGTGGTATGTGGTTGCTGGTGAGTATTTGCTTCAGGTTGGGGGCTGTCTGTAGGCAAGAACTGGCCTGTCTCCCAAGATTTGTGAGAGTGTTGGCTCATCCTTCAGGATAGGTTGTAGCTCCTTAATAATGCGTTGGAGGGGGTTTAGTTGGGGGCTGAAGGTGACGGCTAGTGGCATTCTGTTATTTTCTTTGTTAGGCCTGTCCTGTAGTAGGTGACTTCTGGGAACTCTTCTGGCTCTATCAATCTGTTTCTTCACTTCCGCAGGCAGGTATTGTAGAACCTACTGATCGCTATTCCTACCTACATGCCTCCAGCTTTCACCCTGACCACACCACACGATCCATCGTCTACAGCCAAGCTCTGCGATACAACCGCATTTGCTCCAACCCCTCAGAAAGAGACAAACACCTACAAGATCTCTATCAAGCATTCTTACAACTACAAATCCAGACTCCAGCGAGAAACTGTTGAATTGGAATTCATTTGCAAATTGGATACAATTAACTTAGGCTTGAATAGAGACTGGGAGTGGCTAAGTCATTATGCAAGGTAACCTATTTCCCCTTGTTTTTTCCTACCCACCCTCAGACGTTCTTGTTAAACCCTGGATTTGTGCTGGAAATGGCCCACCTTGATTATCATACACATTGTAAGGAGAGTGGTCACTTTAGATACGCTATTACCAGCAGGAGAGTGGGTTTCTGCGGGGCGGGGGGGGCGTGAGAAAAGCTGGATTTGTGCTGGAAATGGCCCAACTTGATTATCACACACATAAGGAGAGTGATCACTTTAGATAAGCTATTACCAGCAGGAGAGTGGGGTGGGGGGAGGTATTTTTTCATGCTTTGTGTGCATAAAAAGATCTTCTACACTTTCCACAGTATGCATCCGATGAAGCGAGCTGTAGCTCACGAAAGCTTATGCTCAAATAAATTGGTTAGTCTCTAAGGTGCCACAAGTACTCCTTTTCTTTTTGCGAATACAGACTAACACGGCTGTTACTCTGAAACCTGTCATTTGCAAATTATTTCTCTAGTCAGCTACCTACATATGGAGATTTCTCTAGTTATGGCTGGGTTGCAACACACATTTCGACTTGGGGTCAGCCATCTTTTCAGACACCTTTTATATTGTTCCCTCGGTCATCCTGCTAACGTATTTAGGTACTGATGTGCACATCATAGCCACACCCCCGCTTGCTGTTTAAAGGCAACTCTGCAGCACCTCCTGGAGTCCAGGGAGGACTATTACTGCACTTCCAACACTCATGTTGAAGTATAATTTCCAGGTTTGCCCACCACTTTCCATGCAGGGTCACACAGGTGCTCTGATTTTAGCACAGTGATAAGATCTGGCAGGTGATATTTTGTGAGGTAAATGACAAGCATTTCCCTAAAATGAGATCAAGCAGTAAAGAAAGAAAATGGGAGGAAAGAAAAGGAAGAAAGGAAAGGAATTGGCTCTGGCTTTGAGGTGTCCTGTAAGTTACACTGAAAGTGAAAGTTAAGCACTTCCTATGGTCTACAGTAATGCTGGGAGAGGACTGAAAGGCTCATTGGCCAATACCAAGTTGACCTATGCAGGCAACATTTTCGGAGGGTGGGGGGAGATAATATATTTCATCCGAAGTTCTAATTTCAAGGAAATCTTTAATTGAATTTTATCAGGGTAGGGGATGTTCAAAGAAACAATAAAATTGGTTGAAAGTTTTTGACTTTCAAAATATGTCATGGAATGATCGCAAAAAAAAATTCTTACTGATTTTTCAAACAATTCTAATTAGGAGTAACGGGATGGAGCTAAGCAAGGGAACATTTAGGATGAGTAAGATCTATTAGGACTGTAGAATATCTCCCAAGGGAAGTGGTAGATGCTTCACTGCTTGCGGGAAATTTAAAACTGGACTGGAGAAACCACTAATTAATGAATGTAGTGAACAATTCTGCATTAACAAGCAGGTGGACTAAATGACCTCAGTGGTCTTTTCCTTCTCTAACCTTCTCTGATCCTAGAATCCTTCACAAGGTAAAGGGGGACAAACAAAGCAGAGAAAGAAAGCATCTGCTATCATTTAACATCCAGAGCAGTACACGTGCAACAGGTGGATGGAACAATTATGTTCTCATACGGCACTTGACACAGATGGTTACCAGGCTGTCAGCTCCATTGTGTTTGCATTTGGGTTACATAATGTGTCACTGAGACTGTCTGAAGTTATCTAACGGCCCTCTAGGCATCATCTGATTCTTCTAAAGGTTTTGATGGTTTCCTTTGCAAGGCCTCTATTCTCTCCCACTGGAAATCATCCAAATCATTAGAGATTTCAATATGTTTGAGTGTTTTTTTCCTTAGGGCATAAGACAACCAAGGATAGACAGATAGATAAATTTGAAAAGCAAGTTGCGTTTTTGTTTGATTTGTTGGGCTTTTTTGAGTGTTAGAATTTCAATGATATTTCAAATTTTGAAAATTTGAAATATAAAAAATTGGGAAAGTCTTGATAAAATTGTCATAAAACTATTTCCTTTTATTTTACCATCTGGTTGATACATTCTGAATTTTGAAATGTCAAACTTTTGAAATGTAAAAAAAAGGGGGGAAATTTAAAAAACTAGATCTCTTCAGACTGCTCTGGTTATAATTCCCAGATGATTGGCAAGACGTTTAAAAATGTTTGTAAGTGAAACATTGTGAAGCCAGGGTTTATTTTTTTGGCTAATTTCAGCTACATCACTGGCCACAACGAGCATCCGAGAGTACTCGGAAGTCACTCATTCCATCATGGCAACACATCTACCACCACTGCCTCGCTCTTACAGAGTACTTTTAATCCAGAGATCTGAAAGCACTTTACAAAGCAGGTCCTATCTTTTCCATATGGGGAAACTGAGGCACAGAGCCAGGAAGTGACTTGCACAAAATCACCCAGCATGATATTGACAGATTCAGGACTAAAACTCATCTCTCCTGGATCCCAGTCTAGTACACTATCCACTGTGGCAACCTAAGTTCCATTCACAGGCATGGAAAATTGCAGCGTCATATAAAAGTTCACCAGCACCAGTTACCTAAATCTGTTGGGTGTGATCCTCAAGTGGGTGCCAAAAGAAGCAACTTCTCAACCCTCTCCCCTTCCTTTTGTGCAGACTGTGTCAGGGCCAGACACACTTGTGATCCTTGTGCTTTTGTGGTTCTAGTGTGGCTGACTCCTCGTGAGAGCAGCTGTTCTCGCCAGGTTTCATTTGAACATCTTGCAAGATTTCAGTGGCATCACAGCTGACTATGGATATGAGCCCTGGCCCCGACTGGTCAGTGAAACCAAATCTCAGTCTCAAGCAAGCCAGAACCAGGTCTGAAGACTGCCTCCTAGACCCAATCTTGCCAAATCTGAAAGGTTCACTTGTGCCCACTATAAATTCACAAATACACAAAGGCTGGGATTTTCAAAGTTAGTTGAAATGACTAGGAATTGGACGTACAAAACCAATACAAGTAGGACTCTATTCCTGGCTCTGTCACCTCTCTCTGCCTCAGTTTTTCCCTTGTAAAATAGTGAGATCATCTGATGAAAAATGCTTTATAAGTGCTAGATATTATCATCTTGTTCCCTACAAAAATCTGCATATATCCTATATAGCTACACCAAATGCAATATATCTCTGAATGGTACCTATGCTGAACCAGGATGAATGATCCATACAGTAAAAGTGAAAGAGGAAGAGATTTCATATTTATTGTTAGAAAAGGGCTAAGGAGTATAAAAAGAAAGATTTTCATAAATACATGTTTTATTTTTAGGCTAGAAACGCTAGCTAAAGAAACTCCATTGCAAGAGTTTCCCTTTTAGAATGGCTCACTGATCACTCAGTTAATCCTTGATGTACTCAAAGACTAGCATTTGTATTCAAGTTCTGAGATGTTCTCAACATATAAATTTAACCCCGATTTCTTCTTTTGCTGAGGTCTGAGAAGAAATTCAGCCTTCAGTCAATTGCATGGTACTCTAGTAACCTGAACAGCTCAGACGCTGCCATAGTATGTTTACATTGCAGAGCGAAATCATTTGTATAGCACTCTGCGTTTTTTTGCTCTGGCCCCTCCATATCCATTTTGACAAATGGGTGCTCAAGCACCATTCTGTACCCCATTGTACTCTCCTATAATAAATTGTTTACGGGCTCCACCAGTGGGTACTCTGGCACAGGCACAAAGCTACACAAAGCACCTGGTTCCCAGTGAAACACTCCATGATGTGACCGCCCATCAGATAATTTACTGGAGCAGAGGGATCTGGGATGTCCTGGCCAGTTTCATTGTTCTTAGATCCAGGCGTCCAAATGTCATCTTGAAAGCAATTGTTTATGTTAGTGTGGTCTATGAGGCAAATTGAACTGTTTCTGCTGTGATTCAAAAGTCATCATCCCCCCCGGCCAGTGGTTCTTTGAATAGGAGAGTATGTGAGAAAGCCAGAGGAATGGTTCTTTTGGCTGTATGGCAAAGTTAGTGGAACTTCTCAAAAGTATCACTGCACCCATGAGATTTAATAGATTTGCAAGTGACACAATGATCTTGTCAAGACAATTTATTTTAAAACAGAAGATGTCCATGTGTCCTCCTTTAGTTTAGACAATTCAAGCTCCTGAACACCTCTATGCCTTTTTAGCCTAGTGGCATTACCTACTTAATAACTATAACATGACGTCATCAATGCCTTGTGACTCTAAGGCCGAGCATTCCAGGAAGATGTGTATTATCGGGGGGGGGGAGGGTCTATCATTTATGTTACATATAGTTAGGCTTGGAAAGATTAGATTTTTTACTGGTACAGATCTATTTCACCATACACACAAACCAACAAAAAATATTTTCATCGACAATAGAAATTTACAGATAGGCAAAATAAGGAAAATGCTGCTTGAGAAATTAGAGTTTCATTTAAGGATATTTACTTTGTATGTTTTGACATGTGATGTTGAGAATTTATGTTTTAACTGTTAACATGCTAACTTTTTAAATCTCAACCTTTACTGTCATTAAATAATTATTGTCTTACCTACTATAATTTCCCACAACTATGCAAATTTAAAATGGATAAAAAGAAACAATATTATCCATCACAATTATAAAAAAACCCTAATTCTCCCAAGGCTATTTATAGTGAAATGTACTGATCAACCAAGTTGAGAGGAAAGCTATAATTCTACAGAAAAAGACCTATCTAGGACTCAGATTATTGATATAAACAGAAGATGCTGGACTGTGGGTGGCCCCATTTACTATGATATATGCTTTTAATTTCTTTAACATCTCTAAATTGTAAATTAATGGGACATGGTCCCTTTGATTATTACAGTACCTGGAAATAATGTTGAATGATTTAACCCTAAGTGGTTTTTTTAAAAGGAAAAAATGGGTTTGTTTTTTATCTCGGAAAGTGACCCACATGTTGGGGAAACTGATCAATTGCTGACTAGCTCCATTCAGGCGGCTCATTTCATTTTCATCCTGGATTTAATCCATCATGCTGCCTTTCCTTGTCAACACAGCCTAGGAGCAGCCACTTGATAATGAAGAGCCACAAATGCTCCTTTCTGTCTCCGGAAACAAATGAAGTTCATTAGGTAAAAGATAGCAGAGCTTTTCCTGGGCAAAGATAGATCCTTGATTTGCTGTGGTGGCCCTGGGCCATAGGTAGGGACCATCTAAGAAGCGCTGCAGCTCGCTTGTATACAAGGACACCTTCAGTAGAGGGAAGGAAGGTGATATCTTTCTTTTCTAATTGAACGGGACAGCTAATTGATCATGAGGGTTTGTTAGAAATGCTGTTACAATGAAAATACATATGTGTCACCCAGGAATACTGCATGCTTAATAGTGCTGCCTAAAAGGACAGTTCATTAATCCCAGGATACGATTTCCCTTGTACTGACATTTCTGAATGAAGCGTTTTTATTTTTCACACCAAATCCAAAGAACAGGCTTAGATCAATGCAAAATCCAGGGATTAACTGTGGAACCTTTCCAATTTAACTAACATTTTGTGATCTTCATTTCCTAGGCCAGAGGTGCCCAACCTACAGCCCACGGGTCATACACGGCCCATCAGAGCATTTCATAAGGCCCGTGGCCTGCTGCAACACAATATACTAACAGCCAATTCATGAGTATTTTGTCATCATGTTTACATCATTTTAGTTTATACAACAGACATAGAAACCACCTGTCTAAATATATACGAAACAAGCTGAACTTAAAATATAAATCAATATAGATGAGTTTAAATCTTATTAAAATATGCAGAAAATGTTTGGCCCACACAAGGCTGTGCTTAAGTTTATGTGACCCTCCTGTGTTATAAGGTTGAGCACTACTGTCCTAGGCCTTTGACAGAAAAGCAAGAACATGTCACTTTCATAAATAAGTTATTTTATTTCCATTTGTGAAGCAGCACCAGATCTTAATCTTCTCTCAGCTACACTAGTGTCAATCAGGATGCGGGCCCCTGGGTAAAGTGGCATAAATGGGATTGGAACCAGGCCCTCCACTATCCTTAACAATTCTTTCCCCCAGGGTGCTGATGAGGGGAGATCATCTGCCCAGCAGGACACTGATTGCTGCTCTTCCTCGTCATTCACTGATTTCCAGGACATTTCATATTTCATTCTAGGCGAGGGAGTCTTCTTTGCAGGTATCAACACCTGCTTCAGAAGAGGTTTCTTTAAGAATCATTATTCATGAAGCTGATTTCCCCCCTCTTCTGGCTGATGTACTTTCCTGTTGCTCCATCAGCTTCAGCACGACTGAGAGCTATAATCATCTTCCAAATTAAAGCAAGCTCAAGTCTGAACAGCAGGACAAAAGCCAACAAAGTTAACCTTTGATGGCCTCAAGTGCTGGTCAATGCTTTAGAAAAGCCAGTTATTCCATCTAAGACTACAAGCCACAGGGCTTATGGTCTTGAAAATGCTAGAAATATTTTCACCTCTTATGAGTCACACACAAAGTTTTCAAACTTGCAAGTTCCTCTGAGTCTGTGTCATCCAAATGCTTTTCTATTAGGCTTGCCCTCTTTCTGCAATTTTACTTTGCATCTGCTCTTCTGCCTGAAATAATTAAGCCCTCCTTTATCTACAGCATTTACTAGTAAAGGCATGATTTCCTTGCAGCCATTAAGAGCAAAATCTGCTTTTCAGCTGGGCACAACAGTTTACAAAGAGTCTAGAAGTGAGTTAGAAAAGTTTTAACTCATTGTAACACGAGTAAAAGATTATCTGATCATACGTGTTTCCTGGTATCTTAATCCTTGGGTGACGCATGCCCCACATACTCCTCTCAGAAGCGCTAAAGGGACGTACAGAATCATCTATGTTAAGGTAGCACCTAGAGGCCCCCATCAGGGATCAGGGCCGAATGGTGCTAGGTGCTGTACACACACACACACACACACACACACACTGAACAGTCCCGTCCCCCCAAGAGCTTATACCTAAGTATAAGATGAAAGACAACAGGTGGATACAACAGACGGGGTCCCCGCACAAGATAACCATGAGATAATTATGATTAGTGTAATAAGGAGGCACAGCACACCAGCTGCCTCGACATGAATAAGTGCTACTCAGCGTAAGGACTGAAGAATCAGGCTGGGAGAGTACATAGGAGCTCCCTCAGGGCCTGATCCTGCTTCCATTGAAGTTAATGGGAGCTATTCCTTGACTTCTATGGAAGCAGGATCAGCCCTTTCAGGAGTGCCAGAAACGTTTGGTGTTATCTAGGATCAGCTGTTAGGCAGGGCATGGCATGTAGAGAGTTCAGTTATAAGCGAGCTATGCCAGCATTATGCCAGCGAAAGATTCCTCCTTAGCCAGAGGTGCTGGAACAATTTCTATAGTGTGGGTGCTGAGAGCCATTGAATGAAACGGTAAACCCTGGATATAATGGAAACCACTTCAAGCCAGGGGGTGCTGCTGCACCCCCAGCAGCCCTAGTTCCAGCACCTATGTCCTCAGCTGTCTCTCTAAAGCAACTTCAAGTTCTCTTGCTACCCTGCAGTAATGTGAAGAGGACCTAGGGAGAGCCAAGGATCTGGCCCATGGAAACTAAGGCACCTGTCTTACTGGTGGAAGGCCACACACACAAAAAAGAGGACCAATACAACTTGGAAAAGCTCTCTACATAGTCTAAAATAGGTTCCTATACATGGCATATACAGAATGCAGGATCTGGGGGGTGGCATAAAAGTTTTACTACTACTCATTTGGGGCATGGGACTCCCCGCACAAGTCACTCATTCATTCCCTATGCATGAGTAAGGAGGCCATCCCAAACTCATGCCACTCCACAATATGTCGGTGCTCCATTGTACGTTAGACATATCAAGTTATAGTGGTACCATTAAAACGATACTTCACAAAATGCTAGTGAATGCATTGAACAGAAAAACTCTACATCGGATGGGTCTTTATGGCCCTGACCCGGCACAAGGCATAAGCAAGTGCTTAACTTTATGTTGTCAAGCATGTGCTTAAACGTTTTGCTGGATCAGGCCGATGATTCTGTGATATACATGGTACAAACACTGCCATTTCTTCTCTGGATATCAAAATACCACAGAATATATCCAGAAACTACTACACCAGTTTGCTCTCAGTGTAGCTCCACAGGAGTCTTTGTAGGTTAACTTCACCAAATAGCCTTGCAGAAGCCGTAATTCATATCACTTTATTACTAGGACTTGACAAGACATAAAGAGTACCTCACATACTGAGAATCTCTAGTTAGATCACCACAACACACTGGAGTGACGTTTCTGATGTCGCCTGGGTGCTGAGATATAGTTTATATGCACAAAGTATAGGTACTGTCATTGACGAGAATACTCCCTTGGAGTCACGAAGACTAATTGCAGGAGTGAGAATTACTGATGTGGTGAAGGATAGTAAGATGGGGGCCTTATATTGGTTCATAGACGGTAGTTCTATTGTTTTACATGGTGTAATACTATGTATTCAATAGCAAGTATTCCCTTCTCTCTGCCCTATGGCACAGATACTTAAGTTCTCTTTTCCGAGGGTCCTGGCCATGCCAGCTACTCAAATCCCCCTTCCTGTTCCTGGCACTGATGCAGGGGCAGGCTGGAGCGCACTTTTACCCACATCTGTACCTTTTTATTTCCATGCTGCAGCCTTTCCTCATGCGTAAAAGCAAAATGCATCTGGAGCAGTTGGGAAGTACGAGCGGGTGTGCGTTGCGGGGAGTGGAGGGGTATCTGAAAGCCATAGGTGACTACGTTTACATTTATATAGTTAGATTTTTAAAAAAAAATGCAGCACCTTTGGCTTTAAATCCTGGTTTTAACAGCTTATTGGCCAGATTTTCAAAAGATGCGGAGCACTTTTGAAAATCTGGATTTTGGGGAGGTCCCTAAATGTGAGGCAGGCTCTTTTAATTAAACGGCCCTAAAATGTGTGTTTGGTTTAAACATGATCCTACCATTCACATGTGCAGCTTCCATCGTTGAGAGAACACTGGCAAATCACCGCCTTTTTATTTCCAGTATTTCTGTGGGAGGCTTTTGTCTTGTCTGTGTATTACATATTGTGTCATGGCCCCCATTTGGTGCTTAATTCTCACAGTGTGTCTCAAAACCGCCTCGCCATCAAGAGATATCTCATAGCTCCAATGCCACTGAACTAGAACAAACTAACACGGGGGCTAACACTTTGCAGGTCTGCTGACTAAGGACATTGGAACCATGATATTAACAATCATGTCTTGACTCCTGGATGCGTAACAGATACATAAAGTTCCCAGTGACTTGGAAAACAGTAACATATGTTGCAGTCACTAATGACTTGTTTAGCAACCAGGGAGACTGACACAACGGATTTGCTTTAACCTCAACAGCAAAGAGTAATTATAGAAGAATTTTTATAGGACATGGGATGATTTACTCAGACAAATACAGGAGCAAAAAGAGCCCATCCAAAAGACACCCAGGTTTCCACAACACCATGTTGCATCCCAGAACGCTATTTATAATAGAAACGTTGACCCTCACCGTATGATTATTACTATGGATGCTAAGAATCTGATGCTCGCATCACTGGAGTCAATGGGCCTAGCTCTTCATTACCTGGCACCTTGTCCAGTCATGTACAACAGTGCAAAAAGGGTTTAAAACTACTACCAAGCCAGAATGGAGGCATTTTAAAACCAACTATGCACAATGGCAAGTAGGGCTGCCAACTTTCTATCTGCAGAAAAGCAAACACCCTTGCCCCGCCCCCTGCATCGAGGACCCACCCCTTCTTTGAGCCCCAACTCTGCTCACTCCATACCCCCGCCCTCTGTCACTTACTCTCCCATACCCTTCTTACTTGCTCATTTTCACTGGGCTGGGGCAGGAGTTTGGGGTGCGGGAGGAGATGAGGGCTCTGGCTGAGGGTGCAGGCTCTGGGACGAGGGGTTTGGATTGCAGGAAGAGGCTCCGAGTTGGAGGATGGGGCCGAGGGGTTCTGAGTGTGGGAGGGGGCTCCGGGCTGGGGCAGGTAGTTGGGATGTGTGAGGGGGTATGGGCTCTGTGGTGGGGGTGCAAGTTCCAGAGTGGGGCCAGAAATGAGGGGTTCAGGGTGCAGGAGGGGGCTCCAGGCTGGGTCAGGGGGTTGGGGTGTGAGAGGGGGCTCTGATCTGGGGCCAAGAGATTCAGAGTGCAGGAGGAGGCTCAGGGCTGAGGCAGGGGGTTGGGGTGCGTGCTCTGGGAGGGAGTTTGGGTGCAGGAGGGGGCTCAGAGCTGGGATGTGGGAGGGGGTTCAGGGTGCGGGCATCGGACAGCGCTCACCTCAGGCAGCTCCCGCAAGTGGCCAACATGTCCCACTGTCTCCTAGGCACAGGGGCGGCCAGATGGCTCCACGCGCCGCCCCTGCCTGCAGGCACTGCCCCCGCAGCTCCCACTGGGTGGGAACCACCAATGGGACCTGCGGAGCCAACGCTTGGGGCGGGGGTAGCCTGCGGAACCCCCTGGCCACCCCTGTGCCTAGGAGACAGAGGGACATGCCAGCTGCTTCTGGGAGCTGCACAAAGCCAGGGCAGGCAGGGAGCATCCCTTAGCCCCACTGCACCGCCAACTGGACTTTTAACGGCCCAGTCAGTGGTGCTGATCGGAGCCACCAGGGTCCCTTTTTGCCTGGGCCTTCTGATCAAAAACCAGACAAAAAATTATTCTGGAAACCCTATCTGCAGAGCAGTGATGAATAAGGCCTAACTGGAGTTTTGCCATTGTGTTCAATCAGCCCCTAATTTATTGTACAGTAATGTGCTTACCTTTAACTGGAAGTTCTATTATAAACTGAATACTTTCCAGAAGTATTGCTACATCGTCCTAATTTGAGAAACCTTAAAAAGCATTCTCCAACAGTGTTCCAGACACGAAAGAGTAATTTCTAAGAAATCAGAGACTGTTCCGTCCTTGTAAATGACAAACCTCATTAGAGGGAACAACTTCTTTGCTTTTAAGCTAGCATCTCCATATCTACTGTATTTTTCTTGACCTCTGGATTGTGGCGGTGCTCAGAATATTTAATATAAATGCAACTCTTTCCTTTTCTGACAATACAGTATTTTTAAATGTGTCAACTTGTGTGTTTGTTCACACTGCCCTCCTGAATACATAGCAACACATATTCGTGGGGTCAACTTAGATGTTTCACTGTGACATTGTCATATTTTGATTTTTTTTCCTACCATCTCTTGACTTTTTTCTCTCTTAAAAGCTTGAAAAAAGGATAAAAGAAATTGTGTGATATTTCCATGGACTACATATATTTATTTCACCCAGCTATACACAGCTAGGTAAATGATTCACTATGTTTGTCATGATATTTTTCAAATAAAACACTTCTTTTTTCCATTATCTTCCCAGCTCTGCTGAAGAGTCAGTGAGAGTTTTGCTTGAGTATCCTCTTCAAAGCTGAGTCCAGAGTTTGTGTGTTATCTCCTATATGGGTAAAATTCACCCCTGTGGAGAGGGCCAGTTCAAGGCCAAGGCCCCATTTAAGACCCCCAAAGCAAAGGCCACTGCTCAATGGGAGTCTTCAGTGAGCACTGGATGAGATCTTAAATGGAAATTATCTTAAATTGGATGAGATCTCAAAATAAGATCTTAAATGGAACTTTGGCCTTGCCCAGGAATGTATTTCACCTGTATGACCTTTATCGGCATGCACCTGAAAAGCCTTGTGGTTAAGATGAACTAGAGTAATTTCCTGGCTCGGTCACAAGTTTCCCATAAGACATTGGGCAAGTCAGTTCATCTCATTATGCCTCATTCCCCATCCATAATATAGGAACATTGATGCTTTTTTTCTCCCACATTTTGTCCCATCTCTTTAGACTGTAAACCCTCTGAGGCAGGAAAACTGACCTATTACATGTTTGTACAGTGCCTAGGGCAGGGGCCAGCGAACTTTTTGGCCCGAGGGCCACATATGGGTGAGTAAGTTGTATGCAGGGCCATGAATGTAGGGCTGGGGCAGGGGGTTCGGGTGCGGGAGGGAAGAAAGTGCAGGGTGTGGGAGGAGGTGTGGTGTGCAGGAAGGGGCTCAGGGCAAGGGGTTGGGGTGCAGGGTGTGGAAGGGGACTCAAGGCAGGAGGTTAAAGGGTCCGGGCAGGGGGTTGGGGTGCAGGAGGGGTTCGGGCTGTAGGTTCCGTCCTGGCGCCACTTACCTCGAGCAGCTCCGGGGTGGCAGCGGCACACTGTGAGACTAAGGCAGGCTCCCTGCCTGCCCTGGCCCCGTGCCACTCCCAGAAGTGGCCAGTATGTCCGGCAGTGGCTCCTGGGGGTGGGGCAGGGTAGGCAGCTCTGCCGCACGCTGCCATCACCTGTGGGTACCACCCCTGAAGCTCCCATTGGCCGCGGTTCCGTTCCCGGCCAATGGGAGCTGCGGGGGGTGGTGCCTATAGGCAAGGGGAGTGCACAGAGCCCTCTGCCCCTCTCTTCCCCCAGGAGCCGCAGGGACGTGGTGCCAGCTGCTGCCAGGAGCAGTGCGGGGCCAGGGCAGGAACGGAGCCTGCCTTAGCCCCCCCGCGCCACGGGGCTGGCAATCCCGCGGGCTGGACTGAAAGCCCTGATGGGCCGGATCTGGCCCACGGGTCGTAGTTTGCCCTCCCCTGGCCTAGGGCAATCAGGCTCAAATCTTGGATGGTGCCTTGAGTCACTACTGGAATATAAGTAACAATCCTGGTTTTCCCCCTTCATCTCCTGCCGTGTGCTCTGGATCCCTAATGTTTTGCTCAGTTCCTCATTGAGGCCTCAATACTGAGCATGATCTCTGGAATATTTCTTGCTGTTGCATGGATAAGATGCCATTCGGGTCTAGAAAGCTTCATTTGTCACATGAATGTCGTGCCAATGAAAGACTACTGTGCCCATAGAATAATTTTTTATCAATGTTCAACAGAGGATGATTTGGCTTTGCATTCTATCCACAAACAATTAACCCCTACATTCATTTTGTGGACAAAAGGATTTTGAATTCATTTTGTTGACAAAATGATTTGGGACCACGAAGGAAACACTATTTGACAATCCCTGCACATACTTCATTCTGTGGAGAAAATGCATTCTGCTAGCTGTCCAATCAATTATGCAGACAAAATGAATTTCATCATAATTCTGTCAACAAAATGTTAACTTGCTTAAATTATTCTCCCAACAAAATACATTAACTTAAAATCCTTTTGTCCACAAAATAGATTTAAGCATTTAGTGAAGCCTTGTAAATAGTGTAGTCTGTTAGTTTAGCATGCGTAATGCAAATATATGGATTAAATGAGTCAGCAGTTCTTGGTCTACAAGGCAGAGAAGGTCTGGACTGTCTCATGTTTTCCATTCACTGTAAGGTCAGCATGAAGTCAAGGTGAGTTATCTGAGATGCAGTGTGTAAACAAGTGTACCAGGACCATACAGCAGGATCTTTTCCCCATTTTTATTTAATCGTTGGAGCAGAATTGGACATAACTTATAAATGCAGCATGACTTGGCAAATCCATCTGTCACTCAGTCTAACAGACCCGTCCATTCTTGGAATGGAGTTTTACAAGGAGTTTCGAAGACAAGCCTTAGAATAAAATAGCAACTTAATGATAGACTACAGCTTAAATGCCTCGGCAAGCTTTACATTAAGGGGATAAAAAACTTCATTGTTCTGCTTCTGGATATTTTTTCAATAAAGTTTCCATGATCGCCTTGTGGCATGATTTCCCTTTTCTCTGCTTCTAGCGTGAGCGGCATTTCCCACTACAGGTTTCAGAGTAACAGCCGTGTTAGTCTGTATTCGCAAAAAGAAAAGGAGTACTTGTGGCACCTTAGAGACTAACCAATTTATTTGAGCATGAGCTTTCGTGAGCTATAGCTCACTTCATCGGATGCATACTGTGGAAAGTGTAGAAGATCTACTTTCCACAGTATGCATCCGATGAAGTGAGCTGTAGCTCACGAAAGCTTATGCTCAAATAAATTGGTTAGTCTCTAAGGTGCCACAAGTACTCCTTTACTTTTTACTTCCCACTATGTATCTACAGAGAACTGAACTCTAAATAAAAGTTTGAACTAGCCTTGGCACATCTGAGTCATCTTCTTATAAAGAGACAGGTGAGAACCTGATGTGATAGGTTGTGGGAACCAGTATTCACACAATCAGAGCAAAAATATTACCACTTCAACACACAGGAGACCAATGAAAATGCAAAATAACTCCACTGAACTCAGAGGCCAAATTCTGCCTCAGTATTGGCACTGTAAGTCTAGAGTAAGACGATGAGGTTTATGTCAGATTTATATCACTGTGACTGAGGCCTTCTTTACACTTAGAGATTTTAGGAAAAAATGCCCTCCAGTGGACTAGAGGTAATATGAATGGGAGCTCTAGCGTAGACCATCTTTCCTCTGTCTAGCAGTTAAAGCATGAGCCTAGGTTCTGGAAGACCCAAGTTCAATTCCCTGCTCCTCTACAGACTTCCCTTGTAACCTTTGGCAAATCCCTTAACCTCTCTGGGCCTCAGTCTCCACATCTGTAAAATGGGACTAATAGCACTTCCCTACCCCACAGGGGTGTTCTCAGGGTAAGTACACTGAAGATTGTGCGGTGCTCAGATACTGCAGTAACGGGGATCATAGACCTGGCTTCCAGCATTTTTGTCTAAGTACACAGTGATTGTCCTTAAACATTTGGTAATTTATTTAGGTAACTAACGAGCCTTAGTGTTTACAGTACTTTTCTTTGTACTTCCCTATACTTATGATAGGAAATACCTTGGCTACTGCACCTCTGGAGTTAAAGGCATTAAGCTACAGCAGCTAAGCAAATTTTTAAGGTTACCTACTCTACGTTGTACTATGAACTGCCCACCCCATTATTATGCCCTATCTTAATAACAAAGGAGCATGCAAGGAACAGCTGGGCACATCTCTTTGGTACTGCCAATCACAGAATCTGGCATGACTGTGGAAAAATTAATTTTTGCATAGGGCATTGGCAATTTTGTTATTAGTACAAAGGGTTTCTCATCTCTTTTGTTTTGTATTGTCGTTACAATGCAGTTAACTGAAAGGTATATGTAAGTGTATGGTGGCAGGAGGAAAATGCCTTATTAATATTTAATATAACACTTGTTTTATGAGCGCAAAAAGAATGAAAACCATTCAAATGCAAATGCAGCCTGCCAGGGTGGATATAGGTCTTTGTTTTACCAGTAGTGTCTTCGTTTTGCTGAAGACTGACTTACTCTAAAGCAAGCTAACAGCGCCCATGTGTGTGCAGTTCCAGGCATTCAAGAAAGTCTCCCTCTGGTCGAGGCTTCCCTCTGTACATGAGAAAGTTCTGCCATACCATCTTGTTACAACACTCATTAAAAAATACAGTGGGGATGTTTAGCCCTTTGCAGCTACATATTCCATGCCCTCAGGGATGACACATCCCACAGTGTCTGCCCTGCCTTATAAAACTTCAGTAGAACAGCCAAATATTTGGCATTGTTCCCTAGAGCCTGTCTGGGTGAAATTTTTTCAGGATGTGCTTTGAATGCTTCTAGTGCAACAAAATGGATTAGATGGAGATTTTCAACTGAGTTTATGGGGGGCGGGGATGGGGATAGGGACCTAATTCCCATTGAATTGCAGGGGGATTTGGGCACCTAACTCCCATTAGGTTCTTCTCATATTTTGATATTCCCAGCCTAAAATACCATATTCTGTTGACTGAATTCCAAGCACTGTGTAACAGCGACTAAATGTCACGCGGGACTCCTGCTTTTGCAAATAGTTGTGGCGGAGAGATATAAAAGTGCGTCTAAACAATGAACGTTTCAGTAGCAAAATGATAGCAGATGCTTTTATGGATCTAAAGCTGGAAAGCCTGATTCTCCTCATTCTTATTCTGGTTTTACACTTTTGACTTCAGTGGAAAGGAAAGGAGTACTTGTGGCACCTTAGAGACTAACCAATTTATTTGAGCATAAGCTTTCGTGAAGCTACAGCTCACTTCATTTATTTGAGCATAAGCTTTCGTGAGCTACAGCTCACTTGTGAGCTGTAGCTTCACGAAAGCTTATGCTCAAATAAATTGGTTAGTCTCTAAGGTGCCACAAGTACTCCTTTTCTTTTTGCGAATACAGACTAACACGACTTCAGTGGAGTTACTCCTGATATGCACCTACTCCCACAGAGAGCAGAATCAGGCACACCGCTACAACTGCATCTGCGTATCCAATTTATGGACAAAATGCAGCAGCTATAACATGAGAAGACCTACCAGATAACCCAGAGAACCCCCCCAACATGGACATTATAGTGTCCTCTGCAAACAGACACAAAGCAGAGGACAAATAGTCTTGTGGTTAAGTCCAGGGCACACGAGACATGAGTTCAATATCTGGCTCTGCCATGGATAGCCTGTGTTACTTTGGGCAAGTCCATTCATCTCTGTGCCTCAGTTTCCCCCCATGGATATAAATATTATTTCCTTTCTCCCACCCTTTGTCTGTGTTGCTTATTCAAACTGTAAAATCTTCGGTGCTTTGCTGCATGTATGTCCAGGGAGGCCCGGATCCCTGATTGGAGCTTCCAAGACTGACTGTCATACAAAGAATAATGAACAGGTCTACAACTCAAGCATGGAAGCCTGACTTGCATGAGCAATCCTTCATCACATAGGGTTGGTGCGTCAGAGCCCTTACTCAGCCATATAGGAGACCAAGGCTCCTCCTTGCCTGAGTCAGAGATGCACAGATTGCAACTCCAGCTGTGAGAGATGGGCTATTCTGACAGTTCCCTTCAAGTAGACACAGAGGAGATTAGCACTGGCTCCACCCCGGTCACTCACCAGTTAGAATAGCTGGCCAGGCACAGAGCACAGAAGTGAGCTGCTCACCAAAAGGGGTAATGTGATTAAATTTATGTCCACCCCAGAGGAAAATGGAGAGCAGGGGAGAAATGGTGGGACATCCTCTGGTCTGCCCTGGGTCTGTGCCACTACACACTGCCCCTTACTCTGGGCAGACAGACACACAACTGAGTACCAATGGTCCAGTGAATCAGACTTACAGGATCACGTCCCTAACTAGGGCAAGAAACAACACAATGCTAGCAAAGGACACCAGGATACACAGATGGGACATTAAAGCAAACAGGGAATTGAAGGCTTCCAGGAATGCATTCTTCTGATTCAAATAACTCAAATTCCCCCAGCACCCCATACACTGGCAATTTCCCTGCATGAAAGAGAATTTAAGAGGACATGAATAAGTGGACATTTAAATGGAAATAAACACCCAAACATATATAAGAAAGGGGGGGAGGAAAATTGTGATTCATTATTATAGCTGAAATATCATTACACATTCATAAATTCCAAGGTAACATTATTTTCTCCATTATTGGGATCACAAATCACCATTTGATTACAAAGGGGGAGTACTTGGCTGGAAGAGCAGCCTTTCTGCAAAACACTCCTGGCAGATGAAGGGCAGTAAAATGTATAGAGAATTCTTCTGCCTGCCCATCTTGTATATCAGAGGATTGTGCCAAGAGCTAAACCTTTCTTGACAATTCTAGTGGCAGACACTCTCCCGGATAGAGGGAGCTTTCCAGCCTCGCTTTTCATTATCCCTCTCTGGCAGCCGGCTGAATGTCTATTAGCGGTGCAAAAAGGTTAAAAAAGAGCCAGGCAAGTTGCTACTGATCTCACACTAGCAGGTCTGTCTCCATGATCTATGAAAAATATATCCCTGTGTCATGCAGTTAGCAAGTTGCCCAAACAATCAAATAGACCCTTCAAGGATCACTGGTCTTCAGGAATAGAAAGAGACCATCCAGTCCAACAATGCCTGGCCTTTATTTGGCTTATCTTCATTTCACCTTCCAGCTTTTTTCACCATGGCCCTTAATTCTCTCCCCAATACCTTCCCTGGAAACAAATCTATTTGGTGCTTCTTTTCAATTGCCTTCTTTGACTCATTCTTCATTCTCCCCATTAGACTCACAATGAAGAGCCAGACGACAATAAAGGTAAAAATTGTACCATCACGTCAAACTGCTCCAAGGGCAGGAGGCAAAGGAAGGGCGATGGAAGGAAAGGACATTGCAGAAGGTTGCTGTGTACAGAATTCATCCTCACTGTGACTGAGAGCAGATGACTGTGCTCCAAGTCTGAGGCCACTATCATATGTGGCAGTGAAAGATGAAAAGGAACCATGCATGCATCTGCAGGAGCATCTGGAGTCCTACCTTTGGTAATGGTGCTTCATCCCTCCCTGCAGTTTTGTGAGCTCCCAGCTAGTCAAGAATTTTCCAGTTAAACTTTTGTCAGGATGGGGGAACCCAGCCCAGGCTAGGCAGCAGGTTAGGGCACACACCTGGGATGTGGAGACCCAGGTTCTACTCCTTACTCTGCCTGATTCAGAACATAACCATCCCACATTTCCCAGGCTAGACAGCCCACATCCTAGGCGAATGCCCCAACCAATGGTTTATTCCGAGGTGGGTCTCAGTTTTGTCCCAGTGTGGAAAGAAAAACAAACTCCAAAATTATGTTGTGAACTGTAATTTTTGATATCTAGCCAGACCTACCCCTAATTAATACTTTTAAGTGCATAGTTTTCTGTAATTGTCCTCATCACTAGCTCAGAATGGGCAAAAACCAACCCTGCACAGAGGACTAATTTCTTTCCTGGACCCCTATGAGGAAGACTCAGGAAGAAATGGTAAGCTGTATTCCCCTCACTTCTTCACAGAGGTCACATTCTTATTCCTCCTTCTCTTCCTCTATCTCCCCTTCTAGCCTGCACCCCATTTCTCCGTGGTGTATCCTGGGAATTATGGTTCCTGGACCCTAGGGTACCGCAACCACCTAGGAACAAACCTAAAATGCAAACTGGTGTAGCTATCTGCACCTATCTGGATACAACAACTAGGGACAAGGCCTGGGCACCACTCAAGCCCTCAAAATAGGACTTAAGTGATGGATGGGCCCTTTACTGGCATCTGCACAGGGGTGAATTTCACTCAATACAAACAAGCACAGGAAATGTGCAGATTTTATTTGTAAGTGTGTAGTTTTATGTGAGGGGACATAGCATGCTAATGCTTTCACCTTTGTGCTGCCCAGATTTAGGAGTTCAATGGCATCTACTTTGCCCCTGAGTCATTGGTTTCCTCACAAAACCAGCACACAATTTGCCACAAAAGGCAATCTCAGTTCAGGAAAGGCCCAGCATGTTGGCTAGCAGGAACAATGCAGATCAGGGCAGAGGGGCACTGGAGAAGTTGTATAGGGAAGCTTGAAAAGTGGGCTTATTTCTTCCCTGCCTTGTATCTTGGGCAGCCATTTAAAGTTATATCAAGTGAGGAGTAAAATGCTGCCATTCTGAATATGTGGCATTTTGTACCCACGGTGCATGGATTTAAATGACCACACAAGGTATAAAGAAGATAAGAATCAGACCTAGGGAATCTGCTAACCCATACGCCTGGTTCACCCAGTTCCATCAGCCCACAGAATTCAAAGAGCACCAAATTCACCCTCAGTAAGGCACTGAGATGGGAACTCTGAGCACCAAGTGAGTTTTCTGAGCACACTGGAAGTTGCAAAAAATAGTTCACTCGTTATGTGGCTGGAAGACATTTGGATGCAGATGAATACCATGTGATAAGAGCAATGACATCGTGAGCTTTTAGCACTGAGCTCTGCTGGCACACTCCAGTCCTGACTTGGAACAACCTCCCTCTTCCAGTCCTGAGCCTCTTCAGAGCACAGAATGCAGAGTCATAGTAGTTCTGTGCCATGGGCAAACATTCGGTAGCGACTAAGCAGCAAATACCTCATTCATTTCACTTGTCACCACTTACCGTCTGGAAATCCAGTTTCTAAGGTGACAGGTTAAAGGGACCAGCTGGTATAAATGAGTGAAACTCCACTCAGACTCCAATAAAGCTATGCTGATTTACACCCGCTGAAAATCTGGCCCTAATGCAACTGCATGATGCAGCCCTAGGATATGGGTTTTTTTTTTCCCCCAATAGCATCTTCTCTTCTGTGGAACATACAAGCCTTTGTGTGTATCTCAAT
Source organism: Natator depressus (assembly GCF_965152275.1). NCBI lineage: Eukaryota > Metazoa > Chordata > Testudines > Cheloniidae > Natator > Natator depressus. The sequence continues at coordinate 64,889,143 of NC_134244.1, read as the reverse complement.
TACCATATCAATTGGCACAATTAGGATGCCAGGGTATTTTGTTCCTGGCATAGAAAAGAATCAGTTTTAAGTTTTCATATGGCCATGGCTTGTCAGTCTTTATCAATCTCAACTCAGAAGCCCTAGGGCCTCAGCTAAACACTGTAATATAGTAGATCTGATGAGCAATTTTGGAGAGGTAATCTAACACGAGATTAATGTTAAGTGGCCTAGCTAAACACAACACACTGAGGCATCTGGAAACATTTTCTGTTGCTCTTGACAGAAAGGAAAACTGGAATTAAAGTAAAGAGACAATATTTATTTGGATGCTTTCGGGCACTTATTTACGTTGGATATAAACTACTCAGTGATTAATGTCTCAGCAAGCTCCAGTCCTCATCAAAGCTGAAATGACTTGAAATATCCTATCATGTGACTTGCTAATAGATGGCTAGATAAAGTTAAATTGTAAAATGATCGGTGCTCTTGAGTCTCTTGACTGAAGACATGGACTCCCCCATATGAGAAATGTGATCAGGAAATAATCTGCTGCTAAGGAGGGAACCTGAATCCTCTTCAGGGAACAGGTTACGTGCAGCAGTGGCAAGGAAATCTATCATTAACATTTCAAGAAAAGTTGGAAATCAGCACTGGAGAGGCTTCCAAGGATAATTAAATTTGCTTTCTCTTTACCTGTTAGTATCTTTGGTGAAGTTGCAATATTGGCAGATGACGGAAAGACAGACTATATAACCTACCTTGAATTGGATTAGTGACTAGCATTGGACCGTCTCGTATCCAGAGCCTAAAATATGCAATATTCCCCAGTTCAAAATAGGAAATCAAGTCCAACTGGCAGTTCCATAAAAATCTACTGGGAAGTCTTGGAGCAAATAGAGATGCCAAGGCCGCCATTTTAAAAAATGACTAGTGATTTTGGGTACCCAACTTAGATACTTCAAAGAGATCTGTTTTTCAGAATGCAGGTGCTCAGCAGTATCTCTAAAATCTCTCAAGTTGGCCACCTTATATTTGGTTTAGGAAATACTGGGCTAAGTTCTTCCTTTTTTCACAAGTGGTACTTTTCCTTCGTGAGGCATCTCAAACATTTTCCAGGACGAAAACATAAAAATTCATTGCACAGATCTGCATTTGTTATGGTCAACAATAGTTTTAATGATTTTAGATTTAGTGCATGATGCTAACTGATGAAGAATTTTAGAATAGTAAACAAAAGAGCATAACCAGCCTTCTAAGGAGCCTGAATGATTTATAACTTCCCAAGCTCCTGAGAGTGATTTAAAACTCTAATGACTTTCTGCTGTAGGCACAGTTAATAAAGCTTGAATTTCTAATCTTAGTTTTTCCCCAAATGGAAGTTTTAACTAATCAAAGCATCCAATTGAAATACCAATGAAAGCAGACAGCATTCCAGATGCCCCTGCAGCAATAGGCATGCTAAAGATATGGAAAGAGGTCTAGAACATGCAAGAAAAGTGCATTGCTTGCACTTTGGCTCTAAGTGGAAGATACATAATGTTCATCTGTTGAATAAATAACTCTTATTGATTTACTGGAAGAAGAGGAAATTATCATTCTGCTTCAACACTCTCTCTTAACTGGGAAGAACCATTAATAACAATTAGGTCATAACAAAAAATGAAAACTCGCCTAACATTCTTTATAAGCATCAGCTGATCATATCATTATTTTTACATCAGAGCTATGAGGCCCCAACTGAGGCCCCCTGTGCCGGGCACTGTGCAGACTAACAGTAAGCGACAGTCCCTGCAAAAAAGAGCTTGCAGTCTAAAGAAAAGACAAAAGAGTGGGCGAAAGGAAGCATTATCATCCCGTTTTGCAGATGGGGAGCTGAAGCATAAAGAGATTCAGTGACCTTTCCAAGGTCACTGAAGACTGTAGCAAAGCCAGGATATGAATTGAGCTTTCCTGTCTCTAGTGCAGGAGCCTGACAACAAGACCATCCTTCCTTGACTTCCAAGTAGATCCTAATTTCCTTTGCTTCCTCAATACAAGCTCTATCCCAAAGTTCAGCCCTATGGACATCCTGGAAGGAAGTGGCATGTGAATCATCTCTTGATTCTCAAATTACTTCATTAAAAGTATCTCTCACCACAATTTATTACCGACTTGGTTTGCAAGGGGAAGATGCCTCTTCAACAGCATGAGCTGTATAAAGAAGCTACCGTTAGCCCAGCTTAGTTTCAAAACGTTCTTGTGATAACCAATTAATGAAGGGCACAAAGACTAAAGATATGATCCTGCACCTGTTGAAGTCAATGGTGAAATTCCTTGCGACATCAATGGCAACAGAATTGGGCCCCTACTCTAAATGAAACAAATCAGATCCACTTTGATTTGGAGCTATCGACCTGTTCTCAGAGATACTCTGGCCAGCTTTGAACATGCCTATAAATCTCACGCCATTTGAAAGAGGTAGTGTCCAAAAAGAGCCTTACTCTTTGCCATCTACTTTCCAGATGAGGCTATGTAATCAGCTGAGGATTTTTACCCTGGAATCTAAGGAAATATGGCCCTGATCCAAAGCCCTTTCAAAACAATGGAAAAACTCCCATTCACTTTGGAACAGGTCCCAAATTATTTCACAGTATTAGGGCTGGCGCTGCTCAGGCATTCATAGACAATTACCGTAGTCCCATGTGTGGCTTCTTTTCAAAGCTGTACATTTCTAGTTGTTACAGTCAGTCTTTGTTTAAGTGACCTCTCGCTCTCAGATGATGATTTTTGTTGTACTCCTTTGGACTTTGTTTCAGCCATAACCTTTCTACAGATGGAGAGAATTCCAGTTGTGGTTTAAGAGGAATTATCTCCTTGGCCTAATCATACTAGTAGAGGTGGACAGAGGAGGAGGGAGGGGAAAGGAGTGGGGAAAGGAAATATGTTTTTTTAATTCATTTTTTAATCCAAAATTTGAAAAAATTTCAAATAGCTTAAATTAATCATTTTATGCAACGTTTTCCATGAGAATTTCTCAACATGCTTCGTTAACATAAAATAAACTTCACAAATCCCTGAGAGGTACTGTATGTTAGTATTATTATACCCATTTTACAGTGGGTAAACCCAAGCACAAAAAGGTGAAATAAGTTTCACAGAATCCCATCATGAGGCATTGGCAGACACAGGACTATAATCAAGGAGTCCAAGTTAATGGAGTTATTTAAGATTACACCAGGGTATCTGAAAGCAGTGTTTAGCCAGGAATATCTTCTTCCTTTTAAGGTTCTTTTGCCTGAATATAATGACAAATTATCCATCAAAGTGTGACTTCTCATTAAAAAGATTCTCTTCTCACACTGTTTTTGCTTTGGCACATCGCCAGCGTTTAAGTGTATAAAATTGCTGTTTAAAAAAAAAACACAACATCCCATCTTATCCCCTATGCAATGGTTCCCTCTCTCTCATGTGGTGATTACCCATTCCTATACAAATGATGATTTATTATTTTAGTGACAGCACGCTGTAACAGCAAACCAATGAAACTGACTAAAATTGTAACTACTTTGGCTGGCAATTATACATATGACAGTTTCATTTATCTACTAGTTCAGCAACTTAATTTACACCACCACTTAACAGTTAATTATGGAAGTGTACTTTTCTACCATAATAGTAAAGATTTTTTTTTAGCATCGTGAAAGAGAAAGTCCTTTTTAATAAACACCTCTGCAACTATACCATCTAAATAGCCAGTGGCAAGAAATAGCTGCAAGGCAAGAAAACGTCACAATGCTTGTGTGAAGAAATCAAAGCTGGAAAGATGTAAATGGTATGCATTCTGTGGATTGATCTAACTCCCACTGAACCAGCAACAAACTTAAAGGTGTAATGGAAAAAAAACCACAGTTTATAGAGTCTATATAATATCAGTATTGCCAAACCCAAGTTTTCAAAACTTTTGAGTCAGGCCCCCCCAAAAGATCAGGAGATTGTCTTAAAAGTGATGAGATTTTTTTTAAAATATCGGCTATTTTTATTTGCCTTGTGAGCCTAATAGGTAGCACTTGTGTCATGTTTTCAAGCTTTTCTCTGCAACCAACATGGCTAGAAACTTTCATTTCAAAAAGTAAGCTGAGATTTCCACATATTCACATGACTCTAGGAGCTGGGGATTTAAGAAAAACATCAAATATCATGAGACTCTCAATAAACTCACAAGAGTTGGCAACTATTAAATAGTTTTCAGGCAATAACAGATCAGCTTTTAGAAGGTTCTTTATTAAAGCAGAACTTTTCAGCTATGCAATGAAGGAGCCACTTGGCCCACATTTCCTGAAACTTCATTTAGGGGCTGATCCAAGCCCACTGCAGTCAATGGGAGGTGTTTTGTTTTGTTTTTTGATAACTTCAGTGAACTTTGGCTCATGCCTCTATTTCCTTGAAGGCTTTTAGTAGTAATTATCTCTATTGTCAAACAAACAGACATTTTATCTTTCCAATACTGGCTCTCTTCTTTCCTTTCCAGACAAAGCACTGGCTTTTTTTGTGCAAAGCCATTCATGCCTTTTCCAATCACATTTAGCTCAGATCCAGTACACGTGCAGAGAGGGAGACAGTGTGGTGATGTTTTTTTAAGGGTTACAAAGTCTAATGAACATGAGCAGCACACTTCGGAGAGTGGATGAAGACAGAACACTTCAAATATTTTGCAAATTCAGGGCCTAGTATTCTCACAATCCTTTCATTTTATGTGAAAGCAAATGCCAGAAGGGCCAGTAGCACAAATCAGTGAGACCTATTGTCTTGTCATACCATGTAGGATTGGCCCATTTGGCCTTTGCTGTCCCATAGAAAACAGGCATTGTGAAAACATTGGTATTGTGCGGGTACCAAAAAAATCAAGTATATTTGTAAATTTGTATGGACTGTTTAAAAAATGTCTCCAGTGGAATCTGGGACAGCCAATCAGATTGGTGCACAACCAATTCTTATGTACTAGGAAAAATTTAAATTGATCTTTCAGTGATTTTGAAATGAGTTTGTTTATTTTAAAATAAAAACTGCCCTATCTAAATAGCTGTGCTTTTATAGGTAGGCAAGTGTTTGATTGGCTTAGGAGTACAGGCATTTAATATGTTCAACACAACTATTCCATAAAGAGGAACTCCCCCTGTACAGAGGACCAGAGTCAAGTGTATGTATAGCTGACGTAAATGAACCCTATTTTGAATATTTACGTGGAATTTAAATGATGCACAGCTCCTGTGCTGCCCCCTCCATAGAAGTGAATTCCAGACTAAAGGTTAAAGCCATTTTATCGACATAAAGCCCAAGTAACAGCTGCAAGCCGGTAAAGAATGGCAGGGGGAAACAAGTAAGAGGCAGGGGAGCTGAGTGCTGCAGCTGTCAGTGAGGGCGTGTGTTAGGCCAATGCTCAGGCCCTTTCCACAGCCCACGGGTTTCAGAAGCACTCTTGCCTAGTCTTCACGCGCAGCATAAGTCGTGCATAGAGCATTCCATGCCCCATTGGTTAATTTCACCCTGACAGAGTAGGACAAGGAGCTCCTATCATGCTCCTGAGCCAGCATCTATCAGGAAAAATAAAATCATCACCACATCTTCACCAAGCACACCGTATAACGATAGAGTAGTTGCACTAGAATGTTGTCCCAATATCAGCGAAGCCTGGTTTGGAAAGAAATTCTTGTTTCACGTCGGCATTTATTTTCAATAAAAACCTATAATGACCTCAATGGACTTATTCAGGGTTCACTAGGAGGTAAAACCATGCAGAATTTGGCCCAATTTACTTGAGATAGGCAGGATGCAATCATACAAACAGAAATTAGTTAGACCCACAGTAACACAGAGACACAGAGACACACACACACACCCTTCTTGCAAAAATAAAAAAGGCACAGAATTTTTTCAGTTCAAATTTGTGTCAATTAATTCTTTCCATCTCATCCAAAACACATTGCGTCCAGTGGCACAGAGACTCATAATACCACATGGAGGTTTTGATTCCATACCAACTTAAAGGGGAACAGCTACTGAATACCACATGACACTTTTTGGAGCACCCTGGGTTTACCTTAGATGAGCGCAGAAGGGCTGCTACGATCAGTGGAACTGCCTTGAAGCAGACACAATCAGCGTGACGCAGTTCTCCGCCTTCTGAGGGGAACATTTAGTTATAAACATCCACAAAATAATTTGAATTCACTGGGTCTGATTCTTCTCTCACTGGTGTAAACTCAATTGATTTTAGTTGAGATACTCCTATCTGACACAGGATTGGGAGCAGACTTAGGCCCATTTACTGGAATTTAATTAAGTCTTGAATTATACTAATATTTAGCAAAAACAACGAGGAGTCCTTGTGGCACCTTAGAGACTAACACATTTATTTGGGCGTAAGCTTTTGTGGCCCACGAGAGCTTATGCCCAAATAAATTTGTTAGTCTCTAAGGTGCCACAAGGACTCCTCGTTCTTTCTGCTGATACAGACTAACACGGCTACCCCTCTGAAATCTGCCATTAATATTTCAACATTTTATGTTGCTCTTAGTCATCTTTGGAGCTGGTAATTTAAAAGGCAAAATTACCACTTATTAAGTGGAAATATACTTTATCAGATACAAATCTTCTGAAACAGCTCAAACTGTTTTGCATTTTGTTCTTAAAACTGCACTAAGTGGAAAATGTCAGTTTTAATCATTTTTCTTTTGGGGGGCCAGCCAGATCTCTCCTTCTAATCTTTCCTAGTATAACTGTATAATCAGATCAACAAGCATTGAACCTAAACTCCAAGATCTCTGTTTTTTCTTACTCTCTGAAAGTACAGGGAAGCTTTTCCCCAAGTGGGATTTGAACCACTAATTATTATGGAATAATTAGAAATAACAGGTGCAAACTTTTGAACCGTTTGAGCCCAGTAGAATTTCCCAGGAGCTCACAGTTGCTGGAAATGCTGAGATTTTGCTTTTGTAGAGGGAAAATGACTTATTTCATCCAGAAGCATAGGATGGTATCAGCGTTATATTGACCCATAACTGAATAACTAAGTAACGTTGTGCAGAATCTATGGAGTCGCCATAATTAGAGTGGCTTTCCTAATGCTTATTTTTTCCTGATACTAGATATATTCCATAAATTAATACTTTAATGTAGCCTTCCCAGCAGACAATGATAGATTCCTAACAAGAGTGATCCCCCTTATAAATGACATGATGGTCTTCTAAAAGATGCGGCAAATAATTAAGAGAGATACATTTTTCCTAACTACTCATTAACAAAATGTGTTAAAGGATAGGATAAATTTTTATTTGTTTCTTTTATGAAATCAACTTACTTATACTAAGAAGGACTAGCCTATAGAAGGTTTCCTTATAGCTGAAAGTGATTGTGCTAAATTAAGTGGGTCTTCCTATAAACAAGAGACTCAGTCAGGTTTTGATTATTTTCCTGGAATATTTAAATTTAAAAAGACTAGATAGGCACATCTGTATGCCAGCAACTGTAAGAAAATTGGCCTGCTATCCAGAAAAGGACATCTGACTAGCATTAAATTCTCTAAGGAACAGTTTTATCAGTGTCTATGTTAATTTCATCAGCTATTTGCCAACATCTGCATTATGTGTGACATTGATTAGCAAACCTGGTCATAAAAACAGGGAGTGGGGGAATTGCAAAAAATTGTTCAATATTTTCCAGATTTTCATCAAAATGTTATAATTCGATTTTTTTTAACCAGCTGGTCAAAAAACATGGGAAAAAACAAGTTCATGAACATTTTGTCCATTTTTTTCATGTTTGTCAGAATTCTGAAATTTAAAAAAAAATTAAATCAAACTCTATTTCTACTAATGAGCCATTCATATTCCAAAGTCAGCCAACAAAATCATGCTGGAAAATGTTAAGAAATACAGAAATGAAGCTTCTAATATGTTTAATTATTTACTCAGACATTGATTTTATGGGGAAAAAGGTAAATTTTACAGCTTATAGTCCACTACTACATTGTGTATATATTATGCCCTGCTCCTTAGGCATCTCTAACATTGACTCTGCTATATGTAAAGAACAAAAGCGGTGTTGAGAGTACACCTAGTATCAAGTTTAACACAATGTAAGAAGCATGTTGAGTGGAAAACAAAGCACCTTGCACCAATCCACCAATGTAACCTGCAAGATCCATGCAAACCAAAACACAGAGGGTTCAGTCTTGCAAACTGCTTATAAATTATGTTGGAGAGGGAGGAAATGAACATAAGAGTGGGGCAGAAAATAGGCAAGGCAGCAGCATAAACAATGAACCCCCATACTTAATATATTATTTAGGGCCGTGTTTATTGCTATGGAAAAATCATTCTCCTGCTGTAGAACCAGAACAAGGCCTGAAGCACTGACTAGACAGCCAGGGTGCTGGGAGCAGGTACTTTGCTCACAAAATGGTAACTCCTTACTGTACTGAGCAATCTCAGTTGACACTACCCAGAAGTCCCTCCTTCACTACCAACCTATTGTCACAGAAGCGCTCTCTCTTGATTGACAGCCACTGTCAATGGGGTTCACAGGCAGCCAGTATTCTGCCATTCTCACATAACAAAACACCTTTTCTAGATCTGGATACAGATTGACTGTCACCATTCAAATCCTTTATCCTCAAACTACAGATAAACAAACTAATTCAGCCTAAGACCAAAACTCACCTTTCATGCACAACTTGAACCAAACCCTATCATCTACTGTAGGCATGAAAAAGTGCTGATTCTATGCGTCATTATTGTTCGGGCATAAAAGACACTTATGCCCATAGGAAGTGGGAATCTCCGTTATTTAGACAGATCAGTCATTTTGGGTAAGGTCCAAGGTGACCAACAACAGCAAAACATGCAACAACAACAACAACAACAAAAAAACAACAAAATTAACCAAAGACTTGTGAGCCTATTCCATGCTTAACTTTTAATACTATTCACAACTCTTTATGGAAAACTAACACACCAAAGAAAAGGGGAGGATGGCTCTGCAACAGCTCCAGCAGGCTGATAGAAAGGAACAAAGAGACCTTGAAAGGGTACTGATACACTTAGGTTGAAATCACAAGATTGTCACTGATGGAAGTGGAGCCAAAATTTCACCCATGGTCTATACAACATTTGGATCAATACCTGTCAACTCCTGCTTCAAAACAGATGGCTAACCATGACACTCCTATGCTGAGGTTCTGTGAAGGTAATGTCACAAAGGAGAATCACTGTGAAGGTAATGTCACAAAGGAGAATCACTACCATATCTTTTTGGGCCTGATCCTGTAAACCCTTTCTCATTGGACTATTTAGAAAAACTGGACATGCACAAGTCCATGGGGCTGGATGCAATGCATCCTAGGGTGCTAAGGGAGTTTGCTGAAATGATTGCAGAGCCACTGGCCATTCTCTTTGAAAACTTGTGGCGATCGGGGGAGGTCACGGACGATTGGAAAAAGGCAAATATAGTGCCCATCTTTAAAAAAGGGAATCCTTTTAAAGGGAGAATCCAGGGAACTACAGACTTATCAGCCTCACCTCTCTCCCCAGAAAAATCATAGAGCAGGTCCTCAAGGAATCCATTTTGAAGCACTTGGAAGAGAGGAAGGTGATCAGGAATAGTCAACATGGATTCACCAAGGGGAATTCATGCCTGACCAAACTGATTGCCTTCTATGATGAGATAATTGACTCTGTGGATATGGGAAAAGTGGTGGACGTGATATATCTTGACTTTAGCAAAACTTTTGATACGGTCTCCCATACAGTATTTTTGCCAGCAAGTTAAAGAAGTATGGATTGGATGAATGGACTATAAGGTGGATAGAAAGCTGGCTAGATCATCGGGCTCAACGGGTAGCGATCAGCAGCTCGATATCTAGTTGGTAGCCAGTATCAAGCAAAGTGCCCCAAGGGTTGGTCCTGGGGCCAGTTTTGTTCAGCATCTTTATTAATAATCTGGATAATGGGATGGATTGCACCCTCAGCAAGTTTGCAGATGACACTAAACTGGGGGAGAGGTAGGTATGCTGGAGGGTAGGGATAGAGTCCAGAGTGACCTAGACAAATTGGAGGATTGGGCCAAAAGAAATCTGATGAGGTTCAACAAGGACAAGTGCAGAGTACGGCACTTAGGATGGAAGAATCCCATGCACTCCTACAGGGTGAAGACCACCTGGCTAAGCAGCAGTTCTGCAGAAAAGGAGGTGGGGATTACAGTGGACAAGAAGCTGAATATGAGTCTACAGTGTGCCCTTGTTGCCAAGAAGGCTAACGGCATATTGGGCTGCATTAGTAGGAGCATTGCCAGCAGATCGAGGGAAGTGATTATTCCCCTCTATTCGGCACTGGTGAGGCCACACCTGGAGTACTGTGTCCAGTTTTGTGCCCCCCACTACAGAAAGAATGTGAACAAATTGGAGAGAGTCCAGCAGAGGGCAATGAAAATGATTAGGCGGCTGGGACACATGACTGATGAGGAGAGGCTGTGGGAACTGGGCTTATTTAGTCTGCAGAAGAGAAGAGTGAGGGGGGATTTGATAGCAGCCTTCAACTACCTGAAGGGGGGAGTTCCAAAGAGGATGGAGTTCGGCTGTTCTCAGTGGTGGCAGATGACAGAACAAAGAGCAATGGTCTCAAGTTGCAGTGGGGGAGGTCTAGGTTGGATATTAGGAAACACTATTTCACTAGGAGGGTAGTGAAGCACTGGAATGGTTTACCTAGGGAGGTGGTGGAATCTCCATCCTTAGAGGTTTTTAAAGCCCAGCTTGACAAAGTCCTGGCTGGGATGATTTAGTTGGGGTTGGACCTGCTTTGAGCAGGGGGTTGGACTAGATGACCTCCTGAGGTCTCTTCCAACTCTGATATTTTCTGATTCTATGATTGGAGCAGGATGGGCCATTTTGTTTCTAAAGTGTAGCCTTCCATACCAGGAGGCACTTGATTATACATCAACCAATTGCTAGAGAAAAAGTCATGACAAACTCTATGATCTTCTAGCCATTGTATCATCTACCTTAGATAATAAATAAAATGATAGCTTTGAGAATAAGGGCCATGCAATCAGGCCCCAAAATTAATGTGGTCTTTTGCAGCTGACTGAAGCTAGACTGGGTCCCAATGTCTTAACGTCAGTGTGGTACTTTCAACCATTAATGGAGAACACTACCCATTTTTTTTTTAATAAGGGACTCTGTTGGGTGGTTTTATTACAGCCAAATGGGGAGACTGAGGTCCAAAAGTTAACTGATTTGTTCTGGGTCATACAGCAGAAAAACAGGAAGAGTCCTGATTTGCAATCCCCATCTCTAACAACTAGTCAATACACTCAAGGCAAAACCTTTGTGAACATTTTCCTATCGCTGTGTATACATTTTCAGTTTAATGTTCAATATGCTTTGGTATACAAGTAAAACTACAGCATGGACATTAATATCTTCAGTCTCCATTGGCAACTTTTCAATTCCGAAGTAAATCGTCATGTTGAATCAGATTTTAACCTCTCTGGCTTTACAAATAAATATTAAGTGCTTCTTCTGTAATAGTTACAGGGCAATTATGAAGCTAGTAGCAACTCCAATAAGTAACTGTAACTGTCTTCTATACAATTATGGTAATCTAACAGATAATCTGGTAATCTCAAATCAATGTAGAAGCCACATCTGTTTGGGGTAGCTGTTTTATCTCTTAGATTAACAGAATAAAAGAAAGTTGTGTAAAAGGCACATTTTATTGGAAAGGCTGTTAGTTACTGCAAACAGTAAACCTCGTATTAATTTGTAAAACAGTTAAACCATATTATCGGCGAATCAATACAAATACTTTTTAGGCAAACATATAGGGTCAGAACTTTTAAACCCAGTTTGCTAGCCATTTGTTACTGCAGTTTGCTGGCCCACAGTATTGCAGGGGCAGTCGACGTATTTTAGGTGCCTGACTACCTCACGTGCAGGCCCTAATCAAATGCTGAGACATCTAAATGACCTCAAAATTGTGGGCAGAAAAAAATAAAAGAAGGTTGATGCCAGGCAGAAAATCAAGCCCTGAGGATGCAATTCACCCCTGTGTGAAGGAGTCATTACAAGGTCTAAGCACCAAAATTGGGCTTAAGAGGGACTCAGCTGGTACATTGGCCTAGTACTGGCCTTTTGTATGGGGTGAAATTCACCACGAATCACTGGCCCAACAGGACATACTTTTGTAGGGTTAAATTCATGCCTTAGATGGCCCATGCACCACTTAAATCTCTCTCAGACCCTGGCTTGAAGGCTTTAGTGGTGCACAGACCGCATGCTGGCATTCTGTACAGGGGTCAATGTCATCCTCCTTACAGACCAAATAGATGGAAAAAGGAAAGATTTCAAACTGTCCTTGGATAAACAAAGAACTAAAAGAAGCCAGCTGAATTACAGAGATACCAGTGACTGAAACAGATAATACAGCGATTATGTGTTGTCTGTGTCATCTCTGAATAACCACAAAGAACTAAGAGTCCGTCCCTCACCTGGTGTAAATAGACTATGCCAATTTACCCCTAGCTGAGGATATAGCCCTAACGATGAAATCGATCCTCCCTTTAACAAAACAGGGACTGTTTGAGCATCATGGAGTAATAGAAAATAGAGAACAAAATGAGTTAGGCTACTAAGAGAACAAAAACAGCCATTGTGAAGATGCATGTTGATATATTGCCGAATGTGAGGGGAATTAGTAAGATATTTATCCTATACCAGCTGAGTAGTGGTAAAGTATTATAAAACTACTTCAGTTGCCAACAGCACAGTCAGAACCTAAAGGGATAACAGAATGACGTGCTACACTCGGCCCCAGGAGAACTAGCAAAAACAGAAGAAAGGACTGGAGTGCAGAGGCATTGCTATATAGATTCACAAGGGAAACTATTTTATGAATCAAGAAATATTATGTATGTACCTATACCACCCTCATCACTGCAATATCTGAGTGCCTAGTTCAGGGGTGGCCAACCTGTGGCTCCGGAGCCATATGAGGTTCAGAGGTTAATATGCGGCTCCTTATATAGGCACCAACTCCAGGACTGGAGCTACAGGTGCCAACTTTCCAATATGCTGGGGGGGTGCTCACTGCTCAACCCCTGGCTCTGCCACAGGCCTTGCCCCCACTCCACCCCTTCCCGCACCCTCTCCTGAGCCTGCTGTGCCCTCACTCCTCCTTCTTCCCCCCCCAGAGCCTCCTGCATGCCACAAAACAGCTGATCGGGAGGTGCAGGGAGGCGCTGATCGGCAAGACTGCCAGTGCGTGGGAGGTGCTGGGAGCAGGGCGGTGGGGGGGGAGCTGATGGGGGGCTGCTGACGTATTACTGTGGCTCTTTGGCAACGTACATTGGTAAATTCCGGCTCCTTCTCAGGCTCAGGTTGGCCACCCCTGGCCTAGTTAATGGATGCTATCCTCACAACAGCCCAGTGAAGTTGGGAAATACTACCCCCATTTGACATATGGGAAACTGAGGCCCAGAGCAGAATGCGAGACTTACACATCATCACACAGAAAGTAAGTGACTAAGCCAGGAATCGAACATATGTCTTCTGAGTGCCGTAGCCCCTAGACCACTCTTCCTTCCAACAAGATAGGTGGCCAGCACCAGGGAAGCCCAGGCAAGTAATGCACAAAGACTGTGGAAGTGAGTCCTGACAAGACAAAATGCATCCTAGGTCACCACTTACAAAGTATGCAACTTACTGTGGTTTTCTCCGAGCCAAGCCATGTGTGTGATTAGAATGATCCAAGTCCAATGATCTCACTGTCTAAGAGACTAATTTAAGTTAGCAAGAGCCAAGGCCATAATTCTTATTTTAAAATGTACAGTTCCCTGCATGGATTTTCATATGCAATTAATCTATAAACAGAAGAAAAATGCTGGCCATGACAAACACCCGAAGAGTTATGTTTTCTCACACACTCACACACTCTAGAGCAATATTTAGATGTGCGCACGTCTTCAAAAAGCTTCTGACTCCCAGAAATTCTCTCAGCAGCCTGTAAACTGTACTCCTCAGATCCTGCCTGGTCTTTCCAGTCATTCACTGGGGGAGTGGGGGGTTGATGGTACATGAATTGCCAAGGTACATGTGTGATAAGTGGTGCTGTAGGTCATGATTGAATTGCATGGGCAGGGCTGAGTGGGGACAACAAAGTATGTGTCTCCACTAAGTCTAGTGCTACACTTGCATGGGCGTTAAAAATGTTACATTCGGCCCACACTCCCTTAAGGACTGGGACCTCAGATTTTTCTTATTAGTTCTGTTTCCCTTTGTGAAGAACTCATTTCTGAAACATCTCTGCTAACTTCATTGTCTGTTTGCACCAGGAGCTGAGGAGAACCTTTTGGTTCCATTTGCAGCTCACATGTCATCCATCTCTCACTGCATCCCCCTCCTCCCCTCCCCCCCCCCAACATACTTTTCAATTCACAATAATTAATCAGGCTCTTTGTGTCTCCTTTTACCAATTCTCCCCGTGAATACAAACAAGCTGCAGAAATGAGCAATGCATTAGAGCAGTGCTTCTCAAGCTATCTGATGGGGGGGGCCCGGCAATTTTTTTTCCCCAATGTGCACGCAGACCGGCAGCCGATGGCTCGCAGACCGGCACTGGTCCGCGGACCACCACTTTGAGTAGCACTGCATTAGAGGACAGAATTTACAAACTGTGTTTTATAAGAGTCTGTTTCATTCAGCACATCAAACTTTTTTCCTGAAACTCTTAGCATAATTTCCCAGTGTTATCCATTATGAATGTTTTCTGATCATGTATTCATACACTGCATATGTTTGAAGAACCACATTAATTTGGTATTGCTACTGTTTCTTCAGTGGTGTGAACTTGCAGGAAAATTGCAGGCAATTCACATAATTTATTAAAGCATCACAAAAAATTAAAAACTGAAACATATTTCAAAATTTTGAAGATGTTTTCATTTTGTGGGATTTGAAACATCAGTGACCATTCTGATGTCTAAAATTTTTCATACAAAAAATTAGATGTAGGGGGAAAGGCCATTTGTTGGTAAAAAAAAAAAAAAATCATTTGAAAAATGCTGACCAGCTCTGATCATTATGTATGTTATTTAGGTCAGTAAATTACCCTGTGTTGACTTTTCACTTTATCAAGTAGGATTTAAGTTCCTAACTCCTGGAATTTACATTAAATAGATTTTATATTGTAGTAACAACATATGTTCATATTGCATAAATTGAGAAAAATAGATTATAATTATATTTATAATGCAATCAAAGTGCTTGGAGCAGGTTCTATCTTCATAAAAACAAATTAAAATAGAAATGGACCTAACCCAGAAGTATGATAGACCCGAATACTCCAAAGGAAGTTCAGATTGCATTGTGATCTAGGTTTATCTTGAAAACAGAAATGAAAGGACAATCATTCTCTTAAACAAAGAAGAAAAATAAATTAGGATAAAGAAAGGCACAGAACATTCAAACACATCACTATCCTCCTTGTGCTAAAGGGTGAAAGAGAAATAGGAAGAATAAATTGAATCTCTTACCACGTGAGACTTATACTAGATACAGAGAGACTATGTGCCGGACAAAAACACAGCTCTGTTTGCACTGTCTTCAGCAATCTCACATGCTCCATGACCAAGGTAAAAGATTACAACCCCCCCCCCATCCCCGTTCCTTTCCAAACTGCCTCTTTGAGGTCACTGGATTCCACAAACATACTCTGATGTCATCACAGTCTATGCTTTCTCTCTTTGCTCTGGATTGGCATAGGCAAGCTCCAAAAGTAAGTGCAACGCCTCAGCTCAGCAAAGTACAAACATGCAAACAAACCCATTCCTATTCAGCAAGGCACTCAAGCAAGCACTTAAATTAGACTTGAAATGCGCTTAAAGGTAAGTCAAGGGGACTTAAAAAGGTTTTTAAATAGGTGCACATTCCCATGAACTTTGCTGAATCAGGACCATGGTTAACTCACATTTTTGTATAATTTAGCTAACATTGCTGAGATTTAATATCCATCCAGGGCCTAGTCAAGCACGCACAGAAGTCAAAGTAAAGATGCCCATTGAAATCAGTGTGCATTGCACCATGCCCTGTATGCTCATCATGCATGAACATTAACTTTAGAAGTGTAAACAACATCTATTTGGTCCAGTGTCAGCCTGAGGGAAAACCATTGAAAGGTCTGAGCTAAAGAGAGGGTAGGCAGAGGTGGCTGGATGTCTTTTTGTCTGGTTCTAGTGAAGCCAGAAAATATCCTAGATCAACTACAACTGGCCAGCACTTTGGGATAGCTCTGTATAACGGGAACAGTTCTGGTAACCTGAAGCATCTGGACAACACCTTCCATTTCTGATTGGCTTTCCAGATCTGTAACCAGCTACAAAAGGCTTTCCATTGGCCCATCTTCACACATTCTGCCACAGTTTAATACAGAGAAGTCTTCAGATCAGATCATCTCATCTTGGTTCTCGGGATTCTGCTACCCAAGGCGGGTTGGCCAGGGGAGGGGAATGCAGGCCCACCCGACTCCACTGCGTTCCAGCCCATGGCCCTTACAGTGGCAGGAGGAGAGGGTCCCGCCGCTGGGTCAGCGGGGAGCCATCCGCACCCCACTGACCAAATACACCCACCCCACGGTGCAGTTCTGCCCCTGGGCTACTTCCTACCACCTCTCTGGTCCCTCCAGCTCAACCGGGTATTCTGCTGCTGGCAGCTCCAGCTCCCTCTCTGTGTCGGGCTCACGCTGGCCCGGGTTACTGCCTGGCCCCTCCAGGTCCTCCGGGTACTCCTGGTCGCCTCAGTCCTTCCTCCAGGTCAGGTTTCTCCTGGCCCAGGGCCTCCCCTGGGTCGGCAGCAGGGTCTGGAGGGAGCAGCCAGCAGCCTGGGTCTGTCTCCCACCCTGGTGCTGCCCTCACTGGGCAAAGGGCCCCGCCCTTTGTACTTCCTGTTCCACCCCTACCCTTCCCGGGATTGGGGTAAGCTTGGTCTGGCCCCGCCCACTCAGGCTGAGAGGGTTGCTCTTTACCCTCTGGTTCGGAGGGAAGCCACCCTGGCTTCCTACCCCAGAGTATAGTATAGTGGAAAGTTGAACAACAAACGTGTTTTGTTCAGTATTTCCATTGAAAATCATTGATAAATATAATAAAGCATATAACTACAATGTGAATTTGCAGACCTGGATTTGTTCTCTTGTAGAAAGCAATAGTTAAGGTTGAAAGATAAATATCTCTTTTGATCTGTAAACAAGAGCATTGTTACTTTTAGTCCCACAGGATCAATACTAATCATGCACTACATCCAACCAAGAACGATTGGTAACAATCAGGAGGCACTAGATTCAATTCCCCTTTACTGACAGCACTGGGAAGTCAATAGACACTGAAGACACTCTTTCAAAATCTAATTTTTAGACAAGCATATAATAGCAACCCATTTAGGAGTCAGGGCTTTCAGTATACATGGAGATATGAGCATGGGGCTAGTAAAGCTTCACAAGATATTTATCAGTGTCAAAGTTTACTTAGCACTGACTCCTGAGAGCTGCTGCGCCGCATAACTTGTATAATATGTTATAGCACATGTTTTTGTTTTGTTGACTCTGTGTGTCTCAGTGTTCATGCTCACAAGGCTAAAAATCTGGTAGACATGGAAAGAGGCTCAGGCATGTACAAGCAGGGAGCTGCCATGTGATTTTTTTCTGGTCTTCTTCACCAATGATCCTAGGCTAGAAGGAAAACCCACTCTAGGGGTATGTCTACACTACGAAATTAGGTCGAATTTATAGAAGTCGTTTTTTTAGAAATCGTTTTTATATAGTCGATTGTGTGTGTCCCCACACAAAATGCTCTAAGTACATTAAGTGCATTAACTCAGTGGAGTGCTTCCACAATACCGAGGCTAGCGTCGACTTCTGGAGCGTTGCACTGTGGGTAGCTATCTCACAGTTCCCGCAGTCTCCACCACCCATTGGAATTCTGGGTTGAGATCCCAATGCCTAATGGGACAAAAACATTGTCATGGGTGGTTCTGGGTACATGTCATCAGGCCCTCCCTCCCTCCGTGAAAGCAAAGGCAGACAATCGTTTCGCGCCTTTTTTCCTGAGTTACTTGTGCATACGCCATACCACGACAAGCATGGAGCCCGCTCAGCTCACTGTCATCGTATGTCTCCTGGGTGCTGGCAGACACAGTACTGCACTGCTACACAGCAGCAGCTCATTGCCTTGTGGCAGCAGATGGTGCAATAGGCCTGATAACCATCATCACGTCCGAGGTGCTCCTGGCCGCCTCGGTAAGGTCGGTCAGGAGCCTCTGGGCAGACATGGGTGGAGGGACTGAAATAGGAGTGACTCGACCAGGTCTTTCTCTTTAGTCCTGCCAGCAGTCCTACTGCACCATCTTCTGCCGAGCAGCCAGGAGATGAGGATGGCTAGCAGTCCTACTGCACCGTCTGCTGCCAGCCAAAGATGTAAAAGATAGATGGAGTGGATCAAAACAAGAAATAGACCATATTTGTTTTGTATTCATTTGCTCCCCACTCCCTCCCTCCCTCTGTGAAATCAACGGCTGACAATCGTTTTGGTGAGGTCTGTCAGGACCACCTTGAAAAGTTTAATGGAGATTCAGTCCTCCCTGAAATACCCAGGGGAGGGATAGCTCAGTGGGTTGAGCATTGGGTTGCGCATTGGCCTGCTAAACCCAGGTTTGGAGTTCAATTCTTGAGGGGACCATTCAGTGTGACAGTTGTTTTTGTTTCTCCTTGAGGTAAAGCCACTCCCTTCGTTGATTTTAATTCCCTGTAAGCCAATCCTCTAAGATATGTCATCAGTCACCCCTCCCTCCGTCAGAGCAATGGCAGACAATCATTCTGTGCCTTTTTTCTGTGCAGACGCCATACCACAGCAAGTATGGAGCCCGCTCAGATCACTTTGGCAATTAGGAGCACATTAAACACCACGCACATTATCCAGCAGTATATGCAGCACAAGAACCTCGCAAAGCAAAACCGGGCAAGTAGGCAACATCAGCGCAGTGACAAGAGCGATGAGGACATGGACACAGACTTCTCTCAAAGCACGGGCCCTGGCAGTGTGATCATCATGGTGCTAATGGGGCAGGTTCATGCCATGGAACGCTGATTCTGGTCCCAGGAAACAAGCACAGACTGGTGGGACCACATAGTGTTGCAGGTCTGGGATGATTCCCAGTGACTGCGAAACTTTCACATGCATAAGGGCACTTTCATGGAACTTTGTGACTTGCTTTCCCCTGCCCTGAGGCACAAGAATACCAAGATGAGAGCAGTTCTCACAGTTGAGAAGCGAGTGGCAATAGCCCTGTGGAAGCTTGCAAAGCCAGACAGCTACCGGTCAGTCGGGAATCAATTTGGAGTGGGCAAATCTACTGTGGGGGCTGCTGTGATGCAAGTAGCCAACGCAATCAAAGATCTTCTGATATCAAGGGTAGTGAGTCTGGGAAATGTGCAGGTCATAGTGGATGGCTTTGCTGCAATGGGATTCCCTAACTGTGGTGGGGCCATAGACGGAACCCATATCCCTATCTTGGCACCGGAGCACCAAGCCGGCGAATACATAAACTGCAAGGGGTACTTTTCAATAGTGCTGCAAGCACTGGTGGATCACAAGGGACGTTTCACCAACATCAGCGTGGGATGGCCGGGAAAGGTACATGACGCTTGCATCTTCAGGAACTCTGGTCTGTTTCAAAAGCTGCAGGAAGCGACTTTATTCCCAGACCAGAAAATAACCGTTGGGGATGTTGAAATGCCAATAGTTATCCTTGTGGACCCAGCCTACCCCTTAACGCCATGGCTCATGAAGCCATACACAGGCAGCCTGGACAGTAGTCAGAAGCTGTTCAACTACAGGCTGACCAAGTGCAGAATGGTGGTAGAATGTGCATTTGGACGTTTAAAAGCACGCTGGCGCAGTTTACTGACTCGGTTAGACCTCAGCAAAACCAATATTCCCATTGTTATTACTGCTTGCTGTGTGCTCCACAATATCTGTGAGAGTAAGGGGCAGACGTTTATGGCGGGGTGGAAGGTTGAGGCAAATTGCCTGGCCGCTGGTTACGCGCAGTCAGACACCAGGGCAGTTAGAAGAGCACAGGAGGGCGCGGTGCGCATCAGAGAAGTTTTGAAAATCAGTTTCATGACTGGCCAGGCTACGGTGTGAAAGTTCTGTTTGTTTCTCCTTGATGAAATGCCTCCCCTCCCCCCCGGTTCACTCTACTTCCCTGTAAGCTAACCACCCTCCCCTCTCCCCTTCGATCACCGCTTGCAGAGGCAATAAAGTCATTGTTGCTTCACATTCATGCATTCTTTATTAATTCATCACACAAATAGGGGGATAACTGCCAAGGTAGCCCAGGAGGGGTGGTGGAGGAGGGAAGCACCAGGAAGGGTGGTGGAGGAGGGAAGGACAAGGCCACACAGCACTTTAAAAGTTTAAAACTTATTGAATGCCAGCCTTCTGTTGCTTTGGCAATCATCTGGGGTGGAGTAGCTGGGTGGCTGGAGGCCCCCCCCACCGCGTTCTTGGGCGTCTGAGTGAGGAGGCTATGGAACTTGGGGAGGAGGGCGGTTGGTTACACAGGGGCTGTAGCGGTGGTCTGCACTCCAGCTGCCTTTCCTACAGCTCAACCATACGCTGGAGCATATTAGTTTGATCCTCCAGCAGCCTCAGCATTCAATCCTGCCTCCTCTCATCATGCTGCTGCCACCTTTCAGCTTCAGCCCTCTCTTCAGCCTGCCACCTCTCCTCCCGGTCATTTTGTGCTTTCCTGCACTCTGACATTGTCTACCTCCATGCATTCATCTGTGCTCTGTCAGTGTGGGAGGACAGCATGAGCTCAGAAAACATTTCATCGCGAGTGCGTTTTTTTCGCCTTCTAATCTTCACTAGCCTCTGGGAAGGAGAAGATCCTGTGATCCTTGAAACACATGCAGCTGGTGGAGGAAAAAAAAAGGGACAGTGGTATTTAAAAAGACATTTTATAGAACAATGGGTACACTCTTTCACGGTAAACCTTGCTGTTAACATTACGTACATAGCACGTACTTTTGTTACAAGGTCGCATTTTGCCTCCCCCCACCACGTAGCTAACCCCTCACCCCTCCCCGCTCCCCATGGCTAACAGCGGGGAACATTTCTGTTCAGCCACAGACAAACAGCCCAGCAGGAACGGGCACCTCTGAATGCCCCCTTAAGAAAAGCACCCTATTTCAACCAGGTGACCATGAATGATATCACTCGCCCGAGGAGAACACAGAGAGATAAAGAACAGATGTTGTTTGAATGCCAGCAAACATACGCTGCAATGTCCAGCTATGTGCTTCTGGCATGGTGTGGTAAAACGTCCTACCATGGTGGACAGAATAAGGCTGCCCTCCCCAGAAACCTTTTGCAAAGGCTTTGGGAGTACATCCAGGAAAGCTTTATGGAGATGTCCCTGGAGGATTTCCGCTCCATCCCCAAACACGTTAACAGACTTTTCCAGTAGCTGTACTGGCCGCAAATGCCAGGGCTAATTAACCATTAAACACACTTGCTTTTAAACCATGTATACTATTTAAAAAGGTACACTCACCAGAGGTCCCTTCTCCACCTGCCAGGTCCGGGAGGCAGCCTTGGGTGGGTTCGGAGGGTACTGGCTCCAGGTCCAGGCTGTCGGGAAAACCGGTTTCTCCGCTTGCTTGCTTTGAGCTATCTACAACTTCATCATCATCATCATCATCATCATCCTCGTCCCCAAAACCTGCTTCCGTGTTGCCTCCATCTCCATTGAAGGAGTCAAACAACACGGCTGGGGTAGTGGTGGCTGAACCCCCTAAAATGGCATGCAGCTCATCATAAAAGTGGCATGTTTGGGGCTCTGACCCGGAGCGGCCATTTGCCTCTCTGGTTTTCTGGTAGGCTTGCCTCAGCTCCTTAAGTTTCATGTGGCACTGCTTCGGGTCCCTGTTATGGCCTCTGTCCTCCATGCCCTGGGAGATTTTGACAAAGGTTTTGGCATTTCGAAAACTGGAACGGAGTTCTGATAGCACCGATTCCTTTCCCCATACAGCAATCAGATCCCGTACCTCCCGTTCGGTCCATGCTGGAGCTCTTTTGTGATTCTGGGACTCCATCATGGTCACCTCTGCTGATGAGCTCTGCGTGGTCATCTACAGCTTGCCACACTGGCCAAACACGAAATGAAATTCAAACGTTCGTGGGCCTTTTTCTGTCTACCTTGCCAGTGCATCGGAGTTGAGAGTGCTGTCCAGAGCAGTCACAAAGGAGCACTCTGGGATAGCTCCCGGAGGCCAATACCATCTAATTGTGTCCACAGTACCCCAAATTCAACCCGGCAATGCCAATTTCAGCGCTAATCCCCTTGTCGGGAGTGGAGTAAAGAAATAGATTTTAAGAGCCCTTTAAGTCGAAAAAAGGGGCTTCATCGTGTGGACGGGTGCAGGGTTAAATTGATTTAACGCTGCTAAATTCGACCTCAACTCCTAGTGTAGACCAGGGCCAAGACTGCACCTCCTCTACTCTCAAAAAGAGTTGCAAAAACCCCAACACCACTGTTTAGTGTGCTTCAAGACCACCATGTCAATGCTTTAAAATGCTGTGGGTCAGGTCCATACTTGGTGTGTACTGGTATATCTCCATGGAAGCCAGTTGATCTGTACCAATTTACACCAGCTGAGGATCTGTCTCTTATATCTATATACACCACCAGTCAAAGGCACGTTCCGAACATTGCTTGCACAAAACAGTTACATAGCCAGGAGACCCCAACACTGGATGAACTGATGTGTCTATTATTGCATAATATAAATTATCTCCCAGAAGCGGACACTGGCAATTAGGCACACACTGTAGCTGTCTGCAGTAAATGATGGGCATTATATAGAAAGAACTGAAAGATAACACAGGCTTATATGCCTTATATTTCACAGTGAGTGCTATGTAATAGGGTTCTTGGAGCACATGCATCAGCCATTTCTTGGAGCAAATTTGGCTGCAGTTACAAGAAGTTCTGTCCTAGTGTAGGATGTTATTCACTTGCTGCAAGTAACTACAGTGCTCGCATGACTGCAAAATATCTGAAATACTGTGCTAACTACCTCTACTATTTTTCTTGTTATGTCTACACTAGTGATATTTGGCAAATGATCTATGAGTGAGAAGTTAGGAATTGATGAGGTGAAGCCGTGGGGTACAGGAATTTTACAAGCTGCACGTATTCTCCACATTTAAGTTTTCTGCTTTCACAGGCTTCTTAAAGCCCTTCTGGAAAAAGATGATGAAAGGAAGCTGGAGGATGACACTATAAATGACGATGAATTGCCACTATGAATGCCCCTGAATAGTCACTTGGCCAGAAAAAGAGAGTAAGAATGATTCTAGAGCCTGGAGGTTGGGGCTCTCACTTTGGATTTGGAAAAACAAAAGTTCAGTTGCTGGAGCAGCGACTTCTTTAATTAGTTACATATAGTGGGTCAGCTTCAACTGGGAGACCAAGGGAGCCCAACAGCAGACTATCGCAGAGCCCAGCGGTTAGGGCATGCGTCTTTAATGGGGGAGACCCAAGTGTAAATTCCTTCTCCACCTCAGGCAGGTGGCGGAATGGAATCTCAGTCTCCCACATCCCAGGCGAGTGAGCTCCCCACTGGGATGGGAGTTATAAAACAATCACCACCACAACCACCACCCCCCGTCTACTTCCTCCCATTTTATGACTCTAGACCAGTGGTGGGCAACCTGCGGCCCATCAGGGTAAGCTGGTTGCAGGCCGTGAGACATTTTGCTGACGTTGACCGTCTGCAGGCTCTGCCCCCTGCAACTCCCAGCGGCCATGGTTCTCCGATCCCGGCCAACAGGAGCTGCGGGAAGTAGCGGCAAGCCTGTGGACGGTCAACGTCAGCAAAATGTCTCGCGGCCCTCAATCAGCTTACCCTGATGGACCGCATGCAGCACCACTGTTCTAGACCATTAAAAATGCTCAAAACTGATTTTTTTTCAATTTACCAAAATGTTCACAATATTTTGATTCACAGCAGGTCAAATTGAATTTTCTTCTGATTTTGGGGAACTGCCAGTGAACTGAAAAATGAGTTATAAACAGGGTACTAGCACTTCCTCCAACTCCTCATTAAGGTCCAATCTGTTAGGTGTCTTCTGAGAATGCCTAGTGGCTTAGGCCTCCCAGTGAGCTAGGTGGGGAATGCCTCATTTGAGTATCCTACTGTGGCTTAGGTACCTGGATGTCAGGACTGAGGCATCTGTGCGCATATCCAGCGACAGATTTTTATGCACCTAAAGGACTTTATCAGTGAAAACTTACACAACTAGGGACTTGAGGTGTCTACAGGGCTAGGCAGCGGGTGAGCCAGTGGAATCTAAATTTTGGACTTAGGCACTTGACGTGGTAGTTAGACACCTAAATCTGCATATGGATCTAGCCCTTTTTACCTGAAAGTAATATACATTTTCAGTACATCTGATAAAACTGAAACCATAAGATCAATATGCAAGAAGACTATGCCAGTTAGCTGCATCATGCCAATCTGACATAGAGCTCAATTTACTAGAGATCATATATTTTGGGGGCACCAAAGGTAAGAAACCAGAGTCCTTATGTTGCAGATATCAGTGCTGGAAGTCAATCATGTTGCTGCAGTATTTCCAACTCTATGCATGGAAATCTCATGATTTTTGTAGGTCATGACTCATGAGATTGGTTTAACATCATGACACTTTTAAAATAATTTTGGGGCTCTATTTATTTGACTTCTGCCTTTGCAGCCTTTAGTGTTTTCATATTCAAATTTTTTTCACAATCATGGGAACTAGAATCTTATTTTAAAAAAATATCCTCCTGAACTCATAGAATCACTTGTCTCCAGGAGCTGGGGGTATCGGGAAAAATATCAGGATAAAACCATGAGAGCTGGCAACACTCATATGCCAGAGCAGTAAACAAACCAAAATATAGTCTTAAAAAGCATGAAAACACCAGAAACAGAGAACAGCATACACCATGCACAGATTTAAAATAAAAATCAAAACAGCAAAATAAGGTTCAACAATACCCGTAAGTGGGAGAAAACCTGAAAAGCAAATGTGGTCACTGTACAGCACTAAATGCACAAGTCATTACGCATATGCACACAGCAGTAGGAGCATATCAAACTAGGAGTGACAATGACACCTACAAATATGTAGTAGCCGATACTGCACTTCATGATGGAATGACCATTTGCAAGCTAGACACAAAAAAGACTTTACTCAAATTTTTGAATAATTGGTCTGGAGCTGTTATTACAAAATTACGTTCTCTATAATTGCAGTAGGATCATAATACTGAAAAGCAGCGTGCCCAGAATTTCTGACATGCATGTGTTATGAGTCATACTGGGGATGAAGCAAAGCAAAATCCCAGTTGTCCTATAATGGAGAAATATGAGCAGTCTTGATGTCTGTGCAGCATTACTTCCCAGCCAGTCAACAAAGCGAACCACTTATGAGGCATGAAATACCTGACCGACCTTGGAGCAAGGTAGCCAAGGATTTATGTACAGTGAGCAATCAAGAATACCTTGTGATGGCTGAAATCTATTCTAACTTTTGGGAAATACAGCAGATCCCTTTCAGGCAGTAGCAGACGCTTCTGTTAAATGCCACAAAAATGGTTTGCCCAGCATGGAATTCCAGAGAGAGTAATTATAGAAAATAGACCTCTGCTTGCCTGTCAGTGATTTGCACAGTTTGCTATGTCAGCGGAGTTTAAACATGCCACATTCCCTCTGCATGAAAGCCAGTCTAATAGCAAAGCAGAAGCAGATGTCAAAATCACCAAGATGATACTGGGATAAGAGACCTGTGGAATGCATTGCTGGAGTAGACAGATAAACCAACAGAAGACATGGGCAGCAGTCCAGCACAAAGTTTCATATCATGCTGTGTGTAACGTAAGGGGTGGTTTTCCATATGTTTGACATCAGCAGTAGTGGAAAAGGTGTAGGGAAAAACTAAACAGTGGAAATAGCAAGAAGAATATTACCACAATTCAAGAAGGATGTTGATAAATTGGAGAGGGTTCAGAGAAGAACCATGAGAACGATTAATAGATTCAAACTTATAGAAATAAGCTACACAGATTGAGCTCCTTGAGTCTACAAAGAGAAGGGGTGATTTGATTACAGTCGACAAGTACTTACATGGGGAACATGATCCAATGACTGGAAGCTGACACTAGAAAAATTCCGTCTGGAAATAAGAGAGAAGTTTTTAACAGTGAAAATAATTATCCATTCAAACAATTTACCAAGGGTCGTGGTGGATTCTCCATCACTGACAATTTTTTTAAATCAAGATTGAATGGTTTCCCAACAGACCTGCTCTAAGAATTATCTGGGAGAAGTTCTATGACCTGTGCTGTAGAGGAGGTCAGAATGGATGATCACAATGGTACCCTCTGGCCTTGGAATCTATGAATACTATCAAGATGTAATGACAAAACAAGAGATGTACTTCCACTGTATATGAACCCTTACTGCTACGGTTTATGACCTTCTCATGTATTTCTGCTGTATACGACCTTGGCACTACCTTTTGTATACTAGGATAACTCTATTGCCACAACTATCATTTCCTATAAACTCCCGGGAAATAGATGTTGCAAACAAATCCCACCCTCACATCTCCAGATCCAGAGAGTCTAATAGAAATAAGCAATGATTCCAAACAAGACCGGCCGACACAGGGAATGTCAGTAAAACAACCAGCACGTAAGTCAGTGAAATAATCCCTTTGAGGACGTACCTCCAGAAAGGCAGGCCACAAAACAAAACCACATGATGCGAAGGAGTAGGAAAGTTATCTAGCAATTTCCAATACATTTTTATGGCTATCTAAAAAACAAACTTTTGAACTATTCAGTTCTGCAACAATGAGATATACGAGAGATCTATACAAAAATCCATATATGCATCTCTGATGGGCATGTATATAGACCATTAAAAATAGAGCCATCTACTGACATAATGGAATATCTAGTTCTGTTATGTTTGTAAATTCAATAAAGCTGTTATTGCTCCATTGCAAGGAGCTTCTGGACCTTTGCATTTAGAAGCATAGGCTTGGAAGGAGAGTGTATTTATTTAAAGTTTGAGAGCCAGTGATACAGGGTGATGTGACTGTTGCTGATTGTGATTTCCATGTGAAGGCTAAGGATGGAAGTCTCTCAATTCTCTGAGGTGAGCAAAATGATGACTGGAACATGAAACCCAGAAATGCTGCTTTTTCTGCTGCAGTGCTTAGATTTGGATTATTTACCCTGTACCACATGACTTAATTAACAGAACATTTGTAAATCCTTTGCCATGCTTAATGTGTGACCTTAAAATAATGTATTTCATTTATTTTTACACTTTCCTCTCTTATTTAATAGACTAGAGATGGAAAATATGAGGTGCCCTACACCACCCTGCTGTCAGAGCAGGATTGTACCTGACACTATATTCCCCAGTTCACTGTCTAGTCCAATTTTAAATTTACTTTTCTTGTTGCTCTTCTGGGAACGTCTAAGACAATGAGATTTTGGAACAGCGAATCAGAACATGGAACAATTTCCATGCACAAATTATTTCTGTTGAGAATGATGCTGAGATTTCAGAGTGATAAAGTGATAGGAAGAACTGAAATGTGGAACAAGCCATTCCCTCTAATAGGCTTCCACATTAATAGCATATTGACATATTATACACAGTACCATGCAGAGCTGCCAGACAACCAGATTGCTGAACAGCTGACAAGATAAAGAAACCAGAAGCTCAGCCATTCAGAGTCCTGCCCAGTCATAAAATAAGGTGAAAATTTTAAAAACTCCTTTTGGGTGATGTCGTTTATGATCAGCTGATGCAAACAGCGCAGCTGAAGTCGAAGCCAAAAAATGAAACAGGACAGTGGCAGCGTGGTGTACCAGCATCACGAGGCAACATTAGCTTAATATATCATGTTTGTAAAGCACTTTGAAGTTGTAAAAACAGATACTGAACATGCTATTATTTTATTGACTCGACATCTGTTGCGTTTAGTAATGATATAGCCATTGTCATAAAACATGATAATAGGATCCCTGGTGCCTGCTTTAAAACATAATCACCATCTCCATGTCAACAACTGTTTTCTACAAACGCCGGAGCAACTGTAGCAATGGGAGGTCACTGGGCTTCAGTCACGTTTTATTTTTGTTGTACCATGTTGGGGAGAGAAATTACACAACAGAGCACTTGCTGGTGCCTTCCCATTGCTGCATTTACTCAAGCCCTTCTGTAAGCAAGTTCTGATAGGTCAGTAGTTAGCATGAGCAGCAGGACACAACTTAGCTCATGTGCCTCTTGTTCAGCTCTGCTGATAATTGATAGGGTTTTTCTCTCTTGAATAATGGGGTTTTGATGGGCTGGGAGGATGCATTCTTAAATACAGTGGAGTGAACCAGATTTAATTATACGACTAGCAGTCACTGGGAGTTGCAGGTGCTCTGCATCTTTGAGAATCAGCCCAATAATTTAGGCGCAGAACTTTAGACTCAAGTGCTTGATTTTCAAAGACACTGAGCCCCACCTGCTGCTTCTATCAAAGTCAGTGGAAGTTGTGGGTACTCTGCACCTCTGAAAATCAGTTCCCAAGAGTACAAGCATTAGCTTTAACTGGTCTGTGCCTCAACCCAATCCCAAGGGCATGGGCATCCATAGCACAACTCCCATCCTTATTCCATTTTTCTTCATAATCGTAGCATAGCGACTGCAAACTGAATTTGCCTATAGCCCTCCCCCCAACAACAAAAAACCCCAGTGTGAGACTGGGGAAGTATAAGGAGTTCAAATGGCTTTTGAAATGTGCCAGATACACTTTTAGGACAATATGTGTTAAGTGAATTTCCTGAGGAATCCTTGGGCAGTAGCTAATACAAATTCCACAACCCCGCTTATGCAGAAACCCAGCCTTTTGAAGCTGCACCCTGAAGAGAGGGCCATTAAGGGTCAACACTGCAGCTAGACACCTGCAGCTGGTCCGTGCCAGCTAACTCGGGCTAACAGGCTAAGCCTAAGCAGCTGTTTAATTGTGGTGTAGACGTTCAGGCTCAGGCTGGAGCCCAAGCTCTAGGACCCTCCCCTCTCACAGCATCCTAGAGCCCAGGCTCCAACCCAAACTCCTACATCACAATTAAAGACCCCACTAGCCTGAGCCCCGTGAGCCTGAGTCAGTTGGCACAGGCCAGCCATTGGTTTTTAATTGCAATGTAGACATACCCTAACTGGTGATCACCTGGTTCCAGGAGACTGGAGATCAAAGACCCAAGCTGTTTAAAGAAACAGCTGAACTGCCCTGCGGGGGTCTGGTTCCTGTTCTAAAAACAGACACGAATTGTAAGCAAGGGGGCAAACCCAGGCGTCAAGTATGAAAGACTGACACCCATCAGAGTGCCTAGACTGGAGATGGAGGTGACCTCTGATTTGCTTTTAGCATGTGTGTAGGTTCTTCTATTGTTTTGTATATGTTTTCTCTGTAGTGCTTTTACAGTAAGAATAAAGGTGCTTGGTTAGTAGAGCTGTGTGGTAATGTATAACTGCTGGCTATACACTATTCATTGCCTTGAGAGAGAAAGCAAAGTGCAGGTGCTGGCCTTTAGGCACACTGGCTTGCTGGGGATATTGCAGTGTGTCTCAGGGGGCTGTGCAGCATTAAAGCCCTGATCAGAAGAGAGAGAAAGATCAGTGTCTCCACCCAAGAGAGGTGACAGCTGGGAGCTGGAAGCCTTAAGTGGTGCCTTTAAAGGGGGTAATACCGGCTCAGTTACCCTGAAACTGTGACACGCCTCCCCCAAACCCTAAGCCACCAAGATGCATACATAAAAACCAAAGCAACAGCATAGTTTGACTTATGGTACCCTTGTGCGCCTATCTCCCTTTTATCTATTTTCTATAGTGCTAGCAGCCATATGAGTCCTTAGTTAGATAAGTTACAAGCACTGGGGAAGGGGCTGTAGCTCTTATTTGTTCTATAAAGTGCATATTTATTGTGCTACATAAATAGCGGCAATGCCCCATGCAATTAGATGGGGGCAATGTTTGATAACATTTGAATTGTTAGCTCATTAGATGGTGCTAGAGGAACTCATGAGAAAAACCACCCATCTAATGGTCTTGGATCAGAGAACTGTAGGCATGTAAAAGCCAGGAGAGGTATTAACACAAGCGTGCATTAGTGTTTGGCCTTGAGAGAGTTGAGGCAGGATGTATGTCCATGCTCTTCCTTATCATAGCCAGTCTCAACAGAGACCCCAAGGGACTCAGATCTGGATTCTGAGCCTAACTTCTGGTCAGTACAAATGCTTCCCATCGCGTAAATAGTCAAATGCTGATGCCGTATTGTGGTTGCTTTGCTGAGTGATATCAGAATCAGCCATAGCCCTGTTTACCAGTTTCAATTTTTACGTACCTTTCTAGCAGCAGAGAGTGAATGCTGTCAAAGGCAACTTACATGTAATATCCCAAAAAAAGTATGTGACACATGAATGACTCAGGCCTTATGATGTGAAGAAAAATCCAGGCCATCTATAATTAATGGCTGTTCATTACAAATTTTACAGTGTTGGTACCTAAGACCTCATGAAGCAGAGGTCCATGACAAGTTTGCGAGTATGACAGATAGGCAGTTCCTGGCAGGAATTGATTTTCCTAGAGTTGACTAAGAAGCACAATATGAAGTTAAAAGTACAGGAAAGTTTTCTGTTGGGTCATTTTTATCCTTATTAGTAGCTCTAAAAAACTTAACGATCTTGCACAGAAAAAACAAACAGAGATAGTGTTACATATTAATCACAGATATTTACAGGGAGCTAAAGACATTTACATGCTGATCACGCCAGCCGTGGCCATCACATTATCATTGCAAACATCAGGATTATTATTACTTTATTTAATTATGTTATTATTGCAACCACGGAAGGGAAATCTAAGTGCTTTATTGGTGAAACAGAGGAAATTGTTTTTGCAAAAAAGAGCACGTGCACTTTTATCTGTGGAGAATGGCGATTTAAAAAAAAAAGGCGGAACTCAGCTAGAATCCATTAGGTTGGAATATAATCATTAATTAACATTCGAGCAGCACTTTGAAGACATAAAGCACTATAGAAGTGCCAGGTGTGAACGTTGTCATCTCATCCAGGCTCATACAGTTCTGCTGAAAGGGAAGACAGCTTGTAAGTGAAAAAACATCTCAGGAAGGTCCTGATTTAGAACTGTAATCTGTCTGCCCCAGCATGGGTGTGCTGAGCAAGAGAAGAGTTCAGGGAGCATTTCCCCTCCAACTACTTATGCACAGCTGAAAAGGTTCTAAGAAGAAAACAGACCTTGCACCTCATGAGTACTAGGGTGTCTAACATCCCCAGCCCTGTTCTGTAGTCACTGTTCTGAAAGTGGTCTGCAAGAGAGAGTCATCTGTATACATATTACATATACATACATATATGTGTGTGTGTGTGTGTGTGTGTGTGTGTGTGTGTGTGTGTGTGTGTGTAAGACACAGCACCATCCCCTGGCACATTAGAACATGTAGCATTATCTATAAGTTAGTAGGTTCAATCAGGTTGCTATTGTGTACTGCAAATGTTTTCCAGAATGCATCTTCTAACAGCCCCAAGGAGTTTTGGTCATCTGCATAGGCGATATAGCCAGGGCACTGCCTCCATCCTGGTTCTTGTACCAGTAGGAGGTGTTTTCTGATGCAGTAGTAATGGTCACTCTTGAATGAGTTCCCCACATGATGCAATTAGTTATCCAGGCTCTATCTGTCCTGTTTACAGAACCTCTGCTCAGCTGCTACAGCTCCTCTCTCTCCCCTCAGATAAGAGCAGCCAAAACTTGGCCCTGATTCTGCATAATTTTGACCCTAGTCTCACCTCCCAACTCTAGATGGAAGGTCTGATTCTGCTCACCATTATACTAGCATAAATCTGGGGTAATGCTACTGAAATCCACAGAATTACAACAGCGGAAAACTGATGGAAACAAGAGCAGAATGATCCTGGAATCCACAGAAGTTTTAGCAAAGGGAGAAGAAAGAAAAAGAAAAGGCAACTAAGAAATGGAACTTCCCTTTGAAGTAATTGCGGAAAAGTCACAGAAACTTCTTGAGAGAGAGAGTCATAATGAACAAAGATCTTCAACTGACTTTCTATAATATTCCCTACATCAAAATATCACTCATACACTTCAAGATAGTTCTTTGCCTTCAATCTGTATAGTTTACTACAAGATGAAAGGAAAACAGTCTATTCTTTAGACTTCCAGTGCACGTATTGGGTAATCATATCAAGATATCAAGCACAACTTTTCTTCATGGGTACAAAGCACCGCAATGACATTAAAATATTCATACTCTTTAACCAGTGGATTAGCCTGTCCTTGAGTTCTTGACTTCATTCAGTGAGTCAGTAAACAGGGAAGAATGACGGTCACACACAACATGAAAGGATGACCTTGGCAGCAATACAGCATGTCATTCTCTCTGATACATGGAAGATTTGGGAGATACTTGTCAAAGGAATTTTTGCTGCTACACAGGACAGATGGTTGCAGGACAGTTCTGCTGAGTTAATAAAGCACATCACCACTGGAAGATCTAAGCTAGATTTCAGTGAGCTAATCAAATCTTCATGGATCCCCAGCAGCTTAGTAACCATCTTAAAGGAGTGAATTTTACATATACTGAATTTCCTAATGGTAGATCATCCATAACCACATTATTAATATTACATGAATGGTTGAACTGTTTGGGGCAAACACAACTGGCCTGAGCCTTCACCCATTCCCTAAAATGAATCAGATCCAAACATTCCATGACCATGTCCTTAAAGCTAGATGAAGCATTCCTGAGGCTCCTAGCCAGATTTGCTTCCTATGCAAGCCTGTTTTCAGGGTGTGGAAGGACAGTCCCTCTATGGGGTTTCAAGACAGTCTTCAGAATGCAGCCAAGCAATCTTCTCCTCCTATCCCAAGTACGTTATTTCCACCTAGCGGTGGAAAAGTTGTAGCTGGCTCCTCCCTCTCTGGAATATGTCACTCTTTGGGGAATAGCCGAGCAATTCTCAATCACCTCCACTCCTGTGGCAGGGCAGATGGATAGAGGGACTGTTGGGTTTTATTAGTGACTGTATTTTGGGTATCTGCAGGTGAGGTGACTTGGATATGTATGGACAGTGAGAGAGACAGAACCTGGATGACTGCTACAGGAGCATGGGAAAGGGAACTACAATGTTCATCTATTAAAATAAGCACTGAAAAAGGATCTGAACAGGAGGTTCAGTTCTGAATGTCCCTTTATAATTAAGAGGGGATTAACCTAAGTGAATAAATAAGAAATGACTCACATAGTTGTCCAAAACTTTACATGAACCAGAAATCAAAAACTTTTACGAATTATTGTTTTCAAGGCCTGTATACTTCCTGGGTTTTGATGGAAACAGAGGTATGTGCGAGAGATTATCTTGCAGTATTCCTGGCCCAGTCCAAAACAGAGATTACTCCAACTGTCTTGAAGTGTGCATGAGTGCTGAAAAAGCATCTGAACTTTTGAGGTCTTTTCTGAACTAAACTGCAGAACTATCAGGTAATTTGCTCCTGGGCACTTCAGCATTATCAGGATTCCTGCACTCACTCTAATCCACCTGACAATGCCAGGGGTGCAATCTAGCAGCCAATATTGCAAAGTGTAGCTATTACCTTGAAGGCTACACTGTAGGATATGACAGATTTGTTTATCTGGCCAACTCTGTTAGTCTTTCACTGTTTTGTTCTGTTTATTGATTTTCTGAAGGTCATTTATTATTTTTGACATTTCCTATCCAAAATGGACTAAAACACCTGTTTTATTACAGCCCATATATTTTACTTAAGTATCATAATAACCCAGAAGAACTGAAAATACCTTTGTCATCAGCATCTATTTTTTCCCCCATGCATAGCATTCCAAAGTCAAAATTAGACCACATCTACATTTGCAGCGCTTTTCCCTAAATGCATCCAAGCGTTCGTTAAAGAATAATAAACTGCATAGTTCAAGCAATTAGCATGCCATGAAAAAAAAAAGTCAGGAAACTGATGTGAAAACTGAGACAGCATGAGCCACAAGAGACACTGGATCAGACTCTGATCCCATTACTTCAGTGTAAAACTCTTGATTTACCTTGATGAAAGTGAGGTCAAGTGTGTTCAAGTTCCAAAGATGACAAACACTAAATCCTCTCTTCCCAGAAGTCTCATAGATTAGGTTTATCATTAATCCTCATATCTGAATTAGAAGACGGGACTCTGAGAACATGCCATAAGCAGCAGAGTGGTTGCCGTTAACGACCTTAGATATGTTTGGTATCCCATATATAGGATATGGAGGGCACTGGTCCACATCAACAAACCACCAAAGGTAAAATCCAGCCTCTGTTGAAGTCAGAGGGGAGACTGTGGTGCATCATGG
Organism: Natator depressus; assembly: GCF_965152275.1. NCBI lineage: Eukaryota > Metazoa > Chordata > Testudines > Cheloniidae > Natator > Natator depressus. Next base: position 64,854,586 of record NC_134244.1, on the reverse strand, counting down.
GAGATGAAGTCCAGATAAGGAGCACAGCCCATAGGAGAGTATGAGAGCATGAACCACCCAAACTTCAACTCCTATGAGGCACCGCTGTACATTAAGCAGATGTAGTTTAATGTCAAACTGACTCAAAATGAGAAATAGTGTGGCTGTTCAACAAAACAAAAATGTTTCATTTATGGTCAAACTGACCCAAAACAAAATACTTTGTTTTGATTTTCCTGACAGAAAACTATGTTTTCCATCAAAAACCCACTTTGATAGAAAATTCCCAACCAACTCTAGCACATGAAATTTAAAATCAGTGGGAAGTAAGTTTATATGTGCTTAATTGGGGCCTTAATAACTATGGTCTTATAAGGGGCACAGGAAGTTAATTTGAAGCTGTATTAATGTTAGATGAGGTTATGAGCCCTTAAAGAATGTATAGGAATGGTATTCGCCCATAGCAGGTGCAATCTATGAATGTTTTAAAGTCTTCTCCCCAAGTGAGACAATTCGCAAATGTAGGTCTCAATCCTGCAGAGATGAACCCAAATAAATTTACTCACGTGAGTAGTTCTATTGATGCCAATGGGACTATTCATCTTTGTAAAGTTATTCACACACACACATAACTATTTGCAGGATCGGGCTCTTTAGGCCAAATTCTCTTCTCAAGTACACAGGTGTCAATCCAGAATAACTAGTGCCTTCAGTGGAGTTGCTTCATATTGACCTCCGTGTAACTGAGACCAGATTTTAGCCCTTCTCAGAGAAGAAACAGTGGAAGGCACAGGGTCAAAATTTTTCCTTTCACTGCTTGTTTATCACGCCAAATGAAGTCAAGAAGTGTTGTACTCAGACGGACAAAATTAGAATTTGGCTGCACAGAGAGATGGGGAGAAAAAAGAATTTGGATTCAGTAGCTCTCTGTACTATATCCTGATTATGAGGAAGGCTACATATTAAAGGTTTCCAAAGCATGGTTAACACTAGTAACACTGACATAACATGAAAGCCTCAACCAAGAGTCAAACTGCTATTCACTGCGTTTATCCAAGTGTAAAAATCATATCACCAGCATATAGTATACCTAACTCCAGGGAATATAATATAACACCTAATTTTTCGGAATCCCATAAATCTTTGAAAGCTTCTGCTGACCACGGCTGTAACGATGATGAAATATCATTCCCCCTTTGTTCTGTTACATCCCCAAGCACCACAAGAAGAAAAAAGAAAGTCAGTCTGCGTGTCATGAACTCTCCAAAAAAAGCTGTTCCAAAAGGAAATATTCTGCCTGAGCCCATCAGAGATCTTTAAGGTCCTTTGTCATATCTGACCCCAGTGTTTTAGAATGTAATGAATCATGATGAGCCAGATCCTCAGCCTAGCTCTAATGATTATTAGGGCCAATGAGTAAGGCTGATTTACACCAGCTGATGATATTACCCAGTGTTCTGAGAGAAAGAGCATTGTGTGTTCCTCCACAGAAAATGAAGTGAATGAAGTATTGTTTAAAAAAAAAAAAAGAGAGAGAGAGAGAGAGAGAGAGAGAAATTCAGTTGGCACCATTTAATGCCATCAAAGGATTTCCATAGCATGTTCTCTTTCAGACCCGGTACCACAATGAATTTTTAAAAAATAAAAACAGAAAACCTTTTCTGAATCAAACAGCGATTTAGCTTCCAGCCAACAGCTGTCTGTCAGCATCACTGCATCAAACCTGAGTCACAAAACAACTTTTTTGCTTACAGAAAAAAATATATTTCATTTTACCTTGGCATTGGCCTCCTGCTTCTGTGTTCAGGTAAGGAGAGGGAGAAGAGGATAAAAGCTCCTGGAAAGTGTCTTCAGAACTGATTGAACCATCAGCCTCCGCAACCTTCCATCTGGCAATAAGACAGCAGCTATGGGCTGCCAAACTGGAGAGAGAAGAAAGGGAGGATTTTAAATTTTCGAAAGGTGTCGCCTGATTTTCAAAAGTGGCATCTAATTTGGGTGCCCAAATACTTCCTCTCTCCTCCTTTAATAGTACTAGATGCTTGGACCCATGTATATTTGCACACCTGACCTGGGCACACAAACCCAGATGCACAAGTGAAAGTCAAGGTTGTGCATGTGCCTATTCTTGGGTACACAGGAAATCTCCTTTTGCTTGCGCATATTGGAGGGTTTGCTTGTGTAATTCACGCATGTGCCCTTTTGAAAAGAGGGCCTTGCTGTTCAGCCCATCCTGTCCTGCCCCTTTGCGTTTGCTGTGCCATGTTGCCAGCATTTGCTGCAAAGTTACAGATAAACTTTTGTAGTTTAAGAAAAAACCTACTCTCTAAAAGCAGCCACTAGCAGCGGTCGATATTGGATCCCACCACATCATAGGGATATACCCCTTTGTAATCCTAACAATGGTACATGATTGGGAGCTGTGAAGCACAGGGCTTGTCTACACTAGCCTGCTAAATCGGCATCACTGCGATCGATGCAGTGGCGTCAATTCATCGGGTCTGGTGAAGACATAATAAGTCAATGTCAGAGCGCTCTCCTGTCAACTTCAGTGCTTCACCTCCCTGAGAGGTGGAAGCTAAGTCAGCAGAAGAGAATCTACCCCCAACGTCCTGCGGTGTAAGTGGGTAACTTACATTGACTTAAACCGGTGTCTACAGCATGCTGTGTTGACGGGAGAGCGTTCTCCCATCGACTTAGCACGTCTTCACTAGACTTGCAAAATCGATTCCGCTGCATCCATGTCAGTGGTGCCAATTTAGCTACATAGCGAAGACCTGTCCTGATAGAGTGACATCATCTGCACTGCAGTATTTTGCGGGCCCAGAGGCAACAATACAGTCTACAGCGTGAGTGCACAAAGGAATGCCATCAAATGATGCAATATTTATGGAAACATCTCTAGAATTTTATTCTCCTCCATTATCCCACTATACAAGAAATTCACCCAAGTGCACAAGGCGCTGCAATATTGCAAAGCCAACTTTAATTTTGAACATTTAATTTTAACGTTGCTTACAGGTGAGAGTTTCAAAAAGCACTTAAGTGACTTTGGTGAGTCTCATGGACTTTCAATGGGAATTGTGCTCTTTAATCAGCTAAGCTCTTTTGAAATCCACCCCATACTCCCTAAACCACCCAGACGCTTTGGAAAATCCCAGCCTAAGTAGACAGGGATTTGCGTCGACTTCTGCACTGGGTGATTTTTCTCATCCCTGCTTCATTTTTTCTATGTAATTTTATCCATTTCACCTTCAAAGTATGCTGCTAACCAGTCATGCCACTTTACTCTGTAATTTTTAATATACATGCTCTCCTGTGTGCCATTAAAATCATCATTTTATAATACCTCACCCACATGCAGTCATGTGAAAACACCACAGATGTTTGAAAACACATCACACAATGGCTTGATTCTGGTCTCATATCAGATTTACTTTACTTAAATTAAATCTACTGACTTTAGTGAAGTTTTACTCCAGATTCACACTGAGGAAAGAGAACAAAATGAGGCCTGTTATGTTAGGCTTCTCGCTGAATTAGTCATCGTGTGTTCCTAACACAAGAAATGTTTTAAACTATTAAATCCCATGGCAAATTAAAAACAACTCTTCGTAACACATTCAAGTTGAAAAGACATCAAGTGTTGATGGACAGCTTCTTATCCTTAACAACAAAGGCTTTCCTTCCAGTAGGACACCCTTCCTTGAGTGCTAAAATAGTACCAGGCTAGGAAAGATCCTGAACAGTAAAAGATTGTCTCCCTTTTTAAATATTAAATATGATAGCTACTGAAATGAAGCACTGTTCTTTTGAAAGGTTTGACTTTTTATGGCAGACTATAAGCAATGTCCCTGATCTTCTGTCATTGCAGAAGTTTGCCTCAGAATTAAGATGTTGCTGCAAAATTCACAAGGTTGTATTTTAAAGGTCAAATCTTTATCTGGTGTAAATCAGTAAAGCCCTATTGACTTTAATGGAGCAAGGTTGGCCCTATCAGTTCTTCTTTCTCTTCGGTTGCTTGCTTATTTGTGCGAAGTAATGCAGATACAGAACCAGATCCCCAGCTGGTGTAAATCAGTGTCACTCCACTGATGTAATTTCCTGATCCGTTGACATCAGTGGCAAGACTCACATTGATTTTAACGCAGCAGGTTAATGGCTCACTGCATACTAAAATCCCCCTCCTTCCCCTGTGCGAGAATTCTGTTAACACCTGTGTATTCTGAGAGGAATTTTGTTTACAACAATACATCAGTGTTAGTTTGTACTGTACTTCCTCTACCGGCCAATCACAGAAGGGGAGGGGATATTCCTCAATATTCTATCATCTCAATAAAAGCTCCCGCAGGCTCCCTTGAATTTCTGGGCATGCAACCACTTGGGAGCTGCAGGGCAGCATCTACGTGCATGCACACCCCATCCCCCACCATGGACTGCAACCTGGAATGCCCCCTCAAATATTATTGGTGAAAAGAAATCAGGACTGGAACATGCAATTTGAGCCTTTTTGTTTTCTTTTACAGAGCTACAAGCAGCTGGAATTTGGTGAATTCAAGGGGGTGGGATCAGAAGTAGCTAGAGGATTCCATAATTCTTGCTACAGAATCTAACTGTGAAAACACTAGAAGGCTAGGGGCCTTGGATATGATTTTCAGAAGACACCAGAGATATTCTGCACCCAACTTCAGACAAGTTAGATGGCAGCTGATTTTCAGAAGGTGGGTGGTCTCAGCACAGTCTGAAAACTAGGCCACTCTAAGGTGTCAAGTTGAGCACCCAAAAATTAAGGCACCTAAAATCACTAGTCACTTGAAAACGTTGGCTCTCAACTATTAAGAAATACAGAAGTTACAGTAAAAGTGGGGAACCTTCTTTTGGGACTATTTGATCTTCAGAGTAAAAGGCAAGAGCACAGCAGCATTTACTTACTCATCTTTTAAACAAAATTTATAAATAGGCCACAGCTAGGCATCAAGCCGCAATAAATTCTTGTTAGTCAGCCAGGCTAGATTCCATGCCCCAAAACAGTCTATTTTACTTCTATCCCCACCTCACCCCCAAAAAGCCAATATGATTAATTGAAAAGTCACGGCATGTTCAAAGGAACAAACATATGAATACTGCGTGCCTGCATTTGGTATCATTATGCTGCACGGTAATTGCTAGGTCTAATTTACATCTATCTATGCATACCTAGCAGCGTGGGAACTAAACCAAATGCTGCTTGCTCTAATTTCGGTACAGAATGTGGCTTTCCCCCACTACTTCATTTTCTCCTCTTTTTTGACATAATACTATGAACTAATAGTCACTGCACTCTTATTTGAATTGATTTACACATAAAAACCAAAATGATGGGAATCACTTATGTAAACATGAAATGGGTAAAAAAGAAAAGCCATCTGTTATCAAGATTTTTACAGGAAAAACTCTGGTAAATATACATAGTGGTCTCTATTAAAAAGTCATCATTTGCCAACTGTTGTGCACAGCAGTCCTGCAGATAACACAGTTGTTCCACTATAATTGAAGTTGGAAATAATGGCTGTATCTTGGTTTTCCATGTGCTGTAATGGTCAGTAAAGGACTACTCCAGGGTTGGGCACTGTACTAGTGAACTCACTGATGATGTAAAGTAAACAAAAATATTCTGTAATAGCATCATTATGGAGATACCAAACCCTTTGCAACAGTGCTGTATCTTTCATTCCAAGAAAAAAATACATTCACGGCTTCAGTTGAGCCATTCTTCACTGTAATTGGCAGGTGAAGGCTCTAATGGACACAAATCAAAGAGGATTTTCATGTATGTTTTTGCAGTGAACTGTAGTGTCTAGGGTTGTCAATTAAACATGTTTCGTATGCACTAAAAGTCCCCTATTGAATCACAGAATAGGGACAGCACAGACAGTATCAGAAGTCCCACTGCGCCAATAATGCCTGGTCATGTTCCTAAACCCTAATTTAGAGGAATTGTTTAAGGATAGCAGGGTATTTCCTTCTCCATCCCCTCCGTGCTCAGATATGCAGCGAGGTACCCTATTAGCACCTGGAGTTTTTGTAACCTGGGCGACTGTCCATGTGGAAATGAATTAAAACCATCAACTCATTGCTGAAAGACCAATGCACAGGCATCAGAGGGTAACAATATCCAGTCATTAGTGACCTGGGACTGGCTTTGAACCAATAATCTAGATACAAAATATTCTACACCCATTACCAATTCCGGTGCCATCCAGTTCCACTCGATGAAACTGTCACCAAGGGAGAGAACCTGTTTTCTACCTGCAGTCTAAATGTTAGACCCATTGAAATAAAAGATAGAAAAAAAGATTGGTCGGATTACTGACTCCATCTCCTTGCCATACATAGTCCCCATACAGTGGGCATGTTTGAAACATTCCCTTATCATCAAGATATCTATTTCACTTGGTTTCCTAATGTCTAATGTCCACAGGAAACAACTATGTAACCCCTTACAGATCTAATAATCAACGTACACAGTCACTGTGGGAGACTGACATCTTCTAGAATCGAGTTGTTCCATCCCCACTACCACTGCCATGCCTCTTAATGAATTATCCGTTTTTCCCACTTCCTTGACCTCACCCAGGTGATCTCCATGCCAACATGCTTCCATGGATACTTATTTGGATGGGTGAGTGAACGTCAATCAAAGTTTAGCAAGGCTAGTAAGAGAGAAGAGCAACCAACAGAACATGTGGGGAGAAAGCTCCGCAAAAGGGAATCTCAAAGAAACACTCTCCTTTATCTACCTCCCATCGGATTCTTCATGGGAAGGGGCGATTGGGCTTTGCTGGCTTATTTTGGCTGTGGTTCCATTTTCCAACTGTGCTCATTAAAATGGCAACCTGGTATAAATGTCTAATAATATCTTCACTGCAACAGATGTATTCTTGGTAAGGTCTGAGGCATCTCATTTAATCTGAGCCACTGAGATCTAATACCTCTTTCAAGCAAGTAGGTTGTTTGGTTGTTTTTGTTTTTTAATTGTGATTAGAGCTATGGGCTTTTTTACCTCAACCTTCCCGGTTATTTAAAGTTACGTATGGGGAATTTGAGGGAGGAGTTGCAGGGGAAGGTCTATTACAACATTAAGCATTTAAGAAAAGTTGCCAGTACATTTTTGCCATTAGGGATCCATTAGGGATCTGCCATTAGGTGCCCCCAAGGCTGTTATTGCTATAAACGCTTTTATAAAGCTCTGAAAGAGACCAGCAGTACCATCTTGTACAGCAATACGATCTGTGCTAAAATGACTCATCTATGCTACACAGGAGGGTGAAGTACTGTATATAAAAGAGCAAATCGGAGTTTACTGAAAGGATTGACATTAAAGCCCCAATATAGCAAAGCGTTTAAGCACATGTTAAAGTGCTTTGTTGAGTAGGGATGGACTACTGAATCAGGGCTTAAAATATCAGTCAGCTTTTTCGCTCGTATACAGCTGGGTCTTTTCCCTATTCTAGTAAATTCAGTTCTTCATTAGAATGTAGATAAATGTAATTAGAAGTGATACAAAATGTTATCTGTTTAAATCCCTTTGGCACAGCCTCGTATATCTGCTCCTTCTTGCTGTTTCTTGCATGGGAAAGAATGTTCCTTTTAAGGAGCACATGAGGTTAGAGCACTACCCTCTAGGACTTGGGAGCCCTGGGGTCAACTTCTTGTGTGACCTGAGGCAAGTCATTTAGCCTCTGTGTACCCCAACTCCCCATCTGTAAAATGGGGATCACAGCACTGCCCTACCTCACAAAGGTCATGTGAGGATAAATACATTAAAGATTGTGGTAACGGGGGCCACATAGGTACTATAGATAGAAAAATGTCCCTGAGCCAGGCCATAATCAGGCCAGGGAGCAAAGCTGCAGGGGCAGAAAAATGACAAAAACCCGCTATGGGGCGCAAATATGCTTGCTCGCCCTCAGGCGCTAAAATGCCTAATTACAGCTCTTCCCTTGAGATTCATGTATTGTCTGACTGCAGTGAAACTGTTAACACCCTGCCAAAATTACACGAAGATCTGGCAAAAAAAAAAAAAAATCCTTTGTTACTGAGCTCTTACATATGGAACTTGCTAGAAAAAGGTTTCACAGCGATAGTCAAGGCTTTGTAGATCGATGGGAATGCACTGTAAAGCAAAGGAAATGCCACCTGAATAGCAGGGAGCTAATGACAGTCGAAGCCAACCGCACTTTGGAATCTGAATGACCGGCTGCACACACTCTTTTGCACTATTCAACCTTATCGAGTAAGACCCTGTACATTTGTTAAGAGCACATACAGCGAGTGGACATCACGAGATGTAAAAGCGGCTGCTTCACTGACCCTGTTAAATTATATGGTGCCCCCAAGATCTCTCTATTCCTGTCACATGGTGACTCACAAAGAGTTTTCGTTTTAAGCTCCAAAACGGTGTCTGATCCTGCAAAACGTGCTGAGTGCTCTGTACTATACAGCACATGCTTAACTTTAAGCACAGGAATAACCGCCAGGTGCGAAGCACCATGCAGGATCAAACCATGCTGCCGCAAGAACATGGAAATCCAAGTATATCTGTTAATGGGGTAATTCAACAATGGGTGTTACAAAATCCCTTATTGAGTTATCAGGAAAGGCTCAAAAGAGATGCAGGAAAGCCGTCCACCAGCTGCAGAGCTGGCTAGTACCTTAAAAGGCAGAGAATTTAACACTCTTACCTAAGGCAACATTTTTTCTAAGGCTTTTTCTCTGGAAGCAGGAGAGGCCATAGTGTTTGTTGCTACCTACTGGACTCCATTTTAGGTCATGGGAAGGGGCATGTTGTAAGTGCTTCTTTTTATATCTTTACAGAGCACCACCTGGTGGAAGGAATGCACTACTTCCAGGGAATATTGCTAAATATTGGTTGGGTGGTTTTAATTCTGGTTTCTCAGTGGTGGCAGAGGAAGTACGTGGAGCAATATATCTTTGGTGTCAGTTGTGAAGCCTCTGGCGATATACACTATATAGCAGGCCAGATTCTTATTCACCACCAGCTTATTCAGTCATACACCCTGGTGCAATGTCCTGGTGACAGAAACTCTGCAAAGGGGGTCCATGCTGTGTTGACAGGCTATCGCTGTAACTTCGCTGATAGGAAACAGGGTACCAGAGAGGTGTGAGGGTCACAATATGGGTGTTGAGAGGTTTACTGGACAGTGGAATGATTCAGTGACTCCTGTCAGAGGAGCCTAGTGGTGAATGCCCTGTAGGTAGTCAGTGGGAATTTAAGCTCCTCCTTTGAGGTACATTCCTGGTGTCAGTGGCAGGAAGATTTCCAGCTCTCCAAAGTGTCTCTCTGTGAAGACACTTAGTGTGCCCATCACTGCAATATTTGAGCACCTCACAAGCAAATTACCTGATACTAACAATACCCCTCCAAGGCAGGGATGTTTATCTGCACTTTACGAATGGGAAACTGAGGCACAAAAAGACGGCGACTTGCCCAAGGTCAGACAGAAAGTTTGCATCAGAACCCAGACTGAAACTGAGGTCTCCTACAGCCCAGTCCAGTGTCTTAAGCACATGACCAGCCTTGGCCCCATCAGGGTTAGCTGATGCAGGGTACCCAACACCTGAACTTGCATGCACTAAAAGAAAACATAATCCCTGCTGGAATGGGCAAGTTGTAGATCAAAAAATCCTTTGAGACTTTTCTGGCAGAAGATCAGGGTATGGCATATTTTGGAGGATAAAATAGGCGACGTGTGCATCTCTGGGTCTGTCAAAGCAGAGATCAAATCAATTTGGTGATATATGTGCATTTCCTGAAGTGTAGCCATTTTGTGTGTTACATTTTACCATAGCCTATATATATATATATATATATATATATACACATACACACACACACACACATACACTGTCATGAGATCTCTTTGTTATTAAGTTCATGGATCTGTTGCTGGAAAGAAATTCTGTCTAATAAGGGGATAGTCTCCTAGCTTCTTGAGGATAGTCCAAACTGAGGGCATGATTCTGATCTCAGACTGTTTTTATATAGTTGGAACTCAATTGTCTCCAACTAAGTTACTCTTGACTTTCCATGGTGTAGCTCAGAGGAGACTCTGTCCTCGGAACTCCAAACCTCTTTTGGGTCATCCACTTCCAATAGATCTCCCTTAGAACTCAGATGTTCAGAAAGAATTGTAATTTCAATATTGCAGAAAAGTGTCTCCCAAACTAACCAGATTTACTATTCCATTATAAGGCCATATGCAGAGAAATTATGTAACTATACATCCCTTAGCCAGAAAACTGACAATGTAGTTTATTCATTTCAATTGCAAAAGTCATAAATATAGCAGGAAGGTGAAACAGAGGTTACAGTTTTACTACTTATAATTTTGCTTCTCTCTTCAGATCAGATGATGAAATTGAAAGAATTAAAGCCCATCAGACCTGTGTGTGTGTGTGTGTTTTCAAAATGTTCAAGAAAGATAATATCCAGTACACTGAAAAGTCAAATATTTAAAGGGAAAGTATTGTAGGGTAGCATTATTTAATAAATATTTTATTAAAAAGAGGAGGTTACTTACCTGTAATTGAAGGTTCTTTGAGATGTGTGGTGCCTACCTGTATTTCACACGTGGCAGTAAGGGGGAACTGGAGAGGTGTCGACTCACACTCCCTATTCTACCCTAGGCTGGGAGCCCGACGGGACACACGATGACTGTGAGGGTCAACGGACATTGCTAATAAACACTTCCAGACTCAGGTGCCTGGTGCACATGCGCACCCAACGTGTGGAATACACATCGGGACCATCAGTCGAAGAAGAAACAGTCGTTATAACAACAATAATGACGAATAATACTGTTCATTTCCATATCCCCTTTCATTCAGAGATCACGAAGTGCTTTACAATTATTAATTCAGGCTCACAATGCCTGACTGAAGCAGATCTACTGTGTATATTGGGCATAGATCAACAGACTAATCTCTGCCCCTTATACATACATAAGCTCCAATCCTGCAAACTCTCTCGTTCTCAGCTTACTGTTCATAGTGCCATTGAAATCAGTGGTAGTAAAATTAAGCATATGGGTGTTTGCAGGATCAGAGCAATAGTCTAAAGCTTTTGGATCACAGGTTGTCATAAATATAAAGGGAAGGGTAAACACCTTTAAAATCCCTCCTGGCCAGAGGAAAAACCCTTTCACCTGTAAAGGGTTAAGAAGCTAGGATAACCTCGCTGGCACCTGACCAAAATGACCAATGAGGAAACAAGATACTTTCAAAAGCTGGGGGGAGGGAAAAACAAAGCCTCTCTCTCTGTCTGTGTAATGATTTTGCGGGGGACAGAACAGGAATGGAGTCTTAGAACTTAATAAGTAATCTAGCTAGAGATGCGTTAGATTCTGATTTCTTTAAATGGCTGAGAAAATAAGTTGTGCTGAATGGAATAGATATTCCTGGTTTTGTGTCTTTTTGTAACTTAAGGTTTTGCCTATAGGGATTCTCTATGTTTTGAATCTAATTACCCTGTAAGGTATTTACCATCCTGATTTTACAGAGGTGATTCTTTTACTTTTTCTTCTATTAAAATTCTTCTTTTAAGAACCTGATTGCTTTTTCATTGTTCTTAAGATCCAAGGGTTTGGGTCTGTGTTCACCTATGCAAATTGGTGAGGATTTTTATCAAGCCTTCCCCAGGAAATGGGGTGTAGGGTTTGGGGAGGATTTTGGGGGGAAAGACGTTTCCAGGGGGCTCTTTCCCGGTTATATATCTGTTAGACGCTGGTGGTGGCAGCAATAAAGTCCAAGGGAAAAAGGAAAATAGTTTGTACCTTGGGGAAGTTTTAACCTAAGCTGGTAAACATAAGCTTAGGAGGTTTACATGCAGGTCCCCACATCTGTACCCTAGAGTTCAGAGTGGGGAAGGAACCTTGACACAGGTTATTTGGGTTACATGTGTAAACAAATTTTCAGAATAAAACTATACATGCATTTCTTGATCGTACAATTAAAGTTTGTTTACAATGCACATAGTTAAGGAGCAGAGTTAAAGATGCACATTCAACCTTCAACTTTTACATTTCCTCATTTGAATGCGTAACTGTGCCACTTTAACACTGCATTGACAGAGGGTTGCTTTGGAGAATGAGAGACATTTCAGATCTAGGTTCTCTTATTTGAAACAATAAATTGGGCGAGGGGGGATAAAATATAAAAGAGCCCAAGCCACATCCAGTGCTGCAATAGCCACACTGCTATTTTTAGCATGCCATCTCATAGAATCATAGAATCATAGAATATCAGGGTTGGAAGGGACCCCAGAAGGTCATCTAGTCCAACCCCCTGCTCGAAGCAGGACCAATTCCCAGTTAAATCATCCCAGCCAGGGCTTTGTCAAGCCTGACCTTAAAAACCTCTAAGGAAGGAGATTCTACCACCTCCCTAGGTAACGCATTCCAGTGTTTCACCACCCTCTTAGTGAAAAAGTTTTTCCTAATATCCAATCTAAACCTCCCCCATTGCAACTTGAGACCATTACTCCTCGTTCTGTCATCTGCTACCATTGAGAACAGTCTAGAGCCATCCTCTTTGGAACCCCCTTTCAGGTAGTTGAAAGCAGCTATCAAATCCCCCCTCATTCTTCTCTTCTGCAGACTAAACAATCCCAGCTCCCTCAGCCTCTCTTCATAAGTCATGTGCTCTAGACCCCTAATCATTTTTGTTGCCCTTCGCTGGACTCTCTCCAATTTATTCACATCCTTCTTGTAGTGTGGGGCCCAAAACTGGACACAGTACTCCAGATGAGGCCTCACCAGTGTCGAATAGAGGGGAACGATCACGTCCCTCGATCTGCTCGCTATGCCCCTACTTATACATCCCAAAATGCCATTGGCCTTCTTGGCAACAAGGGCACACTGTTGACTCATATCCAGCTTCTCGTCCACTGTCACCCCTAGGTCCTTTTCTGCAGAACTGCTGCCTAGCCATTCGGTCCCTAGTCTGTAGCGGTGCATTGGATTCTTCCATCCTAAGTGCAGGACCCTGCACTTATCCTTATTGAACCTCATCAGATTTCTTTTGGCCCAATCCTCCAATTTGTCTAGGTCCTTCTGTATCCTATCCCTCCCCTCCAGCGTATCTACCACTCCTCCCAGTTTAGTATCATCCGCAAATTTGCTGAGAGTGCAATCCACACCATCCTCCAGATCATTTATGAAGATATTGAACAAAACCGGCCCCAGGACCGACCCCTGGGGCACACCACTTGACACCGGCTGCCAACTAGACATGGAGCCATTGATCACTACCCGTTGAGCCCGACAATCTAGCCAGCTTTCTACCCACCTTATAGTGCATTCATCCAGCCCATACTTCCTTAACTTGCTGACAAGAATACTGTGGGAGACCGTGTCAAAAGCTTTGCTAAAGTCAAGAAACAATACATCCACTGCTTTCCCTTCATCCACAGAACCAGTAATCTCATCATAAAAGGCGATTAGATTAGTCAGGCATGACCTTCCCTTGGTGAACCCATGCTGACTGTTCCTGATCACTTTCCTCTCATGTAAGTGCTTCAGGATTGATTCTTTGAGGACCTTCTCCATGATTTTTCCAGGGACTGAGGTGAGCTAGCCTGAGTCTGCCTTCCCATGATAGGAATCATACCTCCCAGCTCCAGTGTGGACATACCTGATTAGGCACCAAAGGTGGAATCCTGGCTTCATAGAAGTCAATGGCAAAACTTCAGTGTGGCTAGGGTTTCACCCCAAGTGTCTGGTCTACACTGGTGGGGGGGGGAATCAATCTAAGTTATGCGACTTCAGCTGTGTGAATAACGTAGCTGAAGTCGACATACTTAGATCTACTCACAGCGGTGTCTTCACTGCTGTGAGTCAACAACTGATGCTCCCCCGTCGACTCCGCCGGCACCTCTCGCACCGGTGGAGTACTGGAGTCGATGGGAGAATGCACGGGGGTCGATTTATCGCGTCTAGACTAGACACAATAAATTGACCCCCGCTGGATCGATTGCTGCCTGCCGATCCAGCGGGTAGTATAGACATACCTGAGAAGTCCTTCTGGTATAGTTGCCAGCCTGCAGGTTGGAATTTAAAGGTCATCTGCAAACAGGGTGTGGGGGGGGAGAGAAATGGACTAGCTCCCTTTTTTGCTTCTATATAATGCATACAGATGGCCAAATAGGAAAACTGAACTGTTTTGTTGTCTGTGTTTAACTTCAGTGATTAATTAATATTCTAACCACCCTCTTCCCATGATGCCGATAATCATTGTTTGGTATTGGTTAGGCGAGTGGTAAGCTGAGACTTCTGCTTTTAATGCTAAACTCTGTTTTGCTAATTCATCCTCCCACCCACCCATCCCCCATTTGCCTGTTTTGTCCAGCTGGGGTGTCCTGCCTGTCACCAAATCTACAGCTGAGGATCTGGCCCCAAAATGGTAAGATCTCTTGGGGCAGGGACTGTCTACTGTGTAACTTGTCTGTGCAGTGCCTAGCACAGTGAGGCTGTGATCCTTGACAGGGGTTCCTTGGCATGAATGATAATTAAAAATATCTAGCTCTTTAGCTAGTGCTTTTCATCAGTATATCTCAAAGGACTATCTCCACCCTACAGATGGTTGAAACTGAGGTAATGTGAATATTTACTGTATGTGCTAATCATTTCTCTCTCTCTTTCTCATTACATGTCTTTTTTGCTTCTCTTGGTTTGAACATGGATTCACCAAAAGCAAGTCATGCCTGACCAACCTGATTACCTTCTATGAGGAGATAACAGGCTCTGTGGATATGGGGAAAGCGGTGGATGTGATGTATCTTGACTTTAGCAACGCTTTTGATATGGTCTCCCACAGTATTCTTGCCAGCAAGTTAAAGAAGTATGGGCTGGATGAATGGACTGTAAGGTGGCTAGAAAGCTGGCTAGATTGTCGGGCTCAACAGGCAGTGATCAACGGCTCAGTGTCTAGTTGGCAGCCGGTATCAAGCGGAGTGCCCCAGGGGTCTGTCCTGGGGCCAGTTTTGTTCAACGTCTTTATTAATAATCTGGATGATGGGATGAATTGCACCTTCAGCAAATTCGCAGATGACACTAAGCTGGGGGGAGAGGTAGATACGCTGGAGGGTAGGGATAGGGTCCAGAGCAGGGGTGGGCAAACTTTTTGGTCTGAGGACCACATCTGGGTGGGGAAATTGTATGCAGGGCCGGGGCAGGGGGTTAGGGTGTGGGGCAGAATGCGGAGCGTGGGAGGGGTTGCAGTGTGCAGGATCGGACTCAGGGCAAGGGATTGGGGCAGAGGAGGGGTGCAGGGCTCCACGTGCTGCCCTTACCACGCCTCCAGGTACCTTCCCCTAAGTTCCCATTGGCCGCAGTTCCCCGTTCCCGGCCAATGGGAGCTGCAGGGGTGGTGTCTGGAGGCAAGAGCAATGCATTGAGCCCTCTGACCCAGGCCGCAGTGCCAGCTGCTTCTGAGAGTGGTGCGGGGCCTGCAGCACCACGGGGAACAGTCCCGCAGGACAGATCCAAAGCCCTGAGGGGCCGGATCCAGCCCGTAGTTTGCCCACCCCTGGTCCAGAGTGACCAAGACAAACTGGAGGATTGGGCCAAAAGAAATCTGATGGGGTTCAACAAGGACAAGTGCAGAGTCCTGCACTTAGGAAGGAAGAATCCCATGCACCGCTAAAGGCTGGGGACCAACTGGCTAAGCAGCAGTTCTGCAGAAAAGGACCTGGGGATTACAGTGGCCAAGAAGCTAGATATGAGTCAACAGTGTTCCCTTGTTGCCAAGAAGGCCAACAACATATTGGGCTGTATTAATAGGAGCATTGCCAGCAGATTGAGGAAAGTGATTATACCCCTCTGTTCAGCACTGGCGAGGCCACACCTGGAGTACTGTGTCCAGTTTTGGTCCCCCCACTACAGGAGGGATGTGGACAAATTGGAGAGAGTCCAGTGGAGGGCAACGAAAATGATTAGGGGGCTGGGGCAAATGACTTAAGAGGAGAGGCTGAGGGAACTGGGCTTATTTAGTCCACAGAAGAGAAGAGTGAGGGGGGATTTGATAGCAGCCTTCAACTACCTGAAGGGGTGTTCCAAAGAGGATGGAGCTCGGCTGTTCTCAGTGGTGGCAGATGTCAGAACAAGGAGCAATGGTCTCAAGTTGCAGTGGGGGAGGTCTAGGTTGGATATTAGGAAACACTATTTCACTAGGAGGGTGGTGAAGCACTGAAATGGGTTACCTAAGGAGGAAGTGGAATCTCCATCCTTCGAGGTTTTAAGGCCCAGCTTGACAATGCCCTGGCTGGGATGAGTTAGCTGGGGTTGGTCCTGCTTTGAGCAGGGGGTTGGACTAGATGACCTCCTGAGGTCTCTTCCAACCCTGATATTCTAGGATTCTTTTGTAGGATTCTATGATTTCCCATGAAGAAGAATGGGCCTGTGGTTAAGGCACTGGACAGAGACCGAGGAGACCTCAGATAGCCAATTCCTGGCCCGGCCACAGACTCTCTGTGGGACTTTGGGTAAGTCACTAATCTCTCAGCACCTCAGTTCGCCCTCTCCCTTTCTCCCATACATTTTGCCTCTTACCTATTTAAGATTTTAAGCTCTTCAGAAGAGGGTCTCTCTCTCTTCCTGTGTTTGTACAGCACCTGGCAAAATGGAGCTCTAACTATGCCTGAACCTCCAGGCATCTTATAATAATGCAAATACTATTGGATAATGGAAGTCTGTTAAAGAATTAAACACATTCATTTCTTTCAATTCAGGTACTAAGAGCTCACAGTAATCAACCCTGAAGCCTCTCAGAAATTCTCCAGCAAATCCAGTGAAGACAAGACCTGACATTCCTGCTATATATAAAGTGAAGAAATGAAAAACCCACACCCCTTTCTGAACTTCTTAACCCATCATAAAGAACTAAAAAGGACAGCCTAATACTTTTTGGTATGCTTCTTTGCAGATCACCTTTAAATCTGCATTCTAGCTCTGTATTACAGTCAATGGAGACCTTATTAAAGTATTTATGATGAAGGGCATAGTATAAAAACATTCAATCTCTCTTTTTTTGTATTGGCTCGTAATATGAGAACAAGAGTTCATGCAATGAAATTAATAGAATGGGAGTGTCAAATTAAAGGAGCTACTTCACACAGCACATAACTCAGCTTATGGAAATCACTATTGCAGGATGTCTAAATGTCAAATATCCTTGGAATTTAGCATGAACCACAATAAAATTTCACGAGCGTGGAGATGCCTTCAATACCACGGTATCTGTAAGCTATTGTTCTGCCTGTGAAAATGTGGGTATGTAACACATCCCTGGAGTATCCAAGGTTATGAGGCACCTGGCTACAACCTGCCCTTATTGTGCTGGCTGTGGATCAGCTCCCTGAAATGCCTTCTAGAAATGCCTTCAAGCACTGCCTTCTAGACCTCCTCAGATATCACTTTCTCTGTACAGGTAACAAGGGGCACACACCAACCCCCAAGTTCTCCAAGTATCCCCCCTGGAGTACCCACCCCCTGTTCCACTGAACACTCAGATTTATTACTCCCAAAGGAGTAATAGACACCTGCTGACAAGATTCATTGCTCCACTCAACCCACAGCACTTAGGTATATTTATAGTGAAAAAACAAGAATACATTTATTATCAAAGAACGGAGATTCAAATGATAGAATATTATACATAAAACAAAATCATAACATGCTTTCTAGAGCCTTAACTCGCAAGACATTTTTTGTCTCCTACAGGATAACTTACCCCAACTCCTTTTCCCAGCAAGGTTGGCTGAGATCCCCCTTCACAAGATCAAGCCCACTGACAGCTTCTCCTCACAGACTGAAGGATGCCGGGAGTATCTCTCTGCATCCCAAATGTACCAGAACAGACCTTTGTTGTTCACCTGAAAATAGAGCTGTCCCCCTCCTGTTTACCTCTCCTTGTTAATTTCCTTCTGATAGCTCCTTAAGCTCTTCATTAGCATTTGACTCAGTATGTTATAATACACTTCTGTCCCAACAGATGCAATGCAAAATGGTCTACCCGGGAGATAACTGTCTCCCACCTCCTGTCTGGAGATGTTTGTTTCAAGACTTGTTGCCTTTATCTAAAAGACCTAGAGAACCTAATTTTCAGCATCTATCCACAACTCCTCACACATTTTCCATACATATATCTTGCAATGATTATGACCACCAATGTGACACAGGCTTCATTAGACACGTTATATGACCCCTTTTGGAACCCAGGAGATCCCTGTATCCTTAGTACCCCTATGTCCTCTGCCAGTTGGCATCAAGAGGTCCTTGGGTCAAAGGAAAACTCTTACCATAAGTTTCAGAGTCCATCAGTCTATAAATGTGAAGAAAGTTACTTGAGTTTGAAGTGGAATTATTTTCACCTGTGTGCAATTTCCCAGCTGATCATTTCCAAGATGCAAAATTGGCCTTTTTTGGCATCATTCCCAAGTGTTAGTCTTTAAATCATAATTACACTAAATTTTATAGACAATATTATTGCTATTCTATACAGCATAGCTATATATCACTAGGTAATGGGCAACAGATGTGCTTTCAAATCTGGAATAAATGATCCTTTTTTAAAAATCTTTAAGTTTAATATACTTCACAAAGACAAATGTGACCCACAAATACTGGATATGACACATCTCGAGTATGTTCCCTGAAACTTTTACAAGAAAGTATATATTTTCTTTTCATGGGAATAATTTGCAGTAAGTATGTTGCAGCTACACCACCTTAAGCCGGGATCTCATCAGATCCCATTAGGTAAAGAAGGCCAGGCTTTGTAAGTAATGGAGGGTATGTCTACACTGCGATTAAACACCTGTGACTGGCCAGTGTCAGCTGACTCTGGCTTGCAAGGCTCAGACTGGGGGGCTATAAAATTGCAGTGTAGATGCTCAGGATGGAGCCTGGGCTCTGGAACTGTAGGAGGGGGGAGGGTCCCAGAGCCAGGGCTCCAGCCTGAGGCCAAACATCTACACTGCAATTTTACAGCCCCGCCCCCCACAGACTGAGCCTTGCAATCCCGAGTCAGCTGACAGGGGCCAGTTGCAAATGTTTAATTGCAGCATAGATATACCTTCAATGGCAGACATCCAGGGTCTGAACATGCACCCACTAAAGTAAAGGGCAAAGCTCCTAACAGCTTAAGAGATACAGAGTCTTAATGAAAACCTAGGTGCTGCCAGACTGATGGGGTGATTCTATAGGTAACACTCTTGCCACTGAGCCAGTACAAAACTGATGCTTCCCATAGGGTGGTTGAAGGCATCTTCTTCTTGGAGTTGCCTTGCTTTGTATGAGATGTAAAAATGAGATCCTACCTAGTTCGTTTTCCACAGTACCTTTGATTCTACATGGTATTCTTCACTTCCTGTCCTAAATAGTTGTAAAGAGTCACTCTGTTGTATTAAAGAGTTGTCATGTTTCATTACAGAGGTTGCTGCACCATAGGGAGAGTGGAGTGAATCCCGGAAATCACTCTGGAATCTACCTAGATGATGGATGCTAATAAATGAAACATCATCATCATTGCACAAAGCTCCTCAACTACTCTTCTCTCAATGGGTCTGGCTGAAGATAACAGTTATGATATTACGCCTCTAACATACCACTTTAAATAGTAATGTACTCTTTATGGTAGTTGACATTTGTAATTCACCATGACAACAAGACTCACATGGGTAAACACGCACAAGGAACCAAGGGCAGGGACTAGGGAAAATAATCTGAATGTTTGTCCTGTGACCGATATCTAATAGGAACTATCAAAATAAGAAGCATTTGATTAGATGAAAAATTTAATTTCAATCAATAGTCACATAATGAATCATGCACTGGTTGCACCATGAATAAAAGATGGTGGGTGTGACGGGTTGGACCCCCTGCTTCTGGGATGCCACCTGATGTGCTGGGGTCCTACTCAGCCCTCCAACCCTGCCAGCCTGGGCGTCCCTTGCACTGGGTTGCTGCGCCAGGCTCGCAAGCCCCTTTCCAGCACACACCCAGGCAAGACCACACCCAGCTGCAGACACAGACTGCAGTCAGATCTGTGTGAGAGGATTCAGCCAGCACTCACATGCACACCCACTGTGGAGAGGTAAACCCCAGATCATATTGCCTTGCGCTGTGTAGAAAGATCTGCACAGTGCAAGCTCATAAAAATTCACCCTCTCCCTCAATGTGGAGAGAGATATGTACAACCTTCTGCACCCTGCCACCCTCCCAGTTAGATATTGCACAAAAACAAGTTTATTATCTATAAAAAGCAGATTAAGTGATTATAAGGGATAGCAAACAGAACAAAGCAGATTACTAAGTAAATAAAACATGCATACTAAGCTTAAGATCTTAAAGAGACTTGTTTCATGAAATAATTTCTCACCCTAAATGTTGTTTTAGGCAAGTTACCAAGTTTCTGTAGCTTAGAGTTCCAAGTATTTCTCTTTACAGACTAGACTCCTCTGTCTCAGTCTGGACTCAGCCCTTGCCTTTCCCACTGCTCAGTTCCTTTGTCCCTTCAGATACTTTCAGCAGTCTTTCTTCTTGAGCAGGAAGGCAATGGAGAAGAGTCTGCCTTACTCCCCAGCCTTAAATAAGATTTACATAAGGTGGGAAAGTTTTAGTGGAAAATTACTAGAAGTCCAAGATAGTGTTTAGTATCAGGTGACAGGACCACCTAACCTAGTAGTGCCACAGCTAGGTCCCAGAACGCCTCTCAGGAAGGAGAGAGATTATTATCTTTAAAGTCTTAATGTTTCTTCCCAATGGCCCATCAAAGCTGATGGCCTGTTGTCTGGTGGGTGTCTCCCAAATACACACAGTTGTAATTGTTACACAGTCAATATTCCTAACTTTAGATACAGAAATGATACATGCATGCAAATTGGATAATCACATTCAGTAAATCATAACCTTTCCAATGATACCTTACAAGACCCATCTTGCATAAAATATTTCTTAGTTAGGCCATATTTATATCATAACCATATTTCTATGATGTATATGGGGTACAACGTCACAGCGCCATGGTGTGCTTCAAAACCAACAGAATGTGGTTTTCCTTCCAATAATTCTGTACTCTGCAGTATGGCTGCTACCCATTTGTTCCACTAGTTTGCAGCGAACTATGGAAGCAATGTCATTGGGGACAAGATTCAGCTACAATGCTTACACTGGTCAGAACACATGAATTCTCACGGCCACCACACAGACATAGAGATTAGGAAGAAAATCTGAATCACCTTGATATAACAGAATTTCATTCAGAAAGGCCAACATTCATGATGTTTTAATTACAACACTTTTTGCTTTCACTGTGTGTCATTTTACATCATTTGCATTATTAACATAAATTTACATATCATGAAGATTACATAAATGTCACTATGCAAAGCGAACAAACAGCAAACTTTAGAAGAGTGACATAAACACATATTGAATTGGATTTGCATTCCATGCACAGCTAGAAAGAGGGGCAAATTCTGAAACAGAAACTTTTCCTATTTACCCAGTCTAATTGCTTCAAGGTTCCCTGCAAGTAGATTCAGTGAGACACACTGGTTTTACTCCACTAAGTTGTCAGCCTCCCCTCTCCAAACTAGACAAGCTCTGTGACAGTAGACAAATAAAATGAACAGGAGAAGACATTCTTAAAGGTCAATACTTTCAGAATACTTGAACAAGTACTTTACCTTTCATAGAAAATAAACCAGAGTTCTGAACCATAATCTATGTTTTTCTGAATAACTATGAATGTATTGGTACATATCTATGGTTCACACGGTTATTTATTTTAGTAAACATCAGAGCTGATTGAAACTTTATCATCAAAAGTCATTCGACTTTGAAAGTTTTGCAGAAAAATGTCATCCAAATTTTTCCAATTGTTCAATGAAAAACTGACAACCAACAAGTTTTCAATAAAAATGTTTCGGTTTCTTTAAACCAAAATATTTAATCATAAAGGAATAGTAGCACTGAACTTTGTGGGGGGATGACAAAATGCCTTTGAAACTAAGTGCTACAGTAATACAAACCACAGCAGTACTGGTGTGCTGACATCAGAAAAGGGGGAAATTGCTACTTGTCCTATTGTCATTCAGTCAGAATTCGGAAGTACATTTTGGAGTCAGGGTATGTTTACACAGGAAAAGCTGTGCACAAGGTAGCCTACCTGAGCTAGCTTGAATCCAGCATGGGTAACACCACCAGTGATGACAGAGCAGACAGGTTTCAGCACAGGCTAGCCAGCCAAGTATCTACCCAAGGTCAGTGCTGAGTTTGTACGACTTGAATTGAAGGCCACACGATGCGGTCTTCACTGCAGTAGTGTAGTCAAGGGAAAACTCAGGTTTATCCACTTCTCAGTTGGGAAATATGGAGTTTGGTTTAGTGTAGATATATTCTTAGAAGGAAGGACAGAATGAGTGAGGTCTGTTTGGCTCTCCATTGGAGCCATTCAGGAAAAAAATAAAACCAAGTTTGAAAGTCCACATATCCCACTAAATCATAAATTCCGATCCAAAGCCCACTGAACTCAGCAGGATTCTTTCCATTGACTTCCTTAGTCCGTTGTGGCTTTTAAGATTTGAAGTGCTTAAGAGCTACCCTGTTCTTGTTTGCTGATTTGCTCAGCAGGGGGATGATTTATTTATTCTCTCAAAAACCTTCTTCAGTTGTTCAGTACAAGCAATTTATCATCTTATTGGGCAACCCACCATAGGCAACTACACAAGAGGGAAACAGTGCCTGTGTTTGCTTTTGAGACTACCAATTCTGGTGCAGAGGAAGTCAAGCAGTGAGGGAAGCCTTGTCGTGAGGATCTGAAGTTGCAAGTCACACTGAAGAGAAGACTGTGTAGGGGAAAAAACTGAGAAACCTAACTGAAGGAGATATGAGATAAGACTGAGGGAGAGAGACAGAGAAGGAGGGAGGAGATAGAGCTCACGCAAGTAAATATATTTAAGAAGCTGCCTTAAAATGTTTCATGAGAAGTAAAGAGCTTGACAGAGGACTCTGATGGAAACACAGGGACCAGGGCATTCTGGTCATACCATTTGTGCTGGGGTGGCATAGAAGCTGCTATTCATGTTTAGCAATAGCCAGCGATTCCCCAGCTGGCTGGTTCTGCCAGTTTTAGGGCAGCTTGATGTCACAAGAGTGTCACAGAGCTATCTTAATGGGAGCCAGGGATCTGGCCCAATGTACAGTACTAAACTTTTATAGTATATTTATGATCCCCTCTCATGTGCGATTTGGATTTTTCAGTGGATTATACCACGGATATTCCAAATGGAATGTCTAATGTAATGGATTATATGTCTTTATACTGAAAGACTCGAGAATAGCAGGAAGCTGCTCTTTTCTACACTGGTAAAGACAGACTCCGAGGACAAGAATGCTCAAAATATCAACACTTTAGTAAACTTATTTGAGCATGCAAGTTACATTTGAGGGCTGATCTGTCAGAAGTGCAGTCAATTTATACATTTCAGAAGGGGTTGTTTGTTGTTTCTCCAGAAAGCACATCAGAGACCCACTCCTGCATGGCAGACATTATTAATGTGGGAGTTTGGGACTGGACTTGTGGTTTTGCTCAGGTCATTCCTGAAGTTTAAATGATAAAAGAGAAAATGGATGTTTAGATCCATTTTTCATAACAGTGTTGCCATAGGAGCTGATGTCTATTCTCATTCGGAGCAGCCCACATTTTAAGCCTAAGGAATTTATGGCCCAGTCAGAAGAGAGTAGAGTGTTTCCTTGCATTTGCTCTGTGTATTTTACATTTGTGCCTGTGAACTTGGCTACATCTTCCCAGAGAAATACATGGTATTTTTTCCTCATGCTATTGCCTCTCAGGATTCCTCCTGGTGGGTTTGAATTACACTAGTAAATATGTTCCTGTGAGTCTCTGCATCCCCTTCCTAATTAAAACATCTTG
Source organism: Natator depressus (assembly GCF_965152275.1). NCBI lineage: Eukaryota > Metazoa > Chordata > Testudines > Cheloniidae > Natator > Natator depressus. The sequence continues at coordinate 64,830,613 of NC_134244.1, read as the reverse complement.
CAGCCTTATCAAAGCGGAGACATTAGCATTCTGGGCCAGCTAGCTCTGATTTCTAACAATTCCCTGCATACCCAGGGAATAAAAGTCAAAAAAGTCAGAGAGACAGAGAGAGAGATTGTCTCTCTTTAGGCCCCAAATTAAATCTATTTGAGCAAGTCTCCTCTAAGCCTCTCCTATCCTTGTTGGCCATCACACTATTTTTACAAAGCTGCCACTGCATGCAAGATTTTTGGCTACAGGGAGAAAGTGATCAAGATGAAAAAATTACTTACTCCACTTCTACCAATCTAGTAAGTCATTCATGATCCTCACCTGAATCAGAGCCAGCTGTATCTGTCATATTCTTGATATAAGCCATGTGCTTTATAACATTTATCAACGAGCATTCAAAATCTTCTGTTAACACTCCTGAAAATATATAACATGGGTACTGAGAAATAGGAGAAAATAGAATTAATTGTTCTAGTTAAAGAATGTCTAACTCAAGTGCCATTGTTTTAAATGAAAGCCATTTAACCTTTTTTAGTAGCACAGAGTGTCTTTGTTTGCTAAGTGTCAAAGGCCATATCCTAGTTATCAGATACTAGTTTCATTCTGGTTCCTATTGCTAGCTTATTTCAGATTCTTAGTGCAGTTAACAGGCATGAAAGCTGAACAATGGAAAGTATAATCATGCTTTTGATGTCACACCAGAAATTTTATGGCTCTTTGCTGCATCAGATCATATTTTGTTTGTTTCTTTACTAAAAACAGCCTAGTACATCCGTATTATCATAGTTTACAAATTACATTATATACCTTATTGACACTGCCTATTTATAACATGTATTGGGCTAGATTTTTATGCCCATACTTGCCGTGAGTGGAATCTTACTCCTCTAGTACCCTAGCTTTCATTGGAACTGTGTGTGTAGAAAGGTGCTACTCAATGTCAGTGTATCAGAATTGGGCCCTTAGTTAAGTTATTTAAATCCTATAATGAGTTTGTCTTGCAATACGCGCAGAATAACAGGAGGAAAAGTGCCAGTGGACTCCTTATTAATAAAGCAATTAATAACAACAAAAGGCCTGATCCAAAGCTCATTGAAGTGGTCCCGTTACACCTTACAAGTGATTGGGCTAAGTACAGGAGTAATGGGTGACATTCTATGATTTGTGTTATATTAGACATTTAATGCTCCCATCTGGCCTTAAAATCCATAAATCCCTAAATTCCACAAAGCTCAAAGCTAATGTAGTAAACACCAGGCCAGTGTAAGCCAATTTCTAGCCACTAACAGAGAATTATCCATTACATTTTGTAGCTCACTCCTTCTTAATGTTTACTTGGCACATCCCTATGATCTAGCAGAAGGGATTTTGGATATGTTTTTCATTCCTTTGTAATATTTTTCCTAATGACCAGAGCAACACAAACCCCTGCTTAATCATTTCTGGCACGATCAATACTGTTGCCTCTTGCAATGCATATTTATAAGTGTGCTGGCTCAGCGCATTTAAATAGTTATTCACTTATTCCCTTTGTTGGCTAAGTGTATAAACTGTTAAAATGCTCCAGTAACCATCCTCTACCAAGCTTGCAGTCTGCATGCCCTCCACATCATACTGCAGACTGTCGTGTGTAAGGAACGTCTCAACGTCAAGCGGTAGGAAAGTACCCATACAAGTAAGTAGTGCTCTGTATAAACTGCTCTGAACTAGAAGAGGGAAAAGAAAGGAGACAAGCAAGGGCTAATATAGCTAGATGCAGTCTAGGACAGCAAAATGAGTTCTGCCTGCATAGCTGTACCACCTTACCAAATTACATTAGCTAAGCCCACAGAAGCACTCTTCTGTTCGTACAGGTCATCTACACCAGAGGTTTCGTAGGCATAGCTATGTCAGTTGGGGCTGGGGGCGAGGGGGGCAGGGGCAATTTTTTCACACTCCTAGCCAACATAGCTATGCCCGAAAAATGTTGTAGCTTCGACCATGCCCCAGCAGTGTTAGGGTTAGCAAGGAGGGTGGCATAAGAGGGATTAATTCCCAGCTGCCTGCAAGGCCCTGTTAAGAACTAATTGAATGAAACTCCATGTGTTAGTTCACCCTGAAATTCCATTCCTCATTGCCTCAATTAAGTGGGAGCTTTAAAAACAGCATTCCAGCTCAGAGAAGTCCACCACAAGTCGTGACTGTTTTGCTTTCTCCTGGCCATTTTCCTGTCTCCATCTTGAATGGAGGATTTAAGATTTTTTTGTTTTGTTTTGTGTGTTGTATCTTATTCTTTACCCAGGATGCTTCTGTTAATGTTAGGGCTGTCGATTAATCGCAGCTAACTTGCGATTAAAAAAAAAATCTTAATCGCGATTAAAAAATTAATTGTATTTAACTGCCATTTTAATCACACTGTTAAACAATAGAATACCAATTGAAATGTATTAAATATTTGTGGATGTTTTTCTACATTTCCAAATATATTTATTTCAGTTACAACACAGAATACAAAGTGTACAGTGCTCACTTTATATTATTTTTATTACAAATATTTGCACTGTAAAAATGATAAGCAAAAGGAATAGTATTTTTCAGTTCTCCTCATCCAAGTACTGTAGTGCAATCTCTTTATCATGAAAATTCAACTTACAAATGTAGATTTTTTTTGTTACATAAGTGCACTCAAAAACAAAACAATGCAAAACTTTAGAGCCTACAAATCCACTCAGTCCTCATTCTTGTTTAGCCAATGGCTAAGACTAACAAGTTTGTTTACAATTACAGGAGATAATGCTGCCCACTTCTTATTTACAATGTCACCTGAAATTGAAAAAACAGGCATTCTCATGGCACCGTTGCAGCCAGCATCACAAGATATTTACAAGCCAGATGTGCTAAACATTCGTATGCCCCTTCATGCTTCAGCCACCATTCCAGAGGACATGCTTCCATGCTGATGACACTCATTTAAAAAAAAATGCATTAATTAAATTTGTGACTGAACTCCTAGGGGACAATTGTATGTCTCTGGCTTTGTTTTACCCACATTCTGCCATATATTTCATGTTATAACAGTCTTGAATGATGACTCAGCCCATGCTGTTCGTTTTAAGAACACTTTCAAAACTGCAGATTTGACAAAGAAGGTACCAATGGGAGATTTCTAAAGACAGCTACAGCACTTGACCCAAAGTTTAAGAATCTGAAGTGCCTTCCAAAATCGGAGAGGGACGAAGCGTGGAGCATGCTTTCAAAAGTCTTAAAAAAGCAACACTTTGATGCAGAAACCACAGAACCCAAAACACCAAAAAAGAAAATCAACCTTCTGCTGGTGGCATCTGACTCAGATTATGAAAATGAACATGCGTTGGTCCACACTGCTTTGGACTGTTATCGAGCAGAACCTGTCATCAGTATGGATGCATGTCCTCTGGAATGGTGGATGAAGCATTAAGGGACATATGAATCTTTAGCACATCTGGCATGTAAATATCTTGTGATGCCAGCTGCAACAGTGCCATGAGAATGCCTGTTTTCAATTTCAGGTGACATTGTGAACAAAAAGCAGGCAGCATTATCTCCTGCAAATGTAAACAAACTTGTTTGTCTGAGTGATTGGCTGAACAAGAATGAGGACTGAGTGGATTTATAGGCTCCAAAGTTTTACATGGTTTTATTTTTGAATGCAGGTATTTTTTGTACATAATTCTACATTTGTAAGTTCAACTTTCATGATAAAGAGATTGCACTACAGTACTTGTATTAGGTGAGCTGAAAAATACTATTTATTTTGTTTTTTTACAGTGCAAATATTTGCAATCAAAAATAAATATAAAGTGAGCACTGTACACTTTACATTCTGTGTCGTAACTGAAATCAATATATTTAAAAATGTAGAAAAAAATCCAAAAATATTTAAATAAATGGTATTCTATTATTGTTTAACAGTGCAATTAATCGCACGATTAATCACTATTAATTTTTTTAATCACTTGACAGCCCTAGTTAATGTGCAATATTCCACCCAGCCTGTGGGCACCAGATTACGTGGCCACCATCAATGGTCAATTTGATTTTCACAGGACTGCAGCATTGGTTACAACTCAGGACCTTCCGTTCAATAAAACACAGGCCTCTACTACTTCAGTTAAAGGAGAATATGCTTTAGAAGAGTTGGTTGAAATTTTCTGCACACAAAGTTTTTCCATGGACAAGTGTCCTTTTAAAAAAAATCATGAAAAAAAAAAAACATTATCAAAATACTCATTTTGGTGAAATTGTCTGCAATATATTTTACACTACCATTTTAACTGAACCTTTTATCAAAATCATTTGCCAAATAAGTTTTCATAATTTTTTATTTACTAAAGCCTGATTTTTAGTCAGAAATCCTAGTTTTCAGTAAATGCGAAATTTCAGGTAACCCATATTGGAGAAAATGTCATGAAAAAAAATAGGAAATGGGTTTATTTCAAAGTCAAACTCGTGAAATAGAAACAACTTGGAATTTATTTATTTTTGCAACATCTTTTTCCTGGTTTTTGCCCAGCTCAATTCATGAGATGTAGCAGTGAGGTTAGTTGAAGATTTTCTGTCAAAACAGTTTTTCAATGGAAAATTCAGCTTTCTGACTAAACAAAATTTTTCACAAAAGGTCATAGAGTTTAAGGCCAGAAGGGTCCATGAAATCATTTAAACTGACTTCCTGTAAATCACAAGCCACCACCACCACCTGTACACTAAACCCAATAACCAAACAACGATTGAAAACCTAAATGCCCAAAACCAAAATCTTTAGATTCTGCAATGCCACCATATTTCCCCATGGGAACAGTAGTGTGAATGTCTCATGCTCCCATTTCCTTCCATGGGCCAGGCTCCCAGCCAGACTTCATCTCCCATAATGCACCATGGCTCTGCAACTGCCATGATCTCTGACTTCCCCTTACCCAAAGGGAAGAAAGAGATGCATCGTGGGAGAGGTAATCCTACGAGGGAGCCTTGCCTATAGAGAAGAATAGGAGTATGAAGTGCCTGAGCTACAACTCCCACCGGGCACTACAGCAACATTTCAGAATGAAAAAATATTACAGTTTTTTTTTTTTAATCAAAATTTTCAGGGGGAAAAAACCCCACTTTCTGACCTAATTAGTAGGTCTTATTTCCACACACACACACAAAAAAATGGGCAGTACTACTCATACACATTAACTAATACATGACACTATCTGGCCCAAGACCGTTCAATCAGCATTGGAGCAAATGAGCTGGGAAACCCCAGCCACACCATCAGCACTGACCACAGAGAGGCTGATGCTGGAATCAGTACTGTGACTTTGTACCCCTGAGATCCCGCTCTACATGGTGTTGATCTTCCTGTGGCTGGCTGAGGCAGCTTCAGGACAGCGATGCATGAGCAGAGCAGTGCAAAGCTGCCTTAAAGCAGGGCAGAACATGTCCCTCTGTGTCTTGTGTTTCAATAAAATGCTCTGTATGTCCTTTGCTTACTCTTCACACAATGCCACCGTAAAACGCTCAATTGAGGGGCCAGAAGTGATGCTTTAAGTGTGTTAGTTTGAGTAGTATAAGTTAAGGCCACCTAAGTGGTTTACTTTAAGTTGAGTTTCCATAAATTTGCTGATTTCTGGGAAGGACCTTTCTGCATTCCTTGCCTTAAACTTACACCTTATCTCATTTTTGTTTGCTGTTGATTTCTGGGAAGGATTGCTCTGTGTAAGACACTGCCATTCAGACTTAACCTCATACCTGATCTAATTTGTTTGCAGTTACATTGTAAAGGTGGGCAGCATCGATCAGCGTGTAGGACACAGGACTGGGAGTCAGGAGTTTTATTGTCAGCTATGACATAAACTTAAACTTTGGGCATGTCAGTTTACCTCTCTATGCTTTGGTAAAATTGAGATAATGGAACTGACCTGCTTTTGTAAAGCACTTTGGCATCTCTACATGAAAATGACCATTTAAAAAACACATTTTGCCTCAAATGCCAGTTAAGTGGCAGCAATGTACTTATGCAATACCCTGCACTTAAAACCCAGGCAATGAACAGTTAAGGGTATCGGAAATCTGACACTCATTGTTCTTCCTAATGACAAACAAATGGATATTCCTGCACTATATACCGAAAGCACAACTGCAGCTCTGGTGTTCCCCTGACCGTTGGGTGAACATGCCTAATGGACTTACGCACCAATTCAGCAATGCACTTAGCATTTAGCAGTTGGGGCCTTTGTGGGTATGTCTGTGCTGCATTGTAAACCTGGGTCTGGGAGACCTGGGCTTGTGGAGTCGATGTTCCCAAGCCTGTGTGTGAATGTCCACACTATATTGTAAACCTGGATATACAACTCCTGGACTCAGGTCCCAGAGGATATGTCCACACTGCACTGTGAGACCAGGGTTAGTAGAACTTGAGTGAGCAGAGTTTGTTAACCTAGGGCCTGAGTGTCTACACTCATTGGTACCCCAGGTTAGGAATTGTTGAACCCTTGGTCCCAGCCAGACCTTAAGCAGGTCTGAGTCTAACTTCCTAGCACCGCAAACATATAGCCGTTCTCGCCCTTTGTTCACGGTGCAGTGTGGAAAAACTTGCCTGTCCACCAATCTTGACTGTCCAGAGGGCAAAGAAAGTTGGCCTGTGGGATTCTTTTGGTAGACTCCCAGAGCATATGTCCAGTGGAGTTGTGGCTACACTGCAAAGCAGTAGGGCTTGAACCTGGGTCCTGGCTAGACTCAAACTTGGATCCTCCACCCTTGTGGGGTCCTGGGACCCTAAGTTGAGCCCTGGATCAGTGTGATTTGTGTGCAGACGGAAGGGGGGTGGGATAGGCTTGAGCCTGAGTTTGAACCCTGGGTTTACACTGCAGAGTAGACATACCCACAGCCGTGCTAACACTCCATACTGCACTACGCAGACCTTCTGACTCAGCTCTGTGGCTTGATCTGTGATCACACTGCAAAATAATAGGGCTTGGCCCAGAGTCTCAGTGAGACTTGGGCTCTGACCCATCCCCCTCACAGGATCCTAGGACCCAGGTCCTGTGTGCTCACTGACCCAATTCAGACTCATTTGTGTCTAGATGGAAGTGGGGCTTGGGCTCAACCCTGAGTCAGAGCCTGGGCTGGGTGTGCATTGTACACGCACACTGCAGCATCGAAGCTGTGTTCCCCTGTGCACCAGGCAGCCCACAGATCCCGCTGAAGAGTGCACCTCCACCTTGCCCCCAACCCAGATCTGTGCCCATAAGGCACAACTGAGCCCTCAGGCTTTAGTATTAATGAGGGGCTATTCTTTCAAGATCTGTTTTAAAAATCCAGGGCCGATAGAAGTGTTTGGTGCAAAGAGAGTTAGCCAGGCTTTTTGTTCATGAACTTTCAGCTTGCCAAACTAATGAAATTACAGCGAGCGATGGCTCAAAATGAAATAAAGCACAAAGTTAAAGCCATCAAAGACAGTTGCTTTGCTGTCAGACTATTCATTTTCTGCCATAATATTCTTAAAGCTGATTCTCAAAAGTCCATTTCTGTGGAGCTAAAACACCCTTCTGTCAGATGCAGTCATAAAGAAGAGTCTGGCAACAGGAACGCTGTCCTCTCCTGTTTATAGTTCGAGAAGTGGCAAGGAACAGCAGCCTCGGAGTCTGACAGTGCCAGCTAACAGCACAGCTTGGTGGATGTTTATACGGCCGTGGAAGCAATTATATTTTAAATGGGTTGATGTTACATTGATGAAGTGCACTCCCGCCCAGGTCTCGGTTCTTTTCACCCATTAAAAAAAAAATCTGAATAGAGAGACAAAATCATGGTGTGCTTGCTACCTGTAGCCCCGGGAACGTACCGACGCAGCAAGCCCGAAGTAAGTGCATTAAATTTGGCAAGTTCGCTTGATCAGGGAACGAACAAATGTATCCAATTACAGGGTAGGCATAATGTAGTTTTCCATTAGTTGCATAAACAACCCTCATGCATCAGTAAAGGCTAAATCCCAATCCCACTGAAGTTCGCGAGAATTTTGCTATTGATGTCAGTAAGACCAGGCTCTAGAACTATATTATTACTTAGCTCAACAGGTGCTATTTAGCAAGACTTAATTAGCCATTACATATCATATAAAGGTCTTACCAGACCCGACAGAAGTTTAATTGGTGAAGTGACAGGTAGCATAGGAAATGGTCAGATGGCCTGGGTAAGGTTTGTACATGGCTACATTATTTGAGCACCTCGCAGTCTTTAGCATATTTATACTCAACAGCCCTGTGAGGTAAGGAAGTGCTATTATCCCCATTTTAGAGATGGGGCACTGAGATGCTAAATGACCGCCCATGGTCACACAGGAAGTCTATGGTATAGCAGGGAATTGAACCCAGGTATCTCAAATCCCAGATTAGATCCCTAACCACAGAACCATCCTTTCTCTCAATTAAACAGCCACTTCCACTCAGTGGGCCGGATTCTGATCTCACACTGACTTCAACAGCGTTATTCCTGATTTACATCATTGTAACGCAGATCAGAGTAAGGTCCTGTGATTTAGATATAATCACCACTGGAGGGCAGCCCAGATGCCATAAAAATCAATGTACTTTCTTTAAGCAAAATGTAGCTGAAGAGTCTAAGATTAGTCTATGCAAAAAAAATCGGGAAAGACCTGTATACCAAAGGGCAGATCCTCAGCTCATGTAACTTGTCATAACTCCAGTGACTTCAATGGAGCTAAGCACCTCAGATATCAGGGGACACTGGAATACAATATAGACTAATTCTGCGGAGAAAGTACAATACAGAATCCTTGCAAAAATTCAGCTCCCCTACATGCTTGGAGTAAATTCTTTCTTTGACTTTCTTTGTGAGTCAGCTAATAACTTTCTCCCGGTTCAAAGCTATTACCATTCTGGTAAAGGCAAGAGTAGATTTTGTGCCCGGACTAGTTAATTTTCATAATTATTTTGCAAGCCATCTGGTTTCATCACTGAGGTATCTGTGCATTCACTGTACCACAGTGAGGCCAGCAATGAATGAATGTATGAAGTTACAAGATTCTAGCTCAAAGGGAACATAGAAATTGTGTCAGTGAGTCAGTCACCTGTAAGAAGCTTCTGGTTACTTGAGATGATATCAAAAAGAGAGAGAGAGAGAGAGAGAATATATTGCTAAACAAAAAGAACAAAAAAACTAAAAACCAATTGCTGCTATGTTCCTGAAATGGAAAATAGGCAAAGGCTAACCATGAAAATGGTCACTTTGGATGCGTGTCCGTCCAACACACACACACACACACACACACACACACACACAGTTAAACCCCATCTCCCAAAAATAAATCCAAATCGAAAGCATAAAGCCAATTCCTGTAACTCTAGGGATTTCTGACATAGCTTGTCATGTCCAGCATGTAATGGAATCAATGCTATAATCCAGTGCCCATAAAATCTTTTCAAATGGTGTACAGCAGGAGGGGTTCTGGTTTCCAAACACCTTTTGCACTTGGTTGGTGAAATGGTTGGGTTAGAAATACATTTAGAGCTAATAGACAGGCCTTTGCCACGAATGAATTTTGTTAGCAGACAGATTTTAATTGGGCCAGGAAGGAAAATAAAGTTTGCTAATATCATCCATCCTACATAATACTTCACTGCCAGGAGGAGGAAACTAGTACAAAAATGACAACAACCTACTCATTTCTATTACACAATTTTTATATTCTCACTTTTCATCTCGCTCTCAGATGTACATGAATTTTAGGCACTGAGAGATCAGATTAGAACAGCCTATCATTTTTACAGCACCCGTAAAATAACTTTGCCATGGCCCCAGAAGGATCGCAGAATGTCTGATGGACCCTTTTCATTTTTTAAAGGCCATTTTTAAATGGTTCCTCATTCTAAAAAAGGAACAGAAATATTCCCTCCATTTAAAGATACTCACCATATTCTCCAGGACATTTGGGTTCTTGTTGCCATATTATGAATTTGGACTATTACACAGGTGAAGTCAGCTGTGAAACTTGCAAATGAATTCTGAACAGCCACTGTGAGGTGCCGAGTGCCTCTCGGAGGGTGCTGAAGCTCTACAATCCAGCTGAAGTCCGTGGGAATTCAGAGCCTTACAGGATTTGGGCCTAGACGAGCATTCCTTCTGGACTCTAAACACCCTGAACATTTGGATTTGTGGCCTTGGTTCAGGCCCAAGAAGTAAAACCACAAATCTCTTCAGTTATAAAAACAATTCTCTGCTAGACACAGCCAGGTTTCAGCATCAGAGGCACTGTACACCGCAGTGACAATGCTATTGTGCTGGGGTTTTGAGGGTTTTTTTGGCCAATTAGCTCGCTTCTAAAGATAATGAAGTTATCTTCAATAAACTAAAAAGCTCTATGGCTTCTAAGCAAGGCCACAATGTGGCATGCGACAGTCACCAACTGTTCCTTGGCTAATCGATGAACAGTATGAGGCTCTGTGCCAACACTTACTGTTCAGTTCCTGCAGCCTGGCTTCTGGGAGTTTCACTCACCAGACTCCCAGCTCCTAAACACTCTGCCTGCAGACTCACACAGATTGTCAACACAGTTAATTGCCAGGAGGAGCAGCAGCTTTATTAAGAGAGCAGGTCTCACTGTAAAATCTTCACACCCGTTAGCGTGAGTCAGAATAACAAGATTAAAACAAAAACCCTGTGTGGACTCAAAAGCTAGAGATGAACCATGAACTGTGTTCAAACCACTAGCAGTTGACAATCTATCTCCACACGGCGGGGGGGGAATATTTGCTAAATACCAAAATAATCAACTTTTGCCTCCCAGTGAAGTGCAAAGAGCAGACGTCAAAGCAGACTTCTTTGTAAAACAAAGTAAAGACATTCTTTGAAATCTCAACTATTCCAGGTTTCTCTACTATGGCTGCATTCAAACTCTACTTCAGGAAACGTAACGACCATCTAGTCACGAAAACAGTGCTAACAATGACAAATGACATTATTTACGCATCTCTCTCTACATTACACAACTCCTAAATACAGAGTGAATTCTCCTCTCACTCCCACTGAGGTAACTCCATTGACTTCAGTGAAGCTACTCCCCACCACACCAGTGTGAAAGCAGAATCCTTATTCTCTCTTAGTCTTGCAAATCTGTATTTCTGAAAGCTGACTTACCCCAGATTTGCTGTGAATGATTATGTTTAATTTGTTATTTACTGGATTCTCAAACACAGAGTTCAATACCAGATCAACAGGCCTGATTCTCAACCACTCTCTGCACATTGTAGCATTCTATACCCACTTTGCATGGCTGTAAATAACTACACAACGTCAGAATGGCAGCATTTAATTATCCACTCATTTCTAGAGCTGTCCCTCAGGCCATTCAAAGCCGAAGCACAGCAGTCCACCACACAAGATTCTTCTAAGCTCCTGTCTGATACAGACTTGCCCCATTTTATTGTCCACCTCATTATGGCAGATGAAGATGAATTGATCACTGGACTGGAAGTTGGTGGTTGCCTAGGGACTACTGATCATGACCTGACTACATTCAACATGGGCAAAGAGGACAGTACAATTAGCAATATCTCTCTCTAGGGATGAATCAGGGAGACTATTTTCTGTAGGTCTATAGAACTCCTGCCTCTTTGGTTGGAGGAACTGGCAGATGGGTCTGATTCTGTACTTCAGCTCCCATTCTGTAAAACTGGAATAATATCATCCCCTCACCTCACAGGAGTGTTGTGGAGATAAATTAATTAATGCATATGAAGCATTCAGATGAGCACCACAGTAAAGCCCAGGAGGAAATTAATAATTCCATCTTCAGAGCAATGTTTGAATACTGTGCAGTAAATAAGACATGGGGCCACACATTGAAAAGTGAGAAAAATGCACAGGATTGAAAAAAGGCTCATTAATTGAGCACCATCCATTTTGTGCACTGAATGAGGCAGGTGTCCTGTGGAAAAAAATATTTCGGGATCACATAATTATAGACTGTATCATAATGGATATGGACAAGGGAGACAAATTAAAGTTACACAGGCAACCTTGATGCTGACATTTCCTAACTATTGAGTGCTTAACTTTGCAACCTCAATAACGTTTTTAAGTTGCCTTTGTGTGTTTTATATATTATATATAAATACACAGGGAAGAGACAATGAGTAAGGTAGTATGTCAATAACAGTACTGGTATGTTTCAGTCTTTCTAAGGGCAAATCTTCCCCTCTTACGGTGAAACCAACAAGCTAAGAGAAATTGCTCAAACCAGATTCTCCCCCAGGGAGAGGGGTATACGTGTACGGGGAGATCTTGACAAACCAGTAAAGTGCCCGAACCACTGCCGCTTACTGCTAAAAGTAGGCAAGCTGGCAGGGCATAAGTGGGCCTATGCAGGAGCGTTAGCATGACTGAGTCAGGAGGGAAGGGGGGTTGGGTGCCACAGAAAGGACAGCTTAAACCTGCGTCCTTCCTGATGAGATCTCTCTCGAAATCGCTGAGATATGCATTTTAGGAAAATGGGAAACTTGTCTATATGTGCCCTCAGGGATGTGTCTGTCAGGGCCAGAAGGCATACAAACTCTGAAAAAACACATCTGGCTAATTGATGATCAGAAGGAAACCTCTTGCTTAACCTTTGAAATTGTTTGCTTAACAAGTTTTCTTTGAGTGACGTGTTATTGTAATACTAATGAATAAATAAGGGAAGAAAGTTTGGGGTAGTTGGACTCCTCAGGGACTCTCCCTGTGGACACATCCTGTGATCCCCACAAGCAGACGGAAGATTGGCCATGGGAAGACTGCCGCTGTGCCACTCGAGAGCCACAACCAACTTTGGTAATTATTCAGGGTTGGGGATATTTTACTAACCTGTTGTGGACGTGTGTAAGTGCTTGACACTAAGTAAAGTTTAGCTTTAAGTGAAAGCACTCTTATGTTGTCCTGTTTGTGCCAGCCATCTATCGGTCGGACAGCCATGTCTCCCTTGATTTATTTCCTGACACCACCTCGCACAGAGTAAAGTTACCAAGAGCTTTGGGTTGAAAGAACCCAGGGTAATATGTGGAGGTGTGTCTTGGGGGCAACAATGATCATGTGAGTCAGTGAGTACTGAAGGAAGGGGTTAGAATCCCCCTGATACAGACATGAAGTAAGGGTCTGACACACAGGACTGCTGGTCTGACCCAAACAAATGAACATGTTATTGCCTGCCCTTTCACATGACCTGGATCAAGCTGCCAAAGAGACATACTTATGTCACATGACAAGGGTCAGTTTCTTGTGGTTTCCATTACACTAAGAACTCCACAAGGCTTGATGACCTGTTGGAAAGCGTTCACCTCTCCTATTGATTCTGGGCATCTGCATGCTATGTTTGCCCCTATGTTGCTATTCCCTACACCCACAAAGAGCAGTGGGTGCTCAAGGAACATATTGCTATTGGCTTCCCCTCTTAAGCAAGATGGGCTTTTATGCAAAGTTGTCCTCTTCCTTGATTGTGGAAGGTGTTCTTTTTGCCCATCTAGCAAACTTCTTAAACAACTCTCAATTTTCATTCACACTTCTCTGGCTAAATTTTTTCTCTCAAACAATGTCACTCATAATTTTCCTCTTCTTTGGGAAAGTTGGTGCTTCAAAAGCACTAAGTATAAATATTACTGACTGGGACTGTCCGCTGTTTGCCTGTGATGAATATAATCAAGGTCATGATCACTGGTCTCTAAGCAACCACCAACTTCAAGTCCAGTGATCAATTCATCTTTATCCATCATAAAGAGGTCCAAAATCATTACCTTGTGTTGGGTGCAACATCTGTTGTGCTGGAAAATTACCTGTAATTTTTAGAACCTCTAAGTTGTTCTACTAGGGGCTGCATAAGACCACCTGTGTATGGCTCCCAAATTGAAGTCCCCCATGAAAACACCATTTTCTTTCCACACATTAAAGACAGGTGCTTAAGGAGCAACTCTTCTTGCTCTCTGGTTTGACTCCAGCATCTGTAACAGACCCCTATTAGTTGCCCTCCTGAACTTTGTTACTTAGTACCTTGATCAATATGCATTCGAGAGCCTCTAGTTCTGAATTACTGATCATTACCTGTTTTAGAGTTATGTCTTTAACATACCTTCCCCTGCCCTTTCACCCACTCTCTCCTTTCTAATAGGTTGTAACCAGGGCTTTTAACATTCCAATCATGCCCAAGCCCAGTGCAAGGGGCTGCAGGGGGCTGTGCTTGGAAATCAAGTCTCATTTGGGGGGAGGAGTTTCTCCCCCATTTCTGTCTCTCCTCAGACAGAAAGGGGCAGCCACTAATGAAATGGTGAATGGCACTTGCTGCAGAAGATGAAGCACTGAGGCAGATGTTCTAAGTCACTGCCTGCACCTCTCCTTCCTCCTCGCTCTCCTGGAGGGGGCACTGCTCTGGGGCATTACACTGCCCAGCTGGCAGGAAACGGTACAGACCCTGGGCAAATGACCATGTCGCTAAAAACAAGAGCAGGCCTTATTGCCAAGGGATGGGTTAACTTTGGCCTGCTGCTGGCTGGGGCCCAGACCACTAATCTAGTGTGGTAGAGGGGTTATACTTCCCATCTCATGAAGCCTCCCAACCCCTGGGCTATAAGGATTGGGACCTGCCCCTCTTATGGAGTGCTGTGGCCTGGGCAAGAGACGCCACAGTCTCACATGAAAAGTCAGTGGCGAAACCCAGAAGACCTTATTTCCAGGGCCCTACACGAAATGCTATAGCACGCTCCCTCTCAGCACTGGGAATTTCACCCAGGACCTAGTTCTTGTTTCTCAAAGCCAGGAAGAATGGGGTCATCAGGGGATTGGGAGTCAGGACTCCTGGATTCTATTGCTGGTTTATTATAGACTTGTGGGATCTTGGGCAAGTCACTCCCACTCACTGTGGCTCAGCACCCATTAATAAGATGGGGATCTAATACTTACCTGCTACTGTAAAGGGCAGTGAGATTTACTTGGGAGAAGCTGGTCCATAAGTGCTAAGTGTCAAATGATCATTGAAGGTCAGACCCAAATTCCCAGAGTGTCGAGCATTTCGATCTGGGGTTTCAGTTCAGCCCAGTATAGAAAAGGGCTCAGCCATGGAGTTTGAATCAAGGAGGATCAGCCCGTACTGTGTGTGGTGACGAGCTAACAGGCCTTTCCCTCTCAAGTGCCTGTGATTGTGGGCCTAGGAGGCCAGAGGGACATTCATCACCTAGGCAACCAATGGCCAGCAACCCAGTAGAACTTCCAGGCCTGTTAACATCCGAGCATTCAACCTCAAGAGACAGTGGAAAGCAGCAGGGGACAGAGGGTGACAGGGAATTACCAGCCCTGGATTCCATGACTGAAGATGGGTTATTATTGACTTTGGATGGTGACCAACAGGAAACCAACAGGGGTTCTTGCCCCCAAACAACAATCATCCATTGTCCTTCTGAGCTCAGAAAGTTTACCACTGATTATCTGATCAAGATTCACTGTTGCCAAGCATTAGGGAAGTATCTCTATCCCCACTGGACAGATGAGGAAACTGAGGTACAGAGAAGGGAAGTGACCTGCCCATGGTCACACAGCAAGGCTGGGGTAGAGCCAAAAAGAGAAATCAGTAGTCCTGATTCCTTCTTTGACCCATAAGCATGTCCCCTGAAGGCAGAAATAGAACCCAGGAGTCCTGACTCCCAATGCCTTGTGCTAATCACTACACCTCACCCCTTCACAAGCAGAGAAAAATCCTGTCTCCCCCGCCAAGACCATCCATTCTAGGCTTTCAGTTTTGCAGTAGCCCTTCGCACTTCTTAGGGGCAGGGCATATTCCAGTGTCTGCACAGACACTCTCAAGTGGATCCTCACTGCCCCCAGTGAGGTAGGTAATGGATGATTATGGTTCCCCAGTCTGAAGAAACTAAGGTAGAGGAAAGTGAAGTGATTTCTAAAGACATATGGCCAGTCATGTCGGAGTTGGGAATAGAACCCAGGAGTCCTGCCTATCCTCAGCCTCTAGAAGGAATAGGACTTATAGTCCTGACTTTCAATCTACCCAACTGTTGGAATTTCATATTGGAAATGCTCTCAATAAAGTGGTCTCAAAGGAGCTACAAGAATTTATCACAGAAATTATTCAGCAAGTGTTTTGGAAGAACTAATACTCAGGAGAATCCAAAACTACTTACAGATAATTATTGGAGAGAAGATGGCAAAATTTATCAAATAGATGGATTTGTTATGAAATTGTACCTTGGTTTTAAAGGGGAATAACTAGAGGGTTGCATACTTCATTGCTAACAGAAACCAAGTTAGCAAGTGGTGGAAGGGGCAGGAATTCAGTCTGTATCCCTGGACCTGTAGTAATTTTTATCTGAGCAAAGTGAGGCCTAACACTCAGCTCAATGGTATTTCCCTGTCTGTAATGTAATAACTTGTGAAAACAATGTGTGATCAATTCCAACATTTCAGGAAACGTTCCAGGCATCAGTGGGAAGAACACTATCTAGTTTGGTGAAAACTAGGATGCCAGAAAAGCCTGATTTCCACATAGTGCCTATTGGTGCTGTGGCAGAGGAACATGGTGACATAAGAGGTAACTCAGCCAATCACCATTCCCTCCCTCCAGTTCATTAGTATACTTCACAATCATTAATTGACGAGCCAGCAAATAAACCGCAGGTCGGGACTGAGGTACTTAGAGAGTGAGGCTGGGAGGTTCAGGATTGGACTAGCAGGAGCTATATTGAGACAGTCAGAGACTATTCCAATCCCACCTCTTTGACAGCATCCCCCAATGAGAGCTAATGAGCAGCCCCTCCCTTATGATGGGGGAAGGAGAAGGAAAGAAAAAAAAAGAGAGAGAGAGAGGAGGGAGGGAAGATCAAGGGACGTGATCATTCCCCTCTATTTGGCATTGGTGAGGTCTCATCTGGAGGCCTCACACTACAAGAAGGATGTGGAAAAAAATTGGAGAGAGTTCAGCGGAGGGCAACAAAAATGATTAGGGGGCTGGAGTACATGATTTATGAGGAGACGCTGTGGGAACTGGGATTATTTAGTCTGCAGAAGAGAAGAATGGGGGGCGGATTTGATAGGTGCTTTCAACTACCTGAAAGGGGGTTCCAAAGTGGTAGTAGATGACAGAACAAGGAGTTCTTGGACAGTCAAAAAGTTTTTGATGGAATGTCAACATTTTCTTAATTAAAAATCCCACATAAATTGTACTGGTTTTATTTTTAACCAGCTCTAACCAGTTCTGTGCATATTGCAGTGGGGGAGGTTTAGGTTGGATATTAGGAAAAACTTTTTCACTAGGAGGGTGGTGAAACACTGGAATGGGTTACCTAGGGAGGTGATGGAATCTCCTTCCATAGGAGGTTTTTAAGGTCAGGCTTGACAAAGCCCTGGCTGGGATGATTTAGTGGGAGATTGGTCCTGCTTTGAGCAGGGGGTTGGACTAGATGACCTCCTGAGGTCCCTTCCAACCCTGGTATTCTCTATGATTCTATGAGGGAGAAGGGGAGCCAAAAAGAACAAAGCCAAAGGGCCCCAATGATTCTAAGGGGCAGAATTGTGGAAGGGAAACTTCTACCTTCTTAACCTTCTGTTTTCAGTGCCTAGAGCTTGGCCGGTGATAGATGGATCAGACTGAACAGGTTCCACACATCAAGGAGGCTCTTAAACCGGAGAGCTCTGTTTTCTATCAGAATCCCCAGCCCAAGAGGAGAAAGCTCTGAAGAGGCTCCTTCCTTGCACTCAGGTTAGAATCCTCACCTCCAGCTACAGCCCCAAGAAGAATATCTGCTGCAGCAAGGACACGGTTCCCCAAGGTTGCTGCTGTCCTACATAGCTGATGTCAGATGTCTGAGAGGTTACTTTCTCCCCACCACCTTCGCCCAATACGCTGAGGCTCCTGTGAAGTCACTGCCAGGCCCAACCCTCCCCTGCAGGGCTGATGGCCTGACCCTGTCGAGATACTCTGGATGTTTGAGCAGCTCCCTCTGTATCCCCTGGATAGCCCCACTCACTCACTGGTGATTCTGGGGTGGAAGCAGGCTACACAATAAAACAGCTGTGGATGCTCCCCATGCAACAGTGAGTTTTACAGATTCTCAGGATTTTAAGGCTAGAGGAAACCATTAGATCATCTAGTCGGACCTCCAGTATAACACAGGCCTCTAAATGTCACCCAGTTACCCCTTTATTTAGCCCAATACCTTGTGTTTCACTAAAGCATACCTTCCAGAAATGCATCCAGTCTTGATATGGAGACTTCACCACGGTAATTTATTCCGCTGGTTAATCACCCTCACTGTTAAAAAAACGTGTGTCTTATTTGACTTTGTCTGGTTTCAGCTACCAGGCATTGGTTCTTGTTCTGTCTTTCTCTGCTTGAATAAAGAGCCCCTTTAGTACCTGGTATTCTCTCTCCATAAAAGTATTTACACGTTGTAATCAAAGTCATCTCTCAATCTTCTTTTTGATAAAGTAACAGATTGAGCCCCCCAATTCTCTCACTGCATGGCAGTTTCTATGGCTCATTAGTGCACCCTCTCCAATTTTTCAACATTGTTTATAAAATGTGGACAGCTGAACTCCATACAGTGTCCCGGTATCATCTCACAAACACCACATTCAGAACCAAAATCACGTCCCTACTCCCTCAACCAAAAATGATTTCCCCCCCCCATGTCACTGAGGGGAAAAAAACAAAAAACAAAAACAAATTGTCCTTGGGGGGCAGCCCAAAACAATTTTTTAAAACTTTTTTTGTTTTGTTTGGCCACTCTTCTGTGTTTGGAATGAAGCAGGATTAAGTGCTCATATCTTCTGAGTCCATTAGTAACTAAGGAGGATGTGAAACCTCAACTTCTAAGGAATCAACTTTTTAAAAATCAGCTGGCCCAGTTAACTTACATCCAAGAGCCCTAAAAGAGCTGCCAAGGGAGCGATCTGCCCTGCCCCCATACCCTACCATGTTAATTTGCAATAAATCATGGAATATCAAGGAAACTCCAGAAGAGTACTAATGTGTTGAAACTCAAAAAAGGGCAAGTGGGATGACCTGGCAACTATAGGCCAGTTAACCGGATATCAATCCCAAGCAAAATAATGGAAAAACTGCTGATGGAAAAAATGGCTTTCAGGTGATAAAGAATTGAACGTTTGGAAAGAGACTAAATGCCAGTCAACTTGGTTATATGGAAAATAAGCCTTGTCAAAGCAAACCTCATCTCATTCTTTGATGAAATTACATGTGATTGATAAAGGTAACTGTAGACAGAGAAGACTTTTATAAAGCATTGATTTAATGCTGCTTGACATTTGTATTAAAAAATTAGCATTATGCAGTATCAATAAAGCACATGGTAAATGGATTAAGAACTAGCAAACTGATAGGTCTCAAAAAGTAGTCGTCAATGGGGAATCATCACTGAATGGGGGTGCTTATGGTGGGGCTCTGCAGGGATCAGTACTGGGCCCTGTGCTATTCAACATAGTCTTCAACGAGCTAGCAGTAAATATAAAATCAGTGCTGAAAAAATTTGTGGCTGGCACAAAGATTGGCAGGGTGGTTAATAACAATGAGGACAGGGAGCCATGCAGAGCCATCCGGACCCCTTGATAAGTTGGGCCCTTCAAACCACACACATTTTAATACAGCCATGTGCACAGTTATACGTCTAGGCTAGTGCAAGGAATTCAGGCCACCCCTACAGACGGAGGGACTGTATCCTTGGAAGCACCAACTCTGAAGAGGAGCAAGCAACTCAACTTGAGCTCCCACTGGGAATCTGTGGTAAAAAGGGCTAATGCCCTGCTTGGATGTATAAACAGGGGAGTAGTGAGGAGATTTTACCCCAGTATACATCACTGGTGAGACCTAGACTGGGATACCGCATCTAGTTTGGCAAATTTACTCCAGAACATTTTTGTGAATACGTTTCTTTATCATATTGCTGGATTTAGAGCCACCTTTCCCCTCCCTTCCACTTTTGCTTGTTCCGTACAATCAACACACCCAGCCGGCCGCCAATTTTCTTACTAACGAGACGTTCCCAACCTTAGCTCAACCTCATTCAAGGGCTCGATGTGCATTCTCAGATGATATTTCAACCTGTTCCAGGAAGGTTCCCTATGGATTAGTTCCAGAGAGCTGCTGGAACAAGCAACAATGTACCACGAGGTGTAGCAATGTTGGAGGATAGCTGAATGGCAGGAGAAGTTAAATATTTAGGTTGGGCTTTATAAAAAGGAGTCCAAGGGTTGAGTGTCCAATTCCCACTGAGATTCGGTGAGAACTGGCACCTAACCCGTAAAGTACTGCTATACCGCAGCCAGGGCGGTGATTTGCAGCTCGTGTAGACATACTCATGCTAGCTTTAATCTACCTAACTTGGTAAAAATAGGAGTGAGGATGCACTGGCACGGGCTTTAGCATGGGATACACAAGCAAGTAGATGCCGACGGGGGAGATGGGAGGGTCTGTCAGGCTTGTGCAGCCCAGGCTTGTGTATCCTCAGTGCTATTTTTAACAAGCTTACTAGAGGACAGCTGGCATGGGTACATCTGCTCAAGTTGCAAATCACACTCCAGCTGCAGTGCAGACATTCCCTTAGGGCTCCTTTGAAAGCCTCAGCCTTAATCAAGATTGTATATTTGCTCACTCTGAAGGAATCTTGACATAACGGATTCATTTCTTTTAAGCAATATGTGCTGGAAATACTGTATACTTTTGGTCATCATCCGGAATACTGGAAGATATTCTACTTTATGCACATACTGGTACTTGGCTAGTTACAGTACACAGCTGCAAAATGAGTTCATGGTGGGGTATATTCACTTTAATGCCATATTCGCCTTCAAAATCCCTAAGGAAGGGCACAGAATCCACCTTTGCCATCTCCTATTGGAACTATTTATGCTTTAAAATTCCTGTCTGAAATAAAATGTACGTATGTTAGACTGGATTCTCTATTGGTATAACTCTGTTGACTTCCATGGAATTACAGTAATAGGGAATAAGTGATTCCCCACCCCGACCCCATATTCAAAATGTACTGAAACTCACCTTCAAATACCAGAGTAGACTAGTTAACATACCTGGATATTGCATGCCTAATATACATTTTTAAGGTTATTTGGCTCATGGAGTCCCTTGCAAAATCTTTTCCTTTAAAACATGCGGTTATGACTTTCAAGGTAAGCAGTTATTCTATGCATGAAAGCAACATCTGAAAATGTTTGTTGTCTCAAATCCTCTCTCTCCTAATTAATAAGCAATTAGTAGAAACTGGCACATCAGCAGAAGATAGTTCAGTAGAGCTAATTAAAAATAAAACCAGTACAATTTATGTGGAATTTTTAATTAAGAAAATGTTGACATTCCATCAAAACTTTTTGACTGTCCAAAAACATTAATTGGCGCCAAAGATAGTCAGAAACCTAAAACTATATTCAATGATTTTTCTCCCTGAAAATTTCATTGGTGGCCAGAGAGAGGAGGATTTAGTTTAACATCAAGTTTGACCAAAAAATTCGTTGAAAACTTGAAATTACCAGAATTTCAACCAACTCCGCATGTAGGCAGCTGTGCGGGTAGTTAGGATACCAGTGAGGGCCCAGAGGCTCAACAGAAATTTATGCACCTGGGTGCCTCAATGCCTTTGAGAATCTGAGCCTGTGGGACTAAAGAAGCTTGTAGCCGTCATGAATCAATCTGGGGCGCTGGAATAGGGGGCAGGGAGCAAGGAGCCAGGAGAGGAATGAGCTGCGGGTGGAGTCTTGGGGGGGAAGCGGCGGTGTGAGGTCAGAGCCCCAGGGGGTGGCCCGAGGGGCAGCGTGGCAGTTCGGGCACCTGTGACCGCCCACACACTTTTAGGGCACTTCCACCGCTCCCAAAATCAATCCAGCTATTTTGTTGATGAATCATTTCAAAAACGATTTTCCCACAGTGGCACACCCCTTTCGCAGTGCTCAGACCTAAATATGAGATAGCTCCTTACTAATCATGACCTCCTTAATGGCCTTCTGCTCCCTACCCAGGAAGAAAGCACAAGAAAATCATAATGGCGCTGCAATTTACCACCACCGCAGCACCACAGTGTTAATAGAAGCACAGTGCTGCATAAATGAGAGAGGATTTCATCTCCTTCATCCAGAAAGTAAAACACAGCTGAGACAAGACCTTCATCTTGAAGGGATCATCTATATTCTCATTTCTTCTAGTACCTTTGCCATACACTGAGAAAACTGAAGAAAGACAGATGGAAGGGAATCTTAACACCTATGAAATCAAACAGTTTAAACACACACGTGTTCCTGGAACGTGACTGCCAGGCCTAGGGAGGCAGCCAAGATGTGACACCTCCAATATTACCCCTCTCCCAGGACAGGGGCCCTTTACGTCCCATCCCTTTTGTCGAGAAGAAAGAAAGGCTGTCAAACATATCCATAAAGGATCTTGCTCGTCACATGTGATAAGGCTCAAATGCTTTCCCTTGATTCTCTCTCCCTCTCTCTCTGTTTATTTCCCACCCACCCCACATTAGGCTTTCACCAAACCAAGTTACTTAGCTCTTCTTTCCTATAAATTGGTTCCTGTTTAGCTTGTTCCTTGAAGACACTGCTCAGGTTATTGTCCATCGTTCAGTTGGCTCCTGGTTTCCCTCCGTCTTCCGCAGGTCAGAATGCTGACTGGTGATTAAGTTGACACAGAAAAGAACCCTTTCTAGTTCCCACATTTCTTGATGTCCTTTCTTGCAACTCCATAACGCTCCAGTGGCACCTCTTACAATTTCTGATTTGGCTTCCTTGGTATTTCTTCAGTGACTTCAATGGCTGTGCCTGCCTCAGAAGTTTTCCTTCAGAGAGAACAGTACCACTCTGCTCACTCCAAACATTGCTCCTCTTCCTGAGCCAAAACCAGGAAGGCTCTGTGCATTTACAGATCATTACATTTCTTTCAATCCTTCTTTGCTTTTACTTTTATATCCCACTTCAAGGAAGTTTCCTCACTTCTTGTGTTCTGTGCCAGAAATGTCCCCAGATTTCTGTGGGGAAGTCTTAGATTCAGTCAGAAGCTCTCACATGATTAAAAAAAATATGAGAGAGCTAGAAACAGTTAGGGTTTCTTACCCTCTAACTCCAGAACTGTTGTTCTTTCTGTAGTCCCATGAAACACTGTTTACATCTTCCCTCTTCCTGCCTACTGCTCAGCTAGCCAATTGTTAGCAGACAAAGCAGGAGTTCTCAGTTATCAGCTGCTCTGTAGTGTCCCAGTTGCTTTTCAAACATACCATTGCTGAAATAGACCCCGCTTTCTTTGTTTTGATAGACTTCAGAAGTTAACCTCCACTTCCATCCTCTGGTCACACATCCAACCATTTGCTTTGAGAAACACAGCACGCATTTGATGATCCATGGAACACACTGTGTTGCATAACCTACTTGGCAATACACCCCCGGTTTTTCCAAGCATGGTTTCTGGGTCCACGGTGAAAATCTGGTCTAGGGCACTGCAGTAATTACTAAATTAATGACTCTATGGAATGTCTCCACGCACTGCCAATCTCCCTATGACATTCTAGGCTGCTACACCAAGTGATAAACGCACAGTGTGAGCAGTAGCTTGGAGGATTTCAGAGTAGATATTGGTCTCACAAGCAGGCTTTGGAAATGTAAACGTATGTAGGAAGCATAGTGCTTCAGGCTTGTTCCTCATAAAACAACTTTTAATTAAATTTTTTTTAAAAATACCGCCCCCGGCAGCTCTTAAGCTGACAAGAAATGCATTCTGTTATTCTTTGCAGAAAGGCACTATACACTGCACTTAAATTAAGTAGAGAAAAAAGGCCTGATTTGGTCCAAAGGGCTTTAACAACATCCTTTTAAACAGAGGACACTGCGTTTTTGTCAAACCATTTTAATATGAGACAATGCATATCTACCCAGTCATTTTAAAGTTATTAAATCGTACCTCATTTACCTCCTTCCTAAGAGAGACACTTCTTATTTTACAGAGAAAAATCTGTGTAAAAATCTTATTCCCACCAAATTGTAATTTACTGATTTTGAAAGTAAAGAATTTAGAGCAAGACAGCTTTAAAAAATAAATAAATAAAAATAAAACACATTTCCTCCCCCAAAAAACAAACTATCCACCAATGAGCCTTGAAACTTGTATCACAGTGGATACTATATTTGCTTTCATTTTCACTTTTTGGAGAAAAAAATCATAAGACTTTAAATTTTAAAAGACACTAGAATTCAGGTGTGGGGTATGTCTCATGACCATTGCTTCTTTTTTGGCCTGCTCTTGTAAACACATGAATAATTGTCCCCATATGAGTAGTTAGGACCACATGTTGAAGTCAGAGAGACTACTTACAGTCTTGATCCAAAGACGAGATAAATAAATGGAAAGAATTCTATTGCCTTCAATGGATCAGGTCCACAGGGCTACAGTGTATCTCTGCAATCGACCCTGAGTAAAGTGCAATGCATAACTTTACCATCCAAGAAGGAGACCACGGAATGCAATGAGACTTGGTCACATTTTCTCCCTTCCTCCAAAGAAGGAGTAAGTTCTACCTATGTATTGATAGGGCCCTCACCTCACCACAGTAGAGTCTGAACACCTTAGAATCATTAATGCTTTGACAGCAGTTCAAGTGATAGCTGGTGTCAGATCCTTTTTGGGATCAGGGCCTAAAATATCAGTAAGTTCCCAATCTTAGATCCCACTCTATAGCTATTGGAAAATATTGACTTTCTATGGGACTTCTTTTAACTAAAATAATTAGTTGACAGAGGCTTGAAGATAATCTTCCTCATTCTTTCCATTGAAAGTCATGAGAATCCAAACTCATTTGAAGAGAGAGAGACCACCTCTTACAAGCGACCACTTTTGTTAACTTCCATGAGTGGTCGCTTTTGGCAGGTTTCCTTTTTTAAAAGGAAAAAAAATTGAAATCAGAAAATAAATTAAAAAATCCACAATAATAAAACTGATTTCATAGGGCCCTAGTAGTGGGATTCTTAGGAATGTCTTGGAGAAGAAAGGGAGAAAGCATGGACAAGGAACTTGTTACATTCCTACCCTTACCATCTTATCCAATCTTTCCACACAGGATTATGCTCATAATAGAAGTTAGGCGCTTGATGTAGGAATTACTGAGCAAAGTTCTTTGTCCTGCATTATACAGGATGGCAGAATAAATTATTCTAATGGTCCCTTCAGGCCTTAAATCTATGGAAGCTACGAACATTGATCTGTGGCCCTATGCATCCCTGTATTCACATCCTGCACACTACTGCAGTGATATTTGTTTAAAATATGCCTTCAGAGGTACCATTTAAAAACTAACACTGCACTGGTCAATAATATTGTTGTGAAATGTATGTGGCAATGCTGGATATGGAATTATGGATACAAACTTTAAAGTATAATAAAAGTGAGTAACTAAAAGTTATTTAAAACCAGGCCTGTCAGGCATAGTTGATAAACAGGTGTTTTCCAGACAAGGGAAAGTGACCAACACCTCAAACCAGGTGTGGCCAAATTCAGTGGGCTATTCATTTGTATCGAAGGTTGCAGGAAGAGAACATTTACATTGTAAAATTGCAGCAAGAAGCATCACATTGGAGCACACCAGGCGACACCTTAATCAAGATGGAGTCGGCCTTGCAGAGGAGACAGGAAACTGAACCCCAGAGGATCAATTTGACTTTGGAAACAAAGACAGGCTTTGAGATAGAAGGACACACAGAAAGACTTTAAATCATCATGCACCTTACAAGACAAGGAAAACCAGCATCTTGGACTCTGTGGAGAGCCCAGAAAGGAAGATTGGTGAGGAAAGTACCTTGAACAAAGACTGAAGCTTGTGAAGCTAAGTCTTAGCTATTAGAAAGCATACGTTTACTTTTATAGTTAATAAGCATTTATCTTTATTCCTTTTACTTGGCATCATGTGACCTATGTCCTGTTATTAATAAATTCATTTTATTTTTATTATAAAACAGCATAGTGCTGTGTTTGAACGGAAGGGTGTATCTGCCCCAGTTAAGCTCATAAACTGTAATGTACTGTCTCTTTAAAAGAGCAACAAACGTAATATCTTTTGTGAATGTATAGTCATAGGGGCTGTGCAATGCAGAGAGATGTCTCTGAGGAGCTCAGGGGCTGGTGTTCACTGGTTCACTAGAGTCTTGAGTTTGCTGTTGAGGAAGACAGACTGGTGTGGCAAGGATCTGACACAAAGACTAATCTCCAGCAAAGCTCACTTTTGCTGAGGCAGAGGTAAGACTCTGCTCTGGTTTTCCCAGCAGCATGTTACAGTATCACAGCTGGGGGGAGGGATAGCTCAGTGGTTTGAGCATTGGCCTGCTAAACCCAGGGTTGTGAGTTCAATCCTTGAGGGGGCCATTTGGGATCTGGGGCAAAAATTGGGGATTGGTCCTGCTTTGAGCAGGGGGTTGGACTAGATGACCTCCTGAGGTCCCTTCCAACTCTGGTATTCTGTGATTCTATGGACAAAGCATAGGTGCCTGATTATAGACTATGCTTCTAAGGAAGCAGTGATTTAATTAAAGAATAATGACTGGTTTAAAATACTCCTTCACAAGCAGGTCATAACAGATTATAAAAGAGAGTACGCAAGATGGTACTCTAGCAAATTAGATGCTTTCAGGCACTATGCAAGAACAACAAGTAGGGCAGGGACTAGGAGGAACTGAGGAGACCAAATATGTGAGTTGTAACTATACATATTCTTCGTGTCTTTTAAAGAGCATTGGGATTCAGTTAGAGTAGAGCCTCAGATTTATGAGCACCAGAGTTACGAACCGACTGGTCAACCGCACCCCTCATTTGGAACCGAAAGACGCAATCAGGCAGCAGCAGAAACAAACAAACAAGCAAATCCAGTACAGTACTGTGTTAAACGTCAACTACTAAAAAAATAAAGGGAATGTTTAAAAAAAGATGTGACATGGTAAGGAAACTGTTTCTGTGCTTGTTTCATTTAAATTAAGATGGTTAAAAGCACCATTTCCCTTCTGCATAGTAAAGTTTCAAAGCTGTATTAAGTCAATATCCAGTTGTAAACTTTGGAAAGAACCACGATAATGTTTTGTTCAGAGTTATGAACAGCCTCCATTCCCAAGGTGTTCATAACTCTGAGATTCTACTGTACGATGAAGGTGGCTAAAGCGGATATTTCCGTGGCAGATCTTACAGTACAAAGAAAGTCACTGAACTTGATCTGCAGATTAAAGAGACATGAGCTATTAAGAAGACAAGCTTAAAACAAACAAACCCATACCTAAATCTAGTCGCCTAGAGGCTGCTTAAGTTAAAAGTCTGAAAAAGAAAACTGATCCATTTAATGAATGATGAACTTTCATTGTTAACACCAATTTTACAATAGACTTGAGACATGGATTTATGTATTAGAAAATTAGAGAAAGTAGATGTAACAACAGGATGCATAATGGTTACAGATACAGAGCCAAATACATTTGCCTCTGGAATACAGCTCCAACCCATTGGGTCCCATTCTCTCTCAGCTGTGAAAGTCCAGAGTAACACCATTAAACTCCAGCTTATCACCACTGTTTGGGCTGGTGGCCTGCGGGATATTTTCCCCAACCTTCAAGCTTGAGTTTTAGGTTCACTTGTACATTTCATTTCAATCCTCACTAGCCTGACTTCACTGACTCAGGAAGTGGAAGTCATGTGGCCATTTGCCACTTGGCCAAATGCATCAGGTCTGTTATGGGGTCCCGCCACAGACTGAGCCCCATGTGTACAGAAGCAACTCACTGGCCAGCACTCCTTGTGGCTGGGTGTGGAGGTTGCTGGGCCTTCCCCTTGGTCACCTCCATCAGGGTCTGCCATGGCCTTGAGCTAGGTCACTGAAAAATTCAATCCCCTTCCAGGGTACTGAAAGTCCCAAATCAGCACCACTTTAGACAATAATCCCAAGTTAACATAAAGGAAAGATCTTTCACCCTTCTGGGCTCAACTCTCAGCCCTTCTCACTCTTATCAGCATGCTGACTCCGTGGGCTTTTCCTCACTAGGAGCCCAACCACAATGGTCTTGCACCTCCTAGGCTCCTTTTCCATTCCCAGTTCCACATGTGGAACACTGGCCCCAGGACGTCCTGCCTGGAGTCTGTCCCGTTGTCCCAAGAGCTTACCACAGGAGTTTGCGACACTCCTACAGCTCTGGTCACAACCCAGCCTGATTGTGGTCTTCCACAGCCAGCTCCCAGCTGCTGGGCTCCCACTCTTTTTAAATCCTACACCCCACATTGGTGTGGCAGAGCAGGGTGATTAAACAGGATGGGCCAACCCCAGGCCTCTTGACCCTGTTACAGCGTCCTTATTCTAATCTTTCGTTTTAGGGGGCTGGCCTGCCTTGTTTTGCACTGGTGTTGAAAACAATTCCAAATTCTGGCAAACACCCCAATAGGAAAGGGCTTTCTAGAGAGAGTAATGTTTCTATTACTTTTGGAGCATGACCATTGCCCTAGAAGTCCCCTGACAGGGTCAGTGAATTCTGGTAGGGATGTCAGACTAGGAGTTTGGGAACTTCATGGCTGCACACATGAGCCAGCCCTGGAAATCTGGAGCCTTGGAGAGCTATTCGTATGACTCATCTCCCTCCTGTGGCTTTCTACTTTGCCCTTTTAATAGCAACAGGGCAAGAAACTCAATTAACTCCTCTATGTAGAGAAAGCATTGAGAGGGGAAGACATACAGACACAGAGATGGCAAGCAGAATGGTGGGCGAATAAGCCAAAGAGCCAGGAGACGAGAGGGAAACAGCCATTGTTGACGGATTTATGTGATACAAGAAGATTTATGCAGTGTCTTGGCCACTAGTAAGCACTGTGGCCACTTGCCACATAATCATCATACTTCCATCACATAATTATGCACTGGGTCCTGATTATAATGAGCCCTTTCCCCTTTGGGGGTCAAGGATACTGGTTTCTTTGAGAAATACCTACTTGTGCTGTGGTAGCTGCAATATGTCCCATCATACAACCTAAAACCACAGCCTGAGCTCCAGTTAAAATGCTAGCAGCGCCTTCTCTAGTGCCCTAATGGATTTCTAAATGTTGTCTCATCACTGAGCTCCTGCTTTCCCTTGCCCCTGGAGGCTATTCCTCATCGCACGTCCTCGTTTATCAGTATAGTGATCATCATCTGTTTCAATATTGTCCGTGACACCCATTGAGCCCCCGCTACTCCCACCTTCCGCCCAAATCTGATTTAAAAGTAGATACTGAACCTAAGGGATCATTTCCCTTGCACGGCTTTGATCCATGCTATACGCTGAGCTTACATCTCCCACTGACTGGCATTACCTGACATCAGACTTCTACAACGTCTTGGAAAGAGATAATATTAGATGTTATCGAGGACCTCTGCTGAGCCCCTTTGGCTAATACACCACCCGTAAACCTGTCACTGCTTCCCAGTGCAACTTCTCATTCCTCCTTCGTTCACTCATTTCCCTGCATTGCTTTTTAAGGTTCTCATGCCATTTATGAGATTCATCTATCTTAGTTAATTACATCTCACTATGCAAAGTGAGTAGTGGAGAGTTTTCCTCTGGTTTATACCCACCGATTTTTTGGGGGGAGGGGAGGAGGAGCTGAAATAGAACACAACTTTGCTCAGTCCATCTCCTTCCCTCCATCCCCAGCACACAAGCTTTCCTTTGTCAGGTTTGTTGGCCTGTGACTGACAAGCAATTACAATAAGTAATTTCATTTCAGTGGAAGATAATAAAACGTGATACCATAACTACCCACAGAGCCTCAAAAGTATTTATGTTCACTCTAATAACCTGGTGTGATGCTGTTAATCTTGACAAAGACTGCCTAGCAGGTGCCGGGGACCTGAATCTTCACCGTCTTTCACTGTTTGCTGATCCTTCCGCAGGGAAAGCGCCAAGCTGTTAAAATGCAATGGCCCTGCTCTATTTTTCTTTTTTTAATTACCTTTTAGTTTATTCGAGGCACTCTCAGATGCATAACTAATACTGGAACCTGCCTTGGCTCTCCAAAAGAGAGGCAGGCCTGGAGCATTTCATCATTTGCAGTGTAGGGCATAGGGAGCTGAGAGACAAAGAGAGAAGACATTAAAATGGAATGCAGAATGAAAAAAGAACACTTGTCATTTTCAAAAGCACCGATTCCATATTGAAACTTCTTCCTGCCCCCATAGCCTCTCAATACAGGTTGCCTTTGTTTTCAGATGCTCTTCATGGAGGCAAGGCAAGCCAAATTCTCTGCTGGGGTAATGTGGCAGAGCTTCCCTGAAGTCACTGGACTTCCTGCCAACTTATTCCAACAGCAAATTGGCCAGCCATCTAGACAAACTGCTATGTGCTTGAAAAATCACCCAAACAAGTGCTCCTGAGCTCTCCTGCCAGCAATCTGTATTACCATTCACCATTGTGCACGGGGATTTCTACAATGCCTTCTCCCTTTCCCAGGTAAAGCAAAGAGATAGAGCCAGTAGAGTGATCCTGTATTTCCCATGCCCTCCATCCATTGTCTTTACTTTCCATTTACTAGAGGACTAGATCTTAGACAGTCTTACTGCATTAGATACCACTAGTCAGAGCAGCAGAAAGATCTCAAAAGGCGAACACATATAAGGAGTGGCTATGCTTTCTTCTTACTGTCGTGCTAGGATTTTGTTAGGAACAGTGCTTAATTTGTAATGAAAGAGGTCCCGGGGCTCAAGGAATTTTTTTACATTCATAATAACTGGCAGCAAGCCTAAAGGTGCCAGGGCTCAGTCCTGGCAAGCCCTGGCACAAATTGAGCACGGGTTAGAGAATCATGAACATAATTCTTAGAGACCAAGAGACTTAAGGAATCCCAAATTAAAGCTCTTTAGATTTTCTGTGTACCAGCATGACTCTAGCCACATTAAAGAATAACCTTCTACATAGCAGAGCCTGCCCTGATGCTTTACTGACAGAAATGGCCACATATATCAAGACTTGGATTATTTACCATGCACAATAATATTTTGGTCCATTTGTCCTCCTATAGCCAGAGAACAAGTGAGCATGGTGTGGGTGCGTCTGTGTAAGGAGGTGGAATGTGCATGGAGCCTCACCCTTTCCTATGACAGGTGCCACCTTTCAGAGAGCACAGGGACTGCCGCCTCTGGGTGCCACTGGGATGAATATATTGCCACAAAGTGGGTGAAGAGCCGCAGAGCAAAGACAAGAAGCAGCAGACTCCACCATCCCTACAGGTGAGTGCAGCCTATGCACTTCTCTGCTAGGGAGTTTGTGGAGATGGGAGATCATGCCACCACATCCATTGGGGTGGTGCATTTTCCTCCATGCAGGATGCACATGACTGGCATTATCTAGCCCTCAGTCAGAGGAGGAAGAAAATCACCTCCATCCCTACACCCAGAGGTATCAATATTGGAAAAGTGCATGAGGAGAAAACAGAAGGGGAATTAGGCCTTAAACTGACGCATCAGGCATCAGCCATGCTGGCATATAACCTGTCTGTTCCAATATCTTAATGACCCCCCATAGTGGCAATTTCTGAGTTCTTAATCTAAGAGAGGAGAGTTGCATCAAGGGTGAATTTGGCTCCAGATCCCCAAGTTTTGATGGATAGGGCAATTGTAGCATCACCGGTGGTATGTCTAAGACACTTGGCAAATGACCATATGATTCCCAGCTCCTGAGCTAATGTAGTCACGTCCAGTGGCAGTTAAGACATGCATCCTTAGTCTGCCTCCAGCAGAACGAGGACCAGGACTAAACTTTAAAAACCTCAGGACAGATGCTTGCAGTGGGGAATGGTATGCAGGCTAGTATGAAATTCTGGATAGCAAATCCACAACTATGGCCCTTAATCTACCCAAGCCCAAATATTGGACATACAGTGAAATAGTGCAGGGAGCCTGATGTGTGACAAGTTCTGTGTGACAAGTTTCCGTTGCATTAAAAATGTTTCTGGCAATTGTACTTCACACAGCATTTCTCTTACCAAAAAGGTGCAGAAACAAAGGCAAGAAAACAGAGGTTTCTTTTGGAGAGTGATGACTTGGTACTAAACTGGGGGATATTTCTTCTAGCAAGGGACCATTGAAACAGCTGAACCCAATTTAGGGTATGTATTCTCAGATGGTGTGATCAGATTGGTGGTTAGACTCACTTTAGGCCTGTGTGCTAAGCAGTAGCCTTGCCAAATGATTTCCTGGAGCATCAGCACGTACCTGATTAAAATTGGCCTAGATTCTGCTTGACATCCTGTTGATCTTGTCAAATCAGCAATCAGTGGTCTACACCAGAGGTCCTCAAAGTGTGGGGCATGCCCCCCCTAAGGGAGGTGTGGAGGACCATCGGGGGGGAGGGGCATGGCAGGGCCCAGGCCAGCCCCCATGGGGGTGAGGAGGGAGCACCACCCAACCCCTCCCTGCCCCCCACTTCGCTCCAGTCAAGACCCCAGCCTCAGCCACTGGCCGTGGCTCCATTCCCAGTGCAGGGCCGAGGCTGGGGTCAAGGCCAGGAGCAGAGCCACACCTGGCCATGGCCCAGCTGCCAGCCCCCACTGCAACCCCGCTGTGGCTCCGCATCCGCCCCACTTCCAGCCTCAGACCCACCCTCAGCTGCGGCCCCAGCCTCGGCCTCCTTGCCCGTCCCCATCCCCCACCAGCCGCAGCCCCACTCCTGGCCCCAGATCTGGGGGTGAGGTGGGGAGGGTGAGGACAGGGGCAAGAGGGGGGCACGACCCTTAAAAGTTTGGGGACCGCTGCTCTACACATATTACTGGGTACCAATGAACAGTTTATCCAAACTATCACAAAGTAAATTGAAATAATGCTGAGATCAAACTTCTCTGTTGTAAACATCAGAACATGTGGCATCTTAATCACAAAGGAGGCTTAGAAATATTTTGAGGGAGAGGGCAACATACTATTTATGACTCTCCAACTTCCAGAGATGCCAGATAGCGGGTAATCTACTTTCCTACCAGCAGACGGAGACAGAAATAAAAGCCAGGCTGTCAGCTTTCTATACAGGTTGCTGTCCATGGTTATCACACCAATTCTTTCCCATCTCTGAGCAAAGAGAAACCCCTTCCCTGGCTGGAATAGGAGTTCAGTTGTTTTCTCCTTAACAGAGTCTCTCTCAAACCCCTTTGAATTCCAGGGACACTCAGTACTATTGCTTAGGTGCTCCCCCATATGGGACCGTTCCCTTTTAGGCCACTCTGTGGGGACTGATCCACCCTTCTCATCAGCTCCAATCACCTTAAAGAGGCAGGGATCATCTTCACAACCAATGGCACTGGATTCCCAGTCCCTTGTCTTGTCTCTCCATGGCCATAGCCTGTGTGTCAGAGAGATGTCCAAAAGCCAGTATTCCCGGCTCTGTTCCACATAAACTGGGACCAGGATAAAGAGAAATGAGGAGTTATAGGCAGGCTACTAAAATAAGTAATACCTTCTTGTATTGCTTAGGCTAGCAGCCACCTGTGACCACGATCACACCAGTCTCTACTGTTACCTTTCCATTCCCCTCTCCTCCATTTGCCTGTTTATTCACCAGCTGTCTATTGTCTAGTCTGGTTCAGAGACTGTCTTCACATTATTTGTTTGTACAGTGCCTAGCACAATAAGGCCCTTCTCCCTTTTTGGAGGCCCTAGGGGATACCACAGTAGAAATAACAAACAAGGGATAACAGCAGAGACAAGGGGTGGGGAGAAAACGTTTTCAGCTGGGATTGGAACAGAGATGCAGAGACAAAGGATGGCCGTTCCATATGGAAGGAGTGACACAGGGGAAGACTCTTACATTAAACAATGGCAAAGTGGAGATTTTCATTCAAATGCTCCTCCTCACAGCCAGATCAGAAGACATCACTGTGCAGAAGATAGGAGGGATTATGGCCAGGGGATCCCACTGGATCGAGGGATGAGAGAGGGGACACATTGCTCTGGCCATAGACGTGTTTTTTTACAATGCTGATGGTTTTTTGCATGCTCAGTCGCTCCTTTAATGTGTCTGGTGGAAAGTATGCAAGTCTGTTATGGGGCTGATGGTTGTGATGCATTGGTTGTTTTAGTCACAAGCAAGCTATAATACTAGGTTAATATTGCAGATAAATACCAGCTTTGGAATTTTTTCCCCTCAATAAAATCTGCCTTAATCTTCTACAATACAGGATTTGTTGGGGAGGGAAGGATGGGGGGGAATTCTACACGCCTGGTAAAACAAGAAGGGCTAGGAAAAGGGGAAATGGGCAGCCAGGGGAAAGTTGGTCTTGTTAAAACAAAACTAGTTCAGGAGCCTGAGTCTGCAAAGGGAATTCAGGTGCTTTTTCAATTGCTCCATGATTTGTGACCTTTGTTGCACACTTGGCTTTAGCAACAGCAGGCCAGACTCTTGGTGTAACCCTATTGAATTTGAGCGGAAACAAGCCAGTTAATGCCAGCAGAGACTACAGCCCTAAATACTGACAACTTTGCTCTTTTTTCCAAAGAGCGGCTTTATTATTTCCACCTTGATCCAGTAAGTTATTTAATCTGAAACAGTTACAAACAATTTCCCCCACGCACTAGCTCCCCATAGTATATGATTCTTGGTATTAACACCACAGGGCAATACCAAATTGCATTTTGTCGAGAACAAAATATAGCCATTTCACCATCGACGCTGACGTTATTTATAGTCTAGCAGAGTGTGCAGCCTGTGTCCATTTGAAGTAGGGCTGTGGTGGGAAGAGCCTCCTGTAGGATATTTCTGGAAAATACCTGCCATTTGTGCAATTTAGATCCATTCTGAAAGCCCAAAAGTTCGCTTTTCAGAAGCATTTTGACCAGCCCCAGCAATATATGGTCTCTGCTGGGATTTTATTATTATTTGTATTATGGTAGCATCTGGGAGCTACAGTCATGGACCAGGACCCCATTGTGCCAGGCACTGAGCAAACACAGAACAAAGAGACAGTCCCTGCCCCAGGACGAGAGACAACAGGTGGATACAGACAGACTTGTGGAGGAGTAATAGGAAACCATGCTGATTTAGCATTCCCCATAGAAGGGTGAGCTTCACCAGAAGAAAGAAATTACCCCAGCATTCCCTCAGATAGCCGCGTTCCAGCCAGGGGCTAATATTGGACACATCGTACTTTACTCATGGGATACATTGCTGCTACAGGCTACATGTAGCACCAGCTCTTTGTGCCTATCCAAGCCACGCTCCAGCCGTAGAGCGTAGATAGACCCAGGCGTCTCGTAAAGTAATACATACTCACAGCAGAGCCTTCCAGAACCTGGAGCTGGTCCTGGCTGAATCCTTCAATTCCTCTGTCTTGTCGCAGCTAAATCTGAAAGGCTGAGCAATTCCTCTTTTTCACAGACAGACAGACACACTGGCCTTGCCTACGCTGGTGGCGGTGCATAGCGAAAGGGCAGCTACACATGGCAGTGTAGGTTCTTGTAGCCTACAAAAGTAGGCTGTGTCCGCACTGTGGTGTGTAGCTACACATGGCAGTGAATGGCTCTGGTAGCTCCCTGTGGTGGGGAAAGGCTCCAGCAGCGTGGAGTCAGCAGGACACTACACTGGTAAAAATAGCAGTGTAGACGTGGCAGTCACTGCTCTGGTGTGTAGAGAGCCATGTAGGGAATGTACCTGAAGGTTCTGGTGTGTCTTTACTCACCTAAGCAGTGCCGTGCTGTCCACACTGGTATTTGTACCCATGCTAGGGGGCATGCAGTGTATGTACTCCACACACTGCCACAGGAGAGTGTACAGTGTAGACGTATCCAAAGAGACTTCAGTAGCCAAAACACTGTGCTACTTATACAAATAGCAACATTTGCACCCCTTTATTTTTCAGTGCATCCTATAGTGGGGGAGGAGGATACTTGAGGCTCTCCAGATCAAGACCTTGGTTCTGCAAACATTTTAGCCCATGTGTACGTTTACTCCTGTGAGCAAACAGGGCCTAAGTGGAAGTTCATGAGCTTTATCTAAGAGACAGGAGAAGAGGAGAGCTAGCTGAAAAACAGTAAAAATTCAGCAAACGTGTTCTTTTTATTTTGTTAGGTCTTTTTTTAAAAAAATTGAAATTTAAAAACGTTAATGACATTTTTCAAAAAAATATTGACCAGCTTTAGAACTGGTCAAACCTCCCTAAAGAAAACTAATCTGAAAAGTTTTGTAGAATTTTTTCAGAGGGATTGGTGGCGGGGGGGGTGTGTAGAAATTTGAATTTTTGATGAAATATTTAATCAGAAATTAAAATGGTTTAGGCCACGTCTAAGTGAAAAATCCACGAGTAAATATCTGAAGGAAAGCTCCAGCAGCTGTTTTCATCCTGCTGAAGATAATGCTAGTAAGTTTACTAGACAGGCATAGCGATGCCACAGATACTATCTTAGGTACTTAAATAGACCCCACTACCATAGTATCTGAAAGCCGCAATTATCAGTACACTTATCTTTACCACACCCCTCTGAGGTAAGGAAGTGCTATCATCACCATTTTACAGAGGGGAAACCGAGGCACAGAGCGACTAAGTGACTGACACAAGGGCACAGAGGAAGTCTGTGGCAGAATAGGGACTTGCACCCAGCTCCCACAAGTTAATGCCTAACCACTGGGCTGGCCCTGTCATCCTGGGGGTTTTGTGACATGTTGTATCGAAGCTTCCAAATGTAGGGCTGAAGTTGTTGTTTTTCCCAAAATCTGAAGGAGAAAGGAAGAGAATGACAATGTTCATGAATCCCTTCGTCCCTTCCTATTTTTCAACAAACCATAGAGCTGGTTGAAGTTTGGATGAGAAAAGGGAAGATATTTTGAAAATATTTATCCACTTTTTCCCCTAATTTTTTAGTAGCTCCAAATACTGTTTGGAGAAAGAGCAGTGAGAGTTCCAATATTGCTTGGAAAGCTGAAAATATAATATTGACTTATATCTCTAAAGATATTGCCTTTTTTCCCCCCCTCAGGGTCATATGTAGATTGCAGGATGACAATGGAAAATTTGAAATCACTGGAGGCCAGTACCTGTAACGTGTTATTGGGCAGGAAAGGAAGTAATCCTGGGCTTTAACCTCTCTCCTGTGAGGAGCCTGGCACTGTAAGAATATGGCAAATGCAGGAGAAACAACCCACAAGTCTGGGTTCAGAAAGATGGTCCAGGTAAACAAGAGACAAAAGACTTTCTTGCATAAAATGAAAAGGTCAAGAGTATAAAGATGTGATCTCTATGGGGAAAAAGAGCCAAGGAAATGGTTATCTATTTAAATAGCTGATTAAACAAAATATAATTAGGGCTAACTTGGCCTGTTTCCCAGAGTTTATAACCCTGCACAAGGGAGCTCTTCCAGGGGTAACATAGCCAGAAATGTGCTGTATTAAGTGAGGCCATTTAAATGGCTAACCTTTTTCTATCTTGCTTCTGCTTGTTCTGGCAGTATTGTTGCTTTATGCAGCTAACCTTTTCATATTGCAGCCTGACTGCCTGCGTACATTCTACATGGGGTTTTGTGTTTTTTCAGTCAGTACAAGAGTCACAGGAGTGACTTGAGCCAAGTCAGAAAATGAAAACTAGCTCAGCTACGTATAGAACAGTGAATTTGCTGGGAAATCCCAGGATTAGCTAGGCAATAAAGAGCTCTAGAATTTTATTCTGGGGGTGATTTTGCACAGATCTAATCACTCTATCGGTGTAGGGGTTTGATTACAACTCAGCTGTCAGGTAGTCCTGTGCCTCGGTTTCCTCTTAGGCATCTGCTGATAGTTAGCACCCCACTCTATCCAGGTAGGCAGTCCCCCTCTCAATGGTTATTAGATTAGTCCCCAGCCAAACATAAGAGACCATCCCTTCTAGGAAAGCTATCTGTTCTCTGCTTGTGTGTATGGGTTTTCACAGATACCTCCTCCCCCTTGAAGGTACCTTATTTATAGACTTTGGATACAAGTATCTAGATCTTAATAACAACTAGAGCAAAGGTTTTGTGTGAGCTCTTCCCCTTAGTAAAATTAATATTTCACTTCTAAATTCTATGACATTTATGGACCAAGATGAGAGCCTTTTGGTAGCTAATGCAACACCTGTAAATTACTATTTCTGGTAAAGAAACACAGGGGCTAAAATGCTGGGTTCGTATTCCAAAGTTGCAAGTTCTAATGCCCAAAGGTTTGATTTTTTCCAGTTAATAGATCTATTAGCTGGTTTGTTAGTTAATGTGATTATGGATTAATTAAGTCTCACCAATTCTTAAAGCAAAATGTGCATCTATATGATGTGATCAGAAGTGTTTCACTCATGCCAAATAAATCCCACTGGGGAAAGAGGGGAAACTTTATTGCCTGCCCTGCACATTACCAGGAAGCAGCTCACTTTGCAAAAGGCCTGATTGGTTCGCACTCCATTGCAAATCCAGGAGGCTCTATGAGAGTGTGTCACAGGGTGCTCAACTCACCGCTAGGATGGTGCCTCTTCCCGGTCACTCTGAAAAATATGTGCCAGGTCAATGCCCCTTCCTGCAGTTGCACTCTCTCTGCAGCCCCTCTCTCACTTCAGGCCTTCGTGACTTGGTCACTCAGTGGTTTCCCCTTCCGGGGTACAGCCCTTCCAAGTCGGTGTGACTCTCACCCAGGCAGTCTTCTAGTTCCCTGCCTACTGGTGCCACTTCCTCAGCAGCAGGTAGAGGAAGCCGGGCCTGCCCTGTACTCCAGGTTCCAGCCCAGGGACTCTACAATGCACAGCCAAGGTCTGTTCAGTCCCCAACCTTGCTGCTTACTCCCCAAGCTGCTTCCTACCCTGCATCTCACTGGCTCTCTTCCCACCCTGGTCTCTTCAGAGTATGCCCTTATTTCCAGGCCATACTCTTTCCCTGGGAATCCCTCCTACCCTCACTGCTTAACAGAGGGTGACCACAAACTACCACCCCGCAGTCTCTCCGCTGCCAGCTTCCTGGGTTACAATAACCCAGCCCAATCCTGCTCAGGTGAGCATCTCTCCACTCAGGCTCTCTCTCCCTCTCATTTGCTGCCTAATTCAGCCCTCTCAGAGCCAGTGTGGTCAGGACACCCCATCACACAGGGTGCTTGCAGATCAGTGACCTGAGTCAAGCCAGGCTGTGTCTACAATGCAAAGCAATAGCGCTCGGACTCTGAGTGCCAGATTAACTCGAGCTTGGACCCTCCAGCCCTGCAGGGTCCTGGAACTGGGGGTCTGAGCCCTGAGTTAGTGCAGATGCAAGGAGGGTTAGGCTTGAGTTTGGGCTCAAGCACAGGCTTATGTTGCAGTGCAGACACACCCTAATGATACACCTATGCTGCCAAAAAGCCATGTGGCACCCAGACTCAGAGCCCAGGTCAACTGACTCCGGTTTGCCCTACGGGGCTGAGAATAACAGTGTAGACGTTCCTGCTCGGGTTGGAGCCCAGGCTCCAAAACCCAGATGAGGGGGAAGGTCTCCGGGCCTGAGCTCCAGCCCAAGTAGAAATGTCTATGGTGCTACTTTTAGCCCCAGGAGCCTGAGCCCCACGAGCCTGAGTCAGGTGGCCCGAGCTCTGAGACTCCCTGCCGCAGGGTGGTGGTTGTTTTTTTTTTTTTTTTGCACGTAGACACATCCTGAGTATCTGATTTAATTTTGTATTTAATTTGACATTTAAAGAAGTAATCCCTGACGTGGCTGTTTTTATAGATGTCACCGCTGTAGCCATCCTTTCAGTACCCATTCTCACGTCGATGTTATGATGCATGGGAAATATTTTTTGATCAACTTGTTCTAACTCTGCAGTTTCTTTTACAATGAAGGATAGAAGAAGGTAAAAGGGAGGAAGGACATAAAAAAGAAAGAAGTGCAAAATGTGTCCTGTCTAAGATATACAAGGGCCTGGTTCAAAGCACACTGAAATCAATAAGAGTCTTTCCATTGACTTCAGGGGGCTTTGGATCAGGCTTCTACTTGGGTTGGGAGGGGAGTACTGTGATTATCATCAGTTTTTATCAAAGGACAATAGCAATTCAGTGCACAACTCCAGAATAGCTGAGACGCCCAGTTGTAATGTACTAGCCAGTGAGATATCTGTACCACTGCCCACTGCAATACATCATGTAGTATATGACAAATAAATTGCTTACTGTCTAATTTCATTGATTTTGATTTTTCCTCTAAGTTTGTTTACAGGAAAATATCAGTTCAGAAAGTGATCTCTCAGCCATGTGCTTATGGAAAATACAAGAATTAAGGAAGTCCAAATGCCACCACATCAAACATCACCTCCCAGTTATTTACAATGCTGAACATAAATCCTAATTGCCTGATTAAAAAAAAAATCTGTATTGATTTCATTTTGAATTGCTACAGTCCCACATGTACAGTAGGCAGGGTTTGGATTGTTTGCACAGACAGTTTTATATTCCTCTAAGGAACAGTAATTTCAAACGCTTTCAGAAAAGGAAGGAAGACACAGATCTAAACAAACAGACCAATTCATACACAGAATATCTAGTCATTTGCGGAGAGGAGTTTGTCACTTTCCTGTCAGAAGCACTGGAAGATTTCTACCAAGGGTCTTCATCATCCCAGTTACACTGGGCAGCACAGATGGACGTACACTCTGGCAACCCACCATACATTTATATATATTGTGGAGCTGCCCTGAGGTCAAGGAATAACTCACAGCAGCCTTGCAGACTTGCTGGATTTACAGTTGCCTCCTTCCTCAAAGAATTTCCCTTGAGTTGTATCTATTGAGTGTCAAGCCTGATACGACCTATCACAGGAATTGGTTTTCATGTGGGTGTATCTGACACCATTACATTTGGCTCAGAGAATTAGCATCACAAAGTGGAAAGCCTAAAATAAAATTACTTGGAGATTTCAGACCATACATTTAAAACTAAGGAGTAAGATGAATGGAAATTCCACCAGCATTGCATTCTTAAATTCCTAGCAGTAAGAGGAAAACTTAAGGATGCATTAGGAGCTGTAAACATTTGCATCTCTTACTTTCATTCAGGATATGTCTAACTGCAATATAAGCCCAGGGTTAGTGGGACTCGAGTCAGCTGACCCATGTTAGGAAACTCTGGGCTTGAGCGTCTACATTGTTTTTTAACCCTAGGTTAAGAATTTTCCGACTCATGCTCAAACCGAGGGCTCTGGCGTTCACACAGCATTGCACAGCATGAGCCAAAGTAACCATATCCCACAGGCCCTCACACCCCACTCCCAAAATGTGCCCTGGGAATGTGGGAAAAACTTTACTGCCTGCCCTGCACATTACCAGGAAGCAGCTCGCTTTGCAAAAGGTTTGCTCGGTTCGCTGTCCATTGCAAACCCAGAAGGCTTTCTGGTAACGTGCTTGCAGGCTGGTGATCAGACGAGAATGGGTTAACGGTGTTATGTGGCATGAGGTAAGGTTGCTACTGAAACCTTTGTTTATTTTGCTGCCTGTAAACCAGAGCAAATAAAAGAAAGCCCCAGACATTCTAGGAACAGAGATCAGCATGAGAATCCAGATCTGGTCACAGCTTTCCAGCAAGGTTCTCCCATATACACCTTGGATATGAACAGCCCCAAATTTTGCAGCTTGGGACCAACTCTAGTTTCCTTGATATCGCTTTAGAGAGTGAACAAAATCTCTGCTGTTGGACCTCACAGGGTCAGCGATGTGGTCTCTTATTGCCTAGTACAATCCCCATCAAATCAATCACCTACTTGTACATCATACTTGTCTGCTTTCTCACTCAGGGGTCATTCCAGTCATTTCAAAAGAGTTCCTTCTGAATTACACGGACTGGGAATAATAATTCCTATTATGGTTGGAATTTGCATCTGGATCTAACAGTCCTGCAGTTGCTGCATGGCTGGGAATAAGGAAATTCTGTTGAAACCAATGGGAAGTTAGTATATGCAGTGGGACCTTAAATTGTTAATTTGTACTGTTTATACTAGCTGGGTGTTAAATTTCTATAAAGAAGGTCAAAAATGTGATTTTGTTGTAGTTTATTACACATTCTTGTATTTTGAGATGTGCACAGCATCTCCAAGCAAGGAACCCAGAACAAAGGAAAACCCTAGGAGACCATTCCTAGGCCCTAGACTAGGACCCCCCTCCTTCACCTTCTCTCTCTATTCAGCTTGGATTTCAATATGAAATCAAAGTCCATTACCGGTGACCTCAGAGTGACCTGCTCATTTCCAGGGCATATCTGCACAATTCCTATGCCCTTTCATGAGTACAATAATAAATAATAATAATAATAATAATAATCAATCATCTCGTATCATCTATACAATCA
Organism: Natator depressus; assembly: GCF_965152275.1. Lineage (NCBI taxonomy): Eukaryota > Metazoa > Chordata > Testudines > Cheloniidae > Natator > Natator depressus. The sequence continues at coordinate 64,788,306 of NC_134244.1, read as the reverse complement.
ACACATGAACAAACGCCAAAGAAATCAACAAAACTCAGTGGATGGAATTATGGGTAAACAACATAATAATTAATGCAGATGAAACTGGCTTTACCCCTTCTCCCCTGTAGAGGGAGCAGAAAGCTCCATCCCTCAGAGGGTATGTCTGCACCGCAATTAGACACCCGCAGCTGGCCCACACCAGCTGACTTGGGCTCACAGGGCTCAGGCTAAGGGGCTGTTTAATTGTGGTGTAGATATTTGGTCTCAGGCTGCATCCCGAGCTATGGGTCCCTCCCACCTCACAGGGTCCTAGAGCCTGGGCTCCAGCTCAAGCCCAAACATCTACACTGAAATTAAACAGTCCCACAAGCTGGGTCAGCTGATGGGCCAGCCTCAGGGTTTTATTCACAGTACAGAAATACCCTGAGTATTCTGTACCTGGGGCTTACATTAGATTAAGGGAAACAAAATCAACAAAAATAAAGGATCCATCAGAGAGCACAGTGTGTGTGTTTCCTCTGCCATAGTCTACAGCAGCTATAAGAACAAAATGGCTGCTGCGCATCCAGAGAAGCCTTAGAGATTTAAAGATGCAGAGCACAGAAATTAAAAGGCATCCTGGTTTCACAGCTACCAACACAACCTTGGAGAGCTTGGAGACTAGTGATTTGCTAAAGAAGGTAGCTCGTCTGGTTCACTAGCGCTCAGAGGCAGCATCACCTACAGTTAACAGTGCCCAACACTACCCCGTATAAGACCCTGTTTTCAGTTTATTATACATGTGCGGCCTGAATAGCATGACTGTTATCAGGTCTGCAGAAGAGAAATAATGTGTCTACCCCCTGAGCATTGCAAAGTAGACCAAGCCTTGACCCTAATTATTCTGATTAGCAAGCTCATTTCGGAATCCGCTGGTTTGAAAAAAGTTCAGTTGTGAAGTTAGGTGAAAACATGAATCATCAATCAGGCATTTTCACCATTGCGTGAATTAATAACCCTCTCCCCACAGAATCATCTTAATGGGACAGTGAAATCAGATTTCTACTTCTCTAGAAAGGAGTTTACAAATGGCTGGGCCATGAGCCCTCCTGCATACCTGCACAAGGGAGTAACGGGGACTGCAGACTTCCCCTATGGCCCAGCACAGGCTTCCCACACTACAAGAGCCTGCACAGGTGTGGGAGGGGTACCTGCCACTGGATTGCTACCCCTTACCACACAGGTGGGCAGGGAATGGGCAACCTGTGTTTGCCTCCCTGCAACTTACCAGCTCCAAGTTGGTGCAGGAGTAGCAAACACGCTGGAAGAGGTGACTTCCCTGCTAGAGTGAGAGAGAGGCAGGAACTAAATTGCAATTCTTGGAGTGACCGTCTGGTTCCTGCCTTGGTCCTGGGACAGCCCAGCTATGCCCTGCCTGGCCCCTACTCAGGTTGCATTGTAGGTTTACAGTCCAGCCCTAAATAATTACCGTATGCCCTTCATTCTCCAACACACAGAGATAAATAAACGTACTGACTTCTGAGTCCTCTCCTACATGTTACCATTAATATTTTTCTCTTGCTGCCCAGCCTCTCTCTCTCTCTCTCTCTCTCTCTCCATACAAGATAAACACATCACAGTAACGGAGGTTGAATGGGCTCTAAAAATGCATATTCAGCAAGTTTTGCAGAATGTCCTGATTTCAGCACAACGGAATCTGTCCTTGCAGGAGAGTTTCCGACCGCTGAAATCAATTTATATAAAAGGTGAACAGGACTTCCTTTGAGCTTTTTCATAAAATTATCTCGGTCACTGGAAGATCTGCAGCATGGATCGGCTTGATCAATCTACAGGACAAGCCATGTCTTGTGGTTTGTTGTAAACACCACTTATATAATACTGATTAATCATTGCCGCAGATGCTAATTCATGTATATGTATTTTGTATAAAAGCTTTTCTTAGCATTCCCAGCTTGTTTACTTTGAAGGACTTGATGCCCCCCGCAGGAAGATGTATTGATCCTAAAGGAGGCCAGTCTCTGAAGAGCACTGGTTCTTGCAATATTTATGGCATCTGAAGCTTCTTCTCCACTGCTGATCTTTTGAAAAGAGATCCCGGAGGAGGGTGATAAAGCATAGGCAGAAGAGGGGAAGGAAGTAGGACGGAGTTGCTACAAGAGGAGTCCCTTTGCTCTGAGTGCGCTATCGAAATGTAAAACAGGAAGGTGATCAGGGATGGCACCAATTTCCAAATGAAGCCTTTCAAATGGATGCTAATGAATAAAAGAAAAAGAAAATCTAGTAGAATAAACTTTACAAGGAGACAAACATTTTCATCCCAGCCTCGGCTTTCCAACTCGGCTCTGCTAACTTGGGCCAGCTGAACTGCTACATTAAGGCAAGAGTTGCTGCTAACAGGCGGCACCATAAGGTAATTGCTTCACCGTCTAGCACGTCCAACCTTTCTAATTACCCAACCTGGGCACATTGATACCTAAAGATGAAATAAATATCAAAAGCTTATACCCTGCTTTTTAGCCACAACTGAAATGCAATAAGAGGAGGTTGAAAGTGGGAGGAAAGTATCCATTTGCTCCTTACCTGGGGTTCTTCTTGAGATGACAGTCTAAATTATACCACACACATCCCAACATCATAATTCCCAGATTAATATATCCTTTTACTTATGTAGCAAGGAATAGGGGAGGTAAAACGTGAGAGGAAGGAAGATCTTGTAGAGAAGATGCCTGACTGGGCTCAGAAGAGCTGGGTTCGAGTCATGGATCTACCAATGTCTTTTTATGTGACGTTAATCAATTACTGTTTTGGGTGCCTCTGTTCCCTATCTGTAAAATGGGGATCGTTTCTTCCTTGCACTTTGGGCTGTCTTTAGCTTGTCAATTGCTTGCAGCAAGCACTGCTCTTACTGTGTTTCTACAGCACCTGGCATAAGGGGCCCCCAATCCCACTCTAACCCAGGAATAGATGGGCTTTAGAGATGATAAACAAAAACCACCGAGTCCTGGAGAGACTTCCACATGAAGAGAGATGGAACAGATGGGACTGATTAGTTTAAAAAGAGAACAAAATCAGAGGGGATATGATAAAGGTATACAAAAAATGAATGGGATAGAGAAGGAAATCAGATGGTTGTAACGTATAATAATAAGTTAAAAGCAGATATTGCCTGAGTCATGTAGTCTTTTTATTATTTGTGTTGCTGGCCCTCAGCCAAGAGGCAGCTTCAGGTTGGCTTCCTAATGGAGGCCAAATCAGTGACACATAGTCTGGGTATGCTACAAGTGTAACTTGTTCTATTGACACATATATACCAGTCCTGGAACAGAGGTGGTCACAAACAGCACAAAGGACAATCCTTTCTTTCAGGAATCTGAGCCCACAACAGTGACCAGCTCCCAGGAGACAATTCTTCCTCAAAAATTGACTCCAAATCAGAGACCAAGGCAGAGATCAAGCTGTTCTGAAGCTCACACAGCTCCCTCTGCCCAGTGCTTGGTATGACAAAACTAATTCCACGTCTGAACATTTGCTCACACATGAAGAACTTGGAAGGCTACTTAAAACAGCGCCACCTGGTGATGCCTGCCATAACAGTTATAGTAGCAGTACCAACCAAGTATCAGGATCCTATTGTGCTAGATACTGTACAAACACACAGCAAAGAGAAAATCTCTGACCCAAAGAGCAGTGACTCATTTGGTCATACGGTGGATACATGTGATACCCAGCAGCCAACTGTAGTTTTATATATATGTCAGTCATATTGTTGAACTAAATCCTGCATTGTTATCAGTGTTAGGACACAGATATTCAGGCCTGTCTGTAAAGGCCTATGCTCTAAGAATTTAGGGGTATTCTTATCACTTAGCTAGTTATAGAGGTATAAAAGAAAGAATCAAAATCACTGTCTGCCGGTGTTAGGGCCTTCACTTACTGTGACGGTCTGAGGCCCTGTTCTTAGGCTAAGGCCTCTGGCTAAGCAGCAGAGGCAGCCATAAGCTGGGAAGCGACCGGTCACATCCTCACATTCCAAACTAGTCACATTGAAAGAAGGTGCTATTGGGCTGTTAGGAATACAATGCTGTCCTGATAGCGCCTATCCCCTCCAGAGAAAGGGAAGTGCCTAGAAGATGTAAAAGGAAACTTAGGTTGATAGCATCCTGTCTGGCAAGAACTCACTTATCAATAGCTGGGATGTGAAATCCCCATTTCTTTGTTGTTCTATCACTGTAGTCCCCATTTCCCTATTGTTTGTCTGTGTAATCTCTGTCTGGTTCTGTGATTGTTTCTGTCTGCGGTATAATTAATTTTGCTGGGTGTAAACTAATTAAGGTGGTGGGATATAATTGGTTAAATAATCATGTTACAATGTGTTAGGATTGGTTAGTTAAATTTCAGGAAAATGATTGGTTAAGGTATAGCTAAAGACATCATACCCTTAGCCTGAGCCCTGTGAGCCCAAGTCAGCTGGTGTGGGCCAGCTGCGGGTGTCTAATTGCGGTGCAGACATACCCTCTGAGGGATGGAGCTTTCTGCTCCCTCTACAGGGGAGAAGGGGTAAAGCCAGTTTCATCTGCATTAAGGTATAGCTAAGCAGAACTCAAGTTTTACTATATAGTCTGCAGTCAATCAGGAAGTGGGGGGGATGGGAATGGGGGTGGGGAATTGGAATCATGTTTTGCTAAGAGGGGGAATGGGAACAGGGACACAGGTAAGACTCTGTGGTGTCAGAGCTGGGAAGGGGGACACTAAGGAAGGAAACTGGAATCGTGCTTGCTGGAAGTTCACCCCAATAAACATGGAATTGTTTGCACCTTTGGACTTCGGGTATTGTTGCTCTCTGTTCATGCAAGAAGGACCAGGGAAGTAAGTGGGTGAAGAAATAAGCCCCCTAACAAGCAGTCACTCATTCACCCCACCTTTGCATTCTTCCCTGTTGACATATGCCAGTAGGAAGTGGGGGGAGAAAAGCAAATAGAAAACAATCATTGTTTCTCCTATTTTCCAGGTGCCACACAAACTCATCTGCCAAGATCAGGATTACAAAAAAAGGATTAGGCAATTTTCTGGATAATGAGAACACACACACACACACACAGATATATTAGCTAGGATTTGAAGAGTATGAAGGATGTAAATCCTCATGCTTCAGCTATGAATCTACCACAAATGGTTGAGTGTTAGGATGAAACTCCTTATGGTCAGGCTATTCCATAATTGTCCATGGCAGGGACAGGAATTGTCTTTTCTTCGTGGATGTGTGGGGCAGGGGTATATGTGCACACATAAAGCACCTGGCACACTGCAGCCCTGTCCCCTGATAGGGACTGCTAGGCATTCCTGCAATGCAAATAAGAAGTAATATTCTGCATAGTGAAGGGTAAACTTTAAAAGGCTTGAATGAGTCCCTTCCAAAGTCTGGGGTGTATCGATACAGGGCCTGACCCAAAGCCCACTGAAGCCTTTGGAAAGATTCATACTGACATCAATGGATTTTGGAGCAGGCCCTTCGTGAGGAGAGAAGTAGGCACAGAAGAATATTTTTTTAAAAGAAACCCTAGAGAAGCAATGGCTCTTTAGTGAGCTGTGAGGAAAGCAATGTGTATCAAATAGTTCAGTACAAGAGAGAGAAATGGACATTCAAACTCATTTCACTACATAATGTTATTAGGTATAGGACATTAAACCAGCCAATACAGCTTCATAAAATGCACAGAGAATAAGAGAGTATGAGCCAGAAAGATGGAAAACACCGGGGAGAGATCACTGTCATTCATAAAAGAGTACCTGGCAGACTAAGAATTAAGTTCACTCTTTGGGGCAAGCTAATCCCGGATATTATAAATACATTTTAATGCCTCTGTCAGCATGCTGAATGAAAGAAGCAACCTTCACAAACACAGTGCGTATCAGGTATTCTCAACAGTTCACAGGGAGTGAAAGAGACACATTTTGATTCCAGTTTTTTGCCACTTTCCCTTTTAGCTCTGCTGGACAATTTTCTGATCAGTTGGACAGGACAGGTAGGCATCCAGGCATAACAGAGCACGTGAGTGTTCTGATTCAATGTGCTCTTTGGCAGCAGGGCTGTTTCAGGTTGTAGCTGGGCTCCAGCCATCCACCCCTGGAAGCTTACATTCAAACCCTACCTCTCACAAAGGCAAATGCCTGCCATGGTTAGAGTGTTGAAGACTCAGTGTAGATATGGAGGGTAAAATATCATAGAATACCAGGGTTGGAAGGGACCTCAGGAGATCATCTAGTCCAACCCCCTGCTCAAAGCAAGACCAATCCCCAATTTTTGCCCCAGATCCCAAATGGCCCCCTCAAGGATTGAACTCACAACCCTGGGGTTTAGCAGGCCAATGCTCAAACCACTGAGCTATCCCTCCCCCCAAAATGGAACAAGCCTGGAAAGACATTGCCAATGTCAATTTGCCAAACTGGAGGAATCTGGGAACACTGAAACCCATCCCAAGATACATTGCATCTTTCACCGTGGGAATCCAGAGCCAATTCCCAACCAGTCCTTTATGAGAAGACAGCCATGCTGACACACAATGGGTTCCTTCAGACCGAAAGCTGTGCTGGTAGACAGAGCCTACTAGTCAGCAGCTAGATATTTTCAGCTTCCTTCCCACATACTCTGCACTGCCACAGGCTAGCAGGGCACCACTAGATCACCGCAGTTAGATCAGTGGAGGAATGGGAAATATGTGCCTGCTTCTGTTGATCCTCAGCTGGTGTAAATCAGCATAGCCGTATTGAAATTAATGAAGCTATGCCAGAGTGACGTTCAATGCAGGGAGAAACCAGGGCAACATTTTCAAAATAATAAAGGTTTGTCAGCTGTGTTCTCATCCGGTGTCCACGTGGTGCTACTTACCCCAGCACATCACAGCCGTAGTTTACGTACAACAACACGACAAGCTATAGCAAACCATTCAATTGGCAGAGATTTCATAGATTCATAGATACTAAGGTCAGAAGGGACCATTATGATCATCTAGTCTGACCTCCTGCACAACGCAGGCCACAGAATTTCACCCACCCACTCCTGCGGAAAACCTCTCACCTATGTCTACACCTTGTGTACTACTGAAGTCCTCAAATCGTGGTTTAAAGAATTCAAGGAGCAGAGACTCCTCCAGCAAGTGACCCCATGCTACAGAGGAAGGCAGAAAACCTCCAGGGCCTCTTGCAATCTGCCCTGGAGGAAAATTCCTTCCTGATCCCAAATATGGCGATCAGCCAAATCCTGAGCATATGGGCAAGATTTAACTTAGCCCAGCTGTCCTTAAAGGGACATTTCAGCTGTCAGATGGGTGCTGAGCACGTGAATTTGGCTCCCCTGATACGCCCGTTGAGAGAAAGATTTTTCGCAGCTTACCTGTTGCAGTGTTACTTTTAAACCAACGTATGAGCTCCTGTTTCTAGCAGCAAGTGCATGCAGCTTGCAACTTTATAGCTAGCAGCACCAAGGCACAAATCACTTAATTCATCTTTTCCTAGGAAGGGAAGACAGCTACTAAGGCAGAGTGAGATTTAGTTGGCCGAAGTGTGGCCAATATCCATTAAAATGTGGGCCTCAGGAAATGACTCCTGTTTCCAAAATTTCCTCCAGATGCATCCTCATACCCAAAGACTTGGAACTCCCCATCTCTCATCACTAGCAATAGACAGTCAAGGGCTTTCATTAGAGTCACTTCTCCCAGGAACAGTAAGTATCAATGTTCAAGGCAAGGAGGGACAATTAGGCATCATTTTTCACCACTATTCTACTACCATCAGTGTAATTCCATCAGTTTGAAGGCAGTGGTCATGACTAAGGTCACCAAGATATTCTGCAGCAAGTGTTTTAGGTTGTGGTCTTGATTGGACCCTGTCGGGAGAGCAAAGGAATGCCATTTTGCACGAGGTAATACTGCTTCTGTTGGACAGCTTCTGCCCGTTGGAGATGGCAGTCTTTCCACATTGCAGCCTGTCCTGCTGACTCCATCAGAGCAAGACTTGGGAGGCCAGTCCCAGAGTAGGTTTTCAGAGGGTGGAGGAGAATATGACTGATGTAGAGGACATTTGGAGGAGGGGAGAGAAAGAGGAAGCAGTTGTAAATCTGCCTGCCCACAATTACGGGCAGGTGCTTTTTCTAGCTTCTTGCTACATTTCCTCTCATGTCAGTGGGAGGGAGAGATTCTAGTACCAGTGTCACTAATCGTCTCTGATGTGTGGTTGGCACGGTTGGCTGTGAGAGTGTCTTTTTGCAGCACTCTCTGGGAGACAGAAGCCTTTGAATCTGGGAGTTGGATAAAGTGTTCCTCCCATTTCATATATAGGTTGTCTGTAAATGTATAGTCAAGCTCCAGGTACCTGTCAAAGTGTGACAAAGAGATAAAATAGCCTTATTACAAAGGACTCTCCCATTCAAGTCATTTACCACCTTCATAATAAGGGCTTTCTTTTCAATGGGACTAAGACGGCTGCCATCAACTATAATATAACATCCTCAGTCATTGCAAACTTCTTCTACCTCACCATAGTACTTATTTTTTTTACCAAGGCCATAAATTGAGAGGAAAAGCATTTTCTGAGCATGGCACATGCTACATAAACCTCATCAGAAGGTGATAGCAGAAAAATCCGCTAAGATGATCAGCAAAAAGAACAAGGAGTACTTGTGGCACCTTAGAGACTAACAAATGTATTTGAGCATAAGCTTTCGTGGGCTAAAACCCACTTCGTCGGATGCATGCAGTGGAAAATACAGTAGGAAGAGATACACAGAGACAGAGAGAGAGAGAAAGAAAACGAACATGAAACAATGGGGGTTACCATACCCACTATAACGAGAGTTGCCATACCCACTATAGCCAAGAGAGGTGACAGCTGAGGATCCTGGAGCCTAGAGGGGGTGTGCCCTTGTAGCACCACAGAGGGGGAATACAGGTGCAGTTGCCCTGAATTGTGACAGCAGGTACCAAAATGATTGCCGGAAAATACAATATGTATCCAGTTCATAGCGTTGGCTTCCAAAGGAACATGTGCCCAGGATGAGTGTTATGCTCAAAACCTCTCTAGCCTCCCAGGCCCCAAACGTTTCCCCAAGAGTTTACACAAGTTAGGGTCTCCGTGATCAGCTGGTTAGAAACACAAGCTGTGGGAGTTTTTAAAAGGAGGGGGATTCAGGCAGAACCCACAGTTCAATGCTTTAAAATCTTCCTGTCACTTTCTGCTAGCTGCTGCCATGGGCTTCTGCAGCCTCCATCACCCCGGGCAAAGAGACACCATCTCCAGGGCATCTCTAATGGCACGCTGATTTAAAAAAAAAAAAATCATCACACATCCGAGAGCCTTGCTACAAAAAAGTGGCAGTTATGGTCCAATGCTGGCCTCCTGCCCATCCACAACAGCAGAGAACAAGTAATCCATAACAGTTTGGTGTCTCGAGCGACACATGAAAAGAAAATCATCAACTTGCTGAGTTGCAACTGCATTGGAGCAAACAACAAACTACCTTTACAGTGGTGATTAGGTTCTGTGCGCTGGACTAAGAGATCTGCCCTGGATGGAGCAAAAAGCACAGCCCGGGGACAGCACTTTAGCTGGGGTAAACCGGTGCCGATGGAACTATGCTGGTTTACACCAGCTGACCTGCTGTGTGAATTGACACCGCCGAGGGGAAAACGTGAGCTTCTCTTTGTCAGGAGTTCTTTGTAAAAACACATCCTTCTTAGGCAAAAGATGTATGGAAAGATTAAAACAAAACTCTAGGGTCAAATAGAGAGAAAGAAGGAAAAGCAATGTCATTCTTTGATTGGAGCCATCAAATTCACTGTCATGTTGTGGCTTTTATTTATTATTAACGCAACTCCGTTCTCATCCCTCAGTGTATCAGAATGGGGTGTAATAATATTAGAGTGCTTGGATATATGTGCTTCCCACGAGGCTCTGTGGTTTGTAAAAGGGGATGTGCCATTCCCATGCATGCCCTTGCAACCCTGTGCGGCACTGTCCATGTCTTAACTCCCCATTTGGGCATCATTCAGATCCCTTTAACAGATTGGGGCAAGGAGAATCCAAAACAAATAAAATAGCATGTCCCCTTTAATAAGGTCTCAGGAACAATTACAGTAAACAGTTCACAAGGGCCTTGCCCCAGGACCCTGGCTCAGAGCTCCCAAACTCCATCCTACATCATGACTGGTGTGGAGAAAGTAAATAAGGCTCAAAATTATCTCATAGCATCAGATAAGACAGACAAGCAATATATGCTGCTTTAATTGTTGAAATGGGTTTCTGAATCTGTTGATGAGAAAAATAGTTTAGAAACCTACATACATTTTTTCCCAAGCAGTTTTCATCTCTTCCAGAGCATTGCTTTTTTGTTTGCTATATACAATTAAGTGATGCTATAGATCGTGCCCAGCATAATATAGGGACCCTACGGCTAAAATGGTTTTGCTTTGAACTCTGCAAAAATAGTCATTAGTTCTGTACAATATACTGCTAACTAACTGACCCAAACATGAACCCAGACCATGTTCCGGAGGGGATCACAGATACTATGGCTCTGAACAATCTGTGAGCTATGTGGGTTTTTCACTAAGGGATTGACACGTGTATAAGGACACGTGTGTCTACCGCTTCCCCCTACAAGCAGCGTATCACTTCTTCTACAGTTAATGAGTTGTGTGGTTCAGCGGGGCATAGATCCACCGTCAATGGAATGAAATTGAATTTCTATGAATATACTCTGCAAAGCAAAAAACACCAAACCAAATGTAAGCTGCTTTTAGTACAGAACATTTTGGCCAAGAAATCTACACATATGGATGTGCCCTAAGATCTTTAATGTTCACGGAAAAAGAGAAGTCTTTGGTTTTTAAGGGCCTGCCCAAAATACTCTCTCCCAGTAAACTGCATGGAACTCACTTCGTCGACCTTGGGATGAGGAGACCGGAATGCTGGCATGATTTGAACTGATGGTTCATGGGAATCTAGGCATGCTTACCCCCATTTAGCCATTACTTCTAGAATGCTTATGAAACATGGGATTGCAGTGCTGGATCAGTTCAGAGACTCACGTAGCCCAGGGTAAAGCTGAGCAAATCAGATTTTTTCGGTTCAGTGGCCAAAATAAAAAAAGCCAAACAAAAAAATTGTTTTGGGTCAAACAAAATGTTTCACTCAATTCAAAATGAATTTCTCCCCCTGCCCATTGTTTTTGGGTTGGGGGGTTAAAACTTTTTTTAAAAATGGACCTAGCTAACTTTCAAAACAAATCATCATTTTGAAGTGAAAAAGCCTAAATATTTTGCTTAGAAAACGTCAAAATGAAATGTTTCAACTTTTTTGAAATGTAAAAAGAAAAATTTCAGCAAAAGTATTCACTGAATTTGACCTGAATTCACAGATAGTTTTGGGTTGACCAAAACTGCATTTTTCTTCAAATAAACTATTTACCCCCCAAGATTCATCCAGCTCTTGTTCAGAATACTGCCTCTGACATTGATAAATAGTGCTCCCAAGGAAAGTATCATTCCCCACACCATATAGCAACTAGCAATCATGGGTTTATATAGTCCAGAGTACTACTTCTGTCATTGGCTAATACCCATTGCATCAGAGGAAGGTGACTTCCCACACCCTATAGCACCTAGATATTTGTGCAGAACTGCACTTGGGAGGGGAAAGGAGATGAAAAGAAGTCAATCATCTCACATCGTGAAGCATGAGGTTTAATTACCCACAGCATTATCTTAGCTTGCTTCAACAGTATTCTTAAAACATATACCATAAAGAGCTTCCTGCAATTTCATTACCTCCAAACAAGTTAGAAAAGAAATGATTTGTTTGCTGGAATTTAAAAAAAAAAAACACACGGGAGAAGCAAACAAACAAAGTAGATTTAGGCTACATATTAGAAAGGGTGTATTAAGGAGGAATGTTTAAGCTCAGGATGGTGACTTTCCTTAAGACAGCTCTTAATAAATAAGAAATTGCAGGAGCAGTGTGAAACAAGCAGTAAAGACTATTTTTAACAAAGATCAATATTTCTGCAACAGATAACATCAGTGGTGTTTTTAATTTAGGCTGTTTCCAATGCAGTGTGCTTTATGGTCCTTCTAGGTATGGAGCAAAACTGTTGGTTCTTTGATAGTGCAAGCCCGCACTGCAATCAGTATCTCTGATGGTCCCTTGCCTCTTTGAGGGGGTTCTGCCAGTGGGAGGCTGCTGCTCATTTCCCTTGGCACTAGTTAGAGTTTCAAATGCACAGCTAAGAATGAAAAATGAATAAATAGGATTTGCCAGGGCCCCTCTCGCCAGTCAAGAGAGCAGGGAAGGAGAACAAAGAGGAAAAGTTCATGTGACCTTGCACCATTTTCAGAACGCTTGCTGGGGATGGAAGGGGCTAAGTTTTCCTTTTATTTCCCAGAGAGGGAGTGAATTTTAATGCCCATGAACATGAGAGAGACTGGTATCAGTGGCTGGTGCCAGGCACAGTTTGGACAGGCTCGCCCCACAGTAACTATGTCAGATCTGCCCTTCTTCTCTGGCCTGCCAATGCCCCCTGCTATTTCATACACTGAGCAGAGAAAGCCAGATGGTGCCAAATTAAATTGTGGGGGCAATTGTGCCATCTGGACAGACATCCACTAGTGACGGGAGCGATATGATCAAATGCAGGTCACTTATGACCAAAAGCAGGTTGGAATTCCAGAGCTGATGAGCAAGAAAATTAGCCTTGCGCTGCAAACCTTGCCTCCTCCTATTGGGGGTGATCGTCACACACCGAAGCAACAGAAGAGCCAAAGAAACAAAATACAGATGGGGGGTTGGGCTAGATTCTAACTGGAGTAAATCAGCCTAACTCCACTGGCTCCAACATAGCTACACCAGCTGAGGATCTGCTCCCTGATCGACAAAGGACTTTAAAAATACCTTTGGGATTCTATTTGCTTTCCAAAGCTGCTTCAGCCCCCTGTAGAAATGAATATCCATTTCCACTCCCCTTCCCCCTTCCCGCCTCACCTCATAAAGCTCTTTTTAAAATGCATCTCACAGTGCCAAAAAAAAAAAAAAATTAGTGTCTCCTCTCCTCCAAAGAGCAATTAAATCCCATTACCCTTCAGCAGGCCCACTCAGGCACAACGGTCACTGACAGCCTGTGAAATTGTCATCAAGGAATCATCATCAAGGTGGCTCAGAGCTTCTGTCACGGAGAAGCCAGCACAGCTCAGCCTGGAGCCCTGGCAGCTTGGCGGGAGGAGTGCACAGAGGGAATCCTCATTCCGGAGTTTTCTTAATGGTCAGGCGTTACTTGCCCAACGCCTGCTGGGGCTCCCTACAAGGCAAGGCACTGTCATTTTCCCATCATCGCTGGTAACAATAAGAGCAAGCATCAGTGGAGTGTAGAGAAACATGAGCTCCCAGAAGGAATAAGAGTGTGTTACTCTTATTTACCTAGCACTGGAGAACAGAAAAAAAGAGGAAAAAAAAACCCACCACAGGAAACAGCTACAATACAAAACACGGATAGGAATTGTCCCACTGCATGGCAACACCTGCAGGCATTTTGCTTTCCTTCCACTTGAATTAGTGGAGCTGTGAGTTTAGCCTGCTTGCTTGGGGTCTGGCTTTCGAGGACTGGATATAATTCACTTTGCTGGCTTTATGAAGTGTTTTCAATGGGTCCAGGAGCCATGTCCTGGTATTAACCCTTACAATAGTGGCTTTTTTCCAGGCCCACTGCCAAATGAATGCTTTTAGCTGGCGCGTGTGTTTAACTGTAACATTCAGAGAGTTGAACTTGACACTGCCAGGTCTCAGCTTGTCCAGCAGTCTAGAGCAGCGGTTCTCAAACTTTTGCATTGGTGACCCCGTTCACACAGAAAACCTGAGTGCGAACCCGCCCCCGCCCACCCCATTATGTTTAACACTTATAAATGCTGGAGGCAAAGCGTGATTTGGGGGTGGAAGCTGACAGCTTGTGACCCCCCACGTAATAACCTTGCAACCCCCTGAGGGGTCACGACCCCCAGTTTGAGAACCCCTGGTCTCGAGGTTAGTCTCTGTAACTGCCCCCACCCCTACCCCAACATGCCACAGAAGTGGGCAGCTGGGTCTTGGAAGAACAGGAAATTCCACAAGGCAAAGGGAGAGCCATTCGAGGGGTGACAACCCTCTTTAGAAAAATTCAGCCAAATTATTCTCTGTGTTCTTTCTACAGGCTCAGCCGTGGTTTTGGCCCACGCCCTGAGCTCCAGGGGAAGCACGTTCTCTTGCTGCCTCAGACAGACAGTCACATTTGGCTTCCCAGAGATTCAGCATCTGTTTCTTGCTTGCACGTCCCTTCAGGTCTGGGTAGCTATACTAGCTGGGGGTGGGGATGGGAGGGGTGGAGCCAGTAAAAACTGCCCTGCCCCCCTTTTGTGGGGAGAAGGCATAGCATCCCCGTGGCGGCCGTTCTCCCCATTGTGCTGCCATCCACAATCCATGGAGTCAGCATCATGAAGTAAGGCAGAACCCACCTTATTGAAGCCAGGTGTCCATCTAAGGCACCCAACAACTGAGGCACTCAAAATCACTAGTCACTTTAGAAAAATATTGGCTTGTATTTTTGGAAGGAAACTCCCTTCTTTGGAATTTCCCACAAAAAAATATTCCCTGTTAATCCTCTTTGTTCCTCATTTATTTTTGTGGTGAAAAGAAGAAGAGTTCTCAGTTGCTCTGCCTTTCATCTTAGTTCTCTTCATCCAGAAAAGGTGTCCCATCAGAGCAAATAAACTAGAAACAAAGGAGAACTAGATCCAATGTAATAACACAGGGGGCTAGACCAGGACACCCTTCTTCACCATGAGTAGTACATTACTCCACACTAGGGTGGGCAGATGCCCAGTTTTTGACTGGAAAGTCCGGTCAAAAAGGGGACCCAACAGTGTCCAGTCAGAGTTACTGACAGGACACCCACCCAATGTCCGGTTACTGAAAGTGGGGGAAGCAGGGAGGTGCTGGGTCATCACCCATGCCAGCCCCTACTCAGCCAGGGCCACCTCCTGTGTGCGTCAGGCAACTGCAGCTCCCAGCCCTGACTCCACAGGCGACTCCCTCTTGACACGGGCGAGGGGGATTGGAAGGGGAAAAGCAGCAAGTGATGGGGGAAAGGGGAAGAAGAGTGGATGGAGATCATGGAGGCAGGGTCTCGGGGGAAGAGGCGCGGTGGGAGAAGTTCCGGCACTCCTGCTGGAATGTCCATTTTTAAAATATTAATCAAGTTGGCAACCCTACTCCACACACAGTTGACATTGACTTGAACAGGGCTACTCCTGGTGTAAATTGTTATTCAGCATGAGCAAGGCTAGCAGTCTGGCCCACAGATGAGACTCTTCCACCCCGTCCACAGTATGCAAGTTGAAGTTGGGGAAGAGAGCATCATTGACTGTTAGTGTTATATAAACATTACATTCTAATACATAAACCATGTCAGGAAAAAGAAACCAGGCTGCTTCTCCCACCCATTTAATGGCCATTTCCTGAAGGCTGCTTAAATGAAGGCCTGGGTCAGAAGAGATTATTGAAGGGAAGCTATTTCCCAGCTCAGCATCAATTATTTAACCTGGTGATTAATCATTTACAGAGCACTTTCCATTTTACAGTATTTAACAGACACCGCAGTTGGTTACAGGCCATTTCGCTTCGAGCCAGAGCTGGACTACCCAGCAGAGCAGGAGTGACCAAATGGATTGTGCCCGTATGAGGCAGAAGCCATTCTCATGCCACCAGGTGGGTTGGGAGAGACCAGTCACTGCCTGCCCTCGCTACACCTATAAAAATAGTTCTACCAGTCACTTAGCTAAACCCAAAACACAAGGGGTGAAATCCTGGCACTACTGAAGTCCCCCTATTTATCCCCTTCCTGTATAGGGCCTGGGGAGAACCCGATTGCCTGCCTTACCCTCAACATTTTCAAAACACCTGCAATTCTGCATTGACACAATCACTATAATCAAACCTCTTGCTCCAGCTGATCACTTGCAGGGGTCAGGAAGGAAAGTTTTCCTTTTTTCGCTTTCCTCAGAGATTGGCCACAGTTGGAGACAGGGCACTGGCTGGGAGGGACTTAAGCATGTGCTTAATGTTAAGCACGTAGTTAAGTGCTTTGCTGAGCCAGGGCTACAGTGCTAACTCAGAGCCTGGCTCGGCGTGCCCTACTCACATTATACAAGTCCTCTCAAGGGCCCTGACTGATTTCATTTACACTGGTTGTAGACTGGGGCAGTGCCATTGACTTCAACACAATTATTATTGATTTACACCAGTGTGAGATCAGAATCTGGCCCACTGACTTCAGGTGTGAGAGTGCCTAGAACTGGGCTCGTCTCTTGGAATCTTCAGTTAAAAAAAAAAATTGACCCCAGTCCCCTCAAAACTGTGAAATTGCCGTGGCCATTTAAGGAAATGTTATGTTTTCTAATTATACCACAATTTGCATGTTGAGTTCAGTTAAACTCTTCTCTGTAAAAACAAGCTTGTGTTTACACTGGGCATTCAGAACACTGCTGTTTCCTCTTATTCTGAGTGGACCACAGAATTATTCATTTGAGGCCAAATCCTGACTGCTTTTTTACTCCCACTGCTTCAGATTCTGGCCTTGGTAATATCTCTGCATACATCCAGAGTGATCCCAGCGAAGGCAATGGAGATGCAATGTTACAATGAATTTACACCAGTGTAACTGAGACCAGAAACTGGTCCACTGATTTCAATGGGAGTTTGGCCTGAGCAAAAATCTCTCGCCCTGATCTCACTTCCACAGACAGCACAGTGGTCCCATGGCTTCACTGGAGTCAATCCTGATTAACCTGATACAACTGAGCGCAGAATCAGACCTTTTGTAAAGAATGCAGGACTTGTTCCAATGTCATAAAACTTTACATAAAAGTTGTACAAGTGACCCAGCTAATTATTTCCTGAAACAGTCTTACCCTGAACCCCCAGAAGGCCAATACTAATGTGGAGCCTTACGACAATACATTCTGGGCCATTTAAAGGGATATATTTCATGTTTTACTACATTTTTTTTAAAAAAATGCACCATCAGCTAATCTCATGGAACATTAAAGACAAAAGGAATTTATAAATATTCCACATTAAACTTTAAAGTTTGCTGCTAACAGTCTGCAAACTTGCTGCTCTAGCATAATGCATTCGATGGTTCACTTTGTCACCGGTTATTGGATTTGGGACCCATCCAATAAACTTTTGTCATGTTGTTAGACTGTGAGATCTTTAGGGCAGAAATCGTCTTTTCCTTCTGGGTATGTGCAGCGCCTAGCACAACAGGGCCCTCGTCCAGGACTGGAGCTCCTAGATGCTACAACACTGGAAATCTTGAAGGGTTGTGTCACGGGATCCACTCAGTGCAAGTGGTGCCTCCTCCTGGGTCACTCTGGGGATGAGCTCTGGTCAGGCAGTGCACCTTCTCTGGTGGTGTCTTCACCCATCCTCTCTCGCCCTGCAGCCCCTCTCGCTCCAGGAACTGCAGCTTCCTCTTCATGACTCAGCCCTCCAGCCAGGTCATCATAAGTGTTCCCCCCATCTAGGGTATCAAAGTCCTTCTTGACAAATGGGCTCAAGCAACTTTCCTGCTCACTGCCCCGCCGGTGTCACTTCCTCAGCGGCTGGTAGGGGGACCTGGGCCCACCCTCTGCTCTGCGTCCTGTCGCAGGAGCCTTCTCACTGGCAGCTAAGGTTCAACCTACCCCCGTATCTCGCTGCTCTTTCCCCTGAGCCTTGCCTACCTCTGTGGTTCCCCTCCTTGTCTGGGTTTGCCAGTCCTAATCCTCCCTTCCCAGGGAGGAGGCTACTTGCCTCTAGCCACTAACCTCCCACGTCCCAGGGAGTGACTGCAAACTCCTTCCCCTCAACCCCCTTCTGTTCCAGATTCCTGGCTTACATAGTCATAGAATCATAGAATAACAGAGTTGGAAGGGACCTCTGGAGGCCATCTAGTCCAACCCCCTGCCCAGAGCAGGAGCAATCCCAACTAAATCATCCCAGCCAGGGCTTTGTCAAGCCTGACCTTAAAAACTTCTAAGGAAGGGGATTCCACCACCTCCCTAGGTAACACCTCTAGGTCCTGCCTCTGCCTACCCAGCTGAGCCTCATGTCTAATTAATCAATCCCTACTCCCTGGCTCCTCCTCCAAGTGCAGCCTTGGCAGTTAATTAGGCCTAATTTACCCTCTCAGGGCCAGTGTGGCAAGCATAGAATCATAGAATACCAGGGTTGGAAGGGACCTCAGGAGGTCATCTAGTCCAACCCCCAGCTCAAAGCAGGACCAATCCCCAATTTTTGCCCCAGATCCCTAAATGGCCCCCTCAAGGATTGAACTCACAACCCTGGGTTTAGCAGGCCAATGCTCAAACCACTGAGCTATCCTTCCCCCCCATCACAGGTTGGAAGCCATAATTATGTTTATAAAAATATTCCCTCTTGCACAGTTCTGTGCTAATGGAGAGGCAAGGATAACAAAGATAAGGATGGACCTAGGACCAGGATGGGAGAGGGAACCATGCTCCAGCAAAGTTGAATCCAATAGCCAATGGCAGCTTTGGGAAGTGATGGAATCTGCCCCCCAGGGTTCAGCAGGGCACGGCAGGGCAGGGGGGGCCACGCGCAGTGCTGCACAGCTTCTGCTCCCAGCCTATGAATCATTACCGTAGGCCAAGATTTTCAACAATGACTAATGACTTGGGGTTCCTCTAATTTTTGGCTCCCAGCTTGAGACACCTTCAAGAGACCTGACCTACAGAATGTGCTGGGAACCCAGCCTGTGAAAAAAAGCAGGCCTGCTCATGGTGTCTCATGCTGCGCACCCAAAATCCATCGGTGACTTGGTAAAAGGCTTGAAAAGTCCATCACCTATTCCCCATCCAGCCCTGGCTCTCCCCAGCCCTGCGCAAGGGAAGAACAATACTGTCACACACTCCCGCCTCACTGGCTACCCCCGAGTCCTTTCTGCCAGGCCTCTTCCCAGCTACTCCAACCTCCCGGCCCTTTCACTTAGTTCAGCGCTTAAGATGGGACACCCTGACATTGCAGCTCACTCAAGAGTCTGTGCTGTTGCCTCCCTCCATGTTCCTAAGACATCCCCCTCCCCCTGTGCTACGGGGCTCAGGTACCCTGCCGGAGAGTGGCTACAGAAACCCCCTCTGGGCTGCCGCACTCCAGAAGAGATTAGGAATAGTCAGACCCGCCCCACAAGGAACAGCGCATCCACCAAGGCGGAAGGGCGACCAGCTCCTTGCTTTCACTACAGCTCGTGCCCCAGCTTTACAGGCCAGGACGTGCGTGCTGCCCAGGCTGCTCCTGCATGCTTTCCCCCCGTCCAGTTGCACACCCTGTCTGTGAAGGTTATTATGAGAACCCACCACTTTCAAAAATAAAGTCGGTGGAAATTGCAAATTGTGTGACAAACAATCCAATCTAACCTCATCACTGGCTCCTTGATGATTAACATATACTACCTGCAGCTGGGCACAGGCATGTGGAGAAGGCTGACGGGCTACTCCCAGTGATGTCATCCTCCCTCTGCATGCCCTGACTCCACTCCCTCAGAGAAAACGGGTTGAGCATTGCTGCTCTTTCCTTGGCATTCTACCCCAGCCTTGCTTACCTCCTGCCACTACCACTGCCAAACCCACCCACCAGTCCCACCTGCTCCCCTCTGAAATCCCTGGGCCTGTGTGTACCCCACCCCTTTTGAACTGGGGCAACCAACAGACAGCTGGGTGGCAACCATCTCTCCTTGTGCCTCCTAGCTTGTGTCTGCCAAAGTCAAGTCAGTAGTCCCCAAATTTTTCAGGGTCGCACCCCAACCTTGCCCCTATCTGTGCCCTCCACCCCTCAGTAGCTGGGGCTGAGAGTAGGGCCACAGCTCCAAGGGCAGGGACAGGGACATGGACAGGGGTAATGGGGCCGAGGATGAGGCTGGGGCAGGGGTGCTTGGCACTCCCTCCCCACACACCATGAGGTCTGGCTTGGGCCTCACTCTGCCTCTCCCCCCCAACATTCCTCTATGCCCTCCCCCAGGGGGGGCACACCCCACAATTTGGGGACCACTGGCCTAAGTGGATCCCGAGCAGTTTTTAAAAATAGATAGTGCGTGCCTATCCCAAGGCCACACCCACAACTCTGCCCATTTCATTGTAGGCAACGACCACAATGGAAAATCCTTTGTGTGTGCGCGCACTTCCTGCTCACATTCTAAGTTGCAAATGGTTCCCCCACCCGCCCATGAAACCTGATCAAAATGTAGCCCTCAGTGTTTGTGAGAAAGCCAAAACACTGGCATCTCTCAACTTCACTAAAAGGAAACATAAAATACAGGGACAGGACTAAACCAAAAACCTGGACAAAAAAGCACTTTCAGAGACTGGGAATGTTCCAATTCAGATTTTGTGTTTCACAACCATCTGTACTACTATAATAGCAGGGCAGTGTTTGGCTCTGTGGTAGAATCAGATGCACTTGGCAGAAATAAGGAAAGCGCTATTACTCTGTTCCACTGGGGAAAATGATCATTAGAGAATATTATCTGGGTAGCGGTTATCTAAAACTGGCTGAATGGGCTCGATTTGCAGTGAGAAAATTTGCCAGAAAGAAATCAAAACATATGCATCCGGATGAAAACACTGTACTTCAGCAACATGAAAAGCCAATAATCTGGGAGGAAGTGAAGGCTGGATTGCTAGGAATTTTAAGCAATGATGATCAAGCTGCATCTGAGGTGGATTTCAAATCTAATCAGATCATCCAAGATTCCAAATCTTTTCTGAATTTTGGAGTAATAAGCAAAAGGCTGCAACCAGTCCGAATTCTGGACTGATTTATACCCCATTGATTTCAATAAGGGGTATACACATCAGCACATGAATTTGGCCTCGCTACTGTGATATGCACTAAATACTAGAGGCTAAATTCTGTTGTCGTGTACTGTATCTGCATGTGGCTCCCACTGACTTACAATGGAGGTCACACCTGTCTTTGAAGGAAGAGTGTGGTCCTTTACTGCACCAAAGTAAACCTCAAAATCTTCCCCATCACATGTATCAGCAACTCCAGTCAAATTCCCTGTGTGATCACCCTACTCACAGGGTAGATTTTTATTTTATCTTTGTGAAGTTGTAATCATGGGCAAAAGCCTGCAACCCCTTGCCTAGCAAAATAGCCACATTTAAACCTACAGGTTTGGACCCATAGATGATAGATACCAAAGCAAAAAAGCTAGGGACTGGGGGAATTCTAGGTAGGTCTGGAGTAAAGTAACTCAACTGAGCCAGTATTGAGTGCATGAATCCGATTCCCCTAGTGGTCCTTTGGTTCTACATCCACAACGCTGTGTCTGGATCAAACCCAGTAAGGGTTAGCTAGTCTTCATTCCACATATGGCAGCCCAACCAGACAAAGAGCCTGATTCCGAATATTGAACTCAATGGGAGTTTCACCATTGATTGCAAGGTAGGCCTGAACACAAGTCTTGGAATTCACTACAACATAGTTTCTCAGCCCATGGTCCCTACCCTCAGTTCGTGGATATGTCTGGGGAAGTTGTGACCATCCTCCTTTTCTTTTGACTAAATATGAAGGGGGCCCTGGAGCTATGAGTGGTGTTTACCAAACCTTTCCCCCACACACACTAACATGGTGTCACATTATGGAAAAGTTGGAGACCCATTTCATTACACCATGCAGAAAAGTGTTTTTATCTAGCTACATGATGTTAGAATGCTTGGAACTCTCCAATTAAATATTTTGTCTTGTCTAAAACTTTCATGGTCCTTAATTTCAAAGTCAGACAAAGCCACCTCTTTGTAGATCAGACCATATGTCCCTCTCCCATGGCATGGGAGCCACCTGTAATTTCTCACACAGCATATGGAGGGACTTAGAGCTGCATTTGTGTGAGTCTCATTCATTCTGCATGATTAGTCCTAAATCTTCCAGTACAGATGTTAACACATATGGCCACCATCATCACCACACTAATCACACAAAGAAGACAAACTTTCCCCTTAACTTTGAGATTCAGATTGACAGAGCTGGGCTTTAATTATCCCTGTTCATTGTTTTCTCTCTGTTCAGCTGATTAAATTAATACGCCACTCTATAAACCAAAAAAAAGTTGCAGAACTCGTTTGTTTGGAACTAGGGGCTCATAAAATTTTAAGAAAGATGGGTAGGACTGCATAGTACTGTTTCCTATTGCTAAACTTTTGAATTCTGTGAAATCTTGCATGCCTTCTGCAGGCATATTGTCTCATGCTGATCTTGTACGTTAAGTAGGGTAAGATCTGGTGAACACTTGAACAGGAGACCTCTAAAGAAAGTCTAGAATTCAATGGTTCAATAACATGGTAATTTTCCTTCAAAGTCAACACTCAACCAATATCCCAGCATGATGTTTGGGGGGGTATTGTTCTCTCTGAGCCCATCAGTGGAAGGTTCCTCAGGGCCAGATCACCTGTTACCATTAAAGAACCCATGACTAGAGCATGGTCTCCATCTTCACAGAGAGAAGGTCTCATGGACACTTCTCCTTCCTTCCATAGATGGGAGGGGTGATGTGCTTCATAATCAGACAACATCCCTGGGGCAGCTACAGCCTTTGCTTACCAGTCAAATTCAGCACCCATCAAAGTGAATGGAAAGACTCAACTAAATGTAATGGGTCTTGTGGCAGGACTCCATCATCATCGTTTGTGAATGCATCACAGCTGTTAATGGACTTATCCTTACAAGGGAAGAGTTATTAGGTTTGTTTTACTTGTGGGGAGCTGAGATAAAGAAAGATTAAGAGCCAGACTTTTAAAGGGATTCAGGTGCCTAAAAATGCAGACAGTTGGATTTACAACAGCACCTAGGCATTTAATTCACATTGACTTTGTGTGTCCTCAGGCACCTAAATACAAGAGTTGTGCAAATAACTGAGTTTTTTGATGCACTGGCAATTCTGAAAAGTGGGAGGAAAAATTCAGCAAATTGACCAGTAACCAAAAAAAACCAAACAAACAAACAAAAAAACCCCACAACACCATTTGAGGTTAACCCAAAACATTTCATTTCAATTTTGACCAGTGTATTAAAGTTATATATTTGTATATTGTCATCTCTCTATTTTGTACATATATAGCAGTCTTTTTAAATAATGAAGGACATTTCTAAACAGTCATTTTGAATTAAAAAAATCAAAACATTGAGTTTTCCAAATGCTATGTATTTATTTTTAAACACAAGCAATTTGGTGAAACCAGTGCCCATTCCAGTGCAACCAAATCTGCGGTTTTTTGATGAAAAAAGTTTTGGCTCAAAAATTTCACCCATCTCCACTAAATCCCTTTAAAAATCTGGCCCTACATGACTTGCATTCAAAATATTCTCTTCTTTCTATAGTGAAAAAACAGGTTACTTCTTCTTGCTGTGGTTAGCCCTGGAGAGCTGACAGCTAAGACAACAATATAGCTTCTGCTCCTTCATATGCATCTCCCCCAGAATTGTTTACTAAGCGCCCATCAGTTACACCTGTGTACATCGATTGAAGACAATGGGTTTGCACAGGTGGCAATTACGCATAAAAAGTATAGAACCCAGCATGACTCGAGCAGTTCAGACTGAGTTTGCAGGGCTAGTAGATAGAAGTGCATCTTTACCTGTCAGCTGAGCACATCCAAATTAGCGTCATTAAAGAGACAATGCACATGAAAGCACGGGGGCATTTTTTACAGCGGCTCTTTATTGTCCCCTAATTCTGAGATCAAACAATTTTCTACTGTCATGGCAATTACAGCATGGCGACCATTATAGTACAGAATGTAAGGCTACCAACATCAGAAGACAGCACAACCTCCATCCAAGCCCTGGCAACCAGCACATCCAGAGACTGTATTGTTAATATCATTAGCTGGAAGCAGCGTGGGAGACAGCTCTGATTTATAGCATAAACTATTATATACCAGTTCATGCCTCAGGACATGGAAGCTAAGACGTACAGGAAACTTATAAAAGGCCAGTCCAGGAAAAGTGAGGCCTAGCGTAAAGCCGTTAGCATGGAACTCAGAAGAGATAGATTCCAGCCTTGACTGATCTGCTGTGTGACCTTGAGCAGATCACTTCTCCTCCCTGGCCCTGTCTTGTCTTTAGCTTAACGCTTCAGGGCAGGACTGTCTCTTGCTATGTGTGTACACAGCACCTGGATATCAGTTTGGTCTCTAGGGGCTACCATAATACAGCGAATAACCATCAAAATAAGAAACTCAGACAAAGGGAAGCCAAAGTACATGGGACAGAGGGCAGGGGCAGGGGCAGAAATAGTAAATTAGCACTGTGGGCTTGATGTATCCACCTGTATCCAGGCAAGCCTCAGAACCTCAGAGGCCAGCCCTGTTCTGAACAGAACAGGGCGGGGGGGGGGCAACAAAAAACAAGCATATGCGTTCTTGTCATGATCGCAAACAGCTGTGAATCATCGGCATTACCAATCTGCTTTAAACAAGCAAACAAACGACTGAACGAGGCCAATATTGTAATGGCTTCAACAGCTAAAAATACCTGCTGCCAAGCAGTTATTTGCTATCTGAATATAAATCTTGACTTGACATATGCATGCATTATGTTTTCCAGGTTTCTGGCTCTCTTTCCATTGTTTTGTAGTCCCAGAGAGATCATAATTAAGGAACACTGCCCCCATCAAAATGCCTATCAGTGCACTCGCCTGTAAATACTTCTAATAAGTATGGCTAATAAAATCCAATTTATTAGCCACCCTTGTACAGTATTTTTGCAGCCATTTCCACTCATCATGGATGAAAACAGCTGTGCTGGGGTTGGCATCACTGCCAGTCTCATTCAGGCTCACCTGTAATGTGGCAAGTAATTAAAGCCCATATAGGAACAGTGGGGCTTTGATTGCTTGGCAGAATTCCATCCTCTGCGCTTCTGTCTGAGTCAGGGAGATAACGTCACAAACACCATTTCCAATATAGCTCAGCAATTAAGCCACCTTTTATTATTGTGACCTGATGGGAGAATTTAGGAGCTAGCTCCTCAGCTGTTGTAAATCTTTATGTCCTGTCCCAGGATGCACTGGGCAAGTTCTGTGGGCATACACCAGTTTGGCTGGTCAGGAATGTGAAAGAGCTACCACCACTGGGCTACTGCAGGTAGAAGGGCAAAAGAAGTGCTTATTTAGAGTAATGAAAAAGTGTCTGCTCCATAAAATTTCTCAGCAAATTGGTTTGGGGTGGCATTTGATGAGCCATGATTTGTTTGGCATTAAAGGTGGACATAAACTTTTGGTTTTATTTATGTCATGACCTTCCCTTACTCAGCAGCTGGCTGGTCAAAGAACCACAAAACAGGAAAGTCATTAAAATCTTAAAATAGTGATTACCAGGAGGGCATTACTTAGCGAGCGCAAAGACTGCTCATCACGTTCTTTTAAAGAAATGACAGAGTATATTTCAGATGCTGTTTTATAGGGGAGGCCTCTTTTCTGGGCAGTCAATAGTCAGTTGTGTAATATGGAGTTCTTTTCCATGAGATAAAGATAGATCCAAATGCATCACAGGAAATATGCACTTCCCTAATGTTTCCTCCTCTTCTCTCAGTCCTTTTCTCTCTTTTATTACATCATTCAGCAGGATACATTTGTAATTTATTGAAAAATGAATTTTAAAATTTGCTAAAGGGGGAACATTAACTTTCAATTTTTGGTTACAAATTTCAGTTTTCAAAATAAATATTAACTGAAAAACAAACAATGAACAATGGAATTGGGAAAAAAACAGTTTGGCTGTTTGGTTGAAAATTTCAAAAAATGTTTGTTGGAAATTATAAAAAGGGACTCATTAAAATCCCAATGAACTGGTGTTTTTGACCAGCTCTAATCATTGGTATTAATACTGATAACTGTTTACAGTGATAATTACTTTGAGAACAAAATCAGCTTGTTTTCATTATTGGTTTCTGGCATTCTTACTTTTACATCTGCAGTGTAATTCAAGAAAGCACTGCATGTCGGGTAGTCTGAACACAAACAGGGAACGAAGAAAAACAAGAAAGATGGAGGAGGAGGGGGGAAAAAAAAAATCTCATCTGCCAGCCACCAGACACCCAAGAATCATCGCAACCTGTTACATTAGGTGGACCCAGGACACAGGGGGACCTTATGGTAGAATCTGGGGCTATGACTTTAAGAAAAGCCAGTTACCGAAAAACAAAACAAGAGAGTGATTTTTCTCCAGAAGTTAGTTTGGAAGAAAAAAAAATCTTGATGGGGCAAAACATTTTAAAACAAAAGGATCAGTAAATTAGGGTGAGTTGAGTTGGTCAGGGTAGATGAATTGTCATGATTAACTGAGATACAAGGTGGGTGAGGTAATATCTTTTATTGAACTAACTGCCTTGTCTCTCTAATATCCTAGGACTGACATGGCTCAACAACACAGCATACATGATTACTTGAGGTCTACTGTTGGCCCCAAGGTGGAAATTTTCCCAAATACTTCAAATGAAAGAGGGTGGAGGAGGAAACTTATTTGGGAGGTGTCACAGGATCCACTCACCTCTTGTGGCACCTCCTCCTGGCCCGTCTAGGGATAAGCTCCAGACAGGCATTGCACCCTCCCCTGGCAGTCTCTTTCCTATTGTCCTCTCGTTCTGCAGACCCCTCTCACTCTAGGAACTGCAGCTTCCTCTTCAGGAGTTAGCCCTCCAGTCAGGTCACTCCATGGTTCTTCCTTCCAGGGTAAACATAACCAAGTGTTTCCAGGACAAACCATCCCAGGCAGTCCACTGTCCTCTGCCTGGCCTGTGCCAGGTCCAATAGCTGGTAGGGGAACCCAGACCCACCCACTACCCTGGGTTCCAGTTCAGGGACCCTCAACCCAGCCGTTCCGAGCTTTACTCTCCCAGCACTCGCTACTCCTTCCCTGGACTGCTTCCTATTCTTCTGGTTCCTCCCCTTTCTCTGGGTGTACCAGCTCCAACTTACTCTTCCCAGGGAGTGACTGCAGCCTTTCCCAGCAGCACCTGTCTGTTGCCAGTTTCCTGGCTTTCTAGGACCCTCCTGCTCAGCTAAGCCTGCTTTCAATCGAATTCCCTGCTCCCTGATAGGTGCAGCCTATGGAATTAAATGGCCCTCAGAGCCATCTTAACTCCTTCCAATCTTGTGAGAGGTGGATACCCCATCACAGGAGGCAAATGGAAGGATAGATGTGATTGCTCCAAGTTAGTGAAGAGGCAAATGATTTTGTTTGTGATTATATATATATAGTGGCAAGAGCATGAAAGCTTGAATTCGAGTGCAGAATACCAGAGCCTCCCTCAAAATCTCCCTTATTTAGAGAGAGAGCCTTCATTTTAGTCCCATCAGTTATTTCCAATCCCTAAAGAAAGCGGAAAAGGAAGAGACAAAAGGGATAAAAACAAAAAAAAACTGAAAACTTACTTCAATTCAATTTGATATGAATCAAAAATTTATGGTTTTGAATGGTTTTGTGGGGGGAAAAATCCATAAATGAAACAATTTCAAGTGAAGCAAAACATTTTCATAGCATTTGACATTCTTTATGGAACATTTTCCCCATTTTATGACCAGCTCTAATACAGACTCCGGGCTTGGAGGCTAAAGAGAGCCATTTACATGTGGGGAATGACCTCCACAGTAACAGATACAGAAAAGGGCTACTAGGCTGACCAGAGTAATGGAGAGCCTACCTTATGATGGAAAACTAAAGGATCTTGACTTCTTGTAGCCTTGCAAAATGAAGGCTGAGAGGGGATTTGATGGCTCTCTAGAAAGAGAGCCAGGTCTGTAAAAGGTAAACTCCCAGGAAGGAGGAGAAGAACTATTTAAGCTCAAGGACAATATTGGCACAAGAACAAATGGATATTAACTGGCCATGGATAAGTTTAGCCTGGAAATCAGAAGATTTCTAGCCGTCAGAACAAGTGATGCTCTGGAACAGTCTTCCAATAGGAATAGTGGGGGCAAGAAACCTAACCGGTTTTAACATAGATCTTGATGAATTTATTAGTGGGATTATATGATGGGGTTGGCTGAAATAACAGGGTACTGGATTCTATGACCCAATAGGTCCCTTCCAGTCCAATATTTTCTATGTTCCCACCGCATTTTTAGCTTCCTGCTCGGGTCATTTTTCTGGGCCTACTCATTATGGGTCTTTGTCTGACACCACATCAGGTAGCTGGACCATGGCAGGTTGAGAGGCATATTGAAGCAAACAGGTCAGTTGGAGGAGGTGGGGAAAGCACTGAAGGCATAAATCAGGGTAAAACGTTTAAGGAAATAGGTAGTTACAGCTTGGGGTCAGGGTGGGAGCTGAAGAAATGTTGGCGATGTAACCATGAGGGAGCTGAGGTTAACCAGAGATTGGCCCCGGTGTCACAACAAGTCATCATAGTACAGTGTTTACTGAGTTGCCAAAAACTAATGCCACTAATGAAGGTGTAGGCCTAAAGGAAACCTCTTTTGCGCAAGCCTGCATTTTTATGTACATTGACACTCATAGTATCAGGAGTGATTCTTGTACATCAGTGTATATGGTGCAATAGAAACCTCTCTCAACAAGCCACTTTTATATGCTTAGCTGCTCACAAAGAGGCCATCTCTAGAGATGCACACATGCCACAAGA
The DNA here is from genome assembly GCF_965152275.1 of Natator depressus. NCBI lineage: Eukaryota > Metazoa > Chordata > Testudines > Cheloniidae > Natator > Natator depressus. The sequence continues at coordinate 64,759,611 of NC_134244.1, read as the reverse complement.
TGTGCCTCTGCAACGCAAAGGTTTCCGGGGCGGAGGGGGTAAGTTAGCAGCTGGCGCTCGATTTGGGGCACTAGAATGACAGGAGCCATTCTCAAATCTCAACTCTGGCTCCAGGTTTGGCTTTTGAATCTTCCCCTTCACACACCCTGCCTAGGCCCTTTGGGCCTGTCTAGCTCTTGCCAATGTCAGTCTCAAGTTCAAAAGGCAGGGGAGGAAGCACTATAATGACACTCCTGTAATGGCAGGGGAGACTCAGCAGTCCTGGCAGTAATGGGAAATGTACTGCAGAGTCTACTTCCCCTGGCTAAGCGTTTGTCAGGGCCAGACCAGCTACCACCAGCTGCTGGCCTGCTCCCTGCCTGGCTTCACTGCTAGCAACCAATGAGCCCAGCTGCTCTGCCTTGGAAAGGAGAGTGGCCACAGCCCCGGGCTGGCTGCTGGGTTAGCAGCCCTGCTTACAAGCCTGCCCCCCCCGCCAGCTGATCAACCCATACCACGTACTCAGCAGCACTTTCCTTTCCTTTGTTCCAGTCCCTGCTCCCCTCCAGCTTCAGGCTTCGAACCCCTGCTCTGCCTCCTGCTTATGACTTGGGTTGACCCTCTGGTTCTGGCTCTCCAATACTGACCCTGGATCTGCCTTACAACTCCAGTTCGGCTTCTACCCTTCTGGCTTGCTAGACTCCGCCCACCCTGGACCCAGCTCTAACAGGCTGAGTTCTCACAGCCACCCCTGGGCCTGACCACCCACTGCCTGGCTGGCTACATCATTGCCACGACCGGCACCTACCTGTGGTTACTTTGCACTGTCATTAGCACATGGCCCTAAGTTCAGGTCTTTGGCAATGAACGTGTTGTTTAGACAATGTTAACAGTGTAGTACCCATAGAAAACCCGTGCCTCCTGATACTAGGAGGGCACAATCTAAAGGAGAGGACACGTGACCACCCTGTGCCCAGCCCAGGGACATCACGTTCTCCCCACGCATCAGAGTTATCCGCGGTGGGGCTCTGTCCTTCTCCTAATGTGGCCCAGCACTTTCAGCCGCTCGCCCTGGCACCCGGGCCCAGGCAGGGAGCCGCTTCTTCCGCAAGCTGAAGCCGACCACTCCAGGTCGCTGCTCTGTGCGGCGCAGCAGCTGCCTGGGAGCCCAGCTGCACAGAGCAGCAATCTGGAGCGGCCGGTGTGAGAAGTGGCTGGTCCTAACCCCTCTGCTCCCTGCCTGGAGCCAGATGCCAGGGACAGGGGCTGAGTATGCCAGGCAGCAGGCGCAGTGGGAGAAGGACAGAGCTTCTCTCCCCCCCAGGAGAAGAAGAAATCTGGGAGGGCATATAAACCCCACATGTCCCCACTACAGGTTGCCTATGACTATATCCCATGGGTCGACTTTTCAGTCCTCTTACAGAGATCCAAAATGATATTTCTGTCAGACATTTATCTAAAACAGCTTTCTCTATGAAGTCCAAAAAGGGGAAATCTGTTCAAGTCCTGTCTATTAATTTTTCCCCGGTAGGGTATTACCTCTTGATCCTTGTAAGTCTTTCTAACCCAAATCCCTATAGACCATTCACCAGCTGAATTGAATGATTCCAGGCATTCCTGCTGTAATTTACACATTTTAATTAAATTCATTGTTTTTAGTTGAGGTTCTCCTGCACCCAAAATAATTCAGCTGGACTGGAAACTGTTCAGACAAATCTTCTCTGAATATCTTGCTTATACAATAATATTTATAGCCACACTGAGAAATTCATCCCAACTTCCAACTATGGAAAAAGTTAATAGACAATGATAACTCTTCTTTAGAATAGAATTCTCAAATAAATTATGTTAGTCCCAACAAATCTATACAAAAGATGTGATTTTCTATACAATTCTATAGGATTTTTGAGCAATTTCTATAAAGCCTTAGTTAATTTCTAGAGAAACTTAGTATATAAAAATTCTAAAAGCCTTTTCCATAAGAGGTTACATCCTGTTTTCACAGAAAAGATTGTTATTTGCATTACAATAGTACCTCTGTTTCCTGCACAGATGAGCTTGCTGCCTCCCTGGACCACTTCCTACCTGGCTCTGTCTTGGGTCTTTGCCTCTGCCTCTTCCCAGGCCCCCTGCGTTCTCTAAGCCTCTTCCCTAAGCTCACTGCAGAGCTTCTCAGTACTTCCTGCCACCCAGCTGGTTCTGCAGGCAGGGCAGGGCACCCCTGACTCAGCTGAGTCTTCCTATCCCTGAGCCCCTCCACCAGCATGGAGAATCCTGGGCACACTCACTTCCCCCAGCTTTCCTTTACCACTGCCTTGGGTTTCCTAGGGCAGTCCCACATTCCTTCCAGGAAGCTCTGTCTGCCAGCAGTCCCAGTCCGCAGGCTTCTCTCCCTGCATCAGGAGCCAGATATCTGCTCTCCTTCCTGGTCATCCCCCACCTGAGCCAGGTTCAGCCTTTTAACTCTTCCATCTTCAGTGACACCTTCTACAGCTGTAGCAGGCCAGGGCTGATTGCACCCAGAGCCTCTCGTTAACCCCTTCAGGTCCAGTGTGGCCTTCTGTGTGGTTTTGTGGGCATCAACGTCCAGGACTAATAGCACCGCAAGCACTTTTGTAGAGGCATGCACCGTTCTTGTGAGAGGCATTTTAAAAATCTAGTCCTTTTTGCTTTCCATTTCCCTTTCACAATTTATATTTCTGGTTAAGCACTTGGAGAAGTCATTTTGTTTAGTTAATTCCTATCTGTTGAGGAAGATACATTAAATCAACACATGTCACTTTAGTAATTCCGTAGGGTGAACAGGCTTTGCGATGGATTTGCCTTGGCAGGCAACATAATGCTAAGGGATTGTGGTAAATGAATGAATTCTGCAAAAAAGCCATCTTCCTATTTAAAGGAGATAATAAGCACCAGAGCTAGTGTGGAGGCAATTAATCCTAATCACTTATAAGACAATAAAAATTTAATTATGGGTTCTTTGAAAACTAAAAACCCAACAATTATTGTTAATAGGCTTTTCTTGATCATAAATAGTGAGCAGAATTTGTTGAGGCTATTTTTCCTGTAGTTAATTAAAAAAAAATCCAGCTTTTTGTTAAGGATGCCTTGGTTGAACACAAGCGTACACTAATGCACAAAATGGGTCTACGGGCCGAAGTTTTGATCCTGTAGGATAGAAGTGCAGTTAGCAACTGAATTCTTGGACATGCCTTAGACTAACTGGCATTCTCCACTCCACAGAGGCTTCAGATCTTTATTATCTGTTCATGGAAGTAGTTTTCTCTCATCTCAACAGCTGGGCATTGCTAACTTCATTTCAGGTATATTAATACTGGAAAATGCAAACGCTGCAAATCATTATTTTGAACTGTGTTTATTTTAAAGTTTTCTGCATGGTTTGGTGCTCAAAGACCAGAATTAGTAGCACCAGTAGCTAACACCCAGGTGGTGAATGGGTACGTCTCCCTATTCAAATGACCATGGGCCCAATTCACTGTTGCCTCTGCCTCGCATAGTTACGTGCACCAGTGAAAAGTGGGTGTAAAATGCAAACATTCTGATTGGGCAGAGTTTTATATCCACCTTGCACAGCTGCTAATGACTGCCCGAGGCCCAGGCAATGATGAACTGAGCCCCTTGTCACGTTGCCCTAAGGCCTCTGTGCACAGCCACTCCTGCCACCTAGAGCTGGGCAAACACATGATTATTAGGTTCAGTCGGTGAACTGAAAAAAATTGCAAAAAAACCCAAAACCAACCCCAAACAAACAAAGGGGGGGAAGTCATTGAAATTGACCCAAACTGTTTCGATCAACCTGACTCTGCATTTTTCAGTGGAAAAAAAAAAAGTTTTGCACAAAAAAGTTTGCCCAGCTCCACTAGTAACCTTGATGCTTTCTCTGACAACCATCTATCAGGAATGAGGCTTTGCAGCAGGGCCTGCCCCGTCTCTGAGCAGAACACAGCTGAGCCAAAGCCAGATGGACCACTCTGTCTGGCCGGTCGAGGAAATCAGCAAGTCTGCTTGCTTGCTCCTGATTCTGACGCCTCACTTCTGCTCCAACTACTCGGCCTGACCACCGACCTCCCCATTCATGACAACATCTCCAGGGGGGTATTCCACGCCATGCCTTACACTCAACCTCCTTCAGGGGCTGACCATTGCTCTCCCCACCCTCCAAACCTTTCACCACCCTCACCGCGGCTATGCTGGTACAAGCAAAGAGTCAAAAACACCTATTTTAAACAAAATGGACCTACAGCACTCTGATCATGCATATGTTGTATCCCTCTCCCCATCCTTCATCCACTAGTGTGTGGATTTTCCTCTTTGGTCAAAAAAAAGAAAAAGACTGTCATCTCTTCCTAGCTGGCTATATGTTTGTGCCAGGCTTACCACATTTTGGACACTAGTTTATTGGAAATAAATATTAACCCCCCACTGTTCTACCAGTGTATCCCAGCTCTAAAACACAGCCCCTTCTGCCCAGCTATTTCAGCCCTCTCTGTACTCAGTTGTGTGATGGTTTTGTAACATGGACAGATATCTGCTGAGGACTAGGGTGAGACCATTGAACCCGGGGGAGGTCAAGGTTTGAGAACAACTTGCCCTGCTGACAACAACCGTGGGTAAATGCAGGTGGCGGAGTCTCCCTCGTTGTGTCGGAGGTTGGTCCTGGCAGGAACCACTAGAGTCGGAGATCTCCTGGACTACGACTGGGGGGACTGGGTGGAGCCCCGCGCGCTCAGACGACGCATGGGGCTTTCCACCCTTCCAACCCCTAGGCGCGTACTCCAGGAGGTGAAGGCCGCCTTGTCACCCAATTCTCTCGCTTTCCTGCGGCAAGCCCTGCGAGAGGGCGTTGCCCGCCCACCCCTCACCCCTGGCCCTCCGGATATTTTTCTTGGGCCCCTGTTCTGCGAGCCCCCCCAGCCTCCCCGCTCCCACACTCCCAGCCGGCTGCAAACCCTGCAGCCAGTCTGGTTTCGAACCGCCCCTAGAAACCATCTGTACACGCTCGTGCTCCATACATTGCATTTCCTCACCCTCGTGTCCTGCCCCGACACCAAATGGCAGGACTATCTTCCACCTAAAGAGGGTGAGGAGCCCCGGTGGGCCAGCCTTTATTCCACCTTGGTCCCACGGCCCGCCGGGGACATTAGTTGGCGGCTCCTTCATGGAGCCATGAGCACGGGCGTGCACCTGGCGTGGTTCACCCCTACACCTGGGGCCTGCCCCTTTTGCGGCGTGAGGGAGAACCTGGCGCACGCCTATCTCGAATGCTATTCCGGCTCCTCCAGAACCTCTTGTTGAGGTTCTGGCTGCACTTTTCCCCACACTTGTTCCTCTTTGCACACCCTATCCGTGGCCCCACGAAGTCACGAGACCTCATCGTCAACCTCCTCCTGGCTCTGGCCAACATCTCCATTTATAATACCAGGAGGAGGATGTTGGACGAGGGGGTGCGCTGCAACTGTGGGGCCTATTTCCGTTCCTCCCTAGTTTCACGCATCTGGGCAGAGTTCCACTGGGCAGCGTCTGCTGGCTCCCTCGACAGCTTTGAGGAGCAGTAGGCGCTGTCCGGGGTTCTCTGCTCGGTGTCCCCATCCGGTATCCTCGTTTTGAACCTCTGACCTTCACTCCGATCCCTGTTTTTCATTAGTTGTCCCCCGTAATCAGTTGGTCCCTGGGTCCAGTGGTCCCTCCCGCTAGGCTGGGGGAGGGGCCTTTAGTGGTGAGCGGGCTTGCGCCTGCCCACTTCACAGGTTTTCCAATACAACCCCGCTACAATGGACAAGAATAGCCAGAGCTATGTTTTCTTAAAATGGGTGTGATTCTCCACTGCCTGCACTGTATGTAATTATTTACCCCAGTGCAAAGTGAGTGTAGAACTGGTGTAAAATCAAAATGGTAGCACTGTACTCACTCTGCACTGGGCTAAATGATGACACAACATGGAAGGCAACAGCAATTCATGTCCCAAGTGTTTTGGAAGGGATCTAAACCTCCATGCTTCAGGGCATAAACTGACCTCTACTACTTGGAGATCAGGAGGAAATTTTCCTTGGGGGTGAACTATCCCATAACTGTCTACTGCAGGGTTTCTTTGCACCTTCCCCTAAAGCAGCAGATACTTGTTACTATTGTAAAACAGAAAGAAAAGGAGTACTTGTGGCACCTTAGAGACTAACACATTTATTTGAGCATAAGCTTTCGTGAGAAGTAAGCTGTAGCTCACGAAAGCTTATGCTCAAATAAATTTGTTAGTCTCTAAGGTGCCACAAGTACTCCTTTTCTTTTTGTGAATACAGACTAACACAGCTGTTATTGTAAACAGGACACTGGATTAGATAGACCACAGGTCTGATCCAGTCTGAAGGGTACTATATTCCCAAGAACAGAATAGTATCCGTTAGTGAATATTAATTTCTTAAGTGTATTTTAATGAATCTTGAACATAATTTGTATCAAACGTTTCTCTCTCTGTTTAATCTTTGCAAACTTCCCTAAATTAAAAGAGTTCATCTAAACTGATATCATCATTTTGCAGCTTTCAATATATTTTAATTATGCGTTTGAATGAGAGTTTATCCCACCTAGTAAATGACAAAACATCATGTTCTCAATTTAATTAGAGCCCATTAGAAAGCTTCATATTCACATCCTCTTGAATGGTAAGATTGAAACAAATGTTACTATGTAACTGAATTATTCCCTGTAAATTACATTATTAAGTGTTCTATATTTAAATGGGGACGGAACAGAAACAGAGGCTCTGGGTACTGTTTGGCAGCAGACTTCAATGCCCTGCAGAAGGCTATAGCAGCGTCCTTCATACAGCATGGCAGCGCCACCTGTCCTTGCACAGACAGCCAGAGCACTAATATGAAAGCTCCCCATGGCCCAGAGATGTTCTGATTCCAAGCTGGTGTTACGAATGCTTTCCCTGAAAGATGCCAAGGTCCACTCCTCATTTTACCATTGCAGCTCAGTGTCTGCTACATCCCAGCTCTCCCTCATTGCTGTTTGCTTAAGATTGTTCTGTCAATAACCTTCTGCTTCAAAGAGCACTGTGTCAAGCACATCCTAAAACTTTCGAGTGCTGCCTCTCTATTATGGATCCTTACTGCTCCACGATGGCTTAGCAGCTTGAATACTAGAGAAAATGTTCTCTATTACTGCCGACGAGGTTCTCCCCCGTTTCCTCGACTCTCAACTCTGCTTCTTGTGCTGATCAAAAGCTCCTTTTCATGTCATCTCTTTTCTTGTGCATCTGGGTTGTTTATTCCCTCCCCTCCCCAAATCTGTTGTGTAATCAATGGAAAAGAATAAAGTGATCTGACAGTTCATAGAGTAGCAAACGGGCAGTTGCAACTCTGAAGAGTGTCACATTTTGCCAGCCTCAACGTTCCCAAGGTAAATGAGAAAAAGCCATTGACACATCAACAATAGTTCATGGCAGAAAAAGAGCGTGGTACAAAGGACACTAATTGTAGTAGGGTTGTGTTTTTCCACGTCTGCATTGATCCCAACAGCTGTAGATACTTCAAGTCTTTTTCCCACCGTGTTTGCACCCTTCATTACACAAAAGAAAAGAGGAAGCTGGAAAATAAATACAATCATGTATTTTTTTCTGAGATCACAGGACGTGGGAGAGGAGGGAGTGGGAGGATTCTGCAGCTCAATACCTGCATCTTTTCTGGTCGTGACAGAAGCCACCCGTTCACCCTGTATCATGCAGCGTGACAGAAAGAGAACATACTGGGTTTTGTCCCCAGCGAAAACAAAGGAGGAGAGAAAAGGTAGTGGTGAGAGGCAGGAGTGCTTTGCTGTCTAAGGCCTTTGGAATGGCATGTAATTAAATGGGCCTGATTGTGTGTGGATTGGTGGCACCTGTGCCTGTGGGGTGTTTAGCAGCAGCAGCAAAATGGTAAGGCTGGTGTGTAATTACAGAGCGCTTAGCGTGCATTCAGCCCTGGTGTGTTCCTCTGCTAATTTCCACTTGCGTTGTGCAAGCGGCTACGGACCCTGCAGAAGCTGCAGTTCAAGTACCTGCAGCTGGTGAGACAAATGAATGTGATGGCTGTAAAGCTTGCTGGGGGCGGCGAGCCCTGTTGAAGAAGAATGTTAAGCTATTTCTCTCTCTGCTTCCTAAGGGATGAGATCTGAATGCCCGGTTACTTCTTTAACATTTCCATTATCTAGACGCTCATTAAACAGAGCCTTCGTTACATCATCAGACTCCTCGTTTGCATCTGACATGTCTCCAGTAATCGATGGGGTCCCCGTCCTTTTCTGGGATCATCTTTCCTTTCCGTGTTTTTAACATTAACAGGTGGATGGGCTCTGGGTTCTCTCTTACTGCTCTTTCCCACTGCGGCCTTCTCTGTGATGTACAGAACTTTCCATTTCAAACATTTGGTAAATTATTTCAATCAAGAATGACAGCTTCCCACTGGGGCTGAGGCCATCAAACCTTCCTGCAAAAAGCTGAGTCCTAATTTAAAAAGTCTTTACCCAAGTTGAATCATGGCTCACTCCAAAATACTCCATTCATTTCAAATGGGGCTAGTCAAGGATGACGGTAAGTGAGAGTGGAAGAACCTGGCCCACGTGTGGTATTTAAGAATGAGTTGGGTGTGATATGCTGGGGGGTTTCGGGTGCACGGTGACAGAAGCAAAATAGAGAAGGAAAGAAAGACTGCACATGGAAATTTCCAGCCATTACATTGTTAATTGCCAGAGGGAGGGAATGAGACAGAACCAGTTGCTGGCTGGATTTTTGCCACTGAAAATGCATAGGGTATATTTGGAAGGCGCTGCTCAGTTAACTCCTATAATTCATCTCATTTCACCACTGAATGGGCTCATTTTGAGCTGAATTTAAAAAAGAAAAGAAAGAAAGACAAAAAGACAGACATCACCATTCTGAAAAGTGCAAAAACTTCACACGATAAGAAGCTGGAAGGATTTTGTTCACCATAAAAGTTAATATCTGAAAGAAACGCCAATGATAGGAACATAGCAGTCGCCGGATGGGATCAGACCTTCGTCCATCCAGTTCAGTGTCCTGTCTCTGACAGTGGCCAACACCAAGTGCACAGAACCCCATAGTGGGTCAATGTGGCATGATCTGTCCCCAAGGTCTAATCCTAAACCCTAATAGTTAGAGATTGGCTTAAACCCTGAAGCGTGAGCATTAATAATTTGTTGGTATTAACTATAACAACTCTGGAGGTTTTTGTTGTCCATTTAAGCGTCCTATGCCTCTTTGAATCCTCCTAAGGCTGGGCACTACATGTATATGTTAAGAGAGAGCACAGTTTGTTACAAAAATAAGCAACAGAGAGAGGGACGAAAAGTACTTAGATTATAAACTCTATGAGGCAGAGCCAATCTTTTTATTCTGTATGTGTGGACTGTGCCTAGCACGATGGCCATTGATCCTTGACTGGAGCCTGTAAACACTGCTGCAACAGAGACGACAAATATTGCATTAGCACGGTGGGATCTTGGGCCATGCCTCAGTGCTACTGCAATACAAAACAAATATAACCATTGGGATGGGATGGCATCCAGAAAGGAAACACTGGGTGAGAGGCAAAGACAGAGTAATTTCATCAGAATGAGCTAAGAATTGCAACACTCAGATCTCATTTTGAAAGTATTCCAGTTTAATGTTCACAATCATAATCCAAAATGTTTGAGAGCAGGGTGGCATTTTGGGAGTATCCTTCTTTGAAGCAATATATTAGACTGAGAAAGAATCCTGTGATGCACTGGTAGCAGTCTGGGATTCATATAATAAACCGAATTCAAGAACTAAGGACTGAACAGAATTCAGAAGTGATTCCAGCACAAATCCCCTTCAAATCTGCAGCCTGGAAAAGCTGACACTCTGCCAGGATTAAACCAACCAAACAAAAAGTAGCTGTATACCCATCACTTGTTGTCAGAGAATAACAGTGAATTCTGGTGTTTTAACTTTAAAGAGTTCCTGTCACGCTCAACATATCCCGCTGGTCTGTACTATGGCAGGCAACTGCGATAGCATCAGGTTTGATTATTATAAAGGAGAAAGTCGCAAAGATTTTGATAGTCAACAACAGGAAATAGACAAAAACTACCTGACAGTTCAATGGGGTGGGGTGCGGAACAGACTCTAGCACTTGCACCTGACTGTGGCAGGGGCTGTCTAAGGAGAACACAGGAAGAAACCTTCAAGGAATTATTATAAAAAGACAGAGTTAACCACTGCTGTGTAGGACCATATACTTTTTCTTCTGTCTCCTCCAGCATAGTAGGGTCTGGCTCTACCAATCTACCAGCTAGTGAATATTAGCTGCAAACAGGGAAGGTATGGATAATGTTTTCCAACAAACATCTTGAGGGGGAAGGCTGACTGGGAATTGCTAGGTAAGAGTTACTGTGTCTCCTTGGTAAGTTACAAAGATAAAAATGTCAGATCCTAGGAAATAAATGTAAATAACCAAATATGGGCTGGACAGATGGTCTCAGCAGCCAGGATTGGGATTCCTCCTTTATCCTGGTGTGAGAAGACTTGGATTTCACGCTGGTGGTGCCTCTTCTATGGTGGATTGCTGGTATTTAATTTTCTGTAGTGGAAAAGACTCTTAGCGTCCACTTTCCCAGAGTACTTGATGGCTTCAGCAAAAAGCTTTGTCACCTGGAAATATAAAGCAGAGGAGACTGATCATTTTGCAGCCTTTTCCAGGGGGGCTGATTAATAAGGCAAGCACACCAGTTCTACACCCTGATCCTGCAAACTGCTCCATGCCAGGTCATCCCAGGGCCCATCCTGAGCAACAGACAAGCCTGTAAAGGCTTTTGGATCCTTTAGGAGGAAGGCGTGATATAAATGCAAGATATTCTTTTCTGCTTGATCCCAGTCTTTATAGAGAAAATAGGGTTATTTCCTCCCTTTAGGGATTAAAACTCCACTATAAAAGAACTGAACACAAGCTGTTGGCAGGTTGGCTAGCTCCAGCCCATGAATTTTGGGTCTGACCTTGCTCCTACTGAAGTCAACAGGAATTTGGTCACTGACTCCAATGGGAGTAGGATGGGCTCTTAATGATTGTTATAGATAATTGCAGAGATGGTCTATGTTCTGCTGGGAAGCAGAGTCCAGCTGTCTCCTATCAGAGATATGTTGGAATTCATAGATTTCAGACAGAAGACAAGTGTCCCTACCTTTATCAATATCTGAAATGTAGTTCGCCAGGAACCCCAGATAGCTAACAGATGAAGCTTTGTTATCAGTTAGGAAGCCAACTGGGGGGAGAGATAGCTCAGTGGTTTGAGCATTGGCCTGCAAAACCCAGAGTTGTGAGTTCAACCCCTGAGGGGGCCATTTAGGGATCTGGGGCAAAAATTGGGGATTGGTCCTGCTTTGACTAGATGACCTCCTGAGGTCCCTTCCAACCCTGATATTCTATGATAAGCTGCCCCAGTAAGTATCAAATTCATTTGGACTGACATATTGCAATAGTACAGATTTGCTTCAAGATTTTTAAAGAGGGGGCAACTTCTTGTTCTGAGCTTCGACAGCTATGATAGAAAGCTGCTACTAAGCATGATTTACTGATGTTATAATGAACCTGTACTGGAGAATTTGCTCTAAAGATGGAATTGAGACATCAGTGGCCCTAGGCAGTGACATAGGATCTAGCCTATGCATTTTTAAAAATCTTGTCCTGCAGCACACAGTAAAGAAAATGTATTCAGGCAACCACTTTGCTGCAATTTCAGATACATCATCATTTGTTGAACATTAACAGGGGTCCGGAAATATTGGATCCGAAGCTCAAAATGGCCCCAGCACTTTTGACACTACCGTGACTAAGAGAAGAAAGAACGGCGAAGGAGATACCTGGAAGTTAGTGAGGAGAGCAATCCCGCTGTCAACAGCTGTCCTGCGGATCACATAATTATCATGGACGAACTTGGTGTTGCTGTTGGGGAGGTTAATCACCAGGTCTATGTTCCCATCTTTTATCAAGCTGAAAAGACAATACCGAAGACACTAAGGGATACTTTGCTTACTGAAAATCCTCAGTGAACGTATGTGTGTTCAACTGAAGAGCACTGGCGTTTTTAATTCACTTTAAAATGTAATTTTAAAATGTAATGAGGAAGGACAGGCTAGTGGATAAGGCATTGCACGGGGACTCAGGAGCTCGGGGTTCACTTGCTGGATTTGCCTGTGTGACCTCGACATAGGGCTAAATTCAGCCTTCATGTAACTAGGTGCAACTCCATTAAGGGCCTGATGCTGGGAACTGTTGAGCACCTGCAGTGCCCCTTCATGGCTGCAGGAGGTGCTCAGCACCTTTAAAGGTTCAGATCCCAACTGTCCTAATTTAAAGCTACGACATACACTGCTGCATATGCTAGAGTGTAGTCATATACTGGTGCTTTGGTGAGGTATGAACCTCAATGACGTGCCAGGAGCCTAGGAAAGACTTGGAGTAAAATTGCTCCAATGCTATAAGAAATGGGTGCTATTAATTACACGCTTCTTGATTAAACAGGGGTAAATTTCTTTCTCATCACAATTACAGGCAGAGCTGAATACGCCTTTCCGCAGCAGAACAGTGACCCATAAAGCCCTGGAGTGAAATCCTGGCCCTAAAGAAGTCAGTGTGAGTTCTCCCACTGACCTCAGTGAGGCTAGAATTCTCTTCTCTCCCCACCCCCATGACTTCACTTTTTGCTGAAGACTCCCATCTTCTCCACAAACTGGGCTAAGCTCTTACCTCCTGATTGGGGGGAGGTTGGTAGTGTGGCTTTCCTGGGATGGCCAGGCCACAGGAGTTGTAGGTACACTGTTGGCATTGAGCCAGTTGGAAGTTGCTTCTGTGGCATAAAGCTGTATTGAGAGGGAAAATATATTATTGCCTACTTCATAACACAAATGCTTGTAATGTCACCATGCATTGCACTGTCTGGGTCTGATCAAATGAAATCAATAGAAAGACTCCCATTGATTTCAGTGGGCATTGGATTAGGCCCCATTTTGTGTGTCTTTATATACAGAGACACCCACCTGCAGAAGCATAACTTTCCCATTGTTTGTGTTATCAATGATCTTCTGACAGATGAGTGACAGTAAACAGCAGGTAATATTGCCAAAAAACACCTTAGGTGTCTAAGTCCCACTGACTTTCAACGGGACTTAGGTTCCTAAATCACTACTGTGAATGGTGCCATATAGAAAACAGATCAATACATCTAATATTTACATCAATACCCTGCAGCTGCCTGCCAGTTCTCCTTAAGGGCTTTCTATTAAATATGGTCTAATGCTTTACAGTCATGATGTCAATATTCTCTAGTGATGATGGATCCAAGATAACCCAGAAAACAGGTTCTACATTGGACACATAGTTGCCTCATTAAAAGTGAATTGAAAGACAATACAAGTTTGTACACCCTTAGATGCTGCTTTGTAATATATTAAAGGCCCCATACAGATTTTTCACCATAAAAGGATTTTTCCTTCCCCTTTTGTGTTTAAAAATAGGACTTCCTGGCTTGCTTCTTTTTCTTGGAGAACTCTGCAAGCCTCTGGAGGACCTGTATCATCACTGCTGTATCACATCACTGCTGCAGGCTGAAAATAGAGCTGCCGTTCTTCCAGCCTTGAAAGCAAAAACCTCTGGCTCTAGCAAATTAATCCTGTTTGTTCAATTTAATAATTGTTCAGAGTTTTAGTTGTGTAACGCTCATTGACTCTGACAGGAACAATTCCGCTAAAAGTCCTTACTGCACTTTGAAAACGTAGGTGGTATGCCTCTCTTGTTTTCCTTTGTCCTCGTCTCAACTCAGAGGATCTCAAGAAGTCATTCTGCTGCCCCTTGACCAGATTTCACATCAAAACCTAGCTTTAAAACCCAAAGCAATGTACCTTGAAACCTTCTTCATGCAGCTGCTCTGCTACACCAAGGAATTTGGGACGGAAGGAATGCTGAAAAGGAAATGCAAAAGAGAGCATCAAAGCTATGGTCTAGCAACAGGGCACTTTCCCCTTCACTGGACACCATGGGGCTTTTTCAGAATATGTTAAGAGGGAGATATATTTCTTTGCTTGGCCAATCTGTGGCTGCATGTGTGGATGGGGGTGTGTCCATTTTTTTCCTCCTCACTAGATGGCTTTCTGTGTCATTCTCCTTTATGAAGACACTTGAGGACATGTGCAATATTGTAACATTACAAATTAATTGCCTGGTATGAGACTGAAGCCCAAATCCCACTATCAGCCAAGATACCTCGACATGCTAACACAATACATCCCCCAGAGTGTTTTACTGCCATTATTACATGGCCCTGCAAAATAAATGTCAGGACACCCGGACTTTTATAGCCTACTTTACAAGTCTCCTCCTATGGTTTTAGCTACCATTCTTTTTAAGGCTGCTCTATAACACTTGATTTCAGGGACAGCTACAGCAGTGCCTGGTCTCAAACCCAGAAAAACTATCAAGAAGTAGCTTCAAATGGGAAACACGGGCTTTGGGCTGCTTTTGGGTGCCATGTTTGCAATTATACGACAATATCCAGGGAAGTCACTGTTTGTGTGCACACTTCACATACATACACCACCAACTTGCCTAAGATTTAGGCACCCAATTTCCATTAGAAACTAAGGAAGTTGGGTGTCCAGATCCCCTTGGCACCTTTGAAAGACTCTCTCATAATGCACTTGCAAACCCAGCAACCATACCGAAGAAACAAAGACGTAGCATCTTTTATACATTTGCGTTTGACTTTACGTTCATCAGGCATTTTAGGGCACAATGCAAATAACATTCTAGTAAGGACATATGCTGCTTCTGTACTTTGGGGGTTTAAGGAGTGCAGAGATCAAAAGCAATGTGTGACCTTTTCACTGTAAAGTCATTCTGAATCTCAGCTGTAACGTGGCTCTGACCAGTAAAGAAGCAAGATTATGCAAAACACTTTCCTCACTGGAACTGCTGATGCTCTAACCCTCGCAGAGGTCATGAAGGGCAGAGGAAGAAAGAAAGTGAGTCAACAAGTCTTTTGAGCTCTACAGACTCTGGCAAGAACCTCATAATAAAGTCATTTCTGTTCTATACACTAACTGGAGAATACAAATATACAACATGACATGATTGGCAGCTTCCCAGCCAGAGAATTGCTCTGCCTTCTGGTCAGAGGTGTTGGCTTTCACAACAATCTTATAAACTTCTATCAAACCTGTACTGAACACTTGTGACACACAAAACAGCCTCTCCACAAAAAGAAATTACATCTGTCAGCTTGCATCTGAGCAGCCCCAGATTTAGAAGCTGACTGAAAGTACCTGTGTAAGAAACCATGAGTAACTAAAGAACAAGCAGATTTAGTTACTGGAAGGTATTTATTGCAGGAGGGTGACGCTTATTTCTTTTCTTTAAAGGAAAAGTTTTATAGCCTGTAATATCCTTCTTGCACTGCTGGGACATCTGGCTAGTGGTAAAGGGACAGATCTTCGACTGGTGTAAATCAGGGACTTCAATGGAGTTACATCAATTTACACCAACATCTGGCTCAGTAGGCAACTACATAATCTTGATTCTGATGCTTTGATCGTGAGCTTTGCACTTAAGTCTAGTGAGGGGCAGACAGCAGGTTTTGCTCCTAATAATCTAGGATGGTCGCTGTGATACAGGGTTACGCTGAAACTACAGGCTCAGAGAGATGGGATTTAAAAATAAAACACTCCTTTAATGTTCTCAGCATTTCATGGCTATCAGCACAGATGTAAGACAGATGCAGTCCATCCTATAGGCATCACTGAATAGCCCAATCAGGAAGGAAAATGAAAAGAGCTTTTCAACTATTCTTGTATAAAATATTTAATGGCAAATATAGGGTTCTAGCCACCCCCACATTCCACAGCTTCACAAGATTCTCCATTATTAAAAAATACAGCAGACTGTTAGGACACAGATATTCAGGCCTGTCTGTAAAGGCCTATGCTCTAAGAATGTAGGTGTATTCTTATCACTTAGCTAGTTATAGAGGTATAAAAGAAAGAATCAAAATCACTGTCTGCCAGTGTAAGGGCCTTCTCTTACTGTGACGGTCTGAGGCCCTGTGCTTAGGCTAAGGCCTTTGCCTAAGCAGCAGAGGCAGCCATAAGCTGGGAAGCGACCGGTCACATCCTCACATTCCAAACTAATCACATTGAAATAAGGTGCTATTGGGCTGTTAGGAATACAGTCCTGTCCTGATAATGCCTATCCCCTCCAGAGAAAGGGAAGTGCCTAGAAGATGTAAAAGGAAACTTAGTTTGATAGCATCCTGTCTGGCAAGAACTCACTTATCAATAGCTGGGATGTGAAATCCCCATTTCTTTGTTGTTCTATCACTGTAGTCCCAATTTCCCTATTGTTTGTCTGTGTAATCTCTGTCTGGTTCTGTGATTGTTTCTGTTTGCTGTATAATTAATTTTGCTGGGTGTAAACTAATTAAGGTGGTGGGATATAATTGGTTAAATAATCATGTTCCAGTGTGTTAGGATTGGTTAGTTAAATTTCAGGAAAATGATTGGATAAGGTATAGCTAAGCAGAACTCAAGTTTTACTATATAGTCTGCAGTCAATCAGGAAATGAGGGGGTGAAATGGGAACAGGGAATGGGGCTGGGGGAACTGGAATCATGTTTTGCTAAGGGGGGGAATGGGAACAGGGACACAGGTGCAAGGCTCTGTGGTGTCAGAGCTGGGAAGGGGAACACTAAGGAAGGAAACTGGAATCGTGCTTGCTGGAAGTTCACCCCAATAAACATCGAATTGTTTGCGCCTTTGGACTTCGGGTATTGTTGCTCTCTGTTCATGCGAGAAGGACCAGGGAAGTAAGCGGGTGAAAGAATAAGCCCCCTAACAGAGACCCTCAGTTGTTGTAAACAGGAATAGCTCCATTTAACTTCAGTGGAGTGCCACTGATTTCGACCTGCCGAAGATCTGACCTGTAAAGTTCTGTGGAACGCACGATTATGATCTGTGACCTGACTTGGCTGATAATCCAACCAGAATTTTGTTGCAAGGAAAAGGAGAAGTAATGCCTCTTTGCTATTTTTAAGGTGGCTACTCCATTAGCAGCGCTTAGGAAAGCACATTGTCTAGTGGCCTCTCTAAAAGGGCTGCCAGGACTAGAAAGAGATACTAGGACGAAGCAGTTGGAATGTCTCAAAGATGCTGTGTGTCATTAACTACAAATCTTTGGTTCCATTTACAATGTTTGATCAATAACTTAGCTGAGCATTTGAGCCTTTAGTGGGAACAATAGATGCCAGAAGGATACAATGTTGAGGAAAATTAAAGATATCCCTTTTACTTCTGGTTTTGTTTCTCCATCCTATGAGGCATGTACTCTCCTCATCTCTGGATAGTTAATACAAATGAGACAAAGCCATATTAGAGTGAAGAAACACAATATGCTAAGCAAGGGCCCCCTAGTCCCATTCAGGGAAGCTAACTTTGCCACCATTTTGGCTCCTTTTTTCTACCTTTTATAACTCTGATGGCTCAGCAGGACCTAAAAGTCCAGCCGGGAAAGCAAATGAAGCAGTTAATCACTGACCACTGAAATGTCCGAAAGGGAACGTTTATGTTCAACTCAGCTGGCCTAACATCCCCTGCAGATCAAATGTACCACCTGTGTAATAGTGTAATGAACCGGTGATCATCCCAGTACATCAGCGCCCTCTCCTGGATGGATTCAGCCGTTCAGCTGAGTGCATCACAACAGCTAAGAGAGACCATCCTGTAGTTCAAGAGCCAGGAGCCTGTGCTCTGGGAACTCTACCCTGCTATGACGTTCTGAATGATCATGGCATCTATCACAGTGAAGTCCTTGGTGGCTATAAGAAAAGGAGTACTTGTGGCACCTTAGAGACTAACCAATTTATTTGAGCATAAGCTTTCGTGAGCTACAGCTCACTTCATCGGATACATACTGTGGAAAGTGTAGAAGATCTTTTATACACACAAAGCATGAAAAAATACCTCCCCCCACCCCACTCTCCTGCTGGCAATACTATTCAGTTTGTTTCTGAATCTGTATTTGCTACATGAGCATGTATTGCCACCGTGTCAGCTGGAGTTATCTGTTCTAATGTATGTGAATGAAATAAGAATGGCATTTCCTACTGTTATAAACCACCTCCACCCTCTCATGGCTCATTATTTACAGAGACGGGGGCTCCTTTTTTCCTGCCTGTTTATAATGGTGTCTGCTCACGCCACTATACTTCATTTATACCTCTCATTGTTTCAAACACACATCACTCTGGAGTTTAGTTATCTAAGAAACACACTGTGCCGAAGCACTGGGAGAAGGGTGTATTCCCCTGATTTGTTGTTTTCTTTTCCAACTGTACAACACTCATAGAAAAGGACAGCCCTTTGTGCACTCTTTAAAGTTTGTTTGGGTTTTTCTTTTTGTGAAAGACCTTGGTCCCAAGCACCATTTGGCTCCCGTTAACAGGTGCTGGTGCAGATGTCACACTAATCCTTTACATAACTCAAATCACTGCTCACTCTCTGTTTCCCCTGCAGCACTGGCATCAGGCACACAGGCTCAAATTTTACACATCAGTGCTTTCTTGAGCTGGTATTTCAAAATGTTAGCCCTACAATGATTAGCTGTGAAGATACCAACTGCAGGGCATGCTCTCCATGGGAAGAGCCCAGGGTCTGACATTAAACGATCTCTGGATGGCAAGAAAGCGCTTTGATGCACGTTTGTAGTAATTAGCAGCAGTGGTTTAAATCCATTTATCATTCTGATGAGTCTAAGAAGGAGGTTGGGCTCGATGCTGTGTTCTCACTAGTGCAGTTGATTTACATGTTGCTTTGTAATCAGTCATCTCCTAGGCACCCTCCGCTGGCGGAAGAAGAGACTTTCCCCTACAACCCTTTCAAACTCCCCAAGGACTCACTTCTACCATTGAACCTTGGGGCCCAATTCACTCTTATGAGGATAGTGTCTGTAATAATCATCTACTGGCTGGAGAACCAGTGTTGTTTTAATTATTTTTTTATTGACTTTGTGCAACCATGTAGGATGCAAGCTCATTACAAGCACAGCAGTGGTATGGCACAGGGCCATCAATTGTTTTTATGGGACCCTAGAATTTTCCAGTCTCGGATGATGTGATTGATCATCGGGGGGACATACAAGACCTTGAGAAGATTTATGAGCATATCTGACTTCAGTATCTCCTGCAGATGGTAATTACTGCAGTGTCGAGAAACTGTACGTGGGTTGTTGTTTTTCCCTGGCTTTTTTTATCCTGAGATGCATATTCTCATTACAGATCCAGAATTGTAAATGGGCCAGGCCAAATATCTCCTTAGCTCCCTCTGCAAAAGCCCTTGCAATGAAGGACTTCCCCAATGACACCATTTAAACGTGCTGCCACTTACAGTGATTTGGAGGGAATGCTGACAGTAAGGGCTGCATCCGCAGATTCAGGGCCCAAACTGGAAAAGAGCCATTAGACCCAGAAAAGGTTGATCTGAGATTCCACGAGGTGGCCCTGCAGGCAGAAAGCGCTGTGGTCTACCATGGGTTCTGGGGATATAGTATATAGGATGGTTTGGGTTAAGAAATAAGTAGAAGTTAGGTCTGGGGCTTAAGTTAGCCTACATATAGAGGAGTGTGGGAAAGTGATAAATTGGAAACAGAGTGTCATGGGAAAGTAAGAGTTAGCAAGGACATAACCCAGGGTTATGTTACCTTTATGTTTTGGTTATAGTTGGTCTGAGTAAGGTTTTAATGAGTGTTTTTGAGAACTGTGAATGTTTTATTAAAATGCTATCTATACTGACAGTATGGGAAGGACAATGGTGCAGATGTTAATTTAAATAATGTGTAACATCAAGACCCAATAAGAAGGTGACGGACATCTAATTGTGGTATAGGGCTGTTTAATGTTAATTAGCATTATAATGGCATATAAAGGGAGTCAGGTTTCAGAGGGGTAGCCCTGTTAGTCTGTATCAGCAAAAACAATGAGGAATCCTTGTGGCACGTTAGAGACTAACACATTTATTTGGGCATAAGCCATGAAAGCTTACTTTACTCTGTTGTCAGTGGACTGATTGATACATCACTTCATCTTTGTCTGTGAGTATAATAGTAGCATTTGTGTAAGCAGTAACTGCATGTCTGTTTGCTTAACTAACCATTTTGCTTTTGCATGAAGTTTGGCTGTATCATTCCAAGTGTCGCCTAGTGGTCCTCTACTAAATATGTCTTCTGAAACCAACCTAGAGGCTTGAACCTGAAAACTAAGTTGGGTTTTATTGCACCTTTATCTTTTAACCGTGTCGTATTAATTGGGAATATTTCAACATCAAGGTAACAGGGAGCACAAAGGAGCGGGACTGGGTGCATCACAGCACTGCTTTGTCTTGGTCCCACTCCTGTTTCACAGCTTCCTGCTGTAAGTGCCCGGTGCTGCATGCTTCCAGCTGGCTGATAGCAGCAGCATCATGAGGCAGAGTGCCGGCTGCAGACCCCAGCAGGCAGAAGAGGAAGTAGCCATGCATACTGATCTCTGACCCTACCAGCTAATTGGTGCCACCCTTTCACTCCTATTAGGCAGCCAAGACAGCAGAACTCAGCCTGAGGAGATCCCTGCCCCTCACATATACTGAACTGTAATATACTTTGCAAAAATCTTTCATCCTAGGAGACTCTACTACAGCTCTGTCTGGCCATGCAATTTTGGTGGAGACAGAGGGACAGAGATGGCCATTTTCTGTACAGATTATTAAGTGTGCAGGTTAGCAGAGTTCCACTTTATGGGCTTGCGGGATGCCTACCTAATGGGCTTCTGCAGCAGTGTGGCTATGATCTGACAGAAAGCTCAGGCCCCAGGACCAGAGAGAAATGCATGAGAGTCACAAGCACTTTGTGGGAACAGGGGGCAGATTTTGATTTCTTGTTGGGGTGGATCTTTGGTTAGATATGATCTGGGCTTCATCCACCACAGTGAGGCAACTCAGACCCGTCTCTGCCCGGGTCTCCCAGTGCAGGGGTCCATGGTCTCAACTCTGCCCACAGATATACTCCTCTACAGCCCCCATCAAAGCCAATGGTCGCTACGTGAGCACAGGTGAGGGAGAGATCACCCACTATGTGGAATCCAGTAAAAATCCTCCTCTAGCAAGAGAGTACACAGGTTTACTACTCATTCCCGCTAAATACTCACACACCACTGTCTCTTGTGGCTGCACAAGGACCCTCATGCAGAGACCTTCCATTTAAAGCCAACATAAATAAGTGAATGGAAAGTGAAGTGCCAGTTACGCCATCTCTATACCGTCTTCCCTTTTTTGCTCTGATTTGCAAACTCTTGATGCTCACCTGGATTCCAACCAGAATTCCCTTCTGTGGAAACTTAAATCCCGTGGAGAGCATTGCCTTCAGGAAGGCAGAATGGATGCTCTCCCCGAAGCAAGCAACCTGGGAGGGAAGAACAAGGCAGAGGAGTGAGAAACAAACAACAACTAAAAAAACATTATGGAACATTTTGTTTAAGGCGTGCGCGTTTCCCCTCTTTCTGTAGCACCCGGCTTGACTTCTTTTGCACCAACAGAGTAAAAGCAGATCAGCACAGATGAATCTTACATTTTTAATTAAGCAATAATGAAGGACTAAGCAATCTTTTACTCTCAAGCAGCACACCATGGAGCAACATAAATGGATTCTGCTCTGAGTTATTTGGACACCAAAACACAGCGTCTGGTTCACAGCATGTGAGCTTGTAACACAATGTTTAATATGACTTAATGCTTAAATAACAGCAAATATTAGACATGCAACTGTGTGCTGGTGCCTGAATGTAAAGTTTGCAGCAGGAAACAGAAGTTCTTTGAGATATGTGGTACCTATCTGTATCCCACACATGGGTATCCATACGTGCTGGAGTCCAGAAATTTTAAAAAGCAGTCAGCAGTGTCCACTGGCCCACACATTCACAGTAGGTCTGCTCATGCTCCCAACCAAGGAAATAAGAGGCAGAGTGGCTTGATGCCTGTCCAGTTCCTCTTCTTACCATGGATTCAACAGGATCCGTAGCAGAGTGGAAAAGGGCAGGTGGTGGACTACAGATAGAGACCACGCATCTCGAAGAACCTCCTTTTCCAGGTAAGCAACCTCCATTTCTTCTTTGAGAGCTGGTCCCTATGTGTATTCCAGATGTGGGTGACTGACAAGCAGTGCTCAGACTGGAGGGGGGTGTGAGGAAGCTGGCAGCATAGATGAATGCAGTACTGCAGTTCCCACTGCTGCATCCACAGGAAACGCCTGAATTAGCGTGAATGTCTTGCAAATGTGTGGCCGCTCTGCATAAGTCTAGTATTGGAACGTCCTGCAGGGATGCTGGAGAGGCAGCTTGCGCCCTCATGGAGCGTGCCCTGACTCCGTCAGGAAGAGGCATGCCTGCTAACCTGTAGCACTCCAAGATGCACCCAGGAACGCACTGAGAGATTCTCTGAGAGGATATGGCTTGAGCTCGTGATCTTTCTGCTATGGCAAGAAAAAGTCTTGGTAATTTTCTGATAGGTTTGGACCTTCGCAGATAGAACACCAAGGACATCCCTCTGACGTCGAGGGAATGAAGTCTTGTCTCTTTGGCAGAAGCATGGAGTTTCGGGGAAAGGACAGGTAAGTGGATACTTTGGTTTATGTGGAATTCAGAAGAAACCTTGGGGAGGAACTTAGGATGGATAGAGGCAAAGGGATACCTTTTTCCTGTGAAAAACCGTATACGGAGGGTCTGCCATGAGGACTCCCAACTCGCTCACCCTCCCGGCTGAAGGGATAGCAACTAAAAATGCAACATTCATGGACAGGCGGGACACAGAGCGTGTCATCAAGGGATTAGATGGTGGTGTGGTGAGTGTTGACAGTACAAAACCGAGGTCCTATTGAACTATAGGTTTGATCCCTGACCAGTATCAATGATGAGTCCAGAACCATGTTCCTAGATGGAACCAGAGGATGATAGTCCTTGTGTTTTGGAGCTGGAATCACCATTGGAACCAGTGGATCTTTCTTCTTGCACACTTTACCCTCCACCCTTTACCCTCCAGGGGCTTTCAGTGGTACCATCCTTTAGGACCTGTGAGCGAAGGCTCACCCAACCTTGATGGGCTTGGGGAGGGATTACATCTCTTGTGGACAGTCCTGAACAGGGACCTGTCCTTGTGACAATGAGAGTGCACCCTACTCTCACCAGAAGTCCTGGAGGAAGAGTCCTTCTGGGCTTAGGAGCTGCTGACTCCACTCCTAAGCAAGAGCTTAGATGGGCACTGCTCATGTGTTGGGGCCGATGTACAGTGGGTCTCCCTGGCCCAGATCAGAATGGGGCCTGACAGCATTCTCGATAAGATGCTTCCTGGGACAAAGTTCACAAGCTTGGAGTGTTCTTGGTGGAAATGACTACAAATATGGCATTTTGCACAGATATGTATCTCACCCAAACAGTAGAGGCAGTGTTGGTGATCATGGCTCATGGAGAATAAGCAAGGGCAGAAGACGTAATTCTTGAACCCCAGGAATGTGGGCAAAGTCCCAGACTACCAGGAGGGAGTCCCCAGTAGAGGGAAAAACAGTAACTACACTATAAAGCTCTAACTATACTAATATAAAAGCTGTGAAGAATAAAACTATTTACAAATCTATTTACAGGTTCTATCAAGAGAGAAACTCAGGCCACACAGTGTTAAAAAGCATCTGGAGAAGCATTGGCCTGCACTGTCTCTTATGCCCTTGGGCCGGGAGCATGAGGAGATCTACTGCACATGTGCGGGCCAATGGACTCTACTTGTTACAATTTCCAGAGTCAGGCATATGGCACACATGTGTGCCCACATGTGGACGACACATAGGGACCAACTCTCAAAGACGAATGCATGGTTGCTTGTCGCGTGGCTCTAAGCATTTATTTATGGAAAGAGTTCAGAGACCATAAATAAATAAGTAAATAAATATCTCGCTCTTATATAGTGCTTTTCATCAATAGAGCTCGAACTGCTTTACAAAGGAAGTTAGTATCATCGAGTAACATGATGTTCCAGTGAAACCTCAAAGAGTCCATTGATTGTAGATGGTAATTTTAGGTTGTACCAAAAAACCCACAAACAATAAACAGACACCTTGAGAAATAAATGCTACTGAAACTCCTGGAGGTTGGCTCAATGATGGCCTTCAAAAAGTCAGCATTTGATAATAGCTATCACGTGGTTACTTCCTTTTCCAAGAGGAAGGCTGTGGTTTCTCAGATGCCACTGTTTGGTAACACAGTGACTATTGTACAGCTCTTTGTACTGCATGCAGTATTTTAGATTGCTAACAGGCACTATTTTCTAGGGCTGGTCAAACATCGTCAAAATATGCAATTTCGTTGAGAATTTTCATCACAATTTTGAATCTTGACCAAAAAAAAAAGGGTCTATTGATATTTCTAAGACTTCTCACAAACATTTTCTCTCTTTCTTTTTAATCATTTCTACAGGTGGTTGAAAAAGAGGGAATCGTGAAAGAGACCTTCATTGAAATGTTGAGTTCAGAGGAAAAAAAAAAACAGGGATGAAAACTTTGTCTCACTTTTTGACCAACTCTCTCATTGTCCTTCCCAGTGAAACACATCACACTGTATTGCTCAGTATATCGAGACACACCCATACTTGTAGTAAACAGAAACCTTGGGGAAATGTCAAGGACAAATTACAGTTTACCAGCAAATATTGAAAAAAAACAAGGGAAAAAATTCATGACAATTAGCTTACTGCTTTTTCATTCAAAAATCTTGATTTTCTCCACATTTTACCCACTATTAGACTGGGAGTGGTGCTCAGGTCAGTCTGGGTAATAGCCAGGTGTTATTACTGTAACAGCCTACAGCTGAAGCTAAAACTCATCCTTTAAGCCAGGGTTCTCAAACTTTTGGCCACATGAATCAGTTTATCACACCAACACCTGGATCGCAGCTGCTTGCTCCAACTCAATTGTGCAGGTTCTAAACTACGCTGATGCTTGGATGACTCCATCTGTCAGACTTGCAATATCAGTGTGTGGCTGGTCACCTACAGATTCATCATGGATGTATGGAGAAGGCAGAGTAGAGCACCAGTCAGGCCCGTCGAGAGAAATTTGGAGCCCTGGTACATTTTGTTCGCTGGGGCCTCACCCCACAGGCTGACAGTGTCCTTTTTGCTTATATTTCACTTATACTTCAGCCTTGTATTCATCAAATGTATTTATTTATGGAAATATTGGTACTTTATTCACACAGACCTTAGAGACATTTGTGGGGGGGGCTGAGCTTGGAGCCCCCTCTTACCCGCACTCTAGTCAGTCCTGGCACCAGGCTCCAAAACCAAAAGTGCCAATACCAATGGCACTTTTGCTAATGGTTGGGAACTGCTACTTTAAGCAAAACACAGCCTGTGCCTTCACTGGCACATTTGGTGGATTCAAGCCCAGCGCACATCATGTGTGTGTTAAAATGTCTTTGTAGCATAACTGAGCATTTTACCAGTAGAGAGTTATCATCCTTACTTCATATGTAAGAAAGATCTTCATAACAATCATGTTTCATGGCATTTATGAATATGGATCTTTCCAATTTGTAAAAATTAATAATCCCTCCTTTATGACTAAAATATTCTCTACCTCCATCTAAAGCTCAAGAAAAGTTATTCTCACTCCTTGGCTACATTTCTACATTTCTGTTCTTTTCTCTTCTCCCCCCCCCCTCCATCACAATGAGTCAATTCCCTTCTGAAAGTAGGAAGGACACGTGTGTTTTTTTCTGTCCATTAATTACTATGAAAGCAAATCAGCAGCTGTACGGATTTCACATGCAATATGAAGAGCAGGCTAAAACAGTACCAGAGAGAAGCAGGAAACATGAGGTTATTTCAACCCTACATGTAGGCCTGATTCTTATTTATAGTAAGATTCCTTTACATGACTCTGACAGTGGGCTTTGTTCCTGTTATTGCCTATTCCAGCATGTGTTCCCTGGAATGGGTTTCAGAAACTCATCAGAAAGTCATAGCGTGTCCACAGCAAGGTTGGAAAAGACAGCCAAACCCCAACAGTTGTACCTGGAGTTAATACTTCAACTGCTACACTTTATTCACACTTGCTCTCTCTCTCTCATTTTGCTCCCTGGCACACATCTCGCTGGTTTCCAGGCAACCATAAAAATATCACCACACATATTTGTTGCTAGTAAGTAACCTGTACATTCTGAGACCAAATACTCATGACCTGGAGTCTGCTGTTGGCATTCTGACGTGCATCGATTGGGATTCTGAAGGCTGTATATACATGTCTGTCAGGAATTAGGCGATTCATAAAATGTACTGACACGCTAAGAACTTTCCAGAACCTGACAGCTCTCTTTGAGAAAGACATTTCATCTTTCATGGAAACCCTCGCTGACTGATGGAATTGAGGCACAGGCGAAGAGGGACATCCAGTGGCCAAATACATTTTATTCTTCAGGGGAATGCCTTTGGTTGTTTTTTTTTTTTTTAGAGACAAGGCAGGTATCTGTGTGTTGGGGGAGGGAAAGAAATCCCAATTTTACATTTTTGTAAAGACTTTGGTTCTTTTCAATACAGCATACAGATTCCATCCAGATACTTGCACTTATGAGATCATTAACAGTATCTGTTAAAGAAAGCTTAGTAAAAAATGTGAACGGTACCTCCCCAGTGGAAGCCATCTCACATCGGAGAATAGGGTCAGCATCTCTCAGTCGGGGCCAGGAGAACATTGGAGCCTGGCAAAAGGAAGGAAAAGAATATAAGGGAGACTGGGTATTAAATGAATTAGAATTCAGGTGTATAGATTACAGAAGTGAGAGATATACAGGTCCAGGTTATGTACAAGGTGCATAAGTGTAAGAGAAACATTGGTCTAGGTTGATGACCAAAAAGAATACTAGGCAAATGGATTTCAGGTATCCCTAGAGCCTCGGTCAGGGAATGGGATAAATGATCATGGATTTGACCAGCAAAATGTCCCTGTGAGTAACCTGAGGCAGGATTTCTAATAAATTGTGACACACTGTGATTTTTAAGAGCCTATTTAACACAGAAAGGCCATTGGATGTCTGATTCCCGAGACAAAGAGACAGATGCGCTGCTCTCTGAGACACACTAAGTGGTACTGATTAGATATTTTTGCAAAGGAGCATTCTTCTGTCAGGAAATACCATTTCATTCAAATAAAGGTTTTCCATGGGATTGTGTCAACTTAGACTAAGCTTTCAATGGAAAGCTGCCTTGGTTCCTGCCAGCTCCCTCAGCTGCCTCCCCAGGCTCCCTGGCTCCAGGCTCCTCACCACCCAGCTGGTGAGCTAACGGGGAGCTCAGCATTCACAGCTCCCCGGCTCCTCAGCAGCGCACCTAGCAGGCTGCTGCAAAGTTGGGGCTCTCCTGGGTTTCCAGGTTCCCTGGCTTCACAGCAGCCTGCCTGGGTGTCCAACCTGAGCAGCCAGTTCCAGATGTTGGGCAGCCCAAAGAGCCACCTGTCCAGAGCGTTGGGCAGCCCAAGCAGCTGGCTCCCTGGAAGGCAGAACTCTGGACAGCTCAACTCCCCTGCCAGCCAGCTTCCTGGGCTGCTGAATTCTTGTTGCTCTTATAGCTGTGCTGGCTTCGCAGCGAAACACAGCAAAAATATATGTCAGTCACCCAAATCAAGAAGCTATGACTCTGACTACATCAGGGAGCAGATCTATTGAGAAAGAAGGTGACATTTTGACAGGCTTTTTTCAGAGCTTTTAAGAAACAAAATCCCATTTTCATGCAAATGTTCCTAGAAATAAAAATGTGGAAGAGGGGTACGGAAAATACAGGTGTGTATAATGAGGATTGTGTCTCTATAGAATATTTTTCAAAGTTCAAAATGTTTCCAACCTATTAGCAAGTCTTTAAATTTAACAATACCAAATAAACACAGCACATCAGCAATGCAAGAGCTTCCCAGTGAAATCTCCAGGACCAAATCTGGGAGAGCTCCTGAAAGAGATGTAACTCTGGACCGTTTAGCTAACAAGACTGCAGGATCCATGGGATAAACTATTAAAACCCCAAAACATTAATTTCAGAAAACTTGACCACAGGTATAAAACAAAATTTGAAGCTTCTTCATGATATGGCAGTTAGGTGGCTACTTGCCTTATCTAAGTCAGCCATCAACCTCCGTTATATTCTAGTAGGATAGCACAGTTTGTTTTGGACATTAGATTGGTAGAGGGAAGTCGCATTCATTCCCTGTAAGTGTATTCACTCCCATATACAAGATATACTCTCAATAAATGTAAAGTCTTGCTAACAGTTCTGAAAATTCTGAACTTTGAAAAATATTCTATTTAGGCACATTTCTACTTATACATCCAGCAGATTGTCTGCACTTCTCTTCCACATTTTACTTGAAACATCGGCCTGAATACAGAACTTTATTTCTTGATGTGTGCTCAAAATGTCTAGAGTACCTATCATTTACGTAAGTGTACAGGTGTAGACTTAGATAGGGTGAAATGTTGGCCCCATTTAAGTCAAGGAGAGTTTTGCCATTGACTTCAATAAGGCCAGGGTTTCACCCATAATGTACTAGTCATATTTTCAAAAGGAGATGCCCCCTGAACCCTTTTTTTTAAAAAACACACAAAACTCCAAACCTAAATCCTTGGGCATGCAATTTTGGGACACTGAAAACTCAGATTTGTGCACACTTCTCAGACAGCGCTAGCAAGAGGTTTAAACTTGGGCTGTACAGTTTTGGATATTCACATTTAGAGCCCAAGTTGAAGTTAATTTGAAAGATGGCTCATGACATTCAAACCTCACAAATGTCTATAAGACCATTGTGTCAATGGATAACATTTTCTTTGATTCTTCTTATACTGTAAAATTCCCACCCACCGCCATTGTTGTAATAAAAGATTGAAAAGATCTATTGCATTACCCAGTCCATCTCCTTTCCCAGGCAGGATTGTTCTCTATTCATTTAAAGGTAGTGAAGAGATGGACTCCTAATGTCGACCCTATTAACAGGAGCCAGTGCAATTTCTCTGCTGCTTCCTTCATCTCATTGTATTTTAAAGCCATACCTTAATCCCAACATATTCAGAAGGGATAATGGGCCGTTCCAGTGTAGGCAGGGATGACTCATCGATCTTTTCTCCAATCATCACCTTTGTGGCCACATCAATGAAGTCCACGCCAATAGTCTTGGACACAAAGGGGAAGGAGCGTGAAGCCCGCAGGTTGCACTCTATCACCTGAGGAGGTAAAAAGTAGATACTTCAGTGCCACAGATTTGTTAAGCAAAGAGATAAAGCCCCTCCTTGGAATGCTAATTCACAAGTGTAAGCATACTCTGGAGGTTTCTGGAAGCTAGTCACCGTTGTTGCTGGGGTAGCACTCACAGTAGCTGGAGAGAAATCTCTCCAGATTCCCATATAAGAGGCACATGCAGGCATGAGAACTGTGGTCAAAGATTCTGAGTGTTGGGAGCCCACTTGATATGTGCTCTTTCTATGGTCACGCACTGCTTCTGTTGTGAGTGAAGGTGTGTTCAGGTAAGCATCTGGGAACACGGATGTCTGGGCCCGTAGCTGGAGTTTGTTTAGTGATAAAAGCTAGGAACAAAGATGGGCAGTGCCCATCACAGAATCTCACATGGGGTTTGAAGGTAGAGGAGGAAACAGGTTATGTGAGAGACAGCGAGAATGAACTGGGGCAAGAAAGGAAGAGGAAAGATGGGTGGAAAAGAGAAGGAGATCACAAGAGAAGAGGAAAGAGAACAAAGGCAGACAGGGCTGGGAAGATCCACTCTCCAACTAGTAGTTCAACCAGATCTTGTACAGACCAACAACACTCTAATCTGGTAAAATCTCCCATGCTACGCCACAGCTCCCAGCTGCCCTTCCAGTCACAAACCTCCCCCTTTCACACATGGCCAGTACTCACTTGACTTTCCCCATTACTGACAGCAAGCAAAGCACCCATTAATGATGGTCATGAAAGGTCAGACATTGGCAATACATCTGTTATTAATAGCTAGTAATACCACACTCTTTAAAGATAACCTTTTAGTGGCCCACAAACGTGTTTTGTCCTTTTCACGTCCACCCATACTGTCCTTCTAGCTTTTTAGCATGCTGCCCAGAAAGAGCCGGACTACCGAAAGATCAGCGGGTGTAGGATAACGTCAAGATTGTGCTCAGTTAATAAGATGAGGCATGTGTCACATTCCTGTAAATCACATTTGGAAATGACCCTTTTGGGTGGGATTTGAGCACAGTCTCACACTATCATTTGCTGACAGACAGCAATTTCACAGAGCTTGCTTCACCCGCAGATTACAACATCGTGAAGGCAGATGGAGCTCTTTTCTCACACTGGACCACAGAGCGCTTTACAAAGCAGCGAATGACATATCAATGGCACAGAGATCCGTACGCTGTCAAACGAGGCCGGTATTATGCACACAGCCCCACCCTATGCACTACAGCATGCTGCTGCAATTGTCTTAGCCCCTCTGCTTTGGGGCAAGCACAGACAAAGGGAGCACTGGAGGGACACAAACTGAAACTGCTTTGAATATTCTCCTCCTAAACTGCGGTGGGAATTCTTACCAAGACATCATTTCCTCTGACCAGGAACTGAACATTGAATGGGCCAGAGATGGAAAAGGCACGTGCAATCTTCTTGGTGATAATTTTCACCTACAAAAAACAGGCAGCATAATGTTATTTATTACAAACAGATCCGCTCAAACGTGGCTTTCCTCACCCTTTGAGTTATCTCATTACTCAACCCTATTCTCTCATCCTCACAACCAGTAGCATCTTTTGGAGACTATTTCTATCCTATTTGCCTGAGGAATCCAGAGCCAGAATGTCCTCTCCAGGTGATGGGAATGAAAATGGAGCCTCCCACATTTAATCTCTACATGTTGAATGGTGACTCCCTAAACATTACACCCTACAGTGCAGGAAGGGGCGGTTCACATTTTTTATCAACTGAAGATAACTGGACCATGTTATACTGGGTTTCAGCTAAGTGCATATTTTACAGTTTGAAAGAAGTGCTTTGCCCTGAGGTTTTCCCAAAAGCCATTCAGCAGTATACTTGTGTCATCACAGATCAACAGTATCTATACCAATAGTACACTGGAATAAACTGGAAAAGGAGCCACCATCTCATGTCCTAGCCAAATACACAATGTCCCACAAGTTTAATAAAGGGGTTTATATACCTCAGTTCCATATTATGGACCATTGTGAGGAGCAAGTTTCTGGAAATTTTTGTAATTTAAATACTACTACTTGCTTAAATGCTCCTGAATATATAGGCATCTTCTGTGGAAGAGGAAATGTGATTCTGGGTCTTTACTTTCTGATCTGCCTATTCAATGTTAGTGAAACACTCACTTTCTCCAAGGCTCCTTGGCTAATAGTCTGTGTGGGCAACATCAAGGTGGCATCTCCAGAGTGAACTCCCGCATCTTCCACGTGCTCAGAGATAGCATGTGAGACGACCTTTGCAAAGAAAAAGAGTCACTGATCATCCAGTCTGACATGCCCAGCTACATACTCACCTCCAGGTCCACTACAAAGAAGAGTCCTGCACAGGCCCATAGGGAGAGATTAAAACAGATGGGGAATCAAAACAAAAATGGATTTCTCCAGGCACTGAAAGCGAATTTAGCAGGAGTAATCAGTGATGCTGGACATCAAAAAGGACTAGGGAATGAAATTACGGCCATTGCTAACTTCTGTTCTGTAGCACCGCAAGCCGCAGTAACGTTAAGGAAAAGCAAATCTCCAGCTTCAGGATATCATCTGGTTGTCTGTGTGGTCCGGAGGAGGCAATTCCCTCCCATGTGCATCATTTCTACAAAGGGGTGGCTGTGTTGTGGATTTGTTTCACTTCCTTCTGAAGCAGCATGTATTGATCATTGCTGGAGGGAGGATAATGGACTTAATGGACCAATGATCTGATCTGTCACTGTGAATCCTATGTTCCTGTTTTAGGTCCCAATCTAAAGCCCAAAAGAAGTTCTTTCATTGACTCCAGTGGACACTGGATAAGGCCTTACGAGAAGCACTGTCGCTTTTGAATACTGAGTGCCAGACAGAGGGAAATGCTAAAGAAGCATGAAGAGAAAAGCAAAGGCCTTGATTAGGAAATGTGTGTCATCTAATGCTGGATATATTTACTCTCACACTTTCACCGTACGAGGAAGACTAAAGGCACAGAGAAAAGGAAGAAAGGCAAATCTTAAAACAGAAACTGCAGACTGAAGAACTACCAATGGTAGCCATCTTCATGAGGCAGAAGAGCAAGAAAATCTCAGGAGACTGCATATGTTTTCAGTTCATCCCTATTCAGCTCAGCTAGAAAGCATATCTATGCACCGTTGCACAAAAAACACATCTTCTACCAAGACTTTAATCAAACCCAGGTGGCTCACACTTTGCATGCCCCTGGGTAAAAACATAATAAAATAAAACAAAAAATAGGAGAAATTAAATATAAGGAAAAAACAAAATTCTTACTTTTCCAGCCTTGGCGACAGCATCCATTTCCACCTCTCGGGCTCCCTCGATGAATTTTGTGAGTACAACTGGGTGCTCCTGTCACCAGGACAAGACAGAAAATAAAACTTTTATGTGGAAGCATTTTTGGTACCGAGGGAGTGATCTGCCTTTGGCCATTGGAAACATTTTGGTGCACCACACCATGAGGGAAGTACTAATATCCTCATTTCAGAGGCAAACAAACTGAGGCCCAGAGAGATGAAGAATCCAGCCTTGCACAGGCTGAATGTCTCTTGAAAAGCGCTGCACAAGAGGTGCAGAGCCCTTTGAAGGATTGGGCCATGTGTGACTCACCACAGTGACAGAGGAAGTGTGTGGCAGAAAGAGAAATACAGCCCAGGGATGAAATCCTGACCCAATGAAGTTAATGGCAGCACTCCCATCCAGTGCACCCCCAGGGTCTTGACACCCAAACCTGTATCTTAACTACAAGACTAACCTTCCTCCTCTGAGACGGTCATAACCTCCTCCTGGTTTGGGTTACTGGTCCATAGGATAACTGGTTATCTGCACAACTGAGGACTTTGCACTACTGATTGTTTGCTCACTCAGTCATGTTACATATTTCAATTAATTCCCATCCCATAAGTGAATCCACTGCACTGCCTAACTCCCAGGTTTCCCCATTGATGAGCCGCCATTACTCATCCATGGCTCTCACCACATCCCCTCACCTGTATCAGTCACTTTCTTCTTCTTCCTGGCCTCCTGCACCCTCTGGCTCACCTGCTCCATATGAGACAGCTCACCCCCTTCCACCACTTCCCTATCTCTGTCTCCCTGTCTCCTCACACGCACAAAGCCCGGGTCCCGCTGCGGATGCCACCACCCTCCATGTCACTCCCACACAATAACATGGGTGTCATCTTTGACTCTGCCCTTTCTCTTGCCCGCACATCCAAGCTGCTTCTTGCGCTATACCATTGCCAAGATCTCACTTTTCCTCACAGTCCACACAGCAACACTATTATCTAGGCTGCCACCACCTCTACTCTGGACCACTGTAACTTCTCCCAGGGCTCCTCAGTACCCACACATCGCCCCTCTCATGTCCACTCAAAACTGAGCTGCTAAGATTACCACCCCTGCCTGTCACTTCACCATGTCATTCCCCCCCCTCCATCCCTTCACCAGCTCCCCCTTCTCTAACAAATTGAATTCAAGTGTCTTGTCCTCACTTTTAAGGACTCTTTCCCTCCTTACCTTTAAGGACTCTTTCCCTCCTTACCTAGCCATTCTTTCATTGACTGGTTCAGTTCCACAGCTCCACTCCTCCCACACTGTACCTCCCATTTCTTCCACAAGCCTCTCTGCAACTTTCTTCCATGCCACCTGCTACACGTACCATCCCCTCCCTGGATCAGTCCATAATCTAACCTGCCCCCTGTCAAATCCCACCTGAATTTTACTGTGATGAACACGGCAAATTGCTAACTCTTCATGGCTTGGTACATGGGCAGTGGGAAATACTGATATCTATTCTAGTTCTGTGTTTAACCATATCTTATGATTGAAAATAAAATCACACAGAACCATCAAGTGATGCATGCAGCTGGTCTGCATAATTATGTGCTGCTGTCAGTGATACCCTCGTTCTCCATCTCCCATTTCCTCTTTTTCTTTTACCACCCTTAGTTTGCCATCAGCAGTTTGGGGCAGGGAGCATGCAGGACAGAGAGGGAGTACAGTCCAGTGGTTAGAATACTAGCCTCGGTCTTGGGAGGAGTGGCTTCAAAAGTCCCTACTCTGCTACAAACTTCCTGTGTGACCTTGGGCAAGCCACTTAGTTCTCCATCTGTGAAATGGGGATAATAGCACAGCTCTACCTCCCAGGGGTGTTCAGAGGATAAACACCCCTCTTAGGCTGGGAAAGGCTTAGATACACACCTAAAATAGATTAACAGAAGTCTTTCTAGTTGCCTGTACACCATGTCTCCTAATGGAGCCCCAATCCTGATGAGAGTCTCTGGTGTTATTGTAAAGTGTAAATAATAACAACAACAATCCACGTAAAGGTGACAGCCCAGCTGAATGGCTTTGCATATAAACAGGACAGGGATGTGGTAACAGAACAGAGCAGAATAGCTAAGGAAGAGCACCACACATCTATGCTGTACACACTGACGGCTGATCACTTTTTAAGCGTAAATTGCACTGTTGGCTTTGACTGATAATGGCACCTCCCCTGTTCCTCCCTAACCCTGGCTCTTTCCAGCCCCAGCTGCAGCAGATCATTTGGGCCACATTTACGTCTCAATATTTTACCTGTCCCGCCCACTATTAACTGCCCGTTATTTATTAGAGAATAAAATGCAATAAATGAGATCCTGTGGATGCGCAAAAGGCTCCTCTGGGGAAAAAAATATAGCAGGTCCAAACGTTACAAAATGCAATCCCTTATATTTATTGGAGCAAAAGTAAATTCCCAGGAAAGGACAATGCCACCAGCTACAGTGCTTCATAAATTTAGAAGATTGTATCGCGTGGCTTTTGGTCTTGATGTAATTTGTCATCAGCACTTCCAGGTGTGCCCAGGACCCTACTTTATTCCAGTTCTCCTCACTGCTTCTGAGGAGGATGGAAATTTACTCATAGAACTTTACTGATACACGAAGTGCCCGATGAGGCTCTTCTATGGAAAAACTGATGCAAGAAGTAAAAACCGCACGGAAAGTGATGTGGATAAACATCAGAACAAGCTGTGATGCTCGCTGGCCCTGTACCTCTTTGGAAAGGCTTCGTTGGATAGTGTGAGTTGGTTAAAAAAAAAAAGCCACATAACCCATACAAAAATCCTAGCCTGCAAAAACGTATGCACATGCTTAACTTAATGTTAAGCAGTCCCACTGACTATAACAGGACAACTCCCAGTGTGTGAAGTAAATCATGCGCGTCCTTGTCTATGCCAGAAAGGCTTTGCTGGTCTAGCTAAACAAACAAACCCTTCTAGTGCAGATGAAATAAGACCCTCAGGGACGTTATTATACCACTCAAAGTTTCCAGTGTAGGGATAGCCTAAGTCTTTGCAGGATGAGGGCCACAGGGCTCAAACACTGGAGATACATCACAATAGCCCAACTAGCAGTGACTACCACTGTACCATTTGCGCAGGGACACCTCTCAATCACAACCACAGGGGACTGTATAAGAACACCCACCCTTGTCCCCATGAATATAATACAATAAGTACTGCCAAGATTCTTCAGCCCCAGCTCCCAGAAGAATCTCTGTGTACTAAGGAGCAGATCCTCTGCGGGTGCAAAGTGTCAGAGCCCCATTGATCGCCAATGAAATTGTGGCTCCTAATTCCCTAAATCTTCTCTTTTGAAAATGAGATTTTGGCTCCTAAATAAGTTAGGTGTTACGAAGCTCAGCACAGCAAATGTCTAAATACCTTTAAGAAGCTGGGCTTTCAGCTCCATTCTCAAAGATGCTTGGTATGTTGAAAATCTGTCTCCAACTGTGGGTGCTGGCCCTTAGCTCTTCAGAATAGCTGGCCCTTAATTTCTTGTTTGTCTAAAGGAGCTAGTCATATTCACCCTGCTTTGTAAGGTGATTTGAGATCTACAGATGAAAATGTACTATGTATTCTTATGTATTATTGTATTGACTTCTCTTCTTCTTTAAAGGTATTAACTCCAGCAATGTCTTATCACTTTACTCATCTCACCTTGCTGGAGGCCTAACCCCCATCACTCTCAAAAATATCTAACTTTGTCAAACCTTCATGAGCTTTGTCTGTGCCAGAATCCTGCGTCACTGAAGAGTTACTGCCAGATTTTTTTTTTACCCCCAGCTATTTGTTATGTAAGTGTTTATTGCATGGCAGGTTTGCTCAGATCAGAGGTCACACATGAAAGAGGAAATAACTCATAGTAACATAGGAAGAGTCAGGACCAAACCTAGAGACTGTTAATAGGGTGGATTACCATACAGTGATGAACTTTGGATACTTCACAGTTGTTTAATGTTCCTATCCTTCCCCTTACTCAACCTCCCAAATATCTATTGTATATTAACGATGACATCAGGCATGCAGAAACTCAACAGAACAAATAATTGAGCAGAACAAGCAGAGTTCTTGGATTTTGTTTGCTAGATCCTGCTATATGCTGCTCATTCCTCTTGGAAATAATGCCCATTTCACTTTTCTGCTCCCTCTAAATTTCATAAACATGAGATCAAACTCTTCCCTGTATTAAAAAATAATTACCCCAAACTAATTTTTGAAAGCATTTAAAACGAAAAAACAGCTTTCATCTTCTGCATTGTAAGCTACATGGATCGATGATCCCAAAGGATACATATATTAAGCAGAGAGCAGCACTTGCCTTGTGCCACAAGAAAAGAATACACAACATGAGATGGGAAGATGTTAAATGTCACCATGAAACTTTACAAAGTTTTATGCATTTCAACGAATGGAGTGAAAAAAAATCAATAGTAGATGAGATGTCAGTTTAAAATCCAAGTTGTGCACAGACGCCAAGTGACAGGATTTAGATATTTAAAAGAAAAAGATAAGATCTCTCACTAATAGCTACCTTGGATGGGATAGCCGGAGAGGTACCAGCCCCAATATATTATGCTCAGCATATAACAAAGGCAAGCCTCTAAATAATGGCTCCTTATGCAACAACCATAAATGGCTTTTTGCACTTGACCTTGGTGCCCAACCTCCATAAGGGCCAGATCCCTATTCACGTGGAGTAGCACCATATTCCACGGGCGGCCTCATGGATATCAGTGAGGCTGCTGGCAAAGTAAGTTACTATTCAGTCTATGGATGATCAGAATTTGCCCCTTAGGGAAGAGAGCGAAGGGGCAAGGGCCATCAACTATGTTTAAATTGTCTCATCCGCAAAGGAGAAAGCAAACAGCTGGGAAGAGGTTTCATGGAAAGAGACAGGGAAGAAGGAAGTACAAATGAAATGAGCATAATGAATGAAAAGAGATGTAAAGGCACAGAGAGGGCAAAGGCTGATACCTGGGAGACTCTGGTGGCTTCTGCTAAAAACTTCTTCATCTCTTCTTCTGTGAATACCACGTTCATTGCAGAGCCGCTGAGAGAAAGGAGATCAAATAAAACGGAACAGGTCAGCTTCCTTTGTGTTTCAAAGCAGCCAAGCAAGCTAGACATCAGAGTGCTCGCTCTCAGAATACCTGACTCTTACAGACTATCCAAGCATAGCCCTGACTCAAACCACTTGCTGCCCTTTTTGGCTGGCTGAAAGGAGGAGTTGGTCTCCAAAGCAAATCTCTATTGTACTTACCCAACAAGCCAAGTAACCTCAAGAAAACACTGGAAGAAAACCAGTGCTTGAGTGAAGAATCAAAAAAGAAGTGTGGTTGTATAGCATAACCCTCCCCAAAGATCCCCTTTCTGATACAATGTTTTAAAGGGTTTGCAAAACTCTTTTTATGTTCTAGGAGATGCCTATTCAGCAACTGCTTGCCATTCAGGACCAAGCCTCTCTCACCTCAGCTCACCACTAGCTTCTGATCTTTTTCCACGTGTGCATGTTAGCTATGAGTTCACTATCAAAAGGGATACTTCTAAACCGATTGCCCGCCACAATGTCACATGGAGCCAGAATTGCATAGGATGGTGATGTTTATGACAGCAGGAGAGCACCAAAAATGTGTTGTGCTTTGCTGAGAATTGTTTCATTGGGTCTTTCCCCCGAATGCTTATCAGGGCATGAATACCTTATCTGAGAAACCTTTTCTTTGAAATCTCACCATCCATAGTATCAGGGACGGGGGACTGGAAGAAAGGGGAAGTTATTTTCCTC
This sequence comes from Natator depressus, assembly GCF_965152275.1. NCBI lineage: Eukaryota > Metazoa > Chordata > Testudines > Cheloniidae > Natator > Natator depressus. Next base: position 64,721,161 of record NC_134244.1, on the reverse strand, counting down.
TCTTGCAAACAATTGCTTAAACTTTAAAGAACTGTAAAGTTGTTATGCTTGGGTTTTTTCTAAGTTGCATGCCCAGTAATTCTCAGCCTCCCCTTCACTTTAGTATATAATCCTCAAGGAAGTTTGGGGAAGAGGCATTTTCTATTCATAGATTCATAGATACTAAGGTCAGAAGGGACCATTATGATCATCTAGTCTGACCTCCTGCACAACGCAGGCCACAGAATTTCAGCCACCCACTCCTGCAAAAAACCTCTCACCTATGTCTGAGCTATTGAAGTCCTCAAATCATGGTTTAAAGACTTCAAGGAGCAGAGAATCCTCCAGCAAGTAACCCGTGCCCCATGCTACAGAGGAAGGAGAAAAACCTCCAGGGCCTCTTCCAATCTGCCCTGGAGGAAAATTCCTTCCCGACCCCAAATATGGCGATCAGCTAAATCCTTAGCATATGGGCAAGATTCACCCATTTAAAGAAAATTCTTTCCTGGGTAACTCAGATCCCACCCCATCTAATATCCCATCACAGGCCATTGGGCCTATTTACCTTGAATATTTAATTACCAAAACCATGTTATCCCATCATACCATCTCCTCCATAAACTTATTGAGTTTTAAGGCTATTTTGTAAAAAATCCTTATCATTTGAGTTGCAATGCTGGCTCTTAAAAGTCTGTGAGTTTTACCTAAGATAAATAGATAAAATGACCTCAATATCGGCAGTACTGTCTTGTTTTCTCCTATTCTTACTGGGTTAGATCCTCAGCTGCTGTAACTGGGGTAGATTCATGGATTTCAATGGAGTTATTCTGATGTAAACCAGTTGAGGATCTGGCCCACTGTGTATAAGGCAAATACTGAAGTAATCTAAAGGTTAAATATTTTGTTTTCCAAGTCAATTGGCAAATCTTAAGAACCTTGATTGTATTTAATCGAGCAACTGAGGAATATAATCAAGGGAACAACAATATGTGCCAGTAGATTTTTTCTATATTGAATTTTTCCATGTCTATCCATTCTACTGTTGCTCTACACTAATACGAGTTGCGTGTGTGTGTATACTGCATGCACATACACATACATACACAAAAAGATACATGCGTGTGTATGCAGCCCACCCAACCTAAGTTTGTCTAAAATGTAAATTTACTCCAAAAAGTGTTATATTAGCAACTACGCTAATGGAAAAGTTCTACTGAATTTGATAGGGATGAAATCAATAGAATATATAGAATGTACTCAAAACCCCAGAGAATTTAACAGAGAATGACATCCTTTCTGTAGGATTTAACCATTCTACAGAATTTACCAGAGAATTCTATCCCAGCTATAGATAGGATGGTGTAAGTTCTATACAAAGATCATCCTGTATTAAATTCTAAAGGACACTTCTATAAGCATACATGAAATCTCTTTTTTTTTTTATAGAAAGGATTTTTTGTTCCATTCAAAGTGAATATTGTGCCCCTTCATCTTGATATTTATCTCTTTTTATTATGAAAAGGAGTCCATCTCCCATTCCATTCAGACTTGCAAACTGTGCCCAGCAAACTACTTCTCTTTTTCTATCCACTCGGGAGTGAAGAAGCTCCTTTCAGCATTCATCTCCAAAGAGTGGTCACTCAGAACTTCTATATGCGCTGACGCAACTTGCTTCAAAGTTTCGCTGTTGGAAACACTTGGTTTTGTAAAATATCTATTTAGAGACAAGCAGCCACCAAGGGACATAAAACATGACCATGCACAAATGAGCTTTTGCAAGCAAGAAGCTGCATCCCAGAGGTGCTGATAGTATACAACGATAGGCTGTCATTTCTGGCAGAATACGTGTTCCCTTCCCCTTTTCCAGATGCCAAACCACTTTTTCCTCCACCATACGGATAGACCCCACAGACTGCTCCAAAGGATCCATAGGAATATCAGATGGAATATCACAGATGACTCTTGCTTTTGGCCCCCAGGCATAAAGAAAAGTATTAAAGCAAACTGATGTTATTAGGACTGTGTCCTGCCTCTGATCCGTGCCCAAAGGGTTTAGTGTTTTTTTGGATCCTTTTGTCATCCTAGCAGGTGCTCTGCTTGTTAAGCCTAAAAGCTCTATGATGTCTGCTCTCAGCACAGTGGTTTCTGTCTGTCTCCTGGAATGGTAGCCTACCTCTCACCTTTCTCAAAGAGGATTTGCGGATAGCACATGCAACTTGATTTGCACTGTCAGACAAGCTTTACCTCAAAACATAAGACGGTCTCAGCAAACATGGGTAGCCCACGGAGTTTGCAAATTCAACAGCATCTTTCTAAAGGGTTGGAGGGGAAAAAAACATACTGTGAATATTAAAAAAAAAAAAAAAAGAAAAATACCTGCAATGGCAAATAGTAAAAACTCAGATATGAGTCTACAGCCTGCACTGAATTGCTGTTCTTTGGTTCTGCTTCTTCAGATCTTCCCAATCTAACTCAGATACACGATTGTGAGAAAATCTGATTGCATCCCACCGTAGGCTGTGAAGAAGCCATCCAGATAAACTACAGGGCTGGATCCTCTGCTCTGCTTTGGATTCTTCATGTTGCTCCAGCGATGCAGCAATCCTTAAATGCTTTGGAGCTGCCATAGCATCTGCTATGTCACCCCTCCAGCTCTCAGTGAAGAGAGTTTGTCCAGGGAAAAGGGGCATTGTTGAGAAGTCCCTACTCTCTGGCAATCCTCAGTCGCTATAACAACATTTGGGGGGGGGGGCATAGACAGCTCAGGGTAAGTCAGAGCAGCCCTGTGGTTGCTCTAATTCATGCCGGGGCCTCAGGATCAGGGACATATAAAGGTGGTTTAAAGTCACCTTCCCCTCTCATCTCCAACAACATCCTCCCATCTTCCACGGGGCACTGCTTGGCCAGACCAGAAGACCAGGGCTGCAGTATAAGAATTCATCCAACTGCACAGCAGAAAGTGGGAGTGAAGCAGTTCACAAATCCTGGCTGTATGGTGCTTATTGAACCCAGATGCAAGGACTGCTAAAGCACTCGAAAGTAACCTGTAAGCTATGCCACTCAAGGAGAAAGTCCTTAAAAAACCCGTCCCTTGCATTCTCTCCGCCCCAACGTACCAAAGTGCTAACGGCCTTCCAGGGTGCCTGAGCCACATTCAGCTCATCCAGAACAGCTGAGAATACGGAGCGGTCTTCTGCTCGGTCAATCTGCATAGGGTTAGTGCCCATGATCTTAACTCCGTTCTTGTACAATGGCACTGCCAGGTTATTGGGGATTTGCCCTCCGACAGAGATAATGCAGCCAGCACATTCCTGAGGGCAGAGAGAGGGAAAGGGTGGTCAGAGATAAAGCCATTTAACCATTTGTCACCTGTTGATATTTAAAGTCCATTAAGAGGTTACTTTATAATCTGCCTGCACAAGGGGCTGTGCATATCCTGGCTGATCCAGGAGCACCCCAGGAAGCAAACTACGATTCAGAGTGCCTCTTGCTAACATGAGTTCAAATCCTAGTGAAGACAAGATGGTTCGTAGCTTTCAGATGTGTTAGCAGGTCAAGGCACAGGTTCACTGTGTGTTGTGTGAAGAAATACTTCCTGATGTGTGTTTTAAACCTGCTGCCTATTACTTCCATTGGGTGACCCCTAGTTCTTATGTTATGTGAACGAGTCAATCACACTTCTCTATTCACTTTCCTCCACATCGTTCACGATTTTATAGAGCTCTCTCATACCCCCCTTCGTTGTCTCTTTTCTATGCTGAACAGCCCCAGTCTATTTGACCTCTCCCCATATGGAAGCCGTTTCGTACCCCTAATGATTTTTGTTGCCTTTCTCTGTATCTTTTCCACTTCTGATATATCTTTTCTGAGATGGGGAGACCAGAACGTCACGCAGGAGTCGAGGTGAAGGCCCCTGAACCCCTCTCCCCGGGCCCGTCACGGCCCTACCCCCTCTCCATATTCCCCCCACGCCCGCTGCTCTTCTAACACAGCTGCACATAGCTGCTGCGATCCTAGTGCCGGGGAGCCTGCTCAAGCCGGGGGCACAGGATCCGCGATCTTGCAGGGTGGGGGGGCACTGAGCACCCTGGCCTCCTGCCGATGCTGCTGGGCCGGATCCTGCTGCGGAGGCTGATGCCGCTGGGCCCGATCATGCACCACCCCGTTTTTGCACACACCCACCCACCAGCTCTGCATCTGAGACAGGTGCCCCTCCCGCCCTGCCCTAGTTATGGCCCTGAGGATGTCACATGGGCCGCAGCTGGGTGCGGATTGGGCCGCAGCTGGGTGAGGACTGGGCCGCAAGTGGCCGCTGGCTGCAGGTTGAGCAGCAGGGATCTAGCCTCTCTTATAAGTGCTAGCAGCATGCTCATTGCTTGACAACACAAATGATAATACATTCTATCTAACTAGACAGTGGAATCAATCAAATGATCTGATGTGATTCAATTATTCGGATAAATTTAGCCTTTTTCCCCCCATTCACAAATTATTAGTGAATGTAGGCCTAACTTAAAGCTGTTTACACTGCCAGAGTTTTGTAAAGAGGCTCAGCATTAAGGAGACTCAGGCCCAAAATATGGCTGAATTCACAAGTGTTTAGAATCAAGTGAGCATTTGCAAACACTATTTTGCAATATTTGACCCCCTCTATCAGACAGAGAGAACCAATCAAACACACAAGACATGCGATGATCCGGAGGTTGGCTCTGTCTTTGAGAGTATCAAATCTGTTTTAATTGGCGAGTGGATTTTTACTGACATGAGTGAGCGCTGACGGGCTTTGCTGAAGAGCTACGTTTTAATGAGGGATTTAAAGGAAAAGAGGATTGAAGCCTTGTATGCCCAGTGTGGAAAGGACTCTGAAAACAAATAGGCAATAAAATGCCAGGGGAATTTTAGTAATACAAACCCTGCTTATATTTGTTTAATTGCAATGTGGTTATTTCCTCCTCTAATATAGATTCATTATATAGCACCTTTACACAGCACCTTTCAACTCAAAGGGCAGGAGAGCTTTTTACAATCCGCGTGCAGAAATATACAAACTATATACAGAGATCATGTCATCCATTTCTGACATGCAGCCATTTCTGGGATCAAAGGCTTTTGAAACAAATACACGCAAATTTAAGATGGAGCGAAACCCAGCTCAAGGGAGAGTTAGGTTGAAAGGATGTAATTATCTAACTTGAGGTTTCGCCAAGCCACTGGAGCTGATCACCCCCACGCTTATGAAAAGTCCCACGGGATGTGTAATGTCCAGCAGCGATAAGGCCCTTGGTTATATGTCCCATCCAAAAGAGAGCACCTCCAGCTTCCCAGCAGTTCCTTACCATCACCCTATGGCACTGGATCGATATTTCCCCTTTTCATCGCCCAGCCAAACCATGCTTACACTGCATGATCAAAACACATGTTCATTAATCCTAAATTTGTTTTAACATCCAGCCTTCCATCAAACATTCTCGCTTTTGCTTCTTTTCTGTCTCTCTGTATAGCAGCCTCAGGCCATGCCTACACCAGCACGTACTATGCAGCAAGCTGGGTTATAAATCTACAGCACTTCAGCATGCCGCGTGCTAGGTGTCCGTGGGGACTCTGCTGATGCGCACTAAAAGTTTCCCGGTGTGCACTGAGATAGTGGGCATCGGCGGGGTCCATACGCACACTTAGTGCGTGGCGTGCTGGAGCACAGTAGGTTTACACCACAGCTTGCCTTCCCTAAGTGCTCATGTAGATATGCTCTCACTCAGCATATCTCCATTTGCGGCTAGTGGACTGGCATATACATCTCATCTATGAAAACACAACATTGCAATACTACATATTGCGGATGGTATCTTGGACTCCAACCCCAGGAGCGGTGGAGAAGATGGGCTGCCCAAGCAGACAACAGAGGTCATAGGAGTTCCACCCCCAGAAGACGCATGGGCTGCGAGTTAACCCTCAGTGATAAGCCACTGAGAACACTGTTGTATTTTACAAGGGCTATGCTTACTAAAAGAATATTGCACTGACCTGCTAAGAATAACACTGTACTGCAGACCAACACGCGTGAAGGACAATGGGCTTTGTTACATACCAATTTATCATTAGTGATATTTTAATTCTAAAGTGAACCGAGTAACAACTTGGATAGTACTTATTTTAAAGGTACGCGGTCATTCCATAATTTCATGAAGATTTTATCCCGTTTATAATAAAATCTCTCTTTTCGTTTCCCCCTTGTTTTTACGCCATTAGTAACAGAGTTGGGATTTCTTTTTCACAGAGCTTGAAAACAAATTTAGACCATTAAAATGGTACCAGAGAGCCTCCTTTAGTTCTGTGAATTGCTTTGGAATAATCCTGGGAGCTTGATAAAGGATAGGAAGAGACCCTTAAACAGCCAGGTATTAAAAAGAAGTAGCAGCTCTGCTGGGAACAAGAACCCAATAAATCTGGCAACAGGAATTTTTTTAAAAAAAATCATTGTCTGCCATCTAAATTTTCAATAGAAAATCCCACACGTTCATGGTAAATTACAGTACTCCAAACGGTAACTGTTAGGGTATGTCTCCACGGCAATCGTGGGGTGTGACTGTAGGTCCTGGAGACATATCTGAGCTAGCTTTAATCTAGCTTGCTCGGGGACTGGAGCAGCGAAGCACTTGGACAGACTCCAGCACTTGGACAAGCCCACCTGGAACTCGCAAGGCTGGCACACACTGAAGTGCACACTGCCACAGCTTCACTGCCCTGTGGCTGCAATGTTGACACTCCGTTAGGCCTACAGCGCTCTCTCACTCTCATCCCTTCCTTTAGTTTCACAGAATGAGTGTGTGTGGCAGAGTTCAGAGTTGTGTCCAAAGACTATAAGGATTGGCAGGACTTAAACCCAGGCTGCAGAGCTACCAGGCAACCAACCTCCCCACGCTACTGCCTGGCAGCAGCTGTAACCTGGCCTTTCCATGCGACCCCCAATCCACAGAGGTTGCATGCCACGGGAAGTTTTCCCTCTTGTGATATGACTGAGTGATCCTTGACTGACTGAGTGATCTGGCTCCTTGATCCAAAAGGAGACCATAGAAGTGTCCAGGCAACAATGAAGACCTCTAGCTAGCTACCACAACTGCCCTGCTTCTCTGTTTCCAAGCTCCTAGTACTGACCTGGGCTCTGACTTGCATTCTGACTCCTGATGAACCCCTAAAGCCCCAACATGGCCCCTGATAGCTGGTATTGACCCTCAGCCTGATCCCTGACTCTGTCTCCAGCTCTGAACCTTGGCTTGACTCCTGACTCAAACTCTGGCTTGACCCTCAGCTTGACTCTTGATGCTGATACTGGCTCTGACCCCTGGCTACAGGTCCTGGCTCCCAAGCTTCTGCCACTAGTCCTGCTTACCTTTGCCCAGGATCCTGGCAGAAGTTATTGGGACTATTCCTGTGCTTAAAGTTAACTACGAGGGTGAGTATTTGCAGGATCAGTTAGGTTTAGTGTTGCAAAATTGCTCCCTCGTTTTTATTTAATCTTTCCTCAAGCATTGACTTTAATGGACATTTGCAAGCATTTGGCCCATTGCTTTTTAAAATAATATAATGTAGCAAGGAGTATATGTTAAACTATGCATTACAGGAGACCTGAGTTCTATTCTACTATCTGTCACTGCCCTGTTGGGAGATGATGGGAAAGGCACTTCACCACTCTGTGCTCAATTTCCCCATCTGTAAAATGGGGATAATGATTCTGTCCTCCTTTGTGAAGAATGTTGAGGTCTATTGAGGAAAAGCACTAGTTAAGAGCGAAGGATCAATCATCATCACTGTTAGGATATGTTCAATAACATAATCCGACATTTGCCTAATAACCTGAATGGTTTTAACATCTCCCTAGCAAACATCAAACAGCCCATGTTGATACTGCATGGAACCCAATCTAAAGTCTGTACAGTAGACTCTAAACCAGCAAGCAATTTAAAATATGTAGAGACAATTATACAGAGCAAATGAGGGTTACCCAGCTGGATACTTCAGCATCACGCTGTAGAGGTGCCCTTAGGGGTCTGACTTCAACACATGAAAAAAATAAGTCTAATAAGGAAATCGTTTACCTACCCCATTTTAACTGCTTCTCACATCTCCCCAAAATCCATTAATCCCTCTTTCACTTAATTACAGTCACTTCATTAGGACGAAGTAAACATGGTAACAACCGAATAATGAAGGAAATACAGTAACAACCAAATAATGAAGTCAGAGCAGTGAAGCGGGCTTAGTTTTATACAATACATCCAGCACCACCTCATACTTCGGTTCAGACTCCAGCTTCAACACCAGGTGCCACAGAACGTCCCAGACCATGCAGGGACAAACACTACACCTCTCAGCGTAACCCGGGTCAGAATCTGGATCAAGAAGTATAAATTCAGACCCACAAAGAACTGTCCTGTTGGGGGGAATTTACAGATAAACCAGATTTCAATATAAATCCATTATTCTCTTCATGTGCATTTTCTTACCTTAGCTGCTAATTACCAAAGCTATTTGTGTTTAAATGAGCATTTTCTCCCTCATTACCCGTCTCTACCTTCTCTTTGATCCTGCTGTTAATATGTGCTGTGTTTCATCAGCATTATTTCTCTGACAGGCTGTCAGACTAATTTTCCCCACACTCAAGGTTCAGAGCTTCAGTTTTGGTTAAGCAACTGAGTTTAGATGCTTATTTAGATGAACCACATGCAAACTTTTCAAGTGAGCAGAACTGGGCTGACAGTCTGAGGAGCGGAATCACAATTTGCAACAGTCTATCCAGAATCTGTGCTTTTCAACTACTGTCTGTGTTTTTACCAACACTTTATAGGAAGTAGAAAGGAGCGAGAAGGTAAATGGATCTGTCCATGCCAGGAAAAGCCATTCTGAAGATGGACACAGATTGCAGTTTCGAGAATGGCTTCCAAGAACAAGTAAACAGCATTATAGGTCTGATTGGCTTTTTTCTTGTTTTTAATGTACCATCAGAAAATGGCCAAGCTACAATAATATCCTTAGAAACCTGCTTCCATTTGCAAAACAACAGTTGAATCAACTCGTTACATATTGAAAAGAGAGTCTGGAAAATATCAAAATAAACCACAGCCATCGCATGGGCTGGGGTTTGCAAAGTTGCTTAAGGGAGTTAGGCAGCCAACTCCCACCAAATTTCAACAAGGCTTCAGTGCATAATTCCCCTAGGCTCATTTGAAAATCTCAACCATGAAGCCCACATCTGTGGAATACAAACACTATGCCAGTGGCTCTCAAGCTTTTCCATACTGGGACTGAGACCTTTTCCAGACCTCCATCCCGCCAAATCCCTCCCCCATCTAGTCATGACCCCTCTGCAAAATGGACTCCCTCCCCTCTATTTAGTAATATGGGAAGGGCAGGGTGGTTGCGACCTCCCGACACATGTTTGTGACTCCCCGGTTAGGAACCCCTGCACTACATTATTGGCCCAACTTTCACTGCACACACAACTGTCATTTGCATTCCCTACCTCCTTCCTCACGGCCTGCCTGCCTGCCACCCGCCAGCCCCACCTTTGGAAATCATCCAGCATGTAACCACTACACTATAAGGTCTGACCCTGAAAGCACTTCAGTTCACTTTAGCATTAAGCATGTGAGTCGTTCCACATGCTTCAAGTTAAGCATGTGCCTAAATGTTTGCAGATTTGGGAACTAAGGCTCAGAACTGCAAAAGCAGAAAAATGTGGGCAGTAAATGACTGTGCAACAAATTAAATCTGCTTGTAAATATTGCATCATATGTCACCTTTGCAAAATCACTTAATATTTATTTGGCGTTATTGAACAGTCTGCTAGGAATAGCAACGGTGCGCAAAATGGGTCTAAAAGCACCCCAGCCAAAGCAGCAAGGGAGATGAATGTTGAGAAGTTTGGTCTGCTTTAGGGGCTTTTTGTTGTTGCTGCTTAGATTTCTTTTCCTTTACCTCGTGTTGGTAGATGTCCAGGATCCTCTCCAATGACAGCTCCTCGAAGTACAGTCTGTCACACTCATCAAAATCTGTGCTCACTGTCTCCGGGTTGCAATTCACCACAGCGGTCTTGTAGCCCAGCTGACGCAGCGTGCGGATGCTGGAGACAGCACACCAATCAAACTCTACGCTGCTGCCTGTCAGGAGGAAGAACAAGAAGAGTAAGAGGGAGAAGGATGCAGTAACAGCAGGGAGTACAGACAAACACTTATGGCAGCCACGCTTAAAGGAAAAGAACAACATCACTTGTCAGGTCAGGCCAAGAAATCTAACTGCCCTTGCATGGTAAGGGTACGAGCCCTTAAATATAGGTTCTCAAGCGTAACATGTGCATTGGCTCAGCTGCTCAGGGAAGACAGGCCTCCATCACGTCTGTCTGATAGCATGCATGCAGGTACACTTGTCCATCTTAACTGGACAACTGCTGCTGCTTTCCAATACACGCACTTTGTCTGGAGAGCCTTTAAGCCAAGAGGCATAAGCTAGGAGGTGCCTAACTTCACTGGACAGTATTAGTTGTGATTTATCATTTATTCCATAAAGTACAGAAGTGCTATAAAGAGGAGGAAAAGCTTATATCTACAAAGATACTGTTTGAAAGAAAAAGCAAAATGATAAGGAGAGTGTGTGTTTGTTTCTTCCCCCCTAGCTCAGTGGTTTGCAACCTTTTTTCCATGTGTGGAACCCTGACAAATTTCTAATGGAGATGCGGACCCCTTTGGAAATCTTAAACATAGTCTGCAGACCCCCAGGGGTCCACGGACCACAGGGTGAAAAGCACAAGTCTAGAGAGCAGAACACTTTTAGTTTACATGTTGTTTAGTTAACAGACAGTAAGTCTGATTTTCCATTGGCTTGCACCTCATGTAGTCAAATTAGAATGGGAACATTTTACAGCAGGGGTGGGCAAACTTTTTGGGCCGAGGCCCACATCTGGGTATGGAAATTGCATGGCGGGCCATGAATGCTCATGAAATTGGGGGTTGGGGTCTGGGAGGGGGTGAGGACTCTGGCTGGGGGTGTGGGCTCTGGGGTGGAGCTGGGGATGAGGGGTAGTGGGTGCAGGAGGGTGCTTCAGGCTGGTTTGGAGGGCAGGAGGGGGATCAGGGCTGGGGCAGGGGGTTGGGGTGCAGAAGGGAGTCAGGGGTGCCGGCTCCGGGCGGCGCTTACCTCAAGCAGCTCCCAGAAGCAGCGGCATGTTCCCTCTGTAGCTCCTATGTGGTGGCGCAGCCAGGCGCCTCTGCGCGCTGCCCTGTCCACGGGCACCGTCCCTGCAGCTCCCATTGACAGCAGTTCCTGGCCAATGGGAGCTGCAGGGACGGCGCTTGGGGTGGGGGCAGCGTGCAGAGCCCCTTGGCTGTCCCTACGTGTAGGAGGCGGAGGGGGGAATGCCACCGCTTCCAGGAGCCTCATGGAGCAGGACAAGCCCCTGACCCCACTCCCCGGTGGGAGCTCGAGGGCCAGATTAAAACATCTGGTGGGCCAGATGTGACCTCTGGGCTGTAGTTTGCCTACCCCTGTTTTACAGCAACTCTGCCCTATGGTGTTAATGACTAAATAAGACGCAGGTCAATGAAGAAGCATGCCTGTAGTGTCCAGTGGCTAGTATTACATACATTTCTGAGCTACAATGTGTAAGTGGCTCATCATAAACAGAGAAAGATGTGTCTTCAAATTTAAGGAACATCGTTAGATTGGTATGCTTATGATCTATTCAAAAAGAGCTTGAACTCACCCTGAGTTACATGATCGTTAACTATATGTATGGTTATTTTATATATAATTGTGTTACAAGTTCTGTACGAAATTCAAACAGCACAGAATTGCTCTTTCCACAATATCTAGTAACATAGAGGTCACTCACTGATGGACACACAATTAAATTTCCACGTTCCTCTCAAGCTAGAGTCTTGAGTGAACTGCATGTTTCATTCATTCATTGTGAGCTGTTGAGTATAGAAAAAAATCCCCAAATTGGAACTGGACCTTTCCAACAGAGGTCACCAAAACGTCATCAGCCATTTTAATTGAATTTCAATTATTCAAGTGTCCTTACATTTACAGGAAGCCCAATTTTGAGACATGAATGTCATTTGTGGTCAGCATTTCAATGTATTGGATTTAAACCTGGAAAATCGCAGAATGTGTGCAAGTATATTCCAGGCACATCCAGGAATTGCCATGTCCAGCTGCAGAGGGCCTGCAGTCAATTAGTAATACTGATAAGCACCCGTGAAGAGGTACACTAGTGTAAGCAGACAGTCAACGTATTTGTGCCAGTTTACATCATATCTTAATTTGGCACCTTATATTTATCAAAATGACAACAAGACAAACAAAAGTTTAGGAGCATGGGGCACTGTTTAAAAATACACAATATAACCTAGTCGTTTTTAATTACTCTTGACTTGTGCATGTTGTCACAATTATCTTGCACAGAACAGGTCCACAGTTTCTAAACAGAAAGCTTTTTCCCATCAAAAATGGCCTTTATTTTAAAACAAACTTCCTGTGTAAAATCGTTGGCATTATCAATATTTTGTTTTTTTCACAAAATTTTCTGAGAAATGTTTCCCAATATTTTGATACAAAGATGTACTGAAATCATTATCGACATTTCTGGTTTACCTAAAAACCAGCTGTCGAGAAGAAAATGTGGGTTTGGGGAACGTTTTTTAATGATTTTTACAAAAGTTTTGATTTGAAATTTCAATTTCAAATATTGTAGAAATGTCTGTGAAAAAAACAGGAGATTGATCCATTTTGAATCAAGAGAAATGGAAACAATTCTGAAATTTTCACAGACACACTCTTCCCATTTTTGACCAGTTCTAGTCCTGCAAACATAAGAATGTGGAGAAAACTAGATGGACCTCACTGAATTACAACTTCTCTTTGATTTTACGAGAGACAGCATATGAAACTACAAAACTGCCTTCCAAGGATTAGTAAAGAAGAAACTACCACCTCAGTCATTGCACTAGGAAAAGGTATTCAGAAGTGCAAGTAATCAGTCCCTGCATCCCCATGCTTTAAGCTTTCCTTTGCTTTTACTGGAGATGATCATGCTTTTTTCTAAATGACAAAACATAGAGGATCAAGGTCAGGACCATGCTCTTTATCCAAAATAATAACTAGTTCTAGGTGAATACTGCAAAATAGTTTCCTCAAATATTTGCTTGAATTGTTCAACAACATTGCAGCCCTTTTGTGTTTACTTTCTGCTAATATGTTTATTGACAGGAATGCTCATAGATACAGCAAATAAAAGAGAATACTCCTGGAGAATTAATTCTGATTTCATTCATCTGAATATTCACACTGTAAACCTGATTTGAAGAGCTATGATCCTCGAATCAGGGACCTGAAACATACCATGTGACTTGCATGTCCGAACAAAACTAATCAACATAGTCTGAATTTCAGATATTGACGGCTTTCAGCAAACTTCTTGTGAATGACTTATAGACCAAACATTGCACAGCAAATATTTCTGAATAGGGAATAAATGTTAATAATTGCAAGCTGTTCGGGGACAATTCATCAACAGAAGACGTGGTGAAAATTACCAAATTACTCACTGCAAGCTATTGGCCCAGCTCAAAGAATTACAAAAAACAAGTATTTTTCTATTATTATCACAGTGGTCTACTGAAACAGCGCACTTAATCCTCCAAACAAGAAGGGGCTGAACACAACCATATACTATCATCAGCATAAATAAGGATTTATCAGCTGGCGCACGTGCATTCAAACTATCCTAGGTCTAACAGCAATGAATTTGGATACAAGATACTAAATTCCAAGAGCCTTAATGTTAGCTGCAAATAAGAAATAAAAAACATCTCCATGGAAATCATCGATAGGTGTTATGATCCAGTTACAGCTGAACAATAACAAGAAGGCTCCTTTTTTATTTCCAGAGCATGAAATGAAGTCCCCAAGCAAATGGAAAAGGCAAGCTCTGTATTTGGAATTCACATGCTATATACTGTGTCCTTGCAGTTTTGTTACCATTGAAAAGAGTATCAAATGAACCTCAAGAATTCCCAGGATGGCTTTAGTGTGGAAGGGGGACAGATTTACCTATGTGATACGGTCCACAGCCCAACACCATCATTCCATGGTCATCAAATTTTACATCATTCTCCTAAGGAAGAAGGGAGAGAAGTCATGAGGAGCTATACCCAGCAGCCCTTACTCTGTGTTTATGAGAACAAAACATTTCTAATGCTCAGCCCATATCCAAAAGCAAGACACCCAGCGCTCGAGTCTGATCTCATTTACTGCAGTGTAAATCAGGCAAAACTCCATTCAAGTCAGTGGAGTTATACCTCAATGGGACGAGGCCCTCAGATTCTGCTGGCCTTAAGTATTATGGTTGATGTGGATCTCTACAGTTTCGGAAGAACAAATGTCAGTCCCATTATTCAGTGTAGGATTCTTTCTTAAATTATAATGATTTGCTGCTAACAACCTGAAAAGGTGACTCACAAGTGCAGGAAGAAGCCCCACAGAAGGCACCATACAACAAAATAACAGTAAGAGACCCTTCCTATCCTGTGGTCAGCCCAGAGCACCTGTGCTTGGCACTTGATGCTACAGCACAAGAGACCCAGGTTTATGTCTGTGCATGGCCTTTCACTCAAGGAAGCTGGCTACAAAGAGGAAATTTGAGGGAGAAGGAGGAAGAGAAAATGCCCTGAGGAGGAGCAAGGGGATAAAGTCTTCAGTGGAAGATGTGGAAGTGAAAAATAAGACAGACAGCTAATGAGGAAAGGGTTATGCCGGTTTGACAGAATGACTTGATGTATTCTATTTCTCTGGAAGTATTTACCGCACAGTGCAGTCACAGTCCAGACTACTAGGGAGCTAACGTTTCCTTTGCTATTTTCCTAACAGTTACATGACCGAGTAAAGCTAGGGTAGCTATGAATAGCCCATAGTTTTCATAAAGATTTCCATCATGCAGGATATTCAGTGGCCAATGGATTGGTGGGCCTAATTTCTCGGAGATGGGTTGTCTGCAGCGTTCCCTCTAATTTTTGACAGGCCGTGTGCGCAAAAAATTTCTTCTGTGCCAATTTTTGACAGGCCATGTGCACAAAAAATGTCTTCTGTGCAAATTTTTGTGCTTCAGTGCAAATTTTTGTGCACGCCCTGTTTTGCTGTGTGCGCAGGGTTTAGGATCTGTGTGCACACACGCACAGCTTAGAGGGAACAGTGGTTGTCTGCATCACAAAACAGCCAGCGACAAGGACCCTGATGGCCCCCTGGTTGGCAGATTCAGCAGAGAAGCCAAAGACTGAATAGCCCCTGGATAATAAGATATGGATCCACTCCCCCACAGAGGGTCTAAGGATTGAGGCACATTGGTGGGGCATTGTGGGGAAGTTGTCACTGTTGGAGTGCACGCTATGCCCATTCTGCAGTGAGAGGCTTCAAGTGCTGTCAGTAGAGGACCTTCCAATTAATGCACCGAGAAAATGTTTAGGAAGAAGAATGTTCCAGGCCGACCCAAATGGGACTATGCATAATGCCATCTGAAACAGTTACCAGCTATAGAAAATGAGAATTAACTGAAAGGTCTCTAGAGAATCTAACCATGGAAGAAGGAGAGACATTAGAATATGCCGCAGCTATACTGTAGCATTTGACACCACCTACCTCCCCGTTGTACGTGACGTAGAGATAGTTCGTTACTGCAGGGTATTCTGCTGCCAGCGTGTCAATCTGTAAAGGGGGAACATTATGAATCAACAGGTGCAAGATTTTTTTTCTTTTGTTTCCCATTTTGCATTTCAATCCAGCCACTCACTCGCTGCTTTCCAGCCACTCCCTCGCAGAAAGAGAAGGTAAATTAGCAGTTCTGATGCCCTTCTTTCACAGTCTGACCTCCTTCCCTTGTGTCCCTAGCTTTCAAGTCAATCCTCTCCTCCACATGAGACTCCTTTGTTTCCCTCTCACGCTGCTCCCTCCACACTCCAGCTTTCCCTCCCACACTGCCTATGCATGCACACTGCCAAGCTCCTTTAGCGAAAGGCATCATGGTCCAGAGACATTTTCCATGGTAAATCCATCCTCTTGTCCCTCTGCACTCCCCTCTCCTTCTAACTATCTTTACTTCTCCTCCACGGGTGAATCTTGTGCTGCCACCTGTTTCATTAGCACAGAATGAAGCTAAATGCAGGTTAAGTGGAACACTTTATTAAACCCTGTGCATTGCATCCAGCCTAACTCCTCTTCCTGTTCCACCGATGTCCTATCGACAACAGCCCCCCACAGAACATCGGCCCACTGACTCCAGTTCCACTTATCCTGACGCACCCTCCACTGGTAGTTCTTCTCCAACTTTGAGGCTCCACTGTACTCAAACTGCCCTCACCAAGTTCACCAGGGACCTTGGGGTGCTTTTCTGTTCTTATTGCTGATCTGCCGGCTGCCTCTGAAAGAATTAGTCACTCTCACTTCCACAGTGAGCACAAACACTCTGTTCTTGAGGATCATCATGACTACGGATGGTAGAAATATTCACTAGCAGTTGTTATAATGTAGCCCCTCCCTTGGTTAGTTTCTTCCAGTGTATTTTTTGCATGTAGATATTCACCAGACAGCCTGGAGGAATAATTTTCAGACTGTGGGTGGTTCACAAACTATTTCCATCAACTGTTTCCCTCTCGTTCTACATAGCATACGGTTGACCATCCATAAGTCATGTGCTGTTGTTACAGCTACCAGAATGGATAGCTGAAACAAGGAGCATAATGAACAGGGAATACCAATAAAGCACTGCCGGGATGAATTTTACATGCTAAACTCAAGAAATTTTCTAGATTATTAAATATTTTCATGAATACCCATCGGCTGCCCAAACACTAGTGAGGAATGAATAATATGACTGTATGTTATTAGCACCATATAAGTGTCTGCCATTCATTACTATTATTACGGAATGTATTTGCAAGGCTTGGCAAGTTTGCCTAGACCAGGTGAGGACAAGAAAGGAAAACACCAGCTGGGGAGCAAAAGGATATTTGGCATCTGGAATTGGGCCTACGGATACAGATGGGCCCTCCAAGCACTTTCAAGAACATTCAATGATTTTTTTTCTAAGGACAAAAACCAGCTGCTAGCACTTGAGTATCAGCATCCCTTAAATGAAAGGCGAAATGACAATGGAACACCTATGAAGCACTTATGACATCGTCATGAATACCAGATGAACTCATTATGCTCAGTGCTATCACAATGAATACCAAACGAACCCTTACTGATGGGACACTTAAAATAAAGCATTTCCCTCTAAAAAGTTACGACCAAGAGCAAACAAGCTAGCTATACTTTTCAGGGTCACAAGGTGGTGGGTTAGCAGTGGTGCTTTCAGCCTTTCGCATTTTACTGCAGCTATAGGGCAAGGTTTCAATCAAGGCCACTCAAAAGAAGTGTCTCTCTCTTTGGGGGCTGAGAAAGGAAGTGTATTCTCACTTTCCTTCCACTGTTGCCAGCTGCTGCATTAAGGGCTGCAGAACCGGACCAAGAGCTGGGGGAGAATAAGATAGAAAGGTAAAATCTTGGCTCCATTAAAGTCAATGCCAAAACTCCTCTTGACTTCAATGGAGCTTGCTTTCCTATATTGTTCCTACCAGCCTATTAACCTCATGTCTCCTCCATCATCACAGGTCCCCAGACCCCCAACCCAACGGCAGTGCTGCCAAAGCAGACATGCTTCATACTGTACCTGTTTCACTGAAGGCTTTATGTTCTTCTTCAGCCTCAGCTCCCGGGTCTGGGCCTCAGTCACTCCAAGGCATTTCCCAATCTGCTTATCTGAGAAGCCGATCTGTTTGGCCCTCCTCATTGTTTCTTCTGGAATTGACTCACTGGGATTAAATATAAGACACACACAGTCCTTTACGGTAACAGATGAGCATGTGTGAATCTGTGTCTGCCATGTGGTACCCAGAGATGGCCGCTGCCAGAGCATGTGTGTTTACAGGGAAGACGGCGGAGAAGAGATGGGCTCAGCTAATCCTAAGCCATCAGATCCTTGTCTTACACACAAGAGACTACCTCTGTATGTCCCCTGCAGACAACTACTCGATAAAGCATATATGCACATCTGGGCGGCTGGGATTCAAATCCTTTTCCTTCAGCAGCAAAAGCACCATTCTGAACTAAAGGACAGCTCCCCTAGCTAATAGCCCCATCCCCTCAGCCGGCAAGCCACTAGAGGGCCACATCACACTCATACACACAAAGCCAGTCCAGCACAATATTAACTGAACAGATATCTCACAGGTGCCTGTTCCCCATCTTCAGGTTCAGGGTATCCAAAATCTCCCACCCACAACCCATTCTACCCCCAACTTCACTCTGGTTTGTCTTTTTTTCTCCCATTGTAAATTTAAAAACATAGGAACTGCCAGACTGAATCAGACCCAAAGTCTGTCTAGCCCAGAGTCCTGTCTCTGACAGTGGTCAGCACCAGATGATCGAGAAGAAAGTGCAAACACCTTGAAGGAGGTAGTTATGGTATAACCTACTCACCAATGGAATTTTCTCCTAACCCCATCAGTCCATGGTTGATTTGTACCCTGAAGCATGACAGTCTATATACCTTTAAACAATCACTCATCCTAGATATATAAAATGGTGAGTCCTTAGCTAAACATTTAGGCTCCATGCTATCAAGTGACGATGAGTTCCACAGGCTAATATGCCGAGGTAAACATTTTCTTCTATCAATTTAAAATGTGTTCCTTTTCACTGAACTTCTCTTCCTTCTTGCGTTAAGAAAGATGATAAACAGGCACACCCGATTTACCTTCTGTATCCCATTCATTATTTCATATTTAATTTCAACAAGATTTCTCAGCATCCCCTAGGTTTAATTCTTCTCTTTCCTTTTTTTCTCTTTTCAGACATCACATATTTTGGTACCTTCACCAAGTCCCCTATGCTCTGGCCACCTCTGCACATCCCCAGCTGAACTGCATGTGTCTTGCCAGCTCTCTTTTTTCATTTTTAATCTCCATTCCCATTTTTCTCCCTCCTCTATCAGCTTATGTTTCTTTCTTTGCCTCTATCTGTTGCTGTGGTAAAGCTTCTGTTCTCTCTCTGGTTTCTAAGCTACCTTTTCTAAGCTAAGCTTTTGCAAACCATAAAAAAGCCTACATACTTTTATCAGCACTTCTGTTTCCATATTCATTGCCAAGAGCATCCTTGCTTGCCCAATAAATCAATATTTTATATGCAAGCAAGCACTGAATCAGGAAAGAGGAAATGATTAACAAATAAGCTATTTTCCTAAATCAGAGCTTTTGAATTATTGTCCTTGGCTTTGTGGTATTTTTAAATAAATATCACTGTGTTATCTGAGGGGGAAGAGAGGCGGGAAGTCTCATTTACTGGAATGCTTCCGAAAGCAGAAAGGCATTGGACTGGATTTGTCACTCACACCAGTTTAAATAACAAGCTGCTCAATTCACTCCATTGGAGTCTGACTGATAAAAAACAGGTGCAAGTCACAGGAGAGTCAAAGCCCATGGTTTGGATTCTAATCCCTGATCAGACACTTAAGTATTTCAATGAGAGTTTGGCACCTATGTGCCTTGAAAGATCTGGGCCTTATGCCATTTGTTACTTGCCCAAAGCCACATCTCACTTCCTCAGTTTCCCCATCTGCAATGTGGTGATAATATGACATACCTGTCTCATAAGGGAGTTGGGATTCGCTAGTTAATATTTGCATAGTTTTAAAGATGAAATGTGTGGTATAAATGCTACACATTAGAGTTACAGTGAGAAATTCATTCCATAGTGAAAGTAGAGCTTGGGGGTTCTGTCTTGCTGGCAGAGGGCTGAGCACGGGAATACCACCTTATATCCTTCAAAGTCTGCTAATACTCCTCTCCTTAATTCTCACTGTAGAACACTATTGTTTTCTAGTGTCGAGAGAGAAAGGGCCTGATCCAACACCCACTGATGTTAATGGAAAGACTCCCATTGACTTTACTGGGTTTGGATTTGGTCCCATATGCATAGAAAATTCCCAGGGAATGACCCACCGCTGCTGCATCTCAATGGATTTATTAAGGTCCAATTTCCCCTAGATTATCTTCCCTCTCCAGTGCAATACTCATAGGTTCACTTTGGGCTAGTTCCATTTCCTAAGCATCCCCATTGCTTTCAGCGGAAGGGCAGGCCATACAGCAAGATCTGCATATGCCACTGCTGGATTCAGGCTTGAGACCCATTTGTGCGTATGCAAACAGAAATTCTTGGGGCAGTAGCTTAATATTTCATGTGCCCATGAAGTAGTACAGACACGCAAGGCTGTAATGCTTTCCCAGAAGGGAAGAGGGCCAAAAACGTCTGTCTCTTCTCTGGCAAAACAGACGCCCAGCCTCACTAGCAATTAGCGAGGACACAGCTGAGTTTGATTCATCTCTTAGATTCTGTGTTACCTAAGTATGAGTGAGTGGACCTGACCCCAGGAAAATGAGCTGGTTGCTGCGTGCTCTCTCTGCTGCCTCCAGAAGACATGGGGCGGGCTGCCATTTGATTACTGACAGAGAAAGAAAATTGCCTTCATTTGCAGCTTGCTTCAATTCAGCTTTTTTTATATCTCATCATGATACCCCCCCCCCCCCCAAAAAAAGCCTGTAAATCTGAAGACATGACTCATTAGCCCTGGGCTAGTGACTTAGACAAGGGTTGAACTCTTAGTCGTCAAACAAGAAGATGACTAATTTTGCACGGGATGACATGAGTGACTAGCTAATTTGCCATACCCGTGGGGAATGAGATAGTATCTTTTCTTATCATCTTTAGAACCCCATTTTGGGGTGCTCTGAAGAGATATCACTTCCGGGGGACTAGCGATGAAAAGGGATTTCAGTGTAGTTAATAAGCAAGATGCCATGAGAGCCTCATATCAGACAGTGTTCAACAAGGAAAAATGAATGTCGTGTTTTCTCACGTCTTCATGCCTTACTGAGTGTACGTAGTATACAAAGGAGAGTATGTGTAGTAAGTACATACAGAGAGAGATGGGTGGTATCCTCACACCATTCAGGTTAATAGACGTTTTGCCACTGACTTCATTGGGGCCAAAATTTTACCCTAAAAGTGGGCATGTGCTATTACCCTGAGTTAAAACACCCTCCCCCCCACAAATATTGGGAGGTGTTTGAAATCTGGGTCCAGATGAGAACTTTGCAAACAGCCCCTAAGCCAGATTCTGTCACACCAGCTGAGGATCTAGCCCACTGTCTTTAAAATGGGTTGAACTAGACCAGGGGACGGCAACCATTCAGAAGTGGTGTGCCGAGTCTTCATTTACTCACTCTAATTTAAGGTTTCACGTGCCAGTAATACATTGTAACATTTTTAGAAGGTCTCTTTCTATAAGTCTATAATATATAACTAAACTATTGTTGTATGTAAAGTAAATAAGGTTTTTAAAATGGTTAGGAAGCTTCATTTAAAATTAAATTAAAATGCAGAGCCCCCTGGACCGGTGGCCAGGACCCGGGCAGTGTGAGTGCCACTGAAAATCAGCTCGCGTGCCACCTTTGCCACGTGTGCCATAGGTTGCCTACCCCTGAACTAGACCCTGAATCCAAACTGCTCTGAACTTTAGGTGTTTGGAAACCCAGATCTGGATCCACATTTTGACAGAAAGGTACAGTTATGTTTAGATAGATTATGTTTTAATAAAAATAATGCTTAGCACTTATAAATGAAATTACATTTGAGGATTTCAAAGAGCTTGGCAAAGATGGGTTCGTCATATCATACCCATATAACAGATGGTGACACTGAGGCACAGCCAGATTAAGGATATGGTTTTCCAAAGTGCTCAACTTTCACCTTACTCTCCTCCCAGTCCCTCACTGGGAAACTCTAGCCTACAGTCTCTCCAATCACTGACTGAAGTCAATGGGAGCAGAGTTAGGCCAATGCTGAGCACTTTGGAAAACCCCAAGTGATTTGGAGAAGACGCTAGAGTGAGTTAAAACCAGGAGAAGATAGAAAATGCAGGTCGGTTGCTGACTCCCAATCTGGTCACCCACCAATGGGACTTCCTGGCCTCCCTTTTTACCTAGAGGTTTTCCTCATTCCATAGATCAAGGGCAAAAAAATCTTCCAAAAATTAAACCTCACCATTTTGTAACCAAGCCTGAAACAACAACAGATAAAGTGGCAGCGATTCTAGACTTTTATAACGTTCTCTTTCCCAGTATTATCTTTCACCAAATGACAGTTTGAAGTTTTAGAGCTTCATACCAGACAATCAGACTTTTTACACACTGCCATAATCATTTAATGGTTACACAGCACAGCTCTCTTCCCACAAACCTAAATCTCCTGTGTATTTTGCAGTTTATAAACTATATAAGCCTTTGTCCACTCTCTCTCTCTCTCGCTCGCTCTCTTCTCAGCTTCCAGTGTGAATTTTCTGTTGTTGTTTTTGTTTAAAATTCTACCCTGTCATCTTTGAAAAGCCATCCACTCACGCTTCGTCTTCAATAATAAATGATAAAAGGAAATGGAATAAATTCCCCTTAATGGGAAATTTTCACCTGGCACAGAGAAACTGGGGAAATCTATTAACTGACTCTAGCAACGCCTGCAGAATTGCAATTACCCAGGGAGCCTGCATGCTTCAGTACGATCCTCTCTTACACTTGACCAGCTTTCGTCTGATCCGCCATCCCAAAAGTAATGCTAAACAAACGTGCCTTGAGAAAGCACCAGCTCTAATGTGAAAATGAGCCATGCAGTTATCGAAGGCAGAGCTTTGGAAATGGAATGAGTATCAAGGGTAGAATACATGTAAAGTTCCAAACTCAGACCCTGTGTCAGGGAAGCAGATAAGGTTTAAGTCCATCCCCATACAAGACAGCACCTTTGGGACTTAACCACATGGTTAAATTTTGCCCTAAAAAAGGAATGCAGTCCTGAATTGGGGCCTGAGTCACTAGCTAACATGAACACTGGGCTTGACATGGTTAGCAGTCCTGCTGCTTGATTTTAGACTGGCATACTAGGCAAAAGGCATATTCCCAACTGCCCTCCCTCGCCGTTCTTCCAAGGTTCAGATCTGTTTCCTTGATTGTTTGACATTTCACAAGATTTAGAATAAGCTGTAATTACAAGCATGAGATCAGTATAAAAATTGTTTGTCTCCTTGCCTCTTCCTTCAAGGAGACAGGTAGTTACCTATTTTCCTCCCAAGAAAAGCATGAGATGATGGACAAAATGTCAGGAACATTTAGGGAAGCAGGAGACATAAACCAACAAATCTCACTCTCTCAATTGTCTCTCTCTGGATCTACATCTTTAAGGCTCAGCACCCAGGCCCAGTAAATCTCACTGACTTAAGTAATGTGAACCTCCCATTATTTCCTTAGACCTAGATGGTTCACATCTAGGATGAAGTTGATGAGCTGCAGGAGCAATGCAGGCAAATACACAGCAAAGAAATGGATTGCAGTCACTATTTCAAACACCATCTTCTTCCCCAGGTAAGGGATGGACTGATACAATATGGATTATTCTGTACAGAGCACGCAGACACTAGTGTGTTGAGATGGGGATGCACATCCAAGTGATACAAGTATTCGGGGCTTTGGAGGAAAGCGTGAACCACAAATTTATTTACGATGCCTTTGTAACACAAATGAAATCTCTCTCCCATGACATCCAGCGCAAAGCACGACTGTTAGGTCTGCTGAATCAGTGTACACCACGCAGCCTATACTCATCTCACTTACCGAGTCGAACATTTGCCCCACTGGCTTCCATCCCTGGAGATGCAGTCAGAGAGGAAAGGGGCATACTCGGGCCTTCATACATTCTTTCTAAATAGTTCTGTTGGGGCCAGATCCTCAGCTGATATAAATCAGTGCAGAGTCCTTGAACTTCAGTGAAGCTACTCCAATACACACCAGTGAGGGTGTGACCTATGACCTCTCACCTTTCTAGCTGGGGAACAGGTTAGCCACATGTCTGCAAACTGCAGACAAAATTCATATCTGAAGAGGCCACAAAAATCCATTTTGTGACACCCACTTAGAATGAATATGGTTTATTGATGGCCCTTTGATCTCTTTCCTTTGCACTGCCTCAGATTCTGAATGCTGGAGCTAAACTTTAGTTTCAGCTGCTGTATTTTGCAGACACTTCTCTGCAGTGTGTTTGGAAATCAAGTCAGGCTTCCAGAAAGCCATTTTCAAAACACACCATTTGCAGTCCCAAGGACATTAGCCTGGGAAAGGGAGTCTCAATAAATAATTTTCTGTTGACTTCTAGAAGCCACTGAGCAGAGTCTTGTTAAAAATGCTTCTCTGGGGCTGGCCCTCTCTGCTGCCCAGTGTGTGCTATTCTGTGTCTGATTACAAGCCACAAGATCTACATTCAGAATCACACTTGCCCACTCTGTGTATGAGAAGATCTGTGTCATAGAAGGTCACATTTGCTAATTCTCACTCATGAGAGCATGCAGATGTCCAGTGACAAATCCTAAAAATCCCCAGCATCTCAGTACAAGTCATTGATCAGCATATTATCAAACGCAAGTCATTGATCAGCATGTTATCAAACTTGTGTCATCACGCTCTGCCGGCATTAACAGCACAGCTGTACCTTTCCAAGTAAAATTAATCAAAGAGAAAGAATGGCCTGGTGATGAGAGCACAGATCTGGGTTTAATTCTTTGCTCTGACACAGACTCCTCGTGTGACCTTGGGCACATCACTTAATCACTTTGGGCCATAGTTCCTCATCTGTAAAATGGGGGTCACAATACTCCCTCTCCCACCTTTTGTCATCCTTGACCATTTAGACTGTAAGCTCTGCACAGGGCAAGATTTCTTACTATGTGTATGTACAGCAACTAGCATCTTTTCACAGATTCTGTGGCTGGATGGGACCAATGCAATCATCTCATCTGACCTCCTGTATAACACAGGCCGTAGAACTTCCCTGAATTCATTCCTGTTTCAACTTAGTGAGGCCCAAGGAGACTCTACTGGAATACCAATATTATAATAAACTGCTATCGGAAATAAGGACCTAGAAAATACACCAGCTCCTGTAAGAACCAGTGTGGCATGGCTCACCCTGGCACAACACACCCCTTCTCTGCTCCAACACCGCACAGAATGCCATTGTCACTTCCATGCGAAACTTCACGACCCCAACATTTCAAATGAAAAAAGGGGATGCGGAAGGTCATATTTCAAACCGACGATATCAGCGCCATGAAATTCCTCAGCGCCACGAAACCACCCACAATGAAATGGGGAACAGTTCCAAAGAAACTGCCATGAGAAAATCGTCACCTCTTTCTACTTATTAATAACTCAGACACAGCAGTTGATTTAAACAGGTGGTTGCTGACCTACCAGTGTCCCTTTGAAAGTCTTTTACGGTTCTGAAAAAAAATTTCATCGGACAATAAAAGTAATCCTGTTGGTATTGACAGAGAGCCAGATCCTTGGCAGGTGTAAATCAGCGCCACTCCTGAAGCTACGCGGATATGCATGAGCTGAGAGTGTGACTCAGGATGTGATGGGTCTGATTTTCAAATCCACCCCCTCCCCCCATTTTGGGCTCACAAGTAATGTTGAGTACAATTAATTGCAGGCACTGATCACGCAGCTAGGTAACCAGAATGGGATTTTCAGAGGAGTTTAAATAATTTAGAAGCCTGAGTCCTGTTGACTTTCAAAGGGGCTTGTGCTCCCACGTCCTTTAGGTGCTTTTGAAAATTTTCACCCCGAGCTGTCATCATATCTACAGTTAATAGCATTTGGCATACACTGTTCCTATTAAATGGAGCCTATAGTGACATGGACAGAGCAACAGGAGAGCAAAGTACTGTTACAAACATACACAGTTGGATTTTTCCAACGGCCTGCCCTGTAAACTCAACATGGGCTTTGGAAACCAGACTGTGTGCTCTCCATTTCTCATATTGTAACCACTCAGAACAATTCCATGACTGGGTTCATGATATAAATGCTCTACCAAAGATGATAACCTTTTCTGGCTCCGTAATGACACACAGTAAGCGATCATTTACAACAAATCACTAAGTTATTATTGATTAGTTAAAAGAAAAAAGAAAAGGAGTACTTGTGGCACCTTAGAGACTAACCAGTTTATTTGAGCATGAGCTTTCGTGAGCTACAGCTCCGATGAAGTGAGCTGTAGCTCACGAAAGCTCATGCTCAAATAAACTGGTTAGTCTCTAAGGTGCCACAAGTACTCCTTTTCTTTTTTCTTTTTACGAATACAGACTAACACGGCTGTTACTCTGAAACCTATTGATTAGTTGTACCACAGAGGCACCTAGAGGACCCAACAGACATAAAGGCCCTGTACAGTCCCAGCTCCTGCATGTCTTCAGCATAATGCACCACGATAGACTCTTTTTACATGTTGCTTTCTTTGGTTTCGCTCTCCCACCTCCCCAGTTCCTTGGGAGTGTTTGATTAGATTCTCCAAGGGCAAGTCATGCCTGACTAACCTAATTGCCTTCTATGATGAGATAACTGGCTATGTGGATGAGGGGAAAGCAGTGGAAGTGTTATTCCTTGACTTTAGCAAAGCATTTGATATGGTCTCCCACAGTATTCTTGCCAGGAAGTTAAAGAAGCATGGACTGGATGAATGGACTATAAGGTGGATGGAAAGCTGGCTAGATCATCGGGCTCAATGGGTAGTGATCAATGGCTCCATGTCTAGTTGGCAGCAGGTATCAAATGGAGAGCCCCAAGGGTCGGTCCTGGGGCTGGTTTTGTTCAATATTTTCATTAATGATCTGGAAGATGGCGTGGACTGCACCCTCAGCAAGTTTGCAGATGACACTAAACTGGGAGGAGTGGTAGATATGCTGGAGGGTAGGGATAGAATACAGCGGGACCTAGACAAATTAGAGGATTGAGCCAAAATAAATCCAATGAGGTTCAACAAGGACAAGTGCAGAGTCCTACACTTAGGATGGAAGAATCCCATGCACTGCTACAGACTAGGGACCTAGTGGCTAGGTAGCAGTTGGGCAGAAAAGGACTTAGGGGTTACAGTGGACGAGAAGCTGGATATGAGTCAACAGTGTACCCTTGTTGCCAGGAAGACTAATGGCATTTTGGGCTTTATAAGTAGGAGCATTGCCAGCAGATTGAGGGACGTGATCATTCCCCTCTATTCAGCATTGATGAGGCCTCATCTGGAGTACTGTGTCCAGTTTTGGACCCCACGCTACGAGAAGGATGTGGAAAAATTGGAAAGAGTTCAGCAGAGGGCAACAAAAATTATTAGGGGGTGGGAGCACATGACTTATGAGGAGAGGCTGAGGGAACTGGAATTATTTAGTCTGCAGAAGAGAAGAATCAGGGGGGATTTCATAGCTGCTTTCAGGTGGGTTCCAAAGTACGTTCTGAAAGTGGGTTCCAAAGAGGATGGATCTAAACTGTTCTCAGTGGTATCAGATGACAGAACAAGGAGTAATGGGAGAGGTTTACGTTGGATATTAGGAAAAACTTTTTCACTAGGAGGGTGGTGAAGCACTGGAATGGATTACCTACGGAGGTGGTGGAATCTCCTTCCATAGAGGTTTTTAAGGTCAGGCTTGACAAAGCCCTGGCTGGGATGATTTAGTTGGGGATTGGTCCTGCTTTGAGCAGGGATTGGACTAGATGACCTCCTGAGGTCCCTTCCAACCCTGATATTCTACGATTCTATGCACATTGGCCCTCATCCTCTGCTGGTATAAATCAGCTTAGATGTACTGAAGTCAGTGGAGCTGTGCTAATGGACACCATGGAGAATCTAGCCCATTAGGATTGATACAAAGCTTTTAAACTGCACTGATCCATTACCAATTCCGTGTGTTGCTTCCCTTTTATGGCAAGAAGTGTGAGGTCATGGACTGATGTGTGACTTGCAGGAGCAGGCCAGTCATGTACTTTGCAGCTCAGTTATTGGCTGTTGGCTAATAATGTAGCGGTGTAATGGCAATGCTGCACGACACCTACAGTAGAAACAGGGAAGGGGAAGGGCAGATGCTTAGAGGACTGGGAAAGTGTGCCAGGGAAACAAAGGAGGCAAATGGAGACATAATGGCAGTGGCAGATCAGGTGAGAGCACCCGTGCAGGGCGGAGACAGGAGGGTAATGAGGGAGACAGAGTGTAAGGTGCACGTGGATAGGGCACAGTAGACAGGATGGTGGGGGCACTGGCTGTTGGGTGGGGATGGGGACACACAGCAGCGAACACCCAATTCCTTTCCTTTTCCTGCTCTCCCCCTTGGTTTTTGTGCGTGGTGGTTCAGCCTGTGAACCCCTGAAAACATTGGGTAGGCAGCACTCCCTCTGCCTGCCCTCGACCAGCCCCTCCGCTGTGGATACTTCTCAAGCTAAGCCAACCGTGCAAGCCTTATGGGAAGCCAGGGGCATAATACGAGAAATAAGGAAGGGGAAGAGTGGTGCCCAGACACTGTACCTCGGCAACAGAAGTGCAACATGAAGAGACCTGTATTACCCAGCTGAGCCCCGGGCTAGCTAGGTATTGAGTCGGCGACATATGCTGCTGCTATGCAGCTAAAGCGACAGATAAGCAAACTGAGTTCCAAAGGGGAATGCTGCTTAGCCTAATGGAGCGGCACTCAGGCTAACACCTGCCTCCCTTTCTTTGCCATACTACAGAGCGCTGCAACTTCCTCGGTCACGTGACTCACATTTCTATCGTCCCCACCTGGAAAGGGGTTTTTTGCTTCTCAAAAGCAAGCCGTGCTCAGTTATTCTGCCATATCTAGCACGATACAACCTATTATTTCACCATCCTTGGGTATGTATCCTCTCAATATATTCCCTGTCTCTGTGTGCATGTAAATATAGGGCCACATCCTCAGCCCCACTGCACCACTTGGCAAGCCGATGGAGCTGGACGCCTGAGGATTTCCCCGACAAGAGGGAATCTCTACGGTATCTTCCCCTTGCAGACCTTGGTGTATGAAGCATGGCTGGTGGCGGGGGAAGAGGGCATAGACAGATGACTGCTATGCTCTGGCAACTACTGGCTGGTGGAACAGCCATTTGGTGGCTAACAGCTGGCATGAGATTGCTCTAACTTGCACTGATGGGGAGAAGCAGGGGAGCTGAACCTGTCCTTGGCTGGCCCAAGGAAGCTCAAAGATGACATAAAACTGCCTTTACCCTTCTCTTAGGTCCTGCGTTGAGTTCATCTCACTCAGACGTGAGGCCTAGGGTTATATGATATAGCAATATATTTGTGTATAAAACACTCACCTCCCTTTCTGTGTGACTTTAGAAACATGCAGATTACAGGCTGTCCAGAGCCACAAAGTTTGGCTGTGAATCCATGTCTAAGGTTCAGTGGATAGAGCACTGGATTGTGACTCATTCTATTCCTGGCTCTGCCATTGCCTTGCTGGGTGACCTTGGGCAAGTCACTCCACTGCTCTGTGCCTCAGTTTCCCCATCTGTATAATGGGGATAATAATACTGCCCTCCTTTGTAAGGTGTTTGAGACCTACTGCTGGAAAGCACTAGATAAGAGCTGGGCATTGTGATGATGATGATGATGAACTCATTTGAGTGTTGGTTTGGACCATTATAGAAAGATAAGGATCAACTGCAAGGTCTGGATATTATCATATATTATACACATACATACTGTGTGTGTATATCACAATATCCATGTAGAGACAGTCATGTTTGCATAAACACAGAGCTTGCTAATGCAGCTGTGCTTGTAATAACCCGTTCAGCCATTTTTCTGGGTTGTCCTTATTCCCTCTAAAAACGATTATGTCCAATTTGCAAACACTGAATCTTATAGCAGAATGAAAAATAAAGCAAGTAGCTCCGGTGAATACACACATGGAAGACCTGAGCACTGACTAGGAGAAATCTCTTGTTTGCATGCAGCAGCTGAGCCAGCTCTCATCCAATCATGGCCAAAAGGGCGGAGGATGGAGAGTGTGTTCTAGTTGTCAACACTCCAACCTGGAAGTCAGTAACACTTTTTGTTCTAGTTCTGCCACTAAATTTCCTCCATGACCTTGGGAAGGTCATTTGACTATGTGCCTCAGCTAATCCATCTATATCATGGGTGCAATAACGTTAATCTACCTATCTCACAGAGGCACTGTGAGATGTAATTAACTAATGGGCCAGATCGTCAACAGAAATCAGTTCAGCTCCCTTTACTTCAATGGAGTGATGTCAATTTACACCGTGGGAGGACATGACCATCCTCTAGACTGTGCTTTGAGATCCTGAATACATAATTGCAGAGTATTCTAATTACAGCTGTGGCTGTAATTTCCTACCAAACAGTGGGGGAAACAAATTGGTTCTGTGTAGACACAGGAACTTGATATGCATGAGATTTTTTTTTAAAATGAAACCAGCAAACAAATGAAACATGACATGGAGGTTAGAGAGGAATTACACATGTGGGGTAATAATGGAGTTTTGTAAGTACCCCTCGACAGACATGCTCCTCTCTGTGCCTTTATTTCTGCTTAGCTAGAATCCCAGCTCACTTTCTGGGGGGAAACAAAAACTACTCAATTAAAAATGCACAGCTTGTCAAAGAAGCAGAACTCAGGGGAGGTGAAAGCACATTTCATAACAAACGCCTTGTATGTTTCTGCCCAGTCTCTTGTTACAAGTGCTGTGTACTATACGTTTCTGGTGCCCTCTTGTGGTTCAACTGCCGTAATGCAACATGTATCCAAAACGCAGGCAACAGAGCAGACAATAATAACTCAGCAAGAAGGTTCTGCTGGCCTTGTAAACCATGAAGAGAAAGCTGCGGTCAGCAAAAGGCTGAGACTGATATACAGCCTGGAGCTTCGATTTACTGCTATCTATTGTGGTTCATTTTATATGGTTTAAGAAACCGGAAGATTTATATTTAAATGTGTCGGAAATTATAGCTGTTCTAAACTGAGGAGGAACAGCGCGTGGGAAGAAAGGCAGACAGCTTAGAAAGCTATCAGCCAGTCAGAAATGCACTGTTTGGCTCTCAGGTGTAAAAAGCCAGGGAGAATCTATTGAGAGTATGAGCTGAAAGGTTAACCATACCCTCGCTATGCAAATGTAGTCTCAGATCTCACATTTGGGGGGAGGGTTAGCAAATCCTAGCTTTGAAACTACATCAAGGACTTTCTAAATCCAGGTGGGATTTCTAGAACCCCTAAGATCAGCTGAGATGGACAAGATGCCTTTACTTCTAGAGCAGCGCTCTTCAGTGAAGAGGTAGCCTCTTAGTGTAATACATTAGGGTTTAAGATAACTCAGGCTGCACTGAGGACTGACAGTCACTTTTCGGCCTTGCTCGTGTTTGTGCACAAGCCTGCAGCTGGTTTCCCAGCTGTGTGATGCCAAGCAAAAAGGCTGTATCCTTAGAGAAAGCTGTTTGATTTCCTTACCTGCTGAGTTCCTTCAGGCTTTTCTCCATGTTCACAATATCCCGCATCTTATAGATGAACCATCTGTCAATGGCTGTGAGTTTGTGGATATCATCCACGGGGACGCCGTCGGACAAGGCCTGCCGAAGAGAGGAGATGGTAAGCCAGACTCGTTAACAAACACGTCATAAATATCTAATTTGCCTGGAAACGTGTAGTAATTATTCCTCATCTCCTATCAACATCAGCAAGACTTTTGCCTGAGCAAGGAGTGCAGAATTTGGCTCCCAATGAAGTCTCTGCCCAAACTCCAATTGACTTCAATAAGGACTGATGCTGGTTGACACCTGCTGTAACTTCATACGCTATGTATGCTTCATGCTCTCTCTTTATATATACATATATATAGCATGCTCATCCCCTGCTGCTGACTTCTCATCTGTACCTCTTATTACCAAGGTCCTGCACATTCCGTAGTCCTGTGGTCTGCTAGAAGCAAATGTCATCAAAGAAAGGTTTAGGTTTTCAATGGTTGAGAAACTGGCTGCTTTTGAAACTGACTCTGATTTATAGTTTAAAGATAGATTGGCTCAGAAACCCTGACCTGAAATACCCCTGAACTATGGAAAAGTTCACATCCAGAACCAAACTTTGCAGCCGTGACACCACTCTGGTTCTTTCTCATTCTGAAGATAATGCAGGCTTCATACTTTCCTGGACATGCTTAATTATGTGGTTTTGGTTTTTGTAATTTATTTTTAGCAAACCATCCACATTCACTGGGTAAAAAGGAAACCCAGTCTACCATCCCAAAGGCAATGGATACAGTATTTTTTTTAAAAATCCCCAAAGGTGAATAAAGTACAGCTATAAGAGCTGGATATTAATCGTTATTATTATGATGTGGCTAAATATTTAACTCTTTTTTCTTTTAAACATTTCATTTTTTTTAATAAAGCCCATTTCCCTGTGACCATTTCACAAATGGACTAAATCATCTTAATAATCTTCTCTTATTATCTGCTCCAGATACATCTAATTTATGAGGGCCCCAGAATGGTGCCAAGATTGGTTGACACTGTGTATGACCTTGGCCCAGTCAGAAGTCCCATCGGGTTCCACATCTCTCCTGTGTTTGTCTTTTGACTATAGTAGAAGAACACGGGTAAAGGCAATAGCTGTGAATGGCATCTGAGCTCTCGCCTTTTCCGACATAACAGGCATCGTATTCATCACCCCAACAAACAGTGAAAAACCTTGACATGGGGCGGGGAGAGAGGGAGACAGGGAAGGCATCTGATGAGACGTGACTCAAACAGAGCTCAGTGGTAACAACGACTAGCGGCTGGTCTTTTAGATGTCAGAGAGCTGGTTAGAGATTTCTGATCCAATCGATCCCAGCTGTCTGAGGGGTTAAAGAATATTCCACTCTATTACACCAACCAACACAGTCCGGTAACTATAGTCAACAGGATAGACCCCATAGCCTCTGCGTCCTTCATTACCTTGGCCATTGCATAGACTCGAATGCTGGACGGGTCAGCCAGTTCTTTCTCGAGATCTAAGTTGGCCGGCCACTCTTTATTCATTGGCAGCCGTGATGTGAAGCCATCCACAGACGGGTGGCACATTCTCAGGGCCTTCTGGAAGCACTCCTCAAAGGTGCGCCCAATAGCCATGACCTGTAACAAAGAAATCTCTCACGTTAATGTGCTGAGGTGTTGCCCCTCTCAGTTATTCAGATGGCAGTGATGCTTATTAGGTAAGATTAAAGCCTATGGGAACATGCTACGGGACACAATGAACTGACTCGAAGGAAGATTACTGTCTCGGAGCTTTCAAAAACCACCTGTGTTATATGACGGGAGAATCCTGTAAAGTTGGAAAAGCTTCATGCAGATGGAATTTTAAGCCTTAGGAGTGGGCAAAGGCAGAAGACTACACCTCTTCCATTGAGCCCATGTCAAACCTTAAGTAACTACTATAGTATGTTTCTGTTCAATGATTATTTCACCTAAAAAAATGATCCCATTCCCAAGTTCCAGTGAGTCCATTCTGCATGGAAACTTTGCAACTCATTCCAACGTTCACATGTATATTTCACCAGAAAGCAAAATCTGAAAAGGACACAAAAATAATCTGAAACCAAATGGGGCAAAAGTGTCATGGGAAAACTTTCTCCCCTTTCACACAGCTCCACTGTTCCAAGCCTTCCGCCTGTCACTACAGAGCTCACCAACAGTCAGGCTGAGGCTAGCCAGTTCAACTAAGAAAAACCACAGTGGTCTAGAGTCTGGTTACCGGCACAGGCCTAGGGAGGGGACTTAAGCTTTACCATGCCCGACGCAGTCACAGGAGACACTCTGACTGAAGGGGTCTCTTTGAGAAACAGCTCCTCTGCTCTGGGGGTTGGTAATTTCTTCTTTGTTTGTATCAACAGTAAATTGCAATACTCTCTCTACCATCTCAGCTCAGCACACCCCATGCTAGCTGGGGAGTATGAAGCCAAAGCTCTGTCTATTCCCCATTTCTCCCATTGTCCACTGGCTGCTGGCTTGAACCCAAGGTCCAGGTAGTCTGTGCAGGAGAGTACGTGGGTGCAGGGGGTTCTTATCCTTCCTTATTTCCCCATACATGTGGATAGTCCAACTCATAATGCAGTTCAGTATTCATACGGTGGGACACTCCAGAGTATAACCCTTTAGTAGCTGGAGTAAAATGTGCAAAGTTCATGTATAACATGAAGTCACGGGGCATTAACACCATAAATATTTGCAGGGACCT
The DNA here is from genome assembly GCF_965152275.1 of Natator depressus. Lineage (NCBI taxonomy): Eukaryota > Metazoa > Chordata > Testudines > Cheloniidae > Natator > Natator depressus. The sequence goes on along the minus strand of NC_134244.1, from coordinate 64,686,930 downwards.
TCTGCACCACACATTATTAAAAATACAATCACCCTGGCAAGGCTTTCCTCTAGAGCTCTAATTAATCCTTCCCACCGTGCTGAGGGTGTGCACTTTGAGCGAGGAGGAGTGGATGTTTGTAAGGCCTCACTTGTCAAAATAATTTAGCAAGAGAGCTACTTGAAAAACATTAGGGGGAAAAAAAAGACAGACAACAAAGTACACAATTAATTATTTTGCTTTGGATAATTGATGAGTAATTAGCTAATTAAATGGATAATTTACCCATTTTGCTTCATTTCATTCCTCTTCAAAAATTAGCTGAAGATGTCACCATTGTTCTAACCAGTCTTAAATTCAGATTTTAAAAGTCATTGCTGTTTTGTTCCTCATTTCCAAAGGCCTATCCTATCTATTCGGAGGGGGAAACTAACTGTCTAAGACAAAGCAATTTGACCCTTTCAAGAGGAAATCAGGTGCTGCGTTCTGTTTTCAGGGGCAGTATCAGGCTAGAAAGAAGGTGCATGTTTTTAACAGTGAAGGTGATTGACCACTGGAACAGCTTCCCAAAGGTTGTGGTGGATTCTCCATCACTGGAAATCTTTAAATCTTTCAGAGTGGATGTGTAGTGGGGCAGTTTCCCCGCTCTGGTGGAGGAAGGCTGGGCTGATTGGGGAGGCAGCCACAGCTGGGGCCACACCCCAATTGGGCCACACCTGGCCCTGTTGTGGGGGCTCAGGGAGGAGCTGGGTGGGTCTCTCTCTAGCTGTGGAGGGGGAGGGACCTGGCTGTCTGGGAGGTCAGGGTACCGGGAGTAGAGCACTGCTGGGGAAAGGCAAGAGGAGCTGGGGAGCTCCAGCCTGGCAAATACCCAGGCTGCGGGTCTTGCTAAAGGCCAAAGCAAGTACTGGGGTTGCAGAGGTGCAGCCAGGGATTAGGCAGAGGCAGCTGGTCCGATCCCCTTGCCAGTGATGAGTGGCCTTTACAGACTGCAGTTTGCCCCAGTGAGAGGGAGCTAGATGATGACTGGCTGTAGCCACTGAGGCAAGGCAGGGGTAGAGGGTTGGGGGTTCCCCTGGGAGGGGAGACCCAAAGAGTGGAGGTATTGCTGGGGCAGAACCCTGAGGTAAAGGGGCACCGGGGTCCAGGAGGGACGCAGGGGCCTGAGGCAGGCGAGACACCGGCCACCAGGAGGTGCTCCGAGGCTGAAGCGTTAATTCCCAGACGACCAGCAGGAGGCGCTGCGTTGGTGAGTCTTCGCTTTGCTCTAGGATGTTTTCAGCAAAGAAATGCTCTTGTTCAAACACAACAATTGGACCTGAAGCACGAATTAATTCAAGGAAGTCCAATGGCCTGTGTTATGCAGTGGTCCCTTCTGGAATCTACAAATCTCAAGAGTGGCCATGCTATTGCCTAAAATGGCCTTTACAGTCCCAAATCACTCTATTGAAAAGGGTACTGGATACAGCTCAGGCGATTTGAATGAGCTCTCAAAAGATCAGATGTTTATCCACACCCTCTGGATTAACTGGGGCTGAAAAGCCAGGCTGCACATATTTGGAAAACAAATTTTCTACAGCCATGCTAGAAACACCCCAATGGCATTTCCACAGGGAACCAGAAAACGTCGAGGAAGGTGAAAGTGAACAAGTATTGACTAATAAATGGTAATAAAACTTTTACAAACCAAAGACAGTTTGAGGTTCAGGACAAATTTGCTTTCAGTTTAGGGTGATTTCTTCTCTCAGTTCTTATTTTATTTCTACTGAGTTCATTGATCCACAGTCGACCTTCTGGACAGCAACCCAGCATGGAGATCATGCAACAGACATGTTAAAAATGTCCCAAGTTGGTCGCTAATTTTGCATTCAAAAGACATTGAAGACCCAGTGAATGAATGCTAGCTGTTAGACAGCTAAATCCCTGATTAGTGGGCAAAACCTTGTTGATTGATGTCTCCATGCTGTCATGTTCAACCACAAATACACACAACACTTTTGTAACTGCAGTGGATAACTGGAACCAAATTGCGAGTGCATAACTAGCATGTGCTTTTAGAAGAGCGGCCCTTGAGGTTCTAAATCCTCCTCAGCATTCGTTTGGCTAGCAGACTAGAAAGAACCAGCATCCAGAGAGTAGACAAGGGAGAAAAGTTAAATTTCACAGGAGACGGAAAGGAAATGGAGAGAATTTCTCCACACTCACCTCTCCTACGCTCTTCATGGAGCTGCCAATCTGGCTAGAGGTGCCCTGAAAGCGGTCCAGGTCCCAGCGAGGTATCTTGGCAACCATGTAATCCAGGCTGGGCTCAAAGCAGGCAGAGGTTTTCCCTGATACTACATTCTTGATCTCCGGCAAGGGGATCCCCAGGGCGATCTTGGCGGCAATAAATGCTAATGGGTACCTGGCAGAGATGAAGGAGGGAGGCGTTTTTTAGTATCATGGTTGGTACTGTAGATGGCAAGGAAATCTATAACCCTCTGAAGCTGCTTGAATAAAAATAGTAACTGCAGTCTGTCGGGATGGCGCTCCACTCCTGGCACATGGTATGTTACTGCAGCTCACTGGAGAGCAGCAGTAAGCTCGGCTACAGCATGTAGATCATAAGGGGCATGTACAGAGCGCTGGAGTAGGAATCAGCTATTAAGGAGGAAAGATGGTCTGTGGCTCAGGCACCGGATTGGGACTCAGGGGATGGAGGTCAGTTCCTGGCTCTGCTACAGAGTGCCTGTGTGACCTTACGCGCAGCACTTAAACCCTCCATGCCCCAGTTCTCCTGCTGTAAAATTGGGATGATGAGAATAATATTTCCTCTCTCCCACCCTTTGTCTGTCTTGTGTCTTTAGCATGTAAACTCTCTGAGCATGGCCTACATTTTACTTTGTGTCTGTACACGTCTAGCTCCATCGGGCCCTGATCCTGATCCTCTAGGTGCTACTCTAACACCAACAATTAACAAAAACAGAAGGGTTTACTTCTGCCTCGGGGAGGGAATGAAAAGCCCACATATGGGGGAGCAGGGGTTATTCTATAGGTATGTGCTTATATAAGTAAGTTTAGCACTGAGTGACTTAGGTTGGAACATGGACTGGACAATCATTAAAAGCTGGCAAATTGACTATCCTCTGTGAAATCTTTGCAACGTGTTTCACTGCAGTTAGGCAGCTGAAGAGGGAAAGGAGGAGGAGGCAGAGACACGGAGAGTGAGTGCTATGGGAAAGCGGACACTTTACAACAGGGATGAGCGAGTGCCCTTTAAACATAGTAGCTACGCAAGTGTATATCTACATAACCTACAGTGAGAGTCCATCTTATTTCAGCAAATCAGGGCAACTGAACATCTTAGATCAGTGGCTGGACTGTAGCAGATCAGTGCTGGGATTAGTGTTTATCTGCATGTACTAGAAGCCAAATGTTTATGCTCAGAACAGAGGAGCCTTTGTGTCAGTTTGGAAGGAGCCAGAATAGCCTTTGCAGTCGTTTTTCAGCCAGCTCTGTGGTGGTTGTTGGAGTAGCATGTGGTATTCTTGCAGCCTGAGTGACTCCAGCGCAGAAGGAAAGCTGAATTAGTAATGTCCACTCAGCAAATGAAAGCGAAAAGCAGATTTTAGTCTTTTTAGGTAACAGATGATTGCCCCAGTCTGCTGGGGAACATTGCTGGACTCGACGAGTCAGCATGATTGACGTATTTCTTAAAAGCCCCAAAGGGACCTTTAAATTCAGAGCTAAATTCTCCCATCAGTTACCCTGGGCAGTGTCCTGGGCTTTCAGGGGGTTGAAATCAGCGGGATTGGACAGGTCTAAATGGGGGCAGAAATCAGCCCAAAAGCAACAAGGGCGTGGTGATAACTGGGCAGCGAAATTGATATAATCCAGTTTGCAGAAGCCAAGTGATTATAAATCATCCAGCAGGATTCCCAATTGCCCGAACGTTTGCCACGATCATCATCTTGCACAACTTTCATCTGACTGAGAAAGCCTCGTTGGCTGGGGTAGAGGCTAGTTTATTTCATTATAACAGGAATGTTCTCATCTTTAAGAACTGCCTACTTGGAATCACCACCAAACCATGGAACAATGATAACTGCAGAGCAGCTGGAAATGCTAATAATTGAATATGGGCTGCTGGAGTACCTCTTCTGGCATGTGTTCTTTCATAGACGGTAATTGACAGCAAACCCATTCAGGCCATTATTAATTCTTATTATTATTTATATTGCAGTTACCAACTAGGGCACCATTATAATAGGTGCTATACAAGCACATAACAAAAAGACAGTCCCCATCCTGGAGAGTTTCCAATCCAAATTCCTCTTCTCCATACAGGTCACAAAACCATTCACTCTTTCACCAAAAAAGGAACTTTTGTGGGCATAGGTTAATATAAGATAATGTATGCCCTCAAGCTAGCAGACTGAAGGAATTCTTTAGCTCTCTGACTCTGAGCACTTCACAGATAGTCAGAGGCAAAAATCCAAACTGGGATTTTGTAGCCTTCTGTCAAACAACACCCTGGAGGAACAGTCTTCTCTCACATTCCTATAATATTTGTACAAAATGCAGAGGTCCTCATTAGCGGCAAAAGCATCTTCCAACCAGTCACAATCCACACAGCACCATTCTTAGGAAAAAGCCCAATTCTGCAGTGTTTTTGTCATGTAGCCAAATGGGGACCAAGATCTAAACACCAAACCCATCTCCATTTGTGAATCTGCCAGGACTGGAATTTCCAGAGTACGGTTCTAAAGCTGGTGGAACAGGTTTTACAAGCTGGTGCCATTTTTTTTTTTTTTTTTTTTTGGAGAATCAAATGATGGTTCAAATTTAAGGAATGCTGGGTGCCCTCAACTCCCAGTGAAGCAATAGGAGATGTGGGTACTCAACACCTTTCAGGATTGCAATGGTAGATCCCTCATTGCAAAGCTTTCTTTGTTCTGTGTATGCCAGGCTACTGTTTTATAGACGTATTTACTGCGACACAAGACAAAAATGGATTTGTGTCACTGAGAAGTCAGCTAACACAATGAAATCAATCAAATGCTTGCTGTCACTTACTACTGTGTGTCTCCAGTTTGCTACAGGGCTTCGACAACTGCAAGAGTTGTTGAGAACTGTAAATTAAGGACTAATTTGCACTTCTCAACAGCATCCGCAGAGTACAATTAAGAAGCCAATTTTAGCCAGCCAGATTTGACCATCGTTATCTCGATTAGTTTATGATTAGCCAACAAAACAAAGACAGCCAGCAAGACCATTTGATTCAATCTGGCAGAGAGCTCATTAATAACCAAGTCCTTTGCCTTCCAGAGATGATTTGCAGCCAACGTACCGATGCCAGAGAATGTACTCTCTAAAACCAGCTACTAGGTCCCCTTCCTGAGAGGGTTTCCATTTGTAATACCCTAGTTCCCTGCCCCTTTCCCCTACCCTAGCTTTTATTTCCTGCCTTACCCTGTGGCCTTGGATGCCAAGGCAGAGCTTCTGGAGAGTCTGGCATTGACCTCAATGATGCAGTACTCCAGGGAGGTAGGATGCAGGGCATATTGGATGTTGCATTCCCCCACAATGCCCAAGTGTCGGACGACCTTGATGGCACTTTCCCTCAGCATCTGAAATTCCTCGTTGGACAGTGTCTGGCTGGGAGCCACTACGATGGAATCTCCTGTTTGCCGGAAGGAAAAACACAATAGTTTGATGGCGATAAATTCTGGTCATGTCTCTGCAAACCTACTGCGTCTTACAAGTTTTGAACTCCAGGTGTGATGGAAGATGCCTGTTTTGGGGCATTTCAAGGCAAGGGACGGACTATGTTATCATGTGAAATAAGAGACAATAGGGACGGACTTAGGGTATTGAAAAGTGTGTTCCATCATATCCAGTAGCACTTAGATCTGCTAAGTATTCTACATCCTCTCTCTCACCAGCCAGGTAAGTGTATTATCTATAGTCGGCAGAAAGACATTATATGAAAATGCTGATCTAAATGCAATCTACGGTGAGCTATAAAGAACCTACCAGTATGAACTCCCATAGCATCAACATTTTCCATATTACAGACGGTGATACAGTTGTCAGATGCATCTCTCACAACTTCATACTCTATCTCCTTCCAGCCAACAACAGACCTCTCCACTAGAATTTGGTTGGTTACTGCAAATGCCTGGGGAGCAGGTTGAAGAATCAGTTAGGGAAGACAGACACCAGGGGAATACAAAGGAAGAAATACATTTTTATTAAGCACACGTAACTGAACTGGACCCATTCCTGTATTTAAGGCTCTGCCACCACTGAGTGACTCTGCGCAAATTATTTCCACCCTCTGTGCCTCAGTTTCCCCATCTATAAAACGTAGGTGAAGCTACTGGCTTCCTTTGAAAAAAACTTTGAGACCTACTGATGAAAAGCACTATGTAAGAGCTAGGTATTAATTATTATGTGACAATTGCCCTGTAACTTTTATTTTGCATTAGCCTCATTTAAATGTCATGGAAAACAATGTCATTGGATACAAAAGAAATGAGGACCTTTGGCCTAGCAACAGAAATGAGAAATATAAATTAAAATAAAAAAAATAAAGTGCCACTTCTGCAAACACTTACACACACGCTTAATTTTAGGGCTGCGAGTAGCCCCACTGACTTCACTGGGACGACTTCTCTGTGTCAAATTAAATAGCGGACGAAGCAATGGGTGCTTGGACACACTGCTGAATTAACAACACTATTAACACCGCTAATTACTGTGATGTACTGACCAGAAGCAAGAGTTATGAATTATTCTAAAACTAACCCAGAAAACATTCCTGAGTTGCTAAACGGGTACAATCCAAATGGATACATTGACATTAATATTAACTCTTATACAAGGGGTTAGTTAAATCTCACATGGAACATAGAAAATAACACACACATTATCAGACCATCCTTTCCTCGGCCTCCTTTTTTCCCTTAATTTTGCAGCCAACATTTAAATTACTTAGTGTCATGGTAGCCTGTGAACACAGTTGAGCCACAGCAGGGCCGCCTGATGGACAACAACACTTGATAGGACAAGGAAGTCAGCAAACCTGCTCTTAAACCCATCAGCCTAGCTCCTGCTCCAACCACTAGGCATCACCACCCACATCTCAGTTCGTGACACTTAGGCCATGTCTACAACATGTAACATGATAAATGCCAACTATGCTATAACATGTTTGTATCTTGCGATGGGGCCTTAAGGCCTCACGCTGTGCCCACTGGTATCAATGGCACTGCTCCCATTGACTTCAGTAGCAGAGGACCTGGGCCTTTGACAGCCACGGTTGTCCTCCAGCATCAAACAACATGGGGCCCCAAGCTTGCTGGCACTACGGTAATGTAGACTAATATTAATCATCCATTTTCACATAAAAGCTCTTATTTGCATCAATGGAATTCCCTTGCACAGAATCACAGACAAACAAGAACCAAATAAAATTAGACTCGTTTGCATTGGGAAAAGGAGTCTTAAGGGCAATATAACTGAAAATTTACAGATATTGCAGGGAATGAAGACAACAGAGTATGATATTAAAAAAATGTTCCTTGGTCGAGTGTTTACAACCTTGCACTCCCTCCTTTCTAGCAGTAATTCCTCTGCTTTTTCTATTCTATTCTATATAGGTTTTTAATTCCATGCTCATCTCCATCGTATCTGAGAGCCTTCCAATAGTGAATTAAACAACATGACTACCCATCTGTCATGTGGTGTTTGTTCTCTCATCCTCTCCCCAGAGAAGCATGTGGAGTGGAGTGTCTTGTTTTGGTAGGGCTGGTTGGGTTTTGTTGTTGTTGAATATAATTTATTACTGAAGTCCAAAAGGAAACATGAAATGTTTGTATCCGAGTTCATTTACTTTTTTCTGCTAAATATTTTTAATCCATTCTGATGAAATGGAAATGTGTCATCATGGACATGTGCGATATTAGTAATCTACCTGCTAATTTACCTCTTTGTCCTAATGAGTCTGATGGGTAAGGAAAGCATTAGCACATTCTGCTTAACTAAGAAAAAAGGAGATACTCCTACTCATGCTGGCTCCTCAGTTTAGATCTTTCTCCAGGGCCCCATGCCTCATAAAAACAGCAATGCAGTGAGGAGCATCAGTGCATTGTGTTAATCAAACTCCGAGGAACACAAGGCCAGATGCCCATTGATTTCAATAAAGCTATACCTAGGGTTGCCAGGTGTCCAGTTTTCGACTGGAACGCCCCATTGAAAAGGGACCCTGGCAGTTCCGATCAGCACCGCTGACTGGGCCGTTAAAAGTCTGGGTGGCAGCACAGCGGGGCTAAGGCAGGCTTCCTGCCTGCCGTGGCTCCGCCTGGCTCTTGGAAGCAGCAGCATGTCCCCTCTCTGTCTCCTAGGTGTAGGAGCAGCCAGAAGGCACTGTGCTCTTCCCCCACCCCAAGGGCTGGCTCCATAGCTCCCACTGGCTGGGAATCATGGCCAATGGGATCTGTGGAGGTGGCACCTGCAGATGGGGCATCACGCAGAGCCACCTGGCCACACCTCCAAGTAGGAGCCAAAGGGGGGACATGCCACTGCTTCTGGGAGCTGCCTGAGGTAAGTGCCACTCAGAGCCTTCACCCCTCACCCCCTCCCATGCCCCAGCCCACTGCCCCTGATCTGATCCCCCTCCCACACCCAAACTCCCTCCCGGAGCCCACACCTCAAACCCCATCCCTGCCTCTGCCCTGATCTCCCTCCCACCCTCCGAACCCCTCAGCCCCATCCCGGAGCACCCTCCTGCACCCCAAACTCCTCATCCCTAGCTCCACCCCAGAGCCCACACCCCCATCTGGAGCATCTCCCTCCCCCCCGGCACTCCAACCCCCGTCCCAGCCTGATGAAAATGAACGAGTGAGTGAACGTGGGGGAGACCAAGTGACAGAGAGAGGGGGGATGGAATGAGCAGGGACAGGGCAGGGGGTGGGGCAAGGGTGTTCGGTTTTGTGCAAGTAGAAAGTTGGCAACCCTACCTATACCGTGTGCATCAGCTATACCATCAGGCCCCACTGTACAGGATATTCTAACCTGGAGCCTAGTGGATTTTGTTGACTTCAGGACTGCCTACACTGTGCTGCTCTTTGCTTTAATCACAAATCTAACCTTTGCGTCACAGAGTCGTACTTGTGCTGTTCCATGTTTTAATCTAGTTAATTATCCCCATCAGAGCAAATGAAACATGGGACTGAAATTATAGAAAAAAACACATCACGTTAAACTAACTGGTCCTTGATCTATATTTATCTTTGTTAGGATTCCAAGTGTTTGTCCTAGATATTAATACTGAGTTTCCAACATTTGGGTCTTGGCAGGCTAAAATACTTTTTAGAGAGTAAATTTTAAGCTTTTTGAAAAAAAATATTCAATAATATTAGTAAAGCTGGCTGGGAAAAAAATATGAAGTTTTTTTTAAACTAAAAAACAACTTTTTAATCAAAACAAAAATTTTCATTGTAGTCAAATTGTTTTCCTGTTTTTCCATGGAAAATCAAAAACCCAGGCTTTCAAAAATGGAACAATTTTAACCCCAACCTGAAAAATGTTACCCACATTTTCTGCTTTCTGGTTTGTTTTTATGGGAAATTTTTTAAAAATGCTACATTTCCTGTGAAAAAATTATTGACAATTTTTGTCCCGCTCTAGTGAGTACAAAAGAGCTGACAGGCAGGTTCCTCCCAGGAGTCTGGCACTGCACAAATTTCACAGTTCAGAACCAAATACAAAAATGGCCTAATCCTGTCAGTCTCTCTATTCCTGGCCCTTAGTTATAGCTAAGCTCAGTGTAGGCTTTTACTTTCTCTGCATCTCCCCTGTGACAATAGCTCCTGAGAGCAGGAGAAAAGAGGCCATTATATTGCTTTTTGACCAAAACTGCTGAAACATTTGCTCAAATTATGAATCGTTTCTGGCAGATTTTAACAGCCATGAACAATGTTACTTAACCATTCATACTACCCAAGTCAATGGCAAGTATTATGAAGACAGAACCTTAGAGGGCATCAAGATAATGTTTTACCAGTAAGATAAAGTATGTAGATCTAGACTAATCTGTGACTATTACAAGAATATATTAAAGCAGATGGCAAGGTAGATCCCTATAGCTATCAACTGCACACATACCTTGGTCCCAAGATCCAGCAGTCTCTCTTTGTCAGGACATATACCTGACCCTAGTCCACCCAGAGCATAGGCAGAGCGTATCATGACTGGGTAGCCGATCTTTTCTGCTGCATTCAAAGCATCTTCAATCTTAAAGCAGACAGGAATAAATGTCAAATAAAACGACAAGGACTAACTTGATTCAAGTGTACACATCAGGTTATATAGTGTACTGGGAAACCCATTAACAAGGCACTTCCCCAAATTAGACAAGAGAAAAGAATTTTGTCTTTGTTGTGACTCCAGGAGCCAAATTTTTCCCTCAGATACACCTGGCCATCCCTACTGACTTCAATGCACCAGATCCCTACTTGGTACATGTCCATTGACTTCAATGGATTTACACTAGGTATGCATTTGGTTTCAGCTGTTTAAAGAACAATAAAGCCAAGCGTGGCAGCCTTGCGTCTCCGAGCTCCTCGCATTTACCGATTCCACAGCAAAGCTGGGAGCGATCTTCTCATTAATCTCGGTCAGTTTGTCAGAAAACAGTTGTCTGTCCTCGGTGGCCATGATGGCTTCAACAGACGTCCCCAGGACCTTCACTCCATACTCCTTCAAAACACCTCGTCTGAACAGCTCCACTCCTGTGGAAAGAATGGAGTTAGAATCAGAGCACCTATGCTGTACAGAAAGGAAAGCGAATGGGGAATCTGGCTTTGCAGCTAGCTAGCTGAGTCCATACACGGTCCCCACCGCCATAGTTTCTCAATTTGAACTGTCAAAATTCAGTGCCAAAACCAATACATTCAAGAAAGCACTTAAGTATGTGACTAAATTTAAGCATTCGATGATGTGACATCTAGAAATAGGGATACTTTCCTGAATTGGGGCAACAAGTACTTGAAGCAGATTCTGAGCAGAGGAGCAAGCAGGCCAGTGGCATAGTCACACATATATGGCTTAATTCTCTTCTTCCATGTGTCAACATGGATGGCTGCACATAAAGGATGTAAGAAAGCACTACCATTTTGATTTGGAAACATTTCACACACACTTTGCCCGGGTGTAGATGATTACACAAGATATAGGGCAATGGAAAACAAGCCCCATGTCGTTCTAGTTCCATCTAACCAATGAAATTGAAAGATCATTAAAGTTAGAGACAGACACGTTCTGTTAGACAATCTTAACCACGTCCCTCTCTATGAAGGGATGTTCCATGGAGTGCAGTCTCAATGCTAAACCTGTGTAATTCTAAATGATCCAAAGAATGGGCAATCCTAAAGAGCCATTAGGTAGTGATAAAGTTTAAGTTTGTAAAGACAGTGTGGGTTTCTCCTTCCATATCTACTGTAACAGGATGGAATTATGGGAAATCCTAAATTACCACCCTTTTTGGAAATACAGTATATACTCATTCATAAGCCGAATATTTTTGGTAAAAAAGTGACGCATCAAAGAGCAGTGGTCGGCTTATAAATGGGTCTACACCAAAATTTGATGATTTTTAAAACTCTTTGGAATCACTGAATTGAATATCTAATACATTGTCGTTTTGTTTACCTGGAGAGTCTGCAGGCATGGAGCCCCTCAGCTCCCTGTGGCTGCAGTTCGCTGTTCCCAGCCAATGGGTGCGCCACTTCCCGCAGCTCCCATTTGCTGGGAATGGCAAACCGTGGCCACTGGGAGCTGAGGGGCTCCATGCCTGTGAATGCTCCAGGTAAACAAAATGTCCAGGCCTGCTAGTGGCTTGCCCTAATGGGCCAGGAGCCAAAGTTTGCCAACCCCTGAAATATAGGGTCGGCTTATGAAAGGGTCATACAGTTTTTTCTATTTTTACCTAACCATCTTGGGGGGTCATCTTATAAATGAACAGGCTAATGAACAAGTATATATGGTACTGTAATAAAATAAACATGAAACTTTTACATTTAATTTGACACGTTTCAGGTCACAGCTAAATGTTCCCGTTTAAAACATTGTTTTCTATTAAAAGTGGGATAATGCTAACTAAGGAAATTCCTAAATACAACAGCACACAGATTCAAATATCTGCAAACCTTGGGGACAGCCACAATCTGCACCCAGATCCAGTCTGGATTTTGCAAATGCATCTTCCTTTTATACTACTTAGGACCAAAACCTTGAACTTGGACACACTTATTCTTTGAAGCATTAGAATGGAATGTGGTGGATTTCCTCTCACTTTAAATCTTTAAATCAAGACTGGATATCTTTCTAAAAGATAAGCTATACTTCCATCAGAAGATGATGGGTTTGGTGCAGAGATTATGGGGTGAGGTGCTTTGGCCTGTGTTATACAGGAGGTCAGACTAGATGATCACAGTAATCCCTGTAGGCCTTAAAATCTATGAAAGCTGCATCTAGATCTGAATTTTGTGGTTTGGAGCCATCTCTGATCCTAAATGGAGCAGTGCCAGTTGGTGCTGCCATGCTAAGCTAAACTAAGCACCACTATCCCTCTAGCTTCCCTTTTCAGTCTTCATCTTAATGTTTAGGTACAGAACACGCCCCAAATCTGTCGTCCAAACCAAGATTTATAAGCTGCAATTGCAAAACACTGTTGCATGAAACGTCTATAAGAGTTCTGTATAACTGATAACTATAAAATATAGCCACTACAAGTCATATTCAATAGGTACAATTAAATTAATACTTATATCAGTCCATTAGACCAATATCTCTGCTTATGAACATTTGTAAGTGAATGAAATGTTCTGGCTGAGATTGCTATAGGTTTGATCAGGCAGAGCCAGGTATAAAGGTGACGGATGTGGGGCTAGAGAGATTAATACAGCTACAATTCCACAGTACTTACCACAGTTGAGAGCTGTCTGGCCACCCATGCCCAGAATTAACCCATCTGGCCTTTCTGCTTTGATGACCTCTGTGACAAACTGTGGGGTGATGGGGAGGAAGTAGACTGTGTCAGCCTGCTTTAAGCCAACCTCATTGGTCTGGACTGAGGCAATATTGGGGTTCATCAGGACAGTCTTCACATTTTCTTCCTGAGAAATGAAAATCAACATTAAAGTTTTAAAATGTTCTGTATACTGAGAGGTAAACGCACAGAGATACTAGAAACATGACAACTATGAATGAAGATCTTAACAAGTGACTAGGTACCATGCCAGTAACTGAAAATAGTGTTTTCTCTGGCTGAATAGCCCAACACCAGGTGTCTTGATCATGGTACCTGAATATTTTTCAGTTCTTTGTACCTCCCCAGGACACTACAAGAAGGAACTTCCTGTATGTTTTTCCAGACATTCTTCGAAAGAGAGAGACGGTGCAATAAGCTTCTGTTCTCGTTTGCACCACTGCAGATCTTTACAGTTGCTGGAATTACCACACTGAGAACCCACATTGGCCCAGTGTCTCTTTCCGCTCAGTTAGAAACACTTGAAGAAAGTTCTTTAGTATTATTTGTTTTACAGCAGTGCCCGGAGGCCCAAACCAAAACCGGGGCTCCGTTTTCACCTGGACTATGTATCTAGCAAGAGAATCCTGCCCCAGCGAACATCCAATTTAAACAGACCAGACAAAGAGGGGGAGAAAAGAAGCATTTTCATCCCCATGTTACAGATGGGGAACTGAGGCACAGAAAAGTTTAAGGGTGAAATCCTGGCCTCATTGACAAGGAGAGCTTTGCCACTGACATCAACAGGGTCAGGCACCCGGGATGTTTGGGAGACAGAGATGGGAACTGAAACCAGATCTCCTGAGTTCCAGTCCAAGCCCCAGATCACCCTTCCCCTTCCTCTGGAAACATTATAAGTAGGTAGCAGAGAAGCCAACAGAGTTACACCAGTATCAATGAGAGCAGAATTCAGCCCGGTGCATCTATAATACCTGTAGGCCAGAGGGAGACTCAGAACATGGCTGCAGCGAGAAGGTTGTACTGGGAAGCAGAGGGATTGTGGCCCTGAATGTTGATGGTCTGTAGTGCTAACACTGACTGACCTCTTATTAAAAATGACACCCAATATAGCATTCTAAAGGAAGGAGTCTGAATGATCAGTTTTACAAGATTAGTGTGGAGGAGAATAAGGAAGACAAGTGTGACCTTTACAGGACAAACTGGACACCATAATATAGAAGGCTATTGATCATAAAAAAAGAAAATGGTCAAGGGCTTGGCATGTCAGGGTCAGCAGCTCCTCAAAGCAAGAAAAAATTGCAATGCAATCAGGGCCGGTTCAGAAAACGCTGCCCAGGCTGTAGCTGTAGGAGTCCCCAGCAGTGCTGTGTACTGCGCCAGCACTAGTGTCTTGGGAAGGGGAATACAAGCAGTTTCCTGCTGACTGAGAGCTCTAGGAGGAGAATAACTCAAGCCCCCAGAGAATCAAGATGTCTTCCCTTATTATACCATCCTGGTAGGAGAAACCCCTGCTGGCTCCCCACCCTTTCTGTTAAAAGAAAACTCCACCCACTACTCTCCTGACTCTCTCCACCAGTTCCAGGCATGTTACTTAATCCCTTCTCCTTGCAAGACTCGCCCCATCACATCCATTGCTTGCATCCCAGAGGAGTTTGGGCACATGGAGGGAGGAGGAGGTCACACACCAAATCCTGGGACTTGCACATAGTAACCCTATTCCAATGACTTTTGTAGGGGGCTCCAAGAGGTGTTTGAACTGCCTCATATATCATGACACCAGTGAGGATCAAACCTATTTACCAGGTCACTTCCTGACATGCACTGGGAAGAACGTAATGTCAGGTTCTTTCCTACTTGAGAGGTTGGAATACCTCTTAATTCAGCAATTTGAGAGGATGATTCGTAATAATACTAAATGCAACACTGGGACAGTTCAACCAAGAGGTCCTCTGATTAGCTTACCAGGACAATCAATCTCTAGGGTTTCTGAGCTGAATAAAATGGGCTCTGATCCTCTGCCAGGAGCTAACTATCCAGTGACATTATGAAAGAAGAAAGAAAAACCCTCACTTGCTCTCAGACTGGGAGTAAAGATGCATCTGGGACACATTATCCAGGAAAAAGCAAATACGGAGTAAAATACAACTAGAGTAGAATAATATAATAACCGCGCACTTACCATACTGAAGCTTGTCAGAAAAGAAAACTGACATGGTCTCTGTGTCATTTCTCAAAATACATTGAATTGGCTTCTGACTGACTCAGCTGTATACTGAGAAACCAAACTCAGCAAATTATAATTTGAAAATAATTATTTTAAGTACTTTAGCCCTTTTCTCTGTTCACAAATGATCTGTGAACAGGTTGGCACTGGTATGTATATAGTTTTTATTCAAAATTACTTGTGTGAACAAATGTATGGCTTGGTTTCACACTGGGTCACCCAGAATATTCACTATTTGTGCTTCATGATTGGTCAACTAAGTCACATGCTGTTGTTTCTTTTCTCTATGTGGATAACTGAAATTATATCTTCTAGGGCTGGCTAAAAAAAAAGTTTCCACTGAAACTTTTGGTTGATGGAAAACTGGGAGTTTGTTTAAACAACATTTTTCAGAAAGCACCAGCTTTCCTTGCAACTTTGGGGGGTTTTTTTGTCAGAAAACCAAAGAGCAAAAGGAAAATGTTTGTTTTTTCACCAAACTGCGAAAAATTTTCAGTTTTGCAGTTTGAGTTTTTTTCCATCAAAAAGTCAAAACTTTCTGCTCGAAATTTCTCTGGAAACTTCCTCCCTCACCCCACTTATGTTGAAATTTTTCAAGGGAACCCCTTCCCCTCCCCCCCGCCCCATTTTCCAACCAGTTGTAATATCTATCTATTTCAGATCCCTCCTTTATACTCATCTGTGCCAGGGTATCTGCAAACCCAGCTGGCAATGGCAAGGCCACTCACTAATGCTCATGACAAATGCCTATTGTGCTAAGATATGCTTTTATTTAATTGTATTGCATCTTCTCTCCTGATGGTTTGCTTTTCCCCACCTATCATTTTCTGGTGTGACAAAACTGCTCTTTTTAGTAAGTGTTAGAACTGTACTTTGCACAATGGGCCCTGAAATCAGATTGCAGATCTTGGGTGTTACTGTGATACAAATAATAAATGAGTCTTCACCATAAGACGGCAGGAGAACTCCCTTTTTCTGAGTGCATAATACCTACCCGTATTTAGAATTGTTTCAGTGAATCTACCACGCAAATAACAAAAAGGGCTTTTTTCAAACTGCCATTTCCAGCGTATATGCACTTTCAAATATTTATAGGTGCTACAATTCATGGCACACGTGCTTTCCATGCACATCCTTGCGAAGAAAAACTCACTCACCTGCGGTTTCAGAGTAGCAGCCGTGTTAGTCTGTATTCGCAAAAAGAAAAGGAGTACTTGTGGCAGCTTAGAGACTAATAAATTTATTTGAGCATAAGCTTTCGTGAGCTACAGCTCACTTCATCGGATGCATTCAGTGGAAAATACAGTGGGGAGATTTATTCATTCCACTGAATGCATCCAATGAAGTGAGCTGTAGCTCATGAAAGCTTATGCCTAAATAAATTTGTTAGTCTCTAAGTACTAAGTGCCACAAGTACTCCTGTTCTTTTCACTCACCTGAATGTCTGTGAATAATGCCTCGATTCAGCAGCCCTTTCAGCTTAAAGGTAGACATGTGCTTAAGTGAACCGGTGGATTTAAGTGCATGATTAAGCACTTTACGGAGCTAGGGCTTAAATGACTAGAAAGGGTTGCAAAAACGACAGCAATATGGTTCAGTGTGCCTGGTAATGGCAATTGTTACTGATTATTTCTCCAAAAAAATTAATCATTAAAAGTTTGGCAAAGACAAATCTTTAGCCTCACATTTTTTGCTTTTGTTACCTGTCCCCATTTTTCTCCCCCCTACGCGATCTAGCTATCCCCTTGCCAGATGCTGACCAGCTGCCTCATCTTCTGCATACTACTGTAAATCACACTACCAGAAGCAAGGTCAAGGAGAGCAAGTAGTCTGGCTGATTAGCACCAAGATCAGGACAGCTGGCCCATGGTATGGGGAAGAGAGAAAGGGTACTTTGGAAGGGCAAGCTGGCAAGATTTATTGCAAAAAATAATTTTTGGCTCCGAATTAGAACCGTGAGAGAGGACAGAGAAGAAGAAATACGAGATGCCCTCCTTGAGAATTCAGACTGCTATCCGTAGGGCTCTAGGCCGCTCCTCTCCTGATTTGATATGCATTGCTTGAGTATGTAGCCACCATAGACTGGGAGCCAGCAGTGGCAACACACAGGGCAAAGAAAGCACAGAAAATACACTGTTCTCCACATTTGGAATTCAGTTCTCAGCTACACCAAGTTTAAACCCGATGCAGCGTGTGCGTGTGTGTGTGTGTTTGAGTTTGAGAGAGAGAGAGAGAGAGAAAATGTTGGGGGGGAAGGTAGCTCTAAGCCACCATTCCTTTCCCCTGATCTTCGGCCAGCTATCTTACCTTAAAGCAGCCTCACAGCTGCTCTAAGTTACCCAGTCTGCAGCCAGCTGTGATTGTGGCAGAGTGCCATGAGCTTTCTCTTCATACAACCCCATGTGGAGCAGGTGATGGGGGCACAGGGCTGCAGAGCTGATTTTGCACTACCCAGTGATGACCCTGTTTCAAGAGCAATCCTCAGCTGCCCCTTTGGGGTCATTTTTCAACAGCTTTGCTATGAACAGTGCAAAGCTGCCAGAGCTGGGGTTGAGCCTTTATGCTGTAAACTAAAACACACATTAGTATGTTCCCTCTAGCTCTGCATATGAAACGCCCAACAAGCATGTACCAGTCAGGATTCTGGTGATGCAAATCCCTAATTCACAAGCATCCACAGGGTGTTTTACTTGTGCAATTTAGGCACACAGAGACGTGCACAGACACTTTTTCTGACTCTTGAAAATGTGGTGCGATACGTGTTAGAAAGGAGACACCAACAGGTAGTACCAACATGCCTGCTCGTTAATCTTATTGGGCAAAATTCATCCCTGGAGAAATCCCTTTGACAGTGGAGTTGCCCCATGGATAAATATGGAACATCTGGCTTTTAAAAACCTATTTTATCTCATTTATAATAAATAATAGCCTGTTGGGGAGAGCTGACTGGATAGCGCACAAAGAAAATTCACACGTATTTTCACCAGCAAACATAGCTTGTGCATGTCACTATTAATAGTGGGGTCATACCATTCATTTCCCATCAGCATTTTGGTGACTGGCACTTTCTCTATGAAAACATTCATGGAATCACAAATGTTTCACTAATTTTAGCGCAGATATTTATTCATCTGACAGTTCATTTCAGAAGTAAGTGCACTAATTACCATTCATTACTCTCCTGCTGATGAAGTTTCAGTCATCCAATCAGGGAACAGAAGCAACACCATTAGACAGAGTTCAATGGTCAAGGGGACATAGTCAAAGAGAATAGATCACAACAATACAAAGGCTGAAATTCAAAGTCAAGCTATTTCCATAAGCTGGTTGGTGAGTAGTTATGAATAAAGTAACACAGATCAGTTGGTCAGTAATTCATAAACAGAAATAAGGGCTAAATTTACCAATTAATTTATTCTCCCCAAATAATTCAACCAGCTCTACTGCTCAGTAACTTACATAAATCTGCAGCTTTCGACTAGGGTGGAATAAATAATCAGGTTAGCTGCAACAAGGAAAAGCAGATTAACTTCTGTTAATGTACCTGGAGCCTTCTCTTACCTTCATGGCCTTAACAGCCTGTGACCCAGAGTAATCGAATTCCCCCGCCTGACCAATTGACAGACCTCCAGATCCTAGGATGAGAACTTTGGAAACCTAAAAGTCAACAATATAAAATGATTAGAATGATTTCACAACAGGTGCAAAGGAGGGGAGTTAAACTGGGGTGAAGGGAAACTATGCAGTGTGGAATGGCCTTGAATCATGAAAAACTAGGTCAAAGAGAGAAGAAAAGCCAGCTTCAGAAAACCTGCAGCTTTCCGTCCAACTTTCCAAAAAAAAATTTATTGAACCCATATCGTGCACAGGCGGGTAAAGAAATGGAGGCAACTGATGTTTTACACAAAATATACAGTAAACGTACTGATTGTTTAATTTATTTATAGACAGCCAGGCTTCACTTTGGCTTCCCACATCTCTGTGTTGTATTTTTTATTCAGCTGCATTCTGAAGGCACAATTCACCATGCAACTCGGCTCATGCTAAGAATTCCAAACTTCTTCTCTAGCAATACAGCTTCAGCTTGATGCTGTCAACCAAATCTCATAGCTGGATACGACTGCATGAGGTGCCATGAAATACAGAGATCACCATAACAAGCATAGATTCTGCTCTGGAGAACATACAAAAACATACACAAACCTCCATGTTTCAAAACTTCCACGAAAGAACAGAGAGTTAATAAAATAATGAGAGAGAGAGAGAAATCCAGTGGTTATAATGAGAAGAAATTAAATCTTAATGTAGCTTTTGTAAGGGAATCTTGTACTTCAGTTTCACAGGTAATATTTTATGCTGCATTCTCTCCATCTGATTCAATACAAGTTATAGCTGGTGTATGACTGACAGCTAAAAATAAAGAACATTAATATACTGACCTCAAGTCTAGAAGCTACAGCTGTGGACTTGGGCAGCACTGAGGCAACAGTTGTACCTTTTCCCCTCTTGATCAGCGAAATGAATGAATCGAACAGGAACTGGTAAAGGTAAACACATGTATTTTAGTGCCCAACCAGGACTAAATAAATACGAATGAAAGACAGAAAAACCAGGTCTGCTATGGGTCAATCCACTGCTGATGTAAGTCAGAATAGCTCCATTAACTTCAGATGACTTTGACTTACACCAACCAAGAATCTGGCCCCATATTTCTAATTTCCATAATGATCTTTGGCGTAATGCCATATTCAAGGAAGCAAGATGGTATCGGGGGGAGAATAGGGAGAGAAGGCCTACAGAACCCATTCAAAAAGAAAAGGAGGACTTGTGTCAAAGGCTGACTTTCAATAGATCGCAGCGAGGTAGCTGCTCTGCTATGCACGAAACCCTGACCCAGAATCAGGTCGTCTACGAATGATTTAGCACCAGGTTCCCCACGAACGTGCGGTGCGCAAGGGGTGAGAGGCGTCAAGTCCTCCTTTTCTTTTTGCGGATACAGACTAACACGGCTGCTACTCAGAACCCATTCATTCACTCATACCCATCCCTCCCCAACACACATACTTTACTTGTACATGGGTGATAACACGTACAAGGGAAGAATGAATGTTAAAAGTTAGAAATCAGAATATTGTACTCTTAACCAGATCAGCGGAGCTATACTGATTTACACCAGCTTTGGATCTGATTGGGCACAGTGCGCCTTCAAGGACACTCTAAATCTGTCAGCATATGCAGTATACTACAGTATTCAAAGACTGGACCTGCACAAGGGGTTACAAGGACAATTCTGGGGTGGTTTTCAGTTCTTTTCAATTCACGGATCACTCAGACAGGTAAGAATTTTTACCAAGAGATTCACTTATATATTTAATCAACAATATCAAATTACAATTAAAATCAAATCAATTCCAACTACTTCTGCTTCTTTTCCCAAGAAATACTCAATAATAGATTTATGTTCAGACATGCCCTCTCCTTGCACCACTGCCTGCAACTGCTGCTTTGGCATTCACTGAGACTACACAACCAGTTGCTATCGGAATTTGCATGAAGTCACAGATGGGGGATTAACGTTTCATTTCAGTGAGGAGAACAAGAAAGAGTGAGTGTGAATCCATTTATATAACTCTACAGTTACAAAATACGAAATTGGAACTAAAATGTATGAGAAAGTTAATGGGGTTTATTCAAAAAAAGCATCTGGGTTTCTTTTTTTTTAAATAAAACAGAAAATTTTCTTTTACAACCATCTCAGGTAAAAGGGGTATGGGTCCCGTCCTGCAAAGATTTAAGCCCATGAGAAACTTTCTGCACGCGAGTAATCCCATCAATGAGAATGAAGTCACTCAAGGACGCAAAGCACATGAGATTGATTTCTGCTACTTGTGTTAATGGAGTCACTCAGGAGCCTGACCCAAAGCCTACTGAAGGCAATGGCAGTCTTTCCACTGATTTCAATTAGCTTTGAATCAGACCAAATGCAGGCAAGTCTATGCAGGACTGGGATCTTGGTTAGGGTCCTGACATTTCCGAAAACAGGACCTAGGAACGTCACTGCATCAAGATTGTCAGGGCTCTTCCATTAGCTGCTCTATACTCTACATGCATTCCTTCAGCCACCCCCAAAGCAACCCTGAATCAGTCTCTGTACAGTACCTCTGTGTCTGTTGGCCCCGCACTGGCCTCCGGGTTAAATTGTGCTGTGAAAATTGGTTTGGTCTCATGCATAATTCCCTGCAGGGATAAAAGAGATTGCCTTAGACAACAACATCCTGGTAATGAGGGGGATAGAGGAGGGCTACTGCTTGCAACCCTGTAGGCACTGAAGGGCAAGGGGCTGGTATGCTTTTTGAGGCCTTTGAGTTGAAACTTATTTCATTCCAAGTCTTCACAGAGTGTTTTATCCATTAAAGCATTGAGCCATTCACCATTTTACCGGCAATACAGTACCCATGTAACCTACTGGATTGTGCACTACTGAACAGCGAATGCTTTGAACAGCGCTACTGATTGCCAAGCACTTACCAGAGAAGATATGCTAGTCTCCTTCCAGATGCCAACATTGGAGCAGGTGGTGGGGGGGGATACATTGGAGCAGGCTGGGAGGAGGGGACACACAGCAGTAAAAGGTCACCCTGGAGAGGGCTGAAGTAGAATGACTACTTCTACTGCTCTGATTTCATATCAGTACTGCTCAAAACACTGGGCCAAATACATCCCTGCTCTAACTCCACCGAGGTCGGTAGTTTCATTATTCTAGGGTTGGACATGGCACCGTGTCTGTAATTCAACACTGTGAGGCAAATTATGGATGCTGCAGCAGCGGGCACAGGTTGTCTCTTCCCAGGGCAATTGTCAGGAGATGACAAGTGGGAACACTCTGCCAGGCCAAGGACAGCTGGAGAGTTGCCTGAGCTGGGTTTTCAGCAGCTGCTGGCAGTTCCAAGCAAGCTGCAGCAGGAGGCACCAGACCTCTCTCATGAATGGCATGACACAGGCTGCAGCTTGTCCCTGGGACAACAAATGAGAGAGGTCTGAAGGAGTAATTGCTGCATCATGAGAAGGTGACCATGTCAGGTAGAAGATGAGAAGCCCTGGCCGCCGAGAGGGCCCACTGCAGGCTCCACCTCCACTCCCCTGAGGAAGGGCCAAAGTAGGCCTCAGTGAAGGTGTGCTGGGTGGGAGCAGGGATGAGAGATGTGGTTGAGAGCGGAGGGAGACAAAGGGAGAGAGCCTGGGATGGTGGCGAGGGTGGAAGCGAGAGATGGGCTGTTGGCTGGGGGCCTTCGTATAGCTACCATAAAGTACAGAATTCACAATTAGTTAATTATTGTGCGAGCTATACCCTACGTCTGGTCACAGAATACCATGAGCTGGCTACAGTGTCCCTGAATGTATTAGTTATTTTTATTTAGTCTACATATGTCTTTTCCAAATTTTTATTCCATGGCTTGATTATAAATATTTGGTATCTGCATTGGTTTGCTCAGCTGGGACTGGCCAGATCGGTCACACGGTTTCATTTCTCTTCCCTGAACAGAAGAGAACACAACTTACACGTGGGGTTATCAAATTCAGTTTCTGTGAATGTTTTCAGAATGTGGGCTAACATCGTGTGGCTCTTCGTCCCCTTCTAATGGCTACACCACGTATAGCTGTTTATGAGTCTGCTACTGCGTCTAGTATAACAGACCTGGTTCTTTAGATCAAGCAATAGGGTCTCGTGTTTTTTAGATGCAGAGGTTGTAAGTTTACCCCCCACAGATGACCCAGCCCGGGGCATCATTCTTGCTCATCTGACTCTGAATTTTGCTTTCCACAAATATTTTTGCCAGCCAAGTTTAACTGCTCCAATCTTCATATAAAGTGAACACAAAACGGGGTGTGCGAATGAGGCCAAAGCTAACTAATTTCAACACTGAAGCAAACGGTGGTGGGAATTTTTTTCTCCACTATTTGTCCAGCTCTACTCAGAACTGTAGCCAACACCAGCTGGCAAACAAACTTCTGCTAACAGTGTCTTCCAGAAAAGGATTTTGAACACACACTAGTACAGTACAGCAGTTTCCAACCTATCAAGTTTGATGTGGGGTGGGAGCAAAGAGCTAGTACAAGGGGATAGGGAGGTATCCACCCACGCGAAATGTTTTTTTCTAAACAGCTACTCTCAAGCAGCATTTCTATGAGTCTCAAGAATAACACAGGCTTACAGAAGGCAGCCTTGGTTAGTGGATAGGGCACCGAACTGGGACTCAGGAGGCCTGGTTCCTATTTCTGTTTGTCCACAGACTTACTGTGTGACCCAGGACAAGTCATTGCTCTCTGTGCCGCTGCTTCCCCTCCCACACTTTGTCTATTAAGGCTGTAAGCTCGTTGGGGCAGAGATTGTGTCCGTACAGCACACTGGGCACCTCAAGAGGTGGGAAGGGATCATTGCACTGATTCTGCAGCTTGCTTAGCTGGCCAAGTGGTCACCCACAGGTCACAGTAACCGATTCGGCTGACAAAGCAGTGCCACCAAATAAAGGTAATTATCAGATAATGAAACAGAGAGAAAAGATTTCTTAGGGAACAACTGGTCGTGATGGATAACCTGCAATGCTGTTCCTGCAGATAAAGCAGGCTTGAGTGATGCAAGTGAGTGAAATAAATGACCATCTTCCCCGTCTCACCCATTGCGTGAGCAGGTTTCTGGAGAGAGAGTGTTTACCTCATTTGTCTGATCGTTGACATTCACAAAAAGAGGTTTCCAGCCAGCAGGAAGGGTGTTGCTGTCAAGTGCATAGCCATGGTTCTGTGCAGTAATGAAAGCTTGTCCGTTCAATAGGTTAATAACTGGCTGATTCTGACCTCTAAGAAAAGAGAGGGGGAAAGGACAGAGGCAGAGATGTGGGTGATGGAGGGAACGGAGCATCAAGGGCAAGAGGAGAATATCACAGTAATGCATGGCAGTTAGCAAAAGCAAAGTACTGACCATTCCAATTACGCACCTGCAGAATGACACAGATACTTTATCTCCCCAACACAAATTAATTTAGAAGGTCTGGCTGGGGGAGGGTGTTACAGCTAAGCAATAGCAGCTATTCGATTTCTATAGTCAGTATCACAACCACAATGATCAAGAAATCAAATTCGAACAGTGATATTCTTTAGCAGCATTGGACCAACTCATACAAACACTTTCTAACCTGCCTTGAAATGAACAATTGATTTAGGGGAACAAGGTCAATTGCTGGAACGAATAAATAAAGTTACTGCTATCCAGGTTACGATGGAGTCATATCAGTGTGCAGGCTGAGAGAGAGGCCTGCTGAGAAGTATGGTGGAGATAGCGCACAGAAGACAGTATCCAAAGGAGCATCGGTACTTACAAGCCAAATGTATCTGTCAGTGGTAAAATTTCATCATGTGTCCGGAGTCAGATTTGTGATCTGAGCAATACACTGAGCAGAGATATCCCATTGCAGCTGCAATCAGCTTCCAGCAGGAGCAATGGAGGGTGTACCAATGTTATCTTCGAAGGTGGTCACACCTGCTCCAGCTCTGATCTCTTGGGCACACAATGCCCAGTGTAAAAGTGCCATGGCTGGCCTGCTGTATGCAGTGATGAGCTGCCAAAATCTTAACAACCGGTTCCCTCCTCACCCCACGAGGGGGTCGTAGCCCACTCCCGCCCCGCCGGGGACTCCTGCCCCATCCAACCCCCTGCGTTCCTTGATGCCCCACCCCTGGACCCCTGCCCCATCCACCCCCCTCCCCTGTCCCCTGACTGCCCCCAGAACTGGGTAGGAGGGTCTCATGGGCCACTGTAGTGGGTGCCCACCCCACCCCTAAGAGCCAGAGGCACCTGCCGGGGGGCGAGGTGGGGAGTCCCAGCAGTGCTTACCTGGGGCAGCTCCCAGGAAGCATCCGGCAGGTCCCTCTGGCTCCTAGGGGTGGGGGAGTGTAGCTGGGGGGGGAGCAGGGGGAGCAGCCGCTCCCCCCACTGATCACATCAAAAGTGGCGCCTTAGGTGCCGACTCCATGGGTGCTCCAGGGCAGCTCCCCGCCCCGCGCCCGGCCCCAGCTCATCTCACCTCCGCCTCCTCCCCTGAACGCACTGCCCCGCTCTGCTTCTCCGCCCCCGCCCCGGCTTCCCGCGTATCAGCTGTTTGGCGGGAAGCCTGGGAGGGCTGAGAAGCAGGCGGCGACTTTGCGCTGAGGCCCAGGGAGGCGGAGGCAAGCTGGGATGGGGAGCAGTTCCCCTGCGCCCCCTCCTCCCTCCGGGTTACCTGCTGCGGTGTGGGTGGCCCTCCTCGCACAACCCCACCCCAGCTCACCTCCGCCTCCCTGGGCCTGAGCGCAAAGCCGCCGCCTGCTTCTCAGCCTGCCCCGGCTTCCCGCGCAAAAGGCAAAATGTTGAAGGCAAAATGTTGATGTATTGGGTTCTTTGCTGTCCTGAGGCGTGTGTTCAGATTCTGTAAAGCAGCAGTGTCTTCATACCTGTTGGCCATGGGCATCTTGTGGGATGTAGCTCCAGCTGCTATACCGGTGACCAGATTCCCCATGCTGACTCCAAACAATGGCTCCTTGCGATCACTCTTCAAGACCTAGGCGGAGATAGTTTTCATTAACCCGACTGTGAGATCCATGGGAACAGTGAATCTCCAAGTTCAGCAATAACGCAAACTAGTCATATTCTTTACGCATTTAAATGCAATGTTTTCAGTTAGGATTTAATTTGTCTTGACAGATTCCATACAAAAATGAGCTAGTCGCTTTGCTGCCAGGGTAGTGTTTCTTATACACTGCTAATGCCCAGGTGGAAATTCAGAGTGCCCAGCACACATGCACAGCTAGGGGCCAATGCTCCGCCCACCATCACATCCCTCGTCCAAGTGTTTTGAGGTCACTCCATATGGTGGAACTGGTGTGGTGCTGCTGGGCAAGATCTGGGGAGGCCACTCAGTGAGTGTCTTTGTTCCTGGTCAAAGTGGTAGTGACCTTGGAGGTTTTTTGCCTTCCTCTACAGCGTGTGGTGTGGGCAACATGCCAAGAATATGTGGGTGTATCTGACTTAATCATTTCCCTGGGGTCTTGGGCAATGGAGCACCTTGATCCCTCCTATTCTCTGCCCGTGGCGCAAAACAGTCTACTCTCCTGTGGGCTGTCCTACCGTAGTCTAATTCCAGCTGTTGGGTTTAGCACAGGGTATGGGGTGCTGTTGGTGGCTTGTGACATACAGGAGGCCAAACTAGATGATCTGGTGGTCCCTTCTAACCTTACGCTCTATAACTCTATGACTACGGGTAGTGGATGCATGGCTCTGCAGATCTGCTGAGATTGCTCCCTGAGAAGCAAGGAAACATGCCCCCCAGAAGCAACTACAGTCTCAGAGCAGGGGCAGCCACAGCCAAGCAGAAGCTCTGTGGCCTCTCTACAGCATCTGCAGGTGTGATTCCTTCTCTCCTTTGCTCCAAAAGAAAACCCCAGTGCCCAGAGCTGTGTCTCAGGCTGTTTTCCTGGGCCACAGGGAATGAGCAGTGGGATCGCGCATCACTGGAACTGAGATGCTCCAGCCATTTGTAAGTTACATAATTTAGAAGAGAAGGGCATATTTCTCAGGACAACCATACTGCTCCATAATGTACACGTTTGCCTTGCTTGACTTCAACAGAGACATGCACTGACTCATTAGAGTATTCTGCAAGACACCACCAGTTCTTCTTCAGCACCCATAACTGTGCTAAAGGCCTTACAACCCTATGACTAGGCAGATCCTTGGCCCAGAGCTAACAGTCAAACTAGACACAAGACAGGGATATATCCTACTAGCAAAATGACTGAAGTGAACTTGGGCATACGACTCGTAAGCTCCATGATCATTCATTTTTCAAATACATGATCTGCTCAGAAAAGACTGAGTCCTCTTAAAGGAACCATCAGGTCATCACCGGCAAGCGACCCCAGTGCACACGCTGTACCTTCTTAAGATTCTGAATCAGCTCCTGTGCCTGCATCGGATCCCCCGGGCCGCCGGAAAGAAAAAGCCCATCATACTCCATCCTGGTGAAATCATGATTCCATGGGACCAAATGCACCTCCGCACCTCGCTGGCAGAGAAGCAAAAGAGGAAGGAGGAAAATGCTTTAAGTCAACTTAGCCTCTTACAGGGCGAGTTCATTCTAACTGCTCCCTTATGGCCCAGCAGACATATTCCACCAAAACCAATCCTGCATGCCAATATATAGACTCTCTTTGGTAAATCTCTACCTTTAGGGATGTATTTAACAGTGTAACAAGCTTGTGGCCACTGAGGACTTCATAGTTGTCACTGAGCTGTTCACCACGACATTAAAGTCTTCACAGTGACAGCACGAATAGCGCATGAAACCTATTAACCTAAAAGCACAGGATCCCAGCTCTTTACCAAAAGGAGGCAGGTTAGACCCTGATTCAGTAGAGACAGGCGTGGCAAAATTCAATTTTGTAATCATTTTGATGGATAGTCTAGATGTTTATTTTTAAGCATTTTTTATTTTTATCAATTTAAAGTTTCACATTTGCAGGAATTATGTGAGGTTCAGGCACTGGTGAGGAATCAGACGATGATTTAATGATTGTAGATGCTGAGATTCAAAGGATAATATTTTGTAACTGTTAAAACACAAATGGTCAACAGCACATGTCAACATAGACAAAGTAAATATCCTTAAAACCAAACCCTAATAAGTTCTCAAGCCGCATTTCTCTTCCTTTGCCTAGCTGGAAATGTTGATTGTTATCTCCGGAAATCTGTTTTGTCAGTTTGTGTACATATGGTGAAACCGACATTTACTGGCATGTATGGATAAAAATCTAATCCTTGAAAGCCTAAGTAAGTAACTTGGGCACAGATGCTCAAAGGTATTTAGGCGCCTAACTCCCACTGAAGTTAAGAATCTGGTCCTTAGGCACAGGCTTTACTTTACATCTGTGAATAGTCCAATTGACTTTTCTTGGCTCCCAGGCGACGGGCCCACACTGGAGCTTCAAGTGAAGCACATCTTTAGTGTTTTGCTGAATTGCAGTCAAAGTTACTTGCCCAAGGCTATCCAGTATGTAAGTGGCAATACCAGGAATAAAACCCAGGAGTCTTGTTGTATAGTTTTCTGCTTTTAATGCTCAGTTACACTCCTTCCGTTAATACTAGTTCAATGGACTTCTCTTTGACCACACATATGTTGTGCGTGTCATCCAGAGAAAACAGTGCAAGGATCGGTTACAATTCGATCTTGGATTTGTGCTGCTTAGGCAACTCTAGATGGCTTTTGCTGGGCTGACTTTCCCTACTACCATACTGCTTCCTAAACCCTTTTCCATTGGAAATGCTCCCATCTTCTCTCTTTAGCTTCACCGACCTTTTGCTATACCCTCTGTGAAGTCCAAACAGTTTCCTTTGGCCCAATCATTTAAAATGGGGAAAACAGTCATGAGGCTATCAAATATTAGGTGCAAACTGTAAGCAAAAACGGCTGCATGATGCAATGCAAAGCATGCTTTCTGTTACAGCCTTAATGTTTGCATTAGCAGAGAATGATTTTGGACATCAGGAAACCCAGTTCCTTCAGAGAACAGAAGGCCACCAACTTAGCTCCTTCTGCTGAGAAACAAGACGAAGGGCTAGTGTGGCATAAAGGCCGATATCTCAATTATGAGAAAGTCTGCCAAGAAAAAAAGCATTAGTGCAGAGTTTTCTGCTTTAAATAATTTTTTGCAATGCAGGGCTGATTCTTCCTTGGTTGCTATTAGGCAGGTAGTGACATATCCCTTGAAGTCTCCTCAGTTCACACGTGAGTCCCTCAATGAAACTATCTCAGTCTCCTGCCAACAGAGCTTCTCATGGAATTCAGGCACAATGGCTGCCTCATGGCTATTCTTCACCACCATGTTAGCTTTAGGGACCATCTGTAAAGTTCAAAGAATGACTCAGCCCACTGGGAATCATCTAACAAGGGTTATACTGAAATAAAAACATTGAGGTGGAGGGCAGTGGGTGGGATGGATCCTTACCAATTTTTCAAATAGAAAGTTCAGTAAGAATGAGTGGCAAGCTCCCTGGGACAGATACAGCTAAACAATCAGCCGGTCTTGTACTAAAGCAATGCTGCAAAAGAAGCTCCCTGGAGGAGAAAGATACAGAACACTGACTTACCTTTACTAGCAAACGGATAGCGTTGTTCTTTAACCCACAGTCCACAGCTACAATTTTAATTGGATTTCCTTTGCCATACACCTTGACTTCCTATTGACAGGTTTAGAAAAAAGATAAATTACTGTGAGTGACAAACCACAAGCCATAAACGCAGTGAGGGTGTTTTGCACACAGGTTGGTAGCAGATTGATTGTTCACGGCCAGAAGTGACTGGCACTTACCAGTCAATTTACAAGGAAATCTCAGGAAGTGCCACAGAGGTTAATTTTTGTTATGAAAGGCAAAAACAAGTGTAATGCTTTTTCATATACTGTTCATTGCAGTCATAACAATGATCCCTAAGAAACTGGTTGCTTCCATCGTTAATGACTAGCTTTTCTATCTTTCACCTCATTAACAGAAAGTAGCAACTGAATTCTCAAAAGCTGTGGCTTAGATGTAGCACTAGAGACAGACAGTGATAGATACCTTGGGCCAGGTCCTCAGCTGGTGTGAACTGGAGTCATTCCGCTGACTTTAATAAACCAAGGCCAATTTACACCTGCTCAGGATCTGACCCATTATGCTTTCAATGTCACTTTGATTCTCCACTTGCAATAAGGCTTGGATGTAACAGAATGAATCACTACATGTTACATCTACACAATACAGAATCACCACAATATCAGTACAATTTGCCATACCAGTACAGACCAATAGCCCTTCTAGAATGTCACTTAGAGTGGCACATGTTTATCCGATGTGGATGGTTTTATGTATTTTCCAACTCCTTCCCTGCAAGACACTTTCCCATCTGCTGTCATGTAGCCCCCTTCTTCTCATTTATCCTAATGCAGCGCGTTGTTTTGATAAGCTGAACGATTCTATAATGTAGGCAACAGCATGTCCTTCTCTATGCCAGTTCTGATCATAAGCATGGTGTGTGACTGATTGCTATGTCTGAAGAAGGAATTCCCCTAATGGAGTGACCATTATAGGATAGTAAGACGGGTAGGGATTAGCCTTCCTCTACAGCACTGAAAACAGAGATAATCTATTGGGATGTGTCTACTGATTTATAGATCACACCATCTGGTAGGAACATGCCCCACAATCCATTTCCTGAGTCTGCAGAGCATTGGTGGATCTAGGTCCTCCCCATCTTCTTCTAAGTTTCTAATACTATTTGTCATGCCTGTGTTCTGATTTGCAAAGGGGTTATCTGCCTGTTAGGCTCTTTGGTACATTATCTTATAATAAAACAGTGGTTTAATTTAACTTAGTAAACTGCAGAACCACATTTATGCAAAGCAAATTTGGTTTTGCTTTTTTACAGCTCTTCTACCTATACAGACATTGTCATATATGCTTGTTCGAACAAGTTAATAATGTAGGTTGGGACTTTCAAAAGTTCCTGAAGTCATTAGGAACCAAACTCATATTGAAAGTCAATGAGCACTGGGTGCCAAACTCCCTTGAGTGCTTTTGAAAAATTTCAACCACAGTTTTAAATAGGCTTCCAGAGGGCTTTTGGCTCCTTGCAGCTCACATATACAGGGATCTATGCAACACTAATGATGCAAACGCTTCACTGGGGGTGACTTTCTTTAGTTGTTCTACTCCCCATACAATTAATTACAGGGCAAAGCTGCTCTGAGTTATTTGGACTAGAAATGGGGCTGAACAAAAAGCTCTCATCGGAGCTAAATCTTTCAGAAATTCAGATCCAGATTTGAAATTTGTAGTTCAGAACAATCTGTTATACAGGTCGCTAATAAAACCCCAAACCCTTAGTTTTTGAGGCTGGATTTGTGGCTTGCAGGTACCATAACAATGCAGCATTAATGATTTTACTCTGTCCAATTGATTAGGTTCTTGTGTACATAAATGACTTGACCTTCTCAAATGGTTAAACAGTTCATCTGCTCTGGGCATCTGAATATAACACACTCAAATGAACAGCACAATAATCTCTACAGAAACTCCCTGCAAAAGGCAGCTAAAGTCTACAAGTCTGGCCTACATAAACACCTTCCATAAACAGAGCCTATCTCACTAGCATACAAAGAAAAAAAATCACTTCTAATGTACCACTGATAAGAAAACTCCTGGTCTTACTGCATCCTGATTTACATGAAAATAGCTGTTTGCTAGCAAATAGATTATCATGTCCAGTAATTACCACCATTGAAGAGTTTAGCTAATTGTCAGCTTTATTTGTGAAGTTGCTTTTTAAGACTATAAAATGAAGTTATAAACATAATGAGACCACAGAAGCTGTGTTAATCTTTTTATATCTCTTTTATGGATGGTATTTCCAGTATCTTTATAGTAATTCTGCCATTACCAAGAGAGTCAAGAGGCAGAAATAACAGAGAGGGGTTTTATTGTAATGTTTTGATCAGCTGACGGCAGATGGACATTCGCATGTACGGAATGGTCAAGTTTCATTCCAAAAATACAGTGTAGTTGGTGGAGAAGTGTACAGTGCCTGATCTGAGGGACTCACCAATTTCATGAGATGCCCCAGGGAATCAAAAACAAACATGCATTAACCTGTCATTGTAGGCCACAATAAGGGGCTCTTCAGAAACTGAGGAGAGCACTGACCTGTCAGCCCTCCTCACTGCCATCAGGGGCATAGACAGAGTTAGCACTCAGCCCCACCCAAATCTGTGTGAATGCAGTAGCCAACATCTGCGTGGTTGTGGATCAGGAACTCCTGGCTAATTAACAGGTGGCTTTCAGCCCATCTGCCGAATGCTATGACCAGCAGGGAGCAGAGTAGCCCAGTGGGCCCATGCCACTGCCTATGCTCAGCACTGGAAATGTCTCCCAGCCCCAGACTACTTTGCTAAGAGCCAGGCCCTGTGCAGGCTCCACCTGGCCCGCCTGACCCAGCTTAACCTGTGCTTCCCATGGGGCAGTGGGGATCACGCCTTCTTCACTAGCCAGTCCAGCCCCCAGGCTCCCTGCACTCAAATCCCTTCTGTGCACCCAGTTATCTACCCCTACAATCAAGTATTCAAATAGATGCTATAGAATAGACAATAATGTACAATATAATAATATGCAATGCAAATGATTTGCTGTGACATCAAACCTCTTGTCTTTGCCTGTCCACCCTAAACTGGGGCCCACCCAAATGTCTACTCCTAGCTTTGCCACCGACTGCTACCCTTTCAGCCCTGTGCAGATTGACTGTCTGCACTACTGCTACATCAGGGCCAAGGGACCCGTTACAAAACATTGCCCATTGACTCGGTTATATCACAGTTAAAAAGTGTAGTGTAGACATGACATCAGTGCATCCCCGTACTGGTTTAATAGTCTAACCTTGTTAGGATGGAACATGGTTTGCAGACCCTCATAACACGGTTACAATCTGTGTTCCGTTACTGGTCTATACGCTACCTAGAGCAGTGGTATGCAGCTATGGGTAATACCTACCCTGGGGAGAAAAAAAATCCCTGTCCAGTACAAAAATGCTGACTGCTACAACCAAACTAGCAAAAACTGTGCTGGAAGAGAGTGATCCATCAGGATTGTGAGTTTTCTGGGATTTCCAACTTTTCACTGACATTCCTTTAAGAGAAACCACATTTTCCACCAGCTGAAAATTCTTCTCACGGTGTGAAAATCACCCCCATGCACCATGGCGATACCTACCACCTACTACAACTTGGTCTCGCCCTTCTCTCAGTCCCCTATCTGGTGTTGCCAGTTCCTAGGCTAACTGTTTAGACCATTCCTACTCAACACAGTACTCCTTCTAATGCCACCTGGCCCCAGCTCCAAGCAGAGGACTAAAGGGGTGCTCTTTCTGCAGTCTTAAAGTCATTAATGGGTAATCCTCAAAAGCTTTGGCGTATGGTACAGTTTGCAGGAGCACTTTGGCGCATGGTACAGTTTGCAGAAGCACTGCATAGTCAAGTGACAATGGTTTATCGATGAACACGCAGTGTTTACTATGATAAGGAAAAAGGAAACTCTCTAGGGCAAACGGGGAGAAGTTTTATTACTCAAGTGTACAGCACACACATTGGAGAGAGAATTCTCACCTTGGTTGAAACGTCTGCAATCAGGTTCTGCTTATTTGGATCTACAAACTCCACAGGCTGACCTTCAAATTCAATCTTCCCCAGGACTGTGCCCTGTGGAAACAAAGCATTGGACAGCTAAGTGCAAGCAAACAAGAAGTTGCAAACAGTGGCACAGGTTCTGACAGACAAAAATCCGTAGGAAGTAGAACAGCTGCTCCAAGACTTTAGTTTAACATTACAACTTCAAAAGTTTCCTAGCCTTCACCAGTATCAAAAGCGGTTAAACACCCTATATTTTGGGGGAGGCAAAGCAGGCAATAAAATCAGTGGATATGGGGCTAGGTCAGCTGTCTAGTGGTAGCAAGATGGATTGCTACTCAGGGGAGATCACAATTCAGCTCCCAAGATGGCAGGCTTGCAGGTCTGGGAGCACTCCCAAATCCAGCATGCACCTTAAATGCTTTCCCCCGCGTGCTGTCTTCTTGCCAACCACTCTGGCTGACTGCAGGAGCAGCTCTGGTGTCAGGCACAGGGAGTTACATCCTCTCTTCTCAGTGGAGGCATGGCTGGACCTTTCAGCATGGTAGGAGGAAAGGGAAAGGGAGAAAGGGGGTGCTTTCATACCCCTTCCTCAAACTCCTATGGTAAAGCATGGCACCTTTACATTCTGTATCCCCGCATTAATGTGCGCAATGGGACTCCATACAGGCTTCAAAGGTACTCCCGTGCACAGCTGGACCAGAGCCAGGCCACACACTGTAATACCTGAGACATTGCAGTCCTTTCCTTATTCTTAGAGCAAGAAGGAACCCCAGTCTCATGGACACCAGTGTGTGCAAACTGTGGGTAAGCGACAATGGCAGACACTGGAAGGGCTAGAAGCTGCTACCTTTACTCACACCACCTAGCACCATACACATAGCCACAGTGGGACAGGGACAGCCCCCATGTGAGCACGGGTGGCAGAGTCTCTCTCCTCTCATTTCAGGTACAATGCCATTAACAAACTCTTTGCTAATTTGCCCTCTTTCTGGGGCTTTGAGGAGACTTCTCTTTCCCTTCTCACATTTGCTGCTTTGGTGAAGTTTATATGGGGAAGAAGTTGAAAAGGCCCGTACAACCTTCAAGAGACAGCCAGTTGGGAGCTCTGAAAACTGCCTTGCAGCTCCGGAAAAGCCGATTACAACACCCCCTCCCACCACCACCACTTCACACGCACAGCGTCTTACCTTGACACTGGATTACTTAATGAAATGGTGCCCCGGGTTTACTGTTCATTTATGCATTGACCATGCTGAAACCCTCTCGTCATCTCCCATTTATAAACACAGACAGAGTGAAATACTAAGCTAGTTTTTCATCCTGACTGAGATTAGTGGGAGAAAAGGCAACATGATGCATTTTTTAAAAAACATAAACCAATATCGCTCTGAGTCCAACATAATGCGCATTACTACCGTACAGTGTAAGCTAAGCAAATGGTTATTGAAAGCATATTTACTATGGATGAAAGGGGCACTGATCTATTAAGGGATACGTATCAAGGAAGTACAAAATGTATTTCCATTTACAAACATGTTATATTAAACAGTACTTGTCTTCTGTCTACAAAAACAGGCATTTTTCCTTAGTATTCATTTGTGCAAATATTCAAGTTAGGTTATTCATACACTGCTGGGTGGAGGGAATGTAGGTTTGGACTGTATCATACAACCCAAACACTTAACCAAAAAAACCCCAGACAAGAGCAATAGAAAAGCCTCAGCAGCACAAAGATCTTCATTCCAGATGGATTTGATCATTGTTTTACCCAAGATGTGAAATGTACCTTGCCATTAACCTCCCTCCAGTAACGTAATATTCCACATGTCCTTCAAGGATCAGTGCTGGGAAACCAGATAGGACTAATGGCCATAAAAAAAGAAAAAATAAAGGCTTAGCCCCAAAAAGGTGTAATCAGCCTCATCTTTGGAGGGTCTGATATGAAATAAGACGCAAGGAGACCCATCAAGCTCTCTCTCTGCCCGTATTGGGGTCTGCCCATCTCTGCCTACCCACAACACGCACACACACACCTGCCTGCCTGGGACTCCCTCAGGCTGTAGCAACCCCTCTCCCCCCAGCCCGCACCTATGTCAGCACAGCTTTGTCCTGACCCACTTGTACAGAGCGGGAAGCCAAGAGGAGAAGAGCTCAAGGACAGTTGGGGAGTTCCTGCTCTGCCTCAACTCAGGGGTACTGGAGTCATATGGGGTGGCAGATGGGGGACTCTCATCTGGAGCCGTGCTCTGGCTGGTAGGTCAGAGTGTGTGCGGTGCACAGTGCTTGGCAGAGCAGGGTCCTGAGGAGCAGCGTGAGTCACGTAGCCCCACGGCCACCAACGTGGTCTGTGGTTCTCTCAGCCATTAGGGAAAGCACGGGATGAGGCTGGGTTTAATATACTTGGAATCAGGGAGGGGGATCGTACCTTGCCCCGAATTATTTTAGTCAGCATCCTTGTGTCAATCCCACACAGAGCAGGCACCTGGAGGAAACATACAAGAGAGCCCGGTCAGAGAACAGCCAGAGGAATATTACAGACACTGCACCTTGCTGGGCAGCCTATCAGAGAGAGACAGTCCCAGGACACACTTCTCCTTCTCTTTCCCTCTCTCTCTCTCCTTTGCACATTCCCTCCCCTCCCCACATCCCCTCTCAGAAATAGCAAAGTATCTAGGTGCTGTGCTGGGCAGCTGGTACCTGTACAATGAAACACCTGTGTGGCTTATGCCTTTCTGTCTAGTCTGCGAGCCCTGTTCTGGCCTAACACCAGGGGGCTGGGTCCTCAGCTGATGTAAACTGATATAGCTCCACTGACAAGAAGTCGTTGACTTCAGGAGTGTGGCCCTGGTTTTCCATCAGTGGGACTCAATTAACTTGTGGGGGAGGGATAGCTCAGTGGTTTGAGCATTGGCCTGCTAAACCCAGGGTTGTGAGTTCAATCCATGAGGGGGCCATTTAGGAATCTGGGGCAAAAACTGGGGATTGGTCCTGCTTTGAGCAGGGGGTTGGACAAGATGACGTCCTGAGGTCCCTTCCAACCCTGATATTCTATGAACTTCACTGCACTTACTCCCAATTTACACTGGGATGAGCAGCCTCAGAATCTGGGCCTACATGAGCAGACCCCTGATCTCTTAGCAGCACACACTGAAGTAGTTTGGAGAGAAATAGTTGGAAGGGAAAGTAATGGAGAGTAATCGCACAGGGCAGGGAGAGAAACTGAAGTGAGGATAAACTTAACCTAACGTGAAAAAACAAAGAACCAAATATCCCCACTTAAGGAGCATTTCTCCTAGTTAGTCTTGTCCAGGTCTCCTCATTGTCTCAGAAGTAGGAAACCCAGAAAAAGCCCAGTGCAAACTAAAGAGAGCAGGGGGGTTGCCAGCACAAACCAAAGGTCTGATGACAGGAACTGTCGCTCACTGTAAACCAGAATCTCTCTCTCCTGGTTTCAATTACTCAAGGAGTCACTTAGCAGTTTCCTCAGAACAGATATTCCATGTCACGTATACGGTCTGGTTGCCCAAAGATCTCTCACCTTTTCTTCTTGCAGCCACTGTCCCAGAGTTTTGACTGCCCGCCAGTGACTGTACTCATTACTGTAATCCAGCACCAGCAAACCTGATACCTGCAAAGAGAAAAGAAGGGGCAATGAGTTGTGATTAGTGGAAGCATTAACCATGTACAGCTGATGCATTTTAACACACCTCTATCTTTGTCTACACTAGAAGTGTTTATAAGCCTGTGCTGGCTAGCATACTTGCTAAGTACACCTCGTGTTCCTACTCTAAACAGTGGCTTGGCAAAACTGTAATCCTTGCTGTATCAAATGGTCCTGCTGAAGGATATTCAAATTTTAAAGGCCAGAAAGAACCATTAGATCATCTAGTCCAGCAGTTCTCAAACTCTGGGTCATGACCCCATTTTAAGGGGGTCACCAGGGCCAGGATTAGATTTTCTGGGTCCCAGGGCTGAAGCCGAAGCCTGAGTCCCAACGCCTGGGGCTGAAGCCAAAGCTCAAGGGCTTGAGCCTGGGACGGCAGGGCTCTGGTCCAGCCCCACCCTGCCCTGGGCAGAAGAACTCAGGCTCCGGCCTCCTCCCACCCGGGGTCATGTAGTAATTTGTGTTGTCAGAAGGGGATCATGGTGCAATGAAATTTGAGAACCGCTGATCTAGTTGACCCTCACCAATCTCTTCAGTAAAGACGGCCTATGTGCTCAGATGGCTCTCTCTTGCCATGATCTGATCTCTCTATGGCAGTTTGCCTCTGGGAGACAAAATCATATCTGAGGCACCAGAAATAAAGATGAAGGGGAAAAAAAACAATCTTCTGCATGTTTCTGGGAAGTTCCATCTAACATTCCCCCCTCCGAGAATGAGCCTGAAAGATGTCAGTAAACTCCCATCCACCCCAGGGATTTGTATTTCTAAATCAGGTCTCCACTGGACTAGTTTGTCCAGTCCTGATTTTGCTGCTGCCATTACCTTGATTCCATCAGACTCTAAAAACTTGCTGAGGCCCATTTCATCCAAGGCAGCAGTGTCTGGCGCCCCACCATTGCCAACAATGGGGTTAACCATCGTGAGAATCTGTCCCCGGTAGCTGGGATCTGTCAGAGTTTCAGTGTACCTGAGTTAAAAACAAACAACAGACAACTGTTGGCATGGGGCTGGGAGTGAAAAAGCCAACATAAACCAGCCAGCAGTGAACTCCCAAATACAAGGGAATGCTGAGTCTGGAGAAAACTCCCAAGGAGGGATAGATTTAAACATACAATTAAATGTTTTGCTGAATTGATACTCAAATCTAAGGTTTCTATGAGGTCAGTACTGGAACATTTTTAGCCTCATTTTACAGATCAGATAATTGCACTCTGCCTATATTTCCCTCTGCAGCTCCAATTAAATAAGTAGTTCTTCACTTTCTCTATGTCCTGTAGCTGTGAACTGTTAAATAATTGCTGTCTTAAACCCCAGAAATGGCTGCATTTCAGCGGTGGATGAAATTATCCTTTCGTATACTTTCCCAAGCGCATTGGGTGTTTCAGGATGAATTTGCCCTATATATATGCATAATGTATTATTATTGTTGTTTAAATGGTATGTAATTGGAAACTCCCACAGTTTACCAGATATCAGCAATTTGCAAGAAACATTTTTATGGAACGCCAGCCCCACTGCCAAAAGATTAATTGTCAAACACTGGAAAACTCTTTACAAAAGCCAGAATGGTTGCAGGCTGATACAGACGAGTGAGTGCTCTAGCCAACTAAGAGAAATGATGTGTCAGTTAAACAAAGTCCATGAAATATTCCTCGGTATGCTTGTCCTGCTTTTGGAAATATATTTCCTGCTCTGGTTAAATATGCATGAGGTTTTCAGTGTTAACATATGGTTATAGTAAATGCATGGTATGCATACATTTGGCACATATAGTATGTGCCTTATATATATATATATATCTATATATAGAGAGATATAGAGAGAGAAAGAGATATTCTCCTGCCTATTGGATTGTTTACGCTACCAAACATCCTTCATTAATGCCAGTGCCAATGTAATTAACCTTTGTGTGTTGTTTGTATTCAAAAAACATTGAAAAAAAGCCACTGGGTTTGGCTGTGACATACAGACACAGCCCTGCACTGGGACATAATGCCCTTAAAGCATGCACAATGCCTCCTATAGCTTTGAGGAATGGCACAAGGAATGACACACATGGCACAAGAACTAAAGAGGCATCAGGGTCCAATCCTCTCGGGGCTTGCACAACAAGTCCTGCCTGATCTCTGTAAATTCCTGTCAATCACTTCCTCTGCTAGAATATCCGTGGGAAACAAACACAAAAAAAGGGAGCAAACATGTCAGGGAAAAAAAAGGGGAACTTATTTATTTTTTGCAAAAGTGTTTTCAATTCTTCCTGCTTTTTTCTTCTAAAACAAAATTATTTGTATACAACTAGTTGAATTTTTTGTGAACATTTCTGTGAAAAATCATCCCATTCGCCAAAATTCAAAAATTTCACCAAAAAGCCTTGTCAAAAAATTTGAACTGCGCCAAAATGTCAGCCATTTCTAGTCATGTAAAATTCAAACACCTCTCCAGCATTCCTTCTCTGTAATGTTAAGTGACAACTCAAGAGTTCAGTTTGTCATTGAAAAGACATGGCTCCATGTACTAATTTTCACAAGCTCAGTCTGAACATAGTCAGGATTCTAGTAACATTCAGTTCACACAGGGCATTGCTCAGAGGCTTACGAGAGGTCTTGGCATAGTCACTCCTATGCCAACACTACATCAGCTCATTAGCACACTCACTTCCATACTAGTAACTTGCTATCTATCCTGACCAGGTCCTGTGCCTGACAGGGACTTAAGGCCAAGACGTCTATCTATTCCTGCAGACCCTTATCCTGGTACAGTGTCATTAAAGTCAATCCACGGGTGAATGGATTCCTTTGGATACTTGAGGCCTTAATTATTCTGGGACTTTGAGTGCTATGAGGTCTCACTCTCTGCCCAGCAATCCCTGTTTGTGACAAACCCAGCCACATTTGTGCCCTGCCAGAACTCTGCAAGGTTTAATTCCTGCCCCCCTCCCCTCCGCCACATTCTCTTCTCCATAGCAGTCAGGGTTTCCTACCACCCTAAAGCGGGATGCAGCTGGTCACCGCCAATCCCTGGGAGCCATCTTTGCTGCTGCTCCTGGGCTCAGCACCTCATCCACCGAGTCTGCGCAATGCTCAGCCCCTGCCTCCCAGCCCAGTCCACCCTGGTTTGGTCCCGCTCTCCAGCCCTGAGCTCCTGCAGCCACTGCGCACTCCCAGTGGGGCTGAAGCCGCTGCCCTTCTGAACTCTGCCCCTGCCAATGGCACACACCATGCATAACGTACATGTGGCTGTGGGTGCCACTCAATATGGAAAATGTTCTACTTCAACCAGGACAGGGGGCTTGGGTTCAAAGTGGGACAGTCCTGCAAAACCCGAGTTGTTTGGGATGAGTTTATGCCCATGGACAGTAAAATAAACCTTAACCTCATATTTTGCTTCTTCCCCATCTGTCCCCCAGCACAGGCCATTCCTTCTGAGTGTGTCCTCTGCGTATCGTCAGTAAACGAATACTAAATCCAGCTCCTGCTGCTGAGCTGCAGTGTTGAAGGGAAATTAATCCATCAGGTGTTGCTTGACTTTTGCGATGTGACAAGATTTATTACCCATAATCTATCACAGGGAAGAGAACTCTAGTGCCCTCCATCATTTTGATCTATATTAAACAGTTGTTTGTTGGCAGGTATATTAACACAGCTAGTAATTAGTGCTGTCGAAAAACATAATTAATTGCCTTGTGATGCAAAACTTTGCAAACAGATTTCCTAGGCTGTAATTTAGTGTTCTCACCAATGGAACTATTTAAAAACCCATCTTGCGGTATTTGTTCCAGTTAGGGAGAGCAGAGTTTGGGGAGAGTGGAGCAGGTGCACAAAGATTTGCACTGAAACCTTGCGCTTCAATTTTACCTCAGAAACGTCTTGATTCTCCCTCCCATTGAGGCCTGCTGCTCCTCACTAATGATCTTATTGTATCAAGCAAGTTTGCACTATGGCTGACTTTCTCATCTGGACAATCCTGCAGAAAAGGTGGCCAGTGATCTTGTTTGATTGGCCAGTTCCACTAGCTCCAAGGCTATCGCAGACTCATGAGCTTCTACGCTGAAGTTGGACAAAGAGTCCCAACATGCTCGTGAGCATCACACACTCCTGCTAGATGAGGGGCTCAGAGCTCAACAGGAGGGATAGTTCAGTGGTTTGAGCATTGGCCTGCTAAACCCAGATTGTGAGTTCAATCCTTGAGGGGGCCATTTAGGGATCTGGGGCAAAAATTGGGGATTGGTCCTGCTTTGAGCCGGGGGTTGGACGAGATGACCTCCTGAGGTCCCTTCCAACCCTGATATTCTATGTTTGATCCCTGTATGAGTCACCACTTGTAATGATGCCCCTGGACAGAACCTCTGGGAGGGCTGAACTTGGGTCCTGTGGATTTGAAAGCATCAGCCTCTACTGCTTGAGCTAAAGGATGTGCTTTATTGGCTTAGAGACAGACGCAGACTCATATACCACTATATGGGACCTAGCCACTCAAGGGAGATGAAGACACGCTTGGCCAGTATGTTACAACTTATTGCTGCATGCCATTAAGCTGTTACCACGTTTCAACACAGAAGTGGCTGCATTTCAAAGCTGAGTGAAGGGATTTACCCTAGTTATCAGTTTGCAAAATAGGGATGGCATGATAGAATGTTCAGAAAGTCCACGTGACCACTGAACCTTTATGCTTTCTACCATGATGCTGCTTATCACATCTGGGAGAAGCTCCCCAGAAATATCCACAAAACTACATTTTTTTCCATCTTCAAATCCCTTCTCAAAATCTCCTTTGCCATGATGCACACAAAAAACTTGACCACAGTTAGGCTACTGACCACTGCTTGTCATGCTGATCAATATTGTCTCACTGTTTCTTTGTACACGCCAGTTAGTCTGTCTATAGCCATCTGTTGTCTCTTGTCTTATACTTAGATTGCAAATTCTTTGGAGTAGGGGACTGTCTTTTGGTTCTGTATTTGTGCAGCACCTAGCACAATGGGGTCCTGGTCCATGACAAGGGCTCCTTCACGTTATGGTAATACAAATAATGCATTATTATTAATTTAATAATAAATAATAATAATGAACAGGCAGCTGTTTATCTTTTTTCCACAGTTTAGTGCTGCGTTACAAAAAGCATCCCTGCTTATGTATCCTTTGTGTTTGTCTTACCCAGCAAGACCAGTGTTGAAGACAACTTCACCAGCTGTGGACGATGGATGGCCAAAGGAATAGCCCTTCATCTTCGTTCCATCATCTAGCACCAAGTTTGCCGTCTGTGCCTAGAGGAACAAGTTACATGATGACACTCAGATCTGTATTTTAAATGAGCACACCCCAAAGTTGGGAAAAGACTTGAGGTTAGTAGGAAAACATCCAAGGTACACGGCTCCCATGCCACTTGTGATGCAAAGCACAAATTCCCTCATCTCCAAGAAATTGTCTACTACCTTAGCCCCCTTCAGATGCCTCCTTCTGCCATGATTCTTACAGAGCACAGTCAGTTGGCAACAGCTAAGTGGGAGACAAGTTAAACTGAGTACAGAGCTAGGCTAGACATAAACGTGCTTGTTGGACCATTTTGCCCCCGTCTACCCAGACTGTTTGTTCATTTCATCCTCCTTCTGTATCTTGCAATTAACCGAGGTTATAAACTCTTTAGGCAAGTCATTGTTTTACTACGTTTGATCGGGGGTCAATCTGAGCATGCTGGCCCCAATCCAACAAAGCACGTAAGCACATGTTTAACTTGGACTTCAATGGCATAACTCATCTGCTTAAAATTAAGCATGTGCTTAAGTGGTTTGCGGGATTTGGGTCACAGTGCTAAATGCCTCACGGTCCAGCTTTTAGTGCATAGGAATTGCCAGACTGGATCACACCTTGGTCCATCTAGTCCAGCATCCTGCCTCAGACAGTGGCCAGCCACAGATGTTTCAGAGGAAGATGCAAAAGACCCCACAGCAGATATTTATGGAATAACATGTCCCCAGGGAGAGCTTCTTCCTAACCTCAATGAGTTAGTGGTTGTCTTAGGGAGTGCTTAGCACAATAGGTCCCATGCATCACTGAGGCCTTGCAACAGAGTGGCTTGTCCCTTAATGGCTGGAAGGCTGGGGCTAGCCAACCCTGATTGCAGAGTGAGTCACACCTGAGAGGAATCAGGTGATTCCAGTAAGCTGCGGGGGGGAAGCTATGAATCTCTGGCTATACCGGCAGAGAGTAAGGTTATGTCTTCCCTCAAAATGCTGTAGCATGCTGCCATGCAGCACAGACGCTTGCTCCTGTGATGGGAGGGGTTCTCCCGTCCCTGTTGTAAACACACCTCCTTGAGAGCCAGTAGCTAAGTCAACAGACATTCTTCCATTGACGTTGCACGGTCTACCCCAGAGGTCAGTTCGGCTTAATGACGTCACTTGCGGGGGTGAATTTTTCATACCCCTGAGTGATGTAGCTGGATTGACCTAACTTTTTATTATAGCCCTGGCCTAAGAAAGCTCCTGCACGGCCCTGACTCAGCTGGGGGAAAGGCACCAGTGGGGAAGGACAAATTCTAGGTGGGAGGTGTTAGGAAGCAGAAAGACAGGAGGGGGTTGTGCCCCGCTGAAACGGACATGAGGACTGCGTGAGTTTGGGATCCATTTTGGAAGACTGTGGTATTTCAGATTATCAGGAGAGAGACACTGAACTGAGATTGGGGCCTGCAGGACCAGTGGACCGGAGGACTGAGTAAACTGGACACCAAGTAGGGAATGTTTAATTTCCTTTGCACTGCATGGAGTGCAAGAAGGGGGAAAATGAGGTAGGGTACAGCCGAGGTACCTCTGGCCACGAGGTGGCACTCTGAAGGCAGCTGACCCCACTACAGGCCTCTGGGATAACTATGATATAAACTATAACTGCTGTGACCATTTTGCTAGAGTAGCATTGGTACTTGTGGGTCATGTTTCTGTCACTTGTCCATCACTTTCAAAGAAACTTTCTTGTCATCATAGGTACTTTGCCTTGTTTTAAAATTACTTGATAGCGCAAGGTAAAAAAATCCATCCAGAGCACATTCATGGTTTCTACAGCTTATGCCTGCTGAGCTGAACAGGAATGAGATGGCTAGGTATGGTATTGTGGGCGTGTCGTCTCTGATTACTGCAGTTTGCATGCCTTCTTCCCTCAGAAGTGCTACAGGGGGCACATAAGTTATCAAGACACTTTGTACTAGAGTTTCTGTAACT
Organism: Natator depressus; assembly: GCF_965152275.1. NCBI lineage: Eukaryota > Metazoa > Chordata > Testudines > Cheloniidae > Natator > Natator depressus. The sequence continues at coordinate 64,642,580 of NC_134244.1, read as the reverse complement.
ATACCATCACATTTGTATTCCACTCCCAGCCCATGAAAGTCAGTGACTGCACTCCCACTTAGACGAGCTAATTTTCATAGGTAGGAATTATGCCCAGAGAGACTGCTGTGGCTATGGACTGGTGACCTAACACTTTCATTTTGTAATTACAACCACTGCTCATAGGAGGATTTCAAAACTCTTTATGACATTAATTAAGCCAAAACACCCTTGCACGGAAGATAAGTACAGCCATCCCCATTAAAAAGCCAGCATTTCTTATCGATGGTATCTGACGCTATTTCAATTTTCTCCTTTACTTCAAATAGATCTTTGTGGTAAGTGTGCAGTAACAGATAGCGAAGGTTAGCTTTTTAATGCTTTGTGGAATTATGATCTATTTTACAGCTGAGCAAACGAGGGCAGAGAGGTTATTTGAGTTGCCCACAGTCATATGAGTCAGTGGGAGCACTGGGAATAGTTCTGCAAATGATTCCTCGTTCTGAGCATTAACCACTACACACTACGCCTTTCCCTAGAGCTGATTTAACAAATTAGCAGTCCCCATCTGGCAGCCGAACTCTGCATGCAGTCCTGACAAAATACCACAGCCAGGACCCAAATAGGGCTGGCTCAAAAGCAGTAGCATTAGTCTTGTGAGCCAATATGGAAACTCCAGTGGCCAAGGCTGGAGGAGCTGTGCTAAGCTTGTCGCTGCTGGAAGTAGCTTTCTGCATATCTTAGAGGGTGATCCCTTGCATTTTGTTGTTAAAAAGAAAACGCCACCATCACTTTGCTGTAGAAGGGGATGGAGAAACTACTTTCCATTTGTGGCACATTAGATGAACACTCAAGACAGGAGGAATTTCATTTATAGCACTGAACAATCACAGCAAACATTCATCCAAAATGTCACATATTAAGAACTTCATTGCTGTTATAAATACATTGCAGTTCATTTATTAGTATATGACAAGACATTGTACAAACTACATTTGACAAGTAACTGAATTAAAATACATTTGAAGTACTCTCTTTGCGTCTTCCTTTCTCTTTTCCATTCACTTACTACTATGCAACATTCAGTAATTTCCAAGGGGTCTCCCAGTCACCTGGGCAAATTAGTACGGTTCTCCTCTCTATGGAAGAACCCAGACTGCCCGGGCCTTTTTTTTTTTTTTTTTAATTTGTGGGGACTAAAGGTGAAAATTAATAAAAACATTTAGCTGTTCAATATGCCATTAATGAATAGTTTTGTACCATGACTAAATTTGTCCATGCTTAATCAAGTGAGATAAATGAGTGTCTGTTCCAAACTCAGTATTTCCTTTATTTATGAATGCAATCCCTATTTTTTTATGGGGAGGTGCTAAAGACATGCCCCCCCGACATGCCCCTAGGTGTCTGTATCCATGGGTGGAGATATACAAGGTCGCCCAACTCCCACTAAAATTCAATAGCAGCTGTGTGGCTAACTCCCTAGGGCCCCTCTGACAATTCCAGCCTCAACTATTACTTAATGAAATATAGCTCGATCGATTTCCAAATCTCACAGTGCTGATCAGTCCGACGAACTTCTCATTCCAAAGTAGCGGTTCCTTCCGCAGAGGGCCTGTACGCTCCTTTGCCTATAGAAGAACTTTCTTCCTCAGAGGGACCTTCTACAGCCACTAAAATAAAAAGGGTCTGCAGCACATGGACCACAAGTGGCATTTGAAAATGAAAGGTGATTTCAATAGAAGTTGCCGGTTACCCAGAACCTTTGAAAATCAGGGCACTCATCTGGGGGCTAGGGGGTTAGTTTTTCTATGGGACTTGTGCTCCTAGGGCCGGGGTGGGCAAACTACAGCCCGTGGGCCAGATCCGGCCCCTCAGGGCTTTGGATCCGGCCCGCAGGATTGCCCCCCACGTGGCGCTGAGCTCCCCGCGCCACTGCCGGAAGCAGCCGGCACCACGTCCCTGCGGCCCCTGGGGGAGGGGGAAGCAGAGGGCTCCGCGCGCTGCCCTCACCTGTGGGTTCCACACCCAAAGCTCCCATTGGCCATGGTTCCCCGTTCCCGGCCAATGGGAGCTGCTGGGGGCGGTGCCTGCAGGCGAGGGCAGCCTGCAGAGCCCTCTGCCCCCTCTCCCTGCCCGCCCCCCCCCAGGGGCCGCAGGGACGTGGTGCCGGCTGCTTCCGGCAGTGGCACCGCTGCCACCCCGGAGCTGCTCCAGGTAAGCAGCGCCAGGCTGGAGCCCACACCCCGAACCCCTTCCAGCCCCCATATCCCAGCCCCCTCCTGCACCCCAGTTCCCTGCCCTGAGCCCCCTGCCTGCACGCCACACCCCTCCTGCACCCTGAACCCCAGCTCTGAGCCCCCTCCTGCACTCCACACCCCTCCTGCACCCCAACCCCTGCCCTGAGCCCCCTGCCTGCACGCCACACCCCTCCTGCACCCTGAACCCCAGCTCTGAGCCCCCTCCTGCACTCCACACCCCTCCTGCATCCCAACCTCCTGCCTTGAGCCCCCTCATACACCCTGCACCCCTCCTCTGCCCCAACTCCTTGCCCTGAGCTCCTTCCTGCACACTGCACCCCCTTCCACACCCCGCACTCCTTCCCGCACCCCAACCCCCTGCCCCAGCCCTACATTCAGGGCCCTGCATACAATTTCCCCACCCAGATGTGGCCCTAGGGGCAAAGAGTTTGCCCACCCCTGTCCTAGGTGCTGTTGAAAACTCCAACCCTGAATATCAACTTAGGAGCCCAACCTTAGAACCCCATTCTTTTAAAAACTCTTGGCCTCAGAAGATGTTGTTCTCTTAGAGGATAATGCATGCCACCTACATAAAGCCAGCTCTATGCAGGTAGAGTGGTTTAGGGAATTAAGACCTAGCCCTCAAAACAACCTGGGATAGGGGCTGCTGCTGTAACCTCTAGCCCTCTGTACCAGTTGTAAATGTGCACCCACACCCCAGATCCCTCACCACCACCCCGTGGGCCTGTCCCCATAACAGGCTTCTGCTCCAGCAGACACAAGACCAGCCCAGAAGTCATTTCTGCAGCACACAGCTGGCTCTCAGACATCCCTACACAACCACTGTAAACCATTCTACCTACAGACACCCACACAGTCCTATGCAGAGATTTAAGGAGTACAATGGACTTTGTACAGACCCTTTGCAGCACTGGTGAACTATCCCCTGCATGCATGCATGCATGCCTAGAGCTAGGGTGAGATGTGGGGATATTTCCCTCTCCTTGGTCTATCATTATCTAAGAGCCTTGTTTGTTTACTCAGCATCCTTGGAACAACTACTCTTACTCACATTTCTAGTGTGGGCATTAGCACATCCCTGAGCTGCTAGCCTACTTTTATTTAATAGGAAATGTGATTGAGTCTACATCTACCCAGCAAAAAACACCCATGCTGGCAAGTCTCGGAACCTGCGTCAACTGACTCGGGCTCACAGGGCTAGTGCTACAGGGATAAGAATAGCAGTGTAGACATTCTGGCCTGGGCTAGAGCCCAGCTCTGAGGCCCTCCCCACTTACGAGAGCCTAGGCTCCAGCCCAGGCAGGAATACCTATGCTGCTATTTTTAATGCCATGGTGTAAGCCCAAGTCAGCCGACCCAGACTCAGACTTACGGCCGTAGGGATTTTTTTTATTCTTTGCTGTGTAGATGTACCCTTACAGACCACAAAAAGGCCCCTTGGGCCTATCAGTTTTTACTGTAGAGGAGATTTCCACTTAAAAACTGAGTTCCTTTTAGTGTTGTCACCCATCCAGTTTCCACCTGGACAGTCCAGGTTTTGTCTTGTGTGTCCTGATGCCATTTGAGAAGACCTGATGTCCGTTGTTTTTTTTTTTTTTAATCGGGGGGGGGGGGGAAGAGGCAGAGAAAGGGTGAGGCCTCAGGGGTCCGGCTACCAGCCATTAGAAAGGTTTCAACCCTAGTTCCATCCCACTCTGTATGAACTCTGGCATTTTTCAGAAGAGGAGTTTTCCTTCGTAGCCTGCACTAAAATTTCATCTCCTGCCACAACTGGGAAGTGTATTGGCTGCTGTCTGGCTAATCTCTTTCCCCAGCAGTGACCGCAGTTTAGCAGTGCTGCCTGAATACAGTTTGTGAAACACTTTAACACCTTTCAGGATTAACATGTAAATTATTATTGTTAGATTTCCTGTATACATACAATAGCATGTAGAAGCTTCAACTACATCAGGACGCCATTGCACTAGGCACTGCATAAATGTGTAGTAAAGGAAAACCATTTTCCTCAACTGATATGTATTTGCAGTGCAGCGCATGCACTTAAAAAGCTTCTTTTAGCCACATTCCCTATTCTAGCAGCATTCCATTTGTAGTCTAGAGAACGTTTCTGAGACCTGTAATATCACTATCCCAGAATTAACATTAATGCACCTGCCATAATCCTTTCTACTTTATAAGAATTTTTCATAATTCCAGGTTTCTCTTGAGGTTGTTTTTTTTTTTCTGCTTCAAATCGCTTAGCAAAATGAACCAATAAGCATTCCTCCACTATTTAGGCTTGCTAGGCAGGGTAACCCCTCACTTACTTCCAGGATTTATTTCTTCCCGCTTCAATATACTCTTGCTACAGCCAGTATAACACCGACAGCCTCCGGTCGTCAGTGGGCGAGATCGAGCCTGGGACCTCTGCAGCTAAATACATGAGCCTCTACTGCATGAGCTAAAAGCCATATGGCTCTTAGCTAAGGCTGTAGAGCAGACTCATTAATCTCTCTCTCTAAGTAGTCTCAGTGTCACTAGATGGGACAGAATACCACACCAGGAGGTGTGTGGGTTACACTGGCTCCCACACTTTCTTCAATTGTCTTTGTAATGCTATGTTTACTTGCAGTCTGCTATTCAGCCACTAGATGTCTCTGCGTGCTGTAGAGTTCCAGATAGTATGTGGTCACTGGTAAACAAAGGAAACCACGCTGGAACTTGAGCTGTGTGGGAGCCCGTTTGTTTCTCTCTATTTAGAAGCAGTTTTCTGAAGCAGGAAGCATTTATTAAGGACAGACCATGATTGTTCCAGGATACACCCTTGTCTTCTCATGGAGCAGTCAACTGGCCAGATAGGCACTGCCACACCTGTGGCATTTTCTGCCCAAATTTCTTCAGCAGCAGATTCCTGGTGCTGAAAGTGTAATGCAGCCTCTTCCTCAAGATCAAATAGACTTATAGCAAGCTTGGAGTCTCCCCTCAACGGAGGCAGAAAGGCCTCTTGAAGCAAACTCTAAGCAATTTTGGTCTAGAAATCCAACTGAAAATTACACATAATCAGCCCCTCTTTTGCAATTTCCAGTATTCCTGATTTCAGCCAAGCCAGATATTTATATTTGCTTCTGGCTAAAAATCAGGAAGAGCAGAGGAGGAGGAATATTTCTTATTTAAAAAAAAAAAAACACGAAAATGAACTCAATTTGTTTTAAAACTCAAGAGAGATTCAGATTCAGTCTGACCTTAGGGTGACAATTTGGGCCAGCTCTGATTTTGTTCAAACAGAGAGGGAAACAAACCAGAACACTGGATACGAACCTCCTAAACTGTAAAGAAGTTCAGTTCTGGATAGGAAATTTGTAGCTTAGGCCTGTCTCTATAATAGTCCTGAACTCCAAATCTCCAACTCCCCTGGAGCCTTGGGGAACTTTGGCTCTGTATCTGAATTCCATGGGCCAAAGCAATGTGTAATCCCTGTGCTGGAAGCTACTTCAATAACTATTCTACTCTAGTCACAAGAATTTCATTATTATTAGTTGTGTTACAGTGGTATCAAGAGGTCCCAGCCAAGATCAGGGCCCCATTGTAAGAGGTGCTGTACATACATGTAAGAGTCCCTGCCCAGAAGAGCTTACAATCTAGGTAGACAAGACACACAAAGGATGGACAAAAGGAAGTATTATCCTCATTTTACAGAAAAGAGAACTGACCAAAGAGATTAAGTGACTTGCCCAAGATCACACAGTAAACTTTTAGCAAATCTGGGGATTGATCCCAATCCCCAAAGTCCCAGTTCACTCTTAATTACAAGACTACCTTTCCTTCTCCTGTATACCTGTGCACTAACTTCTCCCCAGCCCATCTGGAAATAGGATCTCCATTTCACTCATCCTCCTCCTTCTCTGAGCAGACAGAAGTATAGCAACTCCTTAACTGATCTGCTGTTTCCTCAATCCCTCTCTCCAATTCCTATGGACCAATTTTCTCTTTTACTTTCTGCCTGCCTCTAATATTTTTGCACAGCCCTTTGATAGTTGTCTGAAATAGTCTCAAAACCCAGCATTCGATTTATTTATTTTCCTCTTCTAATTATATTTTTAACTTGCTCCTGGTGGGTTATTTTTTGTTTGTTTTTTTAGATCTTCCAATCCTCTCCTTACCAGTTTGTCTCTCTAGTTACACGCCTTTCTGGCTTATATTACTCTTTACATCTCTACTTAACTGCATTGGACTTGGACTACGTGATACGAGCTGCAGTATCGCTGCTCGTTTCTGAAATGCAATTAAACTCTATTAGAGTGAACCCTATTATGTTAACTCCCCTGTTACAGTAAACATTCCCTGAGGCCCCCTTCTTCCAAGTGAAATCAACTAGTGGTCTCAAGTCTGCTTCCAGTTGACCAGAATCCCCATGACAAAGCCAGCCATCACCCCGTTCAGTAGAAGAGGTAAGGGGTGAATTGCTCTGAAGACTGAATTTCTCTCTGAGGCATCCCTTCCTTTTCAGGGTTGACATATGTTGGTCGAGCAGGGTGGGTCCCATTTCCTGGGAGCTCATTCCTCTATGTTCTCCATCAGCCACTTTCTAGAAAAATTTACTTAAATCATAAAATCTTCATGCAGGCCCAAATCCAGCGACTCAGCAGACTTTGCTCTGGCTGGGTGTATTTAGGGGAGGGGACAGGTCGGGTACAATTATGCAAAAGTTATATAAAATCTAATATGGATGAAACCCAGAAAGTTCTAGGATAATTCAAGCCAAAACCTATAGAATTTAATAGAGAATTATACAATTTCTTCAGGGTTTTTTTTAAACAATTTTATAGACTTCTACAGGTAGGATTTGATTCTCTATTAAGTTCGATGGCATGATTTTTTCACTATTTTTCTATTAACTCCCATAAGAGTCCAGACTCCACGCTGTGATGCTGCTCTAGAGACTGTTACACGTTAATAGGTCCACTGGTCCTTATTTTCTATGTGGGGCTCAGATACAACAGAAATGAGTTTTGTGCAATGAATTTGCATGCAAACCCTATCCCTGACTGTGCCTTAAACAAGAACCCTGGCCTAAAGCTATCTAGATCTTTGTGGTGTCTCAGGCCCATCTCCAAATAAAATATACCCACATTTCTGCCCCTGTCAAGCACAGAGGTTCAAAAAAAGTTCAGAAAGAAGGTATTAAAAGAAAGAACGACCATGTTCTTGCCTGTGCCCTGTTCAAGATAGGAATGGAAGCAACAGAACCAAATATATATAAAATATTTTTGTAAAGGCTGCTCTCTTGGTCTACCTGGCCAGAGCAGAAACAGGAACATCTTACAAGAGAGACTGTTCAAACAGGATTCCAGCTTACAAAGGGCAAGAGCAAAATTTTAATGCAGTAAAAGTGTCCACAATGTACCACGATGGCAGAATCAATGGACTGTATTGGATTGCAATGCTGTATCACTGTGCTACATGAGTGAATGATGGTTTTGCTTCATGCACTTATCCCAGTTCCTGCTTCTTTTTCCCTAAAGTCTACAGCACTTGTGTCAACAGTAAGATCAGCATCCATAGAGCAATTGCCTAACTGCTGTCTTAACCATAATATCAATACTCAGTGTTGACAACTCTATTTTATTTATTTTTACCAACTCGTCACATCTGCTATCCTATATCTTAAATCCTCTCTTTCCTAGTTCATCCATGTTAGTGTTTTACTGAGTGTCATACTCCTCTTGGGAAACATGCCAGTCCAGTATCAGACTCAGCATGCTCTTGGTGGCACTGTCTCTTATTTCTTCATCATCTCCCTAATTCAAGCAGCCCAGGTCACAATTTTCCACACAATCTTTATCCGATCAGAAAATGGTGGTTGTTTTTTTTTTTTTAAATGAAGCTAACTGCAAAAAGACAGTTGGTGTTCTTAACATTGTACAATTTTTGTGGAATTTTCCAAAATATTTTTCCAAACCAATTTTCATGGAAATTTTACTGAAGTCGATTTCAAATTCTCATATACTGACTCACTGAAAATGAGGGAACAAATTTGGGTAAAAAAAATTCCATTAAAATATCAGAAATATATTGTGAAAAATTTCATTGAAAATGAGAATGGGTCACTAAATGAACAGTAAAATGGAAACAACAAATTTTCGCCCCATTTTTTGATCAGCTCAGAAGCCAAACTCTTCTCCATTGTAGGAGCCAATTTCTTTCCTCCCACACAGCTGAGAAGCACTTGGTCTAGAAATATTGGATCCAGATCTAGATCTGAAGTTCCCCGAAGGCTGAGGGGAAACAGGATTCTGGTCAGGAGTTTTGTTTCAAGCTCATCTCCAAATGAGCTGCAACTAACTCATCTGCTTTTCCTTTTCTGTTCATCCACCTCCAATAATCCAGGGTGTCAGTGAGATTTTTCAAACAAGTTGACTACTGTATGCAGCGTTGTAGCCTGTCAGTCACCAGATTTTAGAGAGATAAGGTGGGTGAGGTATTATCCTTTACTGGACCAACTTCTGTTGGTGAGAGAGACAAGTTTTCGAGCTACACTGAGCTCTTCTTCAGGTCTGGGGACAGGTCTACACTTAAAACGCTGCTGTTCCTACACCAACAGGAGAGCTTCTCCTGTCAGCGTAGTTAATCCACCTCCCCGAGAGATGGTAGCTATGTCAGTGGGAGAAGCTCTCCTGTCAACATAGTGCTGTCTACACAAGGGTGAGATCAGTATAACCGTTGCTTCGGGGTGTGGATTTTTCATAGCTCTGAGCAAAGTAGTTGTAGTGAGGAGGCGTGGCCTCTCTCCGAGATTGACAGGGAAGGACGGCCACGCACTCCGACAGTACTTATACCGATATAGGTCTGTAGTGTAGACCTGAGCTGGGAAATGTACTCAGACCGAGGCCATGTCTACCACTTAGGTCAGCAAAATTTTTGTCGCTCAAGGGTGTGAAAAAAACCACACACCCCGGGGCGACATACGCTTTGTCGGCATAAGTGGTAGTGTGCAAAGCGCGGTGTTGGCGGGAGAGCTTCTCCCGCCGCCGTAGCTACCACCGCTCGTTGGGGGTGGTTTAATCATGTCGACAGGAGAGCTCTCTCCCGTCTTTGCTACACAAGCCATCTTACAGCAGCGCGGCTCCATAGGTACAGCTGTGCTGCTGGAAAGTCTCCAGTGTAGACATAGCCTGTGTGAAAAGTGTTCCCCCTTGGGTGATAAGACAAAAACACTATTACTTGTGGGTGAACATTATCGCTGACCTCGCAGTCCTCATCCTCAAAGGCAACCCGCACAATACCTTCAAAAGACAAGCCTGGGAGCTTAAACTCATAACTTTGCTTGGCACTAAAAATCATGGTCTTAATAAAGACAGTGGATTTATGGCTTATTACAACAGTCTGTTGCCCAGTAACAACCCCACCAGGGCCATCCCTAGCTAATCTGGGGCCCTACGCCGCCCCTCCATGGGGAGGGGGGACAGGCCTCCATGTGGGGGTTGGGGGTGGGCCCAGGCTTCCATGGGGGAGAGTGGGGGCTGGGCTTGGGGGGCAGGGGGAACCACCCCTGGCTGGGGCCGGGTCACTGCACTTCCCACCACCGGTGAGTGCAGGCCTGGCCCTGTTGCAGTCCTCAGGGGAGTGGGGGCAGGGCAGAGGCGGAGCAGGGCGGGGGCTTTGGGGAATGGGTGGAGTGGGGGCGAGGCTGGGAAGAGGTGGAGGAGGGGCAGGAGCAGCATGCAGTTGCGTAGGGCACCAGGAAATGTGGTGCCCCAAATTTCCTGGTGCCCTACGCAGCTGCGTACTTTGCATATGGGTAGGGACAGCCCTGAACCCCACTGCCCAGCTCCCCCTTCTTCCCCTCCCCACCATCACTGGAGGGGTGTTAACAGGCCACTTCATCTTGAGTAGTTCCTTTAAATGTGTGTTAACCACTTATGCAAAACAATCTGTTCCACCTTGCATTTAGCTGTGACACTGAGTAAGTTTTCCAGACTGAAGAGGAGCTCTGTGTGGCTCAAACGCTTGTCTCTTACCAACAGAAGTTGGTTCAACAAAAGATATTACCTCACCCCTTTGTGTCACTAAGTGGACTACTATTCATGCATACACAAGTCCTTACCTAATACATTATCCCGCCACCAGCAACCAGCACAGGAATCCTACTACTTTATCTTTGTTAGTTTTCAACCTGATATCAGAAATACTTTGAGAATTCTTTGCCTCCTAGAGTATTAGCAAAAAATCAATCCCATTCGGATCTAAGATTGGATGGATAACTGAACATTCCCATCTCATTCTGCTTATATAGGATGATTCTCACTCTCCAAATTTAGCGTGTTGAGAAAATATTTGTTAAAATTCCCTATTTCTAAATAAAGTTGCTTGGGCAACATTCATCCTCTCCCCCCTGCCCCAAGCACGTTTGCTTTTCTCACACTTTGATGACATTTAATTTTACTGTCACTAAAGTTTGCAAGAAGAAAATTTCTAAGTGCACAAGATTTTGCGAAGATCAGATTTTACATTTGTATCGAGAGTTCTCATGTACTTATCTATCATAGACCAGAAATACCCTCTCATATTTGATCAGCATGAGTCAAATGGTGGATACCAACAACTTGCAGAAAACTGTTCTTGATCAATGTAGAGTTAGAAGTAATTTGCCAAAATAAATTTAAAAAAACAACCAAATAATTTTGAACAATGAATCTGCTATCTGCTCACCTGATAATCTGTGAGCAGAAGATAAAATTTTAATTGCAAACTGTTTGCTCAGCTCTAACTATATAAGCTAGCAAGGTAGTTTCTGCAAAGATATGAGCTGAATAAGAAGGTGGTGGCCAAATGATCCATAATGAAAGTCAAACCTGGAAGTTGAAACATTCACCACTTCTAGAAAAAACTGCAAAAAATCAGGTCTGCTCTTCACTGTACAAACACCTGAGACTAGTGCTTAGTGTTGCAAGGGACATGTATTTTATTTTCAATGAAAAAATCCTAAGAAAATTAAAGTTATTTTCATCAAAAGTTTTGCTAAATTTGAGGGGAGGGAGATGTGAAAAAAACAACAAGCAAAGTTTTAGGTGGGGGGTTTATTGAAAAAAAAACTATATGAACTTATGTTATGAGAGAATTTCTGTTTTCTCAAATGTCACTTTTCATCCAAAAATTTTGAATTAAAATTTTTGACCTAGTCTACTAGTGTCCTACATCACATACTCCTGAGGGAATTCTGTGCCAGAAAAATGCAAATTTTATTTGTCAGTAAATATATGTGGAGGGTCCAACATGGCAGTGGGGCACATAGGCCACCGGCTTCACGGAGCTGGGAGATCACCCGGCAGCCCCCCCAGCCCCAGGACACTGACTCATCAGTGAGGTACACTTGACACAGCACAAGGGCTGGGTCTGCTCCATAAACACCTCTGGGCATTCCAGAAGCAGGGGTGAGGCTCAGCAGGGTGGGTGAGCTCAGCAGCGGGGTCTGGGTATGGGGGGGTTCAGATGCATGGGGGTTGGATGGCTGGGGGCACAGCTCGCTATACAGTAACCCCTCCTCCTGTGGCTGAGGAGCAATGAAGGCTAGAAGCAGGGGGGGTGGGGGTGGATCTTCCTTCAGCCAGGAAGGTTTCTGGTGGTGGGTCTGGCCCGGACCCAGCTTGACAGCTCCTTGCAGAAGAAGAGGAAGTTCTGTCCTCCCCAGTCCAGTCAGGGCTAGCAGCTGAGCCTGGCGCAGGGCAGGAGCCTCACCTCCCCCCCCGCAGTGATTTACCTCTCCGCCAGCTGCTCCAGGTGCCTGAAATGTTACACCTGTGCTGCTGGGGAGGCGCATGACCACTCTTCCTGTTTCCCTTTCTTCCTTGTCAGAATATAATTTTTTTCTTCAGGGAAGAAAAAAAATCTGCGGGGGACATTAATTATGTGTGTGCACAATAGTGCAGAATTCCCCCAGGAGTAATAACAGCCAGGCAAACATCATGTGGCTCTTTGTCCCCCGCTAGTGGATAAACTGTGTCTAGAGGTTTATGAGCCTGCTGCTGCCTTCAAGGTAATGGACCTGGCCTTTTAGCTCATGTTTTTAGATCCAAAATTCCAAAGTTCACCCCTGCATATAGCCCAGCCAGCGGTGTGTTTACATATCTTTGCTGTGACCTTCATTAAGAAGATAAAGCCAGAAGATGTTATTTCCACATTCATCTTCCATAAGTTTAACCATTCCCTGGGCAGAGCACACATTTGGAAGGCATTAACCACACATAAATGAGCAAACCAAAAAGAACATGCATGTTATTTGCTTGCATCAGCCTCCCACCCACCCCTTATGCCATTAGCCAATAGGGCAGGCCAGGTGCCTGAAAACCCTTGGAAAGAAGCTGCTGATGCCAATTGTCTAGCAGTGAAGGAGTCATGATGAAGATAGCAAGCAGCCTGTCACAACCCACTTATAAACGTATAAATGCTCAGCTCTTTTTATACATGGTGAATCTTACCACACTGCCCTTGATCAACCACCCACCAGCCAACATATAGCTACACTTGCATTTATCACCTTCAATGGCTTTAAGGTCACACCCTCTTAAATATTCCAAAAGCTACCATTAAAAAGACCACTAAATAATACAGTAGATGAACAGGTGTATTTTGGGATGAATGTATTATCGACAAAGAGCTAATTGTGTTATGAAATCACTCTGTAGCCTCATGAGCTTAGAGTTAGCTACCACACAGAGGACACTAAAACAAGACCAAAACAGCTGGGCAGTTTTCTCTGTCATAACCTTTTTAACTGGATGCGCCACCCAACCTAGCAGACTCCTATAAAGTGACCATGCGGGCCTTGTCCTTATGCAGTCCCATTGACGAGTTACAGTATATGTGCATACCCCCCTATAGATCTGTCCTTTAAAAAAGTACAAGATGTCAGACCAGAACATTAAAAGCCAATATACTTGTCACTGGGAAAACCAAATCAAATCCATCAACAATCTAAAGTGGTCCAGAGCCCAGCAAATGACTATCACCCTAGCGATACTAGTATCACCAGATACTTCACTACCGTGAAACGTAAAAAACAAAGGGAGATTTGTGCCAAATGCTGAATCAGTGACCATGGGAAGAAGGCGAGAGATGGCAGAAATGACACTGCAATCTGTAGCAACCTGCCACCAGGTCAGGAATGAACACTGGTGACAAATGGAAACTGGGGATCAGATCCCCAGCACAGAACCCTGTCCCAAGCAGATCTTCTAACACACATTGGAAGGGTCTGTCTTGCTTTTTCAGCACTTCAACATACTCTAGCCTCTGATGCCAATAAAGTCTCATTGAATTGAGCTGAATGCCTCTGGCTTGCATATTTACAGTGTGGAAAGCTATATCATTTGTTCCACACGCATGATTTTTATTTAAGTATGTTTCTTCTTCAAATGGTTGTGTTGGCTAGAGCTGTAAGGATGGCAGGTGTTTAATTTGCCAAGCAGGATTGCAGTTGCCATCACAAGAGGAAGATCTCCTGCTCTCCTGACCTGAGCAGAGGCAGAAGCAGCCCTGGGTTTCATTGCAGAAGGAAGGGCTCTGCACTGGATTTTAAGTCAGGAGCAGACATGGGGATAATTCATGTCCACAGTAGATTCTTGGGAAAGGGAAGAAGCAAGATGGCAGGCTCCACCAGAAATAAACCAATAACAATGCAAGTGTCCTAGTTTAGAATGTTAACATATTTGCCAACTTCCATAATTCATGCTTCTTTTTCTTTCAAAGCCCATAGTCCTAGATGTCAGATGGGACCCAGCACGAGTTGGCTCCTATGCAAGAAGCAGAGATGCCTTTTTCCTCCTTCAGTTTTCTTCATCTTTACAATGATTTGTGGTGTAAGATTAACAGATCTCTGGTGGGAGCTAAGAGAGCTGCTCTCTGTTGTAATTCAATGGTCTACAAATGTGTCTAGGGAAACTGGAGGCCTCAGTGGATAGAGACAATGATGATTAGTCTCATATGGTGGGAATTAACTATGTTAGATAACACCCATTGGCTTCCCCTACAGCTTTTCCTATACACTCCCCATAGTTATGATTCTGACACTTGTTGATAGTACTGTGGCAGCAGGTTACATAGGTGCTGGAACTAGGGGTGCAGGGGGTGCTGCAGCATCCCCTGGTTTGATGTTTCCATTTTGGTTTGATGTTTCCATTTTATATAGGGTTTACAGTTTGGTTCAATAATTCTCAGTACCCCACTATCAAAATTGTTCCAGCACCCATGGCAGGTTACATAAGCAGAGGCCTGTTCTAGTCTGGGTCTGTCTGATGATGAAACTTTTGTTGCAAGTGCTACAGAATTTACACACAGGGCCCAATACCTCACTGCACTAGCTTTACACCAACATAACTCCACTGAAATCAACTGAGTTACACTGGCAAAGCTGGAGAAAGCGGCTGGTGACTTCAGCCCTCTGTGTTGAAGACTGGGAGCTAAACTGATACTATTTCAGCCACTTAAATAAAGGGCTCCAGTGTGAGGCACAGGACTGTGTATCTCCCATGTATTAAGAGTCTCAGGGCCAAACCCCAGTATAACCCCTTTTAATAAGCATAATCACATGCTTAAAAGTTAAGCCCAGTTCAACAGGCATGTAAGTATTTTACTATTAAAACAAGAAGATCAGCTCCTTTCGCTGTCAGCACTCTGGAGATCTAAGGTATTTGAAAAGAAAATACCTCTATAATATTTAACAGGAATAATGAACTTTCACCTTTCGGTGCAATTCACCCTACAATTTCAGCTCTGACTACAGAGTCCTAGTCAATAAAACCCTGTAGCCAAGCAGGCTCCGAGTAAGGCTCAGAAGCCTAATTTGGCTCAGTTTTAAGTCAGGCAACTTATCTGCATCAAGCGGTTTATTTGCACACTAAACATATACTAGCGAGAGCTTGGTTATTATTACCTTGACACTTAAAAATCTGGTACCAGTCCTTGACAAACGCCAGTGATGATGAGCAGTCACATTGCAAAACTCAAATCCGCCTTTCAAAGTCTTCACCACTTTGCAAGCAGTCAAAATTCTTGTCATCTTGAATAGGTTGATTGGTAACTAAATTTAAAAAAAGATAGATATATCCTACTTGTATTTTTTTTAGACTTAGATACAGGCAATCAGGTACTTCTGCAAATTACAGTAAAAAAAAAAAAAAACAGAGGAGCAGCCAGCGTGTTGGATTGACTGCACAGCACTCTCTTCTGCCTTCCCATGCTTTCTGGCATTAAAAGTCCTCAGTGTGGCCCCGCCTTCTTCCCTCCCCTCCTCTGAAGAGCACTTACAACAGAGATGAACTGTGGTCATGTTGACTAGGTTGCATCATACATCGAATACTAACTGCCCCTACTGGAGGACTGAGAGAATTCCAGGAAGCAACCAGAGAAATTCCTGATACATCAGCTTGATACAATTTTTATGTGTGTAATATTGTCAATGTTTATTTAAGCATTTTCTCTATTTGTATCACTTTAAATTTTAACATTTGCATGAAATTATTGCGGGTGGGAGGTCAACATCACACAAAAATATACAAAGTAAATATCCTTAAATCAAACTCTAATAAATCTTCAGCAAGCATTTTTCTTACATTGCCTATCCGTAAATTTAGGTTATCATCAATGGAAATATTTTGTCAACAATTTGCATGTGCACTGTGAAATTGTCGTTTACAGACATTCACCAATAAAAATCTAATCCTTCTAAACCAATTTATACAGTGAATAAACAGAGCTCAGATACACTAAGGCAGTACTCTGGAATATTATTTAACAAGTAGATTAGGAACAGCTGCATTTATTCTTCCAGTAGTCTCCAGGACTGTAACCTTACAAAGATTTTCTACCCATTAGGTTTCCTAGAGTTCTGGTGTGTGATGTCGGGGACAGGTTACACATATTGGACAAAAGGGGAAAAAATAATGTGGTTGCTACCACCATGTTGCAAAAGAAAGTAGGGAAATGGAAAGCTTGTAAGCTCTTTGGGCCAGGACCTTCTTCTGGTTCCATACTTGTACAGCACCTAGCACAACAGCGTCCTAGTTTATGACTGCGGCTCCTAGATGCTGCTGCACTACAACTAACAATACAAATATGTCTCAGCAAAGATCACAAAGTCAGCAGCTGAAATGGACTCCATGCGGTGTCCTAATTCTCGCCAAACATTGGTGAGCATCATGTATTTCCTGCAGCTCCTTCCAGTATGTTCCCCAAATGTAATGGCATTCCCCATTAGACAGAGCTGGCGGGGGGGGAGGGAATGTATAATGAACCCAGAAACTGAGGGAGAAAGATACATTTGTTTTCATACATTATTCTCATTACTGATTTAAAACTGTGGCCCCAGTTTTACAGCATGAATGCCTTAAATAGAATCCCTGGATCTCCTAACTGAACACTCAAAGTAGCAGGTAGACACATAAAACTGGGTGCTCAGCTCAGCACTTAGGCATATATTATGCCAAAGGATTTGAGTGCCCTATGTACGTACCCACATTCTCTCAGCAATACATATGCAATTGGAAAAGCTTTAGCTGAACAGAATGCAAGTACCACATGGTAGTATTTCCTTCAGTTACAGTGCATCAGGTAACTAGTTTGAAGAGCTGGGTGCCTGATACAAGTTAAGGAGAGGGGAAGACGCTGGGATAAGGCTACATGATGGGGTCATGCCCAGAATATTGTGAGCCTGTATGAGAGAAGGGTTGAGAATTAAGAAATGAGCATAGGTGGCCAGAGGAAAGGAGATGGATGTAGTTGGGGGAATGGGAAAGCAAACCTCAGATCAGTTAGATAAGCACTACAAACGCGGAGGGGCTTATCTGAACCCGGCCAGCAAACCTCTTGGATATTCACTCATCGCTAGAGCTGCGGTGAGGGAAGGACAACACTTCCAAAATAAAATAGCACACAGCTGTTCAATTTCAGATTCAAAGAGGGGAATGATAGGAGGTGTTTTTCCAGGCAGCAGAATGCCTTTGATGCAGCCTGACGGTATGTATTGAAGAGGGGACGTGTACAAAAAAGGCAGGCGTGTTCATGAATGAATGAATACCAAAGAAGTGCACTTTGTACTGGAAAGGTCATTCTGAACTCATGCAAACACACAAACTCGTACATGCAATTCATAAACTAATATTTTTTCCTATGGACTCAGCATTTTGCATCTGTTAAGTTATATTCACACTATCACAGATTATATTTCGAGCCTTGAGTTGTTTTTTTCTCCTTTCATTGTGTTGGATAATATTCAGTGCTTGAAACGCAAACTCGGATTCTGCATTCTGGGTGGGTGACATAATATCGTTTATTCGACCAACTTTTGCTGCTGAGAGGGACAAGCTTTCGAGCTACAGGGAGCTCTTCTTCAGGTCTGGAAAAGGTACTCAGTGTGTCACAGCTAAACACAAGATCCAACAAAGAGTTAGCATAAGCAGTTAGAATATGTGCTAAGGGACCATTTTAGGGTAAGTGGCTAATTAAGAGCCCTGTAGTCACAGTTAGCCATTTTTCTTTGTTGTTTGGTATACTGAGGTACAAATTGTGCTCCCAATTTTACTTTGTAAATCTCCATTGAAGTCAGAGGAGTTAGGCCATGTCTACACTACCACTTATGTCAGCAAAACCTGTGTCACTCAGGGGTTTGAAAAAAACCACACCGCTGAGTGACCTAAGTTTAGTCGGCAAAAGCGCTCGTGTGCCCAGTGCTATGTCAGCGGGAGAGCCCATCGTTGAAGTGGTTTTATTATGTCGAGGGGAGCGCTCTCTCCCATCGACAGAGAGCAGCTATGCAAGCAATCTTACAGTGGCACAGCCGCATCAGTACAGCTGTGCCGCTGTACGTTTGTTAGTGTAGACATGGCCCAAAGAGTTTACTCTTTTGACACTGTTTTGCATTATTTGTGAATTTGTACTTGTCACAGGGCACCTCAGTCACTACCCGGTGTACTTTGCTGCCTGGCCAGTTCATGTGGTCAAACACACCCAGGTTGTTATCCTTTCACCAGCTCCGTATTTATTCTTTCCTTGCAAAGTATCACTGCAGGCTTACAGCAAGAAGTGGTTTCCCCGCAGCCTTCACTCCTCAGCCCAGGCTCACCTCTGAGCCTTCCTTCTGAGCTTCCCCTTGCTCCCTGTTCCTTCCACTTATGTCCTCCCAATTACACCGGTAGCCCAGTGATTGCCATCCTGGTACTAACAATCTCCCAACACAAAGTGTGTAATTGTTCAGAGCTGAGCCTACAGCCTTCTTCATGCTGCAGCAACATCAGTGACCAGCTATTTATAGTGCCCTGTCACTACTAAGAGTGCCTTGTCTCTCACACACACACACCCTGCCCCCCTTTATTTCACTTGAGGCCTTTTCTGAAAGAGGTCTTCTTTGCTTCCTGGACCCTACCCTCTTTAAAGGGTTGGTATTCTACTGAGGGTTCCTGTTCCCTTTGGGGCTGGCCTTCCATGGACCACCAGTGAGGGTCTCCTGCTTTCCACCCACAAAAGACACCTCGAGGGTGGAGATTTTCCCCACAGCTCCATCTCTGCCCATTGGTTATCACACCAATCACATCCCACAGATCTTTCTTCCAGTTTTCTTTGCTCTTGGCTTATATCTACCCATGTGAATTGTCCCTCTAGAGCCACCACCTCGGGATCCCTCTCTTCCCCCGACTTATCTTGCCCCTGGTTCAGGACTATCAGGGTAGGTTCACCCACCGAAGCTTCCTTGGCAGGACCCCTCTCTTCGGCTTCTTCTCCATCCTGTGCCTTGGCTTGGGCTTGCTCCTCCCAGGAGCTAGGAGAGCCTCCTCCCTCCTTCTCTTCCAAGTGTCCCTGAGCTAGCACACTCTGTTCCGCTCTCCTCCTCGCATTTTACTCCTCCCTCCAAGTCCTCCAGGGTCTCACATCTTTCTGAGCGTGTTACCACGTGTCTAGGGTTCTCATGCACTGAACCTGGAGGACTCCCTGGAGCATCCACACTCGTGAGCTTTTTGTGCTGACCCAACTGGTTCGGGTCCCTTCTTCCCCCACCCCCATCATCTACCCTTTTCACACAAGGGGAATGAGGTCCCTTCTGTTCCTAACATTACCGAGTAAGGCAACAACTTTACTATCCCTACCCTAAAGTTTACATCTAAACTTTCCTTCTGCTTCAGCTTCAGCTTACTTTGACAGGAATCGTCCTTATCCCCACGCCCCCTTTTAGACCTGTTCACCCACAGAACTCTGCAAACCTGTAGTGCACGTAGGAACACTCTCTCTTTATGTGTCCTTTGCCCCTGCACGGGGGGGCAAGCTATTGTGTGGGCAATTGGGGCCCCCTTGTTAGTCCCAGGCATCCCTTCCTGGGCTTCACAGCATGAGGTTCTTCAGCCTTCTTCCCCCCGTCCTTGGTCCTAGGGCTATGGAGCTCTTTCCAGGGAAAGTCTGCCTCCGCATACCCTCTGTTAATTTTACTGCCGCCTCTAAGGATTCTGGCTGATGCCTCCAAACCCAGACTCTTGTCATCTCGGGGATGCTGTGTGTAAACTGTTCCAGAATGACAGAGTCCATTAGGGCCTCAATCTCCTGTCTATCCAGCTGTACCCATCAAATGGCTCAGTCTAACAATTTCTGCAAAGGCCATAGGGACGTATCCTGCCATT
Source organism: Natator depressus (assembly GCF_965152275.1). Lineage (NCBI taxonomy): Eukaryota > Metazoa > Chordata > Testudines > Cheloniidae > Natator > Natator depressus. The sequence goes on along the minus strand of NC_134244.1, from coordinate 64,622,707 downwards.
CCACTTGGGATGCCCTGAATTTTTGGCAGTATTTCTAAAATAGTGGCCTTCAGCGTATAATAATCTATGGCCTGGCACTCGCTCAGGGCCATATCAGCCTCATCAGCCAGATAAGGGGCTAGTCAAAGGTCCCATGCACTCTTGTCCCATCTGAAGCTAGTAGACACCTGCTCAAAGTAAAAAGGCAACAGGGTCATCCCCTGGTGCCATCTTACATAGTCTCAGGCCCATCATTCACCAGCCTGCGCAGGAGCTGTTGCTGCATCTGGGTCTGTTACTTGAAGAACTCTTGCAACGTTTGCTGCTGCTCCACCTGACAACCCAGAAGGGCTTTCCCCTCCGCCTGCTGGGTCTTCTGCATCTCCTTTTCTTCTTCCACTAGCCAGCGCAGCATCTTGTCCCTGGTGCCCAGATCACCTGCCTTCGCCCAGGTTACCCCTCAAGGTTCCTTCTCTCAGCTGCAAGGGTTAATACTCCTGGACAAGCCTCCACTTGTCACAGGGCACCTCAGTCACTACCCAGTGTACTTTGCTGAGTGGCCAGTTCATGTGGCCTCACGGTCACCAACACACCCCAGGTTATTACCCTTTCACCAGCTCCATATTTATTCTTTCCTTACAAAGTATCACAGCATAACTGCAGACTTACAGCACAAGGTGGCTTCCCCACAACCTTCACTCCTCAGCCCAGGCTCACCTCTGAGCTTTCCTTCCGACCTTCCCATTGCTTCCTGTTCCTTCCACTTATATCCCCTCCGAATTACACCATTAGCCCAGGTGCTCATCATCTCCCAATACAAAGTGTGTAACTGCTCGCAGCTGAGCCTGCAGCCTTCTTCATGCTGCAGCAACATCAGTGCCCGGCGAGCTATCTATAGTGCCCTGTCACGGTATTGTATGAATGAGCTGCTCTGGTAGAAGAAACCAGTGCTGTTATTATTTGATTACTGTAGTGCTTAGGTATTGAACTAGCACCTCACTGTGCGAGATGTTGTACAAACACAGAATACAATGGTCCTTCTTGTCGGCCAGACCCTCCTGGAATGTAAAGTGGTGCCATACCACTGCGTGAGCGTGCTCAACTACACTACCGGTATTTTTTGATACCATTCCCTCTTTATTATTAAAAAAATGATTTGTAAAGTCTATTAACGAGCTCTCCAGGGATCAAAAGGAGATTACCCCTCAAACCTGGGAACCACTTCCCTTTTCAAAGTCACTGCATTTGCATGAGGCAGGAGAAGCAACCTATCTGCAAAGACCAGGAAACAACTCCCAAATTGTGTGGTATGATGTCAGCTCAGACCACACAAGTGATCACACAGAAGCGATGAACTGCTGACTTTCTACAGCCAGCAAATGTATCAGGCATTGCTAAGAGAGCTCTTAAACAAGTCATTAGTCTGTTCCTATTGAGGGCAGCATTAAACACTTACTTAACTTTAAGCACATGCTTAAATGTGATTTCAATGGGACTTAAGCATGTGCTTAAAGTTAAACACATGTTTAAGGGCTGTCCTGAATAGGATTGTTGTCTTGAGTCAAAGCCAAAATGGAAATAATTGAGAGAAAGAAATAGTATAGGAAAAATAAAAAGGAGGACTTGTGGCACCTTAGAGACTAACAAATTTATTTGAGCATAAGCTTTTGTGAGCTACAGCTCACTTCATCAGATGCATGCATGCTGTAGCTCACGAAAGCTTATGCTCAAATAAATTTGTTAGTCTCTAAGGTGCCACAAGTACTCCTTTTCTTTTTGCAGATACAGACTAACACGGCTGCTACTCTGAAACCAGGAAAAATAAAGTGTATCACTGTTAGAGCTAAAACTTTTATCAGATAAGAAGTGGGGGCTTGGTTTGTTTGTTTGTTTGTTTGTTTGTTTGCTAGTATGTTTCCTTCCCTCTCCTCATCCCTTCTACAGGTCAGTTTAAATTCATTCCAGGGCTCCAAGATAAAAGACATACATTTGAGAAGTTAGGGACTTTAAAGCCACAAAGCCAGAAGATCTGTCAGATGGTAACATCTAAAGTACTGAAAAAACAAATCTGAAGAAGGTGACCAGTGTTATTTGGCTGACACTATACTGGAAAATAGTCTTTTAAAAAAATTTTTGGCGGGAGGACACTGAACTTTATTTCACATTTATTTACAGTGTCCTGCCGAGGTACAGAGTAGAAGGAGGAGGCAAATGTGCGTATTAAACAGAGATACATTTTAAAATTGTTCTAAGTGTAAAACCCAGAAGCGAACCACTATCATACAGTTACTTTGCAATGTGGAAAGCAGCGAGAATCAATATTTCATGGCTTGATAAAAGCCTCCGACCAAGATTTTAAAGTGAGTAAGGATTCTGGGTTCCCGACTGAAGATGCCTGATTTTCAGAGGATGGGGGCTCAGCCCCTTTAAGGTTTCTCAAACTGGTCACTCAAATGTAGAATCACCGAAAATCACTAGTTTCAGAGTAGCAGCCATGTTAGTCTGTATTCGCAAAAAGAAAAGGAGTATTTGTGGCACCTTAGAGACTAACAAATTTATTTGAGCATAAGCTTTCGTGAGCATCCGATGAAGTGAGCTGTAGCTCACGAAAGCTTATGCTCAAATAAATTTGTTAGTCTCTAAGGTGCCACAAGTACTCCTGTTCTTTTTGTGAAAATCACTAGTCACTTGTGAAAATCTTGGTTGTAACTGATAGCTAATTCAGTCAAAATAAAATTACAGGGGAACTTTCATCAGAGGCCTGCTCCTGTTCCCATTGAGATCAATGGCCGCAGAATTGGGCCCATACTGAATGAAGCTTGTTCTACCCAAAAAATCCCCAGAAAACCTATTTCATTATGCACAGAGGTTCCCAGTAGCCGGAACTGCAGTTCATTCATCGCTGCTCATGAAAACTACAGGAGGGTTTCATTCTACTTCAACTGAGCTTCACTGTAGCAGAGCTTACTAGAGGGGAAAGTTCAAATCCCACAGGAAGCCTAGGAAGTCAGACTTCATGTCACTGTCCTGCACTGGGGGCGGAAGGAAGAGATCCATACTTATGCAGCCTGCCAGATCCAATAGTGTGCAGCCTTTCTGCAACTCAGAGACTGGAGAAGCAGCTGCTTCCCTTCCATGAGGTTTCCTGGCCCCTGGATCCATGTGAATTAGCTCCCGTGATCCTTCCCTGTTTTACCCCCCAGTACTACCCTCTTCACTAGTAGATTCAGAATTGGCATGCACCTATTCTGTGGGGCCCATGGACCACAATGCATCAACACACCTAAGCTCATGCTTAACTTTAAGCACATGACACATTCCATTTCAACATACATTTAAGTGCTTTGTTGGATTAGGGCCAGGATGTGCAGCAGCCTGCTTGCATAGCCACCCTACTTGTGCCTCCTATCAGAAGGGTCCCGTGCAGATCTCATGAGACCTATGGCCCTGTATGGACGAGCCACCAATGAGGGAACTTCCAGAATTTAAAAAAAAAAATCAGTCAGCTGCTTTGTGCAGTAACATGGACTCAGCGATTCCACCTTCCACTAAGTCACACAATACAAAGCAAACAGCTTGAGTGGAAAGGGGTTTTCTTTTTATCTAAAGAGTGCAAAAAGGCAAATAAGTTAAGCAAGGCTCTGAATGTAACCAGTGATCATGAGAAGGGGTTATCTGAAGTCAATCAATGGGTTATCTGATGGGGGGCGTGAGTGGGATTACCACAATTCTACATTAAACAGATTTCTTTTGCAAAAAAATACTCCCTACAAATAGGACATTTTGCAATACCCTTTGTAGTGGCTGACCTGGACAACAGGTCATGCTTAGGGTCATGGTGGGAAATTCTGATTATAAAACAGGACTGATATACCTTATATAATTTCACACCCATGCACACGCCAATGGTCACGAGTTTGACACACCCCTTCTGATTTTATAAGTACAGTTTTGCGTCCACAAAATTGTGCCCATAATTTTGCACCTGCAATTAATTGCTAGACCAAATAATTACAAGCCAGATCCTCAGCTGTCATAACTCAAGGTAATAAAAATACCACTTCATGCTGAACCATAGCTCTCAAAATGCTTTACTGAAGGAGATAATGACCATTATCCCCATTTTACAAAAGGGAAAACTGAGGCACAGAGCCGTGAAGTAACTTGCCCAAAGTCATCCAGCAGGCCAGTGGCAAAGCTGAAAATAGAATCCACATCTCCTGAGTTCCAGTGCATTCTCCTATCCACAGTGAGCCACAGCGCCTCTGTCAGTGAAGCTATACTGATTTACACCAGGTGAGGGTCTATCTATGTTTATCTATATGACTGTGCCCTTAAATCTGGTACATAGATGTTACAGTTTGGGCCTGCAGTCAATCAAGAACCTAAGCTGTATTCAGAGACAGGCTGGTTTGAGATCTTTAAAAGTCAGGCCCACTCTTTGCTTTAATAACCAGACAGAAAAAAAGTTTAAGGGTTTCTATGCTGAAGAAGGTCACGCACTGTTTACATTCTGACTGGATTTCAATTCCGCTGTTTAACCCTGCACTTCCACTGACCTATATTCTTTGAGCGCACGTTCCCCTTTGTGTGTTATTTTTAAAGTAATTTCTGCTGGTAATCCCCATGAACAAGATATAAAACTCCCCATTCATCCATATGTACAGGTTGATCAACTGATCCAGAGTTTAAACCATCAGGGCTTAGAGAACACAACAACTGGGTTTTCATGGTTCATCTGTCAGACTGGGATGTGCGTGATCAATTTTTGACCAGGGGCTAAAAGTCTGTGAGGAAAATTGATGCAATGCAAGGTTAAGGAGTAAACTGCTGTTTGTTTTCATGCTAGCACTGGAGCAGTGGGTAGAAAGACGTGACATGGATTTGAAATGCTCTCGCATATGTGAGTCTGGCTTTTTTATTGCTATTGTTTCTATTACATAGCACCTACAATTAGGGTTGCCACCTTTGTAATGGCTGGTAACTGGACCGCTGGGGCACCGCCCCTTCATCTGCTTCCCCTCCCCACCCCCCACCCCAAGGCCACACCCCTGCTCTGCCTCTTCCCCCCAGATTAAAAAAACTGACACCAGGGCTTGTAAATGGCACCGGGACACATAAACCAAAACCCGGACTGTCCGTGTGAAAACCGGACGGGTGGCAACCCTACCTAGAGTCCTCAGCTGAGATCAGGGCCTCATAGTGCTAGGCCCTGTACACACACACACACACACACACACACACGTATATAGCTGACTTCAACAAAATGAAATTCAGTAAAGGTAAGTGCAAAGTACTTCACTGAGGAAGGAAAAATCAAATGGACAACTACAAAATTGGGGAATAACGGGCTAGGTGGTAATACTGCTAAAAAGGAGCTGGAGGTGATAGTGGATCACAAATTGAATATGAGCCAACAGTGTGAGGCAGTTGCGAAACAGGCTAATTTCATTCTGAGATGTTGAGATGAGGTGTGTTCTCCACACTCGCCCTGAAGGGGTTAACATAGGCCAGATGGGCCAATTAACCTATTAGGCTGCAAGCTGGGGGATATTTACACTGAGAGGAGAGCCCTAATCAAGGGAAGCTCACCAGTAGAGGAACAGGAGGGGCTTCTATAAAAACAGGGAGCTGGTAGGAGCCAGAGGGCTGCAATTGCTCTCCTTGGGACAAGGGAGAGAAAGGGGTTTTGGACCAAAGAGGAAGGGTTTGTCTAGCAGACCCAGGCGATAGGGGCGTAGCTAAGGTGCAGAATGAGAGCCTGGGATAGGCAAGGTAGGAAGTAGTCCAGGGGAGAGGCAGGAAGGTTTGGGGTAGTACAGACCTGGGCTGCTGGAGATAGGGCCTGTAAACTGGAACCCAGAGTACAGGGTGAGCCTGAGTTCCCCCTAGCAGCCATTGAATGAGTGGCCCACTCTGGACTGTGATCTTGAAGACTGTCCAGGAGCATTCATCCCAGTCACTGAGGGAGTGACTCACCCAGGACAGTGGATGTAAGGACTGGCTGGGATGCTGTGGAGGACTTTCGTAGAACTCCAGAAGGGGCGGACTACTGTGACTTGGCTGGAGGGCTAAGTTACAATGACGAGGCGCTGCAGCTCGTGAGGAGCAAGAGAGAGGCTGCAGAGCAAGACAATGGGCCAAGAAACCGCAAGAAGAGGGAGTTAAGCTGAAAGAGCTAATCCCCAGAGTGGCCAGGAAGAGGCACCCCTAGCAGTGACTAGTGAACTGTGGGACGGGGGGGGGAAGGATAGCTCAGTGGTTTGAGCATTGGCCTGCTAAACCCAGGGTTGTGAGTTCAATCCTTGAGGGGGCCATTTAGGGATCTGGGGCAAAAACTGGGGATTGGTCCTGCTTTGAGCAGGGGGCTGGACTAGATGACCTCCTGAGGTCCCTTCCAACCCTGATATTCTATGATTCTATGAACTCTGTGACAACGTGGTGGAGAATGCAGCAGGGCCTGTTGCTGTTCTCCTCTACTAGGGACTCTTTTGATCATCCTGGGTGTGGTCAACTTGCCTACCTTCTTCCCTGAGTCCAGTCCCTGAAACATCGGTAGTTCTTTCCTGGGAAAGTCTGCATCCACTAACTCTTCTGCAAGCTTTACCGTTTCCTCCAGGGTCGCTCGCTGGTCCCTCTGGACCCAAATGGGTGCACTTTCAGGAGGCTCTGGAGAAATTGCACCAATGTTATCAAGTCTATTATTTTCTCCACACTTGGGGTGTCTGGCCTTAGCCAGTGAATTGCCCAGTCTGTTATTTTTTGCGCAAACACCCTGGGTCACCTCCAGTCCATCTAGCGGCCCAAAATCTCTGTCATTTTTTGACCAAAAGGCCAACCCAGTCCAGGATAGGTGCCTTCACCCCTGTCATAGTCCTGGGCCTGTTCCTCACTCAGGGCCATAGAGGCCTCCTGGTCTTGAACAAGGTGCCACTCGGAGGGCCCACGATCCCTTATTCCACTGGGCTTTCATTACTACCCTCTCAAAAGTTAGTAAAAGCGCATCAGGGTCATCTGTGGGGCCCATCTTACACAGGCTCACCCCCTGTGTCCCACTGCTGTTCTCTGTCACGGGACCCACCAGGCCCTGTATCAGTTGCTGCTGCACCTGTTCCTTTATGAACTCTTGCAGGCTCTTCGGCTGCTCTGCCTGCCACGTAAGGAGGGACTGCCGTTCCGTTGGATAGGGTTCCTGGAACAAATGCATAGCCTTCTGCATCGCTCTTTGATGATCCACCAACCATTATAGGGTCTGCTACATTGCCCGAACGCTGACTCCTCGCACTGGCTTTTCCCATCTGGTCTTCTGTCACCGTCAATGGGGAAATCACACTCCCAGACAAGCCCTCATGTGTAACAGGGCGTAGCTTCTTCCCCATGGAAACTGTACCAACTCCACCAGGTGTGCACTCAGTGACCTTTTATTTCTAGTTCCCTCCACCAATACTATTCCAGGTGTACTGACAGGAGTCTTTCATGTAACACACAGCACGTAACTGTCGTGATCTACTTGACACTGGTGAGGCCTCAGATGGAGAACTGTGTCCAGTTCTGGGGCACTACTGTGTAAGAAAGTTGTGGACAGATTTGAGTATGTTCAGAGGAAAGCAACAAACATGATAGAAAATTTAGAAAACCTAACCTATAAGGAAAGGTTAAAAAACTGGGCAAGTTTAGTCTTGAGAAAGGAAGACTGAGGTGGGACCTAATAACAGTCTTCAAATATGTTAAGGGTGGCTATAAAGAGGACAGTGATCAACTGTTCTCCCTGCCCACTGAAGGTAGGACAAGAAGTAATGGGCTTAATCTGAAGCAAGAGAGATTTAGGTTAGAGATTAGGAAAACTTTCTAACTATAAGATTAGCTAAACTCTGGAATAGGCTTCCAAGAGCTGTTGTGGAATCCCCGTCACTGGAGGATTTTAAAAACAGGCTGGACAAACAGCCGTCAGGATTGGTCTAGGTTTACTTGGTCCTACCACAGCACCCAGGGCTGGAGTAGGTGACCTCTCACAATCCCTTCCAGCCCTCCATTTCTATGATTGTATAGTAAGAAACAGTCCCTGCCCAGATGACTTTACAGTCTAAATCAGTGGTGGGCAATCTGCAGCACCTCAGGGTAATCCGCTGGCGAACCGCCAGACAGTGTGGTTACATTTGCATGGCCGCCTGCAGCTCCCAGTGGCCGCGGTTCACCGTTCCCAGCCAACAGGAGCTGCTGGAAGTGGCGCAGGCCACAAGGACGTGCTGGCCACTGCTTCCTGCAGCTCCCATTGGCCAGGAATAGTGAACCACAGCCACTGCGAACTGCGGGCGGCCGTGCAAATGTAACCACACTGTCTGGCGGCCCGCCAGCAGATTACCCTAACGGGCCGCAGGTTGCCCACCACTGGTCTAAATGGATAAGACAAAGGGGGAGAGGGGAAAGAGAAGCACAGAGAAGGAAAGCGACATGCTCAGGGTCACACAGCAGGCAAAGTCGTACAGCCAGGAATAGTCCCTAAGCCTCCTGAGTCTACACACCACCTAACAGACCACACTAGGATACTTAATGTTTCTTTCATTTATGGGTGTTGGTATTGTTGGGTTATGTTTCTTTAGTGTTTCAACCTCTTTACCTGTGTCATGACAAAAGGGATATTTGCCAAAACAGCAAATTTTAAGCAGATTTCAGAATATTATGGAACGCAAATCTCATATTTGCAATGACGTGCATTCTCCCCAGAAACCCAACCCTAACACTCATCTAAATCAAAGGAAAGAACCGCCTCACGCGACTTGGGTCCAATGAAGCAGGGCACGTTTCAAGTTTTCCGCATCGATTGCCAGCTCCTGCTCCACCCAAGCAAGTGAGTTGAGTGGGGATTCTTCCCTTAGACGTATCTGGAAGCCATGGAAGCAGTCAGCATAGGGCAGCATGGTCCCTATATGAGTGCAACAGGGAGACCAGCATGATGTCTCTCTAGCCACAGGCTCTCTATGAGTGTGACAAGCATACAGATCATGGGACAGCCACTGGTTTAGCACACCACCGCCCTGCCCATCCCAGTGGATATCGCTTTCCCCACCTCCTATGGAAGGATTCAGAGGAGATTCTCCAATCCGAACTGATAGAATTTCCTGCTCCATGTGGGTCTTCTCCCACAGGGGAGAATGTGGCATGTATGAGTTATAGAGAGTAAATGGGACACTGGGCTAAAATGAAAATAGTGATGGGAGAACCCTACGGATTTCTGGGTTTTGTGTAACAGCCATAACTCCCATGACCCATACCAAAGAAAAAAAATCACAAGGCTATCTAGACTGTCTGTTATCTATAAACGTATTATTTTCACCCTATGTTAAAATTATACAGCTTCCCTTGACGACTTTAATGGCAAAACTATCTACACACTCAGCTCAGCTACTGCAGTAAAATGAATGTCATTTCCATGTTCTCCTTAAAATTACAGTAGTAGACCAATGCTTATTTAAAAAAAATAAATCAGAGCGTCTCTGACATCCATGAAAATCTAGAGTAACTCACATGAAGTCAGTGGAGTTTTGGTGGAGTTTCACTGACGTGAGATGAGACTCAGGCCCAACATAGTAACTGAAAAGTTTAAATCAATTGAGTTACTCTGGATTTACACTGGTGTACCTGAGATCAGAGGGAGAGATTTGGAAAAGCAGCTGATGGATTTAGGAGCACAAGTTGCATTGACTCCTAAAGCCTGAGGGTTTTTTTAAGATCTTCCTCAGAATCTAGGGCCTTAGATTTCTTTTGTTAAAGAGTAAGGATATCATTTGCAAAGGCTCCTAAAATCCCTTCAAAAGTGGCTCACGTTCCTATGTTCCATTGACTTTCAATGAGACTTCACCTCCTAAATTATGTAGGTGCTTTTGCACATTTTACCCTATGAGCCTGTTCCTGAGATGTACCAAGGCCCTTCTGATGAGGCTTTAATTTATCTTTACCAGACAGCAAGATTGCTACAGGGGATTCCACAGCAGGACTGAACTGGAGCCAGTGAGGTTAGTTTTTGCTCACACTGCACTATTAACAACTTTATGAAATCCCCCTGTGATGCTGGCAAAGCAGCCAGCTCCTGCCCAGACTTCAGATATTAGCTAAGAATTCATAGCTAAGAAATCAAACCAGGTCACCTGTATGATGGTTTTGCTCAAAATAGATATTCGTCTTATAAGGATGTATTTAGGTTTTAGACTGTATGAAATGCTTGTAAGTTCTGCATGCATTAATCTCGCTTGTAATGACTGTATTCCATGCTGTAAGAAAATATGTAAGTTTTGCTTTATAACTTTGAAAATGTATGCTTTAAACTTGTAAACCCCAGCACTGGAATCATGCCCCCTGCTCATCCAGACAGATTATCAAAACCAGATGTTCCAGCAAGGAACATCACAATACAAAGGATTTGTTAATGGGCCTATTACACGGTGGAAATGCTAGCAAGGAAGCTTGTCCTGTGGACTTGGCAGCTGACTAAAGGAAATCAAAGTCACAGGAAAATTTTCCATCTCTTTGCTGTTTGAGCTCTGACTGGGTTAGAGACACCAAACTAAAGCCAGAGATCCCCAAGGGCTGCCTCCTGGATCTGCCCTGAAATTCACTTTGAATGGACAGATCACTACAACTCTGTCACTCTTAGGATTTAGATGATAACTCATTTGTGTGTATATGTTTGCTTGCTTTATCCTGTAAAAAACTCTATTTCTTTTTCCTACTTTATAAACCTTTAGATAATTTATTACAGAATTGGCTACAGGCATTGTCTTTGGTGTTGGATCTAGAGTACATATTGATCTGAGGTGAGTGGCTCGTCTCTTGGGACTGGAAACAAACTGAATATCGTAGGTTTGGGTTTTTTTGTTTTGGGGGGGTTTGTTTGTGTGTGTAAGTGACCATTTATCATGAAGTCCAGTTTGTCTGGGTAGCAAGATAGATTGGGGAATCTAAGGGCATGTCTACATTTACCTCCGGAGCGATCGATTCAGCGGGGGTCCATTTATCGCATCTAGTGAAGACAAGATAAATCCACCGCCGAGCGCTCTCCCGTCGACTCCGGTACTGCACAGGAGTGAGAAGTGTAGGAGGAGTCAACGGGGGAGTGGCAGCAGTTGACCTACCACAGTGAAGACACCGCAGTAAGTAGATCTAAGCATGTCGACTTCAGCTACGTTATTCACGTACCTGAAGTTGCGTAACTTAGATCAATCCCCCCACCAGTGTAGACCAGGGAACTGTCTGTAACTCCATGGTAAGACTGAGGGCTGTAACCAGGGCAAGGCAAGCAGGGCAGCCGCCTAGGGCGCAAAGCCACAGAGGTGGGAAAATGACCAAAATATCCAGTAGGGGGTGCAAATATGCTTGCTTTCCCTGGGCAATAAAATGCCTAGTTTCGGCTTTGGTATGACTGTTGTAGTGATCCAGGAGTTCACATTTGTTACTGGCTTGGTGAAATCTAATTATAGAACACACCACCAGTTTGGGGTGTCTGCCCTGGTTTTGGAAGTCTGCCCTGAGGTAGGCACTCCGTCATGAGCCACTCCAAATAGCGTGACACCCCTGTTACATCGGAGTTTGTAACTCCAGGTTTTTTTTTCTCTCTGTTGGAATCACAAAAACTACGTGTTATCTTGTTTACATGCAAATGTACTAACAGCGTCCAGGCATATGCTATCATATGATCACTCTGGGAATGCTGCAGGAGAGAAAGCATGCTATGCTACACTTCTACACCTGGTGCTCTGTGCAAAAAAAAGAACAACGGAATTTGGACAGTGAGGAAATCATTATCCAAACTGTCACAAGCCCAGAATTTCAAAACGAATGCTGACCCTCCATGTGAGTGCAGGGAGAAATGTTGAAAGAGAAGAATTGGGATAAGAATGGTGTGCCAGGCTTTACATTTAGATTTCCTGGCTTTTATTATCTTGAGCCATGACCATAATGGTTTTTTAAAAGTAGTTTGTTCTGTTTTGTGGGTTTAATGTTTTTTCTTCGTTCTTATTTATTTATTTATTTTAACAGAAGGAGAACACTCAGAGTAGATCACAGATCACAGTAAGGGTCAGATTCTGCCAACCTGATTCAGTGTTTCCAGCTCTCACAATTTTATCTCATGACACTTGGTGGTTTTCTTAAGGCCCATACTGCTGTTAGAAGTTTATTACCAGAGAACTTCTGCCTTCGCTTAAAAAAAAAAAAGTTTCTAGCCCTCAGAGTTTCAGAGAAGCTTGAAAATGTGATCCCTAAGACTCCAGCACCAGAAGGCAAATAAAAAGAACTCAACAGTGATTTAAAAAAAAAAAACTTGTGATTTTTAAGAAAATTCTCATGATTCGGGGGAGGAGGGGCTGATGCATGTTTTTTGGATTGGTTGGGGTTGACAACTCATGCTGAGTAGGACTTTATTCTGTGAGGATACTCCACATGAGTAAAAGGCGGCAAAGCCATCCATCGTAACTCCTGTGCCAGTTAAGTCCAGGGTGTGTTCTGGATGAACAAGGAATACAGGGTCAGGACCACATTTTCCTTTATCATTTTTCTTGGTCGCTTCCCTTAGTTTGTTTCCCATATTTAAAAAAAATCTAATAAAATGATATACGTAATAATAATCTACCCCTTTGTTCTCAGAGAGACAGGAAAAGTGGAATTATCAAAGAAGCCAACATGACTGTGATAACAGCATTCTTTTGTACCTATTATGGTACTGTACATTTGAATACATGTGTAAATGTGTGATCATTCACCTTCCTGTCCAGCCTTTTTGGAAAATACATTCTGTATTTAGGCAGCTGCTTTAATTTATGCATTGTTTCCACATTAACCCTGAAAAGGTCTCTTAGGAGCCTTCTCATTTACTAGTCAAGAGTTGGATGTTGTCACCCTTTCTGTCACATTGGATAGTACCTTACTCCACAAGTAGTTTCACGGTGGTCAGTAGCTCTAAGAAGAGTAAGGTACCAATCAACTTAAGTAAGATATCAGAATAAGATTGTAAGTGCAAAATTTCAAGTCTTTTGAAAATGCATTGTTTTAACCACCAGACCAAAATGGTACGAGCAAGCCATATTCTTTACTCAGTTCTCAAATCAAGTAGTATGTTACATTGTCAAAACCTTTAGAAAATCTGGTCCTTTGGTTAGGTGTCTCATCGAGAGATGAGATCTTTTGAACAATCTGGCCATTTAAGTGTGTGGCTGACGCAGGTGATGAGCATTTTGGGAGATCTGGCCCATGGTGATCATGGCTAGAACAAACACGACTTATTAGCAAAAAGAAAAGGAGTACTTGTGGCACCTTAGAGACTGACCAGTTTATTTGAGCATCAGCTTTCGTGAGCTACAGCTCACTTCATCGGATGCATCCGATGAAGTGAGCTGTAGCTCACGAAAGCTGATGCTCAAATAAATTGGTTAGTCTCTAAGGTGCCACAAGTACTCCTTTTCTTTTTGCGAATACAGACTAACATGGCTGCTACTCTGAAACATGTCTTATTAGCTGCATGTTCAGCTGTTAGGGTTTTTTGTTTATTTCTCTTTTCAATGCTACTCCTTACTCCTGACCTTTTACCCCATTGGATCATATAAGGAATCAGTTAACTCACAGGATAGATAAATGGAATAAGCAGATTACCCCACATATTCCCTGTATTTACCTGATTAAGTGAGGTTAGCTAATTGCAAAGACAAAGTTGTAAAGATTTTATTGGAGGCTGTAGTTGGCTTGTAAAAATCATTCTGAATTGCACTATCGCTACTTTCCCAACTTATTTTTTTTCTTTTTCACATTTTTCTTTTAACCATGCCTTTTCTTGCGTTAAGCCCTCATCATGTTGTGCAATATCTTATTCCATGAATAATCCCATTGCAATGAGTCAGACTAGTCACAGAGTAAGGTGCTACCCAATGGAAGGGTATCAAAGTCTGTTCCCAAAAAGCACATTAGAAATCTAATTCCTGGGTTCCAATCTGGAGTTCTTACTCAGGCAAAGATTCTGCTGATGTTAATGGGCTGTTCCAAGGACTCAGGAATTCTAGGTCTGTGTCTGATGGGGTTTAGATTCAGAGGGAAGCCTGTACAATTGTGCAAAACTCTCCAGGTAAAACCCAAACCAGACAAAAAACTCAGCTTGTTTTAGGTTTTCATTACAGGCTCAAAATTCCACCTAAGTGTTGTGAATTCTTCACTAGCTTAGGCCCAGCTTTAAGTGCACCTGGGTAGATTTGTGGTTTCAGATGGAAATTATGTAATATTTAGCGATCTCTCACAAGATGGACTGCAACCAGGAAAAAATCTTGCTGGTTTTGGCTGAGTATCATTGAGTTTTGGGGGGTTCATTAGAACTGGAAACTTGAAAGGAAACCTCTAAAAAGATTTTTCTTAACTAGAGCTATTTCTGCGGGGAAACGGCAAAAAAAAAAAAAGTGTTTGAATTTTTTTGTGGCCAATTTTGATTTTTTTATTAAAAAAAATTCATAATGATATGAAAATTAGTTTTCTTTCCAACTGAAATTTGTTTCATTTCAGTTTTGAAAATACCAAACGAAAATTTCAATTAAAACACTAATCAAAAAATCTCTCTTTTTTTTCAATTGAAAAATCAAAAATTTGGTAAAAATCAAACATTTCTACACAACTGCATTGTTCAATGAAGAAAATTCAGCCAGCTCTAATATGGACTGACTACTACAAATAGCAATCACTAACTCTATAAACAGACCCCTATAATTCACACACATTTCTATGGCCCAAGTATTAGACAATCCTTCATAAAATGGAGAAAATATTACTTTAGAACAAATGTAGAGGCATGCAGGTAGAGCAGTGAATATTATAAGCAAACAGAATTAGGCATCTTCATGATCAATCCAAAGGTTTCTTGAAATGTCAGTTTACTATCCAATATAATAATTTTAAGAGGCACTAAACATAGTTCCTGTTTTGTAAAAAGAGAAATTAAAGCAAAATATTTGAAAAAGTCAGACATCATATCAAAATGAAAGTAAAGTTTCAAGCTACAATAGAATCTCACAGTTATGAACTGACCAGTCAACCACACACCTCATTTGGAATCAGAAGTACGCAATCAGGCAGTCAGAGAGACAAAAAAAACAAAAATGCAAATACAGTACAGTATTGTGTTAAATGTAAACTACTAAAAGAAGGGACAGTTTTTTTAAAAAAATATGTGACAAGGTAAGGAAACTATTTCTGTGCTTGTTTAATTTAAATTAAGATGGTTAAAAGCAGCATTTTTCTTCTGCATAGTAAAGTTTCAAAGCTGTATTAAGTCAGTGTTCAGTTGTAAACTTTTAAAAGAACAACCACAATGTTTTGTTCAGAGTTATGAACATTTCAGAGTTATGAACAACCTCAGTTCCCGAGGTGTTTGTAACTCTGAGGTTTTACTGTGATCGATATCAGAAATAATAAACTTTCATATTAACTCCAAATTACCCATCTCACAATCGCTTGTCTTTTCCAAACTTTGCAAATGAGCAGTTAGAAAAAGCTTAGCTGTGTGATAATCAAGACAAATAGACTATTGACCATTAAGGTTTATACACTGTTTAGCTGGAAACAAGATGGCCATATCCATTCCAGGTTAGCCATAACCATTTTCAAGGAGATTAATCTTTTTCTTTTAGGCTTGAGCAGCCCAGTATATGCACATCTGCTCTCTGGGATACTGATTCTATGTCCCTTCCAAGCTTGAGAGAGATAAGGCTCTTTCCTTATCTCCAGCACAAGAAAAGGAATCAAAGGTTTGGAAAAGGGTCAAATTCCATTGCCATTAGGATTAGCAGCCCAATTTAGAAGGAATACGGAAAGCCTTTGTAGTAGCTAATGGAGGCTCACATTGTTCCAAAAGGCTATCTGGAAATCCTTACTCAGGTGAAACTCAAACTGCAGCCAAGGAGAGTTTTGTATGAGCAACCTGGGATTGCAGTACTTATCCTAATAACAGTAGTTACTCTCTCCTCCATACATTTTGCTTCCACCTCACGAGTCCCAATGTTTGAAGATTACTCTTATTTTTGCAATAAAGTGTTGCCTGTACTGAGAACACCCATGAGAGCCTTAGAACGAGATAGATGGGGTTTGTAGGGCCTGACAGAACTTTGAAGTCAATATCCAGTGTTTAACCCCATTTATTATGAGAGGTTCGCAGTTATTGAGGTTTCTCATTCACAGCCATCCTCACCAAACGGATATTCACAGAGGGACTGTTGGGGGAGAGGGTCAACTTTATTGTGCTTTTTCACTGGGCTGCACTAAGCTTTCCATGGCCCATGTGCTCCAGCGATCAGACCATGAACTCATCCAGGGTGAGACTGATCCAATCCCAGTGAATTGGGGTTTGGGGAGTGAATTTATCAAATGCAGGGGATACATTTCCCCTCCAGACCATAGGCAATTACTGCCTCCCTCCCCCCGTGATGAACTGTGTGGGTATGTGGGTATGGTTTCTCTCCACGTCCGTCTTCAAGCCTCCGTGTTTGCTAGCTTTCTCAGAGCTGGCGTAGAGCCCCATCTCCAGCGTGCCAGCTGTGTGCATGCCCCACTTCATGGCCACTCTGCCTGCACTGGCTTCTGTGGTGCAGAGAGCCCAAACTGAGCCAGCGTGTGTCAGTTAAAGGCAACTGGTAGAAGGTGTTCCCAAACAAGTGCTTAAAATGCTGAGAGCAGGGAAAGGGTTCCATATGGCTAGAGATTGAAAAGATCAGGACTCAGTCACTTGCTGAAGGTAATAAATAAGAGGGTACATGATAGGAGTATGTAAAATAAAGCATGGTATAAAGAGGCAAACTAGGTGATCCTATATATCCTCTCTCATGCTAGAAGAACCAGAGGACATCTTGTGAAATTGAATAGCAATGGGTTTAAACTTGATAAAAAGAAATACTTTAAAACACCCCCAAATAACCTGTGGAATTCTCTGCCACTAGATATCACTGAGGCCAAGGTTACATTTGGTAGGATTAATACACATGTATGTATGTATGTAGGAACTCTGATACTATACAGGGGGCAGAAGTATGAAACCCAAAGATGAATAAACTCTCATGCTTCCCTTCACCACTGGTTTCAAGTAAAAATAGGCCAAAATAATTTCTCTCCTCCTCCCCCTACACTCAGTTCTGGGAAGGACCTGATTCTCCTCCAATACTAAGAAGGAAGCTACCACTTTCCAAAAATGACCTGATTTTCATCTTCAAACTAGTAAATAGCCAACTCTCCTCATTCATTTGAATGCACATCTGAACCAACGGGGACTGCCACTAGATGGCTCATGGGATACGGATTTTTTAACTGGTTAGTCTCCGCTTTCCATTCAGCTGACGTGGGTAGTGACTAAAAGTCATCCCCAGCTGATGACTGTCTGGTGATCAATACAAAATGCACTGGTGATCTTGGGTGTCTGCATCATAAAACCACCCCCGCAACTTGTACTTTGTTATGAAGACCCAGCAGAGAAGCCAAGAACTGAATAATGCAGGAACTATTCCTGAAAGGAAGCTTTTCCAGTTTTAGCCTGGATCAAGGCTATGTCTTTCTTACATGCTTGTGCAGTGCCTAGCACCATGGGGGCCCTGGCATCTAGGCACCACCATAGTACATAGAATAAATAAGATTAGTAATTGGTGGGGTAATGGGGGAAGCTTACACTGCTGCTGCCCATGTTCTGTAGATAAAAGAGAGGATCCCATGCTATCAGATGAGTACATTTCAGGCCTACAAAGCACTTGAGAACCTGTTGAAATCTGAGCACATGAGCGGTGTCATTCAAATCAGCTGGGACTAACAGATTGCAGACAATGGGACTACTCATGTGCTTAAAGTTAAGCACCTGCTTAAGTGCTTTGTTGAACTCGGGCTTCCATGAGAGAGGAATTCCCTGCTAATGCCAGACTTGCACATTCCAGACACTACATAAAAACAAAACAAATTCTTTACCACCCTATTTTTTACATATTTCAAACAAGGATACAAAAAATGTCACTCCATGCCCAGTGCATTACCCAAAAGTACAAATTCAGAGGATAGGGCCAGCCAGTTCTTCCCCTCACCCCCCTCCTTTTTTTTTTTTTTTTTGGAGGGGGGCAGGTTACACATTTCATTACACTTAAAATGGCCTTGAACTCTTCAATCTACGTGCAGCATGATTGATCAATCAGCGTTTCACCCATATATTCATGCCTTGTGGTAGGGGAGGTGGGGTGGGTGAACTTGCAAAATTTGTTTGCTTTATTTTCGTTACTCTGGACAAAGCAGATAACAAGCTGCAACTGCGGCACATTGCGTAGACTCCAAGCAGTTGGTAACATATAGATAGATACACCCGGGCAGAGATGTGCCCCGGGCTGGAGACAGCTCTCTGTATAGGACAGCACATTTGGGCTAGATGCATTTCATTATAATGCTGTTTAGCTAGGAAAGGGGGAGAAGTGGTAGAATGGTGATGGGCCAGAAAACATGCCTGAGGGGAGAGCGTAAAATCTAATCCCTCCGCTGAAATAGCTGTTCAACATTGTAATCCTATAACTCCAACCTTGCCCACTCAGCTGAGATTTTTAATAGTCCCCTTCACCCTTAAAGTTGCTTCACCTGCTAAGTTACTCATTAGGCCATGATACTCCCTCACGGGGATTCAGACACTTGGCTGAGCTTTAGGCCTTGGGATACACAGTGGTGTAACTGTGTCCTGATAAACACACCGTTCATGTTAGCGTTTTTCTTAATGAGCCTATTTCCATACAAAAAGCATTTGGCTTGGAGTAGAGCCGGTACATCAGAGATAAAAACTCTTATCAGCTTACCCTTATGTTGTAAAGATGGGTATGAGTCTGCCCTAGGCCCCTGAGTGGGACAGAGTGTACTTCCTAGGCTATGAAGTGTGTTAGTTTCCCCCAGTGATTTATGGAGCTTTGCCACCGAGGACTTTCAATCTGCCGAGCCTGCAGCCATTGTTGTTGTGTTAAACAGAGCCAGACATCCCCAGTGAACCAAGAAGAGTGACAAACTGTTCAGCACATGCCTGGGCACTGCCAGCAAGAATGACTCGAGTACAGTAATGCTCTTCCCCGTTGTAGCTACTAGTGTGCAGACTCCGCAGTGGACACTGAGCCTGGGACCTATAGCCTCTTCACCAAAACCCTCTACTGCTCATGCAGCGTCACGTCCCCCACCACCCAATTCTCTCTTTTAACGTTTTGATGGGAAAGCCCAGGACCCCGTCTCCAGCTCAGCAGAGTGTAACGTCCTTCTTTTCTTCCCAGATGAATATATTCGGCGGCACCTCCAACACCCCCTTTCGCCTTCCTGGAAGTGTCACCAGGGCAGCTGGGAAGGAAAATTCTAACCCCAGGGTAACCCCCAGTTACGTGCCAGATAGTTGGAGACTCCCACGAAACAAACACAAACACCCCATATATTCATAGTAATTATATTAAACAAGAAGTAAATATAACATAACAGGGTAGAACATTACTCAGGGTCACAGGAGCCGAGGCTGATAATTCCCTTGTATTTCCCCACTCACATGACCTGATAGACGAAGCTGGTACGCCTACTTTGTAGGGGCCCTTGGTGACCTGTGATAACAATCGCTTCTGTAACAACAATAAGCAACTTGGCTGACTTGGTTCAGCACAGCCCAAAAGACTCTCATGTGGGATAAGATGTAAGTCCCTCCCCAGGTTTAATAGGCAGCAGGTAATAAAACCTCCAAACCCTCAGCTCCTGGCCTGAAGATGCAGTCAGGGAATTGGGGGGAATGTCTCCAAAACCATTTCCCTGACTGGTGCACTCACCACTCTGTGAATGATCCCCAGGTTCAGAGATCCATCTGGACTGCTCAGACACTGCAGAGGGGCTGACAGTCTCAGTTGGTAGGCATCGTCTTCATGCAGGCTGCTTCTCTTTCTGAGATTTCCCCTCACCATAAAATGATGCAGGGATCAAGGTGCAAATTATAATAACTACTAAAAATCCTAGCTCTAATCTCCTACCTTCACGCTCAGCGACAATCACAGCAGGCAGGCAGCCCTGAATGAGCAGCCAAAGCAGAACTTGCCACATGGCGGCTGCTTTTGGAGCTGAAAGACTCATTCAGCCTGAGTGGGTATGGAGTTTTCCCACCAAGATGCTATAAACTGGGCCTCACCTGGAACAGGGAAAGGGCCAAGCTTAGGGATATTGCTTTCAGGTACTCAGAGGCCAGTTCTGAAGAGGGAACCAGCCTGGGACTCATGAGCTCACCTTTCAGTGGCTGGCTTCAGACTCCTCCAAATTTGCTTCTTTCTTCTCACCATGCTCCCAGGGGAAAGCATCTCACTGAGGACCTTCCTGTGGGTCAGGCTAACTCTTCTTCCCGGGCTTTTACTTGTCAGTCATTTGACTCTAACACGCTTCTTTCTCTGAGACACTGCTCCTCCTCTGAGCAGGCGGCTAGTGGCCATCCAGGCACCCTGCTATCGTCCTCCAACCTGAGTGGGGCCCCATTGCTCCAAATAAGGGCCACATTACTCTCCTCTCTTCCTATTGCCAAGCAGACTCTCAGTGAAGCAGTGGCCCCCCTTCCTCCCTGGGACAGCCGTGCCTCTTCCCGAGTTACAGGCACACAGAGATCCAGGAGCCAAGCTCCTTGGAAGGTACAGCAGTTACCACTACACTGTTATACTCACTGGGACTAGCCCCTCAAGTGAGGCATGATCACATACACATACACTAAGCCAGTGAGTCACGCTATTTTGGAAGCCTTGCAGTCTTCATAGGAGATAGAGCAGAACAGGCATGCAAGAGGAGACATAAGGGCCAAATTCAAACTGCTCCCTCCCTGGGATGCTAGAAAAGAAAGGGTACAAGAAGCCCATTCCTCCTGCAGGCATATGCCATAATTAGCCTGATAGGAACAAAGGGGCAGGGCGTGAGGACTGCTAGTGCTGCTTGCAGAGTTAGCACCCCAAAAGGGGCATTTCTGGCCACTGTGAAGGTGGGGCAATGCCCTTCCCCACTAGCTAATTTGGCTCTGTTATAGGGTTGCTTGCTATATCTGTTCACTAGGTGTAATGGGGCCATGTCTCCACATGCTTCCTCGGTGTCATGATCCACAGATCTTGAACCTGGGTCTACAGGAGGAACCACACTACAACCCTCCCTCTGGCAGCCTGCTGATGCTTGCATACCCGGGATCCATGGAGCCCAGCACCAGTTTGAGGCTCCACCCCTGCAGTCCTATTGGTGAAGTCCTGGAACAGCTGATTGGCCTGCTGGCCCTACTTAAGACAGCAGCAGGAACAGGAAACTACCTGAGCAAGTGGGCTCTACTCTGGTCTGGACTGTGTGCTTACTGCTCCCCTGGCTTGATTTCCTGGCATTCTGACCTGGAGTGACTCCTCGCATCTGATTTGTGGTTCTGATCTCCAGTTTGTCTCCCGCCTCTGACCTCCTGGTATCCTGACTCCTGTCCTGTGACTGTGAACTCTGGCTCTGGCTACTTGGTCTGGCCGCCCATAACCTGGCTGTGACACCCAGCCTCAGTAGAGTCAGATTCTTTCAGAAGAAATGCTGCACCTCCTGCTATGGGCTTTCTCAGCTCCATCCCATGGGAGACAGAATTGAACCTTGAATATGAATAACACATATTTTGCAATTAGTAATTAAGGTTGCCAACTGTCTAGTCACACAAACCCAAACACCCTTGCCCTTTGCTGAGGCCCCACCTCTGCCCTGCCCCTTCTTCAAGACCCCGCCCCACTCACTCCATCCCCCCCCCCCCCATCGCTTACTCTCCCCCATCCTCACTCACTTTCACCGAGCTGGGGTAGAGGGTTGGGGTGCAGGAGGGAGTTTGGGTGCTGGAGGGGGCTCGGGGCTGGGAGTTGGGGTGTGGGAGGGGGTGAGGTGTGCTGGCTTTGGGGGGGGCTCAGAGCTGGGGCTGGGGTGCAGGAGGGGGTGAGGGCTGCGGGCTCCGGCCGGGCGGTGCTTATCTTGGGCGGCTCTTGGTCAGCAACGCAGTGGGGCTAAGGCAGGCTCCCTGCCTGCCCTGGCCCAAGGCCACTCCCGGAAGCGGCCAGCAAGTCCCTGCGGCCCCTGGGGAGTCAGAGGTCTCCATGTGCTGCCCATTGGCCGGGAACTGCAGCCAATGGGAGCTGCGGGGGTCAGAGCCTGCCTTAGCCCTACTCTGCCACCGATCAGGAGCCAGCCAAGATAAGTGAGGTCAGAGGGCTCCGTTCGCTGCCCCCTCCGCATGCTGCTCCTGGAAGTGGCCAGCACGTTCCTGCAACCCCTGGGGGGGGGCAGAGGGCTCCGCATGCTGCCCCAGCCTGCAGGCACTGCCCCCACAGCTCCCATTGGCCACAGTTCCTGGCCAATGGGAGCTGCGGAGTCAGCACTTGGGGTGGGTGCATGGAGACCCCTGTCCCCTCCCTCCCCTCGGGGCCACAGGGACGTGCTCGGGGCCAGGGCAGGCAGGGAGCCCACCTTAGCCCCGCTGCACTGCCAGACTTTTAGCTGCCTAAAATCTCCTGGTTTGTCTTCAGTAGCCTTCTGGAGATAGAGCCCAATTCAGGGAGACTTCCAGTGAAACCGGGAGGGTTGGCAACCCTCTTAGTAATCTGTATAAACTGCAATGGGGAGCTCTAAAACATAGGGCCATAGCATTAACAGAGTTAATTACTTGGACAGATGATGTAGAATATTATCAGGCTTCTTCTTATGTGGCATAGCATTACTAATGGTTTTCAACCATGGTAGGCCATTCCATATGATCCTCTGATAATCTCTTTGTGTATGAACAGTCCTTTTGATCCACCCACAATACCATATTGTCCATCTAAGATCTTCTATTTCTGACTGGTATTCTTCTGCCATCAACTTTCCCTTCCAGTGTCCATAAACATACACTGCCCGCTGAGCCTCTTAAATCATGTCCTGCCATTCAAATCTTTCTTTTCATAACATCTCTGACTAGCATTGGCTAAGTTCCAATCATCTCCAATACTTTTTCATTGGTTATGCAGTCTACCCATAATATTTTCATAATTCTTCTCTAACACCATAATTCAAATCATTGAAGTGTCTTTATTACCAGTTGTTTGAACGTTCATGTTTCACAGATATAATTTAACACAGACCAAATGTAAGTTTTTAAGAGTCTGAATTTAGTCTTTAGAATTCAGGATTAGTTAAAAAAATAGTAACCTAAATGTATAGGATAGAGATAAAAATAGTGGTATAGTGATAGGTTTATTCATTTCAGAGTATTGATTTAAGTCATGCAAATATGCCACACTTCTTTAATTTATATAATAAATATAGTCAAATCAATTTGATCCATTTAATTCTGCTTGCTCTGATTTCTAATATCCCACAGTACATATAACACAGCCTGTTCTGAACCAGCAAGCCCAACATTATAAGACTGTCCTAAACTGATAAAACCAACAACAGCCAAATACACCAGAAAGGTTTTCAGGCCATTCCACAGCTCAGGTACCCATAGCTCGGACAAGGGATCTGTACAATTGCACGTGTTCTAAGAGTTAGTGGCAAAGGTGGGGATTTAGGTGATATAGGCCATAATGTTCAGAAGTGGCTTATAATATGGGGTACCTGTCTTGAGAAAAGATGGGCCCGAGTTTCTGAAGCGCTGAGCATAGGGAACTGGGGGTGTTCAACACCTCTGAAGACAAGGCCCAGGTTAAGCACCCGGGCACTGAGGAACCCAAGAGCAGTGACCATTTATAGCCATAATGCCTTTCATCTGTGGAGACTCTGGTTTAAATCTATTTCTATTCCTCAGGAACTTTCAAAATTGCATTTTTTTGTTCCGCTTTGGAACAAAATCTTTTGAAGTTTTGGAATTTTCTGTGGAACAAGGATTCCAGTTTCTGGCCAGCTCCAAATTACACACTTAAACAATACAGACCTTCCAGATGCATTTCTTTCTGAATTCTCTAGCCTACTCAGTGACCACTCATGTCCCTTATGTGCATGTGAAAAGATTCTCTTAGATACAGAAAGTACCATCAGAGTTCAACATCGGAAGCAGAAGTGAGAAAAGTGGTGAACAATGGGGGCTGTTAAAAGGGGGCATGGCCTACTTTTAACAAGAGGAGAAGCTGATGCAATAATGGTGAAAGCTGAAGTCTCTAAGGCCATGTCTACACTGCAAAATTAAGTCGACCTACCTTACGTCGGTATATAGCTGCTGCAGTAATTACATCGCTTGTGTGAGTCTACACTTTGCTCCTTGTGTCAGTGGTGCGTGTCCATACCAGGAGCGCTTGCATCAATTGTATTGTCACTGTGGGGCATTGTGGGAAGGCTCCTGAAAGCCAGTAACAATCGACATAAGCAACGCAGTGTCTACCCTGGCACTGTGTCGACCTAACTACATCGACCTTGACTCTGCGTTGCTCGTGGAGATGGAGTTATTAAGTCAGCGTAGCAGGGCAGTTAATGTTGGTAGGAGCAAAATTTAAGTGTAGACACTTAGACTCATAAACTTTCAGGCTAGAAGGGACCAAGATGATCATTATCGTCCCACTTCCATAGTCAGATCAATGTAACTGCCTTGCGTGGATCTATCTCTGTAGTGTAGACCAGGCCTAACAGAGTTTGCTAGTAGTGAGAGATATTATCAAGTGTTGTGAAAGAATAAGCCATTCCAAAGATCTTCTGCTAAGTTCTCGTGATTAACACACTGGTGGCGCAGGTAATGGCATGCAGCTGTGACTTAGTTTGTTTCAACCCTCCTTGCAGGTTTTCATCCATAATCTGATATTATAAAATGCCTGTGTAGGCTAGTGTCACTGAATAAGAAAGATTCAACTGAATTAAACACAAAGCTTTTGCTGGGCTCTGAAATGACACAGGGATGCCCTTAACCACAAGGGTTGATTTTTCTAATGCTATTCATTTCTTTTCAGCTTTATGAGTTTCTGGACTTCAGCATGGAAAAGTCTCCCTGTTGTGTATTCCAGTAATTTTGTTCTCTCTCTCTCTTTTGGACAGAATGCAGAATCCTCTCTCTCTCTCGCCCTCTGTATCTCACATCAATCAGAGTTGCAGCCGTGGTGCACTGTACAGTGTTCTTTGCACCTTTTGGGGTAGATTAGTGCCCGCTCTTCCCTTCCAGTACCAATAGCCTATGGCAGCTGCAATTCTGTTTTCCACCCCTCCAAGAATAATGAGCATATGAACTCTTACACTTCATAAGGCTTTGTGGGATCTGATCCCACTCAGCTGAGTGGGTCTGTCATTTCTACCTGTGAACTGAGTGGCTGGAACTGCAGCACTAACAAGATTTGATTCCTCCTTCTTCCAAGCCAGATTCCACCATTATCCTACTGAGGGCTCCCCACAGTTGGGATAGGGTGAGAGGCCTAGAGTATAGCAGGAGTCCGAAAATATTTATATGAATAAGGAGAACAGCCACTGTTACAGTAACAAGGATTAAAAAAGTCTGAGAATTCTGGGAGACATAAATCCTCATGCATATGGATAGAACACCTATTTGGTAATGTGCTTTACAAAAAATATTTCCCTGTAGACAGGTTCATCTACTGGCAGGTTTCTTGCTTCTTCACATGAGACAGGTGGTACTGGCCTCGGTTGGATATAGGATACTGGACTAGATATGCTCCTGGTTTGATCCAGTATGGGAATTCCTATATTCTTCTGCCTAGGGTTCAACCCAGCCTGATGGCACTAAGTACAGAACCTCTAACAAGTAGTGTTTCCACTTCGGCTGCTCTGGAGAAATCAGTGGGAGTTAAGAGACTAAATACCTTTAAGGATCTGAGCCTCAGTCTCCAAAACCATCAGTTTATAATCCTTGCACTGAGCTCCTGAGCAAGGGAAGGTAAGGATCTGAGCTGAAGTTAACCCCTTGTTCACTGGACACGTGGTAGTGCCATTAAACTTTGTCACATGACAATTAATTTTTAGCCAACAGAGCAAAAAGAACCTGTGAAGAATTCTTTATGCTTTGTTTTTAACTGCTGGAGGTTTTCCATTTCTTAACATTGGAAGCGGCAGTCTGTATCACTGCTCAATATTAAGAGACACAGTAAACTCACACACATACCTGGGGTTTTTTGGTGGGCGAATCACAACTCAAAACTGTTAGCAGATGAATTAGTAAGAGTACCTTCAAATGCAGAGAATGTCCTTAATTACCACCACCATCTCCCATACCACATTTCATTAGCTCAGTCTCCTCTCCTGAACCAGTCCTAGGTAAATACTGATGAAAGACTTGTTGTTTGCTCAGTTGGTTCTCCACCCCCACCAGCAATACCTTTGCACTCTAGTTTGAAAAACAGAGATAAATAACTAACCATACCAAAGCTGAATTAATCCCCAGAGCTCCCTGAACCAAGCATGTGTATTTTTAATATTGTATATAAACTTTGTATTTAATATTGTGTATAATATTTTTAACTACTAGTATATAAACCTTCCCCGGCACTTACACATCCCAAAAGAACTACCAGAAGACACACTTCCATAACGTTATTCCAGAACTGAGTGGTATGCAGCACTGCAGTAGCCTATGCATTACTCAGTTATTCAAGAGGAGCCAGCACCAACAAGTCCATCCAAGACAGGTTCTTGACACTTCTGTAGTGGGAGCCATTTTAAGTGCTGGACCTTAAGTGCTCCTCCAAGAGTCCAATGGCCTTGTCTAGGCAGACTCCACTCCTGAGTAGGGGGGATTGCTCCTGGGAGGCCTAATCTGTCATTTTGTGGCTCCTAGAAAGGGGATGTAGGAACTAGACATGAGCCAAAGCTCGAAGCTGAACATCTTCATGTTTCAAGGAGAGGGGAATAGATGTGACTTTCTGGATCTGAACCTGTTTTGATTGTGCTGGTTCTAGGCCAGATCAGAAAGCCTTCAAGGGCCTGTTTTCTACTTCTGGTTCAGAGAAGACCAAAATCTTACTAGAACAGCTGATACCGAAAGATTTCCATGATTTGAAATGTCCGTAATCTCAGGGGATCAGCTGAGCAATCAAGATACCCATCATTTGGCACCCATATCTCAAAGTAACTTTGAATGCCAACCTTAGACCGACTTCACTTTCAAACCAGATGCTAGCCTCGCTTTTAGCCCAGATATGGATCACACACTACCTCCTTTGCCCATTTCTAGTAGGCATCTTTATGACTACAGAGCCCAGGAATGTCCCGAGGTCCTTAGGCATGAATTTTCAAAGCAGCACCGGAAACTACAGGCTTGCAGAATAACAGGCATAATGTACTGGCAACAAATCTCAGCATCATGAAGCAGCAGACGATCTAACAAGAGGGAAACAAGAATTATTCCTCTCTTTGTAAAGAATTTTGTGCTGTGAGCAAGCATGTCCCCATCTTATTTTTCTCTTTCTCCATTCAGAAAGAAGGGGACTGTGCATGTTGTCCATCCTGTGTATAGCAGATGGAGGACACATCCACGTAACAGGAGCCCTCCACTTTGGCCTTCTCAAACACGCTGAGTAACAAGGGTCAAAGGAATATTCACTAAAGAAAGTGAAAGTGAACTTGGATGAAACTCAGTAACTGCCAAGCGGAGAGATGTAAGGCAGAGAATGTAGCAAGGAAATCACTCAGATGGATTTGAATAGCACAGCTAGTTAACAGAATTTCCTCACTTTTCAATGGCTCAGCTTTCAGAAAGAAGATCTACACAATTCAAAATAAGATTTAAAAAACGCTAAAGAAATATCCACTGCCCCTCCCCTCAAAAATACCACGGAAAGGGAGAGCAAGAAATCTTTTCACACGGAGAGCTTTGTTCCAGGCAGTGACCCATCAACAGATGTCACTCCCTGGAGAAGAAAGCAAGGCAGGATATCCTGGCACTGGCAGCACGGCATGCGTCTGAATGATAGGCAGATGTACTGCATCAGGCCAGGAAGGGATGAGCAATCTCTTTGAAAATATCAGTACTACAACTTCAGTTTTAATAAAGGGGAGGGGGTAACACTGAGTGCTATTTATATAAGTAAGAGACAGTCTTTCCTGTTAGTGAGGAAAGTTACCCAGCCACACATTCCTGTAGCACACTTGTAGCATGCTGTTGTCAATGCTAATTAAAACCCTGATCCTGCTTACACCTGTGCTTAACTTTATGCACAAGAGTAGCCCACTGAAGTCAATAGGACTATTCACATTTCAAGTTTAGCATATGCTTAAGTCTCTGCAGGATCAGGGCCTAGTTGAAATTCTTTATTTTTGGGTTGAGTCCATTTGTCATTAAAGTGAAACCTTATCATACAAAAAAGCAAGGGTCAAAGCCTGACTAGTCATTGCCATTTGGTAGTGCTGTGTAGGCACTGTGGAAAAAACCAAATATGGCCCTGATCCTGCAAACAGTTACACATGCACTTAACCTTACACATGAGTTACACACACATGTAAAAGCTCACACACACAAGTAGCCCCATTGATATCAATGGGACAAATCAATTGCTGGCACTGCTTGTGTTTGTCAGGTGTGCATGTGTAACTGCAAGACACTGGGCTGATTTTTGCAGGTGCCAGGCGACCACATCTCTCTTTGACTACAAAAGATGCTGCAAGAGCTTTGTATCTCTAGAAGAAAAAAACCCCACTTATTTAGATGCTGTCACCAAGCTTCCCGTTCTTCTCTTGGCCCATCCTGTGAGGCATGGCTGTTCATAATGTTGGAACCCGCTGGGAGATGTGAATTGATTCTGGCTGACTCCCAGTAGGAGGTGTGGCTTGTTATCGCCACCCAAGGTGGAAATGGCTCTATAGGAAGAGTCATCTAGGACAGAACTGTGCTACAGGAGGATTTCTAAGAATACTAAGGGTATGTCTACACTACGAACTTAGGTCGATCTTATAGAATTCGATTTTTAGAAATCGATTTTATACAGTCGATTGCGTATGTCCACACTAAAAGCACATTGAGTCAGCCGAGTGCATTCACAGTACCGTGGCAAGCGTCGACATTCCGAGCAGTGCACTGTGGGTAGCTATCCCACAGTTCCTGCAGTCTCCGCCACCCATTGGAATTCTGGGTTAAGCTCCCAATGCCTGATGGGGCAAAAACAGTGTCACGGGTGGTTTTGGGTACATGTCGTCAGTCACCCCTCCCTCCGTGAAAGCAACAGCAGACAATCGTTTTGCGCCTTTTTTCCGTGCAGACACCATACCACGGCAAGCATGGAGCCCGCTTAGCTCAGTTCACCGTCACCGCTGCTGTTGTGTCCTGGGTGCTGCTGTCAACAGACGGTGCAGTAGGACTGCTAACCGTTGTCATACACTGCTTCTGCTGCAATTCTGCTCTCCTGCTCCCCAGCGCCGAGCTCGGGGGATCCGTTCTGGTCCTCCTGGGTGCTGTACGACTGCTAACCATCGTCATCCACCGCTTCCGCTGCAACTCTGCTCTCCTGCTCTCCTGCAGACGCCATACCACGGCAAGCATGGAGCCCACTCAGCTCACCATCACCGCTGCTGTTGTGAGCATTGTAAACACCTCACGCATTATCCTGGAGTATATGCAGAACCAAGCTAAGAGATGCCAGCACGAGGAGGATTTTGATGAGGACATGGACACAGATGTTCCTGAAAGCACGGGCTGTGGCAATTGGGACATCATGACGGCAGTGGGGCTGGTTGATACAGTGGCACGCCGATTCTGGGCCCAGCAAACAAGCACAGACTGGTGGGACCACACAGTGTTGCAGGTATGGTATGATTCCCAGTGGCTGTGAAACTTTTGCATGCGTAAGGACACTTTCCTAGAACTCTGTGAGTTGCTTTCCCCCACCCTGAAGCGCAGGAATACCAAGAGCTGCCCTGACAGTTGAGAAGTGAGTGGCGATAGCCCTGTGGAAGCTTGCAACACCTGACTGCTATCGGCCAGTCGGGAATCAATTTGGAGTGGGCAAGTCTACTGTGGGGGCTGCTGTGATCCAAGTAGCCAACGCAATCACTGAGCTGCTGCTATCGAGGGTAGTGACTCTGGGAAATGTGCAGGTCATACTGGATGGCTTTGCTGCAATGGGGTTCCCTAACTGTGGTGGGGCGATAGATGGAACCAATATCCCTATCTTGGCACCGGATCACCTTGACAACCAATACATAAACCGCAAGGGGTACTTCTCAATGGTGCTGCAAGCACTGGTGGATCACAAGGGACGTTTCACCGACATCAGCGTGGGATGGCCTGGAAAGGTGCATGACACTCACATATTTAGGAACTCCGGCCTGTTTGAGGAGCTGCAAGAAGGGACTTACTTCCCAGACCAGAAAATTACCATTGGGGATGTTGAAATGCCAGTAGTTATCCCTGGGGACCCAGCCTACCCCTTGCTCCCATGGCTCATGAAGCCTTACACAGGCAGCCTGGACAGTAGTAAGGAGCAATTCAACTATAGGCTGAGCAAGTGCAGAATGGTGGTAGAATATGCCTTTGGACGTTTAAAAGCTCGCTGGTGCTGTTTGCTGACTGGGTCAGACCTCATTCCCATTGTTATTGCTGCTTGCTGTGTGCTCCATAATATCTGTGAGAGTAAGGGGGACATGTTTATGGTGGGGTGGGAGGTTGAGGCAAATCGCCTGGCATCTGATTTTGAGCAGCCAGACACCAGGATGATTAGAAGAGCACAGCAAGGCGTGCTGCGCATCAGAGAGGCTTTGAAAACCAGTTTCATGACTGGCCAGGCTTCGGTGTGACAGTTGTATGTGTTTCTCCTTGCTGCAAACCCGCCCCCTTTGTTAATTTTAATTCCCTGTAAGCCAACCATCCTCCCCCCTTTGAAATAAAGTAACTTGTTTTGAAACCATGCATTCTTTCTATATTAATTAAAAAAAATAATGAGATAGCGGACAAGGTAGCCCAGGTGGGGTCGGGGAGGAGGGAAGGACAAAACTATATTGTTTATTGTAGCCATACTAAAAATCAAACTGTTTGAATGACAGCCTTCTGTTGCTTGGGCCATCCTCTGGAGTGGAGTGGCTGGGTGCCTGGAGCTTCCCCTCCACCCCCCAGAGTTCTTGGGCGTCTGGGTGAGGAGGCTATGGAACATGGGGAGGAGGGTAGGCAGTTATACAGTGGATGCAGCAGGGGTCTGTGCTCTTGTTGGCTTTCCTGCAGCTCCAACAGACGCTTCATCGTGTCCGTTTGCTCCCCCAACAGACGCTTCATCATGTCTGTTTGCTCCCCCATTAGCCTCAGCATCGCATCCTGCCTCCGCTCTTCGCGCTTTCCTTAATTCTTAAGGAAATTATTCTTTCCTGGCCTCTGCCACTGAATACCTCCATGCATTAAGCTGTGCCCTATCAGTGCAGGAGGACTGCATGAGCTTGGAAAACATGTCATCGCAAGTGCATTTTTTTCACCTTCTAATTTGTAAAAAGAAAAGGAGTACTTGTGGCACCTTAGAGACTAACCAATTTATTTGAGCATGAGCTTTCGTGAGCTACAGCTCACTTCATCGGATCCGATGAAGTGAGCTGTAGCTCACGAAAGCTCATGCTCAAATAAATTGGTTAGTCTCTAAGGTGCCACAAGTACTCCTTTTCTTTTTGTGAATACAGACTAACACGGCTGTTACTCTGAAACCTTCTAATCTGTGATAACCTCAGGGACAGAGATGATAAGGAGGGTGTAGAAACATTTGCACCTGGGGGGAGATAAAAAGGGAGAGTAAAATTGGGTTGGCTTCTTATGCCTTCATAACATGTGGGAATGTTTTCAAACTGCAGCACCCCCCTTTACCAGAGCAAGCAATGGGTTGGGTTTCACATTTAAAAGGAGGGGCTGCAGTATTCGGGTAGATGTGCAGCACACACCTACCCCCACCCCACTGCATGACTATTCTCCAGGATGATCCCTTCAACCCACACCCCCCGCACCGTGTGGCTATTCTCTGGGATGATCCCTTTTAGCCAAGCGCAAACAGCCCAGCATGAACAGGGTCCTTTTACTGTTCCCTTACAAAAATTCCCCTATTTCAACCAGGTGACCATGAACACTACTGCTTTTAAACCCTGTACTGTAGTTACAAATGTGCACTCACCAGAGGTGCCTTCTCCGGCTTCAGGGTCGGGGATCCCACCCTGGGAGGGTATTGGCTCCAGGGTGATGGAAAGGACCTGGCTGCCGGGGAGAATGGATTCACCACTTGCCTGCTGCACATTCTCGTCCTCTTCCTCCTCCTCCTCTTCCTCATCCACAAAATCCTCCTCCATGCAGCGTGAGACTCTCCCCTTGCAGGTGTCCACAGACAGTGGTGGGATAGTGGTAGGGTCCCCCCGTACAGCAATCAGATCCAGTGTCTCCCTTTTGGTCCATGCTGGAGCTCGTTTGTGATTCTGGGGGGACTGCATGGTCACCTGTGCTGCTGAGTGCTGCTGAGTTCGCCACGCTGACCAAATAGGAAATGAAATTCAAAAGTTCCCGGGGCTTTTCCTGTGTACCTGGCTAGTGCATCAGAGTTCAAAAGTGCTGTCCAGAGCAGTCACAATGGAGCACTCTGGGATAGCTCCCGGAGGCCAATACCATCAATTTGCATCCGCACTACCCCAAATTCGACCCAGCAAGGTCGATTTTAGTGCTACTCCCCTCGTTGGGGAGGAGTACAGAAGTTGATTTTAAGAGCCCGTTAGGTCGACGGAACGGGGTTGGTTGTGTGGACGCAGTCATTTTTAAATCGACCTAACGCAGCTAAATTCGACCTAATCCCATAGTGTAGACCAGGCCTAAGACTGTGGAGACAGCCTGGGCTGGAATTGATGCCATACATTTCTTTATTATTTAAGGCCAAACCACAATCAGTGGGGGAGTCTGACCCTCCACAGTGGGCCCAGACTTTGTTTGGAGAGGGGTGAGAAATCACAGGTGCCTAATTTCAGGCTCCCAAGTTTGAAAATGTTGGCCTTAGTATTCATGAAATATACCAGTTTCCATGTGATGTCCTTGGAAGAGGTCAGCTAAGCCCAGGGACAACCAAATAAGTGGCAGGGACAGAAGTAAGGGTACAGAGTCAAAACAAGGGATCCAAAGGGAGTCACTGGGTGGAGAACCCCAGACAACGCCCACAGCAAGAAGTCAAGGGAGAACAGAATATGCATGAAACACACCAGCCTATCTAAATGTTGAGCTTGGAAACATGGGATCCACCAAACAACCAAAGCCTACTGTGACAGAATACACCCATGTGTTCACACCCTACACACTGCTGTAATAATTTTTGTACATAGTATGCCTTATGAAGTATCATCCAAAAACTCATAATTTGCTCATCATTATTGTCCTGGTAAAATAGGTGTGGCAACATTGTATGTAAAGTTATAAGATTCCACTGCATGATATTACTAACACATGTTCCAAACTGAGGTTAGTAAGCATGTCTGTCTTAAACAAAGGAATGGGTGCTCTGCTAAGTTGGCATATAAGCAGTAAACAGAGTTATCAAGCAGGAATGGAAACAAAGGAACCTCAAACTGGTGAGAAAAAAGCAGCAGGGAACATCCTTCCACATACACTTTTTGTGTCATGGTACCCAACTGGAAATGTTTTTCGTGTGGGGAACTGAAATTATAAAAAGGAGGGACAAACCTCCTAAGACATGCCCCCCTGCTCTCTGCCCATGGATTCACTGCACCTGGAGGGATAAAAGAAGCAGCTGTTGGACTGGGGGAGGGGTCCTGACTTACAGAGTTTGGTCAATAAAACTGCAGAAAGCATGTGGTAAGAAAACGTTGCTTTGAATTTAACAGTGTGTTGTTAGGCACCAGTAGGGTTGCCATTTGTGGTTGGACATATTCCTAGAGGTTTCATCACAAGACATAATCTTTAATTAAAGATGAATCTTTACTTCCTGGAGACTCCAGGACAATCCTAGGCACCCTAGGCACCAGTAGCATTTTATCATTATTTTTCTTGTAACCATTCCTGACCTTTATGCCTCATTACTTCTACTCACTTGAAATCTCTCTTTTTGTAGTTAATTAACTTGTTTTATTGTTTTATCTAATCCAACGTATTTAAATGGAAGTGTCTGGGAAACTCCATTTGGAATGGCAAGTCGTGCGCATATTATTTCTATTAAAGAAATAACCGACTTTATATAACTTGTATGGTCCAGGAGAGGGCTGGGTTGGACAGGACATACATTTCTGAGGGAAAGTCTGAGACTGGTGGGGGTGTTGGGGTCACCCTGCAGTGTAACTCAGGCTGGTGAGAGCCAGAGTGTAGCCCAAGCATGGCTGGCAGGTTGCAGTTACACATGGACACTCTGGGTACAGTTTGCCTGCTGGAAGGCTGTTTGTGAGTGCCCAGGTGGGAACTCCTTCAGCAAGGCATTGTAAGGCACCCAAGGTTGCAGGGCAGAGCTGATACAGCAGCTCATTAGTCTGGATTGTACCCTGGTATGTCACACCCACCCCCTTGGATGAGGGAGGAGCCAAGGGACCACACACCAATGTCTCCTATAAGCTGCGTGGCCATGCAGCAATCTTGTATATACGGTGCAGGCAGAGAAACTGTCACACATCTCCAGCAGGGATGTGGGGTGTCCCTTTATGAACCTGCTCTGCTCACCCCCAGCTCCTGGGATGGGGCACGTGCAGCCCGGCTCCTCCCTGCGGGGGTGTGGAAGGACTTCCCATTCTGGGGAGGAACATGCCCGGCCTGGCCAGGAGCAGCAGCAGCAGCTCTGGGATGCTCCTTGCACAGGAGCTCGGGTGAGGGGCTGGACAGGGTCTGTGGTGCTGGCCTGGGGCAGCAGCAGCTCTGGAGCTGCGGCCTGACGGCCAAAGCACCAACCCCCAGCCTGGCAATTAGTGTTCAGAGACACAGCAGCTTCCACTGCCAAGAGGCAGTGTGGGAGGAAGCTATGGCCCAGGCCTCTTCCTGGGAATGCCTGGAGGGGGGTCTGAAACCCCTGGACTGGGGAGGTGTGGTGTGACCCCTCCCCCCAGCACAGACCCCTGGCCTGGCTCCTAAGACTGCTGCTGCAGAGCAAATCACCTCCCTCTGGCACCCCACAAATGGCAGGGACAGAGACTAGTATGTGATACTGAGGGGACCCACCCTGGTGCAGTCCTCTACACACCCCTCTTTCCCCATACACAACTTCCCCTGCAAACCCCTCACCTCCACCACCTCAGTAGACCCGTCATCTCCCTCACAACCTCCCCTGCTTACCCCTCACCTGCCCACACTCCCACCCCAGTTTACCCCTCACCCCCTCACAACCCGCTCTGTACACCCTTCACCTCCCCCCCAACCCCAGTACACCCCTCATCCCCCTCACAACCCCCCTGCATACCCTCACCTTCCTCACCACAGTACACCCCACATCCCCCTCACAACTCCCCCTGCATTCCCCCTATCTCCCCCTACCCACTATGCCCCTCATCCCCCTCACAATTCTCCCTGCATACTCCTCATCCCCCCTACACAGCTCCCCCTACACACAACCCTCTGTATGCACCCTTCAGTCCCCTTACACCCCTCACACACACACCACCCTCCCCCATAAGCAGCCCTCACTTACAAAGTATAAGCTTGCCCAAGGACAAAAATTAGTGCTCAGAGGAGTTTGTAGCCTGCTCAGTAAACAAGAAAAAAATTAGAGGGAACATTGCCCAGGACCTACCTAAATACAGGGAACAGCAAATGGTAAAAAACACGGATGGGAGAGAGGAGCAAAGGTTCAAAACAAGGATACCAGATGGGGGCATTGAGCCATGAACCCCAGACAGTGCCCACTGCTCTCAGAAAAGATCAAGGGAGTCAGTAACGCATGAAATCTACCAGACTGACAGCCCTGGAACCTGAAGCCCTCTCTTTACCCACTGAGAGCTACAGTGTAGGGTACTCATGTCCCATGGCTCTGGATGTGTCATAAATACCAAGGTGCAGTAACACACCCCAAGGTGTTGCTGCGAGTGCTGCAGTACACCAAGCCACTTGATATTTGGTAGCGTGCTGACTGTACCACGAGGCCAGCACTATAGGTGCTCCAAGCACTAAGTCCTTCGCAACCTATTCATTGGTGGGTTCCTCTGAGTAACATACATTCTGAGTAGCAGAGAATTCCTTTATTAGGGCCAACAGAAATAAAAGGTGTAAATGCCCTAAGCACAGTTGCTTTAATAATTACAAGAAAGCAAGAGAAACCTGGCCTTAGAGGCAGTCCTGGTGTAACTCCTCTGCACAGTCCTCTGGGCTGCAGCCTTGCACCTTCACACTGTGCCTACGGGTGGCTCCTGGCAGCATTAGCCTTGTGTCTTGACCCAGCTCTCAGGCCACCTGCTATCTGGGCTTCCCAGGCTGCTGCCTTTGGCTTGTTGCTCCTGCTCACACATTGACCCCAGCTCCCAGGTTCCACTCTGGCATTTCTTCCCTTCTCTGTGCTGGAGGGAAGACAGAGTCCTCCACTGATATTGCACGAGGTGCTAACA
Organism: Natator depressus; assembly: GCF_965152275.1. Taxonomy (NCBI): domain Eukaryota; kingdom Metazoa; phylum Chordata; order Testudines; family Cheloniidae; genus Natator; species Natator depressus. The sequence continues at coordinate 64,586,263 of NC_134244.1, read as the reverse complement.
CAGTGCCCAGTAAGAAGCCAGTATGATCATTAGCAATAAAGCACAAATGTTTAACAGCAAGGTGGTTAAATTAACCATTTGAACAATGTAAATTGTGTGGATTCTCCACCACCGCCAATGTTTAAATCACAATTGAATGTCGGTCTGAAAGACATGCTCTAGTTCAAACAGGGAAGTCCTATGACCTGTGTTATGCAGGAGAGCAGAGCAGATGATCACAATGGTCTCTTCTGGCCTTGGAATCTATGAATCTATGCATTACTATCTAGACAAAGCATAGCAAGGAGAGCAGCAATACAAGCTTCTCCAAACAGTCTCACTAAGATACATGACCTGGAGGGATCACCTCTGTCCCAATATCTGAAACCACAGACCTTCTTAAACAAGACAAATTTATTTATTTATTTATTATTTTTCATTCTTTGAGATGGTTTAATATGAGAGAAAGTGAATCCACAATACAAAATTTAAAAACCAGCCCTTTGGTTTCCCCCCTTTTTACTACCCCATTTAGGAGATGACAAAAAATGAAATAAAATAAGGGAATGTGGCTGTCCAAAGCGCTGCATGGCAGTGGACAGGCCCCAGGTGGAACATCGGGATGGCAGAAGGACTTCAGACAGAGAGAAGTGGCTTACAGAGACTTCTCCCATCCCGACAGTTTCTCCGGATACACACATACAACACGATGCTGATACACAATTGGTCTTTTTATCTTTATCCCTTGTGATGGGGTCTGGATCCCAGCCCGGCCTGGTCCCGACATGCCCATCCTGGCCCAGGCGTGCAAGCTCACTTCTCTTTTTCATCCGTTTCCATCTTTGCATCTTTGGAGTCCCCAGGCTCCTCCTTTGGCATGGAATTCTCCTCATAGATGAACATTTCAGTTACTTCTCCCTTCACCAAGGCCACGAGGAGAGGGAACCCAGTGCAGGCAGGGACCAGGTGCAGTAGGGCTGGCTGGGCATATTTGAAGATGTGCATGATGAAGATGGTCAGGCCCAGTCCAAAGATGTATTTATTAGGGAGTAGGGACCACAGTCACAAATGACAAACTAAGCAAACTGACTTCCGTTGCGGCGTGTGACGGGAAAGCACAGGTTATCTGGCATGCTCACTATAGCACAGTGACATCTAGAGGCTCAACTGGAAATCTGCAGGTAACTATTGCTACAGCTGCCAGAGTCGTTCATTTTCACCCCCAATGGTTCAGTCATAGGAACAATGGACTGGAAGGCACCTCCTAAGTCCTTCAGTCCAGTTCCCTGCTATCACAGAAAATTCACTCACATAATACCCTTTATAATCCTTGGCCGCTGTGCTGAGACTGCTAACTATTTATGCAGCTAGAGGTTTTTGTGCTGTCGTCTCCTTCCCATTGGAAATCGGAGTGAAGCCGCTAATGAAGGACCTGATTTTCTCAACTTGGCGGTTTTCCTTTAAAACGAAAGGTTTTATCACTGCAAGGCCAATTATGATGCTCGCCTTGCCTGAAAACCTTCTGTTTCGCTTCAGAACTGCACTATGATTTCCAGTGTATTACTATGTCAAGTTTTGACCAAGATCAGATACAGTGAGCCATGGCTCTAATCTTTAAGAACAACAAAGTTGCTAGGATCATTGCTGTTTTATGGATAGTTTTATGATGGAAATAACATCTGATTTTGTTTTATTTATTTATTTTTAAAGGGGAATAAAATGCATTGTAGGCTTTGATCTATGAAGCCCACTCTGGACTACAAGCTTTTGCATTTAATATCTCCAGCTGTGCTGTTGCTGAATAAATCATGAGTAAGAGAGGCGAATGATTATCACTGGGAGACTCCACTCTCTTGTTCTATCCTTTCAGAATTTTGACTAGGGAAGAACCAATGAGGAAGAAGAAACCAGCAGCATTAGAGTCATGGGGAGAGAGAGTCCGAGTATATTAAACATGATGCCAATTTTTGAAAAATCTATCTTCAGAAGACACTTAATGAAGTGTTTGGGGCAGGATATTTCATTTCAAGGCAGAGGTATTGAAACAGCTTGTTTCAGGTCAAAATGGAAAATCATCAGCAGGGCATTGTGAGGTTATAATTAACTAGCTAGGGTTGTGTCTGGGAGGATGGAGTGGGTAACACTTCCCATCTACTGGATGAAATCAGAACTGCTCAATTGTGGTAGGTCCCATACTGCTAAAAGCTAACAGGGATTCTCCTTTAGTGCATGTGGTGGTGTCCTGTGCTTTTGGAGTAGGAGATTCTGTGTTCTAACCCCAATATTGCCATGAAGCTTTGAGTACCCATCATGTACTGAAAAATTATGTCCTAGGTGATCACAGTTTGTTACAATATTGTATACATTCTCCATTCAAAACCAAAAGATTAAGGACAAAAAGGGAGATGTCTCAGGCACTGAGGTACAGTGAACAAATCAAACCTTCTGTTTCTAGGTTGCTTTTCTTATTAATTAATGAAAACAGGAACATTTGTGATAGGATCATCAGCTGCTGGAGAGCGGTTTGACCTTCAGAAATATGATCTTGGCAAACCAAAAGAAATTAAAACCCAGCTGCTCTCGGCTTAGCACCTTTTCCAACTAGTGGCAAGATGCTCTGATGTTTCATAAATCACTGACAGGTACACTACTGGGGCTCCTGTGTCACTTTGTGGGGACAGTGACAACTGGACTGACTGCTTTCTAAATTAGCAGATTTGCACTGTTTAAGCTTTTCACTAATAAACCCAGAATGACTGGTATTCTAAAACTAACATGGCAGCAGCTTCTCTTTCTTATGCTGATTTCCGTAAGTTTGTTCCTCTACCCTTTTCATCATCTCCACGTGGTCTGTGGCTTTGGGGAGATTAGTGGGGAACCATAGTACATTGCCTGGCCAAGTGATGTCAGCAGCAGGTCACACCTGAGTCATCTTGGGCACAGTCAGCTCCAGAGAGGCCTAAACTAAACTAAACGGGACATGGACCCATTAAACAACACTACATCCAAGTAGAATCTCTTGTATTGGGGGGTTGGCTGAAGGGGAGAAAAAAGATGATAGTTTGGGGAAAGGATCTTTGATATTAAGTGGCTTTATTTTAAAAGAACTTGAAATGAATCAGGGATAAAAGAAGTTCTGAAGATAAAACTGTGCTTTATGTTAGATCTTTGCTGTTGAACTGTAAAGAGGATATAATTCTAACATGGGAATATCAGACTATATTACAGGGCTCTCTATAACTCTCTGAATTTTGATATGAGCAAAAGTCCCAACACTATTTCTGCCAATACTCTGCTCACTGATCTGAATGCTAACATTTCTCAACTTGTCTGGTTCGCCTTGAATTTAATGCAGCGATGGCAAGATTTGCAGATTAAACAACCAGAACTATGTACTGTAGGAATCACTGTGTGGAAGGGGAGTTGAAATTGAAGGTTACTGTATTTTCCCCACTGCCTCTTTGAATAAATTGCACTCTTTGATCTTTAATTTTATAAACTGTAATACAGAAAAGGACAAAAAGGACATATGGACAGAAAACTGGAAAGTACAATACACTATAATCCACTAAAAGGTGAATGCAAAAGCCTAATATATTCTCTTGTATGTTCCTATCAATGGCAAATGAAAACAGTTCCAGTAGACCCTTATGTCTGGACCCTGCACTTGGATCTTTGTGGGTTGCAATGCCACAGAGCCCCACGGTCTGTTAGCAGGGCTGTGCATGGGCCCAGGGGTTCAGCCATATGGATCCAACTCCTACCTGGTGTTCTGCCCCTCCATGCATTTAAAGCCCAGATGCATTTAATGCTGGCCTCATCCAGCACCTCCTCGCTGAATTGTGAGACACAAGGGAGTCTGGAATGCTACAGTTCCAGAGTGCGCCACACTCAGGGTTGGCATGTCCAAGATTGCAAATCAGTGAGTCTGAAAGAAGTTGCTGTTGACACACTTCTGGCCCTAGCTGCTCAGATACCATCAGGAGAGCAGATTATAACTTTCCAGGCGGATAGGTGGTAAAAGCTGGACTCAGGAAGCTATTTGTAGTGTGTAATAATTCTATTGAATTTACATCTTATCAACTATATCACATATTCTTATTGCCAGCAGAGGGCAATCTTGATATGAACTGTCTCCATAGACACACAGACAGCTATAGACTGATAGATTTTATGTAGAACTCTTGTAACAAGAGGTGCACTAGGCGATCTGACCCTCAGCAGGGCTTGAATCTAAGATTAAAAGCATGAGCCTCGACTACTTGAGCTAAAAGAGTAACCCCCGAGCTCGGAGCAGGCCCGATGTTCAGTGAGTGCTCAGGTGAGAGGTATGATAAGGGTTTGACATACAGGAGTGTAGTGAGAAACTGCATGTTATTTCCCTGGGTCCACCAGTCACATAATCTTGACAAAGATCAAGTATCCATCGATTACAGTAGGTACTGTCACAAGGGGCAAAGGGCTCAAGAAAGTACTTCCCTTTGTGAAATGTTCTTTCAATCTCCTCCTCTTTCATCTGCCATCCCCTGGCTTTCCCACAAGGACTAGGGTCAAACACCCTCAGCAATCCACTTCAGAACATTAGATGCGCCTGTGAACCCCATAAAAAGTCATCTCCACAGCTACCACAACCATCAGCAGCCTCTCTTCCTGTGACAACACTAGAAACGGTGGCCTAATTCTCAGCCCCAACCTGGTTCTTCTGGCAGAGGGTGAATGATGAGAGAGAGTCAGGGGAGTGGGGGAGCTGGGAGTGCTGCAGCAGCAGATCAGCGGATCGTGGTCCAGGCAGGAGGGCAGATGCTGGAAAGGCCAGCCTCCTACAGCAAATATGAGACATTTTCAACTTCAAAATAGGGATCTATTTCCTTAAACTGCTGCTGCATCTGCCACTGACCTGCTGGGTGACCTTGGGCGAGACATGTCGCCCCTCTGTGCCTCAGTTTCCCCTCACAACCATGTCTGTTTAGACTGCACGCTCTTAAGGGCAGGTCTGTCTCCTAGTATGTGTATGTACATGGTGCCTGATCTCAGTTGGGTCTGCTATAATACAAATCATGACAATATTTTACAGAAAAATACCATTAAAACACCCCAGAGCAGGATTCTGCTAGGAAAGGGACAAGTGTATTAATCTTATAAGCAATGTTAAAAATTCTGCTGTGGATGAGTGTAAGATCAGGTTGGCTATTTACCTGACTGTCTAAAAATAATCAACATATTATCTAGCTCTCTCCATTATTTGATATGAATTATTCTTAACCCATCTTACCCCTTAAAAAGAAAAAACCCTTTGGAACTTGGCAGAACACAATGTGCTTGGGAAAGCGCAGCAGAGCCAGGAGCTGCACTCAGCTTCTTTCATGAGCTCAGCACTGGGAGCACTGCCCAAAAGTTTGGACTGGCATAAAAAAATGCCCTGCAAAAGTAGACTTCCCTCCCTGTCTCTTTAAGAAGCCGGAGGTGTGTGTGTGTGTGTGTGGCTGGGACTCCAGGCCCTCTCGAGCTCTCATTGGCTTGTGGCAGCAGGAAGTGGGAGGTGGAAAAGTCAGATCTGTGCTTGTTGTTGTCTGAGCTGCAGGGTGAGGTGGGGGGAAATGTGGTTCCATGTCAAGGATTCCCTCTGTTTTCCGGGTGGAGTTGTATTGTACAGCAAGGGGCGGGGGGGGGAGGATGTTAGTAAGCTGTTGTGTTGCTTCTTTAGATCCCTGAGATCTTCTCTTGTGTGTTCGATTTGGGTGCAGCATGCTGGTGCAGCTGCAGAAGCTGGCTGGCCTGCCTGCTCTGCATCTCCCAGGAAGCTGGGGCCTGGGGGCAGGTAGCTGTCATAGCAGCAAGCAATAGCCTCAGCCTGCTCACATAACTGGATCCCAGCTTTTTCTCTTCACTCTCTTGCAGGTTTGCTGTTGCCATTATGGCCCAAAGGGCCTTCCCGAATCCCTACGCGGACTATGACAAATCCCTGGCCACAGGATACTTTGACTCTTCAGGGCGGGTGAGTTGGGGCTCTAAAGCTACTTAATTTTACAGCGCTGGAGTGTTTCTTTCTTAACAGGTGTCATGGGCTTGTGTGAGCTTAATTTTTCTTTCCCCTGTTTCTGTGGCATGGCAGCAGTGCCCGGTCGATCCGGAGAAAGGCAGGGATTGCACTCCTAACATGCCTCGAGACAGGGCTTGCGCGTTCGATGTTAATAGCGTCTCGGACGTTTCTTTTTGAAATGTTTTTATGAGCTTCCTTGAGCCTTCTCGTAGGCTTACCTGAGCACCCGAGCCAGGTCAGCATTCAGGTATCTGCCATTGTCCTCTGGGACAGTTTCCCCATTTATAGCCACCTCATCCAGTTAGTGAAAACAACTATAGCGTCTAGTTTAATCCTATGAAATCATGAGCCAAGTTAAACTTTTGTAAGGAGTTGGGGGGGGGGGCGCAAATGCTAATGGAAAAATCCTAATGTAGGTTAAAGGTTTGGATGCAGGAGAAAAAAGCCAGTCCATGCAACTGGGCAGTGGTGCTGTGTGACCAGAATCACTGGCTCTTGTGAGAGGGTTCAAAGGGGTGTGTTAACAGTTTAGAGAAGAGAATGTACATGGGGAGAGAACCAATTTCCGAAGCAGCTATCTGTGACATTGTAAACAGGATTCTGACTTCACTTGTGTAATAAACACCCTGAGACTAAGAGCAAATAAACAAAGCTTTTGCTTTCCCACTTGCTGTAGGTTTATTGGATATTGAAAAGACAAGAAGCCACTCCATGTGGACATAAATCAGAAACACTGACCCTTTCCCCTGGGGACTTTATAAGGCCCCAGTAGTTCTGAGTAAAAAACAGAGGGAGATTGTATAGTTTGTGTGTCTAAATCTCCCAGTCGATTCCCATACATCTGTTGATATGGATCTTGAGTTAGGAGCAGTGTTGCATTTTATTGTAATAGCGGGAAAGGTAAGATGAAAGGATCTTGCAGCCATTCGGGCGCAGGTGTGGTCTGAGAACATGTCTGGGAGCCAGAAACTCCTGCATTCTAGTCACTGACTCTCAGTGGCCTTGGGCAAGTCACTTAATCTCTCTGCTTCAGTTTCTCAATCAGTAAATTAAAATTTCCTGCACAGAGGTGCTGTGAAGCTTAAGTAATTAATGTCTTTGAAGATGAAATGTGCTGTGTAAGTGCTAAGTATTGTGAAGATGATGAAGCATTCAAACACCACAGGGGTGTTTGCTTTGGCAGCCTCTCATCCACCTTATTTAGACTAGCTCTGTATTTTCTGAGCAACGCAGCTCAGAGCCAGGAAGAGATGCCCTGACATGTAGTTATTACAGAGGGGCCTTGAGGCTTTCTGCTTCACTTTGGCAGAGGAGATTTGCAGTCTCCCATTTCTGAGGATGCATCATATGCACAATCACAGAAGTCTTCCCAGTTGAAGGTGCAACATATCTGCTGTCTCATCACTGCTAGGAAGCACCTTAAAAGCTTTAACCTTATATCTCTGGATTTGGAAGTTCTTAAAGATCTTTGGGCATCTGGTGTTTATCTTGATTTGGTGGTGTTGCTACCTGAAGTTTTTATTCCACAATGTTTCACTGAGATTTGCTTCCAGAGTCTGACTCCAACAAATCAGTTCTGAGCCACTGCACTTTTATCCCCTCAGCAATTTTAGAAGCATATTATTTTTATATATATATATATATGTGAAAAGTCTTTAGTCACACATTTAACAGAGCAGATCTTTGTATCTAACCCAGATTCCCTAGACTAAAAACAATAATCACAATTTATTGCACAAAGCACTTTTTGTGACATGTTCTGGAAAACAGACTCAAACAAGCAGAACTAGTTCAAAATCTTCAAGCTCAGGGGATTGGACCCACGAGATGTGCCTTCTTTAATGTATTAACCCAAAGACCATGGCATGGATTACAGTCTCTGAGTTACTTAAGTGGCAGGCTACAAAAAGAAATGAAGGAATCGTGACATGGTTAGATTTTTAAACTGATGAGCTGGATCTGCCTAAACTGCAGCAGTCTTTTCTAGCCTACACAGCTTAGTACAGTGTGAATGCTTGTGGCACACAGTTTAATAATACTCATCCACATCATACCATCACTTTTACTACAAACGGTCCAAACAGAAAAATACTCTTTCCTTCAAAACATTGGTCCCCCCAGGCCTCTGCAAAGGTGTGTAGGAAGCAGAGTGTATGTGTGTGTGTGCATACACAGCCAAGCCTTGGCATAAGACATTCTGATGCATCTGAGCTCTCAACTACTGTTCAATCTTGTTAAAACAAAACCTTTTGTTATTGCTTAAGGCTCTTACTGCATTGGTGGGTGCTGCTGGAATTATCACAAAAGCATGTACCCACACAGTATGGTAGATACTTTATCATAAGGTGATGCCATCTTGTGACATACAGTACCATATCGCAGCCCTTAGACTGTCTCATGCTATAGACCTCTTCAGTCAATTGTGGTGATCCAGAGGTGGTGATCCCGACGGTGCTATGAATGGGCTGCAGTTATAGTAGTAAGTATGGAACCAAGCTCTACAAATTAATTTCATTTTTTTCCAGCCAATTGCTTAGTTTCATTATCTTTTTTTTTTTTCCAGGACAAAGCAATTAAAATATGCCTGTAGGGGAATGAACAAAATGTAGCAGTTCACGTACCAAAATCCAGCAGCTTGGAAAACCACAGCAAATAGGCCTTGATGAATGCTAGATTTTTAAAATATAAAAAAGTCATCATGTAGCATGTTTAGCCATGTGGGAGACGGGGTGCGGAAGGTTGAAAAGGGAAGGATTTCCATTTCGTGGATTGCTTCCTACAACCCATTTTATTAGTAACAGCTAGGTCAAGCCTGGCCTAGACTAGCCTACTTAAATTAGGGCCTGAGTTCTTAAGATCTTATTTTGCCCTGATGGACAGCAGGAGTAACTCCTTTAACATCAGTGGAATTTTTATGCTGGTGTGAATGAGGAGAATCAAGCCCATGCAATTTGTTATTATTAAAGTGAGATCTCAGTGCTGGGCAGTCTATCACCTCACAAATACAAGGATTAAATCACAACACTCCAGTCACTCCTGCAGTACCACAGCTTTAAGGACAGAGAATCTAGGTAGCTAACCAAGGGAAGTTAGTGAAAAGCCAGCCCAAAGAGCTGCACCTTGCACCACATTCTGGATGGGAGCAGGCTGGAGCTGAGTTGGATTTCTTTTTGGAGCAGTGGCTACCCTGCTCTCAACTTCCTCAAGCCTCACCTGTGGGCCAGGGCCAGGTGGCGTGTTAGAGCTGTGGAAAAAGGCTGCCCCTGAGGTAACAGGCCGAGGTTCCAGTCCATTTTACTACTGCCAGCCAAATACAAAATTGAGCATTTCTGGCTACACTCGCTGACTGAGAATCCCAGTTCCCCAGTGTAATCCCTGCTCTCCGCCATGCACACTCGCAGCAATTTGATGAGCCCTCGCCCAATCTGTTTGCTGATATTTGCTTATGTGTGGTATTTCTTTTCTGTCCACAGCTGACTCCCGAGTTCACTCAGCGCCTGAACAATAAGATCCGGGAGCTGCTTCAGCAGATGGAGAGAGGCTTGAAATCTGCCGACCCCAGGGACTGCACTGGCTACACTGGCTGGGCAGGTAGGGCAATGCCATGACAAGGACATTTGAACTAGCCAGCTGTGTGGGGAAGAGCAAGTCTGCTTGTTAGCTGCCTTTGAGGTTAGGCTCATCCAGTCTCTGCCTCCTCTAGTAAAGGAAAAACAATGCTGCTTTATTGACTATGATGCATGGTCTCAGTCAGAAATGATCAGCGTAGACTAATGCCATGAAGCAGCCCTGGCACTTCTTGTGATAAAAAAGACATCCTACGTTTGAAGCTGGGGTCCACCTGTCCTCCCCATTTCTGGCGGCTGTGGTCGGAGGGTGGGAACATGGTATCCTTGGCATTGCACTGCAATACAGGGCATGCTCTTGATCCGTTCTGCTGAGGTGCTCTTACAAATAAAGCTTGGCGGGTTAGATGCCTTGCGGGGCTGATAAACATCAGAGCCTTTTACTTTTAAGGTGCTGGCTCAGATCCAACCCAGTCCGTTGTGACAGAGTTGTTGGCTCCCTACCCACAGTTAGGTGAACATGAAGTGAACAGGTGGGTGTCAGTCCAATTCCTGGTGGACATGGATGCCCGCGACAAAAGCTGCACTCGGCACTGTATAGGCAGGCTCAGCAGAGAGGCTCCAGGCCTGTGGAGACTGAATTCCTCTCAGCCTCAACGGTGGCCCTGCCAGTTTGGATGGAACCATCTGGGTTGGCCAGCATGTGGGAGCTTCCATTGCCACCATCCACAGCTACCTCTGCCTACTGTAGATAACGGATAACTGGCTTGGTTACGGAAGATGCCTCAGCACTGAAATCAGAGTATATTTATTTCCCAGTAAATATTTCAGGGTAGTTTATTTTTTACCAGTATTATGTGATGTAGCATGATCACCAGGCTGTTCTTGCTCTTGTTCTGGGTTACCTGTTAATGCCAATCGACTGCTCCAAAACTGGTTAGAATCATAGAATATTTGGGTTGGAAGGGACCTCAGGAGGTCATCTAGTCCAACCCCCTGCTCAAAGCAGGACCAATCCCCAATTTTTGCCCCAGATCCCTCAATGGCCCCCTCAAGGATTGAACTCACAACCCTGGGTTTAGCAGGCCAATGCTCAAACCACTGAGCTATCCCTCCCCCCAAAATCAGTGGGCCAAATTCTGCTCTCAGTTACCCCGGGGTAGATCTGGAGTAGCTCCCCCCCCCCCCCCCCCCCGCAGGCAATGGACTTATTCCGGATTTACAGGGTGGGAAATGAGAGCGGTCCACAGGTGGGGTGGCTGCAATTCTCTTCAGAGAATCATAGAGGATCAGGGTTGGAAGGGACCTCAGGAGGTCATTTAGTCCAACCCCCTACTCAAAGCAGTCCAATCCCCAATTTTTGCCCAGATAGCTAAATGGCCCCCTCAAGGATTGAACTCACAACCCTGGGTTTAGCAGGCCAATGCTCAAACCACTGAGCTATCCCTCCCCCCACTGGTTCTGGCCCAGTGTCTTTGAGAGGGGGAGGGAGAAGAAATGCAAGACAGAATCTAAGTCAGGAGAAACCCTGTCCTTGAACTGATTTTTCTCCTCAAAGCTACCAACAATAGCTCTACCTCAGATCTGGAATGTAGCCAGACTTGCCATGACAAGCACCAGGGGCTGCTTCAGGTAACTGGTCCTCAGTGCCTTGTTCATCCCAAGCTTCCCTACACCAGGACCAGGACTGGCTTTGTCTTCGATCCCACTGGTCAATAAGCTTGTCTGGGTTAACAATAAGAAGTCAGAGTCTAAGGTTACGTCTACACTTGGAGGGTGTGATTCCAACCTCAGGAAGACCTACTTGTGCTAGCTCTCGTAGAGTTAGTGCACTACACACTGTGGTGTGACCGCAGAAGCACGGGCAGCAAGGAGCAGCTGCCCCAAGGAAAAACCCGCCCAGACCCCATTGGCACACATTCAGGGCAGCTAGCCCATTCTGCTGCTCGCCACTGCCCATGCTTCTGCGGCCACACTACAATTTGTAATGTGCTAGCTGGATGGTGCTTAAGTATAGTCGCAGCCTAAGACCATTTCCCCCTGGTATTTTGCAGCAGCCTGTAGTGTTTAGGACGAAACCCTGCCTGCTCCCTTGGTAGACAGCATTAAGAGACAGAATGAGCCAAGGGAGAAGACTGCCACTATCCCTGCCCATTTTCTCCGTTGTGTGACTGTTTTTGTTTTCCCTGTACTCTCCTTCTCTGGAGCTAACCCAGACTCTGTTCCCTGCCAGCTGGGCCCTCCATTGCCACCACATGCTCTCCCTTCCCCAGCTCTTTCTCTTACTTCTTCCTGTAGCAGGCCCCTCTGCAGAGAGAAGCCCTGCCTAGCACCCCGATGTTGGAGAACCTGACATCACACACACCTGACAGCAGTGACGTGGTTTTTGGTGACAATTCAGGGGGTGCCAATTTCTCTGCAATGCCCGTACTTGTACCCATATTGCCTTATCCTGAGATCTTCACGCTGGCCTTGGTATGGCTAGGTCTGTGCCTAGGTGCTACAGAAAGTGGTACTAAAGAGAACGCTTCTTGCTAAATCACTACTGGTTGAGTGCCCAAGCATGGTGTTAGAAGGCATAGTAACACTGGAGGTGCCAAGCTTTTGAATGAGTTGGCAAACTGGGGCCCAGACAACTTGTGACTATTACTGATTCCGAGGCACTTTTATAAAGCGGTGAATTGTGGCCTGCTGGTCAAATTCCAACTCAGGAGGCCTTGCCCAGGTTCCTTTTGGAGGAACCCGTATCCTTCACTTCCTGTCCAGCACTGATCTGTGATGTCGCTGTTCAACACCTTCTGCATTTCTTCCTGGTGGTGGCTGACCTGATCCCCATGGACAGCCTGTATTTCCATCTGCTTGCAGATCCCTTGGGATGAAAGGCACCGGGTGCAAGAAATCTATTGTTAATGTGCCAGTCTCATAAGTGAGTGGTGGCCTCTGGAGTGGGGCATAGGCATGTTATTTGAAGTTCTATTGGATTCTGCCTATTTCCGGTACAATTCAGTATGGAAGGTTGGAGGATAAATAGCTCACATGGGCAAGACTCCTATAGTTTATTGGGAGGAAGAGCTCAACTCCCGCTGCGGGGAAGGCTTCTACCTCCATAGGGTAGCCTTAAGGAGCATCCTGCACACCTTGATTAGGAAGGAAAATGACTCGAGGGATGAAGTAATGAGCAATGCTATGGCTAGGACTTCTACCCATTTTTATTTGGAAGGGAGTTACACAGAAGGGATTCTTCCTTCTCCCTTTCCATTCCTTCCGGGCTTGTCATTTAGAAGACTATGAAGATTTCCTGTGAGTCGCAGCCAGAGAAATGGAACACGCTGATATTATTTTGTATCCATTTTCCCCCGCTAATCGTCGCTAGATTAATTTATTCAAAGTTGTTTCTGGATAGAAAATTAATTGGGCCATGACAGCAGCTTTTCCTCTTAATTGCTTATGTAGAAAAGGCTTGTTGAGTATCTTCTCATGTAAATCATCTCATGTAAATCAGGCATCTGAAATCAGTCGGCGCTCTGCGGCTGCTAATAAGAGATATTTGAAATGAATAGCTGTGGCTTTCAGTGAGCATTCTTCCTCTGTATGATGTGGCACACCTGAGTGTACTCCATTATGCCTAGGCATACATGGCACATGCTGGAATTAAACTTCAAATGTGTTCTGTCTGTTCCTTCCACTGTACATGTGCAAGAACCCCCATCCTACTGGCCTGCATTAGTGTCAGGGGATCCCTATTTCTAGTGTGAAGAAGCACTAGTGTAATGGGGAGGAACTTCACTATTTTCACTGCCTCTGAATAACAGAAACTTACAACTCACTTAAGCTGCCGTACTGAGCTAATCCAAAGTAATGAACAAATACCCTTGGAGCACAGGTTTAATGTGTATTACAGTAGAACCTATAGTCTCCAAGAGAGATCAGGGCACTGTACAGACACACGAGCTGGGTCTATATCCAAAGTCGCAGCAGTTCACGGTTTGGGGGGTTTTGAACCAATTTAGCTAAGTTGATGCAAAACTCTGTGTGGACACTTAAATTTAAAACCTGACTGATATCTGTATAGCCTGCATGTAAGTTACTGATCTCAGTTAAACTGTGGTAAGCCCCTTTTGAACTGATACGCTGGTCCTTAACTGAATTGTTCTTAAACCACTGCAATTTGTGTATTGACACAGTTCTGAAGAGTGTACAATCGAAACAGGCAAGACCTGGGTGACCTCAGACAAGTCACTTCTCCAGCTGGCCAGTGGTAGAGCTGGGACTAGAACCCAGGACACCTAAGTCCCTATCCTGCCCCCTGTCCACTGGACCATACTGTATCTCTAAGTCTATGAGCCTGATCCATAAGCTGAAATGGAGCAAGGAAAATCTGGCCCTCCAGTGCATTTGCAGATCCTCTAGCCACCTGTTCTCCAGGTTCTTGGGCATCTCATCTATTTATACACATGGTGCTACACTTGCCTGAACTAGAAGGAGACAGGGCGAAGATTTATGTGCCTGAAATGTGTGTTTGTTTCAAGATTGTTAGGCAACATGTTAAAAAACGAGGGCAAGTAACTGTAGCCCCAGGATGCTAGTAATTTACATGTTGACCTTTCCAAGCCATTATTATGGTTTCAAGCAGTTGTTTACTCTGCTGCTCTGAAAATATATGCACTGTTTGAGCTGCTAGTTTATCATGCGGTTCTCAGCTGCCTCTGGGACCCTGAGGTCTTCTGAAACAAATAAGACCACAAAGCCCATGTGTCTCTCCTATGTTTTGCTGGTGGGGAGGAAGTATGGAAGGAAGGTGCATTGTGTGCCACCAAGAAATGGCTGTCCCTCCCCAGAGTGAGGAACCAGGAACCTCCAGAGCTAGAAGCATCTAGAAAACCAAGCTCTCTGGATGGGGCCTGTAACAGACTCACATCCTTTGCGAGTCAGGCACAATGGGGACACAGGCTGACTGGTGGGCTACATCTGGACCCAAAAGAGAGGCTACCAGAGCTATGTGGGGCAGGTTGAGGAGCAACAATGGGCAACTGCGTGGGGAGGCTTGAAGGTGAGTTACTAGGGGAGTGTTTTGAGGGGCAGTATAACAACTCAATGCGTAAGATCCCTTTTTCCAGGGAGAAATGTATCTCCTGATCCCAGAAAAGCAAATAAGATGCCAACATAAAATGCACAAGTATTCCCCAGGTCAGGGATTGTTCCCCAGACCCACTGCTCCAAGTGTCAGCAAAGAGCCTTCTTCCCCACATCCGCTCTCCTTCCTGTTTCTGGAGTAGCTGCTTTCATAGCCCTCCTTCTGCTCACCTATCTAGGTTTGCCAGTCCTTGTTTGCTAGTAGCAGGATAGGGTTTCTACACCCTGTCACAAGTAGAGTGCAGGGGTTGGAAGGAAGGGTAAGCTGGGGTATATGGAGGGAGTCTGGGTTCTGATAACTACTGACATGGTATCTCTGCGGGTTTCCCATCACCAGTGTGTACTCAGACAGCACTGTGCCATGGGCCACTAAGGGTCTAGGAGCGCATGAGCTGCAATGATTCTGAAGCTATCCTTTGTTTTTAATTTAGGATCTCAGGCTCTTCATGGTTTGGGAGGCAGTAAAGTCAATATAAGGAGCCCTATTTAAAATGGTCCCTAACGTATTTACTAGCATGTTAGTCTGAAAGCGGAGGCAGAATCTAAATGACTAATGCCATTTTGTGGAGGTCAGGATGAGTTCTACCGTCCTTTAGTTACATTACTTGAAAGGAAAACTGCTACTTGTTAAGAAAAATTTAAAACTCAGAAGTCTTAAGGGGAAGAAAAACATTGGCTCTTTAGACTGAGTGTTTAAAAGTTAAAGTACGTATTTAAATCAACCACCGCAGACTGTCCCACAATGAATAAATATATGGCTGAACTGTTCCGTCACCCCTATACAATTCACATGTCAGGTGAGCCCACCGGGTCAGTTATAGCTGGTCTCTGCTCCAGTCACACCTATTACCCTAACATTACAAGGAGGGGTTTCAAAGGTGCTCAGCATTGCCGTCACTCTGCTTCCACTGAACTGACTTCGGAACGGGGGTGGGGGAGCAGAGCTAGGCCAACACTTATCACTTTTGGGAATCCCACCCTGTTGGTTTTGAGGCAAGGGCTGGTAGCAGCGAGGACTGTAGAAATGGCACAGTCAGATATCTCTCTAGCCATCCATTGCCCCTGTCGTGTAGTATCTGAATCCCTTGCACTATCCCTGTGAGATATGATAGTACTGCTGTCTTCACTTGCACATGGGGACCAGAGGCCGCAGACAGACTAAGACCCAGATCTGCAAAGGTATTTTGGCTCCTAACTTCTATTGATTTTGCTGGGAGTTAGCCCCAGATCCACAAAGATATTTAGGCTAAGTGACTTGCCCAAGATCACACAGGAAGGTGTCCTGGGTCTTCCAAATCCCTAACCACTTTCACCTCTGGGAGAGTGTCTTTCCTATGGCTGAATTACCATATTTGTCATTTTATCTGTAGAGTGAAGCTATAGAGGAGAGATACAGGTACATCTATTTGTATGAGCATAGGTTTGTCACATATTGATCACTTCTCCAAATCCATTGGGTTTGTGGATTTAATGGGCTGGTGGAAAGGGAGGATGATGCGTTAGCGTTTGAGTTGCAAATGGCACAAGGGGGGGGGGTCTTATAGTGCATTTCTGCTCTGAAGAGTAATGATGTGAAAATGGCACCTTTGTACACCACAGATTATATCCTTTGTATTCATTCTTATCCACTGTCTTTAGCAACCTATATTAGCCATGATATTTTTTAATTTCTGTTCCTGTTCTCTTGCATGAGTAAACCCAGCCAAGAACGCAAGCTTGGTTCTATTCCTTCTGATGTGGCAACAAATTTGTAGTAAATTCCAGTCGTTTACATCCTTATAATCCCATTGACAGCAAACAGATTGCACAGCTGTTAGTGAGGCCCCGGTTTGGCCTACAGAACTCTTCTGACTGGTGACTTTGTGTGAGATGGAAAGAATACAGTTTGACTTTTGGAATACACGTTGCGTTGCAGGGCCAACCATAAGAAATTAACTGTCACACTTTAATATAAAGTTCCATTTATAAATGGTTTTTGAAAAGGGTTAATAAATGATTAATAGATGTTATAAGCACATTAGACATGAGTAATACATTATAGATGCCTGTGAACACATCACTGGTTACAGATGATTATGCATTTTTGTATAAGCAACCAAGTGAGCTGTTGGACTCTTTGTCAATCTATGACAATTGAGGAATACTTAGAAAACATCTAATCATTTATTAACACTTGTATATACTATTTATAAATAGGACCTCATTATAATGTGTGATCAAAAATCTTTTTGAAAACTGAGCACATAGGTAGACCCGTAAGAAGCAAAAAATATGGATTTCCCCCCTGTCGTTTTACAGAGTCACTTTTCAGAAAAGATCTATGCTTGCAGGGCATGATTCAAAGCCCACTGTAGTCAGCAGAAGTTTTTCCATTGCCTCCCATGGGCTTTGGATCACACCATAAATAAGTAATACTGAAAATACTAAATACAGAAAATATTCTGCCTGAGGGTAGTCAACTGCAATTTTGCCTTTACTAACTGTATCTTGGAGATAGACTGGTCAAAGGGTGTTTAGCTTTCTTCTGTCTTCATGGTGAAATTAAATGGCATTTCTACTTGACGTGCTCCAAGCACCAAACATTAACTAGCCCTCAGTCGGCCCCTCTCCAAGGCCCCAGCCCCTCCAAGATACCTGTGTATCAGAGACAAGCAAAAGGAGAGAATTTTTGTGAATTTTTTCACCCCTGAGATGCAGCAGGGCACCTGCCTGTACGAGCTGCAGCAAAGCTGAGACAGAAGAGGTAGCAGGCAGGCATGTGCATGAAAAAGAATGGGAAGAGGGATGCGTCCAATAATCTTTGAAGGTGTTGCTTTTGAAAGACTTATAAGAACAGAGCTGAAAACCTCTAGTTAAAAAGTTAAAGATTTTTTTAAAATTCTGTACATACCAATGAAGGTGTGCTCCTTGACAAACGCTCTTTGAAAAACTCAGTTACTTTAATAATAATACTTACCTAAGTGCTAACACTCTTCTTCCATAGATCTCAAGTTGCTCTACAGAGGAGGTATCATCATCTATTCCCAGTTTACAGATGGGGAAACTGAGACACAGAGAAATGAAGTGACTTGCCAAAGGTCACCTAGAAAACCAGTGGCAGAGCCAGGAATAGAAGCCAGGTCCCTAACCTCTGGACCACACTATTTAAAATTCAAGTTGCTAGTGTCCCTTTAAGAGAAGCCAGCTAGTTCTCCTCTTTCCCCCCAACTTCACTCGCATTTGGTGCCTGTGAATTCTGGTGCTGAAAGGTGTTACAGAACATTACAAATGCACATGATCTTGTGAGCCCAACAGCATGCTCTGTATGCCCAGTGCATGATCCCCCATCCTCAGTTTAATTAAAACAACTTAATATTTTCTACTAGATGGCAATATAGGTGGGTTTTCCCCCATTTATAGCTTCCTGCTTTGAGGGCACAGGATGGTTTGCTTTTCAGGGTTGATGGAGGGAGTGTGAAGCCTTTTCTCCCTCCAGTTCGCAGGTCTGAATCTGGCCCAAGTTGGCAATAACCAAAAATCTCCTATCTCATGGCAGTTGCATGACCTTTGTTACACGAGTTCACTGCAGTTCAGTTCCTAGTGGACTGCACGCTGAAAACCACCGTCTAATTGGTGTCCTTAGCAGCATTCTGGATAAAGAGAATAAGATTGAATTGATATTGAAAGTTTGCTGTCCCCTTGCCTTCAATCCCTTCTGTTCAGAGTTGGCGTGGTTCAATTTAGGGAAGTTAGCATTGCTACTGCTTATGCTGTCCCTTAGCAGTGTATCACACTGGCCTGCAGTTTGCAGGTTGCTGACAGTCCAGCATCAGTCACAAGCCCTGAACTCAGTATATACCTAAAGCAGCATCTCAGCCTCTCCATTAACTAGTGTGTGTGTGTGGATGAAATAGTCTTTTAGCTGGATGGGAAGATCGAACTATACGCGCCGTATACTGTGACAAGATTTTAAACAAACTAAAACATCTTACAACTCTGGTGCTGCTGCGATTAATGGATTTAGCAGGTGCTAAAGTAAAGGTCATAAGCACTAGATCTCCCGTGTCGCTGTACAAATGCACCACTGTGCCAACACAACCCCCCAACACAAAACCTGAGCACTCCACCGGACGCACAGTTCGTCCCCTGCGGAAAGGATGAGAGCGAGAACCAACGACACGTGACAGATCTTAGCCAGGTTGCTGAATGCACAACAGGAAGATGCTCAGATTCGGACACCACCGTCATCGCCATAGTGTCTATCTAGAACAGACCCTGCAGATCCCCTGCTATGGCAGGCCATCGACTGCCGGCTGTGTGGTAGTTCTGAGGGGCACAAATGGGAATCGGCGTGAGACAGCCACATACGTTTGAAGCAATTCAACTGGATCCAGGTTTCCAGAGATGCAAAGCTAGGGGAACTGACCTCTCTGCTATCTAGCCCCCCATACCTCATTATGTAGTAATTATTTTATATGGTACTTTACACATTAGAAGCATACTGCAAATATTAGCTAGCTCATCTTCAACCCACCATGCACATGTGGGAGGTTAGGTATTTACCCTTATTTTACAGATGGGGAAACTGAGGCAGGGAGGCGCAGTGACTTGCCCAAAGCCAGACTGAGTGTGTGGCAGTGCTGGGATTATCATTTAGGACCTCCTGATTCCCAACCCCATACTCTGTCCTCCAACCATGCTGCCTCTAATATACATTGACTAGATATTAATCATGGGTCAGCCTACATTTGATGCTCTTATTTTTTTAGTCTATCTACTTAAACATGCTTGCTTTCCATGTTGGGTGTTGCTCTTCACAGTTCTAGGGAATGGTTTGTATACCAGATTATAAAAACTTTTTGGTGTAGAGAAAATCTTGCCCCATTTGGGAAATGATGCCAACATTCCAGTTCTACAAAGCCTCTCAAACCTAACTGTGTTTTGATGCTTTTGGAGCTTTTAAGAGCGGTCATACTGGGTCAGACCAAAGGTCCATCTAGCCCAGTATCCTGTCTTCAGACAGTGGCCAATGCCAGGTGCCCCAGAGGGATTGAACAGAACAGGTCATCATCAAGTGATCCATCCCCTCTCCCTCATTCCCAGCTTTTGGCAAATAATTGTTCATTGTTCAGGATGGGGAGGGAGGGAGTTGCTAAAAGAGATTTTTGTGGGAAAAGGGGAAGATGGGATTGGAAGAAAAACTCACCAGGTAATTTTATTTTTCCAGACTTCAATCCTGGCATTATTCTTACCATGGTAGGTACACAAACAATTAAGCTTGTTCCAATGGCAGCTGCTTATGAAGTGAAAAGCTAAACATTAAAACAGGTAACTCCGTAGTCTGAGCTGTTTAAATGGATATCAGGCATATTGAGAACCTAAAGATGGTGATAGGTCATAGAAAGACCTAGTAGGTGAGTAATCCCCTTTAAAAAGAGCTTCATGCCCACATCCTTACAAACATGAATGATGGTACTGTACATCTGAGCTTCTCTCTGTGGAAATACTAACACTGAACTGCGTAGAGCGCAGACAAGGTTATTAACTTTGGCAGGAAATGGAAATTTGCCCTTAACATACATATGAAATTGAATTGTCTGTAGCACGAAGCTTTGGAGATTACCCATGCAAAATGAGAAAATGATCTAAATTTAAAATTGTCCCCAGTACAGTGGAAAGTAATTTTTCAGGCTGCCTTTTTTCTTTTTTTTTTACTGGATCGAAATCTGCAGAGATTGGCTCTATTAATTTAGGCTTAAACACAGGACCTGTGTCTTCTTAGAAACGGTTAATGAGATGGAAAGCATACTGTAAGGGGCGAAATGAGATTTTTCTGGAAGTGATGCAGGCCGCTAGCTTCTCTGATACATATTCTTTGAGGATACCCCGAGACCACAGAGCCTTCGGAGGGTGCCTTCTGACTAGCGGGTGTTTAGAAGGGAGGTTCTATCTACTGTGACAGACCTTTTGAATAACGACACCCTGACGACTCCTCAATTATGTATAACGGGCAGGATGAGAGAGGGACAGAGCAAGGCTCCGGGCAAAACCAGCGACATAGCCTTTTAACAGAAGCATTGTTTATGTAGCTGGATGCCTGGTATGAAAGACTCAGAGGCAGAAGAATGCATTTTCCTGACTCTTGAATAGCTTTTTATGTTTCAGACAAGGGCTGCACTCAGAATTAGTGTGTGGTGTGTGCATGCAGGAATTATCTCTTTGTTTACAATGCTTTTCTTGAAAGCAGCTGATTCTCTGTGCAGAGAGAAATAAAGGTCATTCTCAGTCTCTCCCCTTTTCTATGAAGGTCCAGTTTAGTCTACCGCTTCTCTAATTTAGGAGTCACCAACAGGTGTCAGGGGATTGCAAGCACCCTGCCATTACCATATTGCTCGATGGGAGGGCTGTCCCAGACAGATGACAGGCTGGTGGGGGTGTCCTGCTATGGAAAAGGGGGTCCCAGGATGGTTGCGGTTGAGAACAGCTGCTATATTGCAAATATTTTCTTGTCTATCACTAATGCTTATATATTTGTCATTGCTTTTTGGCAGGTGGCCTGTTTAATAAAATAAATTATAATGATACCACCTTATAAGATGCTTTTCAGCAATAGAGCTAAAAGAACTTTACAAAGTTACACTTTGTACACTTCACAATTATTACCATTTGACAGATGGGGAGACTGAGGCGGAGAGGTGCAGTGACACATCCAAAGTCACCTAGTGGCCAGGCAGGGAGATATTAATGTCCCAGTACAGATACGCTGATCAATAAATCTGTTTCATATTTTTTGTCTCCACCATAAGCAGCTGGGATTTTATGTTTTAGAGTTAGAGCAACAAAAGTATATAGTGCCAGGGGAGAGCAATAAAACAGCTGATCCATGCCCTGGGCTTAACCCATTTATTTCTTTGCAGGCATTGCTGTCCTTTACTTGCACCTCTATGATGTGTATGGAGACCCTTCCTACCTCCAGGTAGCAGAGGCGTACGCGAAGAAGAGCTTGAATTGTCTGACAAAGCGCTCCATCACCTTCTTGTGCGGGGATGCTGGACCTTTAGCAGTGGCTGCTGTAGTGTACCACAGACTGCAGGATGAGACGCAGTCGGAAGCCTGCATCACTCGGTAACATTTCAGGGTTTGTTTTTGCCCACCTGTTTCTAAAGTTGTTGCTTTTGGGACGCACGAGCTGGTGTCCAAAACTACTGGGCTTTTCCCCATGTTGAACATCCCTCTCAACCTTGTTAGGGTCTGCTGTAGTGCTCTGTTTGAAGGAGAGTGTTCACTAGCTGGACAGGAAGCATGCAAAAGAATCTTCACATCCTAGAGAAATGGTTGTCATTAAGGACGGAAACCAAGCCCGGGTGACTAACTGGCCCTTTGTTACAGCCTTCTTTTCTGGATGGGAGGGTAGAGTGGCTGTACTATCATTGAGCAGGGATTGCCACAGCACTAGAGCTGGCCAGACAGGCTGGGGGAACTGCATGTGGTTGGTTGGTTTTGTTATTAATGTTTCCATTTTTCAGAGTCTTCAACAAAATTAGATTTTTTGAAAACTTTACACCAGTTCTATAGTTGGTTGAAAGTGGGGAAAATCTTGGAAATATTTAGTCTGGACTTTTCCCCATTATCTTTTTCTTGGGGTGGGGGGTAGAGAGAAGGGGGAGATTTGGAAATTTTTTACCAGCTCCACCCTTACAGTCAAAGGGACATTTTGTCAAGGTGAGGCTTATCTTTTCCATTTTATCTTATGTCTTTTTTCATCTGTATTTTTGTTGTTATTTTTTAAACACAAGCCGCTGTACGCTACCTGAATAGGGCTAGCATGTGATAGAGAAAAAACACTTAGCAGAGGAGCAGATTTCAATTGTAAGCTTTCAAGGGTATATGATGGAAGGAGTCTTAAAATGATGAAAAATACCTTGGGGCAAACTTTCCATTTAAAGTTGACCAGTAAACAAATCTACCCGATCCTATCAACTGCAGAAACATATGCTGAATTATCTGGTTATGAGGGTCATACAGCACAATTGTTTAAAAATGAAGTGGGGGGGGTGAGGTTCAATTGCGTAAAGGATTTGGAAACCCAGTTTCCATTAATTTTAATAGAGATTGAGATGTTCTTCTTTTTGGTGTGAATTTAGTGCTCATGAAATATGCAGCTTGGACCAGTCTAGAGACAAAAGTCCCTTTTTTTATTCTGGAAATATGTACATGTGATCTTAACAATACTGCATTGGTCAACAACACTGCACCATATTGGTGAAGCTTGCTAATGTGATGTAGATATATTTGCCTACAAAAGGGACATCTGGAAACCATTCTTTCAAACTGTGATGTACAATTGTAGGGGGAATTAAACCCCAAATTGTAACAGATCCCAAACCATGTCCCTTTATTGTAAGTGTCCCTTGCTGCATCAGTTTTGTGGCAGAGCAGAAATTTAGATTAATTCTGCACTGCCATCTAATGGCATCTGGAGGACAAAGCACTGGAAATGGGTCACTTCTGAAAGGCAAGCAGAGAAAAGAAAATGGGGTATTCAAGAAGCAATGGTTAGGTCAAACTCTCCTACTGCCTGCCCCCTGATTGTTCAGAGCAGGCCATAGTATCCTTTAAACAGGAAAAGCTGCTTTCTACAAGAAATATTTCCATTAATCAAAATGCAGAATGGGTTTTCAGTTTATTACTGAGCTCCCGAAGAGTTTGCTGAGATCTGGAGTGGAAAGCTCTTAGCTTCTCCTGTGGAGAAGGATAGCAATCGCTGTGCCTATTTCTCTTTGGTTCCCTGTGCTTTAGAGAGTGCATTCGATCTGTACAAGAGCTGAAGAGGGCCTCTCAGCAGAGCTTTCTCTGCAGTGGAAGACACACAAACTTCTTTTTTTCTGGGCGGCTAGTACTTGCCTAAATGAGTTCATGACCCCAAAATGTGCTTTATCCCCTCGAGAGGCTCCAACACTTCAAGGTGGCCAATTTTCCAACCGCCAGTGAAAACCTGGACTACATTCTTACAGACTGCGTTCCACGGTTTTCCTGCCATCAGGAGATCAGGTGGTTGCTTCTAGAGTAATTGGTGCACAGAATCCTGTCCCACTGCTGCATTTTCCCTTCTTCCAGAAACTGTCACTTTTCAGCTGTTCATAGATTGGTTCAGTATCCGTGGTGTCTAACTGTCAGGAACCTTTACTGCCGTCCCCGTGCTGGAAAATGGCATTCTGGGTACTGTCAGAGCTGCCAGGCGTCTGGCACCTTGTGTGACACACCCATGATTGGCAGCCCTGCCGCTCTTGACCATATTACCTTTGATTCCCCTGTTTACTCTGCGGTTTGGTCCCCCAAATGCTGACAGGAACTGCTCTGCGGGCTTCCTCTCCTCCTCCCCTCCCTTCTCCAGCTGGGGGGAGCAGCTTGCAGCAGCAGTACAGACACCGGCCGCAGGTGCTCCAGACCATCCTTCACCCACCAAACTGCCCCAGGGAGCTGGTCACACGCTCCCCCAAGACCCCTGCCGTGGCATACCATCTACCCACCCCCTCACCCATCCGGTTTCCCCAAGCACCTCCACCCAGTTACAGTCCCGCAGGCTCTGGCATCTCCCCCGCCTCTGCATCAAACCCCAGGCATTCCCACTCCACCTGCCATAGGTATCCCACCCCCTACTACAGCTCCAGCCCAGCTCTTCCAGGCACCCCTTTCCTCCCACACAGCACCCAGGAGACCACACTCCAGCTGCTTCTCCCCAATCCTCCCTGGAAATAGGGTCACCAGGGGATTGTGGGCAGCGGCATGAGGCAGGGAGATCTCCTGCTGCTGCCTGATTTGGGGGGAGTGTGTGGGAGACCGGCTCCTGCCCCCCAGTCCCATCCACATTTGCCTGCACATGCTTGGGAGGCAGGGTGAGAAGTCAGCGACTTGCTCTCACGTGTGGGAAACGTCCTGCGGGGAGCGGTGCAGCACTCGGTTGCCGCCTGTTGTGAGGACCTGGCCCAAATCTGCCTCGAGACCCTCGCTCTCTAAATATCTCTAGTCACATTGAATCCAACACCAAGCAAAGATTTGTCGCTGCAGGGGAGCCAGAACACAGCACCTTCCATCTGATCCCAGGGGATTCAGGACAATTGGCCGTTGCCTCCTTTTAAAAAAGAACGGGCTGCCCAAGAGCAAGCGCTGACACTGTACCTTTGCTGTTCCTGCACGCGGCTGCGACGGGGAGCCCTGCACCAGAGGTTCCTCGGGGCTGCTGTTCTTGCGCCTGTCAGAGCGGCAGCAAGAGGCGCTGAAAGGCGCAGCCTTGAGGAAATGCAGCACCCATGCTGTCATTTTGAAAGTGACTGTGTTTTCCAGGCTGCTGATCTGGGGGAAGGGGAAAAAATACGAGTCAATGCTCTGACAGGGAAGAACTTCTGACCTTGTTGGAAGAGCGGCGAGAGGCAAAAACGGAGGGTAATTTGCATCTGGAGCGACTGGGTTGCAAAGCACCCGAGTGAAGAGTTGTCAGTCGTTGTTAGCGCTTGCGGGAACGCCACCAACTTCTGGTGCAGTCAGGCAATCCATACTCTCACTCCTATGGTAGGTGACTGCACTGAAAGAAGCCAGTGGTTAACCCAGCCTAGATGGATGAAGAGCGAATGGCTGCTTCTTTTGAACCCCATAGAGGCTAGTTATTTCGTAACCACCCCTTTCCCACTCCACTGTGCACTGTTGCCTAAGTGATTCACATTTCTTCCCTCAGCCCCCTCGCCTCCCCTCCTCATTCAGATGACCCCAGCTGTTTTGGAACAGCACAAGAGAGCCATTGGGTTTTCACAGTCAAGACTTCTAAACATAAGGGATGGAGGACCTTCAAAAATGGTCAGCCATGGCTTAGGTCTGCTCCCATTTTGGTAACACTCCCTTTGACGTCTACGGAATTAGAGTGAAACTGTTGCCGATCACTTCTGGAAGCGCCTCTTGGCACAGAAGCTGAATTTCTGAAAGCATGGCTATGGCTGTGATGGGGGAGCTGGGAACGGAGGAGAAGTTTTCCTTGCTTTAAAGGGTCATCCTGCCTTACCCACGCAGTTATCAACTTGGGTTTGACTATCAACGTTATTATCTGGATTCCAGTAATGCCTAGAGTCCCCAATTGACCCATTGCACTAGGTGCTGTACAAATACATAATAACTGACAGCCCCTGCCCTGAAGAGCTGACTGTCTAAATAGACAAGACACAGGCAGGATTATGTCCATTTTACAGATGAGAACTGAGGCACTGAGAGATTCCGTGATTTGCCCAAGGTCACATAGGGTGAGCCTGTGGTGGAACTGGGATCTGCACTCAGATCTGCTGACTCCCAGTCTAGTAGCCTTCAACTGGAGTTACAGTTTGGGGGTGTTTTTGTATAGCTCCATCCCTGCCAATCTACTTCCTCACCTGAATCTTTCTTTCCAGCTTGCTTCAGCTGCACAAACTTGACCCCCGAGCACCTGATGAAATGCTTTATGGGCGCATGGGATACCTCTACGCACTGCTGTTTGTGAACAAGCATTATGGGGAGGAAAAAATCCCTCAAAACTATATTCAACAGGTACCCTGTCATCTCTCCAGTTGCTCTCCAATGTAGGCTGAATTAGCTTCCCGCATCCTACTCGTTTGTCCTCTGTGTTTTGTCGCTTCCCACTCAGCACATCCTTGGAAGGGTTAAAATAGATACCAGTCTAGATAACTCTGGCATGTGTGAAAACATGACATGACACGTGTGAAGGCCACAGCACGGAACCTCCAGCTGTTGTTGCAGGCCCCATTCTTCCAAAGGGATATTGTGCCAAATGTCCTTCCCAGTCCTAGGATTCTGTGCCTAGAGTTGAAGAAGCCCCTGTTCCTCTCCCCCATTCACAAGCTAGGATTTCCACGTGCAGAATAACAAAGGTGCATGACTGTATTTTGCACTGTGGTACCTGCTGCGCTGGCTACTGTCTGCCAGGCTGGAGGGGAGAGATTATACACCTCAAAGCTGTCGTCACTCACGTCTGCTTTCCACCTGCAGGTCTGCGATGCAGTCGTGGCGTCCGGGGAGAGCCTGGCCAAAAGGAGGAACTTCACAGCCAAGAGCCCGTTGATGTATGAGTGGTACCAGGAGTATTACATAGGGGCCGCCCATGGCCTGGCAGGAATTTATTACTACCTTATGCAGGTGAGAGACACCTGGAGAGAAAAGGCCTTCCCAGCTGTTTCACTTGTAATGTCCTCCAGTTAGAATGTGGAACACCTGGGGAGCTTTCTGATTGGCTATTAGTGATGTCACACTGGTGTCAGTCATGGTCAGTTATCCATCAGATGCTCTCTTTTGTTTGGTTTAAATCCTATTTCAAAACGGCTCCAAAACGCTCCAGACTCTGTGTTTCTAGGGGGCTACTACACTTTTGCGGTGGTTAGTCACTCAGGGCTAAATTCATAAAGAAACTTAAGTGTCATCATGCCTAATTTTTAGGTACCTAGAAAATCATGGGGATTCAGAGAGCCTGAGTTTGACATCTTGGCTCCCTATACAGTGACGTTACAAGCTGAATCTGGACTGCATGGGATATAGAAAAGAGCAGCCAAGCATAATGCACCATACGCTTACAGGGAAAGCGTACCAGGGAAGGTACATTGGAGGACATCTGACTCTGTGCAGGTCTTTATCACTGGTGGCTTTAGAGCACAGGTATTGATTTTCAATTTGCACATTAGCAATTTGGGAATGAGATGATTCTTAGCTCAAAATGCTCATTCCAAGGGGCTCAGAGCTGCCAAGTTAAAAGAGAACTCTGTCTATATAGATTTTGGCCAATGCAGTGCAATTAGGGGAGGACATGGAGGATCCACTCCTGCTTTCAATGAGGTCAGTGGTGAAATTGCTCCCTTAGTTTTAAACTAGTTTTTACCCTTGAACCTGTTTACATGATCTGTGTACAACTAAGAATTGAGATCTTCAAGTTGGGCTGGCCTTGCAGCTCACTATGGGCCCGTGGTGCTCTGCCTGGGTAACACTGATCTGCTAGGTCTCGGTGTCTGGGAATCATTCCTGATAGTCATCCTGAGTTTTTCTCTTTGCTTCATTTCACCTCACTAATCCTGATCATATCCTGTAAGCAATTCCTAACCGCTTCAGATTTGTAGGATAGGCTTTTCCTTGCCTCTTAAAATCCAAAGGGATCCCCTTAATTTTCTCCCTGTAATGGGGTTCACTCACCAATGGGGGCGCCCCCTTGTGGCTGAGTCCGGGGATTAGCCCTTGTCGAGTCGAGCACCCCCTTCTGTTGCTCGCCTGCCCCGCAGCCCCTCTCCGGGCCTGGGAGGTGCTCTCTCTTTGTAACTCAGCCCTCCAGCCAGGTAACGATATAGTTTTCCCCTGCTGGTGTATCAAAGTCTCGCCAGACCAGTGGTCCAGATGCCACTTCACCAGTCCTGCACCACTTCCCATTGGCTGGTGGGAAACCTGGGCCACCCAGCAGACAAGGTCTACACAGTCTCAATCCTCACTGCTCCTTCCTTGGAGCTTCTTCCTACTCTGCCTTCTACAGGCTTTCTTCTCCACACCTCCCCAGGGTGAACCCTTCTGTCAGGGACAGGAGCCCAGGTCTTTTGTCCCCTGTCCCCCACCGGGTTTCCCAGAGAGCGACTGCAGACTCCCTCCCTGCAGCCCCCTTCTGCTGCAAACTTCCTGGCTTTATATCTTACCCAGCTTCTCCCTGAGCTGGGCTTTTTCAGCAATTAGTAATTTATCAGTCAAATCTGACTCTCTCTGAGGTGCAGCTTAAAGGTTAATTTGTCCCTTCTGAGCTACTCTAACCCCTTCAGGACTAATATAGGGTGAACACTCCATCACACTCTCCTTGCTGGGGACTGGCTGGGGCACCCTCCAGAGCCAGTCACTGTTGCTGCAGACGAAGAGGCATTAAAGGATGACCAGGTGCACGCCCGCACCCGAGGCATTGAGCAACCTGCCCCCACAGTTCTCCTAGCCTATCTGTAGAGGAGGAAAGATATGAGCCGATGTAGCACAGCTGAAGAAGCTGGAAGGAATCTGTAACACCAAACTCTCCTCTCATCTTTGAAGCATAAATTGTTTATGCCTCTAAAACTAGCACTGCTGGCTGGGGGAGGGAATAGTACAGCACTTCTTTCCCCATTTAACAGCCTCTCTTGTCTGTCTCTTTCAGCCTGGCCTTGGCGTGAGCCAAGTGAAGTTGCATAACACAGTCAAACCCAGTGTGGATTATGTCTGCCAGCTGAAGTTCCCATCAGGCAACTACCCCCCTTGTATTGATGACGCCAGAGACCTGCTTGTCCATTGGTGTCACGGGGCACCTGGCGTGATCTACATGCTCACACAGGCCTATAAGGTACAGGACGTCCTGGGAAATGGTGACAGGAGAGCTTTAATGTGGAACTTGATCCCAGAGCATCCTCTAGCCAGGAGTCCCTGTCAGGCATGTAATATTCTAATGAAATAACCCACCAGCACCTCCATGCATGCACAAACTTACACACCAATCAAAATGCAAATTAGACTTTTAATGAATGATTTCTGAACATGTCCCAGTGTCTTGTCCCAAGTGCAGGATTCTCTCATTGCTTGAGGAGTCAGCCATGTGTTGTATTCTTTCTGTGGCAGGTGACTAATGGTGACAGCTCGTTGTGAGTTCATTTATCACTTTAAAAATCTTTGATAGTAGAAGGCAAAGTCACGGTGCCATTGCTTAAGTAGGAGAGGTCACTCTCGATAGGAGCTAATTAACCAAGTAGGTGGGGGCCTGCTCCACCCCAGCATGGATGCTGAGGGGATAATTGCAGTGAGTGGAATCTCTCTCTTGTCTCCGCAGGTGTTTGCTGACCAGCAGTATCTGAGTGATGCGCTGCAGTGCGCGGAAGTGATTTGGCAGTGGGGATTACTGAAGAAAGGTTATGGGTTGTGCCATGGGACAGCTGGCAATGCTTATGCCTTCCTAATGCTGTACAACCTCACTCAAAACATGAAATACTTGTACAGGGCCTGCAAGGTGAGCATCCGAATGAGCAACAGACACAGAGAGAGACTCCTGCCACCAGGTCATGGAAAGGCTGGATGCTGGCTGGGATAGCTCACCTTTTAAAAAAAGTTATCTGATAGAAAATCATGGGACCATCTTTGGTAAAGGAGAGGAACCAGTCAGGGTAGTGTGGAATGTAACTAACATTCTAGAGCCAGTTACCTTGAAGGATGGTTTGATTCTGCACTCTGCGTGATGGTTCTTTCCTTTGTAATCTAACTTCTAGCCTGGCAGAGATTCAGCTAGCACTAACCAGTTCATTTCACGTAGACCAGGATGGTCCTTAAACAGTCTCTCATTACTGTCCGTCAGACCAACAGTGTGCTGGGCTCCAGTCAACAGCAGTGCCTGGCAACCGCCTGTGTTCTGTTCCATTGTCATGACTAGTTGGGAGATGGAGATCTGGAGGACAGTGGGGTGGGGGGTGGGGGGCGTCTGTATTTTTAACGTCCATGTCACGTCTTCTACAAGGTTTGGATGCTTTGTTCTTCCTTCCTCAGTTTGCAGAGTGGTGTTTGAGTTATGGGGAGCATGGGTGCCGGACTCCAGACACTCCCTTCTCTCTCTTTGAAGGTAATCCCTGTCCAGCATTTTCTACATCATATGTTCTGAATTCTGAGTCTGATCTCACACTGGTGTAAATTGAGAGTGATTGCATTAAAACCCCATAAAATCAGTGTCAGGAGAATCGCACCCACTGTTTTGACCCCCTCTAAATGAGGTTTTAACAGCAGTGGATAATGGCTACAACTGGAATTCCTTGTTCTGTTGCAACCCCAGCTGGGAGAGCTGGAGGTTGGCATAGCACGGAGTCCTCCTGCACTCAGCTCTGGTACGGTTCATAACACTCACTGGAGTAATTCTTTATTGGGGACAGTTTAAACCTACAGTAATTGCAGGCTGGCTGCCTAGACAACCTCTGCACTCAGAGTGCTTACAGTTTTGTGCAGGTCCTTTTCTGTTTCCCTCCAAAGAACAATGAAGAAATGGACAAAAAGCAGCCATAGATCTAGTCCATGATTGGGCAACAGAAAGCGTTCCCAAATGCTGATACCTATGCTGCTCCATAAATCTGCCAGCAGGGGGCACCCTGGGCCAGTTCCACAGCCATCATAGCTCACAGTCACTCCCTGTCAATGGAACTAGGACATAAGGTTGCCAACTTTCTAACTGCGCAAAACCAAACACCCTTGCCCCACCCCTGCCCTGAGGCCCTGCCCCTTCTCCAAGGCTCCACCCCCACTCACTCCATTCCACCCTCCCTCTCTTGCTCGCTCTCCCCCACCCCCGCTCACTCACTCATTTTCACTGCGCTGGGGCAGAAGTGTTGTGGGGGAGCTCCGTCTGGGGGTGCGGGCTCTAGGGTGGAGCCAGGGATAGGGGTTTGGAGTGCAGGAGGGGGCTCCGGGCTGGGACCGAGGGGATCGGAGTGCAGGAGGGTGTTCCGAGCTGGGGCAGGAGGTTGGGGTGAGGACTCCGGGAGGGAGTTTGGGTGTGGGAGGTGGATCAGGGCTGGGGCTGGGGGTCAGGGCACAGGAGGGAGTTCGGGGTGTGGGCTCTAGGCAGCGCTTACCTCAGGTGGCTCCCCGGAAGTGGCGGCATGTCCCTTGGCTCCTAGGTGCAGGGGTGGCCAGGCAGCTCTTCGCGCTGCCTGCGCCCACAGGTGCCGCCCCCGCAGCATGGTTCCCAGCCAATGGGAGCTGTGGAGCTGGAGCTCGGGGCGGAGGCAGCGCGTGGAGGCCCCCTGGCTGTCCCTCTGCCTAGGAGCCGAGGGACATGTTGCCACTTTCATGGAGCCAGGTAGGGAGCCTGTCAGCCCCGCGCCAAACAGACTTTTAATGGCCAGGTCAGCAGCGCTAACCGGAGCTGCCAGGCTCCCTTTTTGGCCAGGCATTCCGATCGAAAACCAGACACATGGCAACTCTACTAGGACAGTTTACACCAGATGAGGATCTAGGGTAAAAATTTCAAAAGCATTGAAAGGCCAGATCTTTAAAGGTATTTCAATGTTTACAACTGCAAATAGGCGCCTAAGGAGATTTACTTGCATCTTATTTGCATCTTAGGCACTTACATACCTTTAAAAATCTGGCTACATCACTTTGGGAAAATGGGTTTAGACTCCTGAGTCACGTCGGTGCTTTTGAAAATGGCCCCTGGCTCCCTGTTTTCCATGATGCACACTCACACTCATTATGATTTACTCTATAATAATACTGACGTGCAATGAGAATCTCCCTGTTATATGCTTTGAGAAATAACAATTTTCATTTTTTCCTTCAGGAATGGCTGGGACAATATATTTTCTTGCTGATCTTCTGGTACCCAAAAAGGCCAAGTTCCCAGCATTTGAGCTATAAAACCCTTCCCAGCTGTTCCCTGCACGAATCCCACTGCACTCCACATCCGTTGGACAAGGAGATAGAGCTTGCTTGAGTCTCTTTTCAAACCCATCTCTTGTAAAGTAAAGGCGTTCTGTTGTTGATGGTTTCAGTTCTTTTCCATATTTAAATTTCTCTAGTGCTCTTTTTGCTTTGTTTAGATTTTAAAAAAACATGATTTTTGTTATTGGTTCCTGAAGATGGGAAATGTACAGTATTTTGTTGGATATGCAAACTCAGAGCTTTGCTTATTTTATGTATCTGAATTCCAGGGAGAAAATTTTTTCTATTGAATGTAACTTTGTCCATTTAACTTTGTCATGAGTAACAGTGAAAGAAGCTTAGAGTATTGTCTTTGGAAAACAAGAAATGAAATCTTATGACTGTTACCTCCTATTGGCACCTAAGTATTCTCTCATCATGGAGGTAGGCAGTTCTAACTGAGCTCCTCCTTGGGCAATTGACTGTGATGGACTGTGGAGACGGAAGGTATTTCTTATGCCATCCTCTTGACAGACTGCAACTGTCACAGCTATCACTGACATGCCAGAGTCCTCTCTGAAACCTCACACCTTTCTGCTTTTATAAGCAGACTGTGTTTCACTCTTTGTGCATTTTGTCAGTGACAAGAATACAGGACATAATCCATAACCTATTGTGCAGATTCACCATATTCTGCTAAATGCTGCAGGAGAAAGCCCTCAGTCACTGAAGTGTCAGTTCAAAAGAGTTAAGTTACTGCCAAGTGTGATCTTTCATGTTCAGTTTTGAAAGCTTTCTGCGGTCTTGACTTAAAATTATATGTAACACTGCAGCTGTTAGCCTGGTGAACCAGGCCTGGAAACAGAAGTTGTGGGAAAAGAAACCTATTTCTTTAAGTTTTGTCAGTATTTAATGTGTTATGTATGTAGGAGCTGTTTGTAGCTTTACAGGCTTCTTAATCCCTCCTACTTCTTTAATCAGCTTCCATGAACCTTAGTAACTTGGCTCGCTTGTTACTACTCATTGTAGCCTAGTACGTGAACAAGAATCCATCTGACCAGTAGCTGGAAAATCTGCCCCAAATTGGTATTGATTGAATACCTTGCCCAGTCAATGGGCAAGATCTTCGTTGGCTGTAAATCGGAATT
This sequence comes from Natator depressus, assembly GCF_965152275.1. Classification (NCBI taxonomy): domain Eukaryota; kingdom Metazoa; phylum Chordata; order Testudines; family Cheloniidae; genus Natator; species Natator depressus. Next base: position 64,553,000 of record NC_134244.1, on the reverse strand, counting down.
AATCCATTGATGGCGCTTCACTCATTTACACCTGCTGAGGACCTGTCCTAGTAAACTCTTGTCCTGCTAATGAAGGTGCTCTGGTAAAGGAGCACTCTCCATTAGCTGCTGGAGTTCCTGAACCTGCTTCATGGCTCTTCCATTGGCCGCTGGAGGTGACCTCTTCTTCCTCACCTTGCCCCAGGCCTGAAGAAGGGTGGAAATGGTTTTGATATTTCAAGGCTGCTGATAGTGAGTAGCTAGAAACACTAATAGAGCCTAAAGACTGCATTTCTCTTAGAAAATAATCTCCAACTCTCTTCCCTGAACTGCCTGAGCAAGCAGCGTAAACTGTATTCTGCACACAGTCCTTTGCCATTGCAGGCAGGGCTATCATTGACTTTCTCACAAAAGGTTTCAGCATTGATTGTGTGGACAGCTAATTGGAAAAATTGGAAACACAGTGGAGCTAATTTGCTGTTCGCTGGGTGTCCCAGTTAAAAGCATCAAGCTCATTTGGACTAGCGAAGACTCTCACTGCAGTGTTTCTCAGCTTTTAACACTGCAGTGAATAACCAAAAAAAAAAAAAAAGTGACCTCCAGGAAGGAGGGTTTGACTAATTGAATAGTTCTGGGGAAGTGCTATAGATGAAGCCTACTGTAAGTTAACTTGCATCTTGCCTGTAGTGACAACTGACTTGAGACCCCTGTCTTGGTTTTTTGGCTTTCTGTTAAACATAATTCCTATTAAAGAAAAAGTTCATGCAGCCTGTTGCCGAGTATTCCAGCAGCATGTATGATTCTCTGCTTGTATGCGTACTACTTGAAAAGAGCTGGCGACATGGGGTGCAACTCTTAGGTTGAAAGCAGTTTAATAAAACCCTGAAACAAACAAGGGGTCGGTCCTTTTTTCTTAATCCTATTCACTGATAATGCCCAATAATTGTATCTTGAGAGGGCAGCGTATGCCAGCAGCTTCTGGGACTCTACTTTGGATGGCGCAGTCAGAAAGACCCAAATGGAACCTGTTTGTAGGATGCTGCCGACGTGGTGTGAATGCCTGCAAAGAGAAGTCCACCTGTGGCTTCAGAGAAGTGTGTGAATTTGTCAGTTTTGCCAGCTAAATCCCATCGCTGTGGCACTCTGGTCACAGCCATCAAACGTTGGCTTTATTGCAAGCCTCTGACTATAGCATTTCCAACACTCTCAATTCTCTCATGTCTCGCTTTCCTTAAAGCCCCAGCTCCCGTAACTGAGAGATCTCAGGTTTCATTTTGAAAAGTTACCAGCCCTCTAGAAAGGTTTGTCAAAAAGCCTGAAAACATGACTGAGTTTGACCTAAGGGCTCAGAAAGCAATAAAAAAGGAAGCCAAAACGTATGTTCTGAATCTCACGGTTTCAACGCTCCTGATTTGCTAGGGGGAGGAGAGGGTGTCTGATTCATTTTTGAACATTTGGGGTTGTCAACACTGTGACCGTAACACCGCTGGTTTGTAGATACAGTACCCACATGGACCTGCGTACTGGTCTCCTATCACTGCCACTGGGGGCCCAATTACAGCTGACAAGAGATTTGCATGGCTGAGCTACAACTCCTCTCTCCCCAGTTTAGTTTGGCTTGCTCCAGTAACCATAAGGCCCTTTGCTGGCTGTTGCTTTTTGCAAACTAAACTGGAGGAAAAAAAGCTGAGTAGTTGGTCCTTTTTCCTTTGTGATAAATAGTGTTTTGGGGCTTTGTTTTGCTTGCCTCTTATCCAGCCTGGCCTTTTCTGTCCTGTTAGTGAAGTGGGAATGGAAATGCTCTCACTCTGTCTCTTGAACATCTTCACCAAATAAAACATGGTTTTATTTTATCCTGAAGACAACTCTCTCATTTCAGCTCTATGTACTCTGTACCCCCTGCGGCTTTCACATAAAGTCCAGGCCTGAACTACTCTTTATTCTGGCAAAACTCCCTTGTAAGCAGCATTAGTCTTTACAGACTGTGTGCACTCTATTAAAGGGACTCCATCCATTTGAATATCCTGTTCCCATTCTAGTTTAAAATAGTGCTGTCGAGTGATTAAAAAAATTAATCACGTGATTAATCACACTGTTAATAATAGAATACCATTTATTTAATTAGTTTTGGATGTTTTCTACATTTTCAAATATATTGATTTCAATTACAACACAGAATACAAAGTGTACAGTGCTCACTTTATATTTATTTTTGATTACAAGTATATGCACTGTAAAAAAGCAGAAATAGTATTTTTCAATTCACCTAATACAAGTACTGTAGTGCAATCTCTTTATCATGAAAGTTGAACTTACAAATGTAGAATTATGTACAAAAAACCTGCATTCAAAAATAAAACTGTGTAAAATTTTAGAGCCTGCAAGTCCACTCAGTCCTACTTATTGTTAAGCCAATCGCTCAGACAAACAAGTTTGTTTACATTTGCAGGAGATAATACTGCTCAGTTCTTGTTTACAATGTCGACTGACAGTGAGAACGGGCGTTTGCATGGCATTGTTGTAGCCAGAATTGCATGATATTTACGGGCCAGATGCACTAAAGAGTCATATATCCCTTCATGCTTCAACCTCCATTCGAGGGGACATGCATTCATGCTGATGACGGGTTCTGCTCGATAAGAATCCAAAGCAGTGCAGACCAACACATGTTCATTTTCATTATCTGAGTCAGATGCCACCAGCACAAGGTTGATTTTCTTTTTTGGTGGTTTGGGTTCTGTAGTTTCCGCATTGGAGTGTTGCTCTTTTAAGACGTCTGAAACCATGCTCTACACCTCGTCCCGCTCAGATTTTGGAAGGCACTTCAGATTCTTAAACCTTGGGTCGAGTGCCGTAGCTATCTTTAGAAATCTCACATAGGTACCTTCTTTGGGTTTTGTGAAATCTGCAGTGAAAGTGTTCTTAAAATGAACAACATGTGTTGGGTCATCATCCGAGACTGCTATAACATGAAATATATGGCAGAGTGTGGGTAAAACAGAGCAGGGGACAGACAAGTCTCCCCCAAGGAGTTTAGTCACAAATTTAATTAACTCATTTAATTTTTTAAATGAGAGTCATCAGCATGGAAGCATGTCCTCTGGAATGGTGGCCGAAGCATGAAGGGGCATATAAATGTTTAGCATATCTGGCATGTAAATACCTTGCAATGCCAGCTACAAAAGTGCCATGCAAATGCCTGTTCTCACTTTCTGTGACATTGTAAATAAGAAGAGGGCAGCATTATTTCCTCTAAATGTAAACAGACTTGTTTGTCTTGGTGATTGGCTGAAGAAGAAGGACTGACTGGACTTGTAGGCTCTGAAGTTTTACATTGTTTTGTTTTTGAGTGCAGTTATGTAACAAAAAAAATCTACATTAGTAAATTGCACTTTCACGAAAAAGAGATTGCACATCAGTACTTGTAAGAGGTGAATTGAAAAATACTGTTTCCTTTGTTTATCATTTTTTCAGTGCAAATATTTGTAATCAAAAATTATATACATTTTGATTTCAGTTACAACACAGAATACAATATATATGAAAATGTAGAAAAACATCCAAAATATTTAATAAATTTCAATTGGTATTCTATTGTTTAACAGTGCAATTCAAATTGTGATTAATCACGATTAATTTTTTTAATCACAATTAATTTTTTTGAGTTAATCGTGTGAGTTAACTGCGATTAATTGACAGCCCTAGTTTAAAGTAATGCTTAAGATACCCCGTCACTGAAAGAAAGGAGAAAACAGACAATATTAGTTAGTTTGGGTGCTTGTCAGTTGCACTTCCTGTCTCATGCAGTACCATGGCATTGCTCGTGCCCTCTTGCAGGGCCTGGGGGAAAAGTGTGAAGCAGGTCTGAGCAAGTTCAGTGGTGGTGGTCCCAGGCCTGTCAAGACTCTTCTAGAGGTTAGCAGGAGACCAGAAAAAAAGTGTGTGTATGTGTGCTGGGCAATGGGGGGTGTTTAAAAGATTTTTTTTCTGTTTTCTCTACAAGCTACTCGAGGAGCGTGCTGTCAGATACACAAACTTCAACAAGTTAGTTTACAAACCAATCAAGTGGAATGTCCCATTCAGAAAACGCAACTGGTTTTCACTTGGCCTCCATCCTAACTTAACTTGGGTTCAACTTATATGTTTGACCAATGCTGGTAACATGAAAAATGCATGTAATATTGTTAGCCATGAACCATCCTCAGTTGTCCAGTCCCCCATCAAGAGCCAACTCTAACTAGCTCTGAAGAGCTGACAGTCTGTGCTGCTGTTAGAAAGCAGCAAGCACAATTATGAAAGAGGTGAAATAAAGACAGAGGGGGTGTCTCGGGGAGGGACAGACCTGCTATTGCTGCTCATGGCCAACTAGTTTCTGCATTATATTAACTTTTCAGAGGCACATAAATAACCATCTGCACTGACAATAAGCCAGGCATTAATGTTCTAGCACCACATGAATAAGTGTTAGAGAAATGTTTGTGAGGCATCATATCTTTATGCAGTCAAAGGGACAGCTCCTTTGATAAACTAGTTTATAAACCAGCATCACAATCGTGTAATAGATTTTAGGTGATGGAGCTTGACTCTCTCTGAAAACACTTAAGACTAATGTGGTCCACAGCAGACTTTGTGCTAAATTTTGTACAATCGTATTGATATATTTGCCAATATGAATTACTTATTACATGCACAAAAGCTATGTTTAAAGGACATAAAGATTGTAGAGTCAAACACTCAAACGTTAGGAAATGCCTATGCATCCTTAATTCAGCCCCCTTTGTGTATGCATTATGACACAGTCTTCAATTACATGGTCACAAACTATTTTTCCCATAGGACCCCTGCCTCATTCAGTGCACAGGATGGAAGGTGCTCCCGGAATAAGCAGCGATTTGATATTTTGTTTTCTCATTGTTCAACGTATGACATCAGGTCTTATTTACTGCTTACTATTCAAACCCTGCTCTGAAGACAGAATTATTAATCTCCTGATGGCCATTTCCATGGTGCACAATCACTACAGTATCTTAGGGCTTCACAGACATTAATGTATTTAACTTCAGAACACCCCCATGAGATGAGTGGGTGGTATTCTCCCTGCTGCGCAGATGGGTAACTGAGACAGAGAGAGTAAGGTCAAAAGTGTGTCCACTAGTTTTGGGTGCCCAGCTGAGATGCTCAAGTCCTGATTTCACAGAGCACTGAGTATTATCTAGCTCTGTATATGTTCTACTCCTGTGGGAATTCTGAGCCACTGTGCAGGCACAGAATTAACGTCCCCCGCACAATAATTGATTCTGACAGGGAGGTGAAGGGAAGCTGCAATTATACCTTTTGCCCACCAGGGGCAGATGTGGTGCCAGAAGAGAGGACAGCTGCAGAGAGGGAGAGAGCGGAGGCTGCCTTCCTCATAGCTCCCTGCTCATGGGGTCAGGTGAGGAGGCATGGGATATGGGGGGGTGGGTGCACAGGGAGGGAGGGGCACATGGGGCTGCTGGGGGGAGTCACACAGACTGGGGTCCAGAAGGGCTAATGGTGGCCGACCTAACAAGTCTCTATTTATCATGTAGAAACTGAGATTTTTCAAAGGCTATACCTTGGCCAAATGTGAGTGGTTTTTCACAGGAACAACAAACGGAATATCCCTGACACCACAGCAACTACCCTGCCAAATTAAATCCCTACTCCAATGCATGGGGGTGCTAGACCTTCACAACAACAGGTTGCAAGAGGTTTGTATTTAGCATGAACAAAACAACATCCCCCACCCCACCCCCCAATTAATTTTCTGACATGCCAAACTATTTTAGCTGAAGCTTTCCAAACAAAGAAAAGGAGTACTTGTGGCACCTTAGAAACTAACAAATTTATTTGAGCATAAGATTTCGTGAGCTACAGCTCACTTCATCGGATGCATGCAGTGGAAAATACAGTGGGGAGATTTATATACATAGAGAACATGAAACAATGGGTGTTACCATACACACTGTAACGAGAGTGATCACTTTAGAGACTGTCCAGTTTGACCAATGTACATGGCACTACGGTGTTAATAAGCGATGGTCACAAAAACACCACCCTATACCAGAAACCTACTGACCGCTATTCCTACCTACATGCCTCCAGCTTTCATCCAGACCACACCACACGATCCATTGTCTACAGCCACACTCTTCGATACAACCGCATTTGCTCCAACCCCTCAGAAAGAGACAAACACCTACAAGATCTCTATCAAGCATTCTTACAACTACAATACCCACCTGCTGAAGTGAAGAAACAGATTGACAGAGCCAGAAGAGTACCCAGAAGTTACCTATTACATGACGGGCCCAACAAAGAAAATAACAAAACGCCACTAGCCATCACCTTCAGCCCCCAACTAAAACCTCTCCAACGCATCATCAAGGATCTACAACCTATCCTGAAGGACGACCCATCGCTCTCACAGATCTTGGGAGACAGGCCAGTCCTTGCTTACAGACAGCCCCCCAACCTGAAGCAAATACTCACCAGCAACCACACACCACACAACAGAACCACTAACCCAGGAACCTATCCTTGCAACAAAGCCCGTTGCCAACTGTGCCCACATATCTATTCAGGGGACACCATCATAGGGCCTAATCACATCAGCCACACCATCAGAGGCTCGTTCACCTGCACATATACCAATGTGATATATGCCATCATGTGTCAGCAATGCCCCTCTGCCATGTACATTGGTCAAACTGGACAGTCTCTACGTAAAAGAATAAATGGACACAAATCAGACGTCAAGAATTATGACATTCAAAAACCAGTCGGAGAACACTTCAGTCTCTTTGGTCACTAGATTACAGACCTAAAAGTAGCAATTCTTCAACAAAAAAACTTCAAAAACAGACTCCAATAAGAGACTGCTGAATTGGAATTAATTTGCAAACTAGATACAATTAACTTAGGCTTGAATAAAGACTGGGAGTGGATGAGTCATTACACAAAGTAAAACTATTTCCCCAGGTTTATCCCCCCCCACACACACACACACACACTGTTCCTCACACGTTCTTGTCAACTGCTGGAAATGGCCCACCTTGATTATCACTGTAAAAGGTTCCCCCCCTCCCCGCTCTCCTGCTGGTAATAGCTCACCTTACCTGATCACTCTCGTTACAGCGTGTATGGTAACACCCATTGTTTCAGGTTCTCTATGTATATAAATCTCCCCATTGTATTTTCCACTGCATGCATCTGATGAAGTGGGCTGTAGCTCACGAAAGCTTATGCTCAAATAAATTTTTTAGTCTGTAAGGTGCCACAAGTCCTCCTTTTCTTTTTGCGGATACAGACTAACATGGCTGCTACTCTGAAACCTTTCCAAACAAAGGTGAACCTGCGGCAGTCACCCAGCACGGAAAATTTCAGCCCAAATAGTTAAAGTTTGACAAAGGAAACTGAAAACAAGGTTTTATACTGGGAAATGCCATGAAATCTTAGAACTAGACAAGGATACCAGCTTTAGCCATAATATACATGAGGGGTTAAAGCCCGAACTAAAGTCAATGGGAGTTTTGTCATTGACGTCAGGGGGATCATGGTTTCATCCCCAGTGCTGAAAGTGCCCTGTTGAGCTGCTAGAATTGTGCAGCCCACCCTCTTGGAGAAGCCTTATTAAAAATAGCTGCATGTATTTTATTTGCCTTTGTTTTTTGTGTTCATATTTCTATTGTGCTGCATATTTGTCTACAGCAGTAGCTTAAAAATCTAGAAGTGTTATTTTTTTAAAGATACAAGGTCTCCCTTTCTTACCACAGTCTTAGCATATAAGGTGAGACTGGAAATTGATGCAGGTCAGTATTCTGCCAAAGAGCCAAACTTCGAAAGACATTTTAACCTTGGTTTTATTTCACAAGTCGGCACACACTGGGCATGCAGTTATGAGGCTTTTTACAAGGCATGGGTGCTAAGGCCTCAAGCCTGTATATTGTTCTTAAAATGCAGAGGAGAACGGATAATTGTTTGTTTTGCTCTGCAAACACATACACCCCTTGTACATGGGGGTATCTCACAGGCAAAAAGGCATATTTTCATGGAAGGCATGTTAAAATATTGGCAGGGGTGATTATAGAAGAGGGAAGTTTTCCCTCCAGTAGATGGCAATAGAGTTCAATTGTTTTATTGCTATGATGAAGCACAAGGACAATGACAGGTTTCTGAGTAGCAGCGGTGTTAGTCTGTATCCGCAAAAAGAAAAGGAGTACTTGTGGCACCTTAGAGACTGGCGGTATGTCTACACTATGAAATTAGGTCGAATTTATAGGAGTTGGTTTTTTAGAAGTCGTTTTTATATAGTCGATTGTGTGTGTCCCCACACAAAATTCTCTGAGTGCATTAAGTGCATTAACTCGGCGGAGTGCTTCCACAGTACTGAGGCTAGCATCGACTTCTGGAGTGTTGCACTGTGGGTAGCTATCCCACAGTTCCCGCAGTCTCCGCTGCCCATTGGAATTCTGGGTTGAGATCCCAATGCCTGATAGGGCTAAAACATTGTTGCGGATGGTTCTGGGTACATGTCATCAGGCCCTCCCACCCTCTGTGAAAGCAACGGCAGACAATCATTTTGCACCTTTTTTCCTGAGTTACCTGTGCAGACGCCATACCACGCCAAGCATGGAGCCCGCTCAGCTCACTGTCACCGTATGTCTCCTGGGTGCTGGCAGACGTGGTACTGCATTGCGACACAGCAGCAGCAACCCATTGCCTTGTGGCAGCAGATGGTACAATAGCCCTGAAAACCATCCTCATCGTGTCCGAGGTGCTCCTGGCCACCTCGGTAAGGTCGGTCAGGAGCGCCTGGGCAGACATGGGCGCAGGGACTAAATTAGGAGTGACTCAACCAGGTCATTCTCTCTAGTCCTGCAGGCAGTCCTATTGTACCATCTTATGGTGAGCAGGCAGGAGATGTGGATGGCTTGCAGTCCTACTGCACCGTCTGCTGCCAGCCAAAGACGTAAAAGATAGATGGAGTGGATCAAAACAAGAAATAGACCAGACTTGTTTTGTATTCATTTGCTCCCCTTTCCCTCCCTCCATCCCTCCATGAAATCAACGGCCGACAATCGTTTTGGTGAGGTCTGTCAGGACCACCTTGAAAACTTTAATGGAGATTCAGTCCTGCCTGAAATACCAGAGGGAGGGATAGCTTAGTGGGTAGAGCATTGGCCTGCTAAACCCAGGATTTTGAGTTCAATCCTTGAGGGGGCCATTCTGTGTGACAGCTGTTTTTGTTTCTCCTTGATGTAAAGCCATCCCCTTTGTTCATTTTAATTCCCGGTAAGCCAACCCTGTAAGCAGAGTCGTCAGTCGCCCCTCCCTCCGTCAGAGCAACAGCAGACAATCATTCCGCACCTTTTTTCTGTGCAGACGCCATACTACGGCAAGCCTGGAGCCCGCTCAGATCACTTTGGCAATTAGGAACACATTAAACACCACGCGCATTATCCAGCAGTATATGCAGCACCAGAACCTGGCAAAGCGAAACTGGGCGAGTAGGCGACGTCAGCATGGTGATGAGAGTGATGAGGACATGGACACAGACTTCCCTCAAAGCACAGACCCTGGCAATGCAAACATCATGGTGCTAATGAGACAGGTTCATGCGGCGGAACGACAATTCTGGGCCCGGGAAACAAGCAGACTGGTAGGACTGCATAGTGTTGCAGGTCTGGGACGATTCCCAGTGGCTGCGAAACTTTTGCATGCATAAGGGCACTTTCATGGAACTTTGTGACTTGCTTTCCCCTGCCCTGAAGCGCATGAATACCAAGATGAGAGCAGCCCTCACAGTTGAGAAGCGAGTGGCAATAGCCCTGTGGAAGCTTGCAATGCCAGACAGCTACCGGTCAGTTGGGAATCAATTTGGAGTGGGCAAATCTACTGTGGGAGCTGCTGTGATGCAAGTAGCCAATGCAATCAAAGATCTGCTGATATCAAGGGTAGTGACCCTGGGAAATGTGCAGGTCACAGTGGATGGCTTTGCTGCAATGGGATTCCCTAACTGTGGTGGGGCCATAGATGGAAGCCATATCCCTATCTTGGCACCGGAGCACCAAGCCGGCGAGGACATAAACCGCAAGGGGTACTTTTCAATAGTGCTGCAAGCACTGGTGGATCACAAGGGACATTTCACCAACATCAACGTGGGATGGCCGGGAAAGGTACATGACGCTCGCATCTTCAGGAACTCTGGCCTGTTTCAAAAGCTGCAGGAAGGGACTTTATTCCCAGACCAGAAAATAACCATTGGGGATGTTGAAATGCCTATAGTTATCCTTGGGGACCCAGCCTACCCCTTAACGCCATGGCTCATGAAGCCGTACACAGGCAGCCTGGACAGTAGTCAGGAGCTCTTCAACTACAGGCTGACCAAGTGCAGAATGGTGATAGAATGTGCATTTGGGCGTTTAAAAGCACGCTGGCGCAGTTTACTGACTCGGTTAGACTTCAGCGAAACCCATATTCCCATTGTTATTACTGCTTGCTGTGTGCTCCACAATATCTGTGATAGTAAGGGGGAGACGTTTATGGCGGGGTGGGAGGTTGAGGCAAATCGCCTGGCCGCTCGTTACGTGCAGCCAGGCACCAGGGCGGTTAGAAGAGCACAGGAGGGCGTGGTGTGCATCAGAGAATCTCTGAAAACCAGTTTCATGACTGGCCAGGCTATGGTGTGAAAGTTCTATTTGTTTCTCCTTGATGAAACGCCTCCCCTCCCTCCAGTTCACTCTACTTCCCTGTAAGCTAACCACCCTCCCCTCCTCCCTTCGATCACCGCTTGCAGAGGCAATAAAGTCATTGTTGCTTCACATTCATGCATTCTTTATTAATTCATCACACAAATAGGAGGATAACTGCCAAGGTAGCCCGGGAGGGGTGGTGGAGGAGAGAAGCGCCAGGAGGGGTGGTGGAGGAGGGAAGGACAAGGCCACACAGCACATTAAAAGTTTAAAACTTTAAAACTTATTGAATGCCAGCCTTCTGTTGCTTTGGCAATCCTCTGGGGTGGAGTGCCTGGGTGGCCAGAGGCCCCCCACCGCGTTCTTGGGCGTCTGGGTGAGGAGGCTATGGAAATTGGGGAGGAGGGTGGTTGGTTACACAGGGGCTGTAGCGGCGGTCTGTGCTCCAGCTGCCTTTCCTGCAGCTCAACCATATGCTGGAGCATATTAGTTTGATCCTCCAGCAGCCTCAGCATTGAATCCTGCCTCCTCTCATCACGCTGCTGCCACGTTTCAGCTTCAGCCCGCCACTTACTCTCCTCAGCCCGCCACCTCTCCTCCTGGTCATTTTGTGCTTTCCTGCACTCTGACATTGTCTGCCTCCATGCATTCGTCTGTGCTCTGTCAGTGTGGGAGGACAGCATGAGCTCAGAGAACATTTCATCACGAATGCGGGTTTTTTTTTTTTTTTTTTGCCTTCTAATCTTCACTAGCCTCTGGGAAGGAGAAAATCCTGTGATCCTTGAAACACATGCAGCTGGTGGAGAAAAATAAAGGAACAGTGGTATTTAAAAAGACACATTTTATAGAACAATGGGTACACTCTTTCACGGTAAACCTTGCTGTTAACATTACATACATAGCACATGTGCTTTCGTTCCAAGGTCGCATTTTGCCTCCCCCCACCACGTGGCTAGCCCCTCCCCGTGGCTAACAGCGGGGAACATTTCTGTTCAGCCACGGGCAAACAGCCCAGCAGGAACAGGCACCTCTGAATGTCCCCTTAAGAAAAGCACCCTATTTCAACCAGGTGACCATGAATGATATCTCACTCTCCTGAGGATAACACAGAGAGATAAAGAACGGATGTTGTTTGAACGCCAGAAAACATATACTGCAATGCTTTGTTGTACAATGATTCCTGAGTACGTGCTCCTGGCCTGGAGTGGTAAAGTGTCCTATCATGGTGGATGGAATAAGGCTGCCCTCCCCAGAAACCTTTTGAAAAGGCTTTGGGAGTACATCCAGGAGAGCCGCAAATGCCAGGGCAAATTAATCATTAAACATGCTTGCTTTTAAACCATGTATACTATTTTAAAAGGTACGCTCACCAGAGGTCCCTTCTCCGCCTGGCAGGTCCGGGAGGCAGGCTTGGGTGGGTTTGGGGGGTACCGGCTCCAGGTCCAGGCTGAGAAACAGTTCCTGGCTGTCGGGAAAACTGGTTTCTCTGCTTGCTTGCTGTGAGCTATCTACAACTTCATCATCATCATCTTCCTCGTCCCCAAAACCTGCTTCCATGTTGCCTCCATCTCCATTGAAGGAGTCAAACAACACGGCTGGGGTAGTGGTGGCTGAACCCCCTAAAATGGCATGCAGCTCATCATAGAAGCGGCATGTTTGGGGCTCTGACCCGGAGTGGCCGTTCGCCTCTCTGGTTTTCTGGTAGGCTTGCCTCAGCTCCTTACGTTTCACGCGGCACTGCTTCGGGTCCCTGTTATGGCCTCTGTCCTTCATACCCTGGGAGATTTTGCCAAATGTTTTGGCATTTCGAAAACTGGAATGGAGTTCTGATAGCACCAATTCCTCTCCCCATACAGCGATCAGATCCTGTACCTCCCGTTCGGTCCATGCTGGAGCTCTTTTGTGATTCTGGGACTCCATCATGGTCACCTCTGCTGATGAGCTCTGCACACACCTGCAGCTCGCCACGCTGGCCAAACAGGAAATGAAATTCAAAAGTTCGCAGGCCTTTTCCTGTCTACCTGGCCAGCGCATCTGAGTTGAGAGTGCTGTCCAGAGCGGTCACAATGGAGCATTCTGGGATAGCTCCCAGAGGCCAATACTGTCTAATTGCATCTACGGTACCCCAAATTCAACCCGGCAAGGCCGATTTCAGCGCTAATCCCCTTGTCGGGGGTGGAGTAAGGAAATCGATTTTAAGAGCCCTTTAAGTCAAAAGAAAGGGCTTCGTCGTGTGGACGGGTGCAGGGTTAAATCAATTTAACACTGCTAAATTTGACCTCAACTCCTAGTGTAGACCAGGGCTAACAAATTTATTAGAGCATAAGCTTTCATGAGCTACAGCATCCGATGAAGTGAGCTGTAGCTCACGAAAGCTTATGCTCTAATAAATTTGTTAATCTCTAAGGTGCCACATGTACTCCTTTTCTTTTCACCAGGACAACGTTTGCTATTTTGGTTTGCAAATTTCACAATTAAAATTAAAGAACTTGCCAAGTGCATTTGGCTTTTTTGCTGCACAAAATACCCTGTGGCACTGGAAATAATGTTTGTGCATGTGTGAATTCTGTAGGAAGTGCTGCTATCACTAATAACCCCCAGGGAAAATCAGCTGTGGTGTAAGCGGGTCTGGTGCCACTGACTTCAATGGGAGTTTTACCTCCCCCCAATGAGGTTGAATGAATCCCACTAACTGAAACAATGGATCGCCACAAACCAATTTATACATTGTTTGGGTCAGTCCTAAGCAGGAAACATGGCAACACAGATTGGTGACACATGGATATAAACATTTTGCTGGGGAGAAATAGTGTCTATTACATGGCTTAGAATTTTCATTTCTCTAGTCTGTTCCACCCAGGAACGTCCAGACCATTTACAAATATTTAATGAAGCATCACACCATGGTTTGCAGAGGGATAGATGGCATGATACAGCTAGCAGTATAACCTATGAGTTTTAAATCCTAGTTTCTTTTAACCACTATATACCACTCTCTTCTGTTTTGATAACACTAATCAAATTTGCTCTAACTCTGCCCCCTAGCAGCTGTCACATTGAAAAGAAAATTCAAAGAAACTAATTTAACAGATTAGATCTACAAAGGCAAAGGCCCAGTATTAAATTGTGCAAAAATAAGAAGAGTTGGGTTCTCTTTAAATCTTGAAACAGGATTGGTGCCTGCTGTCTTAAACTGGCAAGAACAATTGCTAACATGCGTGCAAGATTTCTCCTGTGCTGCTGTGAACATCCTGCATCCCAAATCCCTGAATTCTTCCAATTGTTCCAACAAAGGATGAAAACAGGCAACCTTGACAATACTCCTTTGAAAATGTCTGTACTTCCTAGAGAAAGACTGTTCCCATCTTAATCTTGCTCTCCCTCATCCCCTGCCTTTGCACACACAAGATGGGAATGGAAGTTCTGTTGGGAAAACATACCCTAAGAGGGGGAATAGTGAAGAATGTAATTACTTTGTTATTCTGGGAACATAATATGCCAATTACTACATTTAATGAGGAATTCTGATGGCACAGTTTAGCCTCTGGTTACCATCCTTTACTTTTTAAAATTCCTTTTACTGCTCCTTCAACACTGATTTCAGAAACACTGAGTTCTGCTTTCTTTAAACTGATTACAACCCTTAAAACATTAAGGGCAGAGAACTAAAACCAATAGCACCAACTGAAGAAATAGATAAGAGAGCACTCAAAGCTGTCTAGTTGAAAGGGCCTAGATCAGAGGTGGGCAAACAACGGCCCGCAGACCACATCCAGCCCGCGGGACCGTCCTGCCTGGCCCTTGAGCTCCCAGCCGGGGTGGCTAGCCCCCAGCCCCTCCCCTTCTGTCCCCCGCAGCCTCAGCTCACTGTGCTCCCAGCGCTCTGGGCGGCGTGGCTGGCTCCGGCCGGGCAGCACGGCTGCCAGACATGCTGCTCTGTGCGGCATGGTAAGGTTGGATAAGGGGCTGGGGGTCCCAGGTGGCAGTCAGGGGACAGGGAGCAGGGGGCAGTTGGATGAGGTAGAGGTTCTGGAGCGGGGTGTCAGGGGATGGGGAACAGGGGGGTTGGGGTCCCGGGGAGCCTGTCGGGGGCGGGGGTGTGGATAGGGGTTGGGGCAGTCAGGGGACAGAGAGCAAGGGGAGTTGGATAGGGGGTGGGGTCCCGGGAGGGGGCGGTCAGGGGACAAGGAGCAGGGGCGGGTTGGACTGGTGAGGGGTTCAGAGGGGGGCAGTCAGGGGGTGGGAAGTGGGAGGGGGCAGATATGGTTAGGGTTTGGGGAGGCACAGCCTTCCCTACCCGGCCTACCATACAGTTTTGGAACCCCAATATGGCCCTCAGGCCAAAAAGTTTGCCCACCCCAGCCTAGATAACTAGAGTAAATGTTCTTTCCTGTGTTACTAATTTGATGTTATTGAAGTCTACTGTTGTCTTCCCACGGATGTTGTGTAAGGCCCCAATTCTGTATCAGGATCCACTGATATAGTTAGACCTCTGCTTCATGCAGTTGCATTCCCTTCATTGAGGCTCTGAAGCAGTCAGTACCACAAGATCCCAATGGAGAACTGGGGTCTTTGCCGTCACAGTTACCTCTGAGAGTATAGGAGAGTTGAGAAGTACAATGGTGACTGGCATTATCAGTGAGAAGAAACACGTTACCAGGGAACACAAGAATTGGAGGAGCAGCACTAACTAGGCCTGACTCCACTTTCATTTTCACCAGTGTAAATCCTTGGACTTCAGAGGAGTTAATCCTGATTTAGGCTCTGATTCAGCAGGGTACTCAGCTTTCATCAAAATCTCTCTGTCACGTACACCCACACCCACACAATATTCTATTCGTATCATGTGACTCCCAGAGTCGTGGCCCTATGCACATGCCTATATACCTTTACTTTAATCCAGTCCTGATTTCAGACACCGTTATTTTCTGTTGAATCAATCTGCAAATTTAACCCTGGGTGAGTGAGTCTGCTCAATCTATAGTGACATCTGCAAGCCAAGCTGATGTAGAACTCCAAACACTGTAACTGGACAACTGGAGTGCACAAGGGGCCTGATTCTCCACTGCCTGGCACCTGGTGTAATTACTTACACCTCTACTTAGGCAGGGGGTTCCAGGTGGCAGTCAGGGGACAGGGAGCAGGGGGCGGTTGGATGAGGTGGAGGTTCTGGGGTGGGGTGTCAGGGGAGGGGGAACAGGGGGGTTGGTGCAAGCTGATGCAAAGTTACTGGAGCTACTCTGATTTACGCAGGCTGAGCATCTGGCCCAGTGAGTGCTAAGTCCAGTATTGCCAACCCCAAGAGTTCGGCTACCATGGGAATGGCTTAAAAATCGTGAGTTCTTGAAAATAAATGCGCTTTGGGGTTCTTTTTTATTTGACTTCTAGTTTCTGGGACTCACAGGTTCACATTTTCAAGATTTTCTCCTCAACCAATAGGTATGGAAACATTTTTTTTTTTAAGTACAAGGAAAGAAAGCCGAGATTCTTGCAAAATCATATGACTCCAGGAGCTGGGGATTTGAGAAGAATACTATCACAAGATGCACAATAAAGCCAGAAGAGTGGACAGCACTGAAAGTGGTTGTAAAACAGAACGGTAGTGTTGTTGTCCCTACTTTGCTTGGGTATTATACTCTCTTATACTCCCAGAGATAACAAGATGGGAGAATTGACTTCAATGAATTCATGAGCAGAGCCCTGATAGGCATTGATAGTTATTAATGGTTTCAAATGGGTCTGTGACATGATTTTCCTTTATTAGATTATTATGGGATAAGGAATTGAGTTAATCAGTCACCCCAAGAGGATCCAAATCTAGCTCTGCCATTGGCTCTGGGTAGATTGAGGTTCCTAGAACTGCCAGGAAAAATAGGTATATTATCCAATGGCTATGGGGTAGCCCAGGTGTAAGGAGTTGCAGGGCTTAGTCCACTTCCTAATGGACATCACAGAAAACTATTGTCACAGTGAGCATCCATGTTAGTAACCTCAGCAAAGAGGCCAAAGATTCAAACAAGGAAACAGAGCCTGAATGGCTTCTTTGGGCCAGGGGTTGTCTCTCCAGAGGAGATACAGGCCCATCGAGTGGGATGATCCGGGGGAAGCTTGAACAGCTATTCCCTCTGCTGTTGCTGATCAGTAAGCAGGGATTCAGTTTGTCGAGCCAATGCCTTTCATAAGTGTGCCATTGACATGTGACAATTGCTGAGCAGCTGGCTGTGCGCTCTGTAAGTGCGGCAAGTATTGTAGGAGTTACAAACAGCCTGGGAACTCTGAAAAGGGACCTGGGAACTCTTGGCAATCCTGCTGCCCATGTTGACTGTAAGATTCACTAAACAATGTTCCCATGTCTCATGAAGCCGTGGTCTCTAAGATATGCAGAGAGCCACTTCCAGGTGAGATGAGCTTCTCACTGTTCCTGCTGACCTGACTGGGGGAAAGCTTGGTGGCTTACCTGCTAGCTATTGCCTACTACAGACCATAGTCTGTCTTTGAGTCTTAGCTGCAGTAATATACACAATGCACATGGACTGAGTCCAGTCACCAGACAGGCGCCTCCACTAACTGGCTAAATCTGCTGAAGTGTCTGACCATGAGGTGACCGGCACCATACCTAGCAAGGACAGGATTAGCTCCCACTTGCTACTGCCAAAGGGGAGGCAAACGTGAGATACGCTGAAAGCCATTTCCAGTTGAGACAAGCTCAGCCCTGCTGCGGCCACCTTAGCTAAAGGGAGGTTCCTTTTTGGGTTAGGTGGTGGGGCTTGTGCCTTTAAAACACATAGGGGTCCCCACCTGAGCCTTGGCTAAGGCAACTGTCTTATACAGACAAACAACAAGTCAGATGCATACACCGAGCATGGCCATACAGCTCTATGTAACCACCAAACACGGCTAGTGTCTAGCAATTAGTTGGCAGATACAACATACTCCTTGGGTACTAGAGAAACCTCAGATAAATTAACCGGGTGACAAAGGGTGATTCAGTGTGTTGCCAAGATAGCAGCAGCATTTCCAGAAACTGAGAAAGGATGATCTTGTGGTTATGGCACTAGAATGAGCCTCAGGCAATCTGGGTGCTATAATACCCCACTTTGCTACAGGCTTCCTGAGTAACTTCGAGCAAGCCATTTCATCTCCATGTGCTTTACTTCTCTATTTGTAAAATGGGGAGAGTTAGTTATATTTCCTCTCTCTACTTAGATTGTTCACTCTTCGAGGTAGGGCCTGCCTCATAGTACGTGTTTGTACTGCTCCTAGCACAGTGGCTCCCTGATCTCAGTTAGAGTCCCTAGGCACGGCTGTATTACAAATAATTAGGCTTGGACGGATTAGATTTTTAATGGCAAATATAGATAAATGTTGATTTCACTGTACAGACACAAACTAACTAAAAATATTTCCATCAATAAGCAAAATTTACACCGAGGCCAAGTAGGGAAAATGGGGCTTGAGAACTTATTAGAGTTTGATTTAAGGCTATTTACTTTGTACACTTTGACATAGGATTTTGACAATTTGTGTTTTAATGGTTGTAAAGCTTCAACTTTTTGAGTCTCAATATCTACAGTCATTAAATAATTACTGTCCAACGGGCACCACTGTCTGACCCCCTATGATATCCCACAACTCTGAAAATGTAAAATGGATAAAAATAAAAGAAATGCTTAAAAACAAACATTGATGCATGTTGAAATTATTTTTTAAAAAAACTGAATTCTGCCAAGCCTCCAAATAATAATGTTCCAGATACACAGTACCATTTTATCAGCTAGTCAGTGTTTCCACCATTGCCCTTCTCCATCGCAGCCTAGAGAATAGCCACATAACCTCTCTTACATGGTCTGGGTTAAGGTTCCAAATGCATGAGAGTAAAACAATAACTGGGGCTCCTTGGAAGGAAGGTTGCGAGACAATGCCTTGTTAACTGCTTCTGACCTTAGTAGTGAGATTTTATCGGACAAGCAAATAAAAGCAGGGCAGAAGGAAACAGCACTGATTTAAAGCGGATGGCCAATGTCCGTTATTCAGAGCAAGGAGTATTCAGAAAGGTGCAGAAGCTGTGACGACCACAAATGGAATCCTGCCTGGAGCCCACTTTACGGAGACAGGGGACCATTCCTAGGGAGAGGCGGAGTCTCAGTTTAGGACGTTAAATCAATTAACTGGTACTAGACACCGTCTATTTTGCTAGAGTCCTTAGTTTTAGAAGCTCCAGTGTGAAACC
The DNA here is from genome assembly GCF_965152275.1 of Natator depressus. Lineage (NCBI taxonomy): Eukaryota > Metazoa > Chordata > Testudines > Cheloniidae > Natator > Natator depressus. The sequence continues at coordinate 64,534,076 of NC_134244.1, read as the reverse complement.
TTCTCTGGCCTTTGCAGTCCCACATATAATCTCTCTACTTATCTGTATGATTTAGGAGATAAGAGTTGTAGCAAAAAGATGAGCTGCCTTCCCCCACGTAAAGCTCCAAATCTTGGTATACTCTCAATATGAACTCCAAGGGCCTGATTTTCCATTGCCCTGAAGTCTGTGTAGCAATTCACACTACAGTGCTGCAGGTGCCATACGCTGCCAGGTTACCCTGGTACTGTTTTGCACTCCCTTTGCATCAGAGTACATGACTACACATAGTCAGGTCAGTAGAAAAATCAGGCCCCTAATTTTCACGGATGGATTAACATCGGACATGGCCCAGATTAAATCAGGGACTGAGCCTTACTTGTATATTTCCTGGGATGTTGGAGTTGTGAAAATATGGAGGCCCTTTAGAAGTGCATGACCTCCAAAAGTACTTATGTATATCAATGGGAGTGCAATCACAAGATCTGGAAGCCTCAGCTCGGGGGAGGCTTAGACCACCTTTCCCAGTCTATTCAGTTCTGCCTTAGTCCACCACAGCCAATCCGCACCCCTTAACGCTGAGAAAGCCTACAAAAAGGGCAGAATGTTCACAGTTACCTGCATGCATGAAAACAGATTTTCAACAAAATTCTCCATGTTCTGCCCTGTGTAAAATGTAACCGCTTTCTCTAGCAAAAATAACGGAGATGGTTTAAACAAAAAAGCAAACATATCTGCAAGCCACGCTTCCTTCACAGCAGCTACTAGAGAAACTGCAGGCTGACCAGTTGTTTGTAAGGAATTTCATTGCCGAGCAGACTCCACTCAGACACAAGTCATCCCCGGATGTCCCTGGAGCCAAAGGCTTGGGGGGTGGAGAGTGGACTGCAAAGAGCAAGAGTTTCTAGAAGACCCAGACAGATCCATGTGGGAGGGTGGAAAAGTTTCTCCCTAATAAGGTTTAAAATTAAGAATAAGGTAAAGGCACAATCCGGGGCTGCAGCTGCCTTTGGAAAAGCCCAGCAGCCCCTAGTGCCTGTCCCTTGAAGGGACAGGACAAAGCCTGAAGGCTGAGTGACATCAGAAGCTGATTCTCCATTCCGCTGCCCCCGGTGAGATCATTCTGGGAGCGCTTGACACCCACTGGGCACCGGTGTGAAGGACTGCATAAGGCGCAAGGGAATGTGGCCTGCCAGGATGGGCAGGAGTGCAATTAACACCAATGTGTATCTAATTAAAAGCCCAGTGCACCAGAGCTGACAGAAAGGGACAGTGGAAGATATCCTAGCAATACATTGTACCTAAACTAGAATAAAAGGTGTTGGGGTATTTTTTTTTGCTTTTTAAAGCCCTTGTGTGGACAGGGCATGTTGTATTTAACCTCTGAGGGCTGTCTGAGGTAATTGCTTACAGGAGCCTAGGGTCCGCCTTAACCAATTAACACAGAGGTGGGCAAAGTATGGCCCACGGGCCACATCTGGCCTGCGGAACCGTCCAGCCCCTCCCCCGCTGTCCCCCCTCCTCCGCAGCCTCAGATCGCTGTGCCGCCAGCGCTCTGGGCAGCGCAGCTACCAGTCCTGCTGCTCTGAGCGGCATGGTAAGGGGGCGGGGAGAGGGGGGTTAGATAAGGGGCAGGGAGTCCCGGGGGGCAGTCAGGAGACAGGGAGCAGGGGATGGTTGGATGGGGTAGAGCTTCTGGAGGGGGTGGTCAGGGGATGGGGAACAGGGAGGGTTGGATAGGCATGGGATTCCCGTGGGGCTGTCGGGGTGGCGGTGTGGATAGGGGTCCGGCCAGTCAGGGGGGGTTGGATAGGGGGTGGGGTACCGGGTGGGGGGTCTGGGGAGGGGGCGGTCAGGGGACAAGGAGCAGCGGGGGCAGTCATGGGATGGGGGTTCTGAAGGGGGTAGTCATGGGACGGGAAGTGGGAGGGGGCGGATAGGGGGCGGGGGCCAGGCTGTTTGGGGAGGCACAGCCTTCCCTACCCGGCCCTACGTACAGTTTCAGAACTCTGATGTGGCCCTCAGGCCAAAAAGTTTGCCCAACCCTGAATTAACATGTATTAAAATACAACCTACTCTGTCTATAGAAAGGTTTTTAAATGTTACCTGACATGGTGTCACAGAACACCTTTGATCCTAGTTTAGACCCCAGAATAGATGGGAATCATAACGCCTGCTTCTCCTGCTTCTCCACTTCTCCAATCATCTCTAGCGGTGCAAAATTTTGACTCACTTTGCTCTCGTGCGAATGACTGCAGAAGGCAGCATAGGTTCAGGACTGTACACTATTACAGTTGAGCTTCATCACTAGGGCCCTACCAAATTCACAATCCATTTTGGTCAATTTCATGGTCATAGCATTTTAAAAAATCGTTAATTTCATGATTTTAGCTATGTAAATCTGAAGGTTCATGGGGTTGTAACTGTAGGGGTCCTGACCCACAAAGGAGTTGTGGGGGTTGTCACAAGGTTACTGTACGGAGCTTGCGGTACTTCGACTCTTACTTCTGGGCTGCTGCTGGCGGCGGCGCTGCCTTCAGAGCTGGGCAGCTGGAGAGCAGCGGCTGCTGGCCGGGAACCCTGCTCTGAAGGCAGAGCTGCTGTCAGCAGCAGCAGAGAAGTCAGGACAGCCTGGTACGGTATTGCCACCTTTACTTCTGCGCTGCGACCTGCAGAGCTGGGCCCTCAGTCCGCAGCCACCACTCTCCGGCCACCCAGCTCCGACGGCAGCGCAGAACTCAGGGTGGCGTGGTACGGTCTTGCCACCATTACTTCTGCGCTGCTACTGATGGGGTGCTGCCTTCAGAGTTGGGCACCTGGCCAACAGCCACCGCTCTCCGGCCACCCAGCTCTGAAGGCAGCTCAGAAGTAAAGGGTGGCAATACCGCGACCGCCCTAAAATAACCTTGTGACCCCCCTGCAACTCCCTTTTGGGTCAGGACCCCCAATTTGAGACACGCTGGTCTCCCCTGTGAAATCTGTATAGGATAGGGTAAAAGCGCACACAAGATCAGATTGCATGGGGGGAGACCAGATTTCACGGTCCGTGACGCATTCTTCATGCCTGTGAATTTGGTAGGGCTGTATTCATCACTGAGGTGGATGGTAGTTGTGTGTAGTGTTGCTGGTTTATGACTCTGTCTATTTAGCTCTCCAACTGCAGCTCATTTAAATTGTAGAAAGTGAAAACAAATCTGGGGGTTGACTTTATCGGCTAATCCCAAAGGTTTCTCATTTAAACCTCTTAAACAAGAATTATTTGTTTGTTTTTCACCCCTTTGTTTCTGAATCTAGCCTGTACCTTGCATTAGCTTTTTTTGGAGGGGAGATGTTCTAGAAAGATTACTTACAGAGCCCAGATTCTCAGCTGGTGTAAAATCAATGGATGTATGCCGATTTACAGCAGTGTAGCATCTGGCCCCTTTGCAACAGCTGAAAGTAGGAGTCAGTGGGAGTTTAATTAACTCTGAGTGGATGATCAAAGTCCAACACTATCTATTAAATCTGGTTGTGTTTGACCTTAACAAGTGTCTTGGTGTATTAATTAAATGCTTCCACTAACTAGGACATGACAGTATTTTACTTTGGGAAAAACGGGCAAATTTTTTACCACTGAAACAATAGGACATATCCCCATTTAGCACCTTCTCCTAGAGGACCACATCTGTGTTCTCTGACAACAATTTGGAAGGTTGGTAGAAGCGCATCCTTCTAAAATATATGGATTTATAATTAGTTTGAGGCTCCTTTGCCTTCTCAAGTTACCAAGATAAGGGAATTCAGGCCTGACCACAGTCTGACTTTAGAACTGATTTAAAACAAGCGATTTTGTGAAAGACCCTACAGTAGCTAGTTTAATTGCCTAGGGAGTGCTAGCCCATTTCACAGCATTGCCTTCCACTAAAAAGGGGAAATATATTACCATACAACTTGCATCATTGCAGTCAGCCAGGGCTGATGCTGTGCAAGTCCATGTAGGAAATCTTGATTAGATTCACTGTCATAGCAAAGGCAGATTGGCTGAGAGAGTGGTAGCAAACCTGTGTGACAGTTTTGGTGGCGGAAGGAATGTGTTTGCATCCAGCATCCTCCCCCGTTAACTGAAGAGCAGAGGGTGGCAGTGTCCCGAACACAGAACTCGTGTTGATTGTTGTCAGAGGTAAAGGAGGGGCAGGAAAATTACATCAAGGATGAGCCCTTCCCAGGATGGCTCAGTTGATTAGCAGAATGGGCCCTTGAGAATGGGCATGCAAGTCCAGTACTGTCTTTCTCTCCCCTGAGGGTAGTATAGCTCAGGTCTGTGGCAAACACCTATGGTCAAAGAGCACCACTGCATTATAGTACAGCTTCATTTTCAACAGCTTCCTTCATGGGTAAAAAACAAAACAAAAACATAGCTGGGTCCTAGATACACCTGGGGAAAAGGCAGGACAAAGACTCTGCCAACATTCCTTCCAGCTCAAAATAGAGCTTGCTTTGACCTCATTCACAACCCTTCTAATTCACAAACACTGGTGCAAGCGCATCTTTGCTCCCGCTAACATTCCCCCAGAGTGAGCTTCTGTGCACATTCCATATAAATGAGCACCCATCCCCGGCACATTTAAAAAACATAGGCAAACAACCCAGAACAAACCCTTCACCCAATCACAATCTCTCAGCTATAAAACAAGTTTCCAATCAGAGAGGGAGGAAGAAGACCTCTCTCTACATAGCAACTTGCTCCATGGGGTCAGGAGTTATCCCCCTTTGCCAAGTCCATCACTAGAAGGAATGCCCCTTAGAAAACCCTGACTGTTGGAATGGTCTGGGTTATGTAGGAGATTAGGCTAGGTGATCACTGTGGTCCCTTCTGGCCTAGGAATCCATGAATGTCCTGCAAGATGAACCTCAAGATGTTTTGCCCAATGGATTTATTTTTATGGGAGGGGCAATCTGGCCAGAGATGGGCAAATGAGAACTGGATCCTGATATAAATGAGCCATCAGTGCAGCTTGTGGATGGCAATGGTGTGATTCTGCTTCTCTTATTGCACTGAAGCTAATGAAGTGGTGGAGAAGGAGCCCGCGATGGTGCAGGAGCCCTGCAGCTATAGAGCAAAGGCAACTATGAAAGTCTTAAGAGGGAAAAATATGAAGCTGGGTAAGGATGCCGTTAACCCCCGCAGTATGTTTCCTCATGGCTCAAGAATTTCCGGCTGGCAGGGTGAACTCTGATTGCATGGCTCTCATGCTAAGGCTGTTTTGCAGTGATTGCAGTTGCCACAATTTTTGCAGTGATCCCAGACTGTAATTGAATCCACCGTTGGTCCATCATCGTCCATAAATCCAGTTGGAGCCGGGCCCGTAAATAGTTCCACTGCAATATGCAACAGCATGCAGAACAGGAACAAATGTTCCACGCAGCGGCTGTTGCTCTAATCAGATTAATTGAGGAGTTGATCATATTTCCAGCATTCGGCTTAGTTTTATTAGAGTCCCGGAGCCCCTTTTCATAAAGCATGCTTTTCCACTGGTGAGGAGCATGCAGTTGTGATGGATTGATTCACCACTTACAGCAGCCTAACAGTGTAGTTTTACAACAATCTGCTATAATCGCTTGGATGATATGTTTTCCTGCTCCCTGAGATTAGTGATACTTGGAAGAAAAAGGTGGTGACAGTTTGTCAACTGTTATGGGTGACAGAAAAACAAGACACTTATACAAAATGAGAGACTGAAGCCTCAAATCAAAGAATAGTCGTTTGGGCCCAGATCCTCAAAGGCAGTGATACTCAGACTGAGGCTCACAAGCCGCAAATGGCTCTTTCGTGTGTCTCCTGCCGCTCTTTGCAGCGCATATTAAAACCAATCTAAGTTATTAGCCAATCAGGAGGCTTTTACTATGTTATTAACCAAATGTAGTTGATAAAATAATAATACTTGGTCAGTCATTTTGATGTGAGAATTTATATATTATACATAAAATAGTAAATGAAACAACGAATTCACACGACTGTGTCTCTTTTCGCTAACGTTGATTGCTAATTTGGCTCCTGAACCACTGAGGTCTGAGTATCACTGCTCAAAGATATTTAGGCACCTAACTTCTGTTTAAATCAATGAGAGTTAGGCACCTAAATACCTTTGAGGATCTGAGCCTAAATTCTGTGATAAGATCACAGCAAAAATCAATATCTGCAATAACAAGTGTCCCCGAGTGCCCTATTACGAATTAAAAGCTAGAGACCTGATTCTGATCCCAGTTACTTCAGTGGAAAACAGGAGTAACTCCACTGAAGTCAGTAGCATTACAGCTGGGTAAAACCAGCGCAAGTGAAAGAAGAATCAACACATATTAAAAACACTGGGTGATTTAATTATTAACCAATCTAAGTTATTAAGCAATCAGGAAAGTTTGGAAATGTCTTCTTCCAGTGAGTTTGGCTCAGCCCTTTACAAGAGGCCAGGCATAAAGGCCAGGTACAGATTTGGAGACAAACATACCCAGGTTTCCAAGCTGAATGGATCAGAGAATTTTGGTCTGGGCCCTGTCTAAAAACAAGGCATTCGATTTCTAGCTTGTATTACAATAGCAAAAATAATATCTTCCCTTGGCTTTCATCAGCAATTAACTGATTCATTCATTCTGATAAATTACTTAGCCTTCTACTGCCATGTCTGTGCACTCAAGTATTGAGTTATTACCTTGTAAAACAGAGGGGCAATAATATTTGCCTTACTTGCAATATCCTTGCATTGTGCCATGAGACATCCGTTAGGGAACAAAGGGAATTCCTAATGATAAGGGGAAAAAGTGGCCAGCTTTCCACTCAGTTCTCCCTGCTCTATAAAACGTTAAAAAGATAGGCCCACTGCTATGACTAGGTCAACTTTGGCTCGCTGCTACTCTGCCCAACCAACCAAGAACTGAATATCTGCAAATTCCAAAAACCAGAATCTGCTTCCTCCCTGCTTCAGTGGGGAAGTAATCTGTTCTGTCCTTTTTGCTACTGCAGATCACCCTCTACCTCATCTTTGGTGCGCTAGTGGGTGGTCTGTTGTTGGAGCAGATCAAATGTTCCTCCCTCTAGCCATCCTCTCAGTGCCCCCCACACAGGAGGGGAAGTAACAGCCTGGCAGTGCTTGCTCTTGCTCCCTCGTGCAAGCTCTGGAGATCCAGGTAGCCCACAGAGGGAAGTAAGAAAGCTCTGTGTGGCCAGGCTCAAAATTGAGCCTTTAATTTGCACAGTCCCAATGTCTGAATTCTCTCCTAGTTGTGAGAGAGTAGTAAAAGCCACTTGGCAGCATGCTAAGGTAAACCAGGTGAAACCCAGAAAATCACACATGTGCTAAGTATGATTAGCTATTATTTAGATGGTAACAATGCCCACCTTGTGCTAAGTGCTTCCCAAACACAGCTGGTGCCATGAAGAACATACAATCTACTGATTTGGGGTGGGCAGTCAGCCTTTTAAAAGGAGAAATGACTCTGAAACTCTGCAGCAAGTAAAACATTAGGGAGAGTGATAGCTCAGTGGTTTGTGCATTGGCCTGCTAAACCCAGGGATGTGAGTTCAATCCTTGAGGGAGTCATTTAGAGATCTGGGGCAAAAATTGGGGATTGGTCCTGCTTTGAGCAGGGGGTTGGACTAGATGACCTCTTGAGGTCCCTTCCAACCCTGATATTCTATGATCATTTGCCTGCATGGAAACTGAATTGTAATAAATACACTCTATTTATTGGCTGGACTGCAGTGGAGGTATTAAAGCCGCAAGATCTTGTTGGCCATCCAACCCAGCCCCGGGCCAGATGCCCCGGGAGACGTGCACACTTTTCTTCAGATCCAACGAAATCACTAGAAGGAAGTAACGATTAGGTATGAATACAAAGCTTGGTGCCCAATGTATGTGGGTCCTCAAGCATCCCAGGCAGGAGATAAGATAATAGAGAGAGGAAAATCAGATTGGTAGTTGCAGGGCCTCTGGCTAGGCAAAAAGCTACAGCAAACAGAATGTGAAAAAAGAAGAAATAAGCCACGTGCCCGCAATCCCCTTGGATCCTGAAACAGAGAGTTAGCAAGTATGCTCTGAATTGTGATCCAGTGCCGTCTAAGCGAATGAACGTGAACCTCCTAAATTGTAACCCTGGATCTGCCACTGACTCCCTATGTGGCCATGAGCAAGTCTCCCTATGTGTTACTGTGGGAACTGCAATATTTCCCTACCTCTCTTGCTGGGCTATTAGCAATAACAAATATTTATGGTAGCATTCAAAGCCCCAAATTGGGATCAGGGCCCCATTGTGCTGGGTGCTAAACAGACATAAAATACAGATAATCCCTGCCCCTCAAGGCTTAGAATCTGCGAGGTCTCATTAATTAGTTCCTGTTAGTTCAGTGTCTGATCACAGACAGTGATAACACCACCCAGTGCTAAGTACCACAACTGCCTCTGCATGTTTTTTCACATTATCCCCTTCGTCTTGAACTCCCTCCCTTGTCATGCCTGCCCCCAGGTCTTTTTGCCTCTATCATCTCCATATTCTTGCTTTCCATTGCTTCTTGTCTTAAGCCCTGATCATACAATCACATCACACACACAAGTAACTTCACAGGTAAGTAGTTTCATGGACTTCAAATGGAAGCAAAGTTGGTCCAACAGTGGCTGCTTTTGAAAATCCCATCCATAAGAGCAGAGATTTTCAAAAGTGACATAATTTGTGTCCCCTCTACTTTTTGGTGTTCAGCTTCATATACATTAAAGAGGCCTGATTTTCAGTGCATGAGTACTGGACACTTTCTGATAAGTGGGCTCTAGTTGGGTGCTCAAAATCATTTGTGAAGTCCTCGGCCAATAAATAAGAATTACCATCTTCATTACTGATGCAAAGGAGAACAGAGAACCCAGGCAGTTGCTATACTCCAAACTGAAGTGTACAAAGGGGAAAAGCAATCCTAAACCAACAAACGTTCCAGCGACACGTTCCTCCTGACAGATGTCTTCTTATCCTGAGAGCTCTCACCAGTGTTATGTTTGACTGTTCCCTTCATCTGTCTAATTCTAAGCTGCTGCTGCAGAAAGGGCACAGCTCATCTGATCCCAGAGCACAGAGAACAAACAGACTGAGAAAACCGTGGTTCAAAACTATTCTGCCATTTTATGCTTTAATACCCAGACAAGCAGCTTTTGTTGTTTCCTTTGAAGACACCGTACAGTAGGATACTTTTACAGTTAATTACAGAAATGTCAGTTTTAAACTCTTGTGAAATAAAGCAAATCTTCTGCTAAATTAGAGCATATTGGGTGGGGTTTTTTTTAAAGGTACTCTTCAGCATTTATTGCCCTCAGGTAGAGAAGCGAATGCACATGACAGGAAAAGCTTCATACTGCGTATTTAATCTCAATACCCCACAGCAGGGCTGTCAGACTTTACATTTCATCTGTTAAATATCATTAAAATAAAATAATAAAAATAATATAAAAAAAGATTTGGGGAACATTTTGTTTAAAACCTTTCAGTAAGTGGAGATGCAAATTCTATCTCAAAAATAATTGACAAAACCAGATAGATTTTTAAGAGTAAATAAAAATTGGGTTTTTTTAACCTGGAAAAATATGTAGCAGTGAGACATTACTTTATTGGTTATCAAATAAGAACCTGATTCAACAAAACAGCCATTTAAAAAGTGACTTAGGAACTTAAGTCCCACCTGCCAGGTGCAATTTACAGCTTGAGCAGACATACCTGCGCTAGCTCTGATCGACCTAGTGCGCTAAAAATAGCCGTGTAGCTGCTGGGAGTGAGCAGTGGTATGGGCTAGCTACCCTGAGTACGTGTCAAGTGTCTCTGACAGGACCGGACTAGGGCAGCTAGCCCCTCCCATTACTCACACCAACACAGCTTCTTTTTTTAGCATGCTAGCTCAATCAGAGTTAGCACCGGTACGTCTCCTCCGGCCAGAAATGACACATCCACTGTAGCCATACCCAAAGACTCTGAAGTGACTTAGGCACATGAAAAATGGGATCTTAGCCACCTAATGCCTGTTTGTGTCTTTGACAATCCTTGAAGCCTAACTCCCGCTGACTTTTTTAGGCGTGGGGCACCTAACCGCCCTTTGTGCCTCTGAAAATCTATCCCAAGTCACTGAGGTGCTTCTGAAAATTTTACCCTTTGGCCGAGATTTTCAAGGCAGTATATTCATTTAGATGGGAATTGGGCTTCCAAATCCCTTACGAAGCTTTCAAAAGCTCAGCTTTAGTCATGTGCTTAAGGCCTATCTACTTCTATGGGATTTAAACTCTCTTGCCTCAGTGCTTTGGCGAACTGGGGCCTGAACAAACATCTCCCTTTTCACTACATCTTCTTTTTGGTTCCCCTTATGTTCCCTTTGCCCTCTTTTTGAAATAGTGGCCGATTTTCCACTGGGCTAGAAGTCTAAATACTAAGATAGGTGAACTTGAGTGCCTGGTATTACATGAGGATAATGATATACTAGACATCACATAAACTTGGTGGAATGATGACAATCAATGGGACCTGGAACACCAGGGTATAAAATATATAGGAATGACAGCGTAGGTCGCACTGGTGAGGGAGTGGCACTCTATGTGAAAGATGATCCTGGCAATTACAGGCCAGTAAGCCTAACTTCAGTACCAGGCAAAATGGTTGAAACTATAGTAAAGAACAGAATTATTAGACATACAGGTGAACACAGTATGTTGGGAAAGAGTCAACGTAGCTTTTGTAAAGGAAATCATGCCTCACCAATCTATTAGAATTCTTTGAGGGAGTCAACAAACACATGGACAAGGGTGATTCAGTGGATATGGTGGTACTTGGATTACAGAAAGACTTTGAAAAAGGATCTTAAGCAAAGAAAAGAGCTATGGGATAAGAGGGAAGGTCCTCTCATGCATCAGTGAGTGGTTAAAAGATAGGAAACAAAGGGCAACAATAAATGGTCAGTTTTCAGAATGGAGAGTGGTAAATACTAGTGTCCCCCAAGCATCTGTACTGGGACCTGTGCTGTTGAACATATTCAGACAGTCATGGCTAGTCTTCGCCCGCTTTACGCAGCACCATCTATTATCTTCAAGAGAGTGAATCAAACAAAAAACCCACCAAAATATGACTGGAAAATACAGTAGAACCTCAGAGTTACGAACACCTTGGGAATGGAAGTTGTCCATAACTCTGAAATGTTTGTAACTCTGAAAAAAACATCATGGTTGTTCTTTCAAAAGCTTACAACTGAACATTGACTTAACACAGCTTTGAAACTTTGCTTTGCAGAAGAAAAATGCTGCTTTTAACAATCTTAGTTTAAATGAAACAAACACAGAAACAATTTGCTTACACTGTCAAAACTTTTTAAAAAACTTTCCCTTTACTTTTTTAGTAGTTTATGTTTAACACAGTACTGTTCTGTATTTGCTTTCTCTCTCTCTCTCTCTCTCTCTCTCTCTCTGCTAGGGTGACCAGACAGCAAATTTGAAAAATCGGGACCGGGGTAGGGGGGGTAATAGGAGCCTATATACGAAAAAGACCCAAAAATCGGGACTGTCCCTTTAAAATCAGAACATCTGGTCACCCTACTCTCTGCTGCTTCCTGATTGCGTACTTCCAGTTCCAAATGAGATGTACGGCTGACCGGTCAGTTCATAACTCTGGTGTTCATAACTCTGAGGTTCTACTGTATTTTCATAAAGAAAAACACTAAGTTGGGTTCACTATGCTTCATGGGGTTTCATGTTAGTCATTATTTACTAATAGTCAAGCAACTGATGAGTGTTTGTGAAATTGTTTGCCAATTCTGAAAGTTGCCCAATGGGGAATCTGAAACAATACCGTGTGATACAGGTGATCAACAATACAACATGAAAAATGAATAGCCAAAATGCTCTGTTCAATAACCCGTAGGCTGAAAATTATTTGTCCAAACTATTCAGCAAATTTCCACAAACAACAAATACATCATGTGTATGGGGGCAGGAGCAGTAGATGTGATATATCTTGATTCTAGTAAGGGGTTTGACACATTCTCACATGGTAGTCTCATAAGCAAACTAGGGAAATGTGGTCTAGATGAAATTCCTCTAAGGTGGATGCACAACTGGTTAAAAGACCTTAATCAAATAATAGTTATCAATGGTTTGCTGTCAAATTGGGAGGACATATCTAGTGGGATCACACAGATGTCAGTCCTGGATTCAGTACTAGACAATATTTTCACAAATGACTCAGATACTGGAGTGGAGAGTATGCGTATAAAATCTGCAGATTACACCAAATTGGGAGGGGTTGCAAGCACTTTGGAGGACAGGATTAGAATTCAAAATGACTTTGACAGATTGAAGAATTGGTCTGAAATCAACAAGATGAAATTCAATAAAGACAAGTGCAAAGTACTTCACTTAGGAAGGAAAACTCAAGTGCACAACAACAAAATGGGAAATAGCTGGGTAGGTGGTAGTACTGCTGTAAAGCATCTGGGGGATACAGTGGATTACAGTTGCAAAAAAGGCTAATATCATTCTAGGGTGTATGAACAGGAGTGTCAGATGTAAGACGCGGGAGGTAATTGTCCTATGCTACTTAGCACTGCTGAGGCCTCAGCTGCAGTAATGTGTCCAATTTGGGGCACCACATTTTAGGAAAGATGTGGACAAACTGGAGAGCATCCAGAGGACAGCAACAGAAATGATAAAAGGTTTAGAAATCCTGGCCTATGACGAAAGGAGGTTTGTTTAGTCTTGAGGAAAACAGACTGATGGGGAACCTGATAACAAGTCTTCAAATATGTGAAGAGCTGTTATAAAGAAGATGGGTATCAATTATTCTCTGTGTCCACTGAAGATAGGAGACAAAATAATGGGCTCAATCTGCAGCAAGGGAGATTTAGGTTGGGTATTAGGAAAAACTTTCTAACGATAAGGGTAGTTAAATTCTGGAATAGGCTTCTATGGGAGGTTGTGAAATCCCCATCACTGGAGGTTTTTAAAAACAGGTTAGACAAAATACCTGTCGGGGATGGTGTAGGATTACTTGGTCCTGCTTCAACATAGGAGGCTGGACTTGATGACTTCAAGATTCCTTCCAGTCCTAAATTTCTATGATAAATCATGAGCACTAAGTAGCACTATTGATTCCAGCTCTGATATCCTTGATGTAAGCAGAGGAACTACGCATATCTTCTCCCCTGCCTTGTAGATGACATGATACTATAAACTAAGATAATGCCATGGAGATTATGCAGACAGAGTAAGCTTCTCTGGTATGTTTCCCCTGTAGAAGGATGACCTTCATTTGATTTTATTGCATGGTTACCTGGAAAACGTTAGCCTAATTCTGGTACATTGGGCTGACATAGGAATCACAGCTGAAAGCTGAAATAGCAGGCAAATAACAGTAACAAGTAAAAATAATTCAAAATTATGCAAATAGCACTGGATTCCCTCCCTTTTTGGTAAGAGAGCCGAGTGAATACTGCAAATACTCATATGAATTTTTAAACAAGTTCACTTCAGCTTTGTTGAAATCCCTCTGTCTTTGCAGTTCATGAACAGTAGAGCAAATGAGTTTATTGGCAGGTATGTTTGCCAAAAGAGCTCACTTTCAGTGAATATTGCAGAATATTTGCTGAAAGCAAATTATGAATCTGTAATCACAAGAATTTTCTCTGGGCAATGAATTCAATGGCTCATGTGTCCAATCAAAACAGCCTGAATTGCAAATACTGAATAATTGCAATAAACCACTCATGACATATCTACAGGCTAAAAATCATTACTGGGCAAATAAACTTTGACTAGGATAATTCTTAAATAGAAAAAGAGGCACACTTCATTAAATAAGTTATTACTTCTGAATTAATTATTCACCCAGTTCTATAACAGGGTTAGGAATTTTGGGTTTGTTTTGGTGTTGACTTGGAAGAAATTCAGATCTGTTGTGTATTGTCCTGTAACCTTTTTATAATGAAGTTTTCAAAATGATAGAAGCAATGGGAAATACCACTGTGATCTCAAACTCCCCTTTCCATATACATTCACCCAAATTATCTCTCCACACATGCAGGGCAACTGTATTTGTTTTGCTCAGTTCATTAGTCTAAAATTTCACCAGGTAGAAAGCACTTGTCAAAAATACCTGAAACACAATTTAAAAATAAAGGGCAAAATTCACCCCTGTTGTAGCTCTGTTGACTTCAGTGGAGTTGCCCCCAGGATGAATTTGGCCCAAAGTATTTAATAAATAATAATAATAATAATAAATAGACACTTCTGAGCACCCCTTCGGTGGTAGCCATCTTCATACCGAATATCATCAGCCTCTGAAATTGGCAACTTTGGAGCCATAAGACATTGGAAAGCATTTTGTACTTTGGTTTGACAAGCAGAAGAAAAGATTTCAGTGTTGAATATTTAAGCACAAAATGAAGTTCTCGGATTGTGTAATTGGCTTGGCCTATGTCACTTCCTTCAGCATCCCCCCAAAGCCCCCAATCATGGATATAGTGTGGGAAATAGTCACTTTCATTTTAATTATTAAAAACGTTCCACATGACGAAAGCTGCAGCTTGAAATTACCCCTATGCAAAGGGTACAAGAAGAGAGATATATGAAACACTTCATATGATCCCTGACTCTGGAGTCTCTCACCACCCATGCTTTGAAATACTGCCTGATTCACCAAGATGTATGGATCTCTGCTTCAATAGTACTTTCTATCAGAGCAGTTAGATGTCTCTATAACAACCTCTGATCTCATAGGTCATATGAGACACAGAACGATATTCTTAAGCTACATCATGTCACTTGACTCCCTGATTCTAAATAAGGGTCTCAGGGCCTTCTGGCCGTTTAAAGAAAGTTAACAGGTCTTCTTGAAGGAGATGGGAGGAAGTAAAAAAAGAGGGAGGAGGAAAAATATTAAAATATAATGTATTGATACTCCTCCAACAGCAGAACATTGAACTTGCATAAAGCCTTCCATCTGAGGATTTCGAAGTGCTGGATAAATGTTAATTCTCCAAACATACATGTGAAGCACGAGTGTTGTTAAAAACATTTACAAATGGGTAAACTATGCCACAACAAATTAAAGTGGATTGGCCAATGCCACAAAATGAGTCAATGGCACAGCTGGGATCTGAACCCAGTAGTTCTTCCTTCCAGTTTCCTGCCCTAAGCACCAGGTAACACTCCTAGGGCAGGATCCTTTAGTCCCCCAGGACAATGGGGCCCCATTCTTGATCAAGGCTGCAGAGCCTCCACTCCCTATGTCAGTAGTGTGAAAGAGACAGTTCTTTTCCCCTGAGACCTCACTGATTAGGGACAGGCCCTTCTGCCACCAGAGCCCTGGTTGGATAGAGGACTGGGGGGAAATCCCACCCTTGACTTCTTGCTGCCAGCCCACCTCTCATTGGAGAAGAGGAATGATGCTCCAGAGGGGGTGCTCAGTCCTGCCCACATGGGAACAGGCAATTGGTTTCAGGCCATCTGATTGGCTCTGGGCCAGTCAGCTGGCATAGGGACCATGCTGGAAGAAGACCAGGTGGGTTGGTCAGTGAGCCCACACTGCTGCTATTAGCAGGAGCACAGCCTGAACCAGAGACCAGGAGACTGGTCCAGGGGGCAAGCCAGGGGCATAGCCAGACTGGCAGAACAGCTCAGGCTCAATGGCTTGATCAGCACAGTGAACATGAATATAGATATTAGGGACCAGGATTCTCCACGCCAAGCTAGGTAGTCTCGAGGCCTTTACAAACTCATCACTGTTCGCGAATGCTCAAGTGGTATCAGTAGCCAGAAATGCCTTTAACCAGGAAGCTTCCTGTTGGAAGTGGACACCCAAGCACTGCCCCTGCAGGAGAGTGTACCTGGGGCTGAAAGTGCATTCCATGAAGAAGCTTCACATGGTGCAACTTGCAAAAGTCGCTCAGACCCATCTCTTCCATTTACACTCCTCCAATAAATACCCTGTCTATTGGTACCAAATACATACATTCAGAAGATACAAAAAATGTTCTCAAGCACACTGTCACCGTGTTACACAAGGAAGAGGCGGACAATAATGTTAACAGACTAAATCTGTGCTTTATATACATTTGTGTGTACTCAGATGCCATGATAGTGGATGTGTTCAAAATACCCAAATAGACTTTTATTCATTTTTGTTGGGGGTGCTAATTCCAAACACTGTGTATGCCACCTAGACTATTAGAGGGAGCAGCTGAGCTGTGCAGAACACAACAGATAATTTACAAGGGTAGAGCGTTCTGAACAGCAAGGTGTTACAAAGGAGCCTCATGTAGGTATTTTTAGAATATCTTCCCGATGGACCTGCTCCAAAATACCATGAAGTCAATTGAAGCCTTATAAGCAGATGTTTGCTATAACCAGAATGTCAATGCATAGAAATAGCTGAAGAATTCCAACCTCCATCGCCTTGTTCCTGCAAGCAGGTTCTAATTTATGCGAACGACTGTAGCTATAGGCATACTTAAATAAATGATCCAATATAACACCAGGAATCAGGCATACTGCTGGAAAATATGGGGTTCAGGCCGTAACTCACCATGTTGTACTTGGTTATTCCAATATATTCTGAGAGTCCCATATGTGCCACTATACTTAAGCAATGTACATCCTACGTTTGGCAGAACTAGGAGTTTTCACTGGAATAGACGGAGAAAAGTACATTGGCAAAGTCTGAGATATGTATCTCTCAGCGTTGGGTTCGAACAGTCAGTACCACAAGTCACTGGAGAGAAGACTTGCGAAGTGCTGGAGAGGAAACAGGTTTAGATGGTAATGATCCTAGATTACCCCAAAGCTCCATAGACTACAGCGCAGTAGAAAAGGACACATTTCCTGAATTTTTCGAGTCTTCGGGCCAGATCGTCAGCTGGTGTAAATTAGCAGAGCTCCACTGACTTCAAATGACTGGTGATTTATGCCAGCTGAGGGTCTGGCCCTTCCATTCTGAATTGGTTCAAAACCTTTCAGGGTTTTGTTTTGTTTGCTGCGCCATAAGTCACATTGAAACTAGACTATACCGGTATTTGGGGATTCGGTGCTATTTACTTTGCCATCCTTTAATGCCCTTTCCAATTCTGAAGTCATTCTGTTTTGTAGCAGATTATTGAAATGGGACTCGAGAAAGACACAGCTCATTTAAATGAACAGTAATATCATTCTTTCATTACACATTCCAGCAATGAGACAAGAAAGGAGAGGCAGTGAATCTCTGCAGCTGGTGCACAGGTTGTGGGGCATTGATGCTACAAGAATTCTAATTGCCCAAAGTAGCACCAAGGGGATTTTAATATGTACACTGCGAGTGTCTGTGCTGGGAATAGCATCTTGTGTGGTGCTTAATCTTTATATTTAAAACCAAGTAGTGAGAACTATCCCCACCGGCCCTGTCAGCTCACATTTTCCCCTGTAAAGAATCCTGCCTGATGAGAATTGATACATGTGTCTTGCCTTAACTACAGAGCTCGCTGAAGGAGCTATGAACAGGTGCTGGGGGAAGTTGCTGTCACTAATTTTTCTGCCACATTTTACCAGTCACTTGTATTTTGTACTCTTGGTGGGGTTGTTTCCTATAAGCTCTAGTTTGAGCGAGCATAAAAGATATGCTTTCAATCTCCATCAGAGGGATATCAAAAGCCACATAGGAGGGTGGAAAATTAACTGAAAAGCATGTGAACCACTGGATTTCTTTTTCAGAGAGGCCTGAAGATCAGGGGAAGTGGCCTCTTGATTGTTCTGTGAGTGTCAAGAGGCAAATGCAACTTTAGGAGGCTATTTTTTCCCCAGCAGGTCCCTCTCACGAGGGGAAAGAAGCTAAGGTGCAGGAGAGTTCTCAGAGGAAAGTCTCACATGCCTCACTAGTGGTTGCCTGGAGACACTGATATCGCTCTGCGACAGAATTAGAAAGCCTTGAACAGGAGGGCAATAAGCCACAAGTGCAAAGTCAGCCATAGGCTATATGTGGTGCGACAGTTGGTGCCCTTCTTCCGTACTGATGGACACACTGTATGCACTTTTTCTAACACTCCTTAAATCTCTCCTTTGGAATTAAAGCCAGTCCTCTCTCACTTTTGTTTTTCATAAACTCGCAAGGTTGATTTTATTTCTCTTTCCTTGTTTGAAGAATAATTCCTCCTCCCCTTCTCTTTCTGGCACTTTAACCCTTGGGAGTAGACATTGCTAGTTTCCTGCCATGGCTGGAGACCAGCTAGCGGGAAACATATAAGAGTGGATAGAGCTATTGAGCAAATATTCCCTAAAGAACACATACACATTGCCCCCTTCAGTGTATCCAAAATGTTCCTGCTGATGTCGTCTTCATTGCCTGACATTTGGATTGTAACAAACAAGGGTTTTATTTAATAATTAAAGAGACCTCAAATCAGCCAGCTCCATCAATTTCATTTAAAATATTCGCAAAAAGAAAAGGAGTACTTGTGGCACCTTAGAGATTAACAAATTTATCTGAGCATAAGCTTTCGTGAGCTACAGCTCACTTCATCGGAGGCATTCAGTGGAAAATACAGTGGGGAGATTTATATACATAGAGAACATGAAACAATGGGTGTTACCATACACACTGTAACAAGAGTGATCACTTAAGGTGAGCTATTAACAGCGGGGGGTGGGGGGGCACCTTGATTATCACTACAAAAGGTTCCCCACCACCCCCCCGCTCTCCTGCTGGTAATAGCTCACCTTAAGTGAGCACTCTCGTTACAGTGTGTGTGGCAACACCCATTGTTTCATGTTCCCTATGTATACAAATCTCCCCACTGTATTTTCCACTGAATGCCTCCGATGAAGTGAGCTGTAGCTCACGAAAGCTTATGCTCAAATAAATTTGTTAGTCTCTAAGGTGCCACAAGTCCTCCTTTTCTTTTTTCAAATACAGACTAACACGGCTGCTACTCTGAAACCTGTCACTTAAAATATTTTTATTGGATGCGTAACAGAAAAGCATATTCATATGATTTTTCTGGAGAGACCTCTTTGCACTGTTGTCTCCTTTGGTTCTAAGGTTAGTTTACAGTTTGGTACAATTATATGGCTGCAAACAGTTTCACCTTCACCCATTTCCTCTTTTTCACAGACAGAAATCTTATTTGTACCCATAAATTCCCAATATATTTGAATATCTGTTTATCTGTCTGGTACATCCGATTTTTGCTAGCATAAGGGTCGGCTATTTATTGGTTTGGACCTCTCTAAAAGTTATATCCCTTACTTAACCATTATTATAAAAATTGTTAAATCTTTTATTGATAATTCGTAGCAAATTGTTTTTCTCAGCATGACTCCCAAAGTATTATGGGGAAGTCTTCCTCATAGTCAAGCTATAGGCCTTATAAAAATCTGGCTTATAAATCAAACAGGACCATATGATTTCCTTCTCTGAATCTAGGGTTGCCAACTCTGACTGAAGCTATTCTGGGACATTAACAAAAAAGACTAACAAAGTTTTTCAAATCTCAGTTCAAGAGATGAAAGCAAAGGTTTCTCGATCAGTTCTAGTTGTGGCTAAATATACCCACCCATCTCTTCCCACTCTACTGGGGAAGCACTTTGGATTAAAAGAATGTATATGGTTTAAAGAAAGGTCAAGTAACTTCAATTAAGCAATGCCAACCCATGCAAATGCGGAAAATTGCTTATCAAAAGAGCTAGAGATATAGACTCAAGTAAGTTGGAGCCCAAGGCTTTAGAACATCCTTCCAAAGAGATCAGGAAGAGTTCTTCCCTCAATCTCAAGTCTTGCGGTGACACTCTCAGACATACCTCTTTGTCACAGCATTCCCCAAAGCATCAGGGCCAAAGAAAATTGGATTGGCTCACTCAGAAGCAACCGCACCTAGAGCCAGGTGGATCACCTTCTCAGTGCACATTCAAAATGACACCAGAACGGACATCATGGTCAAATTACTGGACTGCATCCAGAATAGGACAGAGAACCATTTTCCACCCACCAACTTGGGCAACTCTCAGTGTGCTTTTAGTTCGTATAAGGCACTTGGATATCAGGGTGATAAGTGCTTGGTAAAAGGCAACAGAAAGAGGGGAAGGCATGAAGATCTAGCAAATGCATTCCAGCCATTTTATTATTTTTAACTGAGAAGGAGAATAATATTATTATACTATACACACAGGCCTAATGTTTATGCTCTACACTTTTCAGGAGCCTTGATTGTAAATCCTGGAGCCTGATCCTGCTCACGCTGAAGTCAGTCGCAAATTCCCCATTAACTACAGTGGGAGCTAGGTGGGCTCCTGGTCTCTCTTCCCCAGACAGTCAGTTGCTCAGGGATAAAGAGCATTTTGTATTGTTCTACAGTGGCCCCTCTGGCTGGAGCTGGGCTCTGAAGGGAGCCCTAGCTAGTCCTTGCTAGCTGGATGGATCAAGTTTTGGGGTAGGAGTGGGGGTGAGCTTAATGGAGGAAAATGTTAGAATCTTCAGAGCTCAGCTGGGGAAAGAGAGGATGCATCCTCTGGGAGGGGAAGAAAGCGCATTAGAGAGCTGAGATAGGCAACCTTCAGTTAGGAGGATGTAGCTTAATATTCTGCAAGTCTTAATATGTGGTGAAAACAGCTCTCTTAAGAGGGCAGACTAAACCTCAGGTGGATGAATTCAAGTAAATATCCAGAACCTGGGGTAAAATTCCTCCCCAAACTCACCTAAGTGGCTTGCAGCAAGCAGGACGGGAAGTGTAAGGAACTCACTGAACACGGTCTAGGAGCTGAACCTGTAAAGCGACAGCTGCCACTAAGAGCAAAAATCTTCAGCTGCTACTGTTGCTTTCCCTCACAAGTGGCCCTTGTCAACCTAGTGCTAGGGAGCAGCGGGAGAAAGAGCACTTTGACACTGGCAACCACATCAGGTTATTCACGGTCAAAAGCAGAAGAGAAGCCTTGTTGCTGTAATACCTGGAAGTGGAGTTGCGTCTGCCACTATTGACTTAAGGGTAGCATGAAACAATGCTGTCAGAGCGTACAGACTCATCGCTCAGCCAAACGTTCGTGAAATGCAGTTCCTAAATGTCTCTCAGACTTTTGCTCCATGACATCGGAGTATCTTTGGTACTGATATAGCCTTCGTTACCAAACTAACTGAGCACCTCTTTAACATGTTTATCCTCACAACACCCAAGGAGGTCACATTATCGTTACCCTACTATTATCCCCACTTTACACATGAGGAACTGAGACACTCAGTGACTTGCCCAGGGTCACTCAAGAAATCTGTGGCAGAGCAAGGACTTCAACCCAGGTCTCCTTAACCACTAGACCACCCTTCCTCTTTATTAGTTATAGCTGTTTATCTTCTTAAGTTCTATCTATAGGATTATTTTGCATGAACTCCTGACTAAAGCTAACTGTTTTTTCGGGGGTGGGGGGGCGCTGAGGAAATATGAAACATCTCTAGATCAATCCTTTTTTCCCACATACACCCTGATCTGTGGAATTGGATTCAAAATGTTACCACTTTTCTTTTTAAATGTGTTTAGTTTTCTTCTCATTTTGTTCTAAAGTCTATGGGCTTGTAGCAGTGCTAGGGCCCTTATGAATATCTGATTGCCATAGACCTCATGGAGTGAATTCTAACAGTCCTAGAAATGTGTGTCCAACTGAGTGGGTGTGTTTCTGTGTTTTAAATTGTTCCCACAGAAACAAGTGATGGTGCCTTGGTTCAGGGCAGTGAGTGGCTTTCACTACAGTTGTGCTTCCACATCAAAGGTAGCTTAGTCATTGGAGACTCTTGCCCTTCGGCATGTTAAGCCGTACAGAAAATCTTACGGTATTATTTTATACTGTGGGGATACACTATGGTGCATACACTAGAAATGCAGACACTGCTTATGTAACCCACTGCTGTGTTACAGGTCCCCCGCTGTGCCCAAGCCACAGAGGATAAGAGCTGTTACAGCCCTTGCCTCCAAACGCCTGACTCTTTAGCTCAAACTTGAGCATCTCATACTTTTAGCTCTGGAGATTGCCAGTTCAATCCTGGGTGTGTCAACCAAAAGGGTGGCCGTCACCCTTACTACACATATGCGTGTGTATAGATGAAGGATCCACGCATCTATATACACGGCTGTTAGTAGTTACAACAAAAGTATTACAGTAGTGCCTGTCAGTATAAACCAAGACCAGGGCTCCACTGTGCCAGCGGCTGCACTTACACCTAGTGAGAGAGAACATAAGAATGGCCACACTAGGTCAGACCAAGGGTCCATCCAGCCCAGTATCCTGTCTTCCGACAGTGACCAATGCCAGGAATTTCAGAAGGAATGCACAGACCAGGCAGTCATCGAGTGATCCATCCCTTGTCCTGTTGTGATAACTGGGCCAAAAAATTTACCCTAACTGTGAGTACAATTATAAAACGCATGTAAAAGTTTACAAGATAACACAATAACCAATAACAACAAATGCTGATGGGAAATACTCAAGTTGCTTTCAACAATGAAGGCTATAAACAGGTGCAACAGAACCAGAGACACACTAAATTAGCCCTCCCCCCCCCCCCCAAAAAAAAAAAAAAAGGCCACGTTGAGCTGATTCAAAAACTATGCTGAAATCACACTTGGTAAAAACAAAAAACAAAAAACCCATCAGAACCAAATTTGGTGTGTTGGATATTAGACCTAATTGGTGGACAAAATAATGAGGAGATGGGCTATTCTACCCATCATTCGCTTTGTGGGTCCTTAAAGGAAGAGACTTCAGAGAGGAGAGTGGAGGGAAATACAGAAGAACAGATGGAGGCTACTGGAGTAAGGTCCATCATTGTCTGCCACCCCCACTGTTTCCTGGAACCCCAAGGCTTCGTCATCCTGATGCTGAGAAATGTCCTGACCAGACCAGGCCTGAGAGAGGGACCCCGATGACATCACCACCTCTACTGGCTCCAGCTCAATTCCAACCACTGCATGGGATGAAATTGGATCAGACCAAGAGCAGCAGCAGCTCCAGCCCATCTCAACTAACTTCTCTTTTCCCCGAAAAGGACAGTTACCACCATCTTTGGTATAATCTAATAGACTGTGAAACAGGGGGAGAAGAGAGGAGGGGTTTCCTTCTAAAACTCTACAGCTAAAGGGAAAGGGAACACGCAATTTTGTTACAATGAAAGCCTTTTTTAACAATTTACATTTCAAAAGCTTTAACTATGTCTCCTTCTTTTCCATATTTTTAATAAAAGGTTAAAAGGATGTTTAATAGTGTGTTTGCTGTGGTGACTGGGTTACGTTAACACCTTGGGCCCATATATTTCATCTAAATACAACATTTTCTGCTCCTAAAAGTTTACAGACTATAATGATAAAGTCAGGAGAGAGGAAGCTTGATCTCCATTTTACAGACGGGGACCTAAGGCACAGACGTGAAGGGCCACACCCTCACCTGGTGTACATCAGCCTAGTTCTATTGACTAAAAGGAACTGATCCAAAAAAGTCACTTGCCCTGGATCACACCAGAGGTCAATGGCAGAGCCAGGAACTGACCCCAGATTTCCTGAGTCCCAGTCTAGTGCCAGCCTTCTTCAGCTCTTTGTTGGTTTTCTTCTTGTTGGTGTTTCTGTAAGTTTATCTTTCTGAAAGTCCAATTTTAAAATAATGCAAGTCCTTGCATGGCTGACAAGACGAGACGAGGAGCTGGAAGGGTTCTGTAAGAGCCTTGGATGATTTCTAATTATAAACACTCTCCAACCTGGAATCCTCAAGGACATAAATAATGGCTCTGTTAATAGCCTTGCACTTATTAGTATAAAACTGCAGGAGTCTGAAGCCTATATCAGCAGGAGTTTTCTAGACAAGAAGAAAAATATTCTACCCTTGAGGTGGCTGCAGGAATTCTAAATCCTATGGACTTGGAGGTGAAGTAATTGAATTAAGCAGAAATGGAAGCCTTTTTGCTCTGCTGCATAAAATATCAGGGATCCAACAAAAACTCAGTTGTCTTCTCCACAGTGAAAGAAACCGGAGAGCATGGGAAGAGGAAAGGTCTCTATGGAGACTGAAGTGTGGAAAGATAAATAGGAGACTTAAGATGGGCAGTTAAATTAGAAGAGAAAACATAAATGCTTCCTTTGATTAATAATCCTTGTGATTATAAATAGGGGAAAAAGCATCAGCAAGGGAAAACATATCATGTAGAGAATCTTCATTTTATCTGAGGCTCAGTTCATCAGCTAAAACATGACATTGGATTAAAGGAAGAGATTTTGAATTTTAGACACAACTTTATCATAGCTTTTTAGGATAAGCAGAAAGAGGCAGAACAGCAGGAGAGCTCTTAGGGGTTGCTCTCTCTGCGGGAGAGACTATGGCTGAAACCATGAGGGTTTTTCCATATACGTCTGCTTTATTTTTAAAACACTCCTTCCCCACCCCCCCCCCCCAGTCTTTGCTTGATCAGGACTTTCTGGCAGAAGAAGGAAGCGGAGGAGGAGTAAAGGAGCCTGTAGGAAGGAGGTCAAGGAGGATGGAAATTGGTGATCTTTCCAACACTTAAATTAAAAATTCCAGCTTGAAACACAATCCTCTCATAGTGACACATAGGCATGGGCGGAGGTGGGGGGGCGGGAGGAATCAGATTTATTACTTCAGGAGAACTGAAATTCTACCAAGAAAGAGTACAAGTCAATCTGTATTTGAATGTCAACAAGCGATCTGGAACTGTCTTTGTCATATTTCTCTCTCCTTTTCATGTATTAAAAAAAAAAATGCAGGGGAGGCTTTTAAAAAAAGGCCACTGAAGTCCCCTGATCTGACGTAGCCCTGACCCTTTATATGCCATTTATAGTCTGAGTGAGAATGACATCCCCCTTACTAGCAAACTGTCCAATCCAGCTGCATGTGTCAAGATTGTATTAGGCACTAAGTGAAATATATATATGACCTTTTAGTGTTTTACACATTGGGTCCTCCTCCAAGGCTCTGGGCTGTAGATCATCTCGACCACTGCTCCTTACCCAGGAATCACTTAAGGGTTTTTTGGGGTCCTTTACTTTTTAAAAACAAACAAAATGGCACCAAAGAAGGACGTTAAGAAAGCTGCACCAGCATCAGCACCGGCACCGGCACCGGCACCGGCACCAGCTCCTGCCCCAGCGCCTGCCCCAGAACCAACTAAACCCAAAGAACCAGTCATTGATCTGAAGAGCATCAAGGTAAATGGTTGAACTTGTGTGGTCACTGAAAGAGCTCCCAGAACACAAGCTGGAAAATTTAGCAGATCCCTGCAGTAAACATTTGCATTTGTTTGTGGGTGTGAGACAGCAGTGAAATGAATGAGTAACCGGAATGGATTTTCTGATTTATCTGAGCTTTTTATGTATTTACATTGCTGGAAATATCGAAGGCATGGCACACAATTTAATGCAAAAGCAAAGCCTGGCAAGTTCAAAAAATTTTTAACCTAGTGGCCAGTATAGCTTTTATCTTGTCAACATCAGCCTGGCTCTGAGTTATTGACTATTCGGTGGAGCTGCATGTAAGGAATTTTTAATGGTAAAAGACACACACAATTAGATGCATGAAAACTGAATTAGTAAGACTAGAAACTCCACTCCTTCATTCCCACTGTTTCAAAGTGACTCATTACTTTGCAACTTTCACTCTGAACTCCTTTCCAAATTTTAGGAAGCAGCTGTTGTCTCTTTAGTCCTGGGTGCATTTATTTGACAGCTGCTTTGCTTATCCTCCGTAAAAGATAACTTTGGCAATTCCATCAATTTCCTTTTAGCTTTGCTCCTACAAATATTGATCCTATAGTAAATGAGTTCATGAGGTGGAAAACCTTTAAGGAAAATGTTTCAGTGACTATATTTCTCATCTACATGTTTTTGTTCAGAATTTGCTAGTTGCTCCGAAGTGAAACTAACAAACAGGAAAAGCCTTTCAGAGGTTTTTCTTAGATTTCAGATTAATCTGAATTCACGTTTTCTTTGGCTTTTGCATGCTAATATTAAGCTAAATTGAATGTTGTTGATTCTTTACGTGACACTCTGAAGAGAACTGTCTGCAAGGAGGAATTCTGTATTTGGGAAAGGGGAGATGGAGAAGAGGAAGGAGATAGATCAACCTATATCTCTGAGCAACATTATAAATAGTCATTCCCCACCTACCTGGGAAGCTTCTTGTCAGATTACCAATTTGGGAAACTCTACATAAGAAGTCCTGCCTAATATGGAGAACTGAAGTGTAGAAGATACAGAAACAATTCTGAGAACCCTTCTCATTTTAGCCACAAAACCCCATAATGAATTATGTTTAGGTTAACTCCACACATACAGCTTGGTGTTTCCCTGACATTTGACTATTCAGACACTTTCAATTTGTTTATTGAAATCTTTTAAGTTTTCTTTAATTTTCACAGCCTGACCTTAAATGTTAAGTCAATATTTTATTTAAAACAATAAAAAAGTTCGAGGATAAAATAATACACACCTACTACATTCCTCAAAATATTGAGTCTGAGTTGATCAATGAAACAAAAATTGAAAGCCTTTTTAAAATACTCAGAATGGTCAGAATAGAAGATGCGAATATAGACCCACCATCTTTGGCAATATTTTCTAAAACTAGATTAAACCTTTCACTTTACCAACATCCAGTTATGAGGAGGAACGTGGGATGGATTTTCTACTAAATTATCTAAGTTGGTTTGATGGCTGCATGTGTCCAGTTCATTAGGAGAAAATAGAATTTTCCACCCCAGCGATCTTAGCTAAACTATCTTTGCATAAGTAGGCAATAGTGCATTGCCATATAAAACATGGAAGCTGCACTCTCAGGCACTACAGCAGTTCAGCATGATCCCGTTCTTCACTCAGACAGCTCTGTATTAACACTGGAGATAAATAGTTATTGGTAACAAAGCCAGGGCTCTGTGTTTTGTCTGATTGGTATTGGTAACATAGCATGGCTCATTTGTATTCGGTGTAGTAATGTTTTAGAATAAAAGAATTCTATCTTTCCTCCTGGATAAAAAAAATCCTGACTGCTTATAAAAAGAGACCCTCCTCCTTTTTAAAATAAAAAGACTAATAAGGCAGCATGTATGAGGTAGGTACGTATTATTATTCCCATTTTACAAATGTGGAAACTGAGTCAGAGATGTTAGGTGGCTTTCATAAAGCCACAGAATGAATATGTGACAAAAATAGATATGGATTTAATGTATTTCTTGCCCCAGTTCTGTGCTCTGACCAATAGACTCCACTTCTACAAGTGTCTCCCTCTTTTTCTTCCCCTCTAGCCAAGTACTTATGACTCCTATCACCAAAGAACTTCTCAATCATTAGTGTATTTAACTTCTCAACAACCTCACAGAGGCAGGGAAATATTTCCCTATAACTGAGGCATAGAGAGCTTGACTTGGCCAGGGTGACAAGAAGTTTGTAGCAGAGACAGGAATTAAAAACAGGTCTTTTGAGTCAGTCTAGTGCCTTAATCACAAGAACATTCAGCCTCCTTCTAGTTCAACAGGGGAAATGTCAGGAAAAGTGTGGCACCCTTGTCGTTCAAGCTGCTATAATTAAGAATTCCCACCCAGACTCTTAACAGGAGTTGATGAACAACCTGAGCTTCCTACTTTATTGTAAAACTAAGCCCTTAATCAGGAGATACGGCCAAGAAGCAGAAGCTGGCAGATGTTTATTGCTTTAAAAATGCATCAGATACAGTAAGTATTATTTTAAAATGATTCGGGACAAGATTTTCAAAATCTGACTAGTGACTTTTGGGCACCTTATCTGAGACCTCAAAGTGGCTTGGCTTTCAGAAAGTGCTGAGCACCCACCCTCTAAAAACCAGCCCCCTTTAAGATGGCCTAAACTGGACACCTAAAAATTAAGGCACCCAAAAATCCCTTTTGAAAATCTTGGCACACATTTCACCCCATTCCTTAACCTCAGCAGTCCTTTCATCTTACATTAACTCAGTTAAAGACAAATATGTAGCAGCTCATTTGAGCTGTCTGGGGCTGGTGCCAAATTTACTGCTTTCTAGCACCACCTATCGACTATAAAATTGATTAACATTGATGCTGGTCTATATTCCTTAAACTCTGCCCCATTCTTGACTGATAGCAGGTTAGTGTATGATGACTGAGGGGAAAAAGGTTGGGGAAAAAATGGGGGAAATAGGATTAGGAAGATGAGGACATACTTTGTTCCAGCTCAGATGTGTGAGGCTCTATTTGTCCCCATGCAGAGAACAACAAATATTCAGGAGCCCAGTTTCCCCAAACCTTTCAATGATGGAGTTTTATTATAGTTTTTTATTACTACCGCACTTATGATTTTATTATCAGGTGTACAGGTTGATACAGCAAACATAATAGGAATGTATAAACAAAAGCAGAGATACCGAGTGATGCATGCATATGAGAATTACAAGAGTGTGCACAAAAGGAACCAGTAGCGATTAAGGAAAAGAATGTCAAGTTTTGTCAATTCCGTAAGAATACCAGTAACCTTGCAGTCATGGATGTGAAGACAGATGTTCAGTAGTCAATTACTGCAATGGAAGTTAGGAGCCTAAATACTTTTGTGGATCTGGGCCTGGGTGAGTAGAGGTACTTTAGCTGACTCATGCTCTCTCTCAAGAGGAGAATATATACCTTAAAACAGATACAACCAACCAGACATTTGTATCATTTACAGACTGCTTAAATACAAAGAGTAGGCTTCTGCTACATCAAATACTTTCTTTCCTAGCCATTCCAATGAAAACAAAGGCTTGAAGTGTTGTTTAAGATGTGCAGCATAACATTATGCTTTGCTTATGCGTACACTCATGGGCATGGTATTACAGTCTTTGCAGTAGTGGTACTTAAGTTACTTGAAAGGCATTTTGAGCTATCTAAAGTATAACAGGTGCTGGATAAGATCAAATTCTTGTCTTGTATATTATTACACTGCAAAAAAATGGAAAAACTGTACATATTATAGCTAGTCCTCAAGAAAGTGCAGAACTGCCAACATGCTGTTTGATATACCCACTGTGCCCAACTTGGCAACCCTCTCCTATCCAGGACAGATTTTGGCCCTCTTTGCAGGTAGGGGGAGTTCTATTTGTGAAGCCTCACCTTCACCTGCCTTAGTGTTCTGACTTAATTATAATTGTAAATGCCCCTCCAAGAGCGCCTCAGCAATCAGTGAACCACATACTGAACTGGTGCAAACCAGCATAGCTCCCAATGTCAATATTTTTGTATCCAGGTGCTGGAGACAGTGGGCTTGATTATCCATTTTCTGGCACCCTATGTAATCATTTACATTTGTGCAAAGTGAGTGTAAATTGCTACCCTTCTCTACAAGCACTCCCTACATAAGGTTCAAGGCAATGGAGAACTAGTCCCAGGATCAATGTCTCAACAGAAAATAAGGCTCTCTGCTGCTATAGCATTATAAATGACATCTGTTTTGGAAACATGGCCTCCCAAACATGACATTATCAGGACTAGGAGTACTTGTGGCACCTTAGAGACTAACAAATTTATCTGAGCATAAGCTTTCGTGAGCTACAGCTCACTTCATCAGATGCATTCAGTGGAATGAATAAATCTCCCCACTGTATTTTCCGCTGTATGCATCCGATGAAGTGAGCTGTAGCTCACGAAAGCTTATGCTCAAATAAATTTGTTAGTCTCTAAGGTGCCACAAGTACTCCTTTTCTTTTTGTGGATACAGACTAACATGGCTGCTACTCTGACACCTGTCATTATCAGGACTGAAACCCCAGCCTGGTGAGCATTATTAGACTACACATCTTCAAATTTAAAAAAAAAAGTCTCCTAGGTAACTGGTTACTGCATGATGCATAAGAAAACCTGTTGCATGGATGTGAACTGTGAATTTTTTTCTTTTATAGATGACTCTTAAGATGGTATAAAGTAGTTCTCAAATTTTCTTTATCTCTTGTTGCATTCACTACTCAAGCAGGTCGTCTCTGAATGGACGTTGCCAGGGGTATAACAAGAGAGGTAACTGCTAAATGCATTGACAGAAAGCATCTAGGATGGAGAACTTCAGTACATCAACCACTACGTGGTTAGTGTGATCGCAAATGCCAGTGGAGTGAGAGAGTACATTGCAGACTCACTGCCTTTGGTGCTGCAGATTAAGGAACTGGAATGTTAATAATAGTTCAAGATTTCCTTTGCAACTAGTAGATTCTGGACTCTTGGTCCAGGTCCTCAGCAAAGACCCGATCCAATGCCCACTGAAGTCTATGAAAACAAATGCCACGGACTCAGTTGTATATTGGATCAGGCCACTAGTGCCTAGTGCTACTTGCAGGGATTTTTTGGGGGGTGGGAGGGGGATGTTCAAAGGTGACTAAGACACTTTTGAACTCCCCAATCCTATGCTGGCTCCACACCAAACCAGTCCCCTGATATAAGTCTGAGCAAGGGGATGCTGCAGCACATAGGGACCACTGTGGGGCAGGGAAGACTCAGCCATGCCCTTTCCCACACCCACACACCAGGCTATAACTGCTTTATACCCGCTGAGGACTCTCTATGCCAGCTTTAAGTCTGGTTTGTACTAGTAGCCCTGGACAAAGTGGCCTTAATGTGGAGGATAACCTGGACATCAGAATCAAATAGATTCTGAAATCCCGTCATGTGAAAAAAAAGTTCACTGCTGGTGACATGTTGAAGACTACCTAGTTTTGCCAAAACAAAAGTTTGTGTGACAATACTTTTTTTTTTTTTTGGGGGGGGGGGGCGAGTTCAACTCAGATTTTTCATAATTTCATCTGTGCAAGGAGCCTCCCGTAGATGAAACCTGGCTTTACTTGTAGCAAATCTCTCATTCCCATGTTTGCTAGCCTGAAAAACTGTTTGAAAAATAGTTTGTGCCATGATGCACACCTGGCATACTTCAGTGGTGTTTAAAACAAAAGAATAGTACCAATTGTGATCTTCTGAAGGCATTTATCACAATTTTTTTTGCCAGGAATAATGGAAATTAAGGCAAATTACACAACGGGCTAAATTGTCCAAAACTCAGAATAGCCTGTTTTGCTGATAATAGCAATTAAAGCAAAGAAGAAGAAAAAAAATCAATAGTTTGAAACTGTTCCACTCACTGGAACATCATTGTAACACCCTTTGTGAGAGAAGCTAAAAGAATGAGCTGAGCTCACATAAGCTAGTTAGAGGAAGGTTACTTATTTAGCGAATGAGCAGTAAAGAAACAAGTAATCTGTAAGGAGATATGAAATAGCCACAGCTAGAAATTCTCCATCAACTTCCCTGATGTTATATTTGGATCTTACACTAGATCCCAAAGAGCAACTTTCAACTCTCTGGCTCATTACACAGGACAGCTGGCTGGGGAAAGTGAAGATTTTAAAGATTTTCACATCCCAAACGGGGCCAAAAAACAAAAATCTCAAAAGTTTTCACAGACTGAAAATCCGGAGGGGGGGGGGAAATTTGTTTCAAATCTGACTTTAAAAAAAAATCATAGATTCATAGATACTAAGGTCAGAAGGGACCATTATGATCATCTAGTCTGACCTCCTGCCCAATGCAGGCCACAGAATCTCACCCACAACTCCTGCGAAAAACCTCACCTGTGCCTGAGGTATTGAAGTCCTCAAATTATATTCGAATCAGCTTACATTTTGAATTACAAAGCCATTTTGAATGGGAAAGTTGGAATTTTTCATTCTGAAAATGTCAAAACAAACTATGTCAGCTGTTTTTTCAAAATGTTTACAAATCAAGAAATAGATCAAATGTGAACCTTTCCCATAAGTTTCGGTTTCAACAAACCAGCATTTTCTAACACAAATTTTTTTGTCAACAAATTCCCGACCAGCTCTATTACACAGTACTTTAATGTCAAGCAGCAATCGCTCAAGTAACGTTAATATACTAACATGACCACTGGGAGGCATATTAAAACAACGAATCCATTTGAGACTATCACTAGATGTCAACAGCATTGAATTTCCTACTCACATCCTCTAGATTTTCATGCGGTGCCAAATGCAATTAGAAAAGGGACACTTTTACAAATTAGCCCAAATGAATGCTACTTCCCTCTGGAAAGCTAATGGAATCTGTGCAAAATGATACTATCAACGCTGCAGCTGTACCACATTTCACTTGCAGGCATTTTAGGACTGCAAATGAATTAATCAGTTAGCTTCATCCAAAAGTTGCTCCATAAGTGCCAAGTATTATAATATGCAGTGTTGTTGAAGCCGTGTCGGCATTGTAATGTATTTCTGACTTTGCACGCAAAGATTTTAAAAAATAAATTCATCTGTACCTAAGTCCATTAGATTTAAGGATGCATCTGACCTTTTATATTTATAGAGGCAATCCTGATGATATAATTAGATGAATTCATTTTTATTTCCTTCTTTTATTGTATTACCAGGGACTTGTTATAAAACCAGAACCTTTGTTACTTTGGCATTAATCTGCTCCTGAGGTTTATTCCCAAATAAAAGACAGAGAGTTAAATGCATTGGGCCTAATTCTCCTCTCCCTTGAACTGGTGATGAGAAGTAAATGAGAAGTAACTCCACTGAAGTCAACAGAGTTATGCCAGTTTGATACCAGGCTAACTGCGAGGAGAATCAGATCCCTGCTCTTTAGCGAGGCTACTGTGGCTTCAGTAAGGCGTGTAGACTTCTGTGTCTCTGCCAAGTAGGTGCAGTGGAAAGGACAGTTAGTTGCAGTTAGTGTCGAACTTTACTGGTGATCGGTTCTCATGCTGCAGGGCATTAGCAGATTGCCACCTGATGTCCAGTGAAATTTCCCCCCACCCCCGATATATGATGTTGAACAATTAATATATTCTGGGGCTTTAGAACTTCCTCTGAGACATCCAGTATATGGTAAGCCATTGCCAGACACATGGCATTTTGAACTACAATGAGGGACCGCCTATCAAGTCTGTTCTAGTGATTTCAATGTCTCAAGAGTTTTATGAGTTGGTTTCTCCAGACCTTAACACTCCTGGAATCAATGAAATCATGCTGGTGGAAAACCAACGTCACCAGTGGCCCCTGGACTTCATTGTTATTTGTCTTGTATTAGGCCTGGTCTATACTAGAAAATTAGATTTCAGAGGTGTGAAATCCATACCCTTGAGCAGCATAGTTAAGCTGACCAAAGTCCCCATATAGACAGCGTTAAATTGACAGAAGAATTCTTCCACTGACCTAGGTACCGCCTCTTGGGAAGACGGGTTACCTATGCCATCAGGAAAACCCCTCCCGTCAGTGCAGATAGTGTCTACACTAAAGGGCTACAGCAGTGCCTCTGAAGTGTTTCCAGTGTAGACCAGCCCTTAGTTTCTAGCGGCCTCAATCAGGGCTCCTTTGTGCTAGGCACTGTATGTCAATATAACAAAGAGATGGACCCTGCCCCGAAAAGTGGGGGAAACACGGGAGGCGTAGATGAACTTTCCACATACAAAGATCTTAGCCTCATCCTCCAGGGCCTTTCACCTTGTGCAGGCATTTATCCCTGTGAAAAGTGAATGTGAAGCAAGTGCTACCAGATCAAAAATGGTAGTGTTTCTCCCTCACTTTGCACTAGTGTAAATGGCTTTGCAGAGTAGCAGGCCTTGGGGCATCGGGTTCCCTGCTTTCATGCCAATAGTCATTTTTTATTCTTAGGAAGTCAGAAAAAAGCAAACCCTGCAAATATGCTACTTAGCAGCCATTGTGCCTGTAGAGAATATCATAGACCTTAGGGCTGAAAATGGCCTATTGCATTGGTGTAGCTCATCTGTCCACACCCCTTGGCCAGTTCAGGTTTGTTCCTACAGCACTTTGTCCAATCTGGATTTAAAATTATTTAAGTGGTTGGGCTCCCATTGTGCCTTGCTGAGGGTATTTCCCAATCTAACAGACCTCAGTGTTAGGACTTCCCTTTGTTCTTTTTCATGCACTGTAACTCCCTCCTACCCCCTTGGAACACTGCACCAGTGGTTCTTGACCTTTTCTACGCTGCATCCCCCTTTGAACTCCCACTCTCTCAATTTGGGATCTAGTCAGGATCCCACACTGGAGCGGGTGATCACAAACCTCAGGTTGAGAATCCCTGACCTAAACAGTGTCCTTCCCTTTTTTGGTGTTAAAATCCTTCAACTGCATCTAGACAGTTATCTATTCACTTATTATTATTGTTGACTAAAGTGACCACAATTCAGTTTCTTTGATCTCTCCATACATTGCAATCCCTCCAGCCATTCATTATTTTTGTTATTGTTTTCTGAATTTCCCTGCAATGTGAGTATCTTCCCATGGGTCCTGTAGTCATCACGTAGTCTGACAATATAGAAAGAGAGTTACTCATGAAAGTTCTATCAAAAGCCAGAGAACATTTGGCAAACTTTACCAAACATCACTGACAGAATTTGAAACAGGACCACAGAGCATGTTAAATGAAGAGAAATAAACTAAAAATCAATGTTGAATTTGTTTTAATATGTTCTTGCAATATTTTCACGCTGAAGGCCACATTCCATTGCCCTTCCCCAAATGGAGAAGCATCTTACTCCTGGAGCAGTCTGATTAAAGTCAGGGGAATTGACCCTAGCATTACTCAGTATAAGTAAAGATATCAAAATCTGTTTCTAAATCTAAAATATTGCTTAGTTCATTTTAATCTAGAATCTGTAACAATACGGGGAATGTCTCTGGCATACCTATATTTCCCCTTCTGAGCCAAAGCCTATTGAAGTCAGTGAGAGTCTGTTCATTGACTTGAAGGGGCTTTGGATCAGACCCTTATTTCAGACATATATCAATCCATGCAATTCAGCAGCATCCTTCAGAGTCCATCAAAGCCAATCCCGTCGTCAGTTCCGTAAAATGCCTCCCTTATGCCTCCATTGATCTGATTGCAGGATCAATGATTACATGTATATCCATCCCCTCTTCACATAACTCCCAGCCTCTGGAAGTAGAATAGATTGAAAATAAAATGTAATACGAAAATTTATGTCCAAAAATATTTTAGTTTTCATCAAAAATATTTTTGGATGAAGATTTTTAAGCCAGCCATAGATCAGGTCAGAAAATGCAATAACGTTTTCATTAATGTTTTCACTGAAAAAACACTCCATGTTTTCCGTGGCAAAAATCTTTTCAGTGGAACATTTTCCAGCCAACTCTGCTAGGCAGTGAATGGCTAAGATTGGGACCGAAATTTACATTCCATAAGCAGCAACACGCTGCATTGAGACTAGCCGAAGTAACCCACTGAGTAATATTTAGAGCTGGCTGGTAATAATCTTTTAAAAGTTCCCATTCTCTCCCCCCCCCCCCCCCGAAATGCCCCATCCACATTAACCAATCAGAATCTACAGCTAAGCTCTGTTCACAGCATTCTTACTTCTTCTGCCACATCCTCAGCCGGTGTGAATCAGTGTAGCTCCACCTCAGAGATATGCCAGTTTACAACCATTGGGGATCTGACAGCATCTCAATGCATCAGAAAACTGGGCTAAGCGAAAAACATCTGAAGAAGTGGGGTTTTTACCCACGAAAGCTTATGCTCAAATAAATCTGTTAGTCTTTAAGGTGTCATCGGACTCCTAAACAAGAGCATCAGCCCAGTGTACGAGGGCAATCCAACCTCCACACTTGGGATTCACAGAGCTGATTGGCCGTGGGTAGATCATGCAAATGAGCTCCCCACAATCCAAACACTACTACTATCTATCCTGGATACGTCCCTGCCCACCCTCACTGATATAAAATAAATAAATAATATACCATAATAATTCATAACAACACACTTCTCATGTTCAGGAAACTTTTCAGACACAAAGTCACACTCATCATTAATGTAACTAACTCAGTCCCCGGTGAAAAAAGGCAAATACCTTTACCACGTTTTATAGGTGGAGAAGCAGAGGCAGAGAAAGCTCAATGAACCTGCTCAGTGACATACAGCAGGTTAGAGTGAAAGCCAGGATTTGAATTCAGATCATCGGGTCCCATTTGTCCAATAACTTTACCCACAGGCCCTCCCATGAGGTGAAGGGAAAGCTTCAGAGCTAAATTTCCCGGGCTTTTTAGGACAC
Organism: Natator depressus; assembly: GCF_965152275.1. Classification (NCBI taxonomy): domain Eukaryota; kingdom Metazoa; phylum Chordata; order Testudines; family Cheloniidae; genus Natator; species Natator depressus. Next base: position 64,498,000 of record NC_134244.1, on the reverse strand, counting down.
CTCATACCTTGAGTTCGGAGGTGTGGGCTAGTCTTTCCTCTGGTTACTGGATGCAGTCACCAGGGTGACTAGACCTGTGCCACTTACCACTCCTTCCCAGTACACATCTGGGACTTCTCCACTGGCTAGCCTGCCATGAGGTCCTCTCCTCTCCTGTCCATTCTCCATCCCACCATTTACAGGCACTCTACTCAGACCCCCATCCCCATCACTGGGAAAAGTGTGTTAATTCCCCCTGCAGTACAACAAAACCTTCCCGAGCTCCCCTCATTCCCATCACCAGACGACCCTCTCCCCTTGCCCCACAAGGGAACTATACAATTTGCTTTCTGGTGCTCCTCCTGGACAGATGGAGGGATTCCTGCCCCCACTCAGTGGTGGAGGCTCCAATCCATCACTGCTGCCGTGGGTGGGTGGAATCTCACCCGGTTGATTTTTCCCCCTTGTCTTTTCTTTCCTCACACTCTCAAGCATCACACACAGCCGAAGATGTTGGGAGAACCTTCGGCCTGATGTCACCCTTATCTAGCTTTGAAATAAAACTATCAGTTGGGAAATATAATTTTAGGGGTTTAGGGTCACATACCACTTAAAGTTTTCTTCATGCCCAACAGATACCAACGACCCAGAGAAAAATAAACCATCTAGTCTGCCCATTCCCTCCATATTAGTGGGTCAGGCAACATACTATATATGTCCATCACATCCTGTAATGTCATTAGGAAGGAGTTAGTATAGCCATGCAAGCCCCAAACTGGCTTCACTCTGCTGTGCATAAAGAAGTCCTGTGGAACACAGACCTCAACAGAAGCAGAGACTGGGAAATCCGTAGCGCCTCAAAAATGAATTACCCATTGGCATGCAAACCATTAACTTCAATTACAGCCTCAGCAATAGAGAGGGTCTAAACATTCTGACAATTTTTCCATTAAAAATGTTTATTGAGATACTGGGCTCAGTAGGTCAAGTCAATCTTTAAAGGGAAGACAGGACGGATCAGCTAGTCATTCAGAATCAACATTTACATTGTTAACGTCAGAACTAAACCAATAATTGTTCTACAGACCAGCCCTCTTCACATCATAACGGCCATCTGCAGCACCACACTGGCATAAGAAAGGCCTGATCCAAAGCCAGCTGAAGTCAATAGGAGTCTTTCCATAGATTTCAATGGGCTTTGGAACAGGCACCAAGTCTGCTGGCTGGAAAACCTCAGCCAGTTCAAGTACCCACAGCTTCCTGGGGGGTCAAGAATCTGTATGTGAAAATGTAAAACCAGCCAGATGGACAAACACAGAGCTCCTCCCTCTCTGTGGCTGACTTTATAGCCTGTGGAACAAATACGAGCTCCTCAGAAAGAGGAGCCCCAAGTAGGTTGAGAAGGAATATTCCTTCTTTACGTTACAGCTCTAGAAAGTGCTGACAAGATTCAAACCTCACTGAATTTTGTCACTCCCTGCCCCTTTCTGGCCACCTAAAAATAGCCCCAGTAAAATGTCTGTCAAGAAATGGATCTCTCTCTTTGCCCTAAGAAAGCTAAAGAACTCTACAAGGGGAGTGGCCGCTTCATTCTGACACTCGAGCTGGTTGTGATGTCACACCCTTCACATATATAAGAAGAAGAAAAGCGAGGGAGGAAGGACCACTCTCTCAGGGACTCAAGAAGCCCTCGGCCAATTCCTCCAGCCCGTCTGCTCTTCTTCTTTTCCAACCATCTCAATCATGGTGGGTCCACAGGAAAGATAATTCTTAATAGTGAGCCAATCATTTTAATCCGTGTATCTAGCTTCTAGTTTGGGTTAGTTGTAGGAGGAAAGGAGGCCAGAAAAAGCATTTGGTTTGAGGTAGGAAGTCAAGCAAGCAGGAACCTCTAAAGTTTTAGTTTGGCCTTGGGGGAAAAATGAAGCTTAATGGATTCTGCTAGGCTGTCCAGTTGGTCTCGTCTCTTGCACTGGTTAGTGGTAGCAGTGTAGTTCCTATAACTTTACACTGAATAGATACTATTGCAGTAGTCTATGCTAATTTTTTTGTATATGATGCACTCTGATGTGGTTGCAAAGGAACCATATAATAAATTACCACCTTAGGAACAAAGTGCTGATAAACAACTAATTTAAAAACAAGGAGGCTTTAATGTATAGGTTTATTTGTTATCCTAATGTTGAGCTGTTGGTTAAGCAATGATACTTCAAATGATCTTAATGTTGTGTGTCTGTAGTAAAATGATAAATGGCCTGGAAGTACATTAACAACTTCTCTGTTTGTTAAGAGACACTTGATTCATTGCTTAAGCTGCAGCCCTGGTTTAGCCCTAGATATACATTTCAACAGAATCTTTAAATAGTCTTAAGATGCTTTAAAAAAAAAACCCAAAAAAACCCAAGCAGACACTTGCTAATATGACTTGTCATGGCTCAGTTACATTCGGCAGGACACGGATGCTAGAACTCTCCGCTACCTTGTGCTATTTTTTTTCTTCTGTCAATGCATTTTCAACAGTACTAGTTCTCTTTTTCTCTCTCTTTTTTCCCTCCCAACTGCAGTCCTTCAGTGCTGACCAGGTTGCCGGTAAGTAGAACAGGAATTTAACTGCTGTAGTACTGAGGTAATAGACTACCAAATACTAGACATTCCCTAGTCTAACCAGAACTTTCTCCATTGCTAGCCCTGTTGGTATTCGAGCTACTCCTGAGAATTGGACAAATAAGCTCATTTTTTGGATCTTTGAAAGATGATTCATGGAGGTAGTTGGATGCTTTAAAATCCAACAGGTCCCCCGCCCCCTTTTTTTAAAAGCTATTTTTGTGATTGATTTCTTTCCAACAGATCGAGTTCTCCCAGGAGCAGCAGGATGGTAAGTCACAAGACAGCCAATAATATATCTGCACATGCATTCTGATAAAGTTTAACCTTAAGGAAGACAGGAAGACAGATCTTCAGCTGATATAAATCAGTATAGAACCACTAATGACACAGGAGTCATGCTGACTTATACCAGCTAAGGATCTGACCCTAGATTTCCAGGTCACTTATTTGAATGCTTACATTCTGCCTAATCTGCCAGGTACATGGATCCAAGAGGACCTCTGATATTGCCTCCTGTACCTGGTACATCTTCTTCAAAGTACTTCTTCAAAGTACTTCTTCTACATTGATGTGTCAAATGGATGCTGAGAAGCAGTTTTTAATCATAGGGAACTAGGCTGACACCATGAGAAGGGAAAAATGAAATTGAAAAATTAACTTAGCTGCAGTTACACTGGATTGTTATTTACATTAATGGAAGATTAAAAAGCTCTATGAAATACCTGCTTGTCACTCTTGGCTGGGAGATGATACGGGGGGAAAAAAAAAGAGAGCTATATTGCTGTAAATATACTTATGAAGCATGGAAATAGTTAGCAAATTATTCATGTATACTGGTGCATATAATAATCTGGATGTATTGCTATCCTATGCTTGCTGCTGTATTTCCTGCTTCTATATCAGTAGCTAGCAAAGTACAGGATTATTCAGTTAAACCTGTAGTCTTCCTAAACAGGTCTGGCTCAAATCCCGAAGTTTTAGAAATTCCCCTTTAAAGAGCTTAAAATCTGCTCCAGGAGTGTTTATTAAATATCCTAATGGACACATTTTGGTTATGTTACATAGTATAATGTAGGCTAAAAACAGCGAAAACCCGGTACAAAATGAATTTGATCCCTGCTGTGAATACCTTCTGTTTCGAGGTGAGGTACAAAGGATCAACTAGAAATCAAAAGTGACAGAAAGGGAAAATTCATCAGAGCTTTCAGCTAAAAAGACAGACCTAAATCATGAAGTCTCAATCTGAACTTCCAGGGTCTGATTCCACTCTCGGTAAAACCAGAGTTAAATGAGAGTAACTATCAAAGTCAACTGAGTTACACCAGCATGAAATCAGAACTAGGCCCCCTGGTTCCAAACACTCCTGATCATTAAGTGGGTTGATCTGGACTCATCCCTAATTATAACTAGGGTACTTTCACAAAGTGGTTGGGAATGGTTATGGAAACATTGTGTCAACTAGAATGCTTGTGTATAACAAAGCAGCAGCTTTTCCAGCCTCCATCCTGCTATTTCAAAGTAGCCAGCTGTTGCAAAGTTGTGATGACTGATCCAAGTAATGGAGCAATTAAAGGCCACTTGGAAAACAGAATACATTAACCCTACCCATTACAATTATTCAGGCATATTACAGAATCAGCAGCTGAGCATGACACTGTTCAGAGCCAGATTTTGGACTTGCTTACACCAGTATAAATGAGGACTGGCTCCATAGAATTCAAGGGAGGAACACTGCGGGGGTCGGGGGTGGGGGAGTGTCAGTGAGAGACTGTAATTGGGCCCTTTTCACTGAACTGGGAAGCTGCATCAATGAATATTAAACCCTTTTTGGATTTAAAAAAAAAAAAATCAAGAGAGGAAAAAATTCGGTCTTGGAACACTCAGTGTGTTTTTGCTAATGGCAAAAAAAGAGTCACATTTTAAACTTAGCTCTGGATAAATATCTTTAACACACAAGATGAACGACCAGATCAGCTGGCATAAATCGGTCAAGTTCCATTGACTTCCATCTCTCGGAAACAGCCAATACAAAGTCTGTAGATTGCAAGATGCTGTTTTGTACAACTCTAAAAGGTCCAAATTGTATAGCTTGCTGTAAAAGGGGAGTAAGGGGAGAGGGCTACCAGCAATGCGTTGTAGGTCTCAACACATCAGACAGTAAGGGATTAATTCCAGACGTGTTATATTACAGTCTAGCAGAACCACATACTGCATCAGCAGTTTTACTGGGTAGCAAGACTCCTCCAGGCAGACTGTATGTGGAGCTAGCACAAAATACATCAGTTTCACGTGTCCCCCAGAAAGATGAATGAAGACAATTTGGCACTTGGCTTATTGACCTAAGTCTGTCCCAAGACAGAAAGAACAGCCACCTATATACAGTACAATTGATGCCTTCCTCCAAAATGCGTTTTCAAAATGAATAAGCTGCTGTAGTGAAATACACAATTAGTCCACATTGCACTTAACACACAGGATGGTCAAACCTTTTGCTGTTAAATTACAGTAAATCTATAGCATAGAAGATGTGTTCTTGACAAAACAAAGTCAACTGAGCTGGATCTTTAGCTAAGTTCTTTATCCCAATGCTATTAAAGTACAAAATAAAGGTTATTAAAGTGGATTATAGCAGTTGAATATGAAGACTGAGAATGCTGTGAACAGGATTTTTCACATTCATTTTTAATGGAAAAAGTGTCGGTGTTCCAAGGTCTCAACTGGCCTTGTCAAATGGACACTTGTCATCTGGGGGCAGATTTGATTCAATCAGAATGTACTGGCATGAAAAACTATACAAGGGCTGCCAAAGAAAGAAAGAAAGACTCCTTGGGTATCTGTTATATGGGAATGACCCGCCCAGGATGGTGCTATAGAATATGAAATGACAGATGTGGAGAGACATTTCATAGCAATACAACATTGTGAGAGAAGGCAAGGGGTAAAATTCAGATGTGTCAGATTTCATGTTAACAGCCATTCTGCGGAGTCACAGCCTGTGTTCTTCAAAGCAGGCAGAGCTCTTGTACAGCTAGGAGCTTTTGCAAAAGGTTTTCATGCCCTTGGTGAAATAAAATCAAATAGAGTATTCAAGAACTTTTTACCTTCTAGTGATTGGCTGTGTTAAGAAACTTGTTCATGAATGGAGACATTTATAGCCAGCTTATCTTCCTTGGCACTTAAGGTAACCACATGGGACAATTACAAAACTACTGTTGGCTATTAGAACCAGGAAAGAGATGAAGGGTTAAAAATAGTGATACTAACATGTCATAGGATGTGAAGTTTTGCTTGAGACCATAGGCCAAAGTCTCTGTGGCCTAACTCCATTGACTTCAGTGGTGTTACACTAGCAGAGAATCTGGCCCCATGTCTTGGTCAATACTGGCTAGTTAATACTGAGCTGCCCATCTCATCTAACCCTCTCATTGTCTCCTTGCAGACTACAAGGATGCTTTCCTCCTCTTTGACAGGACAGGTGAAGGCAAGATCACCTTAAGCCAGGTTGGTGACATCATCCGTGCTCTGGGACAGAACCCTACAAATGATGAGATCAAGAAGATCCTGGGCAACCCCAGCAAGGAAGGTAACTGTCCTACAGTCTGTAGGCGCCTAATGAGGAAATGCCTCCCCAGCTAGTTAGGGAATGGCACTGGTCACAATGGCTGGGGGTGGCAGCTGTCATTCTGCTAGTTGGGTAAGAAAACCTCTTCACCAGGAAAACTTGAATTGTTCCTAGATCTGTTTGAGGAGGAAGGTGGGGAGTACATTTACAGAGGGGGATGGGGTGAGCATTCTGATTTAGGCTTTGAGGAGAATCCATTTTTGATCATTTGGATACCAGGTTACAGTAGGTGTAACCCACTGGTGAGTATGTGTTCCAGGCCCCACTCTCTGTCAGATCACAGAGTATAGGAGTCTGTTACAGCCCCAGCTACAGAGCTTTACCTTAAGCTTTACCTCATGCTTTTAGCTCTGGTGGTTCTCCAATTCAGTGCCTGGTGTGTCGGCCAAGATGGAGGTTCTCACAGGGGCATAGGGCTAGATCCCCAGCATAACCCTGCTGATTTCAGTGGTTGACTTACACCAACTGAGGAGCTGGCATGTAGAGTTTAACATGGAAATGGGGAGTCTTATTTTAACCAGCACTCAGTGAAATGGCACATTTCTTTTGTTAGGCATTTCTGTTGGCATTGCTCACTTCACAAAGATAAAGGCAACAGTGAACATGAAAGGCCGTCTCGATTTATTAATAGCCTGGCTTAAGGTATCACTTAGGTTACATTAAATCTCGGCGTGCTTTTAAATTACTTTAGCAATAAAAGATAGTGACTTAAAGTGAAATAGTAGAACAGTTTCTATTACACTACTGTATTCATATGCTCAAAACTCTTGGATAAACAGCCATCCACTATGTTTCACCTGAGTCCACATGTTTTAAAGTTTGGGCAAAAATCTCTATATTGCAGCTATGCTTTAATTAAAAACCACTCGATGTGGGCCTCACTGAGGACTAGTGCTTCTGCTTGGTTTGAAAAGAGATTGGGTTTAATTTGCTAATGTCGTGAGAAATTTAAAATGATGTCTTGAGCATAAACTTAAGTAGATGTGCTGTGTAGGTGCATGTTCATAAGACTTTTTTAAATTAACAAACTCTGGTAGCAAAGCCAGCAGAGTCTGTAATATAGGCCTTTAAATCCTAGCCGGAGCCCGGCTCTGGCAGCAGGGCTCAGGCGGGGATTTAAAGGGCCTGGTGCTCCAGCCGCTGCGGGGAGCCCCGGCCCCTTTAAATCACCTCTGGCAGCAGGTCTTGGGCAGTGCTTTAAAGGGCCCGGGGCTCTCCGCAGTGGCAGGACCTCGGGGGCCTTTAAAGCGCCACCGGAGCTGTGGTAGCGGGGTTCGGGCGGGGGCTCCCCGCAGTGGCCGGAGCACCGGGCCTTTAAATCCCTGCTGCAGCCCTGCTGCCGGAGCTGGGCTCCGGCAGGGATTTAAAGGGCCCGGTGCTCTGGCTGCTGCAGGGAGCCCCTGGCCCTTTAAATCACCTCTGGCAGCGGGGCTTGGGCCGTGCTTTAAAGGGCCCAGGGCTTCCCGCAGTGGCAGGACCCCGGGGGCCTTTAAAGCACTGCCGAAGCCTGGCTGCTGGAGCCAGGCTCTGACGGGGATTTAAAGGGCCCAGTGTTCCCCGCAGTGGTAGGGAAGTGGTAGGGAAGTGGTAGAGAAGCCAATGCAGCACGGCTTACTGGCTCTTGCCGGTACACCGGACCAGACCAGCTTACTTTCACCTCTGGGGTTGGGGTATAAAGTGGCTTTAAGGCACCTTTGCACCCCCCCAGTCTTGGGTGGATCTGGGGACTGGAGAGGCCTCTGGCATAATTTAGACAACCCTGTGGGGCCTATGTAAATTACAGTTGCCCTATCAATTGCAGCGCTGCCCAGAATCTTCACAGTACTGAGTCCTGCAGCTCTGCTCCCAAAACAGTCTTCCTGCCCATGCCAAAATCCACCACTGGCCGGAAACCTTCCATTCCAAAAGAATAATACTTTTAAAAAAGTGAAAAGAAGGGTGGAACAGTGGTCTTAACAAACACCAGACTGTAACCTTAACTGGAACTTCCATGATAGTAACAACTAGAATCCATATGGCAGTGGGATTGTTAAAGGCATGGGGAAAGAAACAGGATTAAAGCCGATAGAGGGAATGCGGAAAGAAGGGATGCTTGAGATGGGAGGGCCTTTCTTATTCCAGCATGCAGATTCAGGAGAATTCTATGGAATGGCTTTGTCTCCTGTAGTGTTAAAATAACTAAACACTTTCTTTCCAGAGATGAATGCCAAGAAAATTACATTTGAAGAATTCCTGCCCATGATGCAGGCCGCTGCCAACAACAAGGAACAGGGTTCCTTTGAAGACTTCGTTGAAGGTCTGCGTGTCTTTGACAAGGAGGGCAACGGCACAGTCATGGGTGCTGAACTCCGTCATGTACTGGCTACTCTGGGTAAGGGATTTTCATTTCAGCGAGGGACTCAGAAAAGCTAGAATTGTTTAGAGGGCACAAGACAGAGAGGGAAGGGGTGTTACAATCAGTGCTGAGACAGGCATAGGACTATACAGTTAGACTAGCAAGTATTCTACAGTAAATGGTAGCATAAAAGGACAGAAGACTAACAACCCAGTCTAGAGTCTAAGGCAAAAATATTTTTACTATTTCGAGGCTCAGTCTAAGAGATTATAAAAAAAAAAAAAAAAAAAGACACGAGACAATGCTGTAGATTTCAGGGACAAAGTTATTTGGCCAATGGCAGAGGCTTCCACATCTTGTTGAATAGTGAGTACACTCTTTCCGAGAGTTTGGATGGAGACCTTACAAGGAAAGGTGAACAACAATTGGTGGGGGGGGGGGGGAAGGAAGAGAGAAACAAAACAATTTTGAGGATAGAAGGAACTCATGATAACTGACCAAAGAGGCTGGAATGGATGCAAGTTTAACATGATTTCTGAGAGTCTATGGAATGTGGAAACCAACCTAATTCTGTCTGTGCTTCAGGGGAGAAGATGACGGAGGAAGAAGTAGAAGAACTGCTAAAAGGACAGGAAGACTCTAATGGTTGCATCAACTATGAGGGTAGGTATTAACAGTTAATAACCTCAGCACTCTCTTCTGCTATACATTTGGTACTTCTTTCAGAAATCTTCATAACTGATTGTTTTTAATGGTGAAATCCTTTATGCCAATAATCAGTGAGTGAATCAATGAGCCTTCTAGACACATCAGTTAGACAAGGTATAATGAAAAGGGTTACTCCAAAAGACAGCTTGTTAGCAGTGATTGCTAAATGGTTGCACTCAACATGCTCAGCCAGAAATCAAGATATGAAAATAAAGGGCTAAAATTCAGCCACGGCATAAATTGCTTCTGTTTGGGCCAACACTAAACTTGGCCTAGAGTTTCTTACTTAGGAAGAGTTCTGACTGCAAGTACAGTTAATCAAAGCCAATGCTTCGAGACAACTCTTGATTTGGCACTTATTCAGTTGTGTCACGGTGTAGTGGAAGGGGAGTTTGACTTGCACAGCATTGAAGACTAAGATTGTAATAAAATTATCAGCAGCTCAATCTGATTAGTACTACATTTTATCTTAAAACAAATAGAGCATTAGTGCCTTGCGCTCCTCAAAACTGTTTAATCTGTGAAATACCATTAAAATAACACTCCCCCACCCCACTAATTCTCTATCAAATCTGCATTACTCCACAGCATTTGTAAGACACATCATGTCTCTTTAAATGGATTTCACAAAATATAAATACGGTATGTCCCTCTGATTTGCATGTTTTATCTTTCCCTTAGGTGCTTTGTTTAGTGGCTTTCCATCTGCATGCAGCCAGCAGTAATGGATAGTGGTTCCCAAGTGATGATAAATACCAGTCTCCTGCTATACAAATAAGGGGAGGGAGTGTTGTCCAGTGGCAGGGGAAAGGGACTGGAAGTCAGAATTCTCTGGTTCCAGTCTCAGCTCTACAACTGACTTGTGGTATGACCATGGGCAAGTCCCCTAACCTCAGCCTCAGTTTCCCAATCTGTGAAATGATTAAATAGCAAACTTATCACTTAACATGAAACTTCTGAGGCTTAAGTAGTGACATCTACTTATCTTCACTGTGATATACAAGAGCTTACTATATAAAAACAGCTCCTTGAGACTTACTGTATCCTACCTCTTCTTTCAACAAACTTGTAGATTAACATGAAAGAGAGGGCAGTGAACTTTAAATACCTGTATGAATTACAGATAATAGCTCCTGAAACTAAATGAAATAGTTATTTAAAAACAACTATTCCAATGGTTATAATATCATTGGAGATAAACATTTCCAGCTAGTACATGAATCTTCAACATTACCACAAATAACAAGACACTTTGAGATCCAAAACTAAGAAATAAAATGCATGGCATGTCAGTTTGCAAGGCTTGCTTCTAGAAGAGACGAGATGTCATGGAATCTAACTCTTCCCTCTCTCCTTCCCAGAAAAAGTCTAGACTCTGAAGACCAGAATGCACTTGAGATTTGCCTCAGTAAAATTCTTCTTCCATCCAGCACCATCAATATAGAAACCACACAGGACTGTACTATATGCCTCCCACCACAGCAATGTTTTTTAATCAGTAGGTGTCTCCCTCTCAATCATACTTATGCTTCATAAATTGAACATTGAGGCAAGCTAGATGGAATAAATTGTACAGGTATCAAGCCCGATTATTTCTCTTTCCATGTTGTTTGCCATGAAGCAATGTATCCCCTTGAAAAATGTGACAATAAATCCCTGTGGTCAGTCTGTGGGTATAAAGTCTTTCCTTTCTACCACGCTGTTCAGATCCCATTCACAACACTTCTCAAGTCTTAATTTATTTTCTCTGTATATTGTATTTCATAAAATAAAGTGTTGTGAAAAAATAGTTCTCTTCAGGGGTTGGTTTGCTTCATCTGAATCAAAGTGGTTTTCTCTTGGGGTTGGGAGATGGGCAATTGGAGAGCCACTCCCCTGTGTTAGCACCTATACAGTCTTTGGAGAAGAAGAGTCATGGTTATTGTCAGAATGCCTTGAATGGTGGCATCCATATAAGTCTTTGAGCAGTTCACCAGTCTACAGTAGACGGGTGCTGGCTGTCGCGCCAGCCTTTCCATCCTCCCCCTCCTGCCCATACACCCAAGTCTCACTCCTAGACATGTCCAACACGACCCAAGAAGAGACATGAAGATAATGGGACAGTAATCTCACAAACAGAGGCGAGGTCAATGCGTAGGCCCCAAAATACCATTTAGAGAGGAAGGGACGTGGTCCTCCAACCTGAGATCAGAAACGTATCAAGGACTGTTAATGGCAATGGATCAGTCACATTAACTTCATATCATTTATAGTATGTGGCCACACACTCAGCACTGACAATTAAAGTAATTAAATCCGAAAGCTGCTGCGCTATTGGCATGCCTCTCCCTTAAATGTAGCTCCTTTTCCTTGGGCACTCATAAAGCTGCTTTAATCCCCTATCGGAGTGTCAGCTTGTTCTATTACAGTCTGACTTAACCGTCTTAAGTTACTGTGTATGAAATGCCTATAATTCAAGTGATAGCAGGTGCAGCAGGGAGGAGGGGGAGTGGAGAGTGACAATAATCCTTAACATGCCAACCAGCTGGAGAAATGACAGGTGCCTGGTTTCTAAGTCTTCAGAAAGAACTTCTATTTAAACCCTTAACATGCAGACCAACATGGACAAATTCATCTCTGAATTATTTTTGCATGGAGACTTCAGTCAACAGGTAATTTACTGGGTTTCCTGCATGCACCAGAGAAGAAGCCACCCAGTTCACGTGTGCTCATCTGATGAGAGAAAAGACAGTGTTTCTTTATTTAACTTTGCCCTAAAAAGGCAAGGGGAAAAAAAAAAAAGACTCAGACAAATTCTGGCAAATTATTTATAACTACAGGATTGGGGGCCTGTCATTCCAGAGAACTGCTAGCACTAAGGGCTTTTAAAAAAAATAAAGACCAGACATTTAAACACAATTCCTCTCCTAATAAGCCCCCTAAACTTAATTAAACCCAAAGAAATCTTAAAATCTAGCTAATTTTCACCACGTATGCTGTTGGCTTACAATAACATGAAAGAGAAGTGAAAAAAGTATTTCACTGTCTAATTTTCGTATAGTAGCTAAATGCTTGTGTGTTTGGGTCTCTAACACTCCAGGGAAATATCTAATTTTTTCTTCTCTTTTTTGGAGAATTATGACAATTTTATTTTTTTAAATTACTTTGGGCCTTATCCTGTAAACAGAAACACATGGGAGTAGTATTACTGAGGTGCACGTAAAGTTAATTAGGTACAGGAACAATTTTTATTGTGGGGGAGAACTATTGAACCTAACTGTAAACCCTGTATATCTGATGAAGTGGGCTGTAGCTCACGACAGCTTATGCTCAAATAAATTTGTTAGTCTCTAAGGTGCTACAAGTCCTCCTTTTCTTTTTGCGGATACAGACTAACAGGGCTGCTACTCTGAAACCTGTATATAATGAAAACTACTTCAAGCCAGGGGCTGCTGCAGCACCCCCAGTTCTACCAGCTATGAACACGTGTATATGTGTTTTACAACCAGGGCTTTGATTTTGTGCATTTTTTAAAAAACAAGTCTGTTTAAAACAAAAACCTGGATTTTGAGGTCTAATCAACTTGGCAAGATCTCTTTAAACATGAGTTGCAGGCATGAAAGCGTTGCCATTACTGCTCCTGGTCCACACAGAGATGGGCAGAAAGAATTTTACCAAACAGAACAAAGAATAATATAGGTAATATTCCATTCGTGTAAATCAGTTCAAGTCCTGAGGTATTTTATAGAGCTGGGTTGGAAACCATTTTGGAGTCTGGATTTAGAAAATTTGTTAGACTTTTGGAGCTCTGGAAAGTCAAAATTTTGAAAATTTTCACAAACCCAACATGCAAAAAAAAAAAAAAGAAAGTGTTTGTGTCAAAATGCTTTGTTTAGACTGACCTTTTTAAACCCTCTTTTAGCATGTTAACTAAATTGTAAAAACAAAAAATCATTTCAAATTTAAAGTGAAACTTAATTGCAATATTTTTAAAACTTCATGTTTTTACATGTTTTAATTTTTTCAAATTGAGAGATTCATCAAAACAGACCCAAAATGGTTTCAGTTTTTACTAATTAACACTTTTCAGTGAAAATCGTGTTGTCAAAAAATCACCAACCAGCCCTTGTACTTTATATGTTGGAGAAGGGGAAAACATTTAAAGCTTGGACGGGTTATTTAAGTACATTTATAATCCCTCTATGCCAGCCACTTGCCCACCACCAAGGACTCTGAATTCTTGGGGACATGGGTTATCCAGTTCAAGCCTCTCAAGCTATCTTATTCTTGCACCCTGCACACAATACAAAAAACACCACTTGCAATTGACAGTGTCAGGAGAGAGGCCAGGGACTGAACAGCCACAGAGACTGAATTGCCTTCTCACCTCCACAGCGGTCCCTGCAGATCAAGATAGAGGCACATGGGTGGGACACAGGATGGGGAAGTTTGTCCTGGGTTTGCTCATGTTATGAGCAGAAAAAGAAGCTACCTATCCTGGCAGTCTGACACCTCTCGCAACCATTAAATTCACTGTATGTTTTAAATATAATGTTAATGAACTCGCTTTCCATTATTCAACATCATTGACCATTTAACTCCTGAGTACCAGAAACAAATATCCTGTGATACTTCACCTGCAAAATAATGATTGCTGGTGTGCAGAGCTAAATGCAATGGTCAGGCCTTCAGACACCACAGCAATGGGTACAGTAGGAAAATCTAAACAGATAGTGAGGACTATAAAAGACTTCTAGAGAGTAGATGAAATAAGTGTACCACTTGATACAGGATGTACAGATCCCATTATGACAGTCTATACCATTTTGGTCACCACTTTTACAAGACTACAATAAATTTTGTAGAAAGTATGCCTCATGAGGTATCACTTGAAAATGCATAATCTGCTGAACATTATTGTTCTGCTAAATATGTGTATCATTGTATGTAAAGGTGTAGGATTCTACTGTATCACATTGCTGTAACGAGCTCCAAGTTTAAGAAAAGCAGGCCCAAACCAATTTCTCAGGGACAAAGAACAGACCAACGGCCAGCCAGGTGTTAAAGGGCTATCAGCCCATACCCCCTCCCGCACCCCAACCCCCTGCCTTAGCCTGGAGCCCCCTCCCATGCCCTGAATGCCTCATTTCTGGCCCCACCCCGGAACCTGCACCCCCCTCCCAGAGCCTGTACCCTGTTCCACACCCCAGCCCCCCTGCCCCAGCCCGGAGCCTCCTCCCACACTCTGAACTCCTTGGCCCCAGCCTCGATCCCCCCTCCCGCACCCTGAGCCCCTCATTTCTGGCCCCACCCCAGAACACACACCCCCAGCCCAGAGACTGTACCCCCTCCCACACACCAACCCCCTGCCTCAGCCTGGAGCCTTGTGATGTTATTGACATAATCTGGGACCGTATAGATCATCGTTGCAACCAAGGTCCTGTAGTGGCACCAAATCTTATATAAAGGGGGTCAAATGAGGTGTCTAAGACAAGGTTACAGTCTGCGGATTATGATTATGCTGTCTATATGTATGAACTGTTGTTGTAATTGAAGTTATGAATATTCGCTCTATACTATCTGTATTCCAAACTTATGCTATGCTTCTGGGTGACACCCCAGACAAGTTGGTGTCAGCTCTGTCTAGCCACCTTGATGGCCCATTAAGGACCATCAGCTATACAACTGACCCATTGAGAGAAGGCCTTGTGACTCAGCAAGGTAAGGGACCTGCCTATGGATAGTACTCTGAGGTTTTTCCCTGCCCTGTGATGGACAGCTTGTCTTTGGGACAAAGAAAGCAGAGACCACATGGCAAGAGACTATAAAAAGCTGCTGCAGCTCCTCCATCTGGTCTTCAGTCCTGCTTCTTACCTCTGGAGGGACTTTGCTACACTGCAGCATTGAACCAAGGACTGAAAGATCCATCCCAGCTGTGGATGTACTCCAGAGACTTGATCTGAACCTGCAGTTTATTCTATCACTGCTGCAAGCCTGAACCAAGAACTTTGCCATTACTGTATGTCATTGATTCCATGTAACCAATTCTAGCTCTCATCTATATCTTTTTCCTTTTATGAATAAACCTTTAGATTTTAGATTCTAAAGGATGGGCAACAGCGTGATTTGTGGGTAAGATCTGATTTGTATATTGACCTGGATCTGGGGCTTGGTCCTTTGCGATCGAGAGAACCTTTTTTCCTTTACTGGGGTATTGGTTTTCATAACCATTCATCCCCATAACGAGTGGCACTGGTGGAGATACTGGGAAACTGGAGCATCTAAGGGAATTGCTTGTGTGACTTGTGGTTAGCCAGTGGGGTGAGACCAAAATCTGCTCTGTTTGGCTGGTTTGGTTTGCCTTAGAGGTGGAAAAACCCCAGCCTTGGGTTGTAACTACCCTGCTTTAAGCAGTTTGTCGTGAATTGGCACTCTCAGTTGGGTCCCACCAGAACCAGCATCTTTACAAGCCTCCTCCCACACTCCAACCCCCTCGTCCCCGGCCTCATCGCAGAGCCCGCCCCCCCAGCTAGAGCCCTCACCCCCTCCTGCACCCCACCCCCTTGCCCCAGCCTGGAGCCCCCTCCTACACCCCAAAACCCTCATCCCTGGCCCCACCCCAGAACCCGCCCCCTCCAGCTGGAGCCTTCACCCCTTCCCACACCCCAACCTCCTGCCCCAGCCAGATGAAAATGAGCAAGTGAGTGAGGGTGGGGGAGAGAGCGACGGAGGGAAGGGGGGGTAGAGTGAGCGGGAGCGGGGCCTTGGACAAGGGGCAGGTTCCGTTTTGTGCAATTAGAAATTTGGCAACCCTATGCTGCTTGAATTGGCTACTTATATTGACATTACAAGAACAACTTTACCAGTTTAGCTTCTCTTGCAACAGACCTACATTTTAAAATGGCCAGTTCAAACTTCCCTTCTCCAGGCAGCTGATTTTAAGGGCATTCTGTTCTAGCTTTAAATCTGCATCCTTCTCTTGTCATGAAAACTGACATATAGAAATATGAGAAAGTCTTTAAATGTATAAAGAAGAAAAGACACTGCAACTGTTTCTAATTTATCTTGCATTGTAAAATACAATTCTCCTTTCTCCATGAAGTTATACTTCAGAATGAAGTCTGAAATGTTGCTGAAAATGTAAGATCCTACTCCCACATTAACCTTCTAGATTAATTAGCACAGTGTATAGCAGATTGTACTTTATTAGAGCATTAAACTGAACTTTCTATTGCCAAAAATCTATGGTTCAGGAGGACAGTATAGATTAGTTAATAAACATTTCATTGCTCTACCTAATGTAGCAATGATAGGCAACAGCAGTCCTAAATCAGACTGTTTGTTGTAAGGATATGCTATTGCTGATCCTGTGGAAGGAATATGCACTAAGCAATGAATGAAAGTTTGATAAATGCCATAAAAATGCACTTTGATATTGCCTTAGTAGCAACGTAGAGTCCTACAAGGGTTGTTCACTTTGGTTAAAAGAAAAAAGCATAATAATCATTCTAATTATTTTTAAAACAGAGGAATACATTTTTATTGGGTCTTTGACGTTGATGTATATTATCTGCAAGCAGTTTATTTTTTAATCCCTAGAGGAGGAACATTTAGGCATGAAATTCACCAAGTAGCATTCAACTGGCAGGCGGAATGGCCATCCTGAGCAGCAGAGCGTCTCTCAATCGGACCAGCTCTGCTTGTACTATGATGAGTGAAACAGAAGAAAGAGGGTCAGGTTTGAGAAGTGACCTAGACTGGGCAGGCAACAGCAACTCAGGAAAGCAAATTGAGGCCAAGTGGCTACTAGGCAAACAATTAATCCAGGGTTTTTAACACAGGCCACTCTGCATGTTTATGTTTCCTATAGTTCTACCTGTCTGCTGCAATGCTTACTGCAAATGAAACTGTTTAGAGAGAACACGCCGCCGCCCTTGCTCCCTGCTTTGCCCCCACTCCCTCTTTAGAGCAGCAGGCACTCCCGCAAACAGTCCTTATGCTCAAGCTCTTCCTTTATGCACCGATGCAGTGGAGTAGATCTCACTTTGTGCAGCTCATATGCAATTTGCAGTCTTTCAAGAGGGCTCCTTAGGAGACATGAAGAGGTTGCCATCTCTTGCAATATTTGATGTTTTTCTAAAAGCCCAAACTGTTGGACTCAAGAGATTGCACAAGAATCTCATCTTTCATTTTTTTAAAAAAGTACATTTCTAGCTGTCATGGATGCAGAGGGGAAAAAAAAAAAGTCGTAAAAATGTGAAGCAAGTGCACCCTCAAGGTTCAGAAACTGGAGGACAGAGAGCCCAGTAGTTATTTTTAAAAGCTCATGATTTTTGAATGTTTTGGGTAGATATTGCTATTTAAAACTGGATTCATTACAGGAGCGAAATCAAAACTTCATAAACAACTACTGGCAGAATAACCATTTACTAGCAGCAAAGTCTGCTTTTTATTATTTTCGCTTTGTTTTGAGTCCTTCTGGAACTGACAAACTTTTATGAGTTTCTTGTTAAGAGTCTGTTGCCATATATGTAGCTTTTTCATTAAAAATAAAACACAGAAAAAACCCAGCACTTAGCATAGCAGCCACTTGCACGAAGCATTGTATGGTTCTGTTAACACAAGGCAAATCACCCTCTTTAAGTGTCATGCAAATACTATATTTCATTCACATAAAATGATGCAACTTTGAATCTACTGCATCCTGTGTTCTAAAGACACATAAACGTAAAGGGTTAAGCTCACTCCAGACTTTAGCATGGCGGTGTTTAGCTTTCCACTAAATCTAATGATAATTTACCTCTCATCCACCCTGCAGTGAGTTCATCTGGGGACAACAGACACACCAATCACAACTCAGGGAGAGGACACATGGCACTGGCTGGGAGGGTTGGTTTTAGAACATCACTGAAGAACTGCAACAAAACAGGACCCTATAAAGCGCAAACTGAACAAGAAAACTCCCCTCAGCCTATGGCTAAAATAAAGAGTCATGTATTGGAGCCAGTTCCCAAAGAAAACAAATAAAGTTTCAGTCCTGGGCTCTCAGCCCTCAGAGTTCACAGGAGATCTGCCTTCTCTCAGCTAGTTAACTCCCATCTTCTCAATCTCTTCTCCCCCACCAAATGCACTCTTACAGGGGAGGTACTCTCTCCACTGCCTCCTGAATGTCTCTGCACAAAAGACAGAGAGTTCGGTCCCTTTTCAGGTTAAGGGGATTAACTGTTTCCTGCCAGCCTAGGGACAGGGTTTCTTCATCCTGTCACATGCCCCAAAGTAGATTCCACTCACACAGACTGACTTCTAAATGTCAAGGGACAATATATACACTGTGTATATTAATATATCACTCCACCTGGTCCCTGAGAGGAGATCAAGTCTAGGCACATTACCCTGGCCCCTCTGAATTATTTGACTGCATAGCTCTATCAAAGCAAAGAAACAAAGAGGTTTCCTTGAATAACTCATTGACCTTTTCCATCTTTCCAAACACTGACCCTCCAGATTGAAAAAAAAAATTCCTTCCTGATCAAACAAACGATCAGTGTTTGGCTCTTTTTGAAAGCAAAAAACCAAATGGAGCTGTTTAGGGTTACTTGTATAGCATGGGATAATAGTCAAAGATGTCTCAGAAATGTTCTCCACCCTACAAATGAGAGTGCTTGTTAAATGACTCATTTGTTTTTTTTTTTAAAAAGGTCTCCTACTAAAGTTTCCAAGGCGTAATACATATAAATATATAGACAGCAAATTTTTGTTTTAGAAAAGAAAACCTGAATATCCTTTACTTACATTGATGAATTTTTTTTCTGCTCCATAGTTTCTTCAAGTTCATATGCCACCTTTTGTGTTGGGGGTTGATTTGGTAATAGTGTCTCTTGCATTTCCTAGATGGGATAAAAAACAACCTTAATTCTTGTGGGCCAGATCATGTGAGGCCAGAATGCAGCCACACAAAGAAGGAAAGAGACCTCTTTTTCACTCTCCTGGGTGGCCTGCCTGGATCTTGAGTTCAGGCGTGCACAGAAAGCAGGGTCTATGGCACAGCAAACTCCTTATGCAAACCCCAATCACAGTTCAATGCTGTAAGAGTAAACCAAGGGTTCTAACACATTTTAACCCCTTCAGCCCAAAACTTGTAAACACAAGAAGATCCAACCAATACAAACTCGTAAAAGCAAGAAAAAGCCCAGTTAAGGAATCCTTCATCCTCAATACACGTTCACCACATTCATTTGTCCAAATCAATGACAGATTCTACCGCTCCACTTCTACAAAGTTTTATACAGCTCCATGTGTGACATCCTCTCCAAAGGAATGACTATGTCCTAGTGAAAAGAACACTACACTGGGATTCAGGAGACCTGTGTTTTATTCTTGGCTCTGTAACTAGCCTGCTGAGTGAAGGCACTTCACCTTTTTGTGCCTCCGTTTCCCGATCTGTAAAGTGGGGATGATGACACTGGTCTCCTTGGTACAGTACTTTGTGATCTGCACATGAAAATGGCTACATCACAGCTAGATATTCTTACTATAAGAATAGGATCTTCCTCTTTGTATGGTAACTTTAGTGCTGACAAAAGGCAGCTTGACAGCTCTGATGGATCAAGTCCTGTTTATCTATAGGGCAACAGCAGAGCAAGTTTTCTACACACACCACCCTGCCAGCATGCCTTAGCCATGATGTGGGGGTGGGGGTTCTTCCTCGGGGGCTAACGGGTAGTTCAGTCTCCATGGCCAGTGTAGCAGTTGGGTTCACTGGTGAATCTTCCAATCAGTGCAAAGCGTGATGGTGAGTTTGTAATGTGAGAGCTGGAATTGAGACCCACCGAACTCATCTCATAGGAGACACCAAACATCCATTCAGTAGGAACATCTTTTATTCCCGACTAAATGGGGCTGGATTTAAACTGGAGGCCTACAGATGAAAGGCTGTGAAGCTCATTAGAAAGACGCCAAAGAATTTAATCCCCTAGTAAGTGCTAATTTAAGAGGGGGGAAGGGTGTTTAATAGATATATACCTATTACACATACAAAAATGCCTTTGTTAAAAGAAAAGTAGCTTACAAAAACAAAACAAAAAACCCTCAACAACAACAACCAAGAATTCAAAGTTAGGAGATGCCAGAATTAGGCTCATAACACCTACAGAAGGAAAAGAATGTGAATAATCATTTTAATGTTAATTTATAATTTGGCAGTGAACCAGGCAACTGATACAGCTTTCCCTCAAAAAACCCCCCAAAACCAAAAAACAGAAAATGAACCTACAAAGCATGAAATGCCAGTGTCAAAACTGTTTGACTAGTGACTCTTCAAAACACCATTGCGAGTTCCCATGTTTCTCTGGCATTTCCAGGTCAATTCTGCCTAGTTTCAAAATAACACTGAGTTTTTTCCTAACTTCTACCCCTGCAAAAATCAGCCTTAGATACGAACATCAGCACCTGCGTTTTCTACTCTTGCGTTGCTGATACGATAAAGATTGGGTAGTCAGAACTCTGTGCATCATCAACACATTTGCTTATTAATGAAAATACAAAATGTCACTGTGATGCTTCCCAGGATTGCGGGGCACCTGGCTACCACTTGCCCTTAGTGTGAGTGAGCTGTGTCCATGCCTGCTTGGGTTCAGCACCCTGACACCACCAGCCACTGGCAACACAAGCATTCCCCTCGAGGCCTCGCTCTCTTTTCAAGTTAGCAGTAGGCACACTTGCCCCAACCCCAAGTCCTCCAAGTGGCATCAGCCCCTTATCTACTGAAGACTTTGTAGAATTACCAGGCGTGCTGTTCTTATAGGAAGAGTACACCGGAGCTTACTACTTCACTCAGAACACAGCTCCACTTAACACACAGCACTTATACTTGCTTTCTCTCTAAACAAATCTAAGTTTATTTAACAAGGAATAGAGATTCATAGAATAGCAAGCAGAAATATTGGAAACAATGGGTTACATAGAAAGCAAAGTCATAATATGCATTCTGGAGCCTAAACTCCACTAACAACCTCCTCTCTTGTGTAATAAGATACTGCTAACCTCAAAGTTATCCAAACAATATTTTTCCATCCAGGATATCTGAGACCCTTCTCTCATCAGGCTGAGTTTGCTGGCAGCCTGCCTCCTCTTGTGAACGATAACTCTGGGTTCTTCTGCCCCCCAGATAAAGCTCTAGAAGTTCACGGTCTTTACTCCCAGACAGGATAGCCTTTGATGGGTTTATTCTGATAGTGTGGCTGATGTGATTAGGCCTTTGCTTACAGACAGCCCCCCAACCTGAAGCAAATACTCACCAGCAACCACACACCACACAACAAAAAACACTAACCCAGGAACCTATCCTTGCAACAAAGCCCGTTGCCAACTGTATCCACATATCTATTCAGGGGACACCATCATAGGGCCTAATCACATCAGCCACACTATCAGAGGCTCGTTCACCTGCACATCTACCAATGTGATTTATGCCATCATGTGTCAGCAATGCCCCTCTGCCATATACATTGGCCAAACTGGACAGTCTCTACGTAAAAGAATAAATGGACACAAATCAGACGTCAAGAATTATAACATTCAAAAGCCAGTCGGAGAACACTTCAATCTCTTTGGTCGCTCGATTACAGACCTAAAAGTGGTAATTCTTCAACAAAAAAACTTCAAAATCAGACTCCAACGAGAGACTGCTGAATCGGAATTAATTTGCAAACTGGATACAATTAACTTAGGCTTGAATAGAGACTGGGAGTGGATGTGTCATTACAGAAAGTAAAACTATCCTCCCCTCCCCAATGTTCCTCACATGTTCTTGTCAACTGCTGGAAATGGCCCACCTTGATTATCACTACAAAAGGTTCCCGTTCCCCCCCCCCCCCAGCCCCGACTCTCCTGCTGGTAATAGCTTACCTTACCTGATCACTCTTGTTACAGTCTGTAGGTAATACCCATTGTTTCATGTTCTCTGTGTATATAAAATCTCCCCACTGTATTTTCCGCTGTATGCATCCGATGAAGTGAGCTGTAGCTCACGAAAGCTTATGCTCAAATAAATTGGTTAGTCTCTAAGGTGCCACAAGTCCTCCTTTTCTTTTTGCGGATTCAGACTAACACTAATGAAACAGGTTTTCATTAGAGACCTTACATGACACTCTTTGGCAAAATAGTATGTTGATCCCAGACCGAGGGAATCCCTGTAACACTAGCACAAAGAGTTCCCTGGGTCTCAGTCACTCACTCTCCCAGAGCTGTCTTGGCTCTGCAGTACTAACAAAGGGAAACTTACTTTATTCTCCCAAGTAAGCAGCTACAATGCTGAATACTCACACGGAGCAGATTTGTTGAGGAAGAAGGTGCCATATTTATAGTGTTCCTTTTCAAAGCACAATCACATTTTAAATGTTCTGAAATACAAAGCTCAGGTATTAATGGCTACATTGTTTTAGTTATGTGTCTTGCTGTACTCCGAAGACGCTTTTCTAGCTTGTTACTTGTCATTCTCCAATGAAGCATACTTATAAACAGGGTTCAATGTGTGGCTGATTAAGTTAGAATGGGGTGGGCAAACTACAGCCTGCGGGCTGGATCCAGCCCACCATCCGTTTTAATCTGGCCCTCGAGCTCCAGCCAGGGAGCAGGGTCAGGGGCCGTTCCTGGAAGCAGTGGCATTGCCCCCTTCCATCTCCTGTGCATAGGGGCAGCTAGGGGGCTCCACTCTGCACGCTGTCCCTGCCCGAAGCGCCGCCCCCGCAGCTCCCATTGGCCGGGAACCATGGCCAATGGGAGCTGCAGGGGCGGGTGCCTGCAGACGGGGCAGCGTGCAGAGCTGTCTGGCCGCGCCTCCATATAGGAGCCGGAGAAGGGCCATGCCACTGTTTTCGGGAGCTGCTTGACATAAGCATTGCCTGGAGCCTGCACCCCTGAGCCTCTCCCCTTGTCCCAACCCCCTGCCCCAAACCTTATCCCCCCCCCAACCCTCCAAACCCCTCCCATCCCCGAGCACCTCCTGCACCCCAAGCCTATCATCCCCAGCCCTGCCCCAGAGCCTGCCTCCCAACCCCCTGCCCTAGCCCTGATCTCTCTCCCGCCCTCCAAACCCCTTGGTTGCAGCCCGGAGCACCCTCCTACACCCCAAACTACTCATCCCCAGCGCCACCCCAGAGCCCGCACCCCCAGCCGGAGCCCTGAACCCTCCCGCATTCCACCCCCTTACTCCAGAGCCCTCACCCCCTCCTGCGCCCCAACCCCAATTTTGTGAGCACTCATGGCCTGCCGTACCATTTCTATTCCTAGATGTGGCCCTCAGGCCAAAAAGTGTGCCGACCCCGATCTAGAATGTTAGGATTGGTGAAAATGTCTGATCATGAGACACACTTCATTAAAACTCTGAATTCTTCTTAGTTGTGCTTGGGAAACACCCATTCTTCTGCATTATTGTGTGGGAAGGTGAACACAAGCCTGGCAAACTTCAGAGGCAGATTAAACTTGCTTCTCTGAGTACTATGTATAACCAATTCTTTCTCAAGATGAAAACACAATACATTTAGTCTGGATGTGATAACATCTCCACTGGCAATCTTTGCTCTAAGGCTGCTGCTTCTTGACCTTTGGCAGAAGTGTCTTTGATATCATTTACTTGACAACTGACAAATTCCTGTTCCAAACCAGTAATACAATATGTCAAAAATCTTGTTGCTTTTGTTGGTAGAAAGGTTCAACAGCTTACTGTGGTACATATATCTCTGCTTTTCTAAGATACTGAACACCTTTGCATGCTTCTGAACTGCATCCTGGACAGGCAGCACCTTTAGCATACCATACTCCAGCAAACTGCTCAGGAAAAAAAAATTTCTCATCTCCTGGAGAGAAAGAGAGAGAGACTGCCTGTCTCTATCATCTTGGTGCCAGCTCTATCAAGTTAGCATCTGGGTTTTTATTGAAAGAAGGAAACACATGAGCTTTAGGTAATCTACTGAGAAGAAAAGCCACTAGGTCCATCATATCAGACATGAATAACTGGGTCCGTCATATCAGAGACGAATAACTGGGACTTCCCTTTGCAGCAAGAGATTGAAAGTTTAAAAAAAAGCAAGGAAAGATGCATGCAAAAAAAAAAAGCAACATAGTCTAGTCATCATGTTCTCAAAGCTTCACATAAATCTCTGCAGCCTGGCTTCACTGGCTCTATCACCATCAGATGTTGATAAAATACAGGAATGCAGTGCATCATTCTTTACACTGAGTCAAGTCAAATATGTTGCCAGCCCAAGCCATCTGACAGGACTGATTACTTCAGCATGGGTTGGTGCACAGAATCCACTTACAGAATTCAGCATAGAAATTCTCTTTTGGATGAGTAATCACACCAGAAGAATACATCTATGAACAGCTCCTCCAAATCACATTTCTTAATTTGGATACAGAAAGTAGATGGAGCTCGTAAAGCTGCATTGGGCGCCATATGGGCATGGACAACCCCATAAAACAGACATTTGCTGTCAAGGTATTTTGCCTAGATTGATTTGTGCTTTTCCATATTCACTGATGCACTAACATGCTTACCCCATGGGATAGAACACTTTTCTATAGTATTTGACATTGCAATGAACATAGTAGCAGCAATGCTCTCCTTGCTTAAGAACATTTAGAAACTTATTTGACATCAAATGAGCATGCTGTAATAGGATTCATTTTTCAGTGCCTTGATCTTTGCCTCCACCCACAAAAAGGCGGAAGAACAATGACTTCATTCCAAAATAAGATGACTGCAGGATGCGTATAGAGGATGCTTTGGTTTGAGCACACACATGAGCTTCTACAGTCTTCAAATCTAGGAGACACCTGAAATTATCTGTTGCAGCAACAGTATTATGGTGTTCAGCTAAAGAGAAAGTGAATATTATTTCAGCTTCTCTTGCAAAAGAGTTCTCACTTGACTGCTCCTTTGTCAGATAGCATAGAACCCCTTTATGTTTTAGCTTTGCCTCTTGCAAGGCATGGTGTTATCAATCAAATTCACGCTGATGAAGACATGAAATATCACTCTCAGACAGCAGGCACCAAAATGAACACAGATCATTTTCAACTGGAGGAGTCACCCCGTAAGAAATTGGAAGTTATAAAAAAGAATACAAACAGGTGAACAAAACAGAACAGACTTGAGCCAAACAAATCCAAAACAAAACCCAAATCCCCCCAGACAATGTCTTCACATCAGGGCAGCAACAGGGACAGCTGGATTAGCCTCTTATGTCATACCGGTAACACTCCTAATATGACAGAAGTGGTAATGTTTTG
The DNA here is from genome assembly GCF_965152275.1 of Natator depressus. Lineage (NCBI taxonomy): Eukaryota > Metazoa > Chordata > Testudines > Cheloniidae > Natator > Natator depressus. The sequence continues at coordinate 64,472,477 of NC_134244.1, read as the reverse complement.
TTGAGTTTGACCTGTGGGTCTGGTGTTTACAAACATAACACCTTAAATAAAGCCCTAGCCATCTAGAGGTTTCAAAAGAAAAAAGTCTGACGCTAACCAAATAAAACAAGAAGAATGATGTAGCTTAGTATACTATACTGAAAGGACTAGCCCTATACTGAACCCAAAGTTTTGGTGGTGGGGTGGAATGGATGGGTCAGTTTGTCTCCACTGGAGTGGAAATTAAATGTGTGAAGGAGGGAGTGACTCGAAAAGAAGAGGAGATCACAGAGAGGAGAGAAATGAGACTCATAGGCCATCTCTACACAACAAAAGCTTTTGTTGGCAGAGCCTCCTAGTGGCGATGCAGCATAAGCCAAGTGAAGGAGTTCTGCCGGCATAGTAACCTACGCTATGTTGCTGTTGCAGTTTCAGGATCTCTCGAGGGCACCCAGTTAAGGTTAACGGCTCCCTGCTAAGGTTACCTGTATCCCTTGCTATCCTGACTAGGATTTTAAGGCTGCACATCACCCTGCCTTACATGACAATATTCTCAGCCAGCCAGCCTGCCTAAAAAACCAGTGTCTGTGCTTTGCTTCCTTCTCTGAGGGCAGTGAACAATGTATTGTCAACCGTTACAAGTTACCACACAGTTCTTTCTAAGCAAGCACCTTTATTCTCAAGATAAAAGCATTACACAGAAAACACGTATAAAAATCAAAAGTCCCTATGCACATGCTAAAAGCTTAGCGGAGATCATCCCTCAGCCTTAGGGGGCCTGAGTAGGCCAAACTCTTTCCAAATGTTCTGCAAGGTTTGGAGCTCTTAGACAGAAGGTCCTGTCCATTTGCAGGATCAGAAAGAAAGCCCTGAGTCAGTTTAAACCCAGCTTTTTATATCAAAAGCCCTTTCTTTGTCTGTTGTTTTCTCGAAAAAACAGTTTGAACCAGCATACACAAGCCCACAGGGGATGGCACCTCTCTGAAGGTGTTTACAATCTACTAATTCCCCTTAATCACCTTACTGGTTTTACTTCCTGGTAGAGCTGTGGCAACCCTCCCCCTTGGAGTTATTCACACTATTCATAGATAAAACATGCCTACATTTAACACAAAATGGTCCCCACAGATATTGCATTCAGTTGCAATATCTGTCACAGTTATGTCTACACTGTGGGTTTTACCTGCACAGCTGTGCCAGCTAAGGGATGTAATTTTTTCACATCCCTAGCTGCCATAGCTATGTCAGCAAAACTTTGTATTTTGGACGAGGTCATAGACTTGCACATGCAGTGAATGCACGGTCTTCCTAGGAGCTCTAGTGTCAGGGGGCATTCCTGAAAGTGGACAGAGTGGGGATGGGCCAAAGGTGAGAGAGGGAGCCGCTCTGAACTGGCAAGGGGTGTGGCAGGTTTGGAGCAGCACCTTGGTTATTGTATCTCAGCAAAGCCCCATATGGCCATGGCAGCAAGGGCACAATTTAGAGCACCCTCAGGGCTACCCTAAACTGAAGTGGAGCCCATACCTGCAGGCTCTGACTACCTCTGAAGAGAGGAAAGGCAAACTGCCTGCCTTCCATGCCTGTCCTGGTGCAGGGATAAATCCTCCTCCGGCTCAGCGTGTGCAAGGATGCCAAATGGCAATTTCCACAAAAGTCACGTGCCTCAGGGTGTATACTCAGCTAGTGATTAACTGGAGTATTCTCATGCAAGTTGGAAGCCTCCCTCTCTCTGCCTGACTCAGAGGCATACTTCCCAGGTGAATGCCTTAATCACCAGGCTATACAGTCACTCACTTGCCCTTTGGCCCAATGAATATTTAGATATTTGTACAAAGTAGAATAACTTCAACAAGAGAGATTGAGAAACCCTCCCTCCCTAAAATAGCCAATAGCCTGGTGGTTAAAGCACTCACTCAGGAAGGAAAGCAATCCAAGTCCCAGTCTCTACTTTGGAGTAGCAATTCCAACCTCCCAATCTGAGGCAAGTACCCTAACCACTGGGCTAAAGGTTATGTCTACACACACACACACACACACACACACACACACACACAGAGTTTACTGGCCGAAAATGGACTTTTTCAGTTTTGCTGACAAATTCCAAACATTTCTGGAACTGAGACAAATACTTTCCTGATTTTACAGGTTGCTGGGCAAAGAGACAACAACAAAACCCACAATTATTTGCCAAACTCTAATTACAATGATGGGGGGGACGACCCAATCCTTATGGCTGTTTGAGCAGGCACCACCCTCAACTACACCCCATCGTTCCTCATGGTCTTGTCAGTGCACTGCCCTCAGCATCTGCTCTGGTTCTTCCAACTACTCAGCTCAGTTTATTTCAGACAAAATATCCCCTTCGTAGGGTTTGATTTATTAACTTTTTTTTTTATATATATACAGAGTGCAAAGCACTTCTTTCAGTATCTCACATTCACTCCAGGTCCATATAAGAACGCTGGTAATCCCCAGGAGCTGGGTGGTACTTCAGGCCACCTGGAAGGCTTCAGCCAGCTTTTCCTCCAGCTAGGCCCTTTCCATAATCAAGGTCTTTACCTTTTGGTTCAGGAGGCTTAGCAGGTAGACCAGGGGTGGGCAAACTACAGCCCAGGGGCTGCATCCAGCCCTTCAGACATTTTAATCTGGCCCTTGAGCTCCCACTGGGGAGTGGGGTTGGGGGTTTGCTCCGCTCCATGCATGCTGTGGCTCCACATGGCTCCCGGAAGCAGTAGCATATCCCTCCTCCAGCTCCTATGTATAGGGGCCGCCAGGGGATTCAGCACACTGCCCCCGTCCCAAGCACAGCCCCTGCAGTTCCCATTGGCCAGGAACCGTGGTCAATGGGAGCTGCAGGGGTGGTACCTGTGGATGGGGCAATGCGCAGAGCTGTCTGGCTGTGCCTCTGCATAGGAGCCAGAAGGGGGACATGCCTTTGCTTCCGGGAGCTGCTTGAAGTAAGCATTGCCCGGAGCCTGCACCCCTGAGCCTCTCCCCATGCCCCAACCCCCTGCCCCAGCCCTGATCCCCCTCCTGCCCTCCAAACCCCTTGGTCCCAGCTTGGAGCACCCTCCTGCACCCCCTACCCCTCATCCCCAACCCCAGCCCAGAGCCCGCACCCCCAGGGGGATCCTGCACCCCTTCCAGCACCCCAATCCCCTGCCATGCCCAGAGCCCCTCCTGCACCCTGAACTCCTCATTTCTGGCCCCACCCCAGAGCCTGCACCCCCAGCCAGAGCCCTCACCCCCATCCACACCCCAACCCACCAATTTCATGATCATTCATGGCCCACCATACAATTTCCATACCCAGATGTGGCCCTCGGGCCAAAATGTTTGCCCACCCCTGAGGTAGACCCACCTCCTGCTGGTATCTCCTTGCTATGCTATGAGGGAGGAGGCAGCATATATGCTCATCCCTTTTGCAGAACTCATCCCAATTGGCTGAGAAAGAGGGACGGGGCTGTCCCACCAACTCAGCAAGGCTCCTAGTCCTGGTCCCTTAAAGACACAGTAATGTTTTTTTTCCCCTAAACCAGTCGTTCCCAAACTTGTTCCGCTGCTTGTGCAGGGAAAGCCCCTGCCGGGCCGGGCCGATTTGTTTAACTGCCACGTCCGCAGGTTTGGCCAGTTGCGGCTCCCACCGGCCACAGATCACTGCTCCAGGCCAATGGGAGCTGCTGGAAGCGGCACGGGCCGAGGGACGTACTGGCCGCTGCTTCCAGCGGCTCCCATTGGCCTGGAGCAGCGAACCGTGGCCAGTGGGAGCTGCGATCGGCTGAACCTGCGGACGCGGCAGGTAAACAAACCAGCCCGGCCCGCCGGGGCCTTCCCTGAACAAATGGCGGAACAAGTTTGGGAACCACTGTCCTAAACATTACTTATTCCTGGAACCATTTCCTCTCTACTAGTATCTTTTATTTCCTAGGATCTTGCATTCATAATATCTCCCAAAATCTTAAAGGGCCACGCCATGGGTCAGGGTGGGCTGACCCCTAGACCCCACTGTCCTTCAGGGGACAGACTACCCTGCCACAGGCTGTCAAATGAGTGCAAACAATGAGTGATGTCACAACAGTTTTCATGAGAAACTAAAACTGTTGCCAGCATCAACGAATTTTTTACAAAAACACCAAAATCATGTTTTAAAAAGGCATTTTTTTTTTGGCCAAAATAAATTTAGGATGAAAAATTTCAACCAGCTTTGCTCATGTCTCTTTTTGGTGTCTTCAGTGGACAGAGCTTGGCTGATAGGAGCCAGGTTTAGGAGAATATCACCCCTAGAGCTGACCCTTGTACATCTGTGCTAAGTACTTCTCAGAGGAGTCTATTCTATGTGCTGCCCCTCGAGAGGCAGGGAGCTCCACTCACACAGGTCCCTGTCCTTTATGCTTCCCCTTCAATCTTGTAGGATACCACATAGGATCACTCTCATCTTAAAGAGACAATATACATTTTCATATTTCAAGTGGTGTTCTAATGAGGATGCTTCTGATTGCACCTTAGAAAGTATATTTCTTAACCATCAGTATGTCCCGTTGGTAGAAGGAGAAAAAAGATACATTCAGGGAGATATAAGATTTGTGTTAGGTGTAATAATATAGATGCATATTCCTGTACTGCCATCTTGTGGTTTACGAGAGACTGCTGAATTGGAATTAATTTGCAAACTGGATACAATTAACTTAGGCTTGAATAGAGACTGGGAGTGGATGGGTCATTACATAAAGTAAAACTATTTCCCCATGTTTATTCTCCCCCTCCCCCACCCTCATCCCCCACTGTTCCTCAGACGTTCTTGTCAACTGCTGGAAATGGCCCACCTTGATTATCACTACAAAAGGTTCCCCCCCACCCTGGCTCTCCTGCTGGTAATAGCTCACCTTAAGTGATCACTCTGGTTACAGTGTGTATGGTAACACCCATTGTTTCATGTTCTCTGTGTATATAAATCTCCCCACTATATTTTCCACTGAATGCATCCGATGAAATGAGCTGTAGCTCACGAAAGCTTATGCTCAAATAAATTTGTTAGTCTCTAAGGTGCCACAAGTACTCCTTTTCTTTTAGTGTGTAAAAAGCAGCTTATTAAAGAAGCAACTGATGAGAAGTTTGACTCTACTTGTGTTAAAAATATTACACTTAGCTTAGTATATGGCAGACTACAGAAAAAGTTCAGCTATGAAAAATCTTTCGCCCGATCACTGCATATCTCAGTGTAACAATGTCTTTGTCCTATAGATACATTCGTGTTTAAAGGTAATTCTCTGCTCCCTGCACTGGCTGCCACTAGACTACTAGGTGAAATTAAGGGTCAGATTACTAGGAGTGCTGAGAACCTACAACTCCCATTGACATCAAAGGGAGCTGTGGCTGCTTGGCACTTCTGAAAATCAGGCATTAAAGTTTTTGATCACTCGCCACAAAAGCATAAGAGGCCTAAATTCAACTTGCCTTAAAAACTACATGGGGGAAGAGGGGTGGTAGGAAGGATGGTCTTTGAGTTAAAGAGATGTTGGAGGTCTGGGTTCACTTCACACAAGTGTCCAGTGTGACCTTTGGCAAGTTACTTAATCTCTCTGTGCCTCATTTCCCAGTGCTGGTGTTTGTCCAGCAGGGGCTCCCTGCAAAGCTCAATTCTAGGGGCCCCACAGGACTGGGAGGAAGATGGGGACAGTAGGGGAGCAGAGAGAGGCCCAGGGAAGTAGGTGGTGACTGTTCCAGAGCCTGTCCCATCCCTGGCTTCCCCTGCCTGTGCCTGACTCCAGCTCCCAGTGAGAGCTCCACTGTCTGGGCAGCCAGGCTACTCAGCTCTGGCTTTGCCCCAAGATCCCCCCTCCGACTGCTCCCAGCAGCTCCGGCCCCTGTGCTCCCCTGTCCAGTCTCAGTCTGCTGTGTCCCTGCACTGACCCACCTGTGCACACCTTCTCAGCTCCCCACCTGGGCCCAGCACTGGCACCTACCGGCTCGGAGGATGCTCTGCAGTAAAAGGGAAGGGTCCGCCTGGCAGGGAAGCACAAGGACCAGAGCCGCCCGTGAGGGCCTTCCATTTGGCTTGCCAAGCATCACCTGTTACTTTTTGCTCCCCACTAAGGGATCTGCTGTAAAGGCAGCCTAGCTACCTGGCTCTGGCTGTCCCCGGACTCTAAGCATCCCTCGCCCTCGTGGCCCCTTTCCCTCCCGGCTGCAGAGCATCCTCTGAGCTGGCGGGTGGGGAGGGTGCTCAGAGGCAGATCAGCATGGGGACACTGCAGACAGGACTGGGCATCAGAGCACACGGGTGCTGTAGTGAGGGGAGCCCAGAGTGGAGTTGGAGCCAGGTAGCAGGGCTGGTCTTACAGCAGAGCCCCCAGCAGGGAGCACGATAAAGCAGCTCACACCTGGTGGGCCAAACGGAAGGCCTTGCAGGCCGCAACTGGCTTCAGGGGGCCCTCTCGCTGCTGGTGCCACCACTGTCAGTTCCCCTATTTGTTAAGTGGGGACAAAGATACTTCCTTTGTCTATCTTGTGTATTTACAGTGTAAGCTCTTCAAGACAGGGAGTGACTCTTACCATGTGTATGTACACAGCCTAACACAACAAGGTCCTGATCTTTGCTGGGGCCTCCAGACTTGCAATGCAAATTCAGTACTGCCAACCCCAAGAGTTCAAAAAACCATGAGCCTTGCATGAGACTTGATTGAAAATCATGTGATTCTGGAAAACCTCCCCCCCCCACACACACTTTTCTTCATCTTCTTGTTTTTGAGCCTTTTGGATCATGTTTTTAAGTTTTTTATTTCTTTTAAAATGAAAGTTCAGATTCTAATGTAATCTAATGATTCCAGGAGCTGGGGCCTGAAGAAAATTGCCAAATATCATGAGACTCGTGATAAAATCCATGAAAGTTGACATCTTTATTATTATTAATAATTATCATCATTGTCTTTATAAAAATTCACTGGCAAACATTCAGCTCTGGTGATTGATGTCTATCAGTTTACATTTCTAAGGGCTAGATGCTTGCTTTTTTTAATGAAAGATGTATTTCAAAATTCCCCAAAACAGAATCCCAGTGGCTGCCTCTGGTAGGATTAAACATACAGTTACAGCTCAGCAGCTATAGAGCACCCTTGTATTCTGTGTTCACTGTGCAAGCACAGGCAAAGAGAACCAAGACAGTGCAACATTCAGCCTTTATGCCTTCTTCCACTTATACTGTCTTCTCTCGTCAAGCACTTCCTGAAAGTATCATTCTCTCAGTTCCTAGGCATGACCCTTTACACAATCGTGTAACACCCTCACTAGGAAGCTATTTATCGTAACACTGATTCATGAACTGCAGAAAATGCCTTAGTGTGAGACTTAAAGAGCTCAATCTGTTTAATTTATCAAAAAAAGATCAGGAGATGACTTGACTGTGGCGTTTAATTATATTTGATGTAATCTCATGATACCAGGAGTTGAGGCTTTGGGAATATCTCCAAATATCACAAGGCTTGTGATTAAATTGTGAGAGATGGCAACTCTGCAAATTAATTACTAATAATAATCTTCATTAAAATTCATTGGCAAACTTTCAGCTCTAATGATTGATGCATATCAGTTTATATTGGAACAATTAAAAACAAGGGGGAAGGAATGCACCCAAAAACATGGAAAGAACAGGTTAAAGAATATTTAGATAAATTAGATGTATTCAAATTGGCAGCACCTGATGAAATCATCCAAGGGTACTTAAGAAACCAACTGAAGTAATCTCGGAACCGTTAGCAATTATTTTTGAAAACTCCTGGAGGATGAGTGAAGACTGCAGAAGGGCAAACACAGGTAACTGCCTTTAAAAGGGGGAACAAAGAAGATGGGGGGAACTATAGACCAGTCAGCCTAGCTTTGATACCTGGAAAAATACTGGAACAAATTATTAAATAATCACATATTGTAATCACAGGAGGATAATAGTCTCTAAGGGAATAGCCAGCATGCATTTGTCAAGAATAAATCATAGCACGCTAACCTAATTTCCTTTCTTTGACAGGGTTACTGGCCTAGTGGATAAGGGGAAGCAGTAGATATGATATATCCTGATTTTAGTAAGGCTTTTGGCAGAGTCCCACGTGACATTTTCATAAGCAAACTAGGGAAATGTGGTCTAGATGCAATTACTACAAGACGGATGCACAACTGGTTGAAAGCCCGTACTCAAATAGTTGTTAATGATTCACTACCAAACTTGGAGAGCATGTATGGTGGAGTCCCACTGGGGTCTGCCCTGGGTCTAGTATACTATTCAGTATTTTCATAAATGACTTGGATAATGGAGTGGAGAGTATGCATATAACATTTGCAAATAACACCAAGTTGGGAAGGGTTGCAAGCACCTTGGAGGACAGGATTAGAATTCAAAATGTCCTTGACAAACTGGAGAATTTGTCTGAATTCAACAACATGAAATTCAATAAAGACAAGTGCAAAGTACTTCACTTAGGAAGGAAAAATCAAATGGACAACTACAAAAAGGGGAATAACAGGCTAGGTGGTAGTACTGCTAAAAAGGATTGGGGGGGTTACAGTGGGTCACAAACTGAATTTGAGTCAACAATGTGATGGAGCTGCGAAAAAGGCTAATGTTATTCTGGGGCGTATTAACAGGAGTGTTGTATGTAAGACATGGGAGGTAATTGTTCTGCTCTCCTCAGCACTGGTGAGACCTCAGCTGGAGTACTGTGGCCAGTTCTGGGTGCCGCATTTCAGGACAGATATGGACAAATTGGAGACAGCCCAGCGAAGAGCAACAGAAATGATAAAAGGTTTAGAAATCCTGACCTATGAGGAAAGGTTAAAAAACTGGGCTTGTTTAGTCTGAGAAAAGAAGACTAAGTAGGGACCTGGTAACAGTCTTCAAATATGTTAAGGGCTGTTATAGAGAGGACAGTGATCAATTGCTCTCCATGACCACTCAAGGGAGGACAAGAACTAATGGGCTTAATCTGAAGCAATGGAGATTTAGGTTAGATATTAGAAAAAAACTTTCTAACTATAAGGTTAGTGAAGTTCTGGAATAGGCTTCCGAGGATGCTTGTGGAATCTCCATCACTGGAAGCTTTTAAAAACAGGTTAGAGAAATACCTATCAAGGATGGTTGAGGTTTATTTGGCCCTGCCTTAGCGCAGGGGGCTGAACTTGATGACTTTTCGAGGCCCCTTCCAGCCCTACACTTCTATGATTTCAATGCAGTCTTAATAAGAAAAAGAATTAGATGCTTCCTTTTTTAAAATGAAAGATGTGGTTCTTCTTTACATTTTAAAATTCCTCAAAACAGGACCCCGAGAGCAGACTCTGGCAGGTATTCTTTATCTGAGGAATAAATGTAGAGTTATGGCTCAGCAAGGTTACAGAACCTTTGTATACTAATTGCCTGAAATAATATCATTTCAGGATAACTTAAAATAAAAAACCCCTCCCATCTGACTCTTATCCTCTCTTTTCTTCTCCCCTTTGTGTGTCTCGCCCGCTATGTCTCTCTTCCTCTTGTCATTCCTTCTCAGTTTAACAATGTAAAGTTTTAAAATATTTACATTACAAAAACATACAGATGTTTTATTATAAGCCTATTATAGGCTTAGATGTACTAGAAAGGATTTGTAGTTACAAAAGCCTGCAGTGCACTTGATTACATGGATTCCTATTGTGCCAGAGGTTTTCGTAAGTAGAAATATTTTATTCTGCAGGACAAATTGTTAGAAGGAATGCCTCTAAATATTTAGTTTTTTTTGATTTGCAGCGGATTTGGAGACACATAACCAGGAAAGAGGCATAAGCTTATTTAATAGAAAAGCTTTTCGTAAGTGAATTAACATACGTTCCAGCTCCATTTCTGGAATTATAATGTGGTCCAAGGAGACATTATAATGAAATACATTTATAAACCACCTGTCAAGGAGCATCTCTATGTGCCACAGAATAAAATAAGTACAATGCACATGGGGCCTGGTTTTCAACGGAGCTCAGCACCTAATAGTTCCCATTTAGGCCCTTAAATGAAGTGGCCAGATTTCCAAAAATGCTCAGCTCAGACATCAGCAATAACAAGCCAACAAGCCCCAAGAGATCACCAACCAGAGCTAAAGGGTCTGGCAGTAAGGCGAATCCAAGAGCTCTTGGCAAACCTTTCAACAGACAAAATGGAATAAAGAATGGGGAAGAAAATGAGTCAGCAAGCCCTAGCAAGAAATGCATCTGTGTTTGTGTACTGCACACTCTGGCAGGGAAGTGCTCTGGGTTGGGTTGTATTCTTTCTCTGTGTGTGTATTGTGGCTCTCTGCGTGCCTGCTGCCCATTCTGGCAAGGAGGTGTCATGGCACAGTGTAGGGATGTTGTCAAGGTTCCTTCCCCACCCTGAACTCTAGGGTACAGATGTGGGGACCTGCATGAAAAACCTCCTAAGCTTATTTTTACCAGCTTAGGTTAAAACTTCCCCAAGATACAAACTATTTTACCTTTTGTCCCTGGACTTTATTGCTGCCACCACCAAGCAACTAACAAATATAACAGGGAAAGAGCCCACTTGGAAATGTCTTTTCCCCCAAAATTCCCCCAAGCACTATACCCCCTTTCCTGGGGAAGGCTTGATAAAAATCCTCACCAATTTGCACAGGTGAACACAGACCCAAACCCTTGGAGCTTAAGAACAATGAAAAAGCAATCGGGGGTCTTAAAAGAAGAATTTTAATTGAAGAAAAAGTAAAAGAATCACCTCTGTAAAATCAGGATGGTAAATACTTTACAGGGTAATCAGATTCAAAACACACAGAATCCCTCTAGGCTAAACCTTAAGTTACAAAAAGACACAAAAACAGGAATATACATTCCATTCAGCACAACTTATTTTCTCAGCCATTTAAACAAAACAGAATCTAACGCATATCTAACTAGATTGCTTACTAACCCTTTACAGGAGTTCTGACCTGCATTCCTGCTCTGGTCCCCGCAAAAAAACATACACAGAGAGAACACTTTGTTTCCCCCCAACCCTCCAGCTTTGAAAGTATCTTGTCTCCTCATTGGTCATTTTGGTCAGGTGCCAGCGAGCTTGTCTTAGCTTCTTAACCCTTTACAAGTGAAAGGGTTTTTCCTCTGGCCAGGAGGGATTTAAAGGTGTTTACCCTTCCCTTTATATTTATGACAGATGTATATATGTGCGCATTGCACATTGGCAAGGAGATGTGTGTGGCTGTGTGTGCTGCATACTCTGACAAGGTGTACATAGCGTACATTGTTGCTCACTGTGTCTGCTTCCAACTCAGGTAGTGAGGTATGTGGCTGTGTGTGCTGCACACTCTCAGGGGTAAGTTGTGTGTTTTGGCTCAGTGTGAGGGTATGTATGTTTGTATGTGTTTCATACTGGTAGAAGAGACAGGTGTGCTGTGGCTCTCGGTGTGTTGTGGTTCTGACATTCCACTAGGGTTGCCACCTCCAAGAAGCAGAAAAACCAGCATCCACCCTCACTAACAAAAGGATCTTAGTGTTGACTGTAGCTATTACTGATTATTATATAATATTATATATGATTATATAATATTACTTTTGCCCATTTAACACACAATAACACAATATGTGTATTTTTATGTTATCATTTTTTCTTACCTGATCGTAACATGGCACTGCAGCCCGGACTATGGGAGTGTGAATTGAAGAGTGCTCTAATGTGTCACAAATGAAAATAAATCCTGGCACATTAAATCTTTTAACCAGCAAGGCAGTGCAATAAGCAGCTAGGTGCCAACCCTAATATGTGGCTGTGTGTGTTGCACACTGGCCGGGGGTGTAGGTGTGCGTGTCACAGGCTGGCATGGGGTGTGGCTGGCTGTGTGTGTTGCATACTGACAGGTGCTGTGTCTCACACTGGCAGGGGGCTAGGCAAGGGTGTTGCACTCTGGTAGGAGATGTAAGTGTGGGTAGCTGTGGGGGTTGCACACTAATAGGGTGTAGGGGGTGTGTGTTACACCCTGACTGACAGGGTATGTGTGTGTTGCACAATGACAGGAGGTGTAGGTGTCCCCACACTGGCAGGGAGGTGTTGTGTGGCTGTGTGTAGTATACCTTGGCAGGCCGGGCAGCTGTGTGTGGCTAGGTGTATGGGTGTTGCACAGTGGCAGGGGGTGTAGGGGTGTGTGCCTGTGTGTATTGCTGACTGGCAGAGGGTGTAGGTTCGTGTGCTGCTCACTGCGGGGGGGGCAGCGGGCCTGTTACACACCAGCCGGGCGGCGGCGGGCGGGCCGGGTGCGCGCTGCCCGCGAGAGGGCGCCCCAGCGGGCGGCCCAGTCCGTCAGCCAGGCCCAGAGAGATGGCGGCGCGGCGGCTGCTGCTGAGCCGAGCCCTGCGCCCGCTCTGCCCGCCGGGGGCCCGGCCGCCGGCCAGGTGAGCGCTCCGGGGCCGGGCGGCGGCGGCGGCGGGGCTCAGCCAGCGTCGCAGCCGGGCCGCCCGGTCTCCGCGGGGCAGGGCCGCGCGGGCTGGGGAGACCCCGAGGCTCGGCGGAGCATCAGCCTCCGCTGGGCGGGAGAGCGGCGGGCGCCCGAGCCGGGCGGCTCCGGCCGCGAATGAATGGAGGGTGCCGGCCACTCCGGGCTCTGTGTGTGTGTGTGTGTAGTGTGCTCCGTGTGTACTGTACAGTGTGTTGCACGGTTTGTCTCTTTCTGTGTGTGTAGTGTGCTCCGTGTGTACTGTCAGTGTGTAGTGTGTGTGCTATTTGTGTGTTCTGTGTGTGTACTGTTTGTGTTTTGTGTGTGCGCGCTGTTTAGTGAGCGGTGGCTCACGGAAGCTTATGGTCACATAGATTGGTTAGTCTCTAAGGTGCCACAAGTCCTCCTTTTCTTTTAGTGTGTAAACTGTGTGTGTGTGTGGTGTGTACAGTGTGCTCTGGGTGTGCAGTGTGGGCCTGCTATTTGTGTGTAGTGTGTATTGCTGGTGTACAGTGTGCTCGGTGTGTAGTGACTGTGTGTACAGTGTGCGTGCGCTATTTGTGTGTGTACAGTGTGTTCTTTGTGTACTGTTTGTGTACAGTGTGCTCTGGGTACTGTGTACAGTGTGCGCGCGCACTATTTCTGTGTGTGTGCTGTGTACAGTATGTGTGTAGTGTGTACAGCTGCTGTGCAACAGGGCCCAGACCAGGGTCTTTGAACCATAACGTAAATAAAGGTATATTAATGGTCAGAATAATGCTAGGGATCTGGGCTCCCCCAGATTTTGGATAGGTTGGATCAAGGTTTGTCTTGGGGTGATCTGGGCTCCCCCTGGTTTGGGATGGGTTTGGATCAGGCTTTGGCATTGGCTGTGGCCCAGCTGTGAAGTCTCCATCCAGATCCAAACTTGTCCTAAGTTTGGGAGTGCTCAGGTCTCCGCTCTCCTCCTAATGGTGCCTGCTTATTTTGTGCCTCTCTGTTGGATTCTCTGTCACATTGCATCTCTTAGGGCTTGTCTACTCTTGAAGGTTAATTTTGATTAAGGTAGGGGTGTGAATTTTAACACGTTCTCTGGAATAACTCCCACGTGAAGGCAGTTCTTTAGAAGGAAAGTAGCTGTGACCTTTGGTCCAGATATTGCCAGCATGGCGATTTCAGATAATGACAAAGCTACACCCAAGCAAACTTTGTTGTTTTCACAGTCAGAATTCACCCAAAAGTCTTTCAAGAAGCTCATGTCCCCAAATTATTTGAGATTTTTATTTATATAATTAGTCTCTTGAGTGTGCCCACCTTGCGCTTGGTACACAGTACACATGTCTAAAAGCTAAGAATTAAAAAAAATACATTCAGTAGATCTTTAAAGTTGAAAATGTAGTTGTGGGTAACACACCAACATCTCCTTTTATTTTAAAGTTTTGTGATTTAGGATCATAGAAGAGAGTGGAGGAAAAGACCTATTAGATCTTGGAGACCATCCCATGACAGTGCAGAATACAGCCTCTGTCCCCAGCATGACTACCCAAGGGGGGTTTGGTTTAGTTTAGTTTAAAAAATGTAACCCTATGGTTTTATTTTTTTTTTTTTTTTTTTTTTTTTTTTTTTAGTTGGGGTTTGTATGTGTGTGTAGAGGGTTGGGGTGTATTTATTTTGTGTTTGGAAAAAAATACAAAATATAGAATAAATAGATTGCAGTAATGTATTGCATACAAATGTCATTACAATAACGTATATACTACCTCCTACATTTCAAATCCCGTGTAAGGCTTGAAACCAATGTCAGGATCAATCACTGCATTACAGGTTGGCCAGTAAGGGCATGATCCTACAAACACCACTGAATGTTGTGCTTGAGACTTGTGCACCTCTGCACAGTCTCGAGCACCATGCTTGGTAATAAATGTTCGGAGGGTTGGGCCCAAGGTGAACAAACTAGTCTGTTTTGGAGACTCCATTCTGCTAACTGTAGCTTGCTTTTATTTATGCAGTTCCTAGTGTACTGTGGCATTTGTACTTAAAAAGAATCACAGCATTAAACTACAGAACTTTACTTCAGCCATTTGACAAATCTTTGCTGTGAAAGCAGCAAGATTTCTTTTTTAAAAATGTGTAAGTTAGCAAGACTGTACTGTAAAACAAGATACTGACCAAAAAGGAAAAACCTCAAAGAAAGACTAATTCATGGGATAACTACTATAAAGTGATGTCTGTCAAGATAAAAATCTTACCCATAATCTTTGGAGGGACCTTTTATTATTTTGGTCATTTAAACCCCGGATATTGCTGTTAGTCTCTCCTTGGCTATTTTCTAAAATATGCGGTGTTGTTCTAGTGTGTTGGTCCCAGAATATTAGAGAGACAAGGTGGGTGAGGTAATATCTTTTATTGGACTGACTTCTGTTGGTGACAGAGACAAGCTTTTGAGCAACAGGGAGCTCTTCTTCGGGTCTGGGAAAGGTACTCAGAATGTCACAGCTACATGCAAGGTACAATCTGCGTAAACATTGTTTAGCATAGGTAGTTAGTACGTAGTCTAAGGCAGGGGTTCTCAACCTTTTTCTTTCTATTAAAAACTCCACGGCCCACCTGTGGCACAACTGGTTTTCTGCATATAAAAGCCAGGACCTGTGTTATGGGATAGGAAGCGGTGCAATTGTTTGGGGCCCCCGTGAAGCTAAACTGCTCAGGCTTTGGCTTCAGACCTGGGTGCTGGGGCTCAAGGCCTCGGACTTCAGACCCATGCGTTGGGGCTTCAGCTTTCTCACCTGGGCCCCAGCGAGTCTCATGCTGGCCCTGCTTGGCGGACCCCTGAAACCTGCTCACGGCCCCCCAGAGGGCCCTGTACCATTGGTTGAGGTGGACTGGCCCTTTAACACCTCTGCAGTCATAGGACAAAAAGGGGGAGGGGAGTAGTAAGTTACAGATTGTTGTAATAAGCCATAAATCCAGTGTGTCTGTTCAGTCCATGAAATTTTAGTATCTAGCATAGTTATGAATTTAAGCTCTCAGGCTCATTTTTTGAAAGTGTTGTGCAGGTTTCCTTTGAGACGAGGACTGACAGGTCAGATATAGAGTGATCATTTTGTGAAAGTGTTAATCCACAGGTGATAGGGTGTGTTTGTCTTTTATAATTTTCCTTTGTGAGTTCACTTGAGAACGTAGTGATTATCTGATTCACCCACGTAGTTGTTCGGACATCTATTGCAATGGATGAGGTATACCATGTGTTGCAATAGACATGTGTAGGATCCATGAATCTTGAAAGGCGTGTCGGGGGAGGAGGGGGTGTTGATCATTGTAGCAGTGGAGATATGTCTGCAGGTTTTGCATCTGTTGTTCTGCCAGGGTCTGCTGCCGCTTTGAGTTGGTGGGTCCTGGTCTGTGGGGAGCTTGCTTCTGATGGTGAGACCTTGGGGAGGTTGGGCGGGGGGTGGGTGTTTCCTCTCTAATAACACCTCATAACAACTATGTGGGTGAAACCAGACAATCACTATGCTCTTGAATGAGCTCACAAAAGAGAATAAGAGACAAAAACACCTTGTATTTAGCTCTGAGTACCTTTCCCAGACCTGAAGAAGAGCTCTGTGTCGCTCAAAAACTTGTTTCTCTTTCCAGCAGAAGATTGGTCCAATAAAAGACATTAGCTCATCCACCTTAAAAAGGAAAGGAGTACTTGTGGCACCTTAGAGACTAACAAATTTATTTGAGCATAAGCTTTTGTGAGCTACAGCTCACTTCATCGGATGCATTCAGTGGACTGAATGCATCCGATGAAGTGAGCTGTAGCTCACAAAAGCTTATGCTCAGATAAATTTGTTAGTCTCTAAGGTGCCACAAGTACTCCTTTTTCTTTTTGGGAATACAGACTAACATGGCTTCTACTCTGAAACTCATCCACCTTATCTCTCTACTTTTTAAAATGTATTTGTGGTTGTGGGTTTATCAGCTGAGGTTTAGTGCTGTTTCACTTTTGAACTTTTTAAAAAGATGATGCCTCTTATTTTTAGAGCTCTGTTTATCAGAGAGGGAGGAGGGGATGGCTCCTGCTGCACACCCCGGTTAGACTCATAGACTTTAAGGTCAGAAGGGACCATCATGATCATCTAGTCTGACCTCCTGCACATTTCAGGCCACAACCTCGCCCGCTGCTGTAATAGACCTCTAACCTCTGGCTGAGTTACTGAAGTGTTCAAATCATGATTTAAAGACTTCAAGTTACAGAGACTCTACCATTTACACTAGTTTAAACCTGCGAGTGACCCGTGCCCCATGCTGCAGAGGAAGGCAAAAGAACCCCAAACCCCAAGGTCTCTGCCAATCTGACCCCAAGAAAAATTCCTTCCTGACCCCAGATAGGATGATCAGTTAGACCCTGAGCATGGGTGGCAGAAGAAGCAGCAGAGTTTAATTGTTGAGTTTTATTTGTAATTTAATATTGAACGATGATGGTATTGATTGAATTTGAAAGTGAGGGACTGCTGCTGAGGGACCTTAGCCCTGCATCAGTGAGTTTTTTGGAATGGTTCATTCAAGCCTGTCTGTGCAGCTGTACCGAATGCATGTCAAAGTTGACCTGAAACAACCTCTTGCTCTACTGATCTTGTTTTTTTTTCTGGTTGTCAATCACGTCAAGTAGCATAATGGCCAAATGTCCATGTCTATTAAGCTTCCGCGTTGAAAATTTATGAACAGAATTCTATGCTGGGTTTGCCTGCAATACCAGGAGTCTGGACTTAGGAGCAGAAGGGAACTCCTGGGTCACCATGTTCTTTTGGAAGGCCAGTGCCATTCATTGTGCCCACAAGTATTTGACCAAGATAGGCATTCACTGTTTAAAAAAGTTAGGTAGCATTCCTTACAACTGCTCTGACTGTCTCTTTTTAGGTGTCTGCAGACTGAAAATCATGAGTTGGTACGTCAAGAAACGTCTTCTGCTAAAACATTAATGGATATTGGAACTCGAAGGATCTTCTCTTCGGATCATGATATCTTCAGGGAAAGTGTGAGGAAATTCTTCCAGGAAGCAGTGGTCCCTTATCATGCAGAGTAAGATATAGTTCGGATATTCTATGTTGCCTACTAATTCCAGGCTGTTTCACAGAACTCTCTGGGAATAATGTTCTGAGTCTAACAAGCAAACGGTAGAGTTTATTTTAATTTTTAAAAAATTGTATTATTGGCTTGTATATAATATATATCTTGGTTTGCGTATCTCCTACATCACATGTTTGAAGGAAGAAAAAAGGTACATGGTTATATTTGTAAAGCAAAACAAAAAAAGCACTTTCTGTATTTCTCAGGAAAGGATGCCAGGTTGATTAGCTAACACAGGGGTGGCCAACCTGTGGCTCCGGAGCCACGTGCGGCTCTTCAGAAGTTAATATGCGGCTCCTTGTATAGGCACCGACTCCAGGGCTGGTGCTATAGGTGCCAACTTTCCAACTTGCCGGGGGGTGCTCACTGCTCAACCCCTGGCTCTGCCACAGGCCCTGCCCCCTCTCCACCCGTTCCCGCCCCCTCCCCTGAACCTGCTATGCCCTCGCTCCTCCCCTCTCTCCCCCAGAGCCTCCTGCACACCACAAAACAGGTGCAGGGAGGGAGGGGGAGGTGCTGATTGGTGGGGCTGCTGGTGGGTCGGAGGCACTGGGAGCGGGGTGAGGGGAGAGCTGATGGGGGGGCTGCTGACTTATTACTGTGGCTCTTTGGCAATGTACATTGGTAAATTCTGGCTCCTTCTCAGGCTCAGGTTGGCCACCCCTAGCTAGGTGCTCATTATTTACAGGAACAAATGCAGAAGACAGTAAAATGCAAACTTCTGTAGAAGTTTGCCTTGCCTCTAGGGATGAAAAGGTAGTTTAATCTCTTTGTTAGCGTTGCTGAGGCTTTCAGTATTATCACTGTTTATTATTTGCATTGTAATAGTGCCTAGGAGTCCCAGTCATGGACCAGGATCCTAGGCACTCTACAAACCCAGAACAAGAAGACCAGCTCTTGCTCCAAAGAGCTTACAATCTAAAGGTGTTAGTTGTGTTGGTTTTTATATTGTGGATATCTGTCCCCTGAAAAGTGGACTTAATGGCTGGTGTATACAAAAACTTGCCCCAAAACAGCTAACTCAGTTTTAATTCACTTCTTTTATTTATGTGCAAGTCTCTGTGTGGGCACTCTTACTTCAGAGTAAAAGTGTTCTATTCTGACTGAGTTAAAGTGGGGTTGTTTTTGTTGTTTTAATAGCTAAATTAAAATAAGATGAAGTTGGTTAAAACAACAACCCTGTTTTAGCTCAGTAAAAATAGGACACTTTTAGTTGAAATAAGTGTCTACACACGCACATTTGCACAAAAATAACAAAATGTGTATTAAAAGAGATTTAGTTATTTTAGTGCAATTTTGTGTGTAGACCAGTCCTAAAATTAGCTCTTCTAGAGGTCACAACCGAGACACCAGATGGTAATGATTTTGCATTGCTCCCAGCCAGGGCTGGAACAGCAGTCTAGAAGTGAAAGATTTCAGTTACCTGTCCCCTGATCTATTCATCCCCCTCACAGTTCCATTGCTATATTTGGTGTAGCTAGCTTGTTTCAGGCATGATCCTTAGTGTATTTTTGTTTTGTAATCTCCTAGTCCAAATTCCAGTTTTGAAAACTGTTTGCGGGAAAAAAAAAAAAGGGTATGGTTTTGGAGAGCAGCTTCATTTCAGAATTAATTTCAAGATAATCAAGACTTAGTGGGTTAATATCAAACAGTTGTCTTTAATTCTGGTAGTGAGGGTAATGGGGTGAAATATGGGATGGTGTTCTCCCACTTAAATTTAGCCAGTTAGCCCAGAAGGCTAGCTGTACTTCAGATATGGTGACTGTTCTTTCAAGGGCTACAGTGCATGTCTGCAAAACCATAAACAGTATATTGTCCCATTTTTTCCAATAGGGACCATCTTCCAACCAAAGATTTAAGCAACTGTATTAGTTCTGGACTGGGAAAGCAAACAATAAAAAAGTGGATTTAATTTCATATTTTCACATTTATTTCATTCCTTCCCCCTCCTCTCTCCAACTCCTCCACCTGGAATTTGTCTCTGATGTCTGTAATTACTGTTCTGTTTCTGTACAATCTCCAGAAGATAAACGTGAGAGAGAATGCTACAAAGTTTCACAAACCAATATTATTTATTTGTATTACCATAGCACCAAGGGGCCTTACTCATAGACCAGTATCCCACTGAGATAAGCCCTGAACAGACACAAACAAAAAGATGATCCCTTCCCTTGGGGCTTAATATAGCTTCTCTTCTTCCATTTATAGTTACTGAGCAATGCCATTCAACCAAACCAAATAGAGACTATAAAACTCCATCAACTTAAAATCATTCTCGTGTCTGAAATTTTCACTTCTTACTGTTACAAGTAAGACCAATTGCTAATATAACTG
Source organism: Natator depressus (assembly GCF_965152275.1). NCBI lineage: Eukaryota > Metazoa > Chordata > Testudines > Cheloniidae > Natator > Natator depressus. Next base: position 64,452,630 of record NC_134244.1, on the reverse strand, counting down.
AAAGAGATTAGAATTTTTTTTTTTAAATTTACTTTGTACGTTTGAGAGTGCTTTATGGGTAGTCACGTTCCCCTTCTCTGTAAAGTCAGTCACTTTCCTTCTGTTGCTAGCGTGGGTCTTTTCACACAGCAACAGGGGAAAGAAACACTTATAAAATGGGAAAATGTCTGTAAAGCCAAAGAAAAAAAAATTGTACTGGAATTATGGCAGGTGTAGAACCTGACACTACTTTAATTATTTTTTTTGCAACTGACTAGATTTCAAGGTCCCTTTAAAACTTATATGCCAGTCCCTGTAACCTCCAGCTATTATTCATTACTTATGTAAAACTATAGATGGACACGGCACTTTCCAGTAGAGTAATAATTTAGTGATGTGGAAAAGGGGGTGAACAGTTAGTGGCAAAGTTTGCAGACAATACAAAATTATTCAAGTCCAAAGCAGACTGTGAGGATTTACAGAGGGATCTCACAAACTGCGTGGCTGAGCAACAAAATGGCATATGAAATTCAAAGTTAAGTGCAAAGTAATCCCAACTATACATATTAATAATGGGTTCTAAATTAACTGTTGCCACCCAAGAAAGATCTTGGAGTCACCTTGGATAGTTCTCTGAAAATTTCCAGTCAACACGCAGCAGTGGTCAAAAAGGCTAACAGTATGATAGTAACTATTAGGAAAGGGATAGAAAATAAGACAAAATATAGTACCACTATATAAATTCATGATGTACCCACACTTTGAATATCCTGTTCTGATCACCCCATCTCAAAAAAGGTATAGTGGAACTGGAAAAGGTTCAGAGAAGGGCAACAAAGATGATTAAGGGTATGGAATGGCTTCCATATGGGGAGAGATAAGGACTAGTCAGCTTAGAAAAGGGACGACGGGGCGGGGGGGAATGATGATAGAGGTCTATAAAATGAAGAATGTGGAAAAAGTGAATAGAGGAGTTTTATTTACCCTTTCATACAATACAAAAACCACTCATCACCTGATGAAATTAATAGGCAGCTGATTTAGTGCAAACAAGAAAGTACTTTTTTTTACACTATGCACAACTAACCTGTGGAACTCACTGATGTGGGATGTTGTGATGGGCAAAAGTGTAACATGGTTCAGAAAGAACTGGATAAGTTTCCGGAGGATAGATGCATCAACGACCATTAGCCAAGATGGGCAGGGACAGCCCAATGCTAGGGGCAACCCTAAACCTCTGACTGTCAGAAGCCAGGAAATCAGGTGTGGTCACTCCATAATTGCCCTATTCAGTACATTCCCACTGAAGCTCTGGTACAGGCTTCAGTCGGAGACAGATACTGGGTGAGATGGACCATGGTCTGACCCAGTATGGCAGCTTTTATGTTCTTAATACGCAGAGTCTCTGCCCTGAAGAGCTTGGTGTCAGATTTTCAAAAGCACCTTGTAGTAGGAATAGAGCGTGAGACATAAGCCCTTGTATCAGAGGCCTGGTCTGAGGCAGGACCTGCTTACAGAATTTGGCAACAGGGCTAATATTGCAAAAATACACATTCCTAAGAAGTGCTAGTCAAAGTACTCACGCAAACGCATCCCGATATCAAGTGGTACCAGAACATCCCAATATCAAGTATGGTACAAAAACATTCCCCAAGGATAACAGGAACACACTGACCCCTCCTAAGAGATAAGGTCAGGATAACAGTTCGAAATAAAAATGTTTTGATCGAACCAACATGTACAAGGTAATGGGTAATAACTAGCCACATCACAGCGCTGTAACTGTGTCAGAGGAGCAGTACTAACTTGTTTGTATTGGGGTATAAAGATGTATCTCAGAGGGACTATCTTTGCCTGACCTGGGGAGGAATGGAAAGTCCCGCCGTTCACTAAGCTGGTCCATTGTTACGGGCATAAGTGTATTAGTGGTCTGGTGGAGTCTGCGGGATACTAGTACCGGGCTTCATCGACAATAAGCCTGGCTGGGTGCCTTTGTCCCTCAACGGATCTTGTGCTCATTGGGTGGTTTGGTCGAGGTCTGCTGTGCCAGCTCTCTGCATAGGGCTGGGGCAGCACACAAAGAAAACACACACATGCAGCCAAACATCTGTCAACATGGAGTCACACACTAAGTGACTTAGGACTATTGATTTTCAAAGGCTGTGTCTTCACTAGGAGAAAAAGTGCATTCTTAACTCAAGCTAGCTAATGCACGGTAAAATCCTAGGGAAGACAAGTCTTTAGCTTGTGTAAAATTGATCTACTGCCTTGTCTTCCATAGGATTTTACCTCAAGTTAGTAACATCCTTTCTTCCCCCTGGAAGATAAGGCCAGTTGGATTTTTGCACCTGCAGCATTTAGATGCTTTTGAAAAATCCGACTGTAAAGGAACAAATGGGTTTAATGGTAACTCATAGTAAGTGGCTGGGCAGACATGGAGGGGCTACTGTGTATGTTAGCAAACACAGGCGTTGTGGAAAATGTGGTTTTTTGTTTTTGTTTGTTTGTTTGGGGGGGCGTGATTTGGAGGTATGAGAGCTCATCACAAATGTTGCTTGGAAGGAATGGAGTTTGGAGTGAATGAAAAACACAGGGAGTGTTTGGGAGAGAAACTTAGTGGGCTATCTGAGGTGGGGGAGGGATTGAGGAGTAGTTTGAACTGCCTGGATAAAGAGCCAGTGGGACAGCCCACCCGTGCGTGTCTTTCTAAGGCTGTGATCCCCAAACTTTTTACCTTGCACCCCACCTTCCCTTACCTATGCTGTGGTTGCGAGCCGCACCTTGGAGTGGGGCTGCAGCTGGGCTGCGGGCCAGGGGCTGGGGCTGGGAGTGGAGTCACGGTTGGGAGCCATGGCTGGGGGCTGAGCAGGAGCCAGGGGCCAGAGCCAGGAGTGGGGCTGGGGCACAGTGGGGCTGGGTGGCACTCCCTGCCAGGCCCCTGTGGGGCCTGGCCACCCCCTGCCCCCCCCCCCACGTTCGTCCGTGCCTCATAGTTTGGAGATCTCTGCTCTAAGGAATCATGTATGCGTTCTCAATGAAGATGGGTTCATCCTTCAAATTTAAGCTAATAACCCAAGGAAAAGTATCATCCAAAGAAGTAGGAAGGTGTGGATCTCATTAAGTCTTCTAGCACATGAAGTGTTTTATAGTGTAATGTATCTTGCTTTTGTAAAACGCTGTTTCTTTCATATTTCTTCTACTACTTTCTCAAATTGCTTGCTCAGTGAAGTGTCTGTTGCTTACACTTTACATCCATTTCAGTTGCAGCTGATAAAAGGCCTCCAAACTAGTCTGTGTGGCTGAAAAGATGAGCCTTGCACTGCATCTTGAAGTCCATCCAACTCTGGCTCTCGCAGACAGCCTGAGGGAGAAAGTTTCACAGATAGGGAACTTCTGCCATGAGTCTTTAATTCTCCTTCTGAATTAAAATCTAAGGACTATCACCAGAAGCTCCTCTGCTGTCAATTTATCAAAGTACCACAAAAATCAACTCATCTGAGGTAGTGTTCCGCAAATTTATCAGGTATAAAAGTTAAGGAAATTGCAGGTTATAAATTGGAAGCAGAAGTTAGCTTTTTACCACCTACCATACTGCATGTAATTCTGTGGTGGCAACTTAATCATTAATGCATAGACTGGGAGACTACATATCCTAAGTACATTGCATGAGTCCAAGGAGCCTACCTCTCCCCAGCTAGCAAAATACACGTGCCTGTTTTATGTTACCTCATGTGTTGTAGGTTGGTTTCTGAGACTGAAAGTCTTATTCTTAAGCGCTGAAACTTGGTAGCAGATTTTATGGTGTAAAGCAGCAGCTGTGGGAAATAGGAGGGGAATTCCACTAACTTCTCATTCCTGTATCATTTGCAGATGGGAGAAGGCTGGCCAAGTGAGCAGGGAGCTCTGGGAAAAAGCTGGACAACAGGGACTGCTGGGTGTCAATATATCAGAAAAACATGGTGGCATTGGAGGGGATCTGCTCTCTTCAGCAGTGGTCTGGGAGGAGCAGTAAGTACAAGACACTGCAGCAAGAATCCAGTTGGTACTGTTAAAAGATTGTATTTGTTCATATGATTTCCTGATTCCTATTGTAAGGAGAGTGTGTTCACAGACCGTAATAGTCTTTTCCTTTCACAGAACTGATAATTTAGACAGGCATAAGTACCCCCTACTTTAGATATTTCAGATGATTTTCTTAAATAATAAATATCACAGTAGTATATTTTTAGGACTGCTGGGAGAGGAGGGGAAATGTTCTCCTTAGACTGGTGGGTGATCCAATGGTTTGGCAGTGAAAGTACATTCTATAAATAAGAACATGGATGTCACAAGTTAAAATTGTTAGTCATTTTGACGGCTTTTAGTGTACATTTTTTTTGAGTTTTGGTTCTCTGGTTTTAACAGTGTAAAATTCAACAGATCAATCACTGTCACATTTTCTTCTAAAGTTTACTTTTACTCTTCAAGGATGTATGTTAATTGTACTGGCCCAGGATTCAGCCTTCATTCAGATATTGTCATGCCCTATATTGCAAACTATGGCTCAGAAGAACAGATTGAACGGTTTATCCCTGAAATGTCTGCAGGCAAATGTATTGGTGCTATAGCCATGACAGAACCTGGGGCTGGCAGGTAAGGCGAAAAGGATAACAGATGGGCTTTACATACATGTTGCTTACCTAATCTCACTGTGTAAAAACTTTGAGTTTCATAGTTATATGACCATCTTACTGATTAGGCAGTAGCCCGGAATAGCTAGAACCACAAAAATAACCTTTAATTATGGATTGCTGTTTTACGCTTTGTCATTTCAGGATGCCTGTTCCAAACCCATGAACTTGTCATCAGCCCTAGGACAAATAGGGTTTTGTGTTTGTTTTTAGATTCTCCATAAACAGTCACTAGCCTACTTGTTGCATGGACATTCTTTAATGTGAAATGTAATAACTTAGTAAAGGAGGCTTGACTTATTCCATATAATGCTGTCAGAATTTGGCAAGAGGGCCTATTTCCTTGTCCCTGAATCCTGTATAGAATAGTTCTCTTTCCTGTACTCTTATTCCTATAAGGGCAGACAGTAGGATTATTGGGTAGATTACTGATTCAGGATTATTCTCTTCAATCTGCTAAGCAGAGGGGAGCCCAGTGGGGAGCTGTGCCTTCTATGCTGTGTCCCCGCTGGTCTTAGACAGCAAAAGTCTCTCTGCATGAGAACCATAAGCTGACCTCTAACTATATGTGGAGGGTGCCAAGCTGAGTGGCTGATATCTGCTTTCTGGGGCAGCCCTAAATTGGTGGGCCATGTCAACATAAGATGCTGCTGAGCTAATAGATATTATTTGTGCACATGGTACTTCGGCTGTGAGACGGTATCTCACTTTGAAAGTGAAGTAGAACCATGTGCTCTACTGAAGATGCAGAGGTTCATCATTCATAGCCATAACACACTTGTGGTTTCCATAATATTCTCTCGTCCCTTTTTAATACATCCCTGAATCCTATTGTATGTAGCACTATCCACAAGGAGTTCTAGGATCTTCATTATTTTATACTAGGATTATTTTTTAAATGTGAACTACATGCCACTGCTGGATTGTTCTCTTAAATAACTTTCTTTTCTTGCCTATCAATTTTAGTGATTTGCAGGGTGTACGAACATATGCAAAAAAGGATGGAAGTGATTGGATTCTGAATGGAAGTAAGGTATGTGAACGGATGTGCTCTGACTTATGGTTCTTGGGTACTGAATTCATCCAGTTAGTGACAGAATTTATTTCATTCTACAGCTGCTTTCCCAGAATTTAGTGTTTCTATCCCCTGTGTTTTTCCTTTTCTATGAGTTACATCTTATAGAAGAATTCATGTTACCCAGCCATCCAGCTTATGATGCTGACAATTTATGGGTCAATCAGCAGAGCAAACTCTTCTTTGCAGCTTTTATTGGAGAACAAAAAGGCAGCCCGATCATAAGATTTTTGTTCTTTTCCTTGACTGGTATAGTCAGTCGGCACAATATAGCCAAGGGCCAGACTGTTTCTCAGTTCAGTGGAGTTGAAAGCAGAATAGCCACCCTGCTATGCGGTCCCCCGTCAGTTGAGGGAAACAAACTAAAACCTTTATTTCTTTACTGCGTCAACATAAAAATGGAATCTTTATTCAGTGAATGTATTGTTCAGTGTATGGGATAAATTCCATATTAGATGCCAACCACATATTGAGCTGCTATAAGGCTGGCAGTGTGTACCCATCTCATTTAACCCCTAATATAAAGAATTAAGAAGATTGAAGTAGGGGATTGTCATTCTAAAAACTTTTAAATGACGCTGCTGTTAGTTGAAAACTTTTAAAACTAAAAACCTCTTAGTGTTATAGTTCTGTCCTGGTACTTGATTTTTTTTGAGTATTGGGATAGTTGGTTTAGTAAAATTTTGTTTTAAAAATGATGAATCATAGGTGACCACAGGGTGTAGTGGTTAACAGGTAGACTAAGGGTATGTCTACGCTACGAAATTAGGTCGATATTATATAAGTCTATTTTTAGAAATCGATTTTATGCAGTTGATTGCATATGTCCACACTAAGCACATTAAGTCAGTGGAGTGCGTCCTCACTACCGTGGCTAGCATCGACTTAGGGAGCGGTGCACTGTGGGTAGCTATCCCACAGTTCCCGCAGTCTCTGCCCATTGGAATTCTGGGCTAAGCTCCCAATGCCTGATGAGGCAAAAACATTGTCACGGGTGGTTTTGGGTACATGTCGTCAGTCGCCCCTCCCTCCGTGAAAGCAACGGCAGACCAACGTTTTGTGCCTTTTTTCCGTGAGGATGCCATACTGCTTTCAGCAGACGGTGCAGTAGGACTGCTCACCGTTGTCATCCGCCACTTCCGCTGCAACTCTGCTCTGCTGCTATTGTCTCAATAGAGAATTTCTCCATGTTGTCTGTCATTGGCTCCCGGGTACGTGTGGGCAACGGCAGACAATCGTTCCGTGCCTTTTTTCTGTGCAGACGCCATACCACGGCAAGCATGGAGCCCGCTCAGATCACTTTGGCAATTAGGAGTGCATTAAACACCACGCGCATTATCCAGCAGTATATGCAGCACCAGAACCTGGCAAAGCAAAACCGGGCGAGTAGGTGACATCAGCGCGGTGACAAGAGGGATGAGGACATGGACACAGACTTCTCTCAAAGCACGAGCCCTGGCAATGCAGGCATCATGGTGCTAATGGTGCAGGTTCATGCCGTGGAACGCCGATTCTGGGCCCGGGAAACAAGCACAGACAGGTGGAACCGCATAGTGTTGCGGGTCTGGGACGATTCCCAGTGGCTGCAAAACTTTTGCATGCGTAAGGGCACTTTCATGGAACTTTGACTTGCTTTCCCCTGCCCTGAAGCGCATGAATACCAAGATGAGAGCAGCCCTCACAGTTGAGAAGTGAGTGGCAATAGCCCTGTGGAAGCTTGCAATGCCCAACAGCTACCGGTCAGTTGGGAATCAGTTTGGAGTGGGCAAATCTACTATGGGGGCTGCTGTGATGCAACTAGCCAACGCAATCAAAGATCTGCTGATATCAAGGGTAGTGACCCTGGGAAATGTGCAGGTCACAGTGGATGGCTTTGCTGCAATGGGATTCCCTAACTGTGGTGGGGCCATAGACAGAACCCATATCCCTATCTTGGCACCGGAGCACCAAGCCGGCGAGGACATAAACCGCAAGGGGTACTTTTCAATAGTGCTGCAAGCACTGGTGGATCTCAAGGGACATTTCACCAACATCAACGTGGGATGGCCGGGAAAGGTACATGACGCTCACATGTTCAGGAACTCTGGTCTGTTTCAAAAGCTGCAGGAAGGGACTTTATTCCCAGACCAGAAAATAACCATTGGGGATGTTGAAATGCCAATAGTTATCCTTGGGGACCCAGCCTACCCCTTAACGCTATGGCTCATGAAGCCGTACACAGGCAGCCTGGACAGTAGTCAGGAGTTGTTCAACTACAGGCTGAGCAAGTGCAGAATGGTGGTAGAATGTGCATTTGGACGTTTAAAAGCACGCTGGCGCAGTTTACTGACTCGGTTAGACTTCAGCGAAACCAATATTCCCACTGTTATTACTGCTTGCTGTGCGCTCCACAATATCTGTGAGAGTAAAGGGGAGACGTTGAAGCAAATTGCCTGGCTGCTGGTTACGCGCAGCCAGGCACCAGGGCGGTTAGAAGAGCACAGGAGGGTGCGGGGCGCATCAGAGAATCTTTGAAAACCAGTTTCATGACTGGCCAGGCTACGGTGTGAAAGTTCTGTTTTTCTCCTTGATGAAACCCCCCCGCCCCTTGGTTCACTCTACTTCCCTATAAGATAACCACCCTCCGCTCCTCCCTTCAATCACCGCTTGCAGAGGCAATAAAGTCATTCATGCATTCTTTATTAATTCATCACACAAATAGGGGGATAAGTGTCTGGGTGAGGAGGCTATGGAACTTGGGGAGGAGGGCGGTTGGTTACAAAGGGGCTGTAGCGGCGGTCTGTGCTCCTGCTGCCTTTCCTGCAGCTCAGCCATACGCTGGAGCATATTAGTTTGATCCTCCAGCAGCCTCAGCATTGAATCCTGCCTCCTCTCATCACGCTGCCACCACCTTTCAGCTTCAGCCCTCTCTTCAGCCCGCCACCTCTCCTCCCGTTTATTTTGTGCTTTCCTGCACTCTGACATTGTCTGCCTCCACACATTCGTCTGTGCTCTGTCAGTGTGGGAGGACAGCATGAGCTCAGAACATTTCATCATGAGTGCGTTTTTTTTTTTTTTTTTTTTTTGCCTTCTACTCTTCACTAGCCTCTGGGAAGGAGAAGATCCTGTGATCCTTGAAACACATGCAGCTGGTGGAGGAAAATAAAGGGTCAGTGGTATTTAAAAAGACACATTTTATAGAACAATGGGTACACTCTTTCACGGTAAACCTTGCTGTTAACATTACATACATAGCACATGTGCTTTCGTTACAAGGTCGCCTTTTGCCTCCCCCCAGCGCGTGGCTACCCCCTCATCCCTCCCCGTGGCTAACAGCGGGGAACATTTCTGTTCAGCCACAGGCAAACAGCCCAGCAGGAACGGGCACCTCTGAATGTCCCCTTAAAAAAAGCACCCTATTTCAACCAGGTGACCATGAATGATATCACTCTCCTGAGGATAACACAGAGAGATAAAGAATGGATGTTGTTTGAATGCCAGCAAACATACAGTGCAATGCTTAGTTCTACAATGATTCCCGAGTAAGTGCTACTGGCCTGGTGTGGTAAAGTGTCCTACCACAGTGGATGAAATAAGGCTGCCCTCCCCAGAAACCTTTTGCAAAGGCTTTGGGAGTACATCCAGGAGAGCCGCAAATGCCGGGGCAAACTAATCATTAAACATGCTTGCTTTTAAACCATGTATAGTATTTTAAAAGGTACACTCACCAGAGGTCCCTTCTCCGCCTGGCAGGTCTGGGAGACAGCCTTGGGTGGGTTCGGAGGGTACTGGCTCCAGGTCCAGGGTGAGAAACGGTTCCTGGCTGTCGGGAAAACCGGTTTCTCCGCTTGCTTGCTGTGAGCTATCTACAACTTCATCATCATCATCTTCCTTGTCCCCCAAACCTGCTTCAGTATTGCCTCCATCTCCATTGAAGGAGTCAAACAACATGGCTGGGGTAATGGTGGCTGAACCCCCTAAAATGGCATGCAGCTCATCATAGAAGCGGCATGTTTGGGGCTCTGACCCGGAGCGGCCGTTTGCCTCGCTGGTTTTCTGGTAGCCTTGCCTCAGCCCTTAAGTTTCATGCGGTACTGCTTCAGGTCCCTGTTATGGCCTCTGTCCTTCATACCCTGGGAGATTTTGACAAATGTTTTGGCATTTCAAAAACTGGAACGTAGTTCTGATAGCACGGATTCTTCTCCCCATACAGCGATCAGATCCGGAACCTCCTGTTCGGTCCATGCTGGAGCTCTTTTGCGATTCTGGAACTCCATCATAGTCACCTCTGCTGATGAGCTCTGCACTCATGTGCAGCTTGCCACGCTAGCCAAACAGGAAATTGAAATTCAAAAGTTCACGGGCCTTTTCCTGTCTGCCTGGCCAGTGCATCTGAGTTGAGAGTGCTGTCCAGAGCGGTCACAATGGAGCACTCTGGGATAGCTCCCGGAGGCCAGTACCGTCCAATTGCGTCCACAGTATCTCAAATTCGACCCAGCAAGGCCAATTTCAGCGCTAATCCCCTTGTCTGAGATGGAGTAAGGAAATCGATTTTAAGAGCCCTTTGAGTCGAAAAAAAGGGCTTCGTCGTGTGGACGGGTGCAGGGTTAAATCGATTTAACGCTGCTAAATTCAACCTCAACTCCTAGTGTAGACCAGGGCTTTGAGAACATTTCTATACCAACTTGGGCCTCAGTTTCCCTATTTGTAATGTGGTGGTGGTGATTCTTGCCTGTATGGGTAAAAATGCTTTGAAATCTTTGGATGAAAACACAAAGTAGTAATAGTATTTTGATTTCAATATATTTCAAAGATTCTTCCTGCTGTGAATTGCCTATTACTTTTAGGCATATTTATGGGCTAAATCTGTGTGTGTTGGCAGAGCCTAGCACAGTGGGGCCTTGTCTAGATTGTGGCTTTTGGTCACTGCAGTAATAAAATAATAAAACCGTAAGTGTTTATATGTATTTGTCCATAAGTATGTAAAAGATACTGTTTAAATAGATAAACTTAATAGGTTGCATGCCTGAACCTAGGCAAGACAAGGCAGTGCAATCATTTTTTGGTTGGCATAGTTAGGAATATGAATCTAATTTTTATACTTGGCATGTCTGTGTCTGTATTCTGCCTGTCGTGTGTGATATCAGAATTTGACTTAAAACATACAATACAGCGAAGGCAACTGTAAGTTTCCACCCACTGTAGCATGCGTCAGTGTTTCATACAATATTAAATATGAGTAGACAGCATATTGTACAGAATTAGAGATTTGCTATAGTAATGGAGAACCTCCCAGTGATTTTCCACTTCATACCTTAACATTTTAACTTTTGGAAGAGGTCATCTGCATGTTAGTTGGCATTCTTGTTCATAAAAGGAATCTTTATAATAGAGATAACACTGAATTAAAAATATGAATTTAAATGCCTCTGAACTTTAGGAATATTAAAAATAAATACAAATGTGGTTCTTTTATTTTTAGTCTGTCCCCTGTCTTTATAATGGGGTAGAGTCAACCAGAACCTCAGACCCCAGCACCCTTTAACTTTGGGGTGTTTGTTTGCAATCCAGATCCGAATTATGCCACTTGAACCCATCTCTCCTTTTATAGACTGTTCTGGAGCACTTTGGGTTTTTTATGCATCTGGACTTTATAAACCTTTTGGACACTTACTTACAGCTTTCATTTTTTTGTATACTGTTCATTTGTAGAAGTGTGTGACAGTTCGTGTACTGCTACTTTATAATCTTCTTCCTAGCTACCTGCCAGCTAACATGCAGCATTATTCCATCTTGGATTTTTTTTTTTTTTTTTTAACAGGTATTCATCACTAATGGCTGGATGAGTGATTTAGTGATTGTGGTTGCTGTTACAAACCGTGAGGCCCGCTCCCCTGCTCATGGGATCAGCCTTTTTCTGGTGGAGAATGGAATGAAAGGATTCATCAAAGGACGCAAGCTGGAAAAAATAGGCCTGAAAGCACAGGTAAGTCATCTGAGCCTTACCGTGTGCTAGACTTTGAGGCAGTCTAAAAGGACTTGTTACTCCTTGGGGTACTTTAAGTACAGATCAAATGTAGCTGTAGTAATACTTCAGTTCATAGTTTTAACTGCAAGAGCAGGATATTCTAAATTAGACTGTAAGGGTGGGTTGCAGTTGAGTGAAATTTATATTGAAAGCAAACAGCCTCCAGGGAATATATGTAATTTGGGCTGTAGAAGTTAGGAACTGGATAAGAGGAAAATCTGAGGAAGAGTGAGTTTGATATTAGATATTTTATTTAAAACAATTTTTAGGACACAGCAGAGTTGTTTTTTGAAGATGTACGTTTGCCAGCCAGTGCCTTGCTTGGACAAGAAAACAAAGGGTTCTACTATTTGATGGCAGAGCTCCCTCAGGTAAGACTGACACAAACCTACACTGTTCAGGAAAAGCACAAAGACTTTATTTTGGACTTTGCTTGGAACCGCCACCTGCAGTTTATGGATTATGGCGAGACACCTCAGTTTCAGAAGATGCCTACAACCACAGTTTGCTGATACTTTTATTTTTTAGTGGTAGGAATTCTGCGCTGCAAATCAAAGTGAAGCATCTTGGTATATCAGTGAAATAGCTTGCAATCTAGTAGTTTCTATTCAAATAATTTTATTATGATACCATGTTAGGGTACTATTTTAGTCAGGGAAGGTATAATAATTGCTACAGAAAGGATTATTACATGTACAGTAACTCCTCACTTAAAGTCGTCCCGGTTAACCTTGTTTCGTTGTTACGTTGCTGATCAATTAGGGAATGTGCTCGTTTAAAGTTGTGCAGTGCTCCCTTATCACTCGTTTGGCAGCCGCCTGCTTTGTCCACTGCTTGCAGGAAGAGCAGCCTGTTGCAGCTAGCTGGTGGGGGCTTGGAACCAGGGCGGACCGGCAGCCCCCCATCAGCTCCCCGCTCCCCTAAGTTCCCTGTGCATCAGCCGCCCAGCAGGCTACCAATTGATGGGCATTTCAGCTGTCCCTCCCCCCACGGTCATGTGCTGCTCCTGCCCTCTGCCTTGGAGCTGCTCTCCGAGCCTCCTGCTTGCTTTGGGGGTGGGGGAAGGACACCCGGACATTAGCCTCCCCCTGCTCCTGCACCCCACTTACTCCATCTCCATAGAGCAGGGGGGACACACGACGGGGCTAGGAATGGAGGGAGCTTCCTGGTAGCAGCTGCTGTGGTCCTAGCTTGCTGATTAACTTAACAAGGTAGTGCACTTAAGAGTGGTGTCAGCGTACTTAAAGGGGAAATGTGCCTCTCACACTCACACACACATGGTGTGTGTCTCTGTCTCTGTCACCATTAAATTAGGCTTGAATAAAGATTGGGAGTGGATGGGTCATTACACAAAGTGAAACTATTTCCCCATGCTTATTTTTTTCCCCCTACGGTTACTCACACCTTCTTGTCAACTGTTGGAAATGCGCCATCCTGATTATCACTACAAAAGGTATTTCCCCCCCCCCCCCCCGATAATAGCTCATCTTAATTGATCACTCTTGTTATAGTGGGTATGGCAACGCCCATTTTTTCATGTTCTCTGTGTGTATGTATATATATCTTCATCGGATACATGCAGTGGAAAATACAATAGGCCGTGGGTTTTAGCCCATGAAAGCTTATGCTCAAATAAATTTGTTAGTCTCTAAGGTGCTACAAGTACTCCTCGTTCTTTTTACCTTGTAGAGTGTGAGGCTACATTAACAACAATGAGTTAACCCTTGAGGGCTCAGCCCAGTGCTAGTTCATCATTTAGCAGTAAGGTGTTCCCTGGGAAATTTCCCACCCTCTGACTTCACCACCTCAACCAAGCTTCACAGTCGTCATCGCTGTGTACCAGTATTAAATTGTTTGTTTAAAGCTTATAGTGTGTGTGTGTGTGTGTTTGTGTGTGTGTGGATACATATATAATCTTTTGTCTGGAAAAAAAAATTTCCCTGGAACCTGACCCCTCCCCCCCCCCATTTACATTTAATTCTTATGGGGAAATCGGATTCGCTGAACATTGTTTTGCTTAAAGTCACATTTTTCAGGAACAGAACTACAACGTTAAGTGAGGAGTTACTGTATCAAGTTTTCATACTTGATTTCAAGACCAGATCTCTCAGTCAATAGCACGGGTGTGAAGAACACAAGATTAGAACAGACTTTAAAAACTGAATGCTACGAACAACTGTGGTATCATCTTAACACTTGTGCACTCAGCTCAATAGTTTTAAATATGCTCTTTTTGCCCTCTATAAGCCTCTTAGTGCAGAGTTGACTTTTCTTTGTGTTAAAGGCGAAAGCAAAATGCACACCTGCAACTCTTTTACCAGTGGGAATATATGCTAGATAAACTACTTTCTCAATCTATTTAATAAAAAAACTGAAAAGTGGAAGCATTTTGTAGAGCTCAAAGTGGCTTGTCTTATTAGTAGAACTGAACACAGTTGATCAGTTAATGCAGGTTTGGAAGAGCAGAGAAGAAACTCAGATGCCAAAACCATGACTCTGCTTTTGTCATAAAGCATAAACTATGACTTTGTAGTTGCATCATCTAATAAAAATCATGTTTACTTAATTTTACCCTATATGTTAAATATGAGACCTACTGTTTCACTGTGCAAATTCCGTACATTATTTAGTTCTTTCAAAGAAAATATTTCAGTGGTTTGAAAAAAAACACAGCAGCAGTGCTCATGAGCACCCCTACAGTAGTGAACCAGATTATTTACATGGTTAAGCTAAAAACAATTCTGCAGGAAATGGATCTTAGTTTAAATCTTTTCATAGTTTATGAGAATGGGGAGAAAATTATAAACTTTTAAATGTATTTAGACTAGTGGTTCTCAAACTTTTTTTTTCCGCAGACCACTTGAAAATTGCTGAGGGTCTCAGCGGACCACTTAATTGATCTTTTGATCTTAATGATCTGTTGTTTGTACCATTAGCTAACTATTGTAAAGCGCTTCGGATAAAAGTGCTATATGAAAAAACCCTTCATAATTTACGTTTTTTTTGTTCTACAAATAAAAGCGCACACCTCATATTTTAATATCAGTAGTCTTACCTTTCAAATGCGATGGATGTGCCCTTTCTCCCCTGCCACGGCAGCCCCCGAGGTGGGGCTGGGAAGGAGGGGGTCTCCTCCGCCACAGCAGCCACAGAGCTGAGGCTGGGGGAAGGAGGGCCATCTCTCCCTGGCAGCCGCAGCCGTGGACCTGGGGAAAATCGCCTCTTTCTCTGGCTGCCGCAGCCCTGCACATCCCAAATTCCTCCACCCCCTCTTCTCACCCCACTGCCCCCGCCCAAAGGTCATCACCTCAACTTACATGTGCATCTTCTTCAGGGTCCAGGCACCTAATTAATGGAGCCACGCCTGCACGGCTCCACTAATTAGGTGGGTGGTTCTTCATTCTCTTGTGTGCGGCCGCCCAGGCATGCACCTTGGAGGGAACTATCCTTGGACCACCTGAATAGAGCTCATGGACCACAGTTTGAGAACCTCTGATTTAGACAGTGTCCTTCTAAAATTGTTTACATTACTGTTTTATTTGAACTGAAAGATTAAAATCAAATTACTGAAAGATCTGAGCCAAATTGTTTCCATTAAGTCAATGGGAGTATTACATATCACTTTTAGATTTCTTTTTTTCCTGTAGTCCTGTTTATGAAACTTTGGAATGTCACTAAGAACTTTTAAAATTTGGGTCCCACCAAGACAATTGTGTCTAATAGAGTGACAATATTTTCAATTATGCAATATGTCTAGTTAAAACTTAATGGCACAGAACAAAACTAACACTAACAGTCATAACTAAACTTTTGTTTCCCAACCTATGTGTGTATCTGTTTGTGTAGAGAAATTTGAGATTAGTTGCATTGGATAAGAACTCTCAGATTCTTTATCACTTCTGTCTCCAAGGAAAGACTGTTGATTGCTGATATGGCACTTGCCAGCTGTGAATTCATGTTCGAAGAAACAAGGAACTATGTTAAACAAAGAAAAGCTTTTGGGAAAACAATTGCACATTTACAGGTGAGCTTAAACCAAGAAAAAGAGACACAAATCCTTCTTTTTGTCTGTTTCTTTATCAGTATAGATACATGTAATATATGTAACTTTCATTTCAATAGAGGTGTTAGTCCAGGGGTTTTGCTTGCCTGTTTTCAAAGGTTCTAAAGTTGGATTAGAAGCAAGTACAACTCTAACCCGATATAACGCGACCCAATCTAACATGAATTCGGATATAATGTGGTAAAGGGGGCTGGTGTGGGGGGCAGGGCTGCGCACTCCTGCGGATCATCCGCAAGTTCGATATAACACGGTTTCACCTATAACGCAGTAAGATTTTTTTTTTTTTTTTGGCTCCCGAGGACAGCATTATATCGGGGTAGAGGTGTACCTGGAATGACTCTGCTTTCTTTCTCATGTTTGGTTTTAAATTAAACATGACTAAGTGCTCTTGAGATAACATTGCTGCTGCTGCTGCTTTCAGATTTGAAGTAGACATTGCATTGCTGACCTGGTTTATGAATATATAGTGACAATAGTTTTGTTTATAAAATGGCATTTTACTGTCTAAGGCTCTGATCCTACAATGCATTGTCATGGATGGACCTCTGCATATGAGCTGAATCCTATTGACTTGGGTGGACTTCCGGGCATGGGGGTCCACCTGGGCACAGTGCATTGCAGGATCAGGGCCTACCTGAGATTGATACTAGGCAAGTTTCTCACAGCAGGGAACTTGTTTTTGTAATGCCTGTGAAGTGTTAAGCAAATAATTATTTTATAAAGTCTTCAGTTTTATGGCTAGTGTAAATGATTCCTCAGCTGCGAGGCAACTAAATGCACAAGTGACTCCACATAAGAAGTTATATATTGTCCACAGTGCATATTATTCTTGCAGCCATTAATGAGAGTCAGGTGTGAGTTTTGAGACTATGGCTCTACTTCTTGTTCAGAATCATGAAAACAGGCTCCGCTTCTCACAGTATCTTTTTTCTAATCAGAGTAACTTTTGTTAACCATAGTCTAGTAAATACAGACTCAGGGATTCTACCTGTGAATGTAGCAATTTTCAGAAGGTACTGCTTATTTTTTTTCTTAATACAGGAGTGATCTTAACAGTTTCAGTGTAAAACCCTAGGTAGGGGGGTTATTCTGAAAAAAATGTTAAACATTTTAATGAGAACATTGGCCAAGTTCCAGTGTTTGTGATGCATAGAAACTGAATGAATTATACAGGTTGGAGAACGGTAGCCGCCTTGTTAATTGAAATGTGCCCTTGAGATCTAACTAAAAACGTCAAGAATTCCCAGTTTTGAGTCCTGATCCTTTTCCTGTTATGTCAAAGGCAGATCTGTCATTGATTTCAGCAAGAGCAGAATCGGGCCCTTAGAAGTAAGACATCTTAAGTATCAATTCATAATTTCCAGGTGTGATTTAGCATTTCCAATGTCTATACTTAGCACTATGGAAATACCTCTTTTAAAAACTAGTTTTAGTGCGGAGAGTTAGCTTTAAAGCAAGACAACCACTCTCCAATAAACTTTTTAAAATAAAGTATTTTTATCAAAACATTATGCAGCCTGTGCTTTTCTGTGTTTCCTTTCCTTTCATTGCTGATTGCTAAAATGTGTCTGTAATCAAAAGCTGACTGCTTTCTAATTAGTCTGCTGTCTTGCCTAATTCATTTATTACAGGGTTTGAAATCAGTCTATTTGTTTCTGTAGCTTGGATAAAGGAAATGATGAAGCCCACTGATATAGGAGTTTAAGAACTTGAGAAAAGACTTGTTGACTTGTCTTTTTCATTCCCCTGGCTAGTGTAAGGACTACTACCACATAGTTGAGTTTTTGCCCAGCCTAGTTTTATGTAATGTTACAAGTGGACTTCTTCTTTTTCCACAGTATAGCAGATCTCAATGTTAGGAAACTTTCCCTGACAGCCAGTCTAAACTTTCTTTTGTTCAGTTGTATCCATTTATTCCTATTTGTATCTCTTTGAACCTCTCGTTTCCCTCTGTGGACTTGAATTTTAATTATTCTTTAATAAAAGATATTTGATAAATAAAAGCTTTTTGGATTGTGATATTATACCTTTAAAATAAATTTTGCATTGAAGAAAATAGTACTTTATGGAACTGCTAATAAACTAGGGAAATTCCTGTATGCGGTATGGTTGTACTTGTGTCAATTCCAGGATATTAGAGAGACAAGGTGGGTGAGGAAGTTGGTCCAATAAAAGATATTACCTCAGCCATCTTGTCTCTCTAGGGAAATTAC
The DNA here is from genome assembly GCF_965152275.1 of Natator depressus. Classification (NCBI taxonomy): domain Eukaryota; kingdom Metazoa; phylum Chordata; order Testudines; family Cheloniidae; genus Natator; species Natator depressus. The sequence goes on along the minus strand of NC_134244.1, from coordinate 64,434,623 downwards.
CAGCTGTTAGAATAGAAACACATTTTTACCAGAAGGGGGAGCTCAAGTTGCTAAAACATTCGGTAAAGGGCACTGGGTTTTACGATCTAGGAATTTATAGACTCAAACTTTTGTTATCTATTTTTAAATAAGAAAAACACATGACTTTGTGAGTGAAAGACCAGATTTTATAGCTTTTCTTTGATTCACAGGTTCCTTGACTCTGAGCAAATCCTATTTGATTAGATTGGCAGAAATGAGTCCGTTAAAAGAAATGGAAATGAAGCTGCTTTTAGTTTAACAGAACTCTAGCTGCTGTATTGGTATGCCATCTTTCCTGTGGTGGTGTTTCCTTCATGCAGAACATTGCATTTTTTTTTTTAAAAGGCATTTCCTTGCAATGACCTTATGGGCATCTTTTGCTTTCACTGGTTTGTTTTAAAATATTTCCTGATTTTTAAATACAAAACATTTTCCCCTCCCAACAAAAATCAGACAGTGCAGCACAAGTTAGCAGAACTGAAAACTCAGATTTGCGTGGGCCGGGCGTTCGTGGACAGCTGTCTCCAGCTGCATGAGGAGAAACGTCTGGACTCCTCCACAGCTTCCATGGCAAAATACTGGTATGCATGTTAAAACAGTTTGAAAATGTTACTTATATGAACTTTTCTGGTTTCTAACATTAGAACATTGGAGTAACCAACCCAAATTTTTAGCCCTAAAGGTAACATTGTATGTGATTAAATCATTGTCTGCGTCTAACATCAGAATTTATTAGCCCAAACTACAGTGATGCATGTGGTATACAGAGAGATACATACACTGAATATTGGTATTGGTTAATCAAATAATTTCAAAATTAGTTACTTAGTGTTGGCTTTTAGGAGAAAGGTCTCTTGAGCAATGTGATCCAAATTCAACTTAATTAAATAGTTTTTCACCTGAGAATTAGTTTGTTTTTAAAAACCATTTAATTATACAGCTGAAATACTTTAAAAACCAAAGGTGGACCTTACTGGGATTCCCTTGCATAATATTTATAAAATATGAAATAAAAGTTTTGGATATGTTTGATAAACCCTGACATAAGAGTTAGGTACTTGACCTAGCCATTTTCTGAGAACTATCTGATTTCAGGAAGAAATAATTAGCTACCTCTTTATTGCTGTTGCTGAGATTGAGCTATTCTTCCTTTTCATAGATCCATTTTTTAACTGGACAGAAAAAGCCCCAGGAACTTTTTCTGCAGTTATTTATTAACTTGTGTTTAACCAGACAAAGTTAGACAAGTAGAAACATCTAAGGTAATACGTTTGTCCCGGTGCCAGATTGTTAGCTGCAAAAGTGGGGGGGGGGAAATGAAGACTAGAAAGTGGCAGAACATTTGCAGAAAATGTATAAGTTTTAATCCTTTTTAAAAAAGTATGCAAAAAATGCCACAGGAATCCAGATAGAACATTTACATTAAAAGGAACAATTTTGATTGAGTGTTTCTTGGCACGGATTATACCAAAATACCTGGTACAGAAGCAGAGGCATTTAGCTTTGTGGAGGAGGATATAACTAATGCCAGCCTAAATTCTTTCATCAATGGATTTTCCAAAGCAAGAAACTTGCAAAATCACCAAAATTCCTACACCCACAATGTTTGGTGGCCTTGTCCATATAGGTAATGGAATTTCTGTAATTTTTCCACAGAACTTGAATAGGTTTAAAAATTGCTTGAACAGAGAAACTGCTTCTTTCTCTGGCACCAGTATCCTGCACTTCATTTGACTATACAGTAGTTGATATCCTTTCTTTCTTAAGATTTAACCAAAATTGACTATTTTGGTTGGAGGTAGATGCTTAGTTAAATAAGATAAATTTTTTGAAAGCATCATACATCTTTACTGCTGATTTCTGTTGAAAGATCTATAGGCTTTATTGTGGTGTTAACCATTACAGTATTTAAATTAATCTGAAATCTATTTAGGATGGATAGTTTCATCAAGACATCATTTTATGGTTAAATGTGGTGTAATATAATTCACGAGAAAACATTGCAGTGGAGCATGCTTGAGAAGAGAGAATTTTATGTACTCTTTCCTATGAAAAGGAAATTGACTTGACTAATCATTTTTCATTTCTTTTTGCTATTGTTGAAGTTACTTTTTTGCATTCTGCAAGCATGCAGTCTTTCAAAAAAGAAAATACAGGAAACAAGTTATAAAGCCCATACTGTCTAGGATAAAAATGTGTATCACATTCTGGTTGGAAAGTCCACAAAAATTAACATTATAGACACAGCTAAACGTAGGGAAGGGGGGAAAATACTTGGAGCATTTATTAGCCAGCATTTATATTAAAAAGTGCAATATAGTGATTCTTAGCATTTTTAAAAAAAAGGCATCATCAGATATTATTGGTGTACAGAGAGTATCCTAGTATGTTGCCAAAAGAAAAAGGCTGTGAACAAGAAACATTAGGAAGGATCTGACAGAGGAAGAACCCCCACTGGTTTTAAAAAAATAAATCTGTTTGAAGATTGGCATATACAACATGAATAAGCTAAAGGTAAACAAACTTGTCTGTATTTGAAAGCCCTCCTTTGTGAAAGTTCTATAAAAAAGGCCAAATTCTTGAATGTTAAAGTTAAAACATTTGCCAGTTACTTCTTCTTTCTGGTCCTCTTTTTAAAAGACCAAACTTCATCACGGTAATTCCTAACATTCTGGATATGGCTATTATATGTAAGAAAATTTGATAGTTAAATGTTTGTTTTTACTTCTTTATAGATTTAGTAGCATAATGCTTCAAAACCAAACTTCTGTTCTTGCTGTTTTAGGGCTTCTGATCTCCAAAACAGCGTGGCTACTCAGTGTGTACAACTTCATGGAGGATGGGGGTACATGTGGGAGTATCCAGTTGCAAGGTAGGTGTAACATTTCAGTGCTGAATTATGAAAGATTAACAGCATTGTAAAATGAGGCATTTTCTTCATATGTATTTGTAAACTGGGAGAAACTAAACAATACTAATACAAAGCAGTTTACCAATACATGTAAAGGAAATGCCTTTGTGTAGTTGGTTTTACTATTTCCCCTGTACAATCAATTAGTTAGGTAGCTTTTCCTCTTGTTTGTGTCTTTCTCACACCAAAAAGTGGAGAGAGTAATTTAAAAAAAAGTCTCATAGCAAAACCCTCAAAAATGGCAGGACTTTAGGGCAGATGAATTGTCAGAAATTACTTCTAACTCAGTTTTTTTAAACTGACCTGATTTCAAGTTGTTGTCCCTTTAATAATATTTTATCCTGTTAATGCTGCTTTAAGGTAACTTTTTTCTCTTTATTATTGTGCATGAGCCTGTTCACGTTTTGAAATGATTGTTCCATCCTTTGTGAGTAAATAGCAACTCTAAAGTACACTGAGCTCCATTATCGTATCGGCATATCTAGCAACCCCTATGCAGGTTTGTAGGGCCCCTGTTGTTAATGTACTGGTGTAGTAACTGTCTCTAAGTGCGGCTTTTTAAATGTTGCAGGGCTGTGGGAGTCTTACATCTTCCTGGATACTAAATTTTAAAATTACTTTCTGGGGAGAGCTGTGGTTGTGATGCTGTGTTTAGTGCTTCATGGAGTGAAATCATCAAGGATTCTTATCCATTTCCCTATGCTGCTGCCCAGGCTATAGTATGCTCAGGAGCACAGCTCAGTCCCCAAACCACTGGGAGGGTAGGGAAAGGGGAACTGGATGGCTTGGGGATCAAGAGCCTTTCATTGTTGAGTTCAGTCACCAGTTCCAATGAAGCTGAAGTTAGAAGTGATTAAAAGCTATAGCCATCAGGTGGATGTTCAGTGGTTTGTGTGAAATGAATTGATAGTTTCAGTTCATTTCCTAATGGGCAAATATTCACCTCTCAGAAAGAACCCACTGCACAATTAGAAACCCTGTCAGCAAGGAATGGATTCAATGAGTATGGCACCTAAATTACTACCTTGGCCCTACAGATGGTCTCTTTCTCAGGGCACAGAGGCACACTAGTAAGTGTGGGTGAGCTTACAATTCGTATGTTGTACATGTGCTGTATATAAATGAAGGGTTTCAGTCTCCAGAGCTGTTAATCAAGCACTAAATTAACTAAAAATGGGGAAGGGAGAAAATGATAAAAGAATTGGGAAAGGGTGAGCAAACACCAGCATGTATTGCTTCTAGACTATAAAAGACATTATTTTGAATTAAAAAAAGGAGGGGGACATAGAAAATAATAAAACAGAACTTTGCAAGGCAGCCTATGGAAGAGAAACACAAAAAACGAAAGGGAAAAAAATGTTTAACCCCAAGTGCCCAGTTTGGGACAGTTCCCCAGAGATGTACAGGGTTTCAAATGTAAGCATGTTCTTACCCTATGAGACTTGGCATAGGCAAGAGGGCGGGGAGCGGGGGGAAGGGAGGGTTGGTTAAGGGGCAGGAGATCCCAGGGGGCAGTCAGGGGATAGGGAGCAGGGGGCAGTTGGATGGGTTGGAGGTTGGGCGGGGGGGCGGTCAGGGGGCGGGGTTGGATAGGCGTGGGAGTTCTGGGGAGCCTGTCAGGGAGCAGGGGTGTGGATAGGGGGTGGGACAGTCGGGACAGGGAGCAGGGGGGGCGATTGGGGGTGGGGGGGGGTCCCAGGAGGGGGCAGTCAGGGGACAAGGAGCAGAGGGGGTTGTATGGGTGGGAGGTTCTGAGGGGGGCAGTCAGGGGGCAGGGGCCAGGCTGTTTCAGGAGGCACACCCTTCCCTACCCGGCCATACAGTTTCAGAACCCCGATGTAGCCCTTGGGTCAAAAAGTTTGCCCACCCTGTTTTACCCTATACTATACAGATTTCAGGGGGAGACTAGAATTTCTTTAATTGGGGGTCCTAACTCAAAAGGGAGTTGTAGGGGGATCACGGTATTGCCACTCTTACTTCTGCGCTGACTTCAGAGCTGGTGGCCGGAGAGCAGTGGCTGTTGGCCGGGTGCCCGGCTCTGAAGGCAGCGCCCCACCAGCTGCAGTGCAGAAGCAAGGATGGTAATACCGTACCACGCCACCCTTACTTCTGCACTGCTGCCTTCAGAGCTGGGGGGCTGCAGAGTGGTGGCTGCTGATTGAGGGCCCAGCTCTGAAGGCAGCAGTGCTTCTGGCCAGCAGCCACCGCTCTCCAGCTGCTCAGCTCTGAAGGCAGCGCTTCCACCAGCAGCTGCACAGAAGTAAGGGTAGCAGTACAGCAACCCCCCTACAATAACCTTGTGAAAACACACACACACACAAAAACGCCTTTTTGAGTCAGGACTCCTACAATTACAACACCGTGTGATATTTCAGATTTAAATAGCTGAAATCATGAAATTTACTATTTTTTTTTAAAAAAATCCCATGACAGTGAAATTGACCAAAATGGACTGTGAATTTGGTAGGGCCCTACGTATAGGGTATCAGCAAGTATATTTAATTGTAATTTTTTATTTATTGGTGAAAGTTTCTAGAATTTTACTTGTTGCATTTTGAACACTTCTATTGAGTAAAATTCTAATTTCCCTATTTCACCTTAAGAAACTCTGCCAAACTCATACATGCTTCTGAGTCAATTTGTTTTTTCTTCTCTTAAGCTTAGACTATAATCGCTTCACATGTTTTCACTTCTCTACCAGAATAATGCTGACAAACTGCAACATGAGCATTAAAGCTCAAGTTCCCTTATTTGGAATTTGATTAATCAAATGATCACAACCTGAGCAACCCAGGATAATAACTGAATTATGCTTATTGTTTTCTCCTTAATAAAATATCCTGAAAGAGGGATCTGAGTTCTCACTGCAGACAGATCACACTTGAAGTATGCTGGATCTTTAAAGAGAGATTTTCCCATTTACTAAGAATTTGTTATATGGTTATTTTCAAGAAGTGTCTCTTTAACCACTCACTCTGTCACTACTTCTCACTTTTTCAGAGCTTTTGTGGATTCCCGTGTCCAGCCAATCTACGGTGGAACCAATGAAATAATGAAAGAGCTCATTGCTAGAGACATTGTGATTGACAAGTAGGCACATGGCTATACTGGAGACTGCTTCCTGAATCCTATCACAATTAATACGGTATTAAATCAGGCACCAGAATGCAAGTAAAAGTAGTAGTGTTGTACTGTAGTTAAACTACAATAACAAAATGTGATCTCTAATATTTAATGAATATTAATTTGTAATGCTGTCTTTCCTGGTGGAAAACACTAGGACTAATCAATCCTCTGAATGATTCAAAAAAATTTTGAGGCAAGAAGATCGTATGTATTGGTAGTGAAAAATATGGTCACTTTGGAATGATACAATTAACTTGAAATCTTTGAAACATAATGTCATTATATTAAATCCAGTCCTAACTGTTCAGAATTAAACACAATGAGATCGTCAAAGAAACCACTTTTTTCTAAGAAAGTAAACAACACCAAACCACAACTTTGGACTTACAGTGTTAAATGTAACTGTAGAACTTGGACCTATCACTGACTCAGTGCCACCCCTGTTTAATAATTTATCTGTTTGAGAATGTACTTGATTTTTCTCCTATAATTATCTGGCTTTTTGCATTGCATTCATCTATGATGATAACAAATGAGTGAGTGACTTTCACTTTTGAGCTTTATAATGAATTACAAAAATGTAATAAGCTTTACAATGAAACTCAATGTGCCTTATTTCAATACGTACTTATTTTGTATAAATAAGCTTAATAAAAAATTTAAAATGCAAAATATCAATGTTCTGAATTCTTTGAAAAATCAGAAGTTAAATACTATAAAATAACTATTTGGAAGTGCCCTAGTAAAATCCATATGTTGATATAGTTTGTAAGAAAGGACACACTTGAGTAGCACATCCTCTGATTGTTAATAATCTGTGTGAATACCTCTATAAAAGGCCTTTTGGCCAATTCTCAGTAAGTCTTCAGTCATCAGTTGGAGGTTTAGTATTTGAGTACAGCGTGCTACTAATACGAGCTTTTATAGCTTTTAAATATGTGCTCTGAATCAGCCTAATTACACAACTACAGAATTGTGGTTTTTTTGCTAAGCCACATGTGTAATTAGTGATTTGACTACTGTGCATTTACAAATCTGTTATCTTTTAGAAATAAGCTGTGCTGACATTATGGTTTCTATAGTATGGCATATAAGTTTATGGTTTAAAGGGACATTGTCACAAGTGGTAAGCTTACTGGCAGTTTCAGCAACAGAAGCCAGGAACTGAATGGAGACTGATCAACCCACTTACTTTAGAGGTGAACTTGTCATATTAGGATTGAAAAATGTTGGGGCAGTAAGAAAAGCTTATGGCTGCTTCTGTTGGTGCTAAAATTACTGTTTGGATGAACAGATTTCTGGCTTTTAGGGCTGTCCGTCACAACCATTAAATCAATTAAATTCTACAAGTGCTAAATTAATTCAGAATTAAAGGTGATGGACCAAAAACTTGAGCAAACGGATACACGTATACCTTATTATTTCCATCTTGTCACAGTGTGTATGTCCTTGCAATGCAGGTCTATTGAAAGTTGATAGGGCTGTATCAAGACATACCTAGGTGAAGTTGGAAACATTAGCAATTGCATTTGCACACACCGTACAATCCTTTGCACTAGTTTTAGTGCACTGCATCCCAGGGAGATGCTATGGCAGCCAGTGCAAAGGATGCTGGGGTGCACGTTTGACTCTCTGCTTGCCTCCCCCCCTGCCGTTTTATTATTCCGGGAATGGAGAAACACAGCCAGAAGATTCTTGCAGGTGGTGATGGAGGATGGTAGCAATGAAGGGGGAAGAGATTCCAAGGGAACATGTAGCTACTGGGGGCAGGGGCCTATGTCCAGGCACTGCTACGTGGGCGCCCTCCACCTGGGTGCACGTGCTGGGGTTATCCCTGGGCGGCAGGGGAGGCGGGTAGCTACCCGGGCTCAGGGGCACAGCTAGGCACGGAATCCTGGAGCCCCCGCCCTGCCCAGACGTTCCACACGCCGCTGTCGGGACACGCCCCCTCCCCAGTTTTGCATAGCCCCACCCACCCCGCCGCAGATTGGCCAGTTCTACCCTCCGGCCGCGGCCCCGCCTCCGCCCGCCGCCTTTAGTTGGGAGCTGACTGTTAAACAGCGGCACAGATTGAGGAGAGCGCAGCCCGGGTGGGAGGCGGGCGGCGCCGCCGCTGTGGAGACGCCGAAGAGCGGAGCCACCGAGCAGGCAAGTGTGCGTGGGGCTGCGGGGACCTGAGCCGGGCACAGCCGCGGCGGCGACTCCCCAGCCGGCCTCTTGGCAGCGGCTCCGAGAGGCGGTTGGTTCCCGCGGCCGCGCCCCCCCTCCTCGCGCCCCAGGGCCAGGCTCAATGTTAAACGGCCAGAGGGGCGGGGCCAGGGCGGGCGAGGGGAGGCAGAGGCGGGGTTGGGGGCGGGGCCTAGTGGCAGGGGCGGGGCTTTGACGCTGTGGGGAGGCGGCGGGGCCTGGGCCGTGGGGGAGCTGGAATGTGGAGCGTATTGTAGCTGCCTCCGGGCCCCGCCCCTCCCGCGAGGGTCTGGCGGGGCGGGGCCTCTCTGGGTGGGGGCTGTGCCTGTGCGGGGCCAATGAGAAGAGCCCGTGCGCGCTAGTGGGCGGGGCCGGGCGCTGTGCTCAGGCGGGTGGGGCAGACGGTCCGAGCCCGCCTGCCCTCGCCTCACCCCCCGCTGGGAGTCGTGGCCGGCCCCCGGCGGGGGCGTCAAACAGCCGGCGATGCGGCGGCGGGGTTGCCCCTCCCTCCACACGGCGTGTCGGGAGCGATGGGGGGGGGGCAGGGGCGCAGTGGGGCTCCGCTGGCTGGGGGCGGCCTGGAGTGGCTGCGTTGCAATACACGTAGGGAACGAGAAGGAAAGCCCAGCGCACATCGGTGGTGTGTGGGGGGGAATGCGCTGGGGAGGCCGGGGCGCGATGGAAGGGGGGGGTGGCTTGGCTGTCTGCTCTGTACGTCGGCGGCGAACACGCTGACACTGTTTGCCATTGTATCCCCTGGGAAACCCACTGCAGCCTGCCGGCAGAGCCAGCGTGGAGGAATACAGGCCCCTCCACTGCGGAGGAAATTAGAAACCTGCCTCTCACGTTGGCTGGCGGCTGGCGTTCTTCGCCCAAAAAACAAGACACATGTAGATGGATTCAGTTACGACGTTTGTTTTAAATGTAGCTTCTTGAAAACAGTGGTATCCCCATTTGGTCTATAAAACTCAAAATATGTTTTGGATTCGAAGGTGGCGTAATACAGAGAGAGTGGAAAAAGAGAGTCACTTGTTCTTGCAGGATACTTTACCAAGAAAAGTTGTTTTTTTGAAGAGGGGAGCTGAATCCCTAAATGCCTTGAAGGGCTAAATTTGCTCTTTCCACGTCTTCCTAAGTGCTGGAATTTATAGATGAGATAAAAATAAAACTGTTTAACATATCAAAATTCCCATTTTCTGTTAAAAAAATGCTCGTTAAAACATGAACTCTCTCAGATATGGGATAGAGTTGGATACAATCAGATAAAAGAAAACTAATTTTAGACTAGGTCGGGGCTGTAAATTAAAAGTAACACAGTTTAGGAAATATACAGAGAAGGATGACGTACTCCATCCTTAAAAGGGATAGATACTATACTGAAAAATCACACTTCTGTCTGAAAAATCTTATCTAGTATAGTTACAGATAACACCTAAGGTTAATTGAAATAAAGTAGAATTTTTTTTCTCTTTTTAGTATGTTTGCTTTGTGCATTTCTTATTACGTTGATTATACAGGAAAAACCATGAAACTGCCTATATACAGAGCCAGTTTCCCCTTTAGTTTGTGTGGATCTTAGAAGAATGTGCACCCTGTAGTTTCTAGGGGGGTCTCTTTGCTGTTCTACTTTCCTCTGTGATTTGTCCCCTCCCCCCCCATGAATATTGTTCATTCCTTGGCTGTTTTACTGCAGTTTCTGTCTAGGCCTTGGATGAGGTATTAATACATTGCCCTTGTATAGGACTTTCCAGTCAAGGAGCTCAAAGTGATCTACAAGTATTAATTGTTATATAGCATAATAGATATGCATGATACTTCAAGTCTCCCAACAGTACAATGAAGAAGGTAGGCATTGTTGCAGTGTAGTGGTTTTCCAGTTGGGCAAATGGAAACACAAAAGTTTGGGTCACCATTTTCAAAAGTAGCCTTTGATTTTTTGGATGCCCATTTTGAGCCTAATTATCAGATTCCATTGCCTTGATCTGGAGGTGAGGATAATCAGCATGTCTCAAAATCAGGCCCAGACTACCACAAGTTATGTACCCAGAATCACAGATCATTTTTGATGGGGTAGTCTAAAACATTAGTGGGTGTGGAATGGGTTTGGGAGTGGGACTCAAGAATGCTTGCAGATGTCTTGTGTGACCTTGAGCAATTCATTTAATCTACCCTGTGGCTCAGTTCCTCATCTATAAAACAGGAATGATGCTTCCCTATCTCAAAGGGTGCTTTAAGAGTAAAATCCATTAGTGAGTGCGAAGCACTCAGCTATACTACAGTGAGGAACATACAGTTACCTATGTAGGTATGTAACTTGCCTGTGTTCATGGGTGGAGTCAGAAACAGTCCCTTGGTCTAATCATTAGATTCTGCCACTGATTAAAAGGTAACTATGTTTCATAATATTGACCAAAAAACTTCCATGAAACTTCTTGAACAATAAAGCTGGAAAATGTATAAGGTCACTGAGAGAGCAAGAACATAAACATAGAAGACTAATCTATTCACCCAGAAGGCTCGTTCATTCCATTGGTCTGCATTGGGAACTCCAATGTTAATTGTTAATACAGTGGATCTCAAACTTTTTTACTGGTGACCCCTTTCACACAGCAAGCCTGTGAGTGCGACCCTCCCTAATAAACACACTTTTAAATATATTTAACACCTTTATAAATGCTGGAGGCAAGCGGGGTTTGGGGTGGAGGTTGACAGCTTGTGACCCCCCCCCCCCCATGTAATAACCTCGCGACTCCCTGAGGGGTCCTGACCCCCAGTTTGAGAAACCCTGTGTTAATAGAATTGCAAGTATAAAGTCTCAACATGTTAACAAGAGAATAAACACTAAGTTGGTCTTGTTTAAAAAACATTTTATGGAACCTCTTCAGAGACTGACTGATTCAGAGGGATATTTGAAATAATCACATACAGTTTCTTTATGGAGCTTGTAATGTACTTAGAAGTAATACAAATATTTATATTAGAGACATATGTACAACATGTTGAGAGCCCTGAGTGATCCATTTAATACAAAAAATCTCCTAATTTTAGCATGATAGATTCAAAAACCCAATTTTATTAAATGTTCTGTTACAAATAAACAGATAAATATGAGGATACTAAATATTAGAACATCTGAACTAACTGATAGAGGGGAGATACACTTTGAAATATTGGAATAGCATATGCTCCTGGATTCAGTATCATTGAGGAACAAGAGGAAAATATCTTCTCCATTTAGAGCTTTTAATGAGTTATGGATTTATCGTAAATGAGTAGAAATGAGTTCCAGTTGAAGTATGTCCTTTTTGATGTTTTGTGTAATTAAAACAGTGTAGGTGGTCTGTTGTAAATTAGCAGGTTTCAGAGTCGCAGCCGTGTTAGTCTGTATCTGCAAAAAGAAAAGGAGGACTTGTCTCTAAGGTGCCACAAGTCCTCCTTTTCTTTTTGTTGTAAATTGAGTTCCCTTTGTGTTCAAAGAGAGACCACTGTAGGTGTATGTTTTTCAAAGATGAGTAATTTATGATTTATAACTGCTGGAGCGTACATAATGCTTGAGTTCGCAGCTCCCTCTGTACAGTACTGACTGCACAGTAAGAGCTGTTGAAACACAGAGACTCCCCACATTGCCCTCTTTTTCAGAGTTACTAATAGAACAAAATAGTGAAATGTTTACATATATTCATAGTAAGTAACCGTGCTGCTTCTGAACAATAAACAAAAGCTGCTGAGCAGGATTATACCTTTTTTTTAGGTCAGCGTAGAGTCCAAAGTGGTTAAGTGTGGACTTCTCTTTGCCCTTCGTAACTTTAACCAGGACGCTGTTGGGGCCAGCATCTCTTCAGTTATGGTTTCTACAAACCCCTACTCCTGCAAGGAGTCCCAGTGATTAAGTGGCTAGTGCGGGGGGGGCAAACGTTTTGGCCCAAGGGCCACATCTGTGTATGGAAATTGTATGGCGGGCAATGAGTGCTCATGAAATTGGGGTTGGGGTCCAGGAGGAGGTGAGGGCTCTGGCGTGGGGCCAGAAATGGGGAGTTCAAGGTGCGGGAGGGGGCTCCAGGCTGCGGCATGGGGTTGGGGTGTGGATGGGGGGGGGAGGGCTCCAGCTGCGGGTGCAGGCTCTGGGCTGGGGGTGAGGGGTTCGGAGGGCAGGAGGGGGATTAGGGCTGAGGCAGGGGGTTGGGGCATGGGAAGGGCTCAGGGGTGCAGGCTCCAGGTGGCACTTACCTCAAGCAGCTCCCAGAAGCAGCGGCATGTTCCTCCTACGTGGAGGCGCGGGTATGCGCCTCTGCACGCTGCCCATCCGCAGATGCCTCTCCTGCAGCTCCCATTGGATAGCAGTTCCCGGCCAATCGGAGCTGTGGGGGTGGCGCTTGGGTCGGAGGCAGCACACACAGCCCCCTGGTTGCCCTTAAATATAGGAGCTGGAGGGGGGACATGCTGCTGGTTCCAGGAGCCCCGGCACACATGCACAGAGTGGCCCCCGACCCCACTCCCTGACTGGAGCACGGGAACGGGACAAGCCCCAGACCCTGCTCCCCAGCAGGAGCTCAAGGGCCAGATTAAATCCGCTGGTGGGTCAGATGTGGCCCGCGGGCCGTAGTTTGCCCACCCCTGGACTAGTACATGAATTGTGATTTTTCAGGAACAGGTCTTAGAGACACTATCAACTTGAATTCTAGTCATTTCAAACATTGTATTAAATGTGGTTTTGGATATTACACCAGGCCCTAGCTCCTGTAAACTTTTGTTTATACAGTCTAATTTTCCTATTTTTTTTTTACATGCCTTCTCATTTTTTTAAAATGCTAACTCATGTAGAAGAAACAGTGTAAGTGGGGTGGGGAGGAATTGAACAACAGTGACTATTAGGGGGATTGGAGAATATTAGTGATCATTTAATTAGTTTTTAAAAATGTTGTTTTGTGTGTGTTTATAATAGGTGCAAAGGTGTCGCTCATATGGAGCACTTACACTATGTACAAAACTGAAATTCCTGGCTATGTCTTACTGTGTAATTAAGGCTCTAGTGAGGATAAACAGAGTCACTTTAAACACTGGTTGCTCTACTGTGCATATACAGTACTTTTGTTTCTTTAAACAAAAATTTTCTCCCACTCCTTTCTTTTCACATTTTTAAAATCAGATTCTCAGTGTCAAAAACCAACATTTAAAAACCAACTTTAATTTAAATAATTTCATTTCAAATAATTAAAAATAACTTATTTGCTAGTCTAGTAGAATTTTTATTGCTCTAGTTTGGAAACCTAAAGTATTAGACAATGGAAAAATATCTTCAGAAAGTATTACCTTTGACAAGAAAGCTCTTTCCAGTGTAAGATTTCAGCCTTTTCATAAACATCATATTACACTACTTGCTTCTTTGTGGAAGCAAAGGGCTTGGTCATAGCAGTTTGCTTCCAATGAAGGTGGAGTGAAATTATTTTTACTACTTGATGCCAGAATGCAACAAAATACCCCAAACTTGTCAAAAGGAAAAATGGGTAGTTTTTGTGGAGCTCAAGACAGTTTTAATGAAGAATGTTCAGTCTTGTGGATGATGCTTTGTTTCAGCCCTATATCACTGACAAGGCTGTCTTTGTTTTCAGTGCATGTTGTGGAGAGATACCAAATTCTCCATAGTTAAGGTTGGAAGTATACTGGTTTATAATTCTGACTCCACAAAAACAAAACAACCTGAATATTTTCTGCTGTGGCAGACAATCATGTGGAAGGGTTATTGGACAAGGGGTCAATCAGCTTTGACAGTTTGAAAAATCAGGAGGTTTTCTCCTTTGAAAAAGATTTTCTACCATTTTTAACCACATTTCATGGTCTCTGTGTGTGTATAATGTCTTCTGCAGTTTCCACGATATGCTATGCATCCGATGAAGTGAGCTGTAGCTCACGAAAGCTCATGCTCAAATAAACTGGTTAGTCTCTAAGGTGCCACAAGTACTCCTTTTCTTTTTTCTTTTTACGAATACAGACTAACACGGCTGTTACTCTGAAACCTTTAACCACATTGTAACTCAAGCAGCTTGCTTCAGGAATTCCAAATCTGTTTTTTTGCATTGTCCTTCATCAGGAGTATTTCCTTCCGTTACTTTGGTCAAGGTTGATGGATTAGTTTGCGTTTTCAGTGTTTTTTCCCAAACCTATGAAAAATTTGGAATTGTATTTGTTGGAATTTAGGGAGTTTGCAGCTCAGCTGGAAGGATGTGTTGTTTAAAGGGACATGATCAGATTCAAACATCGCATTTCTGTGTGAAAATTTTGTACTATATTGTTCCAAATAGCACCTTAGAGTATATAGGTATATATGAAATTTGTCTTTGTTTTCAGTTTGTTTACTTTGTGCATTTGATTGCTCTTTGTGTGTAGTCATGTTTTCCTGATGTTTATATGGGTATTTCACAGCTGTGGAGGAAGATATTTTATTTAGAAAAGGAAGATGTAATTATAAAACTGCACAAATCGGCAGGTTGGATTCAGGGGCAGGTGTAGTAGCTGAAACTGCTTTAAACTTGCTGTATAAGACTAGATTTCAAGTTGACCATATCCTTTTAAGAAATCCTCTGCTGAGAGCTCAAAGATGGTCTAATGCGGGGACTCCCTTTGGGGCTTTAGTAAGCTTGTAAACTCTGTAGGAAGCCTGATTTCTGCCCCTGCTTTAATTTTTAGCACCTCCAGCTACATCTTTTCCACTTATCACAGTTATTTCACATGCCTGTCTGGGAAAAGGGAAAAAAACTAATCTCCCAAACCCCCAAATTAAAGGATATGTCTGACAAAAGCTTTGTTACGATGGACTTAATGTTGTAAAGACTAATTACTTTTAAGCATTTTAATGTGGTAGTTATAAAAGAAGAATGTTGAGAAATCACATTTCAGCCCTTCATTTAAAATGTTGACAAGTCTGGAGAGTCAGCCTGGATTCTAATTCAGTGCATCTCCCAGGCAGCCCCTTATTTGTATTTTTTAAAAACTTTCACAGTAAAGTTTATTACATTATTTTCATTAGAAATATTATAAAATAGAATATTCTGCCCAGCAGAAAAATAATGCCAGGGTTTAAAAACCCTGCATTTGTGCAAACAGTTTGTTTAAACATAAGAAGTCAAGTGTTCAGGTTCCATCACAAAATGCAGTAAATTGCGACAAAAATAAATGTGGTCACTCCCAAATAGATTATAACAGGCATTCCCTTGAGCCTCACCCAGGATTTATAGCTGTCCTCCTTAGGGGAGGGCAGTGATTGTACTGGACTAACAATAGCTGTAGACAACAGAATATCTCACTCTCCAAAGCTAAAGCTTGTATTTTAATATTTATGTATTTATTCCTATGTTGGTAGCACTAAGGGCCCTCTGAACAGGGTCTCAATATATGAGGCAGTGTACAACCTCACAGAGCTTACAATCTAAGTATAAGAAGAAAGACAACAGGTGGAGACAACAGATAGATGGGAGGGAGCACAAAGGAATGGTGAGATGATTATGTGGCCCTTCAGACTTAAACTATGTGACAAGACCCAAGATTTGAGGAGAAATGAGCTAGGCAATGGGTGTGAGGGCCAATCAAACTGAAGACAGTAGAGGGAGGCTAGTGGAGAAGGCACCCCTCCAATGGAACTCCTAAGATAAGGGAATAAACAAGGAGCACTGACTTATAGTCACCTCTTCAACAAACCTATTGTTTCACATGGTTTTTTTTTTAACCTCCCTGCCACAGTCTTGTCTCAGCTTGCCCAAGACCTCAAGCTGACCATAGATTCTCTCCTACTAATCTGCACAACAGAGAAGCCCTGCTCCTGTGAACCTAAGGAGCTGGCCAGTTGGGAAGGTGCCTGCAGTGAAGAACTTCTGCTGGAAGGGGAAGCCTTTTATTGCATTAGAAACAAGCCCTGCCCGATACTGAAAAACTGATCTTGTTTGGCTTTTGAGGGAATCCAGTCAGGCCCTGTCGATCAGATGAATTTGCATTAGTTGGGTAGGTTTAAAATGATTTTAAAAGAATAAAAAAAAAACATTACATGGAATGGTCTTTTATTTGTATATTGTAATTAAAAATTAGACAATTTATATATCCCCTGTTATTTTCAGGTTTGCTGTAAACTACCTACAATAGCTATAATGACACCAGCCCTCAGAGAGGCAGCAACAAAAGGTCATGGTATCTACTTGTCACCTTCTTTGTCCTCTAGAGCTATGGAGTCTGATACAACTTTGTGCATGGAAAATTCCAGAGCAGTCGAAGAGACGATAAAGGAGGATTCCATCACACAGATTACTTGCTCAGTCCTGGGGTTTCCCACTACTGAGCCCAACCTCAGTAATGATATCTTCAATGTAAAACACTTTGGTTCTCCTCAGTCTTCCAGACATTATCAATCTGTCTTATTAATGAGCACAAATTCTCCATTAAACATAAAAAACAAAAACAGTAAGCAAAGGAATTCAGAAGAGCACAGCTGCTCCCAGATGAGAAATCTACTACACAATAGTGCTACCACACAGGTCAGTCAGATTAATAATTCTGAACCTGAAGAGCAGGTCAGAGGGGAAACTTTATCGGAGACCATGACCCAGAGTTTGGCAGAAATGCAGAGACTGTTGGATTCAAATGTAACTGAATCCAATAATGTGGAAGAAATGCAGCTTCCAAACTGTAAATGGTATCGGAAGAATGGCTTTTCGGATAAGGGTCTGCTAGTACATGCTGAAAGCAAAAAAGGGAATTCATTACATCAAGTTATGCATGAGCCTTTGAAAGCAATTGTGAGCTGCACCCCCACTAGTAAAGAAGAGGAATTGAACGCTCATTTACTTCAGTGTGTCAGTAAGCAACAAGTTGTGCTCAGTCGAGCCAAAAGAGCTCAGAAACGTTTACAGATACTCCTGGCAAAGCATGTTGTCAAACACTGTGATCACCAGCTGAAATGCTTTGTGAAACATCAGCTCCAAAGAATGAAAGTTTTTCATGATTCAACCAGATTTTTGGATAGTAGCTCCCTTGGATGCACAGAAATTAGGGCAGAAAGCAGTATAACTAACTTGGAAAATAATTCAAATAAAGACACACAGAATGGATTCGGCATTGAACCTGGTGAAATCTGGGGTTTTGCACACTCTGCTACAGGGCTGCTGACTCATGTGGAGAAAGATCTGGACTCTGATGCCACTTGCAGTAGCTCAGATGACGATTGTGATGAACAGACTGTCAGAAAAACTGTGGAAGCGTAAGTGTTAAACTATTGCTAGACTTTTTATGTATTTATTTAACAGCGGTTACAAACCCAGAAATTGAAGGGCCTGGACCTGCAAGCTCTTTCCCATGTGAGTAACCTTACTTAGCAATTAGTCTTACTGAAGTCAATTGGACTGTTCATGTGAGCAAGGCTTGCCAGGATCCAGCCCTCAATTTGCAGTTCTATAAGTTGAATAGTAAGGGAACAATTATTTTATTAGGTTGTAGCATGCAGAGAGCAACACTTTGCATTGCTGTGATATCTATTTATATGATAGGCACAGCATTGACAAGAGTGGTAATTAAGGACTGCACCAGAGTAACTTTAATGAATTCAGTACTGTAAATGAGAGCAAATTTTGGCATATGTTTTGTAAAATCTATATATTTAATTTTACTGTTTTGAATTAATCAGTGTTGAGTAGAGTGGATTTTTCAAGCCTTTACTCATACTTATCAGTGTGAGTGAGAAATTCTCTGGTCTGGTGGGGAGTCAAGACATCCACTTTCTGGAGAATGTTAAGTTTGGGGGGGAAAAAATCTTGTTTTTATGATTTCATCAATTCAGTCAGAAGATATCTTCGTAAAGTTGTCTTCCTGAGCCTCTGTACAGATAGCAGTAGTGCTTCTTTTCTTACTGATACCTTTCCCCTTGGGGGAAGGAGGCAGAGCTCAATTAACAACACTGATAACTTTCACTACAGTTAGCTGACATGAATCAGTTTCATGGCGCTCTGCCTTTGGAAGTCTGTGAATAGACAGGTGCCACAAGTACTCCTTTTCTTTTTGTGACTAGACAGAGGCAGGTATTAAAACTATTCTCGGGGAGGAGAAATGGAGGCTGGGTTTAAGATAGCATAGACATTTTGCCACCTTGCAGCATCCAGGGTTATGTCTACATAGCAGCTGGAAGTGTGATTCCCAGCACGGGTAGACATACATGCATTAACTTTGCTCCGACTAGTACCTAAAAGTATCCGTGTTGCTCTCTGTGCTGCTATAACCATGCTATTTGTAGGCACTAGCATGGTCTGGGGATAGCAACTAGGAATCCCATCACCCTCCCCATTCCAGCACCTGAGATTTGGACTGGGCTTTTCACAGGGGGTTGTCCTTGGATTTGGTGGTGGGGTCTCCAGTCCTTTGTAATGGTCTCTGATTAGGAAATTGGTTTACTGATTAGTAAGTGCCCGATAACTCTTTTTCTAAGTCCTAAAGTTAATGTATATTAAAATATTTGTCTCTTGTTCTGAACTTTGAAAACCACAACATTCAGTAAAAACCAGGAAAGTTTCATCTTAAATTGGACTGGATCTCAGTACTTGTTGAAAAGGGCTCTCTGTCCTTTATTATATATTTATTAGCTCCAGTTATGAAAGCCTTAAAAATAGTACAGTAGTTACAGAATAGTGTCTAATATGATATCATGTTACTGTTGCCTTCTGTGAAACTATTTGAGTCTGGAAAGGTGATGGGAGAGAAAATTATACAAAGTGTATTTGAATTTGTTTCTGTCCGTTGTGAAAATGGTACGTGCTGTATTAAATACCAAACCAAAATGTAATGAATTGCCAACTAACTTTTCTGTTTGAACACTCTGATCTTTAATATGATTACATTTTATGCTCTCTCTGAATTGTTTTAAATGGAAAAAATAACATCATCAACTCCTCCCAGTGGAGAAGAATCAACAAGCATGTTCTTAGCTGATCTTTTTGAACTTCTGAATAATAGTGCTGCTCTGAGATTCTTATTTCATGATTATTTCACGTGAATTGAATAGGGAAAACTGATGGCAAATTTACTTTCTGATTTCAAAGGGAAGGGAATAATCTAGGATTTGGAGTGAGATTCTGCTTGGTGGTTTTTTTTGTTTTTTACTTGCAAAGAATGGGCCAGCTCCTAATCCTGACAGTCCTTCATCTTCCTTATTTCCTCTTTTCTGTCTTCAGTTTGTTCTGCATTCACAGCTACGTGTTGGGCTTGTTTTCAGTGTGGTGTTGGCTCCGATTAACTTCTCTTGAGTTAGCTTAGCTCCAGTAAGAGCAGCACCCACTGCAAAATAACATTGAAGCAGCACAGAGTGATTGTATTAGCAGCACAGAGTAGTTTAGCCCCACTTGATTACTAGCTCCAGCATCAGCAGCATTCAGGATTCAATCCACATCCTGATGAGCCAGCTAGAGTTTAATAATAATGTCTCTCTCTTTTATGTAGCACTTTTCCTCAGTAGATCTCAAAACACTTCACAATCTCTAATGTATTTATCCTCACAATTTCCCAGTGAAGTAGGCAAGTGCTATAATCCACATTTTACAGGTGGGGGAACTGAGGGGCAGGTAGTTTAAGTGATTTGCACTGGGTCACACCGGAAGTCCGTGGCAAAGCAAGGAATTGAATACTCCTGGGGGAATTCTGTGCCAAAATAATTAAAAATTATTCACACAATATTTTAAAATTCTGCATATTTTATTTGTCAAAATAACACAATATAATCACACAATTTCAATTATTTTGGTAATTTATTTCAAAATACCTGTCAGCAAGTATGTCTGTAACAATACAGACAATAACAAAAGATTCAGGAAATGTTTTTTGACAAATAGATTCCTTCTTAGGCATATTAATACAGAACTCTGAGTAATTATTCATTTTAAACTATAGTACAGAACCATATTTCCTGCGCCACTTAGAAGCTGTGCAAAGGCTTGGGGGAGTCATCAGAGGAGCTCAGGGAGAGGGAAGTAATTGCTGGGAAGAAACATGGGTATGAACTTGATGGGTTGTTGGCTGACCCCTGGCCCCTCCCATTCAGTCAGGCACATCTGCTCCTATCCCTGTGCGTCCTTGCACCCCCATGTGTCCTTGCACCCCTGTCCACATGTGTCCCTCCACCCTACTCGGACACTCACTCCCCCTGCCCCCATGTGGCCCTGCACCCCCTCAGCCAGCCCCCTTCCCTCAGCTCCATGTGTCCCTGCCTCAGTCTGTCCTCCTCCACCTGCCCTTATAAATCCCTGTCTGACCCCCATATCCCTTGTCTCCTCACCTGGCCCGACAGGTGTGGTGAATAAGGCAGGTTCTTTCTCTTCCCTATCATAGTTGGGATTGGCCAGGAGTGGCTGCTGTGTTCTAGCACCACATGTATTCTGAGGGGGTATGAGAATGTGCACATTTTTCCCACAGCAGTGAATAACTAACAACGCTGATTCCTCCAGACATATCAGGTCCTCATAGGGCGCTATGCGTCTAGATGGTGCTGTGCTTTTTGATGGATTTCTGTTAAGCTTGCATAGCATTATACAAAGTTGTTGCCATCTGTACGTTAATCTGTTTGTTATGACGTGATGTGCACATCTAATTGTAAGCATCGACCACAATTTTGCTCTTATTACAATGGATAGTTGGCTCTGTTTGAATCAATGCCTTACTTTTTTTAATATTTAGTGAAAGTTGCATGTTGACTTTTCTTTTTATCGGTATATGTACTTGTGTGGCAGGGGAGGGTGTGGCGTAAACTACTACAGGCACAAAGAAGGGGTCTGTGATCAAATAAGATTGAGAACTGCTTGTGACAGGTTCCCCCCGGGGTGCCTCCTGGAACTGGGGTACCACTGAGCCCCCGACCCACTGGCCTGGGCTCCCTTTTACATTGTGCTGCTGTGACAAGCTGCCAAGCCCTCTCCAGGCTCCAGCCTATACTTTCACCAGCACACATACAGGTAGGGACACGCCCAGCTGCAGTTACATGCAGATGCTCTGACCAGTCCCTGCATGGGAAGGCTCCAGCTAGGGCACCTCCCAGTTCCTGAGGCACACGTCCCCTCTGGAGTATAAACTCAAAATTATACCGTTTTACACTGCACAAGGAACTGTACCGCATAAGCTCATAAAATTCGTCCTCTCCCTCAATGTGGAGAGGAATATGTAACAGCTTTCTGCCCTGAGTTATGATTCCCATGCACTGGTTTTAGATAAAGCAAAAATAAGTTTATTAACTACAAAGGATAGATTTTAAGTGATTATAAGGGATAGCACACAGATCAAAGTAGATTACCTAGCAAATAAACAAACGCAAACTAAACTTAATACGCTACATAGATAGGGTGAGAATCTGCTATTCATATCCAGAGTGATGATACAAACAGGCTGCAGATTCTTAAGGGGAAAGCTACATTTGCTTACAGCTTGGAATCCCCAGGTGTTCCATTCACAGGCTAAAAATCCCTTTTAGCCTGGGTCCAGCACTTCCCCCAGTTCAGACTGTGTTTCCAAGAGTCTCTTTGGGTGGGGAGTCAGTGAAGAACCACAATGATGTTACTCCCCTGCCTTATGTAGCTTTTGCAAATGGCGGGACCCCTTTGTTTCAAAGCTTGGTTCCCATGCCAGTCCATGGAGAAATACTAACATCCCAAGATGAAATCCAGGTGACCTGGTCACATGTCCCTGTAGTGTCACAGCAGCCATTACTTGGAGGCTGTCTGTAGCATCCTTCCAAAGGCTCCCCAGGTGGGAGATAAGCTTCTCCTAAGGCCTATTGTTCTTTCTGATGCTTCATTAACTTGAATGGGCCATTCCCAGCCAGCCATCTAGACTGAGAGCCTTTTGCCTATTGGGCATTGCTCAGGAATAGCTACATGTGAAATAAATATGTAGTCAATATTCATAACTTTGGATACAAAAATGATACATGCATACAAATAGGATAATCATATTAATCAAATCATAACCTTTCCAATGACATCTCACATGACTTATTGTGCATAAAATATATCATAACTTTTATAATCATATCATATAATATCACTGTGAAGAATATGGGTGCAGTGTCACACTGCTGTCCTAGATGGATTTATGTTGCTCTGTATCTGGTATTTATTAGCTCTCTAGGAACTGGCTCTTACAGCTTTCCCTGAGTAATGTGACTGCTGTGTATGAGAAAAGCACTGGTTTCCTTACTTGTAATTTTTATTCCTCATAAGAGGGCCTCCATTGATCTGGAAAGATTTTTACCTATATGTTAAGGTTCTTGATAAAACTAAGTTTGTAGCTGCTGTGCAACTTAAGTCTATCAATTCTGTAATCTACAATAGTGGGGTTGTTTTCTGCCAGTAAATGTTGCTTCAACTTTGGTAGTCCTCTACTGAGGTCATAGTGTGGTGTTTCAGCAGAGCAAGTCTGAACTCTGGGGAGGACATAATGGCAAAGAAAGCTTAGCCTGTCTTAGCCACTGTAGTGGAATTAGCAATCTAACATGTGAGCAATGTCCATACCAGTCAGGGGCATCACTATGAACATCAAAAAATTACATGAGGAAAATGGGCAAATTTTTGCTTTCACCTCCTCTCTCTCAAGCTGATGTGAAAAGATAAACATTTGTGGATTGTATAGCAAGTCTTCCTGACACCAGAACAATAATCTGTCTCATTAACAGAGCCAGACTTTGGTTTCAGCTCCAGGTTCTTCATGATGATAAAAAGAACTGGAATTACTTCTGTGATTCTGGATCTATCCATCCTCAACCTCTCTGCGTATAAAGCTCATTTCAGAATGGCAACTTCAACTCTTGCGATCCAAGAAGTAGTTCCCAAAAACTTCTTATGCTCCATAGATTTCAAGAAAGATTGGAACATGATGATGTCTGTCTATGCCACCAATAGTTCCTAAGCTTTGTAATTGTAAATGACCAGCATCAGTCCCAGGCAATGTCCTTTGGTCCATTTCCTCTCCTCATGTGTTCACATAGGTGCTTGTTGTGCTAGTTGCCATCCTGAGACTACCAGTACCTGGATGATCTTTTGGTGAAGATACCATTGTATGAGGTGACAGCTCACCAGATTTACCATTCCAGAAACTGGATGTGAATTCCTAGAAACCATACAAAGAGCTTCCTTATCCCATTTCTGAAGCTCTGTTCAAAACCAATTTGGGACGTGTGGTATTGCCCAGATGTCAAATTTCTAAACTCTTATCAAGAAATTCCCCAATATCTTGCTTACATCAACTCACCAATGCTTTCAGCTGATTGACATGATCATAGCTTTTGAGGAAACAGGCTCCTAGACACTGCTCCAACTCTGCTTGCTTCAGAATTTCATATAATGCACTGGACCTATGCCAGAAACAGTATATAGGCATCCATCTGGCTGTTAGATCAGTTTAGTAGTAGCAGTTACTCATGCCATGTCTACACTACAGTTTATGTTGATAAAACTTATGTCATGGAGGGGTGTGAAAAAAATGGCATAAGTGGTAGTGTGCACAGTGCTATGTTGGTGGGAGGAGCTACTGCTGCTCGTTGGGGGTGGTTTAATTATGTTGACAGGAGAGCTCTCTCCCATCGGCATAGAGTGGCTACCCGAGATCTTATAGCAATGCAGCTGCATCGGTACAGCTGTGCGGCTGTAAGCTCTCTAATGTGGACATAGCCTTAATCTTTTGAAAGGGCAAACCTTTGGCAGATGTACGAGCCATCTGCTTAATAGCTAATGCCAGCCTGTCAGGAAGGGGAGCTCAAATGAGACTTTGTGTTTCCTGGTAAGTGGTCTCCTTAAGAATCTCCAGCTAATCATCAACCACCTGACATTATAAACAGTAATTGACTTCCTTCTCAAATCCAGAAAAGATTTAATCAGCTGAGTTTACAGAGGCATTTGGAGGACTTGGTGTTCCTTGTACATGAGGAGGAAGACGTAATCCCCAGATTGTCCACAAAAGAGATTCTGGATTCCTCACAAAATGGTTTTCAAAAAAGTCTGGGCTCAAGTTTCTCAGCAGTGCAAGTCTTTGCTGTGTGTGCCATGTATCCTTTCTCACCAGTTGTAGCCTGGTGCTTCGTTCACATGCAGTGGTGAGCTGGAGCTGGTTCGCGCTAACTGGTTGTTAAATTTTGAAGCAGTTTTAGAACTAGTTGTTAAAAATTGTTACGGCTACCCCGGCCTCTCCCCTGCCTTCCCCCCTTTCTCAGAGCCTCAGCGTGCCGCACCGCCAATGCTCTGGACCACTCCTGGGCAGCTCTGCAGCTTCTGCCGCTTTGAGCGGCATGGTAAGGGGGTGAGTCTGCGAGCTCCAGTGGGTTGCGTGGCATCCGTACACGCTTCCCTGAGCAGCATGGTGCTGGGGCTGGGAGGAGGGGTTGGATACGGGGCAGGGAGTGGTTGGAGGAGGCGGAGGTTCTGGGGGGTTGGTCAGGGGTCGGGAAATGGGGCGGGGGGGTTGGGTAGGTGTGGGAGTTCCGGGGGTCTGTCAGGGTGGTGGTAGATGGGGTCGGGGCAGTCAGGGGATAGGAGCGGGGCAAGTTGGGTAGGGGTAGGGTCTTGGGGGGCCGTTAGGGTGGGGGGTCTTGGGAAGGGGTGGTCAGGGGACAAGGAGCAGCGGGGGGTTGATGGGTTGCGGGTTCTGAGGGGAGCAGTCGGGTTTCAGGAAGTGGGTGGGGGTCGGATAAGAGGTGTGGACAGGCTGTTTTGGGAGGCACAGCCTTCCCTACCAGCCCCTGATACAATTTTGCAATCCTGATGTGGCCCTCGGGCCAGAAAATTGGCCCACCCCGGTCTAGTTTATTATTTTATTAAAAGGGGTTGTACTTGCCTTGCTCGTTATGTTGATATGCGTTTAATAAAGCAATACTTTGTTTCTATTGTAATAAACATGTAAAAATGTTTTTTATTTTTTTTATTGTTAAGTATGACTCCCAATGACTCAATGCATTGCCACTTCTTATGGAGAAAGGTACAAAAAATAAATACTGTGGCACATCCCTTAAATCAGAACTTATTATAGGGAACTGGTTGTTAAGATTTTGGCAGCTCATCACTGTTCACATGTCTCGTGTGATCGTGATGTGGTTAGGAGGGTAATTTTCTCATTGCATAGAAATATACTACAGAGGAAGTCTGGTGCTGGAGTGGTGTTACGAGGGAAACTAGAAGGAGATGCAAAGCATCAAAATTCTCTCTTTAGGTGGATTAAATCTGTGACCTTCCAAGGTTACAAGATACTTAACTGAGATTCTCTGAAAGGTTAGGTTTCAGAGTAGCAGCCGTGTTAGTCTGTATTCGCAAAAAGAAAATGCATCCGATGAAGTGAGCTGTAGCTCACGAAAGCTTATGCTCAAATAAATTTGTTAGTCTCTAAGGTGCCACAAGTACTCCTTTTTCTTTTTCTGAAAGGATAGCGGCTTATTCCACTAGTGGTACATCTACTTATTGATGGAGAGGCACAAAGCCTTTTCTGATGAAATTTGCTGGGCAGCTACATGAGTGTGTCTATATGCTCGTTCAAGTAACACTACAAAATTCATGTGCTTTCTTTTGTCCGATGCTTCTTTCAGATATAGGGCTAGTCTACACTGGCAATGCTAAAGTGCTGCTGCGGCAGCGCTTTAATGTGCCTTGTGTGGTTGTGGTGAAAAAAACACACCTCAATGAGGGGCGTAGCTCCCAGCGCTGGGAGCCCGGCTGGGGCACTATCTATGCTGGCGTTTTACAGCGCTGAAACTTGTTGCGTTCAGGGGTGTGTTTTTTCACACCCCCGAGTGAGAAAGTTGCAGCGCAGTAAATTGCCAGTGTAGACAAGCCCTTACAGTCCTTCACCACCTTACAGTGCTCTTACATAATTCTCCCCTCCTTCGCTCCCAGACATGGGCTCTTTGTGAGGTGGGACATTTCTCTTTTCCCCTCTAATGGAAGATATTCTTTACACCTTGCTACTTCCCAGCAATTCCAAGCCTGACTAAGAAGCAGATTTACTGTAATTTTGTCTTCTCTGGATGGGAATCTGCTGCTTTGTCAGGACATACCTTGGTTTATTGCATCTGGCAACTCTTCTGTAATCTGAATGTATGGAGACAGTAATTGATCTTTCTCTTTTGGGTTCTCTGGTTAGAGAGAGAAGAGATGGTAACTCTGCTTTTAAAATATTCCCCACGTAATGTCTCCAGATCCACCTGATGTCTCCAGATTTAATCTAAGTGTTTTTGTTAGCCTTATCATGGTTTGTTGAGCAACATCAATTGCAACATCACCAGGCACACTGCTTTAGGGTCTGGGATGATGGGAACATTTTGCCTGCTTTTGAATCTTGGAAAAGGTTAAAAAAAAAAAAGAGTCAATTTTTGCAGTTTTTTTTTTAATAGGATCAAGGCCTAATTTTTGCAAAATGCAGTAATATACCACACATCTATGACAAGAATTGGGCTTTATTGCAAAAAGTCTGCTAGGACTGAATGCTGCTCTTATTTTTATTTTTTGGCAATTTTTCTTTTATCTTTATCAAAAATCACCTGTGATTTTCCGTGTTCAGCATTTAATTCGTCTTTCCTATACAAGTCCTTTGCATAAAAAAAACCAAGATATGTTTATTCTTGAGTACTCAAATCAATATATATTCATAACTGCTAACATGTTGATTTTTAAAATGTTTATAAATTTATAAAGTCTATTCTCTCTCTTTTACTGGCTGCCCCTCCCTGAGTATAGGAGGAGAACTATCTTTAGCACAGAGCAAGAGAAATGCCAGACTTCTATATGCTTATATTCTGCTTTACTATTTGGAATACATTATTCCAGAATATAGTCAACTTTAATTGGTTTGTTTTCTGTAAGACAAGCATAAAAACTCTTTAAGGTTTTACACATGTTCATTTTCACTTTGGCAGTTGACCTTTTGCAATAATAACTTGTGCTTTGAGCAAGACTAATGTCTTGTCTTATATGAAAGCAGGGTGCCTGCAACTAAAGATACTGATTCCTAACCTATAATTATATTAATATTTTCACAGCTGCTGGAAGCAGACTGAAAGATTTTAATGTAAGGGAGAAGGTTTGACATGTTGTGGCATGCAAGGATCTAAAACCAAGAATGTCAAAGCCTGTTAGATACATTTTTGAATGCACAATAAATAAAAACTTAGCATTACTGTTATGAAAGTGATGAATTAATATACAATCAGTTAACATAGTGTGGCAGAACAGAAAATGTAATAATTGCGCATGTGGGAATACATGATAACCTCACAAATCTAATTAAATGGAACATTGAAAACACTTTTATTCTTGAAGTAAATTGCTGATTTATCATTGGCTTTGTATTATACTAAGCTTTGTAAGTTAGCTATTTTAATTACAGGCTTTTTGTATGGTGCTCCTCATAGTAATTGATCACCTCAGAAACAGTAATTAATTTATCTTTGAAAATTTCCTGTGAGGGAGGAGAGAATTTTCTTGGTTTTATAGATGTTGTTGGCTTCAATGGAAGCTGCACATGGTCAGCACCTTTAAAAATCAGGACAGTCAGGCCCTTTTTCAGGAAAGCAATTAAGCATGTGCTTAACTTTAGGCATGTGCTAAAATTAAAAATGTGTTACTCCTTTCATGAAATGGGGCCTTATTTAGGCAACTAAATATGGATTTAGGAGTCTAACTTTAGATACCCACTTTTAAATACCTTTGCCTAGATATTTAAAATTATTTCAGTTTAAACAATTTAAAGGTGTTGTTTAGGTAAGGGACGTGTTATAAATAATAAAAGCAACTACATCTATGAGAAAAGTGAATGAGTTTGCAGGATTTTGTGGCTAATTCTCCCTTCATGCATTCCATAAAGACATAGATTTTACTTCATCTAAATGCTTTACCTAGTATCTGAATTTCTTTTAAACCAGACCGTCAGTCTCCAAGTCATCTTCTGGAACCTCATTCTCCCAAGGAAGTAAGTGTGCTCCATACTCTAGGTATTTATTACGGCTTTTAAGTTTTTATTTGGACAGAATGAAGATATTTAGAAAGCCCTCAAAAGTTTCTATAACATTTGGGGATAAGGGTAACCGGATTGCTATTTTCACTTAGTGCCTATTTTAAAATGTATTAGATTATGTAACATGTTATGCTTTAGCTCAGGGGCAGGCAAACTTTTTGGCCTGAGGGCCACATCAGGATTCCAAAATTATATGGAGGACCGGTTAGGGGAGGCTGTGTCTCCCCAAACAGCCAGGCCGTGGCCCGGCCCCCTCCTCCTATTCAAACACCCCCCCCACCCTGCCGCTTCTTGCCCCCTGACGGCTCCCCGGGGACTCCTGCCCCATCCAACCTCCCGTCCCCTGACAGCCCCCCTGGGACTCCTACCCTATCCACCACGCCCCCCTCATTCCTGACTTGCCCCGTGGGACCCATGCCCCATCCAACCCCCCTGTTCCTTACCCTCTTTCAAACCCTCCCCCCCCCGCCCCCTTACCATGCCGCCCAGAGCACTGGGTCAGGCCACGGCTCTGCAACTGCACTGCCCAGCTGCCCAGAGCATTGTGTCAGCCGCGCGGGCGCGCTGAGGCTGCGGGGGAGGGGGAACAGCAGGGATGGGGCTGGGGACTAGCCTCCCGGGCCAGGAGCTCAGGGGCCGGGCAGGAGGGTTCCGTGGGTCGGATGTGGCCTGTGGGCCGTAGTTTGCCCACCTCTGCTTTAGCTAGTGTGTCAGTATCTGATGGTCTTAGGGTTGACTTTAGTAGGGCTAATGCAGCAGTGATGGCCTTTCTCTGTAATGTTTCTGTTGTAGATATCTGTAGGGCTGCCATCTTGAGTTTTGTTCTTTATTTTGTCTTGACTTTGCATCTAGACCTCATGCTTATTTTTCAGGGGGAGTTCTGCAATATTTGTATAATTGGAACTCCTCAGCCAACATTCCTGGGTGTTGTACTCTAGTTAGACTATAGGCATATGAAAAGGGCATTTCAAAAGCAGACAGAGATGTTACCGGTAAGTAGGGTTCTCTCAGGGTTCTCTGCATATTCCCACTACCTGCTCACCTTCCCCTCTTCCTCGTAGTTCTAGTCTAAAAGATTCTAAGATTTAGTGGAAGGCACTGAGGTGGTTGATGCTATAAAAGGCCATATGATGCCCAATATCGAACTTCTGGAGCCACAGATCTACAGAGAGAGAGATGCATTTTGCATTTCTTTCTAAAAGTGACATGGTTAATGCTTAATTGTATTTCCATGGGTTGCTAATTCCAGAGGAATTAGTGTTCAATCTGACCCCATAAATTGGCCTTTTACCATACAGGGCTCTAATGTTATCAGAGCTGTCTAAACAGAATCCTGGGTTAGAGATGGAAAGGACATATTGGGTCACCTAACCAATTACCATAACAATTCTGGAGTGATCTAGACCATGGATTTCAGCCCAACTGGATGAATTTTTTGTATTGAGCCCTAATTCAGATTACCAAGCATTCAAGACATCTCTAGCCTGGTGATTATGTGCATTCAGGAATTCCATAGATGCAAACACTGTTTTGTCCCATACTGTAGATCGTATTTGCTGTTGCAGTTTGTTAGGCTGGAACATGCAACATCTCAGACGAGGAGTCATATGAGGCTGCTATGCCATTCTCCTTTTAAGCTTTCTCCAAGCATTAAAGGCTCAACACGTGTACTTCTGTAGATGAATAAAACTTTTGGTTGCCAGGTTCTCAGGGCAGTCATGCCTGTCTAGAGATCTTCCATTTTTCTTCTGTTTTCACTCTCGGATCTCTTCTGTAGTTTAGTTTGCTTTGTTTGGGGGAATTGCAGTTTACTCCTATATCTTCTGAACTGATATGTGGGGGTACAGAAATAGAAATCATACTTGATTGTTTTTTTCCCCCCTGTATATCAATATGCCATCAATTCCCTGAAAAGAAATTTTAATCTCTGCTACAATTAATAATTTCAATATCATATATCCGTTGGCATTTACCCTCCTTAGAACTTGTGGCTAAATTTAAACTTTAAAGTTATTCAAGTTGGAAAAGAAGTTGCGGCGTGTGTGTGTGTGTTTGAACACATGATTGGATGCAGTTCTGAAAGTACTAACTAGTAACAATACATCTGGGATGGAGGAATCAGGAATAGGTGCTAGAAATTGTTGTGATAAGCAGTTACTGATGTCTGCAGATGATATGGAGAATGGTAACTCATCTGTTCTGAAGCAATGTGCCATGATGCAGAAAAATCATCAGGTTAAAAAAATCTAGTAAATTCCAGAAAATATTGCTGGAGGCTCCAGAAGAATTAAGTGATTACAGATCTTTGTAGAAATAACAGTATATTTCTGAGTTCCATTGAGGTTTGATTGAATTGATATTCAGTACATCGCTTTGTTTGGTAGTAGTAATCATAAAGCAACAGTATGTTTATCCTGTTTTCTCTGTAGTCATTCTTCTGTGATGATCTGGGTAAAGACCACTATTGAGCTGTCAAAGTAAATGGTGTTTTGTTATGTGGTGGTGATTGCATCTGATATGATATGTTACGGTTTGTTTTCACATTTTTAAACAAGATTTGGCTGCTTGGAATGTATGCAATACATTGAGCACATAAAACAGCAGTCATTTTTTCAATTATGCGGGTATAGATTTAACAGTTAACTGGTCCAGGGGAATTAATGCTTCAGCAGTGACCAATGGTAGTTCATTCTGAAAACAAACATTAGGTAGGCGTGCTAGAAGACTTAGTCCTTGAGAAAGCATTTACAGGTCATTTCATAAATTGGACATGTTTGTTCAGCTGTGGCATGTGTTAGTTTTTGTTAGCAGTGGGCATTTTTATTTCATACCGAAAACCAGTTGCTAATTTCATTTAAAATACATTCATTATGCAACATAACTATGCATTAGTGTACACTTTAGTTTATGCTGTCTTCATTTGTCTTCATAAGTAATGTCTGACTTATTAAATATCAATTTTTGGAGGGAAATGAGATTTCACTGATGTACTGTTGAAATATAGCAGGAACCCGGCTTTTACAATAACGACCTGCAATGTAATGTTTATATTCAAGCTGATCATTTTTTGAGGTTAGCTGTATGTTGGGGCCATAATGAAACTGGCTGTAATGCTGGTGTAACATGCTGCAGGGGACATCGGGACCAGTTCAGACAGTTCTGTCAAACATGCAGTTTCAGTCGTGGGGGGGTCTGCCTGTGCTAGTTTGATGTTTACTGTTTGTGCTGCAGTGCTAGGTGGTATGAGCTGTTTTAATCTGTGTAGCTAATTAGTCAAGGCCCCTAGGGAACCATGATGCTTGTCACTTTCCAGAGTTGCTGTCTCTCATGATTTTATCACTACTTGTGATATTTGGCTTATTTTCAAGGGTTCACAAGAATTTCTGATTTTTTTTTTTTTATTTTTTTTTTTATTTTTACCTTCATATTTGCAAAGATGTGCTCTCATCCAAAATGGAGATGTTCCTTTATTTTTAATGAGTATGAAGCCTATGTGTTGCTAGGAAAGATAATGACCCCGTGGTCAGCGTGTGAGGACCAAACAGGGGGTAGGAGAATATGGAGTTGCCAGAAATGAGAGTATGGCGGCAGTAGGGGAAACATGAAACTGAAGTACCAGAGGGCGAAGTTTAAAGGAATGTGAGGAGCAGGAGGCAGACTGAAGCGGGGTGCAAGGGAATGTGGAATGGCAGAGAGAAGAAAAAGTATGAGGGGTAGGAGACTGAAAGAAAAGGAAGAAATAAGAGTCAAGTGCACAGAGAGAGGTGTTGGGGGACCATAGAGGGATGCTCAAGGAAGTTGCCGTTCTGTCCTTCTATATCCACCTCCCTAATTAAAGGATAGGAAGAGTGGGGATAGCTCAGGATAGAATGGAAGCTACCCACATTGTAGGGTGGAGGAGAGGGTAAGCTGAGTCACCTCTGAGTACTGAATAAGGAAGCTGCATTTTTGTATATGTGTTTAAGGTTAATTTTTTCACCTTTTAGGGTGATATCATCCACTCCCAGTTTGTGGGAGATCACCTCAGATTCAAAAATTAAGACAGGCAAAAAAATATGATATTTAAGCCAATTTTATGATTTTTGAAGTCTGATCATGATTTTGTACAGTTGAGGTTGCTCTTACTGCTTTCTCATAACACTGGTGTGGGCACATTAAAGCTTGTGCCTCCTTCTGTTTAATAGGAAACTTCCATTAATTGTCCATTAACTCTCTCCCCACTAATGCATGTACTAGTCTGGGCACACTGTTTATCCTCACCAATACCTTCATTCCTGGTGAGGCTCTATTCCCCACAGTTTTCAGGGCATAAGTGTTTGGGGATGTACATCATCACGTACTGCCCCTTGAAGATGCATGGCTCAGTCTAATGACTTCTCAGCTGTCTCCAAATTTGGACCATCCCTGCAAAACCTGATCCTGTGTTCCTTCTGTACCCTAAATTCTCCTTGATTTGCTTGTCCATTACTACTGCTTTTCTACCTAAGACCTATTTTTCAAACTGTATTTACAGAAGCAGGAAACCCCTCACAATAAAATATATGTGCATAGCATGAGGCTTCTTTTTACTTCAGTTAGCAATTCCCCTCTCCATACAGTTAAGTTGCCTTTTTGGTTTCTTGGCACTGCTGAATTATAGACAATGCTGAAACATAATTCCCAGATGACGGATGAACAGTAGCATTTGTAAAATGAATTATTTTTTTTAAGCTTCTTGCTGGCTTCATCTCAGTATTTTAAAATATAATTGCAAATAGTTTCCATACTCACATTCAGTTTTTTGTTTTCTTTGTTTTTTGCCTTTGTTGGGGCAGGGATGCAGAGGGTTTGGGAATGGGGAGGAAGGATGAACTTACTATTCATGCATTTGTCCTGTCAACAGCTTTTGGACTAAGGTCTGTCCTTCCGGTCAAGGAAGGCTGGGAGTGGCTTGTAGTAGTAATAATACATTTATTTTGGTTTCATTTAGTGCCAGTCTAGGCTTAGGCTGCCTCTACTGGCCTTGGGAATGAATTTCTTCATGGACTTGTAATTCACTGCTCCTACATCGCCAGCCTCAAGTTCCTTCTAATTATAGATTTGATTATACTCAGACTTCTTGCATTTGTCTGAGCTTTTTGTGGTTTGGTTTTTCTTCTGTATTTGTTGTTTTCTTCCATGCAAGTCACACAGGATTGACCTGCTGCAATTTAACCAACACAGTAGGAATTCAAACCAGTATTTCAGATGAAAAACAGCTTCTTTGAAATAGTCCCATCATGTCATGTGGGAAAAATTTAAATGTATTGATTTAAATTTATTTAAATTTAAATAAAATGTAGCCATTAAACAAAATCAGTGTAACTCTATTAGTTACAATTCTCATACTCTATGTAAAAGCAGCGATTCTGCTCTAAATGGTGCGTTGGGATAGATAATAAGACAGAAAATATCATATTGCCTCTATATAAATCCATGGTATGCCCACATCTTGAATACTGCGTGCAGATGTGGTTGCCCCATCTCAGAAAAGATATATTGCAATTGGAAAAGGTTCAGAAAAGGGCAACAACAATTATTAGGAGTATGAAACGGCTGCCATATGAGGAGAGATTAATAAGCCTGGGACTTTTCAACTTGGAAAAGAGACGACTAAGGGAGGATATGACAGAGGTCTATAAAATCATGACTGGTGTGGAGAAAGTAAATAAGGAAGTGTTATTTACTCCTTCTCATAACACAAGAACTAGGGGCCACCAAATGAAATTAATAGGCAGCAGGTTTAAAACAAACAAAAGGAAATTTTTTTTCACACAACACAGTGCCAACCTGTGGAACTCCTTGGCAGAGGATGTTGTGAAGGCCAAGACTATAACAGGGTTAAAAAAGAATTAGATAAATTCATGGAGGATAGGTCCATCAATGGCTATTAGCCAGGATGGGCAGGGATGATGTCCCTAGCCTCTGTTTGCCAGAAGCTGGGAATGGGCGCCGGGATGGATCACTTGATGATTGCCTGTTCTGTTCATTCGTTCTGCGGCACCTGGCATTTGCCACTGTTGGAAGGCAGGTTGATGGGCTAGATCAGGGGTCTCAAACACACGGGGGTTATTTTCTGTGGCCCCCCAGTGTTTACCTAGAGCGGCTCCGGCGCGCACTGGGGGCAGGCCAGGCTCCCCGTCTGCCTTCCTGCCCTGCCTCCTGGCTGCTCCAGGAAGCAGCTGGGACCTGGGGCAGGGGGCTACAGGGGTCTGTGTGTTGGTCTGACCGCGCCTCCAGGTACCTCCCCCGAAGCTCCCATTGGCCACGGTTCCCCATTCCCAGCCAATGGGTCCTGCAGAAGGCGGCGCTTGGAGGCGGGGCCAGGGCAACACACAGGCCCCTGTGGCCCCCCCGCCCCAGGTTCCGGCCACTTAATGGAGTGGCGTGGGGGTAGGGCAGGCAGGCGGGGAGCACCTCCTGCACCCCAACCCCCTGCCCTGAGCCCCCTGCTGCACCCCGCACCCTTCCAGACCCCCTGCCTTGAGCCCCCGCCGCACCTCTCCTGCACCCCGACCCCCAGCTGCACCCCGCACCCTTCCAGACCCCCTGCCTTGAGCCTCTGCCGCACCTCTCCTGCACCCCGACCCCCAGCTGCACCCCACACCCCGACCCCCTGCCCTGAGCCCCCTGCCACACCCCACAGCCCTCCTGCACCCGGACCCCCTGCCCTGAGCCCCCTGCTGCACCCTGCACCCCTCCTGCACCCCCTGGGGGCAGGGAGGGGGTGGAGTTGGGGTGGGGATTTCAGGGAAGGGGTGGGAAGAGGTGGGGCAGGGCCTCATGGAAGGGGTGGGGTGGGGGTGAGGCAGGGGCGGGGGGGTCCGTGATGCGGCCCTCGGGCCAATGTACTCGTCCTCATGTTGTCCTTGTGGTCATTTGAGTTTGAGACCCCTGGGCTAGATGGACCTTTGGTCTGACCCAGTGTGGCTGTTCTTATGTTGGCTTAATCATTTTAACACATTTTAAAAACATAATTTACTCTCTGTTTCAGCTTTGGTAAGAGTAATATTTCACCTTTCTAGCATACTGAAAAGTGGAGAATCCTGAAAATGTAGCGTTGCTAATGGTCTTGGGTTGTACCGAGGCAAACACACTTGGTTTTACTGTCTGTAAGTATATGAGGATAGGGCCCAATTCTCATCGCCAGCACAGAAACTGAGTAAACAGGCTTTGTAGTGAGGACACATAGAGAAAGTATCTGTGTCCTTTCTTGTCCCTTTTCCAATGTAGAACCAGAGCATGCGGCTTCCTCCCCTTAATATCTACGATAATCTCCTGGTTTTTTTAGCAGCTTTGTACTCCTTCATGGAGCTTTGTTCTGTGGATCTGTGTAGTTATTGGTCCCACTGGCCCTGCCTTGAGACAGCTTCTTCCTGCTCATGCACATATACAGTCACAGGGCAGAGTTCAGAGGTATGCATAGGAGTGCAGAGTCTCCCTGCATGGTCTTATTTCAGCCCTATAGTTTCACTGTAAGTATGATCCTCTACTTGCCACTTTATTGGGATGACTTAATTTGTTAGCTGTATACTACAGAATGATCTAGTACTCCAGCCTCATGGTTATTTTATCCCATTCACTTCTGTCCTTTATCCACAAAAGGAATAAGTGGATAAATTGTACGTGTTCTACTCGTATCCATCATAAGTAGGCTTGGCAGAATTCAGTTTATATTTTCTTTTATCATTTCAGTGGATATCAACGTTTATTTTTAAGCATTGTTTCTATTTTTGTCAATTTCAGTTTTCACAGTTGGGCAAAATTATGGGTCTTAAGTGTTTTCCCCCCCGCCCCCCCAACTTTTAACTGCTATGTCAATCCTGATACCCAGTGGCCTACTCTGACCACTGGAAACACTTCCTTACAGGGTGTCCTAAGGGCATATATATTATAGTCTAATTTAAATGAATACAGTGTATGTTTGCAGTTAAACTATTCTAAGGCCAAAGTCTGCTCTCAGATGTGGGCATGCAACTCACATTGACTTTAGAAGGAATGATAAATACATATTTGATGGCAGAATTGGCTGTGAATATAGTTAGTCCAAGATCTGATACTGCAAAATAATAATAATAAAATGCTGCTTTTTTTTTTTTTAATGTAAAGGATAAGGGTACAAATACTCCACTACTGATAATGACCTGTTTCCATCAAATAATGTACTGCATAGTTTAACAAGCTCTTTCTTTATCCATTGTGGTTTGGTATCTGAGCATGGATATCTTTTACTGGCATGCTGTCTTCATACCATATAAGTGACATAAGACTAACTCTGGCTCATTCTTCCTCTTTCCAGCTGTGTAGGCACTTTCTCTCGTGTTCTGTGTTGTTGATCTTGGTGAAGAGGATTTTTCCAAGTTCTGTAAACTAAACAGGATTTGAATCAGGCAGTGTCTCACCCTGATAGTACAAACAGGTTACAGATCTTAGGTACACAGGCTGGAATTCTCCTGCAGCCCGGGTCACCTCCCCAGTTCAAAGTCTTCGTCCTCCAGACATGTTTCCAGGTGTTCAGTTGTGGGGGGAGCGAGGCCAAGTGGTAAAGCTACTTCCCCTCTTTTATAGTTTCTTTCAACTTCCTGGAAAGAGCCTTTGCTATGATGTGGGTCAAGCTGCCTCCATTGCCTATGTGCTATCACTGAGAAGTCTCCATATAAAGTTCCTGGGATAGTCCTGGGGAGTGTGGATTCCCTTAAGTGGGCCATCAGCATATCTGGCTCCTCCATTGTTATACCTAAAAGGCTGGTTGTGGGTATTCCCAACCTCCTGACATATTTCAGTAACACAGACATAGCAAAACATCATAACTTCACATACAGTGATAACATGTGCAATCCAACAGGATATTAATGTTCAGCAGATCAAGACTTTTAAAATTATACATCACAAGGCATACTTTGTAGAAAACATATCATAATTATATGACAGTGGTGAATGTGGGGGTTCCAGGGTGTTGCTTTGAGGCACAGAGTGCTACAGAAGTTACGTGTTGAAATACTGCTTTTTGTGACACTGTGGCTCAAATACATTTGAATGTTAAAATAACTCTTTGAGGGGTGAAGTACCATATGTGATCTATTTACTTAATAGGCACGTTGACCAAAATTCATTGACACTAGGGATGAACGTGGCTTAATAAAATCAAGAGGTCTATTTAGAACTCTACTAGTCATTACATAAAATAAACAGATACATATCACATTGTACAAGTAGGTAATTTAACAGTCCAGGAGAGGAATTTTTTAAAACCTAACAGTTGAATCACACAAATCTGTAATTGTGCTCATAAAATTGGTTAAAAAAATAAAATAAACCTAACCTACTGTACAGTTACAGCTTTGAGTAGCATGACATATATAATTGCTAACTGTTGAGTCGTGCCTTATTAGAATAGAATTGTCAGTGAGATGACATCTATGGAGGCTTGTGGAAGTCCTCAGTATGACTTGACAGAAATAGAAGTGTTTGGGGTTTTGCTAGTAGTTTTATTGGAATTCTTTTAAAATCTGTAACTTGCTTTAACTGATCTAGTTCAGTAGTTACACTTGCTTTTGGCTTTGGAATATATCAGAGAAAAACAGCTTTTTATAGGAAAGTTGCAATATCTATTGAATGATGAATATAACATTGGGTGCAAAAAACTTGTACCAGTTCTTAATTAAGGAAATGAGATGTTGATGTTGTAATTGTGTTATCCTAATTAGATGTCCTCTGAAGGCAAGTGAGATGCTTGCAGCAGTTGAAAGTACATTTGTTAAAATGTGCTTGTCTTTATTCTTGGACTAACCAGTATTTCTTCATCTTCACAGCAACTATAGTTCTGAATGGAAGTGGCTTGTAGACCGAGCTAAAGTTGGCTGCCGTTGGACATGGCTTCAAGCCCAGATTTCGGAGTTAGAATACAAAATCCAACAACTAACTGACCTTCACAGGCAGATACGTGCCACCAAGGTATTGTCTGTGTGCTCACAAGTGGGCTTTTCAAATAATCCATGTACAGTGTCTCCAGTAACTTTTTCTTTTTTAAACAGTTCTGGTATCCAGGCAAAGTATTGCAAAGAATTACAAAGGTTAATGAGAAGATGTCAGAAACAAGAAGCATGGTGATCTAGAGGGCATGAGCACAGGGTTGGGAGTCAGGGACTCCTGAGTTCCAATCCCTGCTCTGTCACTGATTCACTGTGGCTTTAGGGAAGTGACTTTAGTTTCCCGATCTATTTAAAAAAAAAAACAGTAATTTTTTGTGCCTACTATACAAAAATATTTTGAGGACTAATAAGTTAATGTTTGTACAGTGCTTTGAATATGTCAAATGCTAATTAGAATTACAGTATGATACCAACTGTTTTGTTTGTACAGGTTTAAAATAAAAAGTAAGGAAGTCAAGGTTGCTAAACTCTGATAATATTTCAGGAATGTTATGCTAAATCATGCTATTCTTAGCACTTCAGTTCTGTAGGCCAGCCAACTCATTCCCTGCATAGGAAGCCAAAAACTTGGCAAGTTCCTTCTCACTAATTGTTCCTGTTGTGGTGGTGGTGGTAGAAAGAGTTTCTAAGGCTTGCCTTGCCCCTCTCCATCTGTGGAACTATCAAGGAGGTCCACTCATGGAACTCTTGAAATCCATGTAGTGCCTCTATGGATGTCCTCTGTCTCTGCACTTATTCTTGGGGCACCCCATCAGACCCCACACCTATCAGCATGACTGTGGGGTTTGGGAAGAAATATACAACATGGCAGTGACTAAGAGCCAGTATTCTTAGTCATGTATTTCCTTAGTGGTAGGAGGTACCGTATGTTGCCATGTGTCCCAGCCCCATCCCTTCCCAGAGGATAATGCTGCAGAAGTGACACTTCCTCCCTCACGTCTGGGTCGGTGGTCTCAGATTGGAATTTCTCTTTGCTCCTGCAGGTGGAGGGGATGATTTGGTCCTATATTTTTAGTTACAACATCCGTGTGTGTGTGTATGTGCATGCTCAGTTTTTCATCCCCTTTTATCAACGGTGTTGTTCAGTATTTGGCTTTATATCACTTAGTGCATGTCAATATCTGTTTGCTTTACCATTTAGATTGTTTATCCTGTTTCAGTTTTTAAAATAATTTGGGACTTGATTTGTCTAGTTTGAATATTGTACCAAGGCAGTAGCTATGAAAAGGCATGAAAGCTGATTGACAACCTCTTTCTTTTTGGTCTCCTGGCTGGCAGATAGTACACTTAACACACAAATTCTAATTCTAAATTTTAAGATTTGGGGTTTTTTAAAATATGAAACAAATGTGCGTTTACAACGTTTGGGGAAGGTGAAACATCTAGAACACTAAACTAGAGTGGTATGGGGGAGATCCCACTCTGTTGGCATCCAGGGGTAACAGGCGAGACGCAGTCCCTCTTCTCTACCATTATGGATTCAGAGGAGGAACTGCAGGGCTCTAGGGAGCCGAGAGACTCTTCTAATTGGAAAGCAGTCACACAGAAAAAGTCGGTGAAAAACCAAAAACTGCTTTGTTGCCAAAACTAAATGCTTTTGTTTTCAGGTTCTCTCTCATTGTTTTTTTGGTTGGTTTAAAAAAAAATAAAATCCTTTTTATTATATTTTTCTGTGGCAACTCTCACTTCCATTTTCCAACTATTTCTGCTTATAGTCTCCCTGGCTACAGGTCAGCCTCCTCTCTTTACCCTCCTGCCTTCTCTCCATTCCTCTTCCCCTTTCCTTTTTGTTTCTCCTAACCCTCCCGTGTTAATGTCTCTTGTCCCTTCCTCCCTTCCTTTTTTAAAGTCTCTTGTTTCTGTTAACTCCTTTCATTTCTTCTTTCCCCTCCCCCCACTCCAGTTGTGCAATATATTCATTAAAAAAACTCCAGTGAAAAACAGTTTCTAAAAAATTGACTTTTGCCTGCATCATGTGGCTTGTGTGTTCTTTCCCTTTCTTCTACTCTTTGAATGTTGTGTTTAGACTGTAAATTCTTCAGGGCAGGGATTGTTTCTTTTTCCTTTTTGTTTGTAGAGTATCTGCTACAACCAAATCATGCTTTGTGCCTTTTTGAGTACCCACACAAAACAAGTAATAAATAAGCTACATACTAGAAAATGAAGTGGAAGATTGCCATAGCAAATATCAAAGTAGGCTCAAACTACGTATTTTTCTCTTGTTCTAAAAGTCTTTTGTTGATGTGAATGGCAAAGAGACATGATTACCTTTACAAAGGGCAATGAAAAGGATTTGAATTTTCTTTTTCATCCACCCCGAACCAAGGTCTGCTGTGTCTGTCAGCTTGCATTAGAGAGATTCAAGGCTGGCAGATCCTTCCTTTTGACCTAAGAGAAGGATTAGAAGAAACTGGATTTCCCTGGTCACAAGGCCTCATTTTCAGCTGCTCTGGCTGTGTGGACCACAAATTATCATATCAAGTACACTTATGTTTGGGAAAAGCTTTAGTCACACCTGGACCTTCTCCTGATAATTTGCACAGAGAAACCAGAACCAGCCTGATGTAAGGCCAGTATGTCTGTAAACATTTCCGTTCAGTGGACATGTAGGTTACCACACCTAGGTTCTCTGCAGCAGTTCTTCAGTTTTTAACTTTGCTCTTGGGTACACAACTTGCTGTTTAGTTTGAACAGTGGAAACAATGGACAGATTCGAGAAGATGAGGGCATCTTCATGTTGCTTATGTCCCTCTGAGTTTTCCTTCTCAAAAAATAATCCTAATTCCAGATTGTAGGGCTAGTTGCCACTGAGGCAGGACTCACGGTGTCAGTGTGATGTTGGGGAGGACCATCCAATAAAACCACAAACATGGAAGCATCACAGGAGCCTCAGCAAAGGCAGAGACCATCTTCCTATTGGGTATTAGAAGTTATAGAAGCATCTTGATTGAGTTCCACACCATACCATTTCTTCACCCTCCATAACTTTTAAGTGAGTACACTCACTAGAAACCAAAACATGAGAAGATGAAGTGGGAAGATCCCATTCTTTCATCACTGAATAGTAGCTCTGATTTATATCTGGATAGCTCTAAGTACCAGATTTACACTCCCAGCTAATGCCATCAAATTCCAAGTTTCTGTAGGCTTTGCTAAATGGAAAAGAAACACATAAGTTCAGGCTAATGGCTATTTAGCATGACCAGTTGAGAAAATAGGTTTGGTTGTCTCAAAGCTCTGTTTTGGTTATTGTTTTATTTTACTTTTTGCAATAATGTCTTTGACTTTGCAGTGTCTTATTTTAGGAAATGGATTTGAATGCTTTTGACACTTAATTTTTGTAACTGGAGAACAAAGTAAAATGTTTTTTGTTTTTGTTTAAAACATCTGGTGTTCATTACTATGAACGGTGATATTTATCTCTTTAAGGTATTTATACTCCAGATGAGATACTGCAAAAATACATTGAGGCTATTTTATTTCCTGCAGATGCCCTTGAAGAACAATGGGCTTCATAGGAAAATATTTTATATAGGATTGTTGCCTCCATAAATACAAAACCAAGAAAATGCATAACTCCAAAAAAACAATTTGTCTTGAATTATGGTGAAAGGCTGTTTGTGTTGTTTTATACTTTGATGGATTAGAGAGAGAAACCTTGACATTTTGCGTGGGTGCAGCAGTGGCGGGGGAAGGGAACATTTTAAGGACTTCCAGAGTAAACCTCTGAGCTGTAAAGATGTTAACTAACTTGGAAATCAAAGGCTGGGGGTTTTTTTTTCCTACAAAGAGGAAATCATCTTAAAACATCAGGCAAAGGATCACATACTTGATATAATCAAGTATGGATTTCTAATTTAAATTTTGGCACAGGCTCTGAGACAGTCCTATGACACGTAGGTTTAGTGCTGCTAAGGAAAAAAATGAATGTTACAGCTTTGCTATTGCTTAAATGCATTAAGTATTATTTACATGTTGTATGTACTGGGCATACTCAAAACTGTTCCAAAGAGTTGCTGTGGACTTAAGAGGTATGTTCCAGGTTGACTGCCACTTGAAAATGATTTAGGAAGGTTAATTTGTTGTCCACCAACTGTTTTCAATTGCTGTTGTCTAGGGGATGGTGATCTTACAAGAATTCCCACTTCCAAAAGACATTTTGAAGAAGCAAACACAATTGACAAACCCAGAAGCTTTATTAAACACCACGGGGAATTCTCAAGCTACTCTTGAGAGACAGGATTCTTTGCCGGAACACGATTTTGAAATGTCACCAAGCAGCCCTACTTTACTTCTACGAAACATAGAAAAACAGGTAAAGTAAAATAAGAACTGAGTGTCAAATGGAGCCAAGTGACCTATTACAGAATTAGGGCAAGCTACGCGGTATTTATTCACAGAACCGTAAAGATATTTCACATTCCTAACAGTGGCTGCTGATGAATTTAAGATCTTAAATAAATAAATTGGTCACTAGGTTTACAAATTAACTTTTCATTACTGAAGTGTCTATAATTCTGTTTTGATTTAATCAAAGTGGCCATCTCTTGCTTCAGAGAAATAAACATCAGGTTTCTGCACAATAGCTCTAACAGTTCCCCATGTAACTTCTCGTCCTTAACAATTTAGTTTAGTGCATTTTTGCTACCGTTTCTCATTTCACAGAATTATAGTCCTGTAAATGAGTGCAACTTTTCTGTGAAAGTACGTTACATTTAAAAAAAACCAAACCTTTGCTCACCTTCTCTCCTCAACAAATATAGGGCCAATTCTGTGAAAAAGTTACATCTCTGTAACCCCACTGACTTCTGTGGAATAGGCATTGCTGAGAACAGAATTTTGATGCATGGTGTCCCAAATATTAATTTTCCACATTGGATTCTAGGAAATATGGTGTAGGTTTTCCTTTCCTTACAAAGTATATAAGGGGAACGTGTTGGTGAACCAACTATAGGAAACTTGTTAGGATAATGTGGAGTAAAACTTGCCTTTTTATTATGTCAAACAAAGAAAATATAAGATTGATCATACATTTAGATACATCACTGGGAAAACTAGAACACTTTTTAAAAGGGAGATAAAAGTAGTTTCAGGTACTACACCTGCTCCATACTGCCCCTGCCAAGCTTTTGTGACTTTGTGGTAACATTTTCCTATTTTTAAAATGTTTCCTCTCCTGTTTACTGTAAAAGAGGAAACAATAAAACACAAAGTAAACTGGAGGGTATTTTTTAGAATGTCCCATCTTAACTTGCTTACTTGGAGCATTCAACATGCAGTTCTTTGCAAAGCAGGTTACTTAAAAGTTCAGATTTAAGGGTGTTTTTTTTTTAAATATATTGCTTTAAAAATATCTAAACTGTGTCCTTGGCAGTGGTTCAGCAAGAATCTAACAAACATAATGTATTGTTTTTTAAAGTTCAAAATAAAACTTGTGAAATAACAAGCATAGCATTTTTTATATGTACAGAGATCTTGTGTTTACTTGATCTAGTTTTCTCCATGATGAACAAGAATACTAAATGGGGGTGGGGGGACACTTTTTAGATTGATGCTTTGTGTGAATGAAAAGTTCGGCTACTGTGTTTTTCAGAGTGCTCAGCTGAGTGAAATCATCAATAATCTGATTGCTCCACTCAATCTGTCCCCCACGTCCTCTCCTCTCTCTTCCAAGTCTTGTAAGCAGAAACAACTGGTCAATGGCATATCTCTCAGGTAGGTGACCGTGTGGTGTAATTTTTGTTTCTTGAGAACAGGCTAGTACTATAACCTCAGCAGTTTTTTTTGTAATGTTAAATCAGTAAAACTAGTAATTTTACAGTAGTAGATATAAAAAGGAGAGAACTTTTGCTTCTGAACTTAATTAAAGGTAGCAGCTTTGTTCCTGAGGTTGCCATAAATTCCACAGACTATTACACACATGTGAAATCTTAATATGACAAACACAGTTGTGAAGTGGGGTAAAAATAACAGTAGGTATGATCATTCATTATTGCAGACTTAAAATTGTATTTATTGTGCCAGAATGAAATCTTCTGAGGACAATGATGTAATTGATTAGACTTTGGAGTATGTTGTCTGAAAACAGTCCTGTTTTATGTGATGACTTTCCTTTGTTAACAATGAAAACACTTCTTTAATAAGAAAAAATATTAAGGTATCATAATTATATATTGCAAACATTCAGTGATTGATTTATCTTTTTGATAATTTACTTTCCTGCATAATTATAGAATATTACTTTGTGAAATGAATAGCAGACAAATGTTTGTCAGTGATGCCATTTTGCACTTGTTTAGAAGTTGTATCTTTTGTTCAAAGCTCTTAAAATACTGTACTAATAAACATTAGCTTCAAAACAAAATTGAGATAAGTACTATCCTTATTTTACAAAAAAAAAAAAATGTAAGCACAGAGGGTGTGTGATCTTGAGAAATTAGTAGTCTGCTTT
Organism: Natator depressus; assembly: GCF_965152275.1. Taxonomy (NCBI): domain Eukaryota; kingdom Metazoa; phylum Chordata; order Testudines; family Cheloniidae; genus Natator; species Natator depressus. The sequence goes on along the minus strand of NC_134244.1, from coordinate 64,389,976 downwards.
TGCAGAGCTGCTGAGTACCCACAACTGCTGTTGATATCAGTGGGAGAAGAGAATACTTGCCATCTATGGAAAATCAGTCCCCTTGTGACTCCACTAAAGTCACAGAGGGTGTTTATGGCAAAGTTTGGAGCAGAAGACAAGTCTCCGGACTCCTGGTCCTGTGCCTTAACCATAATATTGTGATTTCAGAAGTTATCTTTGATTTGTTTAAACAAATTTATTTCTAGAAATATTTTCGGAACTATCTTTTTAGAATGAGATGTGTCAAATTTTAAACTATACTTGCGGGGGAGGGAGGAGAAATTCCTTGCCTTCTGCTGTACACTACTCTTCTAGTATAGTCTTGCTGTCATGTCTTAGCCTAAAAGATGTAAACTTGTGTGTGTCTGTGTGGGGGTGGAGGGGCACTGTCATGTACTTGCTGTAGGGTTTCTAGGTTTTTATTGTTTGCTAGTAATGTAAGAAACTTTCGACATGTTTAACTGGGGTTTGAAATAGAAAGTGAAAAGGGAAATATTGTGGAGGGTGATATACCGCAGAAGGGGGAATTTGGTTTATTTGTGCTGTCTGATTTTTAGTAGAACTATGTTATAGGGTTTGTGTTTCTTGTATTTGTTGGAGGCACATAGTGTTCATACAAGTGTCTCTTGTTTTATCAATCTAAATAAATGAATCACTGACACAGTAGATTTTGAGTGTTTTTCAAAACATTGAGTTCTGTTTTCACCGCCTTCCAACTCTGTGTAATAGCTGTCATCTGTGGAGCATGGAAGCAGGCATTGTTTTCTGGAGAAGCATTTACTACTTTTCAGAGGATAGAGGGTAGAATGAGAGGGCTGCAAAGCAGTGAAGTACTACTGGTAGAGAGCAGTCCATACAAACTAAATTGAACACATTTAAAAAACAAACATTGGAGCTTCTGAATTCCTGTCTCCTACCCAAGCCGCTTGCGTTGGTCGGATTGACTTTTAATTCATAGAAGGGAAAATGTTCTGCCCTGAACCAAGGCTTTTGCCAGTGACAGAGTGGTAGCAGAGCTTTGCTGCAGCAGCTTCTGCAACCCCTGTGAGCTCCCTTGGGTGCAGGAGGGTTTGATTGGTAGGTCCACCTAGGGTGTGTCTACATTGCAGCTGTCAGCAAGCCGCCCAGCCCGGGTAGGTAGACTTACTCTAGTAGTGTGGCCATTGTGGCCCAGGCTGGAGCTCAAGTCTGTCTACCTGGGCTGGAAGGATCACTCCCCTCTGCAATGTAGATATACCCCTAACATTTGAGTCAGTGACTCCATTCTCCCCCCGATCCCCCATTATGGTACACAGGGAGCACTTGCAGAATTGTGGGGGTTGCAAACCCTCTATATAGGCTCCCTGTATCCTTCCTTCCCATTAGAACAAAAACTTACTGTTTAACTCTGGACAAAGCCATCTGTGTCTGAAGAGAGGGTAAGATTTGCCCTGTGAGTTGTACCCAGCTCATTAACATTAAAGAGGTAAACTTGCATGAGAATGAGCCTTGTTTTTGGTATTTTTCCAGCTTTGCTTAATGCAGCTCCCAACATCATATCCTTTTGCCAGCAGGTGGAAAGAGTAAACAAAGAGAAATTCATTGTAACCTCCCCTTGTAAATGAAGTCGTGAGGACTGAGCGCACACACTCTTGACAGATCCTCACTGTTGGGAGCATGCATCTTAACTCCTCTTTGTGTAGAAAACAATGACAGTTGGGCTTGCACATGTGGCATGCACCCCTCCATGGATCCAAACTGGGAAAAGGTATATAAAGGATCTAGTCTCCAACTGTTCTCAGTTCATTTCCTGCCACTAAGCATTGGAGTCTCTGAACCATTATTCATCCTGACCGCACTGCAGACTATCTGTTTTTCTAAATGCTTCTATTTATTTGATAGGTTATAGTTAAACAACATTTAAAATTGATTAGTAGGTTGGTGCTTGGCTTAAGACAGCTAGGTCTGTGTCAGTCATTGCACAATTCCAGACTGGTGTTTGTCCGTGCTATGTGCGGTTCTGATCTGGATATCATCCATTTCCTGTTCTAGAATAGTCATTGACCATTCTGTTGCCTCTTGTTTTGTGCTGTCCTACAATATTTTGATGCAGATGGTGGTGTGCGTCATGAGAAAATGTCTAGATGGACCAGCACACCAAATGCCTTCAGAGCCTGAGGGGAAAAAAATCTAAAGAACAGGCACCATGATCTGAGCCTTCATCAGATCTGAAGCATAGGAAGAAGTAAGATGCAAACAGACCCTCCTCAATCTTTCTCTCTTCCACCCTTAAGAAATAACAACATGGATCTGGGCAGTTGTCCAGTGCAAACTGATCCTTCATTTAGTCACTTCTCCAAGGCTTCTTGCCTTTGACTGATGACTCCAGAGGGTTTTCACTTCCATTATTTTCTAATCTCAAATTAAACAGGTGAGTCTTCAAACTTTATTATAATGGAGAGCCCAGATCAAAATCATGTGGAAATTCAGGTTTTGTATGGTTAAGCTGGCCACTGTTCCTCCTTTTATAAATTGTCAAGATTGATTCTAGGCTTTTAACAGAAATATGTTCTGATACATTTCAGTCAGGGCTAAACATAGGAAGTACCTCAGATTCTGGGTAGGCACACAATCCTTGTGCTTCAGTGTGGTTCTCAAGTCTTCACCAAATACATCGTGGTGATAGTGGCCCATCTAAGGTGCCTAGGGATACGGGTAAATCTCTTGTTTGTCAAGGCCCAGTCTCCTCAGTGAGTTTCTTCCGAAGAACATAAGAATGTCAATACTGGATCAGACCAATGGTCTGTCTAGCCCAATATCCTGTTTTCTGACAGTGGCCAATGCCAGATACTTCAGAGAGATTGAACAGAACAGAGACTTAGGGACACCCAGAGCATGGAATTGCATCCCTGACCATCTTGACTAAAAGCCATTGATGGACCTATTCTCCATTAAGTTATCTAATTCTTTTTTGAACCGTGTTATGCTTGTGGCCTTCACAGCATCCCCTGACAATGAGTTCCACAGGTTGACTCTGTGTTGTGTGTAGTACTTCCTTATGTTTTGTTTTAAACCTGCTGCCTGTTAATTTCATTGAGTGACCCCTGGTTCTTGTGTCATACGAAGGGGTAAGTAACACTTCCTTATTGACTTTCTCCACACAATTCATGATTTTATAAACCTCTGCCCTATCTCCCCTCAGTCATCTCTTTTCCAAGCTGAATAGTCCTAGTCTTTTTAATCTCTCTTCATATGGAAGCTGTTCCATATCCCTAATCATTTTTGTTCCCCTTTTCTAATTCTCTTTTAAGATGAGATGACCAGAACTGCACACAGTATTCAAGGTGTTGGTGTACAGTGGATTTATATAGTGGCATTATGATATTCCCATCTTATTATCTATCCCTTTCCTAATTAGGTTTTTTTGGCTGCTGCTGCACATTTAGGAGATGTTTTCTTCTTCTATCCATAGTGACTCCAAGATCTTTTTCTTGAGTAGTAATACGAGTGAAGGCACAAAGCACCGTTTTTTAACCCCGGAACGAAGGGCATAGTCTCCCAATGAAGTCGGGGCGGGTCCCAAGTGAGGCGAGGGGGAACTAACTACACTAACGCTAATAACTAACTATACAAGAAAAACAAAGAGAAATAATGAACAGTACTGGAATGGATGAGAACACTCTTGTAGACAAACTATGAGCACGGAGGAACAAGGATTCTGACTCTAACAATGCAGCAGTAAGGGAACCAAAGGGGCGCCGCCCCGCACATCCTCATATAACCTTGCCTGGAGCTCGAGGTTACATACTACACACATGCAGGTCAATGGACACTGCTGCAGAAATCTTTCAGAGCATGGCGCACATGCGCACCCATGTTTGGAATACATATAGGGCCCATCACTCAAAGAAGAATAGCTAATATAGACTCCTTCATTTTGTATGTATAGTTGGGATTATGTTTTCTAACATGTATTACTGTACACTTATTAACATCGAATTTCATCTGCCATTTTGTTGCCCAGTCACTCAGTTTTGTGAGATCCCTTGTAACTCATAGCAGTCTGCTTTGGACTTGACTATCTTGAGTAATTTTGAATCGTCTGCAAACTTTGCCACCTCACTGTTTTCCCCCTTTTTCCAGATCATTTATTAAATGTGTTGAACAACATTGGTCCCAATACAGATTCTTGGGGGACCCAGTTGTTTAACTCTCTCCATTGTGAAAACTGAGCATTTATTCCTACCCTTCTGTTTCCTCTCTTTTTAACCAGTTACTGATCCATGAGAGGACCTTCCCTCTTATCCCATGACTCCTTACTTTGCTTAAGAGCCTATAGTGAGGGACCTTGTCAAAGACTTTTTGAAAGTCCAAGTACATTATATCTACTGGAACACCCTTTTCCACATGTTTGTTGACCCTCTCAAGGAATTCTAATGGTACTGAAATAATTGCCAGGATCATCTCTGGAGCCTTCTTTAAAAATTGGTGTCACAGTAGCTATCTGTTGTTTGTCTGGTACAGAGGCTGATTTAAGTGATAGGTTACATACCAGTTAGTAGTTCTACAATTTCATATTTGAGTTCCTTCAGAACTCTTAGGTAAATACCATCTGATCCTAGTGACTAACTACTACTAAATTTAATTCCAAAACCTTCTCTATCAACACCTGAATCTGGGCAGTTCTCTGGATTTGTCACCTAAAAAGAATGACTCCAGTGTGGGAATCTCCTTCACATCCTCTGCAGTGAAGACCAATGCAAAAGAATTCATTTAGTTCCTCCACAGTGGAGGAATGCTCTTTTTTTCTTCCCTGAATGCTCCTTTAGCACCTCGACCGTCCAGTGGCCACACTGATTGTTTGCCAGGCTTCCTGCTTCGGGTGGTCTTACATTTGTTTTTGCTGTTTTAATTTTTGTGTCTTTTGCTAGCTGTTCTTCAAATTCTTTTTTGGCCTGCCTAATTATACTTTGACACTTGATTTCTCAGAATTTATGCTCTTTTCTGTTTTTCTAAGTAGGATTTGACTTGCAATTTTTAAAAGATATATCTTTTTGTCTCTAATTACCTTTTTTTTTTTTTTTTTACTCTGTTTAGCCATGGTGGCATTTTTTTTGGTCCTCCTCTGGGTTTATGACATACAGACACACACTTTTAGTTTGAGCCTCTATTACGGTGTTTTTGAAGTTCCCATGCAATTTGCAGGCATTTTAGGCTTGTGATTGTTCCTTTTAACTTCCATTTAACTAGCTTCCTGATTTTTGTGTAGTCCCCCTTTTTGAAGTTAAATGCTACTATGGTTGGTTTCTTTTACTCTCCCCACGCCTCCTGGGGATGTTAAATTTAATTACTTTATGGTCGCTATTGCTGAGCAGCTCAGCTGTATTATTAACCTTTTGGACCAGATCCTGTAGTCCACTTAGGACTAAATCAAGAATCTTGTTGAATCTCCTTGTTGGGAGAATTCCCAATTCATTTTGCATAGAACTTTTCCTTCACTAAGACATAGAGACTAACTTTCATAGGAGCAGCTGTCAACTCTATAGTGTTGGCTGCTTTCCTACCAGGAGAGAGACAGTCAAAAATACATAGCTTCAATAAAGGTGCAACCTCATGGCATGAAAATAACCTTTTGAGTCTTCTGGGCTTATGGCCTCCTGCACATATGTGAGTCTGTTTCTCTTACTGAGAATGTGGGCTCTGCAATCCTGGCTAACCATCAGTTTCAGAACAGGAAAAGGCAATTTACTAGCACGGTTGAGAGTGCCATAGCAAATTCAAGAATTCCACATCTGGTGGTGGTTAATTTCCAATATCCTTTTGCAGAGTCGTATTTTGACAGCCATCTGAATTTCCATTTATAGGAATGGATGCTTCAAACCTGGGTTGGGGAGTCCATCTGGTCGACTTTGTCAGGGAAACCAGACCTTTACTTTTCTGTACCAAGAATTTGTGAGAATGCACAGCCACAGGTGTTACTTCAGTGGATATGGGGGGACAGGATCTCACAACAGATTTTTTTGGTGGCTGCTCAGACAATTTTTCCAAAAATATTTAATTAACTTTAGGAAAAAGAAATAAATATGCCTGTAGACATGTCCAAATCATTGTAACTTATTTATGTAGGGTTTTCTGAAGACTCAATAAAAATAATGTACAGTTGTCTCTATTCTTCATTTAGGGTGACCATATTTCCCTATGCTGAATACGGGACACCTGGTAGAATTACTCGTATTCAAGTGAATTCAATGGCAATCAATCAGAACTCTGCAGTACAAACGTTCAAATTAACATCAAGTTGACTGAGCCACTGTTAAAAAGAATCCAACTATGCAGTATTTCTTTTTATTTACCGTCTTATCTTTAAGGCTTTAGGGCTCACATGGGCAGAGGTGGCACACACACACACACACACTCACTCCCATATATCTCTCTCACACAGGGATGGGAGGGGTGACCAACCGATCCAATCCTCCCTGCCTGGTGCTCTCCGCCATCCATGTCTGGCTGGGCCCCTGGGACAGACCCGCCTCTCCTGGTATCTGGTGCTGCGTCATCCTGAGGCACACATGGGGGGGCCCCACAGGGTCACATGGCCCCCCTCCCCAGATTTCTATCAGGGTTCACACCAGAATGTGGCCAGCAGCAGCCTTTTGGCACTGTGTGGGAAGGAAGGGACAGAAGCTGCTTCCAGTCGTGGGGGGGGGGGGGGGGGGGAAGGGGACGAGAGGGGTGACCTGGACCATGTCTTTGCAGAGCTCATCTCTTCCCCCTCCCCTGTGGCTGGAAGCTGTTTGTCCCTTCCTGCCTGCAGTGTTGAAAGGCAGCTAACACCTCCACCACCTGTCCCACGACTACAGTGAGGGCAGGAAGGGTTAAACCCTAAGGACACATTGTGCACCAGGGACCTCAGGGGCTTCAGCAAACCTGGCCTGCGAGGTGGCTCAGCAGGGGAGGGTGCCATGGGGACGGAGCGGGTGAAGAGGGTGCTAAGACCCTGCCTGGGACGTACTGTGGAGCCTGCAGGGTCGGGGTGGGAACAGGCTGGAAATCGCTTCTCCCCGCCACTCCAGAGCTTAGATGAGGGGCGGAGAGGCTTCCCCATGCCAGCTCTGTGGGAGCTTTGGCACATACCGGAGGGTCTTGTCTTTCCTGGGGCACCGGCCCAGCCAGAGGCAGTGGGGGAAGGAAGAAGCCTGCCTGCCAGCCAAGCTGTTGGTGAGCTGAGTGTCCGACCAGGGGCTGGTTCTCTGCACAGCACTGGGAGTGGGACGCACCCCACCAGGGGGGATATGGAGGAGCTGAGGGGGCGGGTGATGGTGAAGGGGCAAAGCAGGGAGAGGACAGCGAGAGAGGGTGCAAGTTAAAGGGCATATGGGTGGGCAACAGAGGTGACACGTAACTGGCCACTGCCTGGCACCTGTCCGCACACACCAGCCACTGCAGCGTGCAGCCAGTGTGGTCCGGAAATGGGACGGTGCGAGGCCCTGCTGGCCGAGAGCTGGCACGTAGTGGGGGCTGCAGTGACGGACAGGCAGGGGCAGTGGCTGGCCCTGCAGGAGCTGCAGCTTTGCCTTCCACACCCACCCCTATCGTCAGTCACTGGAGCCCGCCACTCATTGCTGGAGGGTGAGTGGCTGGCAAGCAGGGATCCGGCCAGCATCAGGACCCGTCAGTATTGATGGGGGCGAGACAGAAAATATGGGACAGTTTGCCCATTTTTAAGAAAGAGTAGGCCCACCTGCAGGAGGGCTGAAATACGGGACTGTTCCTCTAAAAACAAGATGTCTGGTCACCCAGTCTTTATTGGACTTAAACAGAATAGAAACACAAATAAGGTTTTTTGCACATTCTTGTCTTTTTTGTTGTTGTTGTGTTTTTTTTTTTTTAAAGATAAGCTAGCTAGTAAGTCTGCTACTGTGAAAAGTGATATTTGTATGTTTAATATCATTTTTCATAGCAGACTTACTCAGCTGGGGCAAGCCTGGGGACAAATTAGGCCCTGGATGGGGAGGTGGGTAGGGAGGCAGCATGGGCAATGGGGGAAATGGATGAGGGGCGGGCAGTGGGGGTGGTCAGGGGCAATGGGGTGTAAGGCTGGGACCAGAGCCCACCACCGTGCAGCTGGGGCCGGGGATGGGGCCAGGGCCCGAGCCCCCCGCCAGGGGATGGAGCCTGCTGCTGCATGGCTGACGTCCAGGGCTAGAGGAAGCAGCGGGGGTCAGGAGCAATGCGGGGTGGTGGTGGTGGTAAGTCCACAGCCAGAGCCCGGGGCTGGAGCCCACCATTGCACAGCCGGGGATCAAGGCTAGATCCCAAAGCCCTGTGGCCAGGAGATGGAACTTGCTGCCATGTGGCCGAAGCCCAGGACCAGAGGCAGCAGCGGCGGCTGGGGTGATGGGTGGGCGGGGAGAGCCTGCCGATATGTGGCCAGGGACTAGAATCAGAACCTGCTGCTGCCCAGCCGAGGCCAGTCAGAGACTGAAGCAGTGGCACTGGGGATGGAGCCCAAAGCCCTGTGGCCAGGGGACAGAGCCTGCCCTCTGCCACCCCAGGGCTGAAGCCCGAAGCCCAAGCTCCCTCACTGTTTGTATCTCTGGAGGGGTGCAGGGTACAATCCCTGCTGGGGTATCTAGGTGGAGGGGCTGCTGCTTTGCACCAGACCCTCCTCCCCCAAATCACTGCCCAGAAGGCTGTGGCCGCAAGAAAAGCCCCTGGTGGCTGCAGGTGGCCACTCATTTGAGAAACTGGTCTTAAAACAGACAGTGGGAGGAGCTGGCAAGGACATCAGCTGGGCAATTGAAGAGCCGGACAGAGCAGCAAGGTTAGGGAGGCAGAATTCACAAGGACTGGGGAGCTGGGCTTGGCAGCAGGGCTTCTTACTGAGTCATTGACTGTGGTGCCCAGTTCCCAAAGTCCCAGCCCATCTTTCCTGTTTTTTGGGCCTCTCCTCCTACTCCGTACTCATTTCCACAATTAGTTCCGTTTTTATTAATGATACTATTAATAACAATAAAAGAGAAAAAAATAGAAACGGTTAAAAATGAAGTACAAAGTGTAAGACCTTCACTGTGGAATGGAGTTTGGGACTTGGAGAAATGGGAAGGGGTCCATAGAACGAGGCTGCTGGTTTAGGGCCTGGCACCAGGCTAAGCAGGAAGCCTGGGTACCATTGGCCTCTGCCACCCATCCCAGCTCCCCAGCTGTGTAGTATGACTCTGTGGCTCCCCTTAATGCCCAGCTTCTCTCTGTTCATATACTCTCCTATACAGCTCAACCTTTAAACTCTGATAATTATCAATATTAGAAAATGTCACCCTTTTTAAATGGCATGGGGAATGAGAGTCAGGGAACATCAAGAGGAGACGTCAAGGGGAGGAATGGAAGAGAAGAGCTTGTGACCATGAACATGGAGGAGGAGCAAGAGTCCCTGGGGCAAGGAGACTTCAAGGGTTGGTGAGGTATGGAAGTGAACATAGGATAGTGTGTAGTAGGGCATATAATAGTCTAGGAGGTAGAGATGTGGGCTATAGGGGATAAGAAGGATCCCAGAAATCGGCCGCCTCTGTCCGGGAAATTGGACGTTAGTCTTGTCATGAGAGAACAGAGTGTATAAAGTAGTGACATTTTTATGTGTAGAAAAACTGTTTAAAATAAATTTGTATAGGCTTTAAAAGAAGTTCTTGTCTTCACAAGTGTGCGTGGTTGGGCTTGTGAAAATAATGTGGCTTTGCAGATGGAGGGAAACAGTCATTTAAAAAAGAGAAATCAATTTTTAAAATAACTTTCTAATTTTTGTTAATATGTACAGAATACATGATAGCGTTGGGTGGTATAAAGATTTTATTAGCACTTGGTATTATCTGCTTAACTCATTGACTTCATCACTGATAAGTAAAGTGGTCATTGTGACTCATGCCAAAGAATACCCTTCATACCATACCAAGTCATACGTATGTGTAATATAGTATACGTTTTTATATGACAATTGTTTTATAATGTATATAAAATGAAATGTCTTATAGGCAGACGGTCCCATTTTGTAGGGCCCCGTTTTGCAGCTTAGAGCTAGTTGTCAGAAAAGATTGATTGTTGGTATTGTAATGAGCTCATTTTTATTGTTTTATTGTCTGTTATCACGTAACAGTTGTATAAGCAATCTGTGATTTGTGGATTTTATCAAACTAAGATAAAAAATAACAGGAGTTGGTGCAGACAGATTACCTATTATGAAATCAGGGCATGAATATCTCATCTACTGACATTTCTCAGGCAATTCAATGTTTTGTTGTTTGTGGTCTTTGATGTTATAAAAATAACGCACACTTGAATGCTTTTTGTAGTGAGCCTTTAACTTTGCAGGCAGATGTTGCTACAGCAACAAAATAAAGCAGGATACTATAAAAGTTAAATGCACTCTTATTGATTCATTCCCACCCAAGTGGAGGGTATTTTGGATTCTTATACTGCATTGAAATTGGTCTGATGAGGCAAACCAGCTCTAAATTAGTAACACCGATTTAGCTGCTTTCAGTCATATATGATTATCGTCTCTGGGTGCTCTGTACTATTTTTGGCTTTTTAATACTTTCTCACAGTATAGTTTTTTTGTTCCTTTTTAAAATACTGCATGCTAATGAATGTTGGTTTATAAGCAGCGTGCATATGGCTTAAGTTTAGCGAGATGTTTGGAGAAATCCACATGTGAAAGAGGTTAGGTGTTACAACTTGGCCCAGTACCCCTCTGAATTGATGATGCTATCCTACAGTGAGGGGACTTAATTGCTGGATTCAATGTGCTTCAAAACCAGCTGGGTCTGGGCAGCGTCTAATCACTCTTTCTAGCTCTCTCAGTCTGTAAGGCACATTCCCAGGCTTAGACCTTGTGCCTGGGCCTTTCCTTGGGGGATGGGACTCTGCAGTTCAGCTACCCTAGACCCTGAAACCAGTGCTTCAGAGCCTCCCACTCACACATGCTGCTCCTAGGCTGAGGGCTCTCTGGGCTTCTATTTTAAGCCAGGCAGTACCTGGAAACAAAGCAAGGAATCCAGAGTGACTATTCTTAAAAGCTCTCGAGTAACAGATCTTTGAAAACAACAAAAAGCCTGGCAGTGCACCCTATACTGGTCTGATCTGGCCTCATCTGAGACTTGGGAGTCTAGGGTTTGTCTGTGTTCAGACTGGGTGGAGTTCCTCTCGTCCTCTGTCTGTCTGTCTGTCTGTCTCTCTCTCTCTCTCTCCTGTAAATGCTCCTCAGAATAGAATAGAATTTCTGTCTCCTTACCATGTGCTCTACTGCAGCGGTTCTCAAACTGTGGGTCGGGACCCCAAAATTGGTCGCGACCCTGTTTTAATGGGGTCACCAGGGCTGGCGTTAGACTTGCTGGGGCCCAGGGCCAAAGCCCAAGCCCTACCGCCTGGGGCTGAAGCCAAAGACCGAGGGCTTCAGCCCTGGGTGGTGGGACTCCGGTTACAGGCTCCCCACCTGGGACTTCAGCTTTGGCCCCCCCACCTGAGGCGGCAGGGCTGAGGCTCCGGTCTCCCCTCCTAGGGTCGTGTAGTAATTTTCATTGTCAGAAGGTGGGTTGCAGTGCAATGTAGTTTAAGAACCCTGGCTCTACTGGAAGACTCCAGGTTCCCTCCCCTAATCATGCTCATGCCCCTGTGTAGAAAAACCATTGTTCGTTTGAGGGTGGGAGACAGCAGTTGAGACACAATCAAATCCAGTGGCTCCAGATTGCTGATAGCTTCTCAGCATAATCCTTCAATAAGACGTCAAATACCTTTCCCGGGCAGGGCAGCTGTCTAGAATGCAATTCCTTGGGTTTGTCTTAGGCAAGATTAGACATGTGTTGAACACACACAATACAAAATTGAGTTTATAATTTGATACAAGTGTGTCACACTAGGCTGATATCTTTTATTCTGAATGAGCCTTGGTTTATAGTAGTTTTTTTTTCTATTTAGTTACATATGCCAAATAATTTAAAATAATTTAAGTAGCCATGCTACATTGAGACAAGATGATGGGCCTGATCCCATGTTACTTATGCCAGTGTAATTCCATTTACTTCAGTGGAATGTGGATAAATAGGGAAATGTCATGAATCGAGGTGTAGAGTTCTCAGCATTAAGGGTAAAATGCATAACGGAGTTGGTGTAGTTATTCTAAAAGCAAGTATTATAATTCCAGGAACTTTATGTACTCTCAACCTTAACTCAGTTTTCGCATAGGTTTTGTCTGGGAATAGAAAAGAAAATGTGAACAAGATAAATACAGAATTCCTTACAGTGTCACAAAAGGAAATTCATAATGTTAATAAATCAGTGACAAACTTCTTATGCCACCAGTTGTGATTTCTTAAAGTAGTATGTTAAAACACAAGTGTTAATTTTGGGTGCCTCTAGAATTATGGGGCTAATACGCTTTAGTATGTAAATCTACTAGTTGTGAGAGGTTGCCTTTATATATTGAGCATTCTTGACCATTTTGACTGACTTCAGTATTTTCCTGGCATTTCAGAGCTTCAGACAACAGAGAGGAAATGTCATCTTCTGGTAGCCAGTTGCTTGATCATCAACACATCAAAAAAAGAAGAAAAGACAGGACAAGGCTGAGATCTCCGTCTGTAACTATCATGAGCACATCTGCCCGAACAAGGCCACTTCAGAGTTTCCAGAAGAGGAAACTATACAGAATGAGCAGTGCATGTTGTTGGAATCAACAGGTAGAGCTGTCTCCTATCCTTCAGAAGACAAAAGCAAAGATTCCAGCTGGCAGTGTCTGTATGTGTCAGTCTGCTATAATGGTATATTACATGCTGCTGTTTTGATTGTTCAGTACATTCAGACAGCATGCAGTACACTTGACGGGAGTTTAGCTGTGTCAGCAGGAGTTCATAGTTAAGGAGTTGAATATAAAAATTGTTCAGAATCCTGCTTTATCAAATTCATGCATTTGTTTTACAGTTATCTTTAAATTCATTTTATAGTTGGGGGTGGGGTGATTTAACGATTTTTTTTAAGGAAACTTTACTGCTGAGGAAACAAGCTACAACATAAATCTGCTAGCTGTTTGCTTTTAGAGCATTTGTTTAACTAAAGAAAGTTTACACAGCTGGTAGTGCATTATTGTGTGGGAAATTAAACTGCTATATCTTAATCTTGTTTCCGTTTTTGCCATTCCCAGCCAACTCTGCTCGCTTCTTCATAGCATTAGTAGTGCCTTAAAACTGTCTTTTATACATTAAGATTTTGTCTATTACAAAGAAACTGAATTGAATTAAATGCTTAATGTGGAAAAATCTATTTTAGACTGCTACTTGTGTAAGACAAATGCTGTTTGTAGCCATGTCCATTTTTCCAGGAATACTCTGTGATTCCAAATGTTATGAATACTGAGTGAGTTTGCCACTTGCTCCTAAAGGGTTGAATTACCTGCTGTTTTCCAAATTAGTTGTAAGGTCATTATTAAAGCAGCATTAATCCCGAAGGATTTTGATGCTTTGCATGACCTTCCTGTACCTTTTAGATACTGTATTGTAACGGTGCTTTTGCATCACAATAACACAGCCTGTTAGCATTTCCATTCTAAAGTTGGATTGGCGTTGTAGGTGAGGAGGGCATTAGTGAACTAGGATTTTGGAAGGTACTGTTTTGCTCTCTCGCTAGTTTTTTGTGTGTACATATGCTTATACTAACTTGAAATTTGTTTTGATTTTTAATTACTTCCAGTAGTATGTCATCTTTAATCGCACAAATTAAATTTTATGAGCACCTCTGAAAATAGGAAATACAATGGATATGTGAAAGTTATAATGGCAGTACTGACAACCCTTAAGGGAAAGAATAATAAACACTGTGGGTGAAATCTTGACCTCATTGAAGTCAATGGCAAAATTCCCATTGATATCAATGAGCCAGGATTTTACCATATGAATAGATAAGCAAGCCTTTTTGAATCTGAATATGAACAGATATTCACAGATAGTGTGGTTAAGCCATTGCCAATAAGAAGCAAGATTTCAAGTTGTTATACAGTATATTCTTCTTAGATTAAGAAAAAGATCTCCACCTCTCTGCAGCAAAAAGGGCCAGATTTACAAAGGTATTTAGTAGAGCTGGTGAGAAATGCTGTGACAGAATGTTTTTTTCATAGGAGAATGCTGATTCATTGAAATCAAAATGTTTTGTGGAGGTGGCTTGATTTTGACAAAAGTCTGATGGAAAGTAGGCAGGTTTCTCTCTGAAACCTTTCTGGTTTCCTACCAGCTTGCTCATTCAGCTTCTTGGCAGCCTGGTCTTCCCGACTTCCTGCAGTTTGGCAGCCTGCCTGGAGGATTGCTTGGAACTGAGAGTCTGCAAGCTCTGGGAGTTCTAGCTCGTAAGCTTCAATGCCCCTCAGCTTCTCTGTGGTTCACCTGGCATGCTGCCATTGAGTGGGGCTTCTAGGTTCCCAGCTTCTCTGCAGCTTGCCTGAAGGGCTACTGCAGAACTGCTTCCAGGCTCCTGTTTCCCCTTCAGCCCATTGGGTACTGAGAGTGCTGGCTCCAAAGCTCAAAGTCTCCTCGCTCAGCTGGGACTCCCAGGATCTGCGGCTCTGGTGCAGCCAGTCAGGTGGACTGCCATGGAGTCAGGGATCCAAAGGCTTTTCCAAATAGGAACAAAACTAAATTTTGAAATATCAAAATCCTCCATGAAACCAAGTGACCTTCCTCTGCCCATATCTAGAATTTAAGCCTAATGATCCCAAGATAGGTGCCTAGTGGGATTTTCGGAAGTGCCATCTGTACCTTTAGGTACCTAAATACCTTTGAATATCTGGCCCAAAGTTACTACAGTGCTGACCAAAGAGGGGAAAAACCCATAGAAAACAGTAAAACTAGTAGGTATGTATGTGAACAGAAAAGTAGTGACCTAACGCTTCAGCTGCGCAGGACCAGAGGATGGGGCCACTAGGGGGTGGAAGACAAATGTGACTCTGTCTCACCTTTTCTTTCTTGGATTGTGGGACTGGCTGGGGATGGAGATGATCCTGGCTGCATGCTAATTTGTCAGACTAGGATTTAAAGGTATGGTGTTAGGAGTTAGCTGCCATCTTCTATAGCATAGACTTCAACATGCTAAGACAGTTGAGTAAAAGACCTTCCGTGTGTGTCGTTCCCCCCCCCCCCCCGCCGCCCCATCCCTGCCACTCTTGGCTTTAACTCAGCCAGTTCATTATGTGTTAAAGGCATTGTGCCTTGTCTACTGGGATTTTTCAAATACGTTATTTAGCGCATTACCTGCCACCTTAAATCTTAGTCTGGACAAGCCCAGATTGGCCACTGTAGTTTGCACTTGATTGTAATGGCTCCCTAGGAACCATTACGCTGGTGAGAATTGATGGAATGCAATGTGCTTTGGCAGTCCCTCCACCCCCTGTGCAAGAAACCACCTATACCTACTGTGACAAAGTTCCTCCTCTACCTTGGTGGATCTTGCGCTTATTGGCGGATTTGCTTGCCTTGGAGCTTCACAGCAGCCCTCAGTTTGGCCATTTTCATGAACCCACAGTCCAGGTCAACTCCTCCTGTGTCTGACCAGGAGTTGGGAGGTTTGTGGGGAACCCGGGCCCGCCCTGTACTCCGGGTTCCAGCCCAGGGCCCTGTGGAATGCAGCTGTTTAGAGTGCCTCCTGGAACAGCTGTGCAACAGCTACATCTCCCTGGGCTACTTCCCCTTGGCCTCCTCCCAACACCTTCTTTATCCTCACCATAGGATCTTCCTCCTGGTGTCTGATAATGCTTGTAGTCCTCCAACAGTATGCATTCTCAGCTCCTAGCGCGTCTTGCTCCCCACTTCTTACCCACGCACCACAAACTGAAGTGAGCTCCTTTTTAAACCCAGGTGTCCTGATTAGCCTGCCTTAATTGATTCTAGCAGCTTCTTGATTGGCTGCCGGTGTTCTAATCAGCCTGTCTGTCTTAATTGTCTTCAGAAAGTTCCTGATTGTTCTGGAACCTTCCCTGTTACCTTACCCAGGGAAAAGGGACCTACTTAACCTGGGGCTAATATATCTGCCTTCTATTACTCTCCTGTAGCCATCTGGCCCGACCCTGTCACGCTACCTATACATCTGTAGGGAGGGACCAAGAGCTGGCTGTGCAGGCTTTACACCAGCTGAAGGTTTCCCTCGCCTCCTAGGAATCCTTATGTACTCATTTAGGATGGCTTTAAGGTTCCTTTATGTCACTTCTGCAGCCCAAAGGGACCTTAATGTGGGCCAGAATCTGGCCACTTCTGGATCTCTGGATTCAGTTCCTAGTTGCCTTTTCAAAGTCCAGTTTTTAGATTAATTTGAGTTTTAGCAGTGGGCTTTTATAGATGGCAAAATGATGTGTTCATTTCTGAATCCTTTGCTTGGATGGTGTTCTCTTCATTGACTAGGCTCTGTCTCAGCACTTTTGCAGTGTTTTGCAAAGGAGGAGCCTACAGTCTGGGAAGCCCAAGGAGTTGATAATAGGAAACGGAGATAGGATCCAGGTCCCAGGGGACCGTTGTCATTATCACTATTGCGCTAACTGGAAATCTTAGTAGAGGAACCAAGGATTACATGAGCCCAGAAGACTGCACTGAACTTTTGCATCTAGAGCAGTTCTCTCCAACTTGGTGTGGAGGCAAATTGAAAGAGCAACCTGGAGAAGTTAGCACAGCTGCTGCGTGTGCTGTAACTCTTGTGGAGAAAAAGAATTAAAAAAAAAAAAAAAGATGGTGCTCCTGCACTGTCAATCTAAGGCCTTTCACAAACGTCACACTCATTAAAACGTTAAAAATGAAGGAGAAAGAAAGAAAATGCTAGGCACATAATGCTCTGTTGGAAACGAGGGGAAAGACATCTTGCCAAGGAAGTCAGTGACAAAATCAGACTGGGCATTTTAAACATGTTCTGACAACCTAAATTAAATAGATATCAAGTCCTTGAATTAAGAGCTGTCATCAGTGTATCACTTCCTTCAAGAAATTTTATTCTTTCTGTGGCCTAGCAGCCTTTCTGTCACTTTCTCTTCGTCTTAGTCGCTACGGTTGGTTACCCGGCCATTGATGAGATTGTTCAGCGTGAAATAGAAGAACAGAGTATCAGCCCAGGCTGATAGTTCGATTAGGCAGAATTTCTAAGGATGAGGCTGCAAAATGGCCACTGGCCCTTGAGATTGACCGTTATTTTGTCAGAGAATGCAACTATCAGTTTGTCAATAGATTGCTTGATCTCGGACAGAGAAAAATGGATTTCACCTTAAAGGGATATATGAAGTTTCATGCTGGATTTTTAATTCAACTTAATAATGTGATACTGGTCTCTCTAGCAAGAAATGACCATATCCTCTTTATTTTGGATACTTATATTGCCTCTGTTACCATAGTATCTGAGCACCTCACAATCTTTAATGTATTCAGCCTGACAACATCCTTGTGAGGTAGGGAAGTACTGTCATTCTCATTTTACAGATGGGGGACTGAGGTACAGAGAGATTAAGTGATTTGCCAGAGATCACAAAAGTCTGTGGACGTGCAGGGAACCGAACCTGGGTCCCAAGCTAGCACCCTAACCACTAGACTGTCTTCCTTCTGAGAAGTAAAAAAGCTTGTCCTCCCTTTGTCCCCTTCCAGTTTTTTACTGGCTCATTTTAATAACCTTCTCCAGAATGCCATCGCCCCAGAATGGTGGTGGATGAGGTAATGCAGTGGAGTAGTTTGACTGAGACAATTTAAAGGTGACTACATTGTCTGAAAAAAGAAAAGGAGTACTTGTGGCACCTTAGAGACTAACCAGTTTAAATTAAGGTGCCACAAGTACTCGTTTTTCTTTTTGTGAATACAGACTACCACGGCTGCTACTCTGAAACCTACATTGTCTGAAGTATCCTTCTAGCTAGATTTGAGATTGTATTTTGAGATAACTAATTACAGTAGATTCCACTCATTAGCAACCTCTTGGTTCCCAGCAAAAAAGTTGCTATTGTCTGAGAGCTGCCAATACGCAAAAGGCAGATTTGTGGGGCTGCAGCCAGGGAAGAAAGCACTGGGACATGTCCCACAAACCTTCCTGCGGTTGGTGCTCGGCACATCCCAGTGTAAACCTTCCCGTGAGGCTACAGCTAGGGAAGGAAGTGCTGGGATGCGCCGAACCCGGGTCCCTGGCGTTAGGGCAGGGCATAGCATGAAGCATGCAGGGAGAAGTACTGTGCAGCTCCGTGGGCCCACAGTACCTCGCTCCTTGTGGGAAGCCCCAGCATCCAGGCTGCAGCACCCTCCTTATTGCTGCTCTGCCCGTAGCCTCCCCTTCCAACCTCATCTTCCAGTCCACAGCACCAGGGCTCGGGCAGAAGCTCCCCTATTGGGCGGGGATGTGGGTGCCACACCCCCCTGTGCGGCAGCAGGTCCCAGGCCACATGCAGGTTTGTGGGGCTGTAGATAGAGAATGAAGCACTGGGATGTGCTGAGCACTGGCTGTGGACAGGTGTGCGGGGCTGCAGCCAAGGAAGGCAGTGCTTCCCTCATGGCTGCAGCTCTGCAAACCTGCTTGTGGCTGGGGCCTATCTTCCAAAATGTTGTTGCTAAGTGGTATGTCTATTGCCAGTAGCCGAATCCAATTAACATTAAAGTCGATGAGACAGGATTGGTTCCTAACAAAATGTTGCTGTGAAGCAAAGTTGTTAACATTGGGATTGTGGCTTAGCAGCATCCACTATATCTGACTTCCTAAATTGAGGGGATCAAGTAACTCTGGTATAATAGTTTGAACAGGTTTCAGCGTGGTAGACTGTTAGTCTGTATCAGCAAAAAGAACGAGGAGTACTTGTGGCACCTTAGAGACTAACAAATTTATTTGAGCATAAGCTTTCGTGGGCTAAAGCCCACTTCATCAGATGCATGCAGTGGAAAATACAGAAGGAAGTTATATACAGAGAACATAAAAAATGGGGGTTGCCATACCAACTCTAACGAGAGTAATTGATTAAGGTGGGCTATTATCAGCAGGAGAAAAAAAAATTTTGTAGTGATAATCAGGATATATTCCTACTGTATTTTCCACTGCATGCATCTGATGTAGTGGGCTTTAGCCCACGAAAGCTTACGCTCAAATAAATTTGTTAGTCTCTAAGGTGCCAAAAGTACTCCTCGTTCTTTTAGTTTGAACAGGGTTGCTTTATTCTGTGGTCATAGGCAATTTTATGCACCCCTTTATATTGCCCCCATATGCTTGGAATAGCTTTCAGTTTCCCATTTGCCAAATGCTGCCTCTTGCCCTTCACATCCCTCCATGATCTTTTGGGAAGCTATTTTTAGTTAATCTCTGCATTGCTAAAGTTCATACTGCCTTATTCCTGAACTCTTGTCCCATTTGTCAGTTGGATTGTAAGGCCTTTGGGAGAAGGCTCATGTGTGTTGTGTTCTGTGCCGTGCTCTGTAGATTTACAGTGCTATAGAATACTCATGATAGTTCTCAGATTCTTGTGTCCCAGAATCTCTTTGGGCTTATTCCAACTCAGTGTCTCTACACTGGCCTCTATTTTGCCAATTTCTTCTTTGCAGAAAATAGCTCCTTTTTGTTTCCTCCTCCTCTACTTGATTCTGTTATCATTTGTGATTATTTGACATTTATATTGTGGTAGCACAATAAATGACACAACTTGGTAGGGTCCCTTTGTGATAGGTAGGTACTGTGCAAACATAGTAAATGACGGTCCCTGCCACAAAAATCTGTACAATTTGAAAGATGAGGCATAAGAGATGGGAGAGACTAACAGTCAGGCTATTGGAGGTTGGGGGAGAAGGGATAACAAATAAATACAATAGGACATGGGTCATCTGGCTCTATTATAACCATTTGCTGACGATTAATATCCTCAGGAGCCCGTTCATCCCTTTGGGCCAGGCTTTGCCTGTTCAGCATGACTGAGTACCACTACTGACCTGTAGGTGAGAAGAATGGTCTCTCTTGCTCTGCAATCAGTTTTTCTCTTGATTCCTAAAGGGACTCTCTTGAAGACTCTTCTCTGATTACAGACCCTAACAAATACCAGTTTTCTGAGCATCTGTTAGGCTCTGAAGCAAGATAGGTTTGTCTCTGGAAGCGTATTCATTCTATTTTTATTTCATTGTTCAAAAGACCTTACAGTATTAGAAAATTAGGCCATTTCTTGACCTCAAGAGTCAGTACATAAGCTACTTTTAGCAAACCATCTTTCAAAATAGAAGCTATGATTGTAATGCATCTGTGCAGTTCATCAAGATGATTTTTGAACAATTATTCAACTGTAGGATCCAGGTTAGTATGTTTTAGTACATCAGAGACACAGGAAGTACAGTAGACCCTCAGAGTTATGAACACCAGAGTTACGAACTGACCGGTCAACCAGACACCTCATTTGGAATTGGAAGTACACAATCAGGCAGCGCAACAACAGAGACCCAAAAAACACCTGTATAGTACAGTACTTTATTAAATGTAAACTACGGGGGAAAAAAAAAGAGAGAACGTTAAAAAAAAATTGACAAGGGTAAGGAAACTGTTTCTGTGCTTATTTCATTTAAATTAGGGTGGTTAAAAGCAGCATTTTTTTTTCTGCATAGTGAAGTTTAAAAGCTGTATTAAATCAGTGTTCAGGTGTAAACTTTTGAAGGAACATCCATAATGTTTTATTCAGAGTTATGAACAATCTCCATTCCCGACGTGTTCATAACTCTGAGATTCTGCTGTACGGTGTGTTAGTCTGGAAGCTCAAGAGCTCCTGAATTCTAACTGTGACTTTGCCACTCGTTTGCTTTAACAACTGGCAAGTTATAAACTATCTCTGTATATGTATATAACAGTTTTCAAGTACATAAAAGGTTGTTACAAGGAAGAGGGAGAAAAATTGTTCTTCTTAACCCCTGAGGATAGGACAAGAAGCAATGGGCTTAAATTGCAGCAAGGGTGGTTTAGGTTGGACATTAGGAAAAACTTCCTAAGTGTCAGAGTGGTTAAGCACTGGAATAAATCTCCATCATTGGGGATTTTTAAGAGCAGGTTGGACAAACACCTGTCAGTGATGGTCTAGATAATACTTAGTCATGCCTTGAGTGCAGAGGACTGGGCTAGATGACTTCTCGAGGTCCCTTCCAGTTCTGTGTTTCTGCATCCACTGAATGGTGATAATAACTTACCTTGTCCACTGGTATTGAGAGCTATGTAAATGTTTATGAATTATGAGGAGAATGGAGTTATGAAATTGTGGAGAGTGGACAAGAGAGAGGTTTCAATCAGGGAGCTGTTTGTATTGCTTGGTATTATTTTAACTTTTTAAAATGATAAATATAATTTAAAAAGCCAATCTGGTAATAGGAAGAGGTTTAAATGTAAATATATTTCTAGTTATATGCAAAAGCAGAATTAAAAATAACCCCTAGAAACTAGCAGAAGAGGTTTGAATTTTTTTATTTTTTTAATTTATTTTTTAAATTAGGCAGAGGTAGAAATTTTAATTAAACAACACAAAAAACTTTAAACGAAATTGATATCAAATTGTGCACTAGCTAACCCATTCAGCCGCAGGATCTTATCACTATAACTATCGTCCTCCTTCCTCTCCTGCTGCTTATGTCACCAATTTGTTCTTGCATCTTGTCTTAAGCCATCCAGTGGTTGTTTCTTGCAGTCTGACCCCATTTCGTAATTGTGATAGCATGCAGTCCCCTTGCTTAAAAGTTCCGTAAAGGAATGGGTTGAGAGGATTGCAACTTAACAAAATGAAACTTCTCCAAAGGAGTGTTTACTTTGTGGGCAAAAAAGTACAAAGCTTTTAAATTCTAGTCTCAACTTGGCCAAATAATAAAATGTTTTCATCCTTATAGTACCATTTTCAGTTGCTCCCCTAGTTCCCATTTTGTTACTGGTTTTGACTGATATATGTTCTAGTGCTTTTTTTAGAATTTTATCTATGCTGTCTGCTGCAGTGTATGTGGCTAATAATGAAGTAGAAAAGTAATTGTTCTTGCCTTGACATTTGATTTTGGTAGCTTTTCACATAACGTCCCAGGTAAACCCACAATTCTTGCTATTTGGGTTTTTGTGTTTAATCTATCCACACTAGTAAATGTCTGTGCGCCTAATTAGAGACACAAGGTGGGTGAGGTAATATCTTTTATTGGACCAGCTTCTGCTGGTGAGAGAGAGAAGCTTTCGAGCTTACACAGAGCTTTTCTTCTTATCCGATGTTTTGCACCTTATTGGTTATTTACATCTGAATTGGTGGAGTTTTATAACTACTTCACACTCCCTTTACACAATTATTAATCACTATACAAGGAAAACAGCAGTGGAGTATCAGGCTCTGTGAATATTCCCTGCTAGGTTCTTTCCTTTTGAAGCCGCGCTTGGCTTTTCATTGTAAGGGTGAGAAGTACTAATTTCTCCTTGTTTTAAAATTTCTCTATGTTGTGTCTCCATCTACTGGTTAAACATGACAAATTTGGTTGTCTGGACTGACTCAAAATTACAAATAATGTACTAAAGGTGAATTACCTTAGATGTCAGTAAGAGTATGAATATTTTTCTCACACAGTGGGAATAGGCATGAGGAGTAAAAATTACATCATAGCAGTGTTGTCAACTCTTGCCATTTGGATCTTGCGGTATGCTGTGTCTAAAGCCCCAACAGCTGGAGTCAAGTGATTACATAAGAATCCCAGATTTAATTTCTTTTAAAATATCTCAAGATTTTTCTGGGTCCCAGCTCGTGATTTTTGAAAGCGTAGGGTTGGCATAGGGATGGCAATAGTGTTTTATGGTTATTACAATACTTGTTATTTTTAAATGACATATACACATTACTATCTAAAACAAGTAAAGACTGAATATCTGCTCCAGTTTTAATTTATGTTTTAAGCTTTTTAGGGCAGGGAGTGTTTTAATATGCCCTGATCTTGGCTGGGTGGTCTTTGCACTACTGTAATACAAATTGTTGTTATTAATAATTATAATACATGGAGAACTTCCTGTCTAAATTAAGACAAAAACTGGAATTGACAGCAATGCAGGGAGGGGTTGGGAGAAAGGCAAGTGTTAACAGAGTATGAACATGCACTTACTTAGGCTAATGCATGTATCTTGACGGTTCCACCGCATTTTGGTTGAAGGGGGTAGGTGAGGGAGGGGAAAAGAGAGAGAGAGAGAGAAATTATATATAAATATTTGTAAGGTGTTTTGAAGACTATTTGAATCTCCTCCAGGAAAATCTGTACCGTATTAGCCATATTGTCACTCACTTACATGAGGTACAAGATACTCATGTAGATTTCTTTATGAATCATTATTACAATTACCTGCTTTCTCTCATTAGTTTATTCAGCCTATACATATTTAAAAGTAATCTTTCTTTAGGGCAGTAATACAGTCCAACATGTTCTTCCAGAGCTGTCTTCCATATAATGAAGTAATTTTCCTCCTTTAATTGCACTAAAAGTATTCTGTTGATCTTTTGCCTTGGTATCTCCAGATGTTGACTGCACCAGTTGTCTGTGCATAGCTTCTTGGCATAGCCAGTCTATGAAAAGCTGTGAATATAAGGAATGCTGTTGTGTTGCCAACTCTCCTGCAAACTTGTTTCAAGTAGAGCAGGGGTTCTCAAACTTCACTGGACCACAACCCGCTTCTGACAACAAAAATTACAGCACGACCCCAGGAGTGGGGACCGAAGCCTGAGCCTCTCCGCCCCGGGTGGGGGGGCCAAAGCCCAACCCCCACTGCCCCGGGCCAGGGGGGCCAAAGCCGAAGCTCAAGGGCTTCAGCCCCAGGCAGGGGGCCTGTAACCTGAGCTGGGTCACCCGGGGCTGAGGGCTTCGGACAATAGGCTTCGGCCCCGGACGGTGAGGCTCAAGCTTCCGCTTCAGCCCTGGGCTGGTGGGGCTTCAGCAAGTTTAATGCCAGCCCTGGCAACCCCATTAAAATGGCGTTGCAATCCACTTTGGGGTCCCAACCCACAGTTTGAGAACCACTGAAGTAGAGGATCAATTCTATTTCTACAAAAGTGCTTAGCACCTTTGTAGAAATATAAAATCTTTCTTCTTGATTAGTCTGCTGGGGAGCAGTACATTTCCTGGAGAATACGATCAGCGTTCTGTAAATACAAGTAGTAGCTGACAAAGTTTGGAACAAAAAAAAACCTAGTCATCAGTTTTAACAATAAAAAATCCTATTCAGAAAGAAGAAATCTATAACCCTGTAGCCCCAGTGGGTTTATGTGTTATCTAATGGGAAAATAGCGTTATCATTGGAACAGTATGTGATTTTCTGGATAGCAGTAAATCCATCTAAAGCAAACTTTGGTTGGCCAACATAGCTATCTCCACAAATCAGGCCAGGCAGGATTTCTCAGCAATAAGGATCTGGCATGGTCCTTTTCAGATTCCTGCAGCAAAGAATTTATTGTGTTATTTCCTTCCAATAGTTTCTTGACCATAAATCTGCTCCTTTAATTTCTACCTGATAGAATTTTTTCAAAATGTGTCAGCACAATTACAAAAGTCTTTCCTTTGTCTTATTTAATTGATCAGTGATGAAGCACAAAACTTCCATGTTCAATTGATATTTTTTAAAAATTAAAAATAAAAGGTCAGTGTTTCAGGCAAAACACACAACTCCCATTGAATAGAAGTACAGTCTCTCTAACTGTCAGTGTATTATAATATGGCTCAGGTTGGAAAGAAAATCTTAATCTGTGTCTGTGAGGGAATGGATGGCCCACGAAAATTGTAACAGTTATAGAACCTTTTCTGACCTTAGACCAGAAATTTTAATTTGGACAGGTTGGCTTATAAGTAAAAGTGGTTATCATCTGACAGCTGTTTTGTGAAATAAGTTGATAGTCTCAGTCCAGGTCCTTGTCAAACTTGTCTATATCAGAAAACCCACCATTCCAGTTGGTATCCTTGTTGGTAGTCTTAGTAAAAAGGCCGTAGACAGACTGATTCCCTCTCACCCTTTTAGGGCGGCTTGCACTGCAATTGGCTGTAGTCTGCCTGTCATGTGAATAAACAGAAGACCTCTGTCTCCAGCATTTACAATCTGTCTAAGATAGTTTGAGTTCATGGGTCCATACATTTTAGTGCTATCCAGAGATTGAGAATTGTTTTTAATTATTAGTATCTTTACTGTAAAAGAACTGTGTTAAACTTACTCTAGCTACATGATTTTGTGTGGTCCTCCAGTGAGGCACAGAAGAGAGATATTGAAAATTACCCCAGTTGGGTGTTTAATAAAAGTCCTCAGTTAGTAGCCTGAGTGTATATAGTCTTGCAGGCAATGTTATAGGAAGGCTCTATGGATTTGACATTGTGGGACAACACAGGAAAATCCACCCCAGATTTTATTCGTAACTAATAATGTAGTGTATATTATTATCTCTAGGTATATTAGTGGCATTCTAACACATTATGTAGATAGTGGTATGCATACATAGCAAGCACTGAGCTAATAATATTCATATTTAGGAGCATTCCAAACACTTTTCTCCATGCCTGGCCAGTTACATTGTTTTTCCCCGGAGTTGTCTTTTGTAATAGCTGGAGGTAAAATGTTTTAGGTCTTCAGTTGACAAATGTGTCACCACACATGTAGTGCATAGTTTGAGAGCTAAATTTGACTTGTAATAATAAAATCAGAATACTTGCAGTTTAGAAACAGCTAAATGAGTTTAGTTTGTTAGATTAAACATTCAGTACCTCATACAACATGAAAAGTTTGTGTATTTATCCTGTATGCACTTCTGTCATTTATTAAATAAATGAGGAACTCCGCTTGGAGGAGAGGCCAACAGACAGACAAATGATCCGATCGTGACACTAGGCTCTATTATTAAAGCAAAAAATGTATAATGAACAAATCAATGATAATTCACCAGAAAGTCCACTTAAACTCTGCCTGTATGAATGCATAAATCAGTCCTGACAAAAAAGACAGAAAAACAATTCTTGCAATTTGTTTGGTGCTTAGTTGGGCTGCTAGCATCCCATTTTGAAATGTGGCAACTTCGCAACAGGATCATTCGTCAGTTCCATATCAAAGTCCCTGAATTCTAGCTGACTACTGATTGCTTATGTGTAGGCTTTAATCTGGATATCTGTAGTGAGTAGGCATCCTCTTCCTTCAGATTTTCAACTAGATTTTCATTTTGGATTGCATCTCTGAGGAAGCGTTTTCTTTTCAGCTGTGTCCAGGCTCCTCACAAGCATAATCTCAAGCAGACCTGCCATCTAGTATATGGAGTTTATTTGAGGTAACTCCATTGACTCATTGGATTGACTCCAGATTTACATTGGTGTAACTGAGAGCTGAATTTTGGCCAATTGGTTGTAACCACAGAGCTCAGTGCTATTTTATTACATTTAGGCTCACTTCCAAGAATTGCTCAGAAACGTCTTAGCACATTTCGCTGTTGGATTTTTTTGTTTCATATACTGATTCTGATTAGTATTCACTTCAGAATTTCAAAACTTGAAATGCAAAAGATTGTGCACTAAATTTATGTCGCTCTTCCTTGTAATAAGCTTTCTTCCCTTTCTTAATATAACTGGCATTTAAGCAACATTGTTCAGTTTATAATCCTCCCAGAACAAAGGCAGTAATCTTACTTGCTGAATGATTCATCATCAGTTTATCACACTAACAAGCTACAAATAATCTTGTTGGCTCTGGATGTGTTTTGAATTTGGGAATAGTTTCTGCTTGCCCTTTCTGATTTCTTCTGCAGCAGAGTCAAACAGTGCTGAAGATAAATTGTTGGATGAGTAGATTAGAATTCATGGGTAATGTTTAGAGAATTGGCTTTTCCTTTGGGTGTATTTTCCCCTTGTAGTTTAAAATAAAATAAACTTCTGATACTTGTCTTGTCATTCTATAAGCATCTTCTTTAGTTTTCATAGACTCCGAAGAACAGAAAAAAATTGTGTTCCTTCTAAATACACTGTATCTCCTTATAATTAACACAATCATGTACTCTTGTTATTAAATTTATACTAGGAATGACATTATACCTCAGATTTCATAGGCACTTTCAAGGGAGAAAAAAAAAGGGGCGGGGGGGGATAAGTTTAGAGATAGGCAAGCTCTTTGGGGGAGAAGCTGATAAAGAAATTGAGTTTCCATGGATGTTTTCTCTATAAAAGATTGCTGTAGATATCTCTCTTCTAAGGCCGTTTAGATTCTTTATGGAGAATGTCCCAAGGTTTTATGAACCACTTGTCAATTGTTGGAGCTCTGTATTCAGTGCGGATAATGGATAGAGCTGGTCAATACTCCGAATTTTCATTGTGTGGGAAATTTTTTTGTAATTTCCTTTTGTCCTGAATTGTAACGGAAAAGTCAAAATTTCCCATTGAATGAAAATTCCCCCCAAAGTTATTTCAGAAATATTGAAACATTATCAAAAAGTTTCATTTTGATAGTGTTGACGCGCTTTTTTTGAACCTTATCAATACAGTTAAAATGCTTCAATGAAAGTTTGAAACAAACCACTTAGGTAATTTCTCATCAAAAATTTCAACAGAATCAATAAGTTCCTGCAAGACATTTCTGTTTTAGTTAAATCAGCCTTTTCCAACAGAAAACTGTTCTGTCAGAAATTTTTCAACCAGCTGTAATAGCAGACATTCCTAACAGTGCAAGGTCAGATTTTTCTCAGCTCTTCATTGTTTGTAGTAACCTTCTTAGGAGTTTGAAAATAAAATCTCTCTTCCTAGCAGATATTCTTCTTTTGCATGTGTTGATCATTATTTTCTCTTGAATTACAAATTGGCTAATATAGGGTTGTTTGTTTTTCTTACTTCCTTGTTTGTGTACCATTACATTGAAAGATCTGAACACTAATTTGGGAATAGAGTCTCTTTAGTTGACTTACTGCAGAGAACATGAGCAAAAACATAAAAATCCTTTAGCCACTGCTTGTAAATTTAATTACAATTTTAAACTAGATTTAGAATTGAAACGATATTTCTGACCACACTGCATGCATTTCAAAGTAGGTGAAAAAGCAGACTTAACTAACTTCACAATATGACCTAAATAAGGTTGGGGAACAAACTGATTTAAAAGCAGGAAATTCAAAGTCAAGACTGAAACTCTAGATTTTAAAGATGTCAGCCTTATCTGTGTCTTTTCTGGGGTTTGTTTCCGCCCAATGATTAATGGTTAAAGAAAAATAGATCTCAAGTGAAAGTTTTGTAATTTACCAGAAAGATTTGATTGATTTCTCCTTGGAGTCATTTAGGTTTCTCAAGTAAATAGGCTGATACAGCAGTTTGAAAAATACATATCCAAGAGATTGTATTGGCTTTTTAGAAAGGTACTAGTCTCTAAAGGAAACACAGACTATAACTATGCTACAGAGGCTATGTTAGCATAGTTATGTCGGCATAGCCCTCTACAGTAGAGGTGACATACTTCAGTGGGAGTTTTTCTGCTAGTGTGGAAATACTACCTCCCCGAATGATATTAGCTATGCCTACAGAAGCACTTTTCTATCAGCACAGCTGCCTCTACACTAGGGGGTTTGTCAACATAGCTAGGTCACTAGGAGGTGTGGTTTTTTCACACCCCTGACTGATACAGCTATGTTGGTATAAGCTGTAAGTACGGAGCAAGTCACTTATTTTTGTGCAGTTTTAAAAATAAAAGTCAAAGTGGCTTCCTGTGAGCCATTCAAGTTTGCTTATGGTGTTCAGAAATGTGTTACTACTTTCTGTCTGTCTGTCTTCAAGGACCACCCTTAGTAAGATTTGTGAAATGTCCAAACAAAGACCCCAATCCTGCCAACACAATGTGCATGCTTAATTTTAAACATATGAATAGTCCCACTGACTTCAATGGGACTGCTCATGTTTAAAGTTGAACATGGATGCACATGACTGGAGGAACCTGGCTATAATCATAAATTATATTTTACCAAAAAAAATATCATAATGACTTCCTTTGAACAAACCTGCAAAATGTAATCCCAAGCAATCAGAGATCCCCCTCTGCTTTAAAACCCTACCATGCACTATGCTGATTAGTGTAGAAGTCCCTATGATCAATACTGGAGTAGGGAATCTGTTAATGGAGAGAAAAGAAAAACATTTTTATTTAATACTGAGTGGTCTCCAAACATTTTACTTTACTCCTTAAATAAGAATATTGGAGTCACTTATAAGAACCATTGTTGGAGGTGGGGGGAAGGAAATGGATTTATTTTACGCTATAGATAGAATCAGTGCTTCACCACTGATGAATGAGAGTGTTGATGTCATCAGCAGAATGCATGTTGGAACGTCTCATAAGGCAGGAAGCAGGGAGTTTTTATGGGGACTGCTACTTTCTGAATCTAGGAAGAAGGGGAAGTTAAAATTACAGATGTACCCTTTTTTGTTCATTTGGTCATCTGACACGTGTGTCAACAAAGTCAGGCTATTTGTTTGTCATTCACATCACGAAGATACTTGTTAAGAAAACAAAGAATTCATATATGCCCATTACTGCTATTGATTATTAAGGCGAAGTCATAATGCACGGGAAGGGAAATAGTCCTATTTAAATAAGCTGCTGTTGCAGGAGGCCATAAAGTATCCATACTGTTCCTGTTCCCCTCCTTTCCCTCTCATGCAACGTTCTACTGAAGGACAGACTTTATTGTCTGGAATGTTAAAATTGCTAAGAGCCATTTTGGACAACTTTGAAAATGGAGTGTGTGTGTGTGAAACTTTCAACTAGTGAGGAGAAAGACAGAAACTTCAGCTTTTGTATCTGTTAGTACTGTTCATGTCATTTTCAGCATTGTATTTTATATGAAATGTTTTTATGAAGCATAGACATCTCTTGTAGTTAAGTTGTCTTCCTCTGCCACTGCTCCCAGGTCCTTTGAAGTGTTTGGCCTATGAGACATCCTATCAGATTCAAGATCTTCATCCTTGCTTTCAAAGCTCAGTATAATCTTTCCCCCTTTGCTCTCATTTCTTCCTGCTTTCAGCATATAGTTTTGCATCATCCAGTTCTCTACACTTGGATAAGTTATCTTCTTGTTTGTCAAAACCTCCCGCCCCCTGTCATCTTCTTTCAGATCACTCCTCCCAGAAATTCTTTCTACGTTCTCCTCTTCATTACTCCCCACTGCATCTCTTTCCTGCATTATTCCCATGTATTGTATTGGGTTTTTTTTTGTTTGTTTGTGCTATCTATCTTAGATTGTAGTTTCTATGAGACAGAAACTTTGCTTTCCTCTGTGAGACTTTATGTAAATGTATGGCATGCTCAAATCAATTTTTAATGTTGTTAACTTTATGTATGATTGGGTTTCTGTGTAAGAGTTCAATAATGTATGGAGATGTACAGGTACCAAGCTGAGTGAAAGATGTCTAGTTTAGTATTATAATGGCAAAAATATTTTCTTTGTATGTACCAATCTTGTTTGTTGTGCCTGACTAGAAAATTAACTGGAATACTGGCTTTTTTGTTTCTTGTTCATGGGGAGTACCACATGTTTCGTATTGGTTGGGGACAATTATCTTCTGATTTGGAAACTACTTTGGAAATAAAATGCTGCTACTCTATGTTCTTTCCTAGCTCCAAATGAAGCAAATGAATTTTTCATTCAGATATGGTATACACAGTCCACAGTCACTTTTCCAGACAGTAGATATTTATCACTTCTATGCGAATCAAAGTTTGTGTGAGAACACTTCTGATTTACATAGCATTGAGTCGTTACTCTCACTAAAATATCTATCGCTTTGGCCCAGTTTTAGAAAGTGAAAAAAGGGAAAATGAACATTTCAGATGATGTTTCTGTGAATATCCTTGCAGGCTTTGCTGTCTAGAGATGCCTCGTTTCCATATAATACACAGATGCCTTGCATGGCTCCAGCCTCCATTTGGAGCAGTTCTGAGCATGGTGCAACATCCAGAATAGTACAACAACATATACCGGAGGTGGAGTCCTCTCTTCATCCTGTGTTATCATTCCCCTCAGGTAAGATATCCAATTCCCCAACAGAACAGCCAGTTGTATTGTAAACATCCTAAAATTTATGGTCTGACTTAGTTTTTATAAATGTTTAAAGCTTTGGCTATGAACGAACCTCTTAAAAGAAATACTTCTTGCTTGTTTATTACTTGTCAAAAGGTGCTCTGACAAATGCCCTTAGTATAATTTAAAGGGATGTGGTCAACTTAAAATTTCATCCTGCTTTCTAAAATATTGCATCTATTATAGATGCGTGTAGCAATTAAGATAATTACAACTGAAAAACACTAGAGGGAAAAATATTTTTCTCCTTTTTTAGTTCATTTATTTTGTACGCTTGATAGCATTTAGTGTTTAATTATTTCTCTTGCACAGCTGGCCAATTCACCTTGTTGGTTATGTAGGTCTTTCATGCAATGACAGGTGAGATATGTTTCTTTTAAAAAATGTAAGACAGACTTGATTGTAAAAGCAAAAAAACTCATTGGGGGATCTTGGACATGTGCAGAGCTTAAAACTAATTTTTAATGTTTTTAATTGAGTAAGTTTCAGGTGATGAGGTCCCTTTAAGATAAATGTATGAAATACTAATATTGTAAATGCAACATTTTAAGTTGGTGTAGAAAAAATCAGTCAGGAAATTCAAAGCTGGTGTGCTCTGACAGGGACACTAATTCAATTGCATTGCTCATTAAAGTATATGTAATGCTATATATTTAACACTTAAACCAGGAGAATTGAAATAAAAAAATACTACATATCTGCAATGTGGCCAAGGTAATGTTGATGTTAGAAATGGTATTACTTCAGAAATTGCCTCTGTATATTCCCATATGAAGAATATGCATTGTGACATCAAAGAAATCCATGACCCTTCAAGAAAACAAAGCCTATTGAAATCACAAGTACCTTCTCTTGGCACTGAATGTTTGGGGCTGAGCCTGTCAAAAGGGCCATGCAGTTCCAGCCATCTCATTTCCTTTTGTTTACATGGCTAGCTTTGGTCACAGGCCTTTCATTCCATGTCCAAAGAGCTTTACTTGTTTTGCTTTTTTCTCAAGTGTTTTTTTTTCTGGTGGTTCTGTAGTTAAGTTTTTTTAATTTTTTGCATGTTCTAGGAGTTCAGAGACTTTCTTTAAAATGAATGTTTTATTGGCCTTTCTGCACTGTTGTGCAGAAAAACGTGTTTGACCCCGACTTAGCACTACAAGTGTCATGGCTGATTTGACTCTGGTTACACCCAATCTATCTGTGGGTCTCTGAGTGTGCATCATGCCCCTTCGAGTTCCTGGAGATGGATTTATATTCTCACTGCTTTAATTTGGCCTGGAGACTTCTCCAGCCAAAAGGAAAGCTGCTTCTAGACCAAAACGAGCCAGTGCAGGGACTCTATTGGTGTTAAGGGCTCCCCAAGCAGAGACGGTTGAACGTGAGGCTGGGAGCTCCTTGGGTCTGTCCCTGAGACCTCCCAGTCCCGGACCATTCTTTCCAGAGTGAGGCTCATTCTCTTGCATTTTAAGAATAAGATTGAATTAAATTAAAATGCTGAGGAATCTTATGCTTTTGAGGACTGTGCACCACCCTACTAAAGATGAGAAGACAACATCATGGACATGGGGAATGTATTAGGGAGTCTTAGTTCTGTCAGTGTTTGGTTCTGAAAGTCTCTCTGGCCCTTCCTGTATTCCTGACCTCTAGAGCGGATGCTTCTAATGATAGACCAGCTCCCTGAAGAGCATAAGAAGATAGAAAAGAACATTTGTCTCAAACTGAAAAGCTTCCCTTTTTTAAGAAGATGATCTGTTCAGCATAAAAATAGAGAAAATGAAGGACATTTGATTACTACAAGGCCACTGGGGCTTACTCAGCCTGAACAGACAAAGAGGGATGTTGCATTATACCCATTCTGATACCAAAGACAACACCTTTCTTCTGAGGACTTTCTTCTCTCCTTCCCAGAAATTTCAGCCTCCCCCATCATGAGACAGAATGAAGAAAAGCACTTAAATAGAGGCTAGGCTACAGTATCTGCTGTATGTACACCTTCTGTATCTGGCAGGCCTCACATCTGAAGTATTGCCAGGAGCTTATTTTGTCTACTTTCCTGGCCCTCCTTCTTTTGGGGACCATTTGATTTATGTCCTAGCAGCATATAGTGGAAATACAATGGATCACTGCATGCTTGAGATTATACAGTTCAGCTGTGTGGCCTAATTCTCATCTATGTTGCCTCCCAAGTCCATTTATATATCCCTTTTCAGAGATCTCTCTCATAAGACACTGCTCAGAGCAGAGGTGGATTCCGTCTGAAGAATGGGAGCCCTTAAAAAAGTTGCTTAACAGAACAGAAGGCAAGGAGAAGGTGGTGATGGTCTTTTCCCATTTTGTAGGCAACCAAATAAGATAATGCAGTTGGACTGGCTTACCAAAAGATATTTGCTTTTGGATAGGTAACAGTCATTGCTATACGGAGTCTTGTCCTCAGCAAATCTACAGCAACATAGATATTTACCAAGTATTTGTCTGTGGCTGCAGGATACCTTAGGCATATAGACATCCATGTATATGTGTACTAAACAACTGGCAGTTTCAGACTTGCATGGAACAAATCTTGAAGGAGAATCTGAACGTGGTATGTGCTGATTGTGCCCAGAGCCTGTGAATAAACTGGAGGAGATATCCTTATCCTTTTAAGTACAGTGTGGGAGTACATATTCACAATCTCTAAGACATCCAGGTGATCCTCTCACCTTCTCTCCCTCTTCACCCCCCAAAACAGGCAGAGAAGATAGTCATAATAGTTCTAAGATTAAAATATATATATATATATATATATATATATATATATATATATATATATATATATATATATCAGGTATATTTCTAGGGTAAAAAACCAAACCTTTCTGGCATTTTTATACTACATAAAGAAGCAGAAAATGTACAGGCCCAATTAAAAAAAAATCTTTTGCAGGTCCCCATTAATCCTGTGACAAAGAACTTACTTAGATCAGTACCAATTACTGAAATAAGCTGTTCTTTTTGGTTAGCAAAAATTGCTCGTAGAAAGATTTTTGTATTTGCAGATCTCCAAGACACTTGAGATTAAGATGGTATGTAAATGTTGGAAAATTATTGTCCAGCCTTTGGCCCTTAAAATTAGTCTCATTTTTCTTCTTGATTTCCCAGCTGCCAAATTTACCTCCCTTGACTCTTTACCTTCCTTTATTCCAAGCATAAAAAGTCTTCATTCCTCTCTTTGCTCCCTTTTTATAAATTTGTTTCCTGAGGGCCTTTTCAAACAGAGACCTGTTTTGTACATCCTTCTGCCTTTTTACGATGGCTAAATTCCCAAGCACTTGAGATACTTTGTAGACTAAGTCTCCCCCAGGAAGCAAGTCAGAGTTCCCTGTTGCCTTCTTTGTTAGAGACAGAAATAGGGCACCTACCTTGAAATTACCGCAAGGCATTCAGCAATAACGGTTTTCAAAAATACCAAATAATTCTATCCAGATGGCTAGCTTGAGGCTTTTGCAGATCACAAAATAAAAGTGCAACGTGTGCTCTCCACAGCACTGACTTTTTGAGCACCAGTGGGTGCAGATGCGGCCATACATCCACACCATATTCTCGAGGGCTTGTCTACACATGGAGATGTTCTGGAATAGCTATTCCCGAATAACTTCTTGTGTGGACAGTCTTATTCTGGAATAAGAGTACCTACGCATGGAATTATTCAGGAATAGCTGTTGTGCTTTAAATTAATCTGACTTAACTTTTAATGCTAAACAAGCTGTCAGAGCATTGGAGTGCTTTGGGTCATGTTAGCCTATGATTCCCTCACCTTCTGGCTTGTTTCTTTATGGCTTTGTCTTCACTGCTAAAATCAGGTGGGGTGGGTTCTTTTTTGTTTTGTTTTTTTTACAGTGGGATAATTGGTGTGCTTAAGATTCTAATGCAGACCAAGCACCTGTAATTTTTACTGCAGGGTGGCTAGGTGAGGTCAGCCACAGGCAGGGGGCACAGTGTTGATGTCACTTGTCTACCGCACAGTAAAAATTACAGGTGCCTGGTCTCCACTAGGATTTCACAGGGGCATAGCTAATGCATGTTAGTTATCCCACTGTTAAAAACAAACACACACATTTTTGGCAGGGAAGACACATTCTGTGTGGACAGAGATGAAAGATTGTCAGGAATAACTTCACATAAGAGTCCATGTCTGCATCTTTCACTTCTTACTTTCTGAGTCTCTCTCCCCACTCCCTCCAGCCATTCGTCCCGGATATTCATGACTGGGTGTGCCAGAGAGCTAATATTTCAGTTCTCCAAAAATGTCTCTGTTGCTGCTGCTCATAGTCAAGCTTCACTTTTGTCCTTTTTTAAATACATCCCCTTGGCCCCTCTCCAGTTTCGCTATCTGAAGACATTGTCCAGCATGTGCAGCCAGTCAGCTATGTCAGGGCTGCCCCACCATCACTCTTTCTGAGCTTGTGGGCTCGAGGCAGCAATGCTGTTTGTACAGAATATAACACAGACTGTATAAATAGATTTTCCAGAAATGTAATACCAATGTATAACTCTTGGGTCTACAGCTGGCTGACTATCTCAGATGTGTATATCTCTTCCTTTGTTTTATAGATATTCCTCTTCATATATATTTTGAAACATTGTTGAAGGAGGACAAGATCAAAGGAGATCCTGCTGACACCTCAGCACTAGGGGTAGAGTTTAAAATGTCTCCATCCAGTGGTATGTGATGCAAAATATTTTAATGAGTGCAAGATTTCTTTTTTAGCTAGTTTCTCAGCACTTTCTTTTTGTGTTACTGGATGCTGCCTTAAATATTGTTTAGTGTTTTTAGATGGGCAGGGATCATGCTTTTACTCACTACATGGCTAGCATCCACAACAGAGCTTACAATCTGAACAGATCACAAGACTAGTTATTGGGGAGAATAACAAGCACTGGAGTTAGGAGGAGGGAGGTAATGAGGAATCGAGGGAGAAACTCATCCCACTCACCTAGATTCCAAATAGCTGGGTTTTATGTGGGAGAAGTGTGAAGGGAATGGGGAGGTAAAATCTTCTATCCTGCAACCTGTACAGGGTTTGAGGCTGCTGCACAGTTCTCCCTTCTTGTTATTTCTAATTATGAGCTGGAATAACAGGTGTAGTTCCTCCTGATAGTTGGGTGTGAGCA
Source organism: Natator depressus (assembly GCF_965152275.1). Taxonomy (NCBI): domain Eukaryota; kingdom Metazoa; phylum Chordata; order Testudines; family Cheloniidae; genus Natator; species Natator depressus. The sequence continues at coordinate 64,353,762 of NC_134244.1, read as the reverse complement.
CCATTGGACCTGCATAAACACACCTGGTTCTCCTTTTCTTTGGCCTTCTGCACCAGTTCCCAAGAATTCGTGAGGGGGCTACCCAAGAGATTGAAATGGTCCACCCAGTGTTGGAAAGTGGCCAAAGCTGTAATGCCACCAGGCCCATATGTTTCCATCCAATATATTGTATTTGTGAGAATATAAAACCAACCAGTGCCAAAAGGTGTTTCACACCAGTATGCTGTTGACTCATCTAATTCACTAAATCCTTGCTAAGCAAATTATGTAGAAACTACTTGGAAATAACCCATAGTCCTGTTGCTGATTGCTCTCATTAAGAGGTGCTGCTTGCTGCAGTCAGAATGAGCTCAGAAACTTCATAACAAACCCCTCCAAATGGTCGCTGCAGGCTTATTTAAACACTGTTTTTGTAACGCTATAACTATATTGGTTTAGAAACTGAGCAAGGTAGTACAGTCCCCTAACATTGATGCCTTTTACCAGTATGAAGGTGTGTATAGAGATATAGCATATTCTTATTAGCTTATTCCCATTCAGGAATAAGTTATGCTGATATAAGCACCTTCATACAAGTATAACTGTGTCCACACTGAGTATTGCTTTAACTATATCAACTTTTAACTTGATACAATTATAGCAGAACAAAAATAAGGGGTATGGACCATCCCCAGAATCCTTGCAGTACTTGGAGATGTCAGTGTGCTGGAAGAGTTAAAAATGAAGGCATTGATACAGTAAAGTACTTAAATGCATAAGTGAAGTCAATGGGACTGTTTAAGTACCTTGTTGAATCAGGGCATGACTAATTATTTGAAGTGAGTTTGTCTGTTACTTAAAGCTATAGATTTTTCCTTCTTTTACTATGTAAACAATTTCTTTGGTTAATCAGCTGGTCAGCTGCCTAGTAGTTATTAGTTGTTGGTTAGACTTTGTCGAGATAAAGGAAAAATGACTGTGTGTATTGAAAAGCCTAATAAAATGACGTATGTATGGCATAAAAAGGTAGCAGCAGCAGCTGTAATAAGGCGGTTTTATGTGAGTTCTGTGGGCTGGTAAAGTATTGCATTCTGCAGGAAATCTGCCTTACATCATATCCCTTATCTCCACTGTACCATATATTGCGCCTCTTCCACCTTAACTGCTTTTTGCCCTGTGCTTGGTATTAAAGCTGTTCTTATATCTCTAACTGCTTACATATAAATGGTCCTTTTAGAAAGATGAGTTAACACTAGCTGAAATGGGAATTAACCCTTGCTGTAGTACTGTTACGAGCAAAAAAAGACACAAAGGGCCAGATGCTCCTCTGTTACACTAGGGTAAATCAGTTGGTCAATATGATTGCATCAGTATAACTGAGAGGTGAATTTGGCCCCCATGGTTTGAATTTTTTGTGTCTACACATATCGGAGATTGTTAAACTATTTATTTGGTATGTTTCTGATTATAAGTACCTGTAGCTCTTTCATTATTGTTTGTAAAGTGAGCTTGGCTGTAAGTTGCATCTAATGAAAATGAATCTGAAACTTTGCAAATGTTGCAGAATTTCATCAACATAGTGCTTCTCTCAAACAATGGAGCAGTGGCTATTTACTTAATTCCAAACCTCAAGCAGCATCAGGAACATCTGAACAGTTGTCCGAGGGAAGAAAGAAAAGGCACCTAAGTGAGACAGCGATAGGTAAGGGAAAAATAAGAGTATATAAACTATTGCCCTTTCTGAAGATACCCTTTTATCATTGGGCCTCACACATTATTCTAAATTGTTTCTTCAGATAAATGAATGGATAGATAACTTTATGAAATTGTATTTTACAGGGTTGTGAGAAATAGGCTTATAATGCACTATGCAAAAAATAAATGCACACCATTTAAGGCATGCCATTTTCTGCTTGTTTTTATTTCTTCCATCCCCCCGACACTTCTCACCCCAATTGTACTTAGTGTGATTACAAAACTGGACATGCTTCTGTTTTTCATTGTTAGAATACTCCTTAAGGAAATTGCTTAGCCATACAATTGCATTTGTGTAATACTAGGTAGTGTGGTGTTATTATGGTTTTTTTTTTTTAATAATTCTCCGTGAAACAGACTGTGAATAAATTTGTAAATCATACACTCAGCCAAACATTGACTATTTCTGAACTCAGTAAGCTATGTTTCATTTATTGTATGCTGTGGTTTCTGATTCTGGCTTCTTTTTAAACTGTTAAATGTAAGAATTGTGGACAAGACTCTTAATAGGGATGGTGGGTAACCAGTGTTTTTAAGAAGGTGCTAGTGGTGATCATGATAGGTAGTTATAGACTGCACTAAGTTAATTGTAACAGCAGTTAAAGATAGAATTCTGTAAAGCACCTTGGTGAATATGACCGTATAGGGATTCAGCACAACCTCTGTAAAGGAAAACAGTGTCTCGCCAATCTCTCAAAATTCAACTGCACAGTGGATAAAGGAAAATAGATGGATATAATGTATTTGGAAGTTGAGAAAAACATTCACAAACTTCTTCACAAGAAACTTAAGAAAACTAAGTCACGGGGTAAGAGGAAAAGCAGTTAAGGAGTAAAATTTGGATTAGAGACCGAAACAAAATTTTCAGTGTGGAAGAATAGTAATAATGGAGGACTCAGGGTTCGAAAGTAAGACCCGTATTGTATAATATATCCATTAATATGGAGGAGCAATGAAATGACAACATTTGCAGATGACACCAAATTGTTTTGAGTAGTTGAGACTAGAAAGAAGAATGAGGAACTTCAGAAGGACCCAACAAGGGTAGGTGGCTGAGCAACATGTCCGGGAGACTCAGTGTAGACAAGCGCACTGTAATGGACTCTGAAAACAACAATCTGAACTACTCGCACCCTATTATGAACATGGCAATTCCTATGATTGTAGTAATAGCATTTAAAGAAAGGTACAGCTTGACAGTATAAACCTTTTAGAGAGCAAATTCTGTGAGATTCTGACGATTTCATTGAGATTTTTGTTTAAAAAAAAAAAAAAGATGATATCATCAGGGTTGCAATTTCCTGGTGCCAGCATGCTGCTATGTAATACATTTGTGCATAGCAGCAGAAGCTCTAGCTCAGTGGTGGGCAAACTTTTTGGTCTGAGGGCCACATCGGGGTTCCAAAACTGTACGGAGGGCCGGGAACTGTATGTAGGGAAGGCTGTGCCTCCCCAAACCCTAACCCTATCTGCCCTCTCCCACTTCCCGCCCCCCTCAGAATCCCAGACCCATCCACCCTCCACCCCCCCGCTCCTTGTCCCCTGACCACCCCCTCCTGGGGTCCCCTGCCCCTAACCGCCCCCCTGGGACCCTGCCCCCATCCAACCCCCCAGCTCCCTGACTGCCCCGACCCCTATCCACACCCCCACCCCCTGACAGGCCCCCCAGGACCCCACCCCCTATCCAACCCTCCCTCTAAAGCCCCTTTCAGAATGCGGCCCTGCGAACATGGGCGGAAGACTCAGGAGGAGCAGGGGCAGCCGCACAGCTGGAGAAAAGCGGCGGTTTCCCCTTCAAAGTGCCGCTTCTCTCCGGCTGGCTGCACGGCCGCTCGGTGCTCCTCCTGAGTCCTCCGCCTGCGTTTGCCACGCTCCCGCCACCCGCACTGCCCGCCTGCTCCCCTGAGGCTGCAGGTGGGCCTCCCTCCCTGCTCTCCCCTGCCCCCGCACTGCAGCCCCCTCCTGCGCTGGTGGCATGGCGAGCTGAGGCTGCGGGGGAGGGGCCGGGGACTAGCCTCCCCGGCCTGGAGCTCAAGGGCTGGCCAGGACGGTCCCGTGGCCGGATGTGGCCTGCGGGCTGTAATTTGCCCACCTCTGCTCTAGCTCATTAGTGCTATATATGTATTCCTAATTTGGGCTCTGTCTAGGAGAAATTATCCATGAGGAAGGTCAGCAGCCTGGTGAGTAAGGCCAAAAATAAAATACTCTGTGCCAGGGAGTTGCAGAGTTGCTTATGAGATGAGAGTTCATATACTTGACCCACGCTGTGCATTACGATGCTTTATCTAGGGTCTGTTACCTCTTTCTCCCGCATTGGATCCACTGCTCTTGACAGACCCTCTTTATATTTAGTTAGTGTTCTAAATATGTTTAGGTTAGTATGGGATTCTCTTTTCTTCCTTTAAGTTGAGAGAAGAGAGAACTGGGAACAATGGTGGTTTGCTTTTAGAGTCCAAACAAAATTGCAGGAGGGGCTATATTCACTGGGATTGAATAAAAATTACCCATAGATTATTATTTGTCTAGAACATTGAATCCACTTTATGGGAAATCAGACTTGCGGGTGAGAAAACTGACTTTGCCTTTGTCATCTTTGCTGCCAATTCCACTTAGCTCTCAGTCAGGAAAAAGCTGTTGGGTATGGAAAAGCTGATTGGGGAGACTCATGGCTACGTGATATGCTGCCCAGTCAGGGAAGGTTACACTCTCTATTCAGGTGGTGGCCAAGATTATTGCCACAAACCTGATTATTGTTGGTTGTACGTAGTCCGGTAGCTTCTGTAAAGGAGGCAGGATCTGACAGGATGAGACTGCTTCCAAGAGGGAATTACCCCCTTGAACTAGAGAGAGAGTTTTTGTGAGACAATAGTGATGGAGGTGAATTTGTGATGGATAGAGCCGTGTAAGTGATTATTTTTACAGCTGGTTGTTAGGTGTTCATGAAATCTCATGTGTTCAGCTGTGGGCTTTCAGAAAAGGCCTCATTTGCTACTACATCGGGAATATTTTTAACGTAATAGACGTAATATTTAACGTAATATTTTTTTTTCCAAATCTTTTTGTGGCAGTAGAAAGTAATAGTAGGTTTGAAGCTTTTTCCTTTCGACATGCAGAACCAGAATCCCATAACGATTTTACTGCCGTGACCCATGTCAATCTGATGTCTAGATCTACCCAAAACACATCATCACAGGTAAATGAAAAATGAATATATTGATGGATTAATTAAAACTTCACCAGAGAGTTGTACAAATTAGTAAATAAAGCCTTTCACATTGTACTTTGCTTTACGCAGTTTTACACATGCCTAATTAGAGTGAGATTACTCGTCTGTATTGGGAAGGGAATGTTCTAAAACATAGAAGTGCATTCTCAAAGACAAGTATTTCACAGACCATGAATTAGTTTATCAATAAAAGCGTCAAAGAGTCCTGTGGCACCTTATAGACTAACAGACGTATTGGAGCATGGGCTTTCGTGGGTGATACCCACTTCGTCAGATGCACGTAGTGGAACTACATGCATCCGACGGTTTCCACTATGTGCATCCGACGAAGTGGGTATTCACCCACGAAAGCCCATGCTCCAATACGTCTGTTAGTCGATAAGGTGCCACAGGACTCTTTGACGCTTTTACAGATCCAGACTAACACGGCTACCCCTCTGTAGTTTATCAATGAGAGTTTTTTAAAAAACCCTGCATTTAAAACTGATTAAATGAATTATGATTTAAGTCCCCACTGAAACTATGACTGGAGGCTTTTATAATGCTACCTCCTGATGGAGCTACACAATATTGGCTGGCAATGTAAATACAATTGTGGTACTTTATCCTGTTGCATCTTGATTTACCAAACCATGACTATTTCAAACTCCTATTTACTGAACTACTAGCAAAGCCTCTGCTAAAGTGGTGGTGACATCCAGGTCCCATTGAAATCAATGCCAAACTTCCCATTTATTACAGTGACAGAATTTCACCCTAGAAGTGTTCAGGTTTCAGTGCTTTGGAACTTTGGAATTCTGTAGGACAGAAATATGAAGACTTACAGTTTACAAATACTGTACCTGATAATCGAAACCTAAGTGATGTTCCCTCCGCAGTTTGGGTAATGCAAATTCTATTGAATTTCTTTCCTTGACTGAGTCTTTTACACATCTGCATCTAGTGAGAACTTCTTTCCTTTACCAGATTGAATGAAAGTGATTTATTCTGAAACACGCTTTTTCAGTTGAAAACAGAAAGCTCTATAATTTAGATTGAATCATGTTTTAAACCCAAACCGCCTACTGTAATCCAGAAAAGTCAGTCCACACACTTGAGAGAAGAGGTTGGATAGCCCCAAAGAGGAAAACGCTGAGTTCAGCATCCTCTTATCCCTACAAAGGGATTTCTGCAGATTTCCAGACAAATATTTTCCATCTAGATTACTCTATATTGATAAATTCATTTCATATACTGCATTTAGGCTCTGACCTCTTGGAATTCTTATTTTTATCAAGTACAAGAACATCTGTGTAGTGGTCAGGTTATAGGGTAGTAGATTTATCCTAGAATGCCTTCAGTATAGTCTGAACATTATGAAGAATATAGCTATCAAGAGTGGGATTGTCAACAGTGGTGCTCAGTATTAACTGTAATTGTGAAATCAGTGTTAAAACTTCCATTGACTTCAATGGGAACAGAGTTAGTCCAAAACTGAGTACTTTTGAAAATGTCATTCTAAAAAGCCACTCTGCGTTTGTCTATCTGTTAAATGTACAAAAAAATTGTTAGTTCTATTGTCTTAGAGTTAACATGCAGCTATTATCATTAAGCTAATGACTCTTCTGTATTGTTATACAGCATAACTCTAGACGGAGACTGAGAAGTGAGAGCTCCTATGATATAGACAACATTGTTATTCCTATGTCACTGGTTGCTCCCTCTAAATTGGAGAAGCTGCAATACAAAGAAATCCTTACTCCAAGGTATGCTCATTTCACGCTCTTTGCACCCCACTGATATTGTTTTCTGTTTTCATAAATGTTCCTCCTTTCCCCCCATTGCATGAAAGAACCCCCCAGCAGTGGGGAAGATTGACTGACAATCCAAGGGAAATGGTCAGACTGCACACAGTGTCTGATGCCCAGAGTAAGCAGACTGTAAAAATAAAGAGGAATGTTTTTCTCTAACCTTAATTCTAGTACTCATTGCAGACACAAATGTGTTTTAAGAAGATTCTCTCTCTCTCTCTCTAAGTAGTTAGTTGGAGATTATCTTTTTTTTTAATTTCTTAGTTCAGCAGAAAAAAGCAACCTCCCAATAACATGCACAGAAAAACACATACCTGTACGTTTTTTTAAAAATTCTGATTTTATTAATTGAATTTAACTTTTTCATGTAGCATAACCCCATTATTTCTGATATCTGGTTCTCTATACTTGTTTAAAACACATAGATCCTTTGATTCTTGGAACAGCTTAAGCAAGTTTTTGTTAAACTAAATAATGAGTAAGTCATCTAAATTAGCAGTGCCTGGTCCTTTTATCTGCAAATCTTTGACTTGTGTTTCAGGCTGTTTTTGTTTAAAGGCTTAAAATAATATTAACAGGACAATGTTAAGGAGCTCAGATTCTGTATTTTTTTAAAGAAAGATTTTCTAGAACCTAATGTTAGAAGACACATTTTCATGATTTTTATTTAAATTAAAATCATTTTACTTAAATATTGACATTCCCTTACAAAAATTGCAGCATAAATACTGCAGCATTGTGCTATTTAATGAGAACAGGACAATCTCATTCCACTGCTGAAGTGATAAAAAGTTCAGTTTGGCTAATCCTGTATTAACTACCCTTCTCCAATTCGTAGCTGGAGAGTTGTTGAACTTCATCCTCTGGGGCGATCTCATATAGATGAAGAAGAGGTAAGCTATATTTTAATGAAACCAAGCATTTGATAAACCACTTATTAATGTATGTTTTTAGTAGTCACTGGTTTCATGAAAACCCCTGGTAAGTTTGAAGTTGTAAAAATAAGCTGATTGTACTAACTATGAATGTAAAAGCATTGTGTGAACACGTATGTTTTATATACTTATTTTGTCAGATGTCTCTTCTCCCATCCTACCAACCTCTTAGTGGCAACACTAATGAGTGATGGCAAGGTGAATCTCCATTAGGAAGCAAGGAGACGAAAGAACTGGGAGTCAGTGCTAGTATATAAGGAGCAGCCTACCCACATCCTAGAAACAGGAAGCATGGGCTTCTAGCTTCTTGCACCCTGATTCTTTTGTCTTTTAGCCCTAAGATTAAGAGGAAAAGAGGAAGGAGAAGAAGAGGTTAGAACACACGGATTGTTACTCAAGAAAGAAAGAACACACGGAGAGTTGAGGCAGCTAAGGTTTTCTATCTCAGAACCTGCACCTTGTTGGGCAAGGCTCTAGCCCGCCGGGGTCCAGCCAGTGATTCAGCAGCAAGCCCCTTCTACCAACCTCCTTCCACAGTCGCTGCCATTCTCTTTTCGAGGACTGGGACACTGGAGATTCAGTGGGAAACCCTCTTCAGGGAGTGGGTAATCAGGTGGATCTCCAGGTTTGCTAGCAGCCCCTCTTCCTCTGCATTGTCTACAAGCAGCACCGGAAAACCAACTCCTTGGGCTTCGTAGCATCTTAGCAGGTATTTTTGCCTCTTTTTTTTTTTTTGTGAGGGCCACTAGGTTTTTTCAGACCCATCTCTATGTTTGCCTACTCCTTGCCTTGTAGTTTGGTTTTGCATTGGTGGGAGGAATCCATTTCTCCTTCCGACTTCTGTCTGAAGCAATGCAGCCTGCAGCACTCTCCTCGGCAAACCATTAACCATTTCTTCATCACCCACTGCTACTGTTCCTTCAGCAGCATGGGTCAGCGGGCCTCTTTCATGGCACCCCCCTGGGCTTATTGGTTTGGGGAGCTTTCTTTCCCTCGAGCAGGCATGCAGGGCATTTCCCAGACCCAGTGTGAACAGACCAGATCCATTCTCCAGTCTGTGGTTCCTCCTCTCCATGTTTCTGTTGCTATTTCCCCTGACCTGGGTCAAATGCCTAGTAAGAAACCTGCCATTTTTGCTACCTTCCCAAAATCTTTGGAGGTATCTGATTTCTATCTCTAATCCTATCACTGACCTGTCCCACTTGCCTGACCCCTACTTGGACTAACAGTAAACACAGCAGATCCAAGACCAGCATCCAGACCTTGATCCCAAACAAAGATATTGCTGCCCTCCTGGATGAGAATATCCTTCCTAGAGCCCCTTACTCTGAGGGCCCCTTCTGTGAGGGGGTTAGATGCTCCAATAAACTAGCCAAGGAGTAAACTTTTCAAAGGGTTCTCTCTCCCTTCGAGACTGAAGAGGTAATATCTCGCCATGCAGCAATCCTAGAGGCTATTCTGAGGAGTGGGATCAAGTAAACAAGTGATCTCCTGGCTCCAGAAAATACTTCAGGTCACAAAGGATAAAATATTTATTCTTCCCAACATAGATGCCGCCTCTTGTCTCTCTGAAAATGTACTTTGCCTACATATTCTATAGTCTCCACAGACAAGGCGGCCAACCTTTCCCATTGCAGTGCCCAGTAGGTCCTAGCTGTTGATTTCACTCATTTGGCATTGTATTCTGGGCTCTAGAGAAGGAGAATGTCTCCATCCTAGTGTCCCCTTCTCTTAACCTAGCTGGTGAGATTCTTGGTTTTCTTACGGATTCTATCTAGTCTGCCTTCTTCCTGTTTAATGCTGCCTTTGATAGGCTCATAGATTTAGAAGGAACCCCCTCGCTTGCTACAGCAGCTGCTATATCTGTGTTTGGAGAAGGAAGGCTGCACTGAGTACATCACAGACCTTTCCTACAAGGGTATGAAGCTATTTGGAGAACAGCTAGGTAAGGGTAACTAAAGGAGCGCTTCTTGCTCAAGAACCTTCTCCCTCAGCACTCTTATCCCTCCTCTTCCTCCTCTAGACCTGGTTATCGGGGGGAAAAAGAATTCCCACAGCCATCAACTTCCCTCTTCAGGACTCTAAGGAACACGATCTTCACTCAGAATCTTCTTCTGCAAAACTCTTAAGAGCGTCTGTGTGGCTTTGGATCCCATACAGAGCTCCCGTTATGTTACATTCATCTCTGTGGCTGAAAGAACTGAGCTATCCATCTCTAAAATCTGCATGGCAGCTACGTGGTCATATAAGTATGCCTTCATTTGCCATTACTAGTGGAACTGGTGTGCTTCAGGGGACAGTTCCTTTGGCCAGAACGTGCTTCAAGCAGCACAATAAAGTAACCTTATCTCCTGCTCTGTTTCATTGCTTGTGATGTTTGCTGTCAGTTGCTGGGTAGAATGAGAGAAGACACACATCTGGCAAAGGAAAATTACTGACAATTTCTGTTTATCATAGTCATTGTCTCCCATCCTGCCTTTCCTCGATTTGGAGAGGGCCTGCTGTCCTGGAATTGTCGTATTGTCTTGGAAGCACTCTGATTAGAGGAAATAGGCTTGTTGGTGTTCATCTGTGATTCATTGTTCGTGTTCTTCCACCTCTTTACTTTAGGATTCAGACTGCTGATAGTCATTACAATTACTGGGTAGCTTGAGAGAAAAGACATGTAGCTTCTGAATTTCCTGATTTCTGTGTTGAAATTTGTGATCTATTGTTTCCTTAATGTGGGGTTTGAAATTAATATTGTCTAAGTTGAAGGCTGTAGCCAAACATAGTTGTAATCAATACTAGCAGTTTATTTAGTAATTGTTGTTTGTTTCAGTAGACACACGCACTTTTTAATGTGTTATCAGTGTGGCGGGGATGAGTTCATAAACAACAACTTTTCAAGGTTGGAGGACTCTTTTTAAAGTTTCCCAGGAAGTTCTTTTGATTCATATTCCCACATGGCATCTGGTTCAGCAGAGTGGAAGCTTGACCAGATGCTGTGGAAGGATCCAAACCTAGGTTTGGTTAAAGCTTTTTCCTCAGACCAGTCATTAGACATGCCTAATGGTGGACATACCTATTAATTTTATTTTTATAGCGGTTGTTGGGGGAGCAACTGGGTTGTTCGAGTGCTTGTTCATGTCCATTCCAATTAGGGGGGGTACGCACGTGCACGGCAGGCAGAAGTTTTTTTTCCCATAGCGGCATCTGTCAGGTCGGCCTGGGTGCCCCCTGGAGTCGCACTGTCGTGGTGCTCAGTATAGAGTCCTGCCAACCCGCAGCCCCCTTAGTTCCTTCTTACCGCTAGTGACCGTTAGCTGTAACATCCCATAGCCCTTGCTTTAGCAAGCGCCTTTCTTTGTATTACCTGTTATCTGTAGTTAGTTGTTGTTGTTATAGTTAGTTTGTTGGGGGTTCCCTCCCGTCCCGTCCCCACCCCCGATACCCGGAGCCGTGGTATGCTGTGGTCCCCGGGATTCAAAAAGTGTGAGGTCTGCTTTAAGCACAGGCCAAAAAACGATCCACATGCTGCATGTTTAGGGTGCCTAGGTGAGGGTCACCAAGAGGACTGCTGCAGAATTTGCTGTGAGTTTCACCCCATAACTTTGAAAGAAAGGGAACAGCGGCTCAAAGTTCTGCTCATGGAGGCAGCTCTTTGCCCCCATTCAGACCCAGAGACCCTGCGCCCAGCACCACCTTCTTGCTGCAGAGTGCCCTGGCGCCGTCATCCAGGGAACCGGTGCCGAGAAAGGACTCTTCCCAAGACTCTCGGCACTGTCATGGCTCCTCCCATGTCCATTCGTCAGGTAGGCACCAGTCTCAATTGCCAGTGCCTCAGAAGAAAGAGAAGCCAGAGAGGGATTGTTCTTCCCTGGCCAAATCTAAGGAGCCAGTGACTGAGAGACCCCAGTTGGGCCACAGCTCCACATCGCCGATGAGGGCCGTGTCAACTCCTGCCCCGGAAGGGCGGTTGACTCTGGGCCCACCCTGCTTGCCGGACCTCAGGAGTCAGCAGCTGCAGCTCCAATCGACCCCGGAGGCCTTTAATGCAGCTCAGGACTTGTTGTGCCTCATGGCGCCATTCTCACCTCCAAGGAGGGACACACGGCCAGCGTTGACAGCACCAGTCCGCCTCGCAGTACAGTCAAGAGGGAAACCAACTATGCTGTCCCGGTGCTCGCCTTCTCCACAGTGCTCTGATGCCAGTCGTTCGGGAACGAGAGCCCAGTCGGTCCCCTAGTTCCTGATGCTCAGCACCACGCAGTGCAGCATCTCCGTGGTCTTCCTTTTTGGAGACCTCAGAGTCAGAGTCTGACTCCTATCGCTCCGACACAAGTAGTAGCAGGCGGTCCAGGTCACGGCGGGAGAGACGAACTCACCTGGCACCGTGGCCTCTGCAGTGGCAGAACCTGGAACTGTGGCCCTTCTGGATGCCCTGGGCCTTCTATCAGAGCCAGGGACAGAGCCAAAGGTAACGATCGGCAGCAACATCTGGAGCCTTGACTACTTCCATTTCAACCTCTCACCCCTCAGGGACCTGCGATCTCCCAGGCACCACAGCCAGCTATGGAGGCACCGCCGCCAAGTACATCGACGCTGTCGGCTGCGGCACCGTCGCCAGCACCATTGGCAGCAATGCCTGCAGTGCAGCATGGTATGGGAGTCCTCTGTCTTGGCACCTAGGGGCACGGCACCGTCCAGGTCAGCTCCAGCCTGGGATCCCCAGGAGTCACGGGAACTTGGGCACCGAGGGGAGGGAACAGCCACCCTTTATGGGAGCTTCTTCCTCCTCCTCACCAGGTGAGGCACTGGTGGTGACTCTATAGCTCCAGCTCTGGAAGATAACTGGATGTTGCAGCAGTTGCTGTGGCGAGTTGCCCAGGCCTGGGCATTCAGGCAGGGGAGGTAATGAAGGACGCGGATCCCATGGTGCACATCCTCGCGCCCTCCAGACCCGCACTTATTGCCCTGCCTCTTATCAAAATTACATCTGCCACAACCAGAACTTTATGGTAGACCCCAGCCTTGTTGCCCCCCAAAAGCTAAGCGCAATGAAAGGCGTTACTTTGTGCCAACTAAGGGTTATGAGCATCTTTCCTCGCATCTGCCGCCTGAGTTCCCTGGTTGTGGACACTGTTAACCAGCGCGAGCAGCAAGATTACCAAGGACCCTCCCCTAAGAACAGGGAGGCGAAAAGACTCGACTTTTTCGGTAGAAAGGTCTAGTCTACAGGCGGGTTGCAACTCCACATTTCAAACCAGCAAGCCATTGTTGCAGGTACTGCTATAATACATGTGAAGCAATGGCAAAATTTGCAGAGCTGCTGCCACAAGACTCCCCTTCCGAGTTCTCGGCTTTGGTCGAGGAGGGCAAGCTCATCTCCCGAGCTTCCTTGCAGGTGGCGCTAGACGGAGCTCATGCAGCCTCCAGGGTGATGGTTACAGGGGTGGCCATGAGAAGGGGCTCTTGGCTCCAAGTTTCAGGTCTGCCATACAAGGTCCCACAGACCATTCAGGACCTCTCCTTTGAAGGTGTGAATCTGTTTTCCAAAAAGGCAGATAAAAGGATTCATAGCCTAAAAGACTCAAGAGCCACCTCAAATTGCTGGGCCTCCATACTCCCACCTCGCAGCGGAAACACTTCAGACCACAACCTCCTCCGTGGTTCTGCTAACAACAGAACGACAGGACAGTTACTAGAGGAGGAATTGGAGCGGTAGGAAGAGGCTGCACCTGTCCTCAGGCCAGGGCTCTGGCCAATCCAAGCCACTTCCCGGTCCCAAACTGGCCTTTTGAAGGTGCGGTTGAGGATGACATACCAGAACAAGAACTGGATCTACTCCGCCTTACCTTTTCATCCCGACTATCCCCTTTCTACCATGTATGGTCCAGTATCACTTCAGACCAATGGGTGCTCTGCATGGTAGAGAGGGGATACTCCATCCAATTCTGTGCCCTCCCGCCCTTCTATCCCCCTTCTCTGTCCCTCTTCAGGTACCCCTCTCACGAGCAACTCCTTATACTGGAAGTGCACTCGCTCCTTTCGCTAGGGTCAGTGGAAGAGGTTCCTCAGGAGCAGAAGGGCAAGGGTTTCCTATTCCCGGTATTTCCTAATGCTGAAAGCCAAAGGCTGGGCTCAGGCCCATCCTAGACCTGCAAGAACTCAACAAGTTCATGAAGAAGCTCAAGTTCCTCATGGTCTCTTTGGCCTTCATCATTCCTTCATTGGATCCAGAAGACTGGTATGCCGCCCTCAACTTGAAAGATGCATACTGTCACATAGCGATAATTCTGCCCCACAGAAAGTACCGCAGATTTGTGGTGAACAACAACCAATATCAGTTCACAGTCCTCCCGTTCAGCTGTTCAGCAGCACCTCAAATGTTCACCAAGTGCATGGTAGTTGTGGCCGCGTTTCTGTGCAGGTGTTAAGTACAGGTGTTCTTGTACCTCGACGACTGGCTCATCAAGGGCCGCTCCAGAGCTCAAGTGGAGGCACAGGTTAACTTCATAAGGGTGACGTTTGGCAATCTGGGCCTTCTTCTGAACGAGGGGAAATCCAGCGTTGTCTCAAGTTCAGCGGATAGAATTTATAGGGGTGGTGCTGGACTCGACCCAGGTCAGGGCGTACCTCCCGGAAGTGAGGTTTTAGGCCTTTGGCAACATCATTCGAGGTCTCAGGCAGTTCCCCACTACCACAGCAAGGAATTGCCTGAAACTTCTAGGACGCATGGCAGCCTGTACCTATGTGGTGCACTCAGACTTCGGCCTCTTCAGTCGCGGCTAGCATCGGTGTATCGACGAGCCCGGGACATTTGGATAAGGTTGTAACCCTGCCCCACCAGGTTGTCGATTCCCTCCTGTGGTCGCTCGATGCACAGGTAGTATGTGCAGGGGTCCCCTTCTCCAGCCCTCAGCCGCCTCTCTCCGTAGTGACGGATGCATCAGCACGGTGCTGGGGAGCACATCTGGGGGACCTCAGGACTCAAGGCCTCTGGTCTTGGGCAGAGCTTGCTCTCCACATCAATGTCAGAGAGCTGAGAGCATTGCGCCTGGCATGCCAGACTTTCCATATCCACTTATCAGCCAGCTTTGCAAGCATGTGTACTAGGGCCTGACCCAAAGCCCAGTAAAGCCAATGGGAGTCTTTCCACTGAAGTCTGTGGACTTTGGATCAGGTTCTAGGTCCCCAGCAGGAGCTCACAGGAAGCTGTGGAGTGGAGTCGGAGTGTGGAGTGCTATGTTCAGATAGATTTTACCACAGAATAATGCAGCTGCAATAGTTTGTGTTCACATCTAACACAGTTACAAACGCCCTCATACATTCTGTAAAATCATGTGCCTAACACTGTTGCAGCAGAAACCACATGGCTGTGTGCGCTCTGTTGTAGGGTATTATTGCTCTTTGGCAAAACTTAACCTAAAATCTGTGGTTAGCTCCCTCCGGCTTTGTCTACACTACCGCTGTAGCTACACCTCTGTAAGGTCTCCCATGTACCTGCTCTATGCCAGCGGGGGAGAGTTTCCCGCCAACGTAATTAAATCACCCCTAACGAGTGTCTCCCGCCAACAAAGCGCTGTTCACACTGGCTTGTCGGTGAAACTTATGTCGGGCAGGGAGGTGGTTTTTTTCACACCCCTGATTGACAAAAGTTTTACATGAACAGTGCCATTAATGTAACATCCATTGTTGTTTAAAAACAAGGTGTGGCCATAGCACCCTTCTGCTCTGCAGAGTACATTACAGCAGTCCTGAACCTGTTCTGAACTATGCCAGAGAGAGGGCCTGTGGAGAACTGGTCCTCCGGTGTCTTGAGGAGGGCAAAACACAGCTCCTTTGTGTGCATATCCTTGTTCTTCTCAGCTGTGACTGAGCAGCAACCTCAATTTTCAATGTGCTGCAGAAGAACGAAGAGTCAAACTGTCTCAAAATGCAGGGCAGATCTGGTGTCTGGATCCAGAGGGCTTCACTTAGCAGCCTGGGTCTTGTTCTTAACTGAGCAACCAAAATTCTCATGAGCTTGGATCTAAGTGTCTTGCTGGAGTTCTGCAAACCATTCACTAAGAGATCTTTTGCGTTGAAATGGTGACTGTTTTCTGCTGGATTTCGTAGCAGGAATGTGGCATTTCACCCTTCCCCTGGGGCCTTTCATTTTAGAATGTTTGGTATTCTTAATGAGGTCATGCATACATGCTCAAAGCACATTGCTGCTTCCCACTCCTGCAGCATGAGTATCTTTTTTTTTTTCTCTGCTCTCTTCCATGCACCCTTCTGTGAAACATTAGCTTAGAGTTGTTGCATTCCTTCATAACCCTCAGGGCTTCTGGACCTTGCCAAGATATATTGGACTTCCTCTTCAAGCAATTTTAGTCTGTTCTAAACATCGTTTTTCTGGTTGCAGATATGGTAAACATCGGTCTGAGCAAAATCCAAGCCCGTATGGCCCATCCTCCATTTAAACTATTTCACAAAGATAACGTTGTGTTGTATCTTCACCTCAACTTCTTGCTCCACTCCTCTGAAAGCTTCATAGTATGCCTGGTCAGGCCAGACTTTAATATTTGGATAGGTCCAAGCCTTCTAGGAAATCCTCTCACCTGATCATATTTGGTAAGACATCCAAGGCAGTCTCTGTTTGGAGACTGTCTAAATTGGATACATATGATAGGCTAAACTTACAAGGCTATGAATAAGCATAGTATTGAGCATAGAGTTCCAGTGTTGAGAGAATTAAGGGTTTTTCTGGTAGTGCTGTGTGTGCCTTTCCCTCTCCCCTTTGCCATGTCTCTCTAACAGATATGTAAGTCTGCTGCACAAAGTTCAGTTTATCCAGCACTGTTCTTTCAAATGGAAGCCCAACTGAAGGATGAAACACTGTCTTCTCAGTCTTTTTTCAGCTAAGCACTTCCAAGCCCTTCTCCTGAACACTGCTGCTGTTCGTTGTTCTCTGAAAGTTGGGTCTCTGTGGAGGGAATTTTTGAAGAATGGAACTTGCTTATTAGTAACTGGAATTTTCCAAATGTATTGCCTCTGCATATCTACACACTTCACCTCATCCCCAGACTTCCGTTGAGTCTTGGATGCTGAAGTAGAGAGGAACTCAGGCCAGCTGGAGACACTGGCTTTTTATAACCTGGATTTATAACCTGGATTTAGAATTCTTGGGGTCGTGGTTAATGCTCAACAGTTAACTTCATAAAATAGCCCAGGAACTTTTTTTAAGGTTACTGTTACCTGAGGATCTACATGCTTAACTCTTAAAAACTTGATTTGCTCTGCTAATATAGAACCAAAATGCAAAAGAATCGAATAGTTTACATCTATGAAGGAAAATGTAGTTGCTCTTAAGTGCTATAGCTCACTTCTTCTGTGTCCTGCTCCAGAAGAGACACAAGTGTGCATCCACAAATGTAATACGTCTCCTGTTTACTTGACTTACAAGTAAGTAACCTTCCTCTTATTTTTCAATCTAGTGTAGTCCTTGAGTATTTCCATAGAGGTGTGAATAATTTTTATATCAACTTGAGATCCACCCCTTCCAAACGTGTAAATTAGCGGGCTAAAAAGTTGTATCGTATAGCTGTACTTTTCCGTCATGTTTTAAGATGAACACATACAGTTTACTATACCTTTGTACTCTCCACTGCACATTCTTTTTGTTGTGCGTGTGACACAGATTCCCCACAGGACTATATAAAACCATTGGTTTCAGAGTAACAGCCGTGTTAGTCTGTATTCGCAAAAAGAAAAGGAGTACTTGTGGCACCTTAGAGACTAACCAATTTATTTGAGCATGAGCTTTCGTGAGCTACAGCTCACTTCATCGGATGCATACTGTGGAAATTGCAGAATACATTATTATATACACAGAGACCATGAAACAATACCTCCTCCCACCCCACTCTCCTGCTGGTAATAGCTTATCTAAAGTGATCATCAAGATGGGCCATTTCCAGCACAAATCCAGGTTTTCTCACCCTCCGCCCCCACACAGACAAACTCATTCTCTTGCTGGTAATAGCCCATCCAAAGTGAGCACTCTCTTCACAATGTGTATGATAATCAAGGTGGGCCATTTCCTGCAGGAATCCAGGTTCTCTCACCCCCTCACCCCCCTCCAAAAACCACACACACAAACTCTCCTTACAACGTGCATGAAAATCAAGGTGGGCCATTTCCAGCACAAATACAGGTTTTCTCACCCCCCCACCCCCATATACACACAAACTCACTCTCCTGCTGGTAATAGCCTATCCAAAGTGACCACTCTCCTTACAACGTGCATGAAAATCAGGTGGGCCATTTCCAGCACAAATCCAGGTTTTTTAACCCCCCCCCCCCACACACACACAAACTCACTTTGTTTTGGAGGGGGGTGAGGGGGTGAGAGAACCTGGATTCCTGCAGGAAATGGCCCACCTTGATTATCATACACATTGTGAAGAGAGTGCTCACTTTGGATGGGCTATTACCAGCAAGAGAATGAGTTTGTCTGTGTGGGGGCGGAGGGTGAGAAAACCTGGATTTGTGCTGGAAATGGCCCATCTTGATGATCACTTTAGATAAGCTATTACCAGCAGGAGAGTGGGGTGGGAGGAGGTATTGTTTCATGGTCTCTGTGTATATAATAATGTATTCTGCAATTTCCACAGTATGCATCCGATGAAGTGAGCTGTAGCTCACGAAAGCTCATGCTCAAATAAATTGGTTAGTCTCTAAGGTGCCACAAGTACTCCTTTTCTTTTTATAAAACCATTGTTTTCATCTTTAGTGATGCTTGTAATCATGGCAACAGCCATCTCATTTATAATTACAGATCGAAGATCTGTCAGATGAACTTTTTTCTTCACGTCATGCAAAATATGAAGAGAGAGAGAAAGCAAGGTGGTCATTGTGGGAACAGAGCCGATGGCCCAGAAGAAATAGCAGGCAGGTGTATTGTCATAAATGGAGGACTCTTACAGAATCATTGGGATTTTCTGTTGGTAGCTCAGCAACTTTTAGAAATGCTATCAGTAGAGTGAAGCATCTTTGAAAATGAGGGTATTCCCCATCAAATAGTTTACCATGCACGGTATCATGCATATTTAATTTGTTGCTCGAAAAGGAAAGCTATATAGCTTTAAATCTTATGAATTTTAAGAAAATCTGGGTTATTGGCATATTAGTGAACAAAATCTTAACATTTTCTGAAGTCATCCTACTGCTGCTGTTCGCTGCCATGCTCAGTAATTATTGCCTTAGACAAACAAATAGGGTGTCACGTCTCACTCAGTAATCTCTGATTTAGATGAAAGACTGGGGTGTCACTTCTCTGGATCTAAGACTGAAAGTAATTGCATTCAGAGACCCACTTCAAGTACTGGATTCTGTTAAGTTTGTACTTCCAAAAAAATGTTGTCGAAGATACTAAAATGCATTTAAATATTTTATACCAAGGTCAGCTTTGCTTTAGAGTTCCGTTTTCAGGTTATCTTTACTTCTAAGCATATAAATTTAGAAGCCATTATTAAAAACTTAAAATAGTGCCTCTTTTTCCTCATTTAAAAAAAAAATCTGAATTGTTTCCAGTCACTTGACAGAGAAGTTACTAAACAAAAACTTAATTTTCTCATTTTGTCTTGTACTAGATCTTATAGCAAAAATGCTGAAAGACAGCAGGGACAAGATCCAGTACTGAAAGAAAACCATCGCAACTCATGTGCCTCACTGCATTGTGCTGCTGAAGCTGCTTCTGATCTTACTTCAGAAATCCACAGTTCTGTATGCTTAAGGGTCCCACAGTCTTCAAAGGAAAACCAAGAAGCAAAGGTATGGTGGTTTTTAGTAAGTAAGGGCCTGATCCAATGCCCAGAGTTTCCCTGACTTCAGTGGTCTTGGATCAGGCTCTAAAATTGCAAATGTAAGTGTTCTCATCTCTAATTTTTGGATTGCATTTAGAGCTTGTGCAAATTACCAGATTGAGATCACTTCCAAATGAAGTCCTCGATTTGTCAACAGAATAGGAACAGCACAGGCAAAACTTTCACTACTGGGTCAAAATGTCTCAGCCTCAGAGATGAGAGAGTAGCAGGCTCTCTATTGATACATTCAGTAGCTTTTTTTTCAGAGGATGCCAACATGGGTTCCAAATAGTACTGATTGTGATGGTAATAGATGTTCTTAACAGTAGAAAATAGAGAATTCCTTTTTACGTTCCTCGCCCCTTACATTGTAACTGCATTGTTTAACCTTGGAAACAATGTTGGGATACAACTTGTTTAAAAGATTCCATACAAAATGAAGTTGTGCTGTATTAAGCCAAGCTACATTGAAAACTGGTACCCATCAGAATGGTAATCTTCCTTGTATCTGAAGAACCCTGCAAGCAATGTAAAGAACAAGACTCATTTGTTACTTGATAACAGAATCATTCTGCACATAGCTAACCAGGACCCTTCTTTTCCCCCTCCCTCCCTTTGACTCTTTTCAGTCTGAGCTGTGGGAACTTCGGGTTTTTCCGTTAAAGGATGAAGACATAGAAACCTTACGGTGCCAAGACCAAATAACAAATCAGACTGAAAGTTCAAGTGCAGCTTTCCACAGTGACTCCCTCTGCACTTCATGCACTCCCATCATGTTGCCAAACAATGGCCATCCACCAAGAAAACAATCCACAGAAGAGCTGGAAGACTGCAAAAGTGTTTTCCTGGGACTCTGCAGCACAAGAAAACACAGGTGATAGGGAATAATGTGGTTCATTAAGAAAGCTGATTAAGGTGGAGAAAAGTACAAGGTAAAATCTCTGTTCTTCACACAAGAAATAACAGCACAATTCAAATACTGTACATTAGCAGCATATAATATATTTTTTTCTTGCTTTGTAACAGGCAGGATAAAATCCCAAACGCAACACTTTCTTCTTCCTGAACCACAAGAGAAACTAATTATTTCGAGCTGGAAGTCTAGTATTCCCCATGTTGAAAGTGGGCACACCTAAATAGCTGGCACGGTTTACTGCTTTCTGTTGTCATATTGCCACATTCTTTGATATTCTTCCTTTTTTTCTTTCAAATGTGTTTATGGTTCTGATGGATTCTGGGACAGCAGAACACACTTTATTCCTTTAAACAAACAACTTCAAAACACAGAAAAACTACTTGAAAAGACAGTGAGGAAGAGGGGGTAATTTTAAATAAAGTTGTTTTCTTTGGTGGCATGAGCATGTGACAAATACCTGCCTTGTTTAAAATGCATGTCTGAAATCCCCTGAATATTTAAGTACCAGTAGTTTTTAAATGACACTTTCAGAAGCCTTATATATGGCTTAAAATTAGTCACTCATTCAACTCTATTGTTAGTTTCATGCAGAAATCCTCAAACACTAACACACAAATATATCACTATATTTCCATAGTTGATTTCTCTACTATACAAAAGGTAGACAGTTTCCTATTTCAGTCACATGGGGAGCAGAGAAGCCTTGGAGTGGTGAGGAAGCGAAAAGTGAATTAAATGAAGATACAACTCTGAATTTCATTTTGGATCACCAGATATTTGGAGACCTAACTCCTAGACCTGCAGTAGCTAATGCTGCTTATAATTGTGTGCTGTAGTATCTTACCAACAAGTATAGTTTGTTACGGTTTCTAAGCGATATCTTGCAAGGTTCTACCAAGTATGCAAAAGCAGAATGACTAACCAGAAAGGAAAACGTTGTTAATAAGGACATCAGAAGGGCTTAAAAAAAACCTTTCACAATGTTTCTAAACACAGATTGATTTTTAAATTTCCAGCCATTTCACTCTCTAAGAAAATAAAAGCTAATTGTTTAAATTCATACATTCTGAATTACAGTATTCAGAATTTATCTGCATCCTCAAATGATGCTAATAGAAGATGACGCATACAAGAATTGATTATATAGCAGTATTCTTGTAGAAGAACAATAATTTGACACCAGTAGAACGTATGTATAAACCACTGTCAGCAGGAAGTTTTTCTGTGTACAACAGTTGAAGGCAACTATATAGGAGTCTCTGTTCTTGTACAACATTTTTCCTCAGCTTGTAATATCCAATACTGACAGATGACCCGTTTGTGAGTGTCAAACTTAAATTTTTTTTTCCTGTCAGATTAACTGGAAATATATGCTGGACCTCAGAAAAAAGTTCAGTCAAGTTTCAACACTACAGCCTATGCTACATTGTAGTTTATTGCACACTCTGATTTATTTTAAATCTTTTTTTAACACTGGTTTGTCCAGCAAATTAAACTCAAATTTTGCCTCAGTGTCTGATACAATAATCTTCAATGCTAGGTTTTTTTAATTAAAAGTTATTTCCATACAATGTGTGTAGTCTGAATTTGATTAGCAATAGAAGTATTTAGATTCCCTTCACAGGTCTGTAACATCAAATTAGTGGTATGTACTTTTAAGAGCTGAAGACCTGTATGATCTTTCAATGGCTTTGTGGCTCCCACAAAGTCCTTAAATGGTACAAAGCCTTGCTGTTGCATTTGTTAATGTGGCATTAGTACATGATGATGATGCATTGGATAACTGGCTGTGAGACTGTGGTTTCCCCCTCTATTATCCCTTCTTCCTAGTTTCTGAGTGGAATGGGGTATTTCTCATTTCTCTCTCCCTCGTCTTCTGGCTGCTGCTGGGAATGTGAGTTGGAGAGCAGTCTGAGGTGAGGCTCTTTTCTTCTCCATTCCCCTGCTCCTTCAAAGTGAAGATAGGAGCAGTGAAGATCCTGCTAGCTCCCATCATACAACTTTATAGATTATTCAGTGCCTCCTGCTCTTGTCTGATCTGTTTGGCAGTGTGAGGAGCAATCCTGGGATCTGGGCATCAGTCATGTGAACTCCCTGCATGCAGGACCCAGGAGAACTACAGGTGAGGAACACTGACTTAGTAATGAAGTCTGAATCATCCAAGATCCTGAAGGAAAAAGAGAGTGTCCTCTGTTAATGTTAAGAGAATATTTTAAAAATGAAGTAAACTTTCGAGTAGGACTGCTAACCAAACCGGGCTGGCTTGGTGGGTTGTCAGGCAGCTTGCTGCATTGCTTTTCAGAGGATCTGGATATGAGACTCTTGCACTATAAAATCAGTTTCGACAAATGGTATCACATAGGAGGGGGAAATCTTTGCATTGCCCCTGAGTAGTTCCTGGCAGTTTCCTTTAGAAGAGGATATTAATACTGCTCAATAAAGATGTTATTTGTTAATCTTGCTGGCTACAGGGCCGATACAAATGGAGATTGCACACAACTTCTTTGTCCCTATTGAGATGCTCTCTGCCCTACCCATTGTGCGAACAGGCTAAAATAATGAAACCACCCTGGCAACGATGAGATGGGCAAGAAAGAAACTGAAAAACTCGATGCAAAATGGAGAACTTTCCTTTTATAATTTCTCCCTATGCAAATATTTAAGGCATTTTTTTCCATCAGAAACTTTGCTCTTAAAGTCCACATCATCTGATAAAAAACAGATTGTGGGCAGCAAAATAATTTGCCTGGGTGTAGATTCTAAGACCATCTCCATCCATTGAACTTCATGACATAAGGCAAGAATAGAATATAGTTTATTGTTTCCCTTCACCAGCCCTGCACTCTGTAATCCTTCCAATCCCTGTATGTTCTCCCATAATTACCTATGTGCTTTCTCCCACTGCCTAGAATGGCCATCATCCATCCCCACCTGCCCCCATCTAGCCTACACACCACATAACCTCTCCTTCAAATCTCCCTCCACTACTCCCCAGGCTCTCCAGGAACCTCATTGGTATAAACCTCCCTCCTCCCTGGTGTCATCTCTCTGACTCTGGAAACTCTCGGGGCTGGGGGATGCTACTATTTACTTGTATTACAGTAGACCCTAGAAGCTCCAGCTGAGATCGAGGCCCTATTATGCCAGGGTGTGTACAAACACATTGGAAGAGACAGGCCTTGCCCCAAACATTTTATAATCTAGAGACAAGACAGAGTGGGATTACGATCCCCATTTTACAGAGAGAGAGAGACAGTAAGTGACTTGCCCAAAGCCATACAGGAAGTCTGGACAGTTAGAAACTGAACTGTCTCAGTCTAGCACCTACACAAGCCCCAGCCCCACCCTCTTTCTTCACATGAGCTGTTGTGATGTCTTCAATTCTTAATAATAAAAACTTATTGGGATAATAGATGTAGCCTTTCTCGCTCATGGAAATGGCCTCCATCAATTTCCTGCCTTTCCTGCACCTATAGTTTGTGTATTGTGTCACATGAATTTTGAAACAATTAGCTCTCTAGGTCAGAGCATGCTGAGAACTCCAATATGCACAGCTCAGCCCCACAGCTGCATTTATAAAAACCCATGAAGCCCCTTACTCAAGTTTTTTTCCTCATACCTCCCTTAAACTTCCAAAAATTTCCTCAATTTTTTGTCTTTTAGCTGTTACACAAAGGCTAAAACAGGTCATTCCTCTCCTCCCATCCCCCTGTGCAGCTGTAAAGTATTGAGCATTATGCAGTCAGGCACTGTTGGACCAGTGACTTGTTTCAGTGTATTTGTGCTTTGTTTACCATTTTGGATCAAAAGGCATTTTTTCAGGTCTCCATAATCTCCTTCCCTGGCCCTGTTGCAAGAGGTTTCACATTCTCTTTCAGCTCCATGAACTTCATCAAAGCATGGGAAGGGCAGAAAAGTCCTCAGATGTGGTGAGCAGAGCATATTTTCTGTATAGTGTCTCGCCCTATTGGGGTGCATGCTAGCTTGCTTACAGTACTGTCCTTTGGAGGACCCCACATCCAAGTAAGGATTGAACTGGACATCTGGAATCTTCCTCCATTGATGTAGTGGGCACCCTGGACCCTTCCCTTGTTACAGAATATCATTTACCTCTTAGCCCTCCGGTCCAGTAATGCAGTAGTGCACAAAAGTCTGCTTTGGCACTGCAGTCTAGATGGCTTTATTGGCTCGCCGTTGGAACTTTGAGACAAATAATTCTCAACTGGCCCTCATTTTAGTCCCAGTGATATCCCTGCACTTTTACTGTTGAAAATGTATTTACAACATGAATTCATCTAGCTAAAGAATCATGAGACTGAGGTTATAGAAAAGTACAAGTAACTGTGTTCCTCACTGGGCATCTGGCAGGTTGAATGTATGAGACTGATGTGCAGAGTGTCTGGAAATTTGATTTAGGCATGAAAGTTTGAGTCAAAGTTCTCTATTCATTGACCCATGACTGGCTGATGTAGATTCTGTGTGGTTAGTTTTAATGTGGAAATACTTTTTCCATTAGGATGCCTGATCAGACTGGGTGTCTCCCTGTTCAATATGTACTTTCATGAGGTGTAGCTGCTGTTTTCTGTGCATAAGCATATTTACATCACTTATTTTTAAGTGCAGGAAGGCATGCTGGGACAAAAAATGGTCATTTGTTTGCTAATAGTGAGGAAATGGGCAATTCTTAAGGAGTAACAGAAGAATTTAATCAAGCATATGTGAAAGTAGTAATTGCCATGGTGACTAATAGCCTTTCCCTTAACCTTGGCTGTGGAAGTGAAGAGGTCACACTTACAAAGTGGGGTGCTCTAGTAGGAACAATTAGCCACTCACTCTGCTGGTGAGGTGAGGTGGTTTTCTTGCATGTATGTTTTCCTCCCCTGAAGTACAGCCCTAGGCTGGCAGTTTACACCTGCTCAAGGCCGTTGACAAAAAAGGCGGGAACCCACAAACTGCTCTAATCTAGGACCTGACAAAGGATTCAGTTCTCCTTGGGACAGAGCCTAGTATTTTGTAGCCGAAAGGCTCTTAAATGACAACAAGCGACTGCCTGCAGTTAAACATTCTCTCCAGGGTCGTCTTGGGGATACTGTGTGAATGCGTTATGACAACTAGTTATACTTGCAAAAGTGATGCACAGCAAGTTTGAGCAAATGATTCCATATGGACAGTTATCCCTGACCTAATTCTGTTTAAACTCTAGCTGGCTTACTAACAGCATTGAGGATGCCATGGCCCAGGTTTCCAGGCAGGCCCTACACGCCTGTCTGAGGCCTTTGATACTTTTTTGTGCAGCCCATGCCAAAAGCCTTTGTTGCTGCATCCTCACATTTGCTTTTACTGAGGGAGCTAGAGTGGCTATGTTTACACAAGCAACCTTCACCACTGCACTCACACCTGTAGTACACCTCTACCCCAATATAACGTGGTCCTCAGGAGCCAAAAAATCTTACCAAGTTATAGGTGAAACCGCATTTGGATTGAACTTGCTTTGGTGTCAAGCATTTCCGTTATTAATAGTCACTTCCTGCCCCCTGACCATACCTCCCCACTCCCACCCCTCTGCCCCTTATCCAGCCCTGGCCCAGCACCCTTAACATGCCGCTCAAAGCAGTGTATCAGAGCCAGACACGCTGATCCGCTGGAGCGTGCAACCCTGCCCCCGAGAGTGCTGCTTTACCAAGTTATATCCGAATGTGTGTTGTATCAGAGTAGAGGTGTATCTCATCTCTGTTGAACTGGGGTACTGGAAAGAAGTGTGCAAAAATGTTCCCTCTAATCACTTTCTTTATGCAGCACTAACATGGGGCTTTGGCTTTTTTGTACATACATGTCCACCATGGTTTTTCAGAGAGACTAGCTAGAGGAATTCTTGAACCAGTCCTACCTCTCTTGACTATCATCATTGCTTAGAAACTGAAGCAGATTCACCATGTGGATCCAAATTATCTTACTTCCTCTCTCCTGGAGTAGGCCTTTCTGTAAGTCATGTATGCTGGTTATTACATTTTATACACAGGCAGCAGCTGCTTGGTCTTCCACCCATGGATTGCCTGAAGGATACTGCATTTACCTAAATTAGTCACTGGAGCCTATTTGAAGAGCTAGAATGCAAAAGACCTAGCTTAGGATCCCCAACTGCTTTTGTACAAATGTGAGACAATACCCTGTGGCTGCTCATTCTGCAATAATTAAAATTTTGTTAACCCACAATAGCAGGCAACTTACTCATTGTAGAATAGTAACACCTATCTTTAGCTGTTGATTCCTGAAGTTTTTACAACAAATCTAATAACTGTACCTTCAGATCATTTAACTTGGACTAGTTTTCACAGGTGGTATCCTTACGACTAGCTAGTGAAAACTTTCCAAGAGACTTAGCTTCCACACTTCCCCCCCCTTTGAAAAACTATGATAAAAGCTTATTGTGGAACTTTTATTTCCCACTGCTGTGAGAATGAAATATTGTACCATGCTTTATTGGGATGTACATACCTGTCTAATTAGTGAACTTATTTCTGGAAGATGCTCTTTCTTGGGGTAGATGGGTTCATCCTGAACAGCTAACGGATGAGTTTTGCAAGTCGTAAGACGACTATCACTTTAAGAATAGTGTTTTATTTGAAACAGTTTTGTAGGAATGCACAGAGCAGACTCTTAAGTCTTCCACACCTTTCAAGCAAAAACTGACTGAATTTTGTTTCAATCCAATCCCTGTTATCTGCTATAAAATGAGTCTCCAGGCAATTTAAGGGATAGCACTGGCTGATTGTGTTTCCAGCCCTGGCAAAACAGCTGCTTGCAGTGAAGGAACAATTCTTCAATGCTGCAGTCCTGGTTCAGCAGCAATGTCTCCATACTGGACTAGAACCTGTTCACACCCAAGCTGCCTTGGCATGAGTTGGCAGTCTCATCGGTCCAGGGAGCGTTTCTGAGCAGCTTCTGAACACACATTCCTCAGGAGGTTGATTACAGATCTAGGATCTTCACTTTTCATAATGGCACTGCCAGACACAATCATGTTTGCTCCTGCCTGGAAGAAGGTTAAACAGCCAGCTGTGTAATATGGACCACCACATAATCCCAGTACACTCTAGTTACCTAATACATAATTTTCACAAATTATTGTCCAATTGCAGCATGCATAGACTTCATCAGCACAGGTTCTGTACATCAGAAAAATTACTCTAGTGAAAAAAGAGTATTATTTCCCCAAAGAGCTTTCCTGCTGCACTGTAGCCTATGTTAGTTCTGGTTCTATCCTGAGCAAAGAGTGAAAGTCTTTAGACTATCTGAAAACAAAGCAAATGGCAAAAATGAAAGACCTAGCAGGGAGATTATAATCTCATGCACAGAATTAAAAGAAATGTCTTAAAAGGAGAATCCTCAGTGTGCTGTTCAGTTTTTAAATCTTACCTCTGCACATTTATGGATGGTGTCTGGCCCCACACCACCATCCACTTCAATATCCAAGGAAGGAAATTGTGTCCTCAGCCACTGAATCTAAAGAGCCATACAAAAAACCCACAAAAGTTAAGCACTTGGCTTTACACTCAGATACTCCCCCCAGGTCTATATAATTTTTAACATTTAAATGATTAAAGATTTTTTGTTAATGTCATCTCCCTTCCCAGTTCTCAAGGCACAGGGAGTAGAAACAGACTAGTTCCATTTAATAAAACACAATCAGTATCTACCTTTGGCATCATGTCTTCCATGAACTTCTGCCCTCCAAATCCAGGTTCCACTGTCATCACCAAAGCCATGTCTATCTGATTGGCCCATGGTGCTAAATATTCAACTACAGTTCCAGGTTTGATGGCCAAGCCAACCTACGGAAGGAGGGAAAGATAAATGAAAGTGCATCTGTAGGACAACAGAGGCCTTGTAC
This sequence comes from Natator depressus, assembly GCF_965152275.1. Taxonomy (NCBI): domain Eukaryota; kingdom Metazoa; phylum Chordata; order Testudines; family Cheloniidae; genus Natator; species Natator depressus. The sequence goes on along the minus strand of NC_134244.1, from coordinate 64,325,439 downwards.
CTGTGTTAGCATTGCCCTGATACTAGCTACTACAAGCTTAAAAAAATTACTGATTCAATATTGTGAACAGTATTTGGAATATTATGTAGGATCAATTAAGGCAAAAAGGTATTGACTGCATTAAAGCAATGGTCCACAAATTTTATGTTGCACCCCACCCATAATGTAACCAGTCCATGGGCCCCAGGGTATGGGGCTGCAGCTGGGACCAGGAGTTGAAGCTGGGGCTTGGCCTGGAGCAGAGCTAGGTGTCCCTGCCCGCTAGGGGGTGCACCCCACACTCTGGGGACCACTGCATTAAAGCAAGATTCCACTTTGTCTCTAGGACTTCTGTTAAAATATAAATTGCTTTCATTCCATTAGTCCTCAAGAACATTATTGCCCAGATCTTTCAATGCCAGAGGGAGGCAGCTATTGCACACTACTCTTGCCACCTTCTCACCTTCATCCCATTTTCCCGAATGTCTTTAATCAGTGCCCCTGGATTGTCTGTAGCCTCTAGGTGAAAAGTGTACTGGTTTGCACCTGCTACAGCCATTGGTTTCACCCACTGCTCTGGCTTGGCAACCATCATGTGCATATCTGAAAAGAATCACAAAGAACAGAAGCATGAGTAAGCAAGATACACTTGGCATGCATCACTGTACCAAAATATACCAATATGTGTACTAGCTGTAATTCATAACAGCTGCTTTGGAGTCATTACAGAAAATGCACATTCAAAGCATGTGCTCAGAGCTCAAAAAGAGTAGCAACAGCATAAGCTGTTCAAATGAGTGCATATTATTTGATGTTATTAGATATGTTTAGTAATAATTACTACTCAAGTTTAATAGCACACCGATTACATTATAGTGACATGCCACATGGGAGTGTGTTTCTTTAAAGTACTAAAAAACAAAAAAACAGTAGCTCACATAATATAGTCTCCCCTCCCTCAGTTTAGCTAAAAAGAAAACCATATTTTTACAGCATTTTGCTTGGCTATAAATATTTAGTAATCACTGAACATGAGGCCCTGGACCATGGCTCCTTTGTGCTACTGAGTTCTAGAAAGGGGTTGGAAAGCTGGGGAAATCCTCATCTGACATAGCTGGCTCTACACCAGACCTCCTCAACTTTCTCCACATATAGGGGGATGGGTTGTAACCACAGTCCAATGATTCCTGCCACCATCATGGCCCCCAGTGTAAGGCTATTCTAAACTAAGACAGCGCAAAACAGTTTTGAGGTTACCCCACTGAGTTGTGGCCTGAGCTTACAGGCCACCAGTGAGGATTCAAACCCACAATGTTTTGTGGTTTCCTCTGTCAGTATAGCAACATGTACTCAAGGGTTTGGAAAAATGAAGTCCTTACCGAAGAAAGGATCCTGACCCAGCTGCTTTCGAAGGCTCTCTACTACAGGGTGTCCAAATGTGATGTTCGGAACAAAGTGCCTACCAATTAGAAAAAAGCACTTTATTTTTCATTATTAACAAAAAAAAAGCAGAGGTTCTTATTAGGCTTGATATGGTTTTACTGTATGGTGACTAAAGTAAGGAATTCTATATTTACCTACATTTATGGGAAATATAAAAACAAATCTTTATAGACTATGTTCAAGAAGCAGTGTCGTTAATACAACAGAACCTCAGAGTTACAAACATCTTGGGAATGGAGACTCGTAACTGAACAAAACGTTATGGTTGTTCTTTCAAAAGTTTACAGCTGAACATTGATTTAATACAGCTTTGAAATTTTACTAGGCAGAAGAAAAACACTGCATCTTGATTTAAATGAAACAAGCACAGAAACAGTTTCCTTACCTTGTCGCATCTTTTTTAAACTTTCCCTTTATTTTTTTAGTAGTTTATGTTTAACGCAGTACTTGTACTGTGTGTGTTTGTTTGTTTTTTTGGGTCTCTGCTGCTGCCTGATTGCGTAATTCTGGTTCCAAATGAGCTGTGCAGTTGACCAGTCAGTTCGTAACTCTGAGTTCTACTGTAGATAGGGTACACACTGGGGATCAGGAGACTGGGGTTTATTCCCAGCTCTGCCACTGATCTACCATGTAACCCTCAACAAACAGTCACATGTTTCTGCCCGTTTTCCCTCCCACCCTTTTTCTGTCTTGCCTATTTGGGCCATAAGCGCCTTGGAGAATGGACTGTCTCTTGCTATGTGTTTGATCAGCTCCCAAATCTCAGTCCGGGCTTCTAGGTATTATCATAATACAAAATAATCAGTGTGGTGTACAGAAACTTGGCATTCAAACATTTTTAGCTTTAGAACATCAGAATCAAGTTCTCTGGCAAATAAGTTGTTAGGGAAGAAACGAAGATGAATTTAAAAGGATAGAAATCTGGTACAACAGGTTCTGCAGGGCTTTCAGTGGGATTGCCACTGAAAGTGCATGAGAGAATGCAGTTACTCAGTAATCCTCTCTTTATATATTTGCCCCTAAAGAAGTTAAATGGGGTTTCTAGATTGCACACAGTCTCTTTCCTTGAAGCAAAAAAAGGATGGTGAATGGAAAATCTGCTAGATAATTCATGAAGTTTGCTAGGGACTTCTCCATGGTCAATCTGTTTTTCCTGGAAGGCATTCAGATACTATGGTGATGAGTGGCAGTATAATACCCCAAGATACGATACAGCTCTCAACCTGGCTCCACACTGACTGAGCTTCCCATTTCAGTTCCTTTTTTCAGAAGCTGCTTCCACTTCTAAACACATTTCCTCTTCTTCCTCCTAACTCTAGTCAATAGGATATTTTAGCCTCATGAGGAAGGTTTGTTTTTTTAAAATTGTACAGCATTAGAAGAGTTAATCTCTAATTTCCTTTAAATCTTATTTACACACTTTGACATTATAGTGCACTTCTGATACCTCAGAGCATTCCATAAATGTTTGGCAACACTCAACACCCCTGCAAGGAAAAAATCACTATCCCCATTTTACTGGTGGGGAAACTGAGGCACAGAAAGGTGCTTACCCATACTGACCCAGCCAGTTCTAATACAGGAGTCCTGACACCCACAATATATTGGGAGCAAGAGAAAGATGAAGGAAAGCACAGGTCTCCTTTGCTTAGTGGAGGAGGAGATCTGATAGCGGACAACATCAAGAAGGCTGAGATGTTTAATGCCTGTTTTCCTTCTGTCTTCACTAAAAAGAAAAATTGTCACCAGATACTTAATACAATTAACCTTAAAAACAAGGAAAGAATGCAAGCAAAATGGGGAAAAAACAGGTTAAAGAATATTTAGATAAGCTGGACATATTCAAGTTGGCAGGGCCTGATGAAATTCATTCTAGGGTACTTAAGGAACTAGTTGAAGCAATCTCAGAACCATTAATTATCTTTGAGAACTCATGGAGGATAAGAAAGGTCCAAGAGGACTGGAGAACGGCAAACATAGCACCTGTCTTTAAAAAGGGAACAAAGAGAACCTTGGGAATTAAAAAACAATCATCCTAATGTCAATACCTGCAAAGACACTGGAAAAAATTATTAAACAATCAGTATGTAAGAACCTACAGTATAATAGGTAGGGCACTACCAAATTCACAGCTATGAAAAATGCATCATGGACCTTGAAATCTGGTCTCCTTCGTGACATCTGGCTAATGCAGGGGGATTGCAGTATTACCACTCTTATTTCTGTGCTGCCTTCAGAGTTGGATGGCCGGAGAGTGGCAGCTGCTGGGCAGTTGCCCAGCTTTGAAGGTAGCACCCCTGCCAGCAGCAAGGCAGAAGTGAGGACAACATGTGGGGGAGGGGCTGTCACTTTTGTAGGGACAGGGCTGGCCTTACAGGTGAGTGCCATGGTCACCACACCCCACTCACACAGCCAGCCAGCCTAAGGCCCCTTTAACTCCAAGCACTGGGCTGGGGAGGGGCAAGGCTGAGTGTGCCCCACCCAGGGGCTCCTACCATGCACCAAGCTCTAGCAGCTAGTCCTGGCCAGGCTGGGTCTTCCTCTTCCTCAGCATGGGCTGCTCCTGGGGCCAGGTGAGACCCATCTCAGTGAACCTCTCTCAGCTGCAGGAAGTTCTGCTGGCTGAGAGCTCTGAAGGCAGCAGCACCATCGCAGAAATACGGTGCCAATATTGCAATCCCCCCAACTCCCTTTTGGGACAGGACCCTCCCCCCATTACAACCATGACATTTCAGATTTAAATATCTGAAATCTCAGATTTTAAAAATCCTATCACTGAAATTTACCAAAATGGACTGTGAATTTGCTAAGGCCCTAATAATAGGGTTATAAGGAATAGCAAGCATGGATTTGTCCAGAACAACTCATGCCAAAGCAACTTAATTTCCTTCTCTGACAGGATTACTAGCTTAGTAGATATACGGTAAGCGAGATGCGACATGTCTTCATTTCAGTAAGTCTTTTGCCACAATTTTATATGACATTCTCATAATCAAATTAGGGAAATACAATCTGGACAAAACTATTATCTGGTGCAAATCTGATTGAAAGACCATACTCAAAGAGTAGTTATCAGTGGTTTGCTGTCAATCTAGTGGGGTCCCACACATCAGCCTTGGATCCAGTACTATTTAATATTTTAATAACTTGGATAATGGAGTGGAGAATATGCAGATGACACCAAGATGGGAGGGGTGCTAGCATCTTGGAGGACAGGATATGATTTCAAATCAACCTTGACAAATTAGAGAATTGATCTGAAATCAACAAGATGAAATTCAGTAAAGACAAATGCAAAGTAATACACTTAGGAAGGAAAAATCAAAGGCACAGCTACGCAACAGGAATAACTGGGTAGACTGTAGCACTCCTGAAAAGGATTTGGGGGTTATAGTGGATCACAAATCGAATATGTCAATAATATGATGCACTTGCAAAAAAAAAAAAAAAAAAAAAAAAAAAAAGGCCAGTATCTTTCAGGGTGTATTGACAGGAGTGTCCTATGTAAGAGGTGGGAGGTAACTGTCCTGCTCTACTTGGCATAGGTGAGGCCTCAGCTGAAGTTCTTGTCCAGTCTGGGCACCACACTTTAGGAAAGATGTGGACAAAATTAACAGAGTCCAGAGGAGAGCAACAAACAAGATACAAGGTTTAGAAATCCTGACCTATGATGAAAGGTTGAAAAACTGGGCATGTTTATTCTTGAGAAAATAAAAGCGGGGGTGGGGTGGGGGGGAGAATTGATAACAGTCTTCAAATATAGCTGAATCACTTAGTAATAGTGACCATAATATAATTAAATTTAACATCCGTGTGGCAAGAAAAACACCACAGCAACCCACCACAGTAGCATTTAATTTCAGAAAGTGGGACTACACAAAAATGAGGAAGTTAGTTAAACAAATTAAAAGGTACAGTGTCAAAAGTGAAATCCCTGCAAGCTTCATAGAAACTTTTTAAAAGCCCCATAACAGAGGCTCAACTTAAAAGTATATCCCAAATTTAAAAACAACAAAGTAAAAGAAGCAGAAGCAAAAAGGCATCCTAGTGAGGAAAACAGAAAGGAGTATAAACTCTGGCAAATAAAGTGTAAAAATGTAATTAGGAAGGCCAAAAAAGATTTTGAAGAACAGCTAGCTAAAGAGTCAAAAAGTAATAGCAAATGTTTTAAGTACATCAGAAGCAGGAAGTCTGCTAATGAACCGGTGGGCCACTGGATGATCGAGATGCTAAAAAAGCACTCAAGGGCGACAAGGCCATTGCAGAGTAAATAAATTCTTGGCATCAGTCTTCACGGCTGAGGATGTGAGGGAGATTCCCAAACCCGAGCCATTCTTCTGAGGTGACAAATCTGAGGAACTGTTCCAGATTGAGGTGTCATTGGAGTAGGTTTTGGAACAAATTGATAAATTAAACTGTAATAAGTCACCAGGACCAGATGGTATTCACCCAAGAGTTCTGAAGGAACTCAAATGTGAAATTGCAGTACTACTAACTGTGGTATATAACCTATTATTTAAACTACCTTCTGTATCAAATGACTGGAGGATAGCTAATGTGATGCCAATTTTTTAAAAGGGTTCCAGAGGGGATCCTAGCAATTACAGGCTGGTAAGCCTGATTTCAGTACCAGACAAACTGGCTGAAATTATAGTAAAGAACAGAATTATCAGACACATAGATTAATATGATTTGTTGGGGAAGAGTCAATATGGGTTTTGTAAAAGGAAATCATGCCTCACCAATCTACTAGAAGTCTTTAAGGAGGTCAACAAGCATGTGGACAAGGGAAATCCAGTGGATATAGTGTCTTAAATTTTCAGAAAGCCTTGGACAAGGTCCCTCACCAGAGGTTCTTAAGCTAAGTAAGTCATGGGATAAGAGGGAAGGTCCTCTCATGGACTGGTAACTGGTTAAAAGATAGGAAACAAAGGGTAGAAATAAATGGTCAGTTTTCAGAATGGTGAGAGAAATAGTGATCTACCCCAGTCTATACTGGGACCAGTACTATTCAACATGCTCATAAATGACCTGGAAAAAGGGGGCAAAATGTGCAGATGATACAAAACTACTCAAGATAGTTAAGTCCAAAGTAGTCTGTGAAGAGTTAGAATGTGACCTCACAAAACTGGGTGACGATGGCAGATGAAATTCATTGTTGATAAATGCAAAGTAATGCACATTGGAAAACATAATCCCAACTATACATATAAAATGATGGGGTATAAATTAGCTGTTACCACGCAAGAATGAGATCTTGGAGTCATTGTGGATAGTTCTCTGAAAACATCCACTCAATGTGTAGCAGCAGTCAAAAAGCGAACAGAATGTTGGGAATCATTAGGAAAGGGATAGACAAGACAGAAATTATTATATTGCCTCTATATAAATCCATGGTACGCCCACATCTTGAATACTGCGTGCAGATGTGGTCATCCCATCTCAAAAAAGATATATTGGAATTGGAAAAGGTTCAGAAAAGGGCAACAAAAATGATTAGGGGTATGGAACGGCTGCCGTATGAGGAGAGATTAATAAGACTGGGACTTTTCATCTTGGAAAAGAAAGAACTAAGGGGGCATATGACAGAGGTCTATAAAATCATGACTAGTGTGGAGAAAGTAAATAAGGAAGTGTTATTTACTCTTCATAACACAAGAACAAGGGGTCACCCAAATGAAATTAATAGGCAGCAGGTTTAAAACAAACAAAAGGAAGTATTTTTTCACACAATGCACAGGCAACGTGTGGAACTCTTTGCCAGAGGATGTTGTGAAGGCCAGTCTATAACAGGGTTCACAAACAATTCGATAAATTCATGGAGGATAGGTCCATCAATGGCTATTAGCCAGGATGGGCAGGGATGGTGTGTCTAACCTCTGTTCGCTAGGAATGGGCGCCGGGATGGATCACTTGATGATTACCTGTTCTGTTCATTCCTTCTGCGGCACCTGGCATTTGCCACTGTCGGAAGACAGGACACTGGGCTAGATGGGCCTTTGGTCTGACCCAGTACGGCCGTTTTTATGTTAAGAGCGGTTTTAAAGAGGACGGTGATGACTTGTCCTTCACAACTGCTGGAGTAGTACAAGTAGTAACTGACTTAATCTGCATTGAGAGGGATTTAGGTTGATATTAGGAAAAACTTTATAAAGGTAGCTAAACCCTGGACTAGGCTTCCAAGGGAGGTTATGGAATCCCCATCACTGGAAATTAAGAACAGGTTAGCTAACGACCTGTCAGGGATGGTCTCAGTTTACTGGATCCTGCCTCAGCACAGAGGCTGGCCTTGATGACTTCTTGAGGTCCTTCCAGCCCTACATTTCTATGAAAACCACACACTCTTCCCGTTCGCTAACCATTAGGAAAAGGGTGCATCATAATCACCGCTGCTCGGACAGGGCGCCGCACCAAAGCAGCTCCTGATCCCGCGACTGGTTCCAGGCGGCCTGCCCCTCTCGCCTAGGGGCAGCCGCACTGGGTGCAGGGCTCAGGCGGGGGGGGGGCGGGGCGGGCTGTTTAACTGCGAGGTCGAGTTTGGGGCTCCGGCGGCAGCTGCACCCCTGGGATCCTCGCACCCTCCCAGGGCCTTGCGGCCGGCGCCCAAACGTCGACACCACGACCGACCAGCCCGCGCCCAGTGAGCGGGCGCGGGCTTCCCACGGCGGGGGGCACAGGGCGCCCAGCCCCGCCGCAACGGGGCGCTGAGCAATCCCCGGGCGGGCAGGGCGGCGAACGCCCCGCGGAGCCTCCCCTCAGCAGCGAGCCCGCCACGCGCGCAGAGCGGCAGCCGCCCCGGCCCGGGCAGCCGGGGGGAAGGGCGCGGGCTCGAGCCGGCCCCGAGGCGGCAGCGCGCGCGGCGGCAGTTACCCGTCCATCACGTCCAGGTGCAGATAGTCCGCCCCGGAGTCTAGCATGCGGCCGCACTCGGCGCCCAGCGCCGCCAGGTCGCTGTTGAGGATAGACGGGCCGATCCGGCAACCCGACGCCATGGCCGCCCCGCCCCCAAGAACTGAGCGGGGCGCCACAACCCGCTCCCCGAGGATCCTGGGACGTGTAGTTCTTCTGCCGCCCGCGGCTTGCCGAATGGCAGGGACTACTCGCCCCACAATGCAACACGGCGCCTGCGGAAAGGGTGGTGCCGGCGCGCTTCCTCAGCCTTTGCGTCCCTCCCGGCGCCAGGGGGCGGGGCAGAAGCGGAGACCCGCCCCCTGAGGGGCGGTGCAAAGGCCGTGATGGGCGGGAGGGGGGAGAAGCGAGCCCCTCCCACAGCACACAGCTGGCCCAGGCTGGGGTCCCTGAGCTGGGCTGCCCTGCTCTGGTCACTCCCTCTGCAGCCCCTGGCAGCGGGCGGGACCCTGTCCTTGCTGGATCCTTGGTCTGACTCCGTGTGGCCGTGCTGCTGTTCCTCCTTCATGGGGTTTGCACATGCAGCTCGCCTGCCCGCGGCCCACACCAAGTCACCCTGCTGCCTGGATGGAGGTTGGGTACTGGCTTCCACGGCATAATGTGGCCATCGAGAGTCACCAAATTCCGGCGATACCGTCATCAACTAAACTCACCGTTTCCTGAGTTCCGGGGCACTGTGCTGAGCCAGCCACCTTCACCCAGCTTTGTATTTCATGTAGGCCAAAGCAGAGGTTTATACCTACCGTAATGACGGGTTATCATCAGCTTAGGCGGAGAGAGTTAAATATTTAGGAAAAATACAAGAAAGGGGGAGTATTAGCTTGACTTCCAAAGTAACCCATTAAGAAGTGTATATATGAGTGCAAAAAATGATGGACAGGCCTCCAAACATGGCAAATACACCATAGTGGTTGTTAGCTGTGGGGCATTTGGAGGGAATAGCAGGAAGAAAAGTTTATCAGAGAATGTCAGCTCCAGCAAAGACAAAGTTTAGAAAGACAGAGGCCCCCTCTGGAAGAAGTAGCCATGGTAATGCCCTAACAAAAATCTCACACCACATTAAATATTTGTGATATATTTTATTATTTGTGCATATTCAAACATTAAACTCTTATAATCTCTTTCATAAACATAATTCACACATCTCTGTTATTTGTTTTTTATCCCTGGTCTTTGGTCACTTGGTACACATCACAGACTTTGCTATTAGGTACTTTTGGGAAGTACAGTAGATGGTTTTCTCATTTTAGATCTAAGATTTTGGGTCTGTAATCCTTCAAATTATTTTTAAAGGGCTTTCATTTTTCTAATGCGGATTTTTGTTCTCCAGTTGCATTGATTCTGAAAATGAATTACACAGTTGTAATGCAGGGAAATTATATATTCTGACATGTTTTTATCCAGTTCAATGTAAAGAATTTGCCTTAAAGCCCTCAAATCTCACTTGCTTCAAATAAACTCTATTCGGCACAGCACGATCGCCTTCCTTTTAGTGCAAGACTTAATTACTTCCCATACAACAGAAAATGCAAATGAGAAGGTAATATCCTACTTAACTGCCCTGAGATAATATTTTAATCACATATCCACTTGGTTGTGAAGGTTGGTCTATTGTAATTGGTTTTTTCTCCGATATTTTCTTTCCCTCTAAACATTTCTTTGGTAATGGGTAAGTCAAAAACCACTTTGTTAAAGCTTAAGATTTGTTCAAATTTCAAAGAGAATGCCCTTATTTGGAGATTGGGAGGGAACTACACCATTTATAAAAACTTATACTTGGTTTTAGGGTTTCAACTCAACAAGATTCAGAGTAGCAGCCGTGTTAGCCTGTATTCGCAAAAAGAAAAGGAGTACTTGTGGCACCTTAGAGACTAACCAATTTATTTGAGCATAAGCTTTGATGAGCTACAGCGCACTTCATCGGATGCATAAAAGTGGAAAATGCAGTGAGGATGTTTTTATACACACAGATCATGAAAAAATGGGTGTTTATCACTTCAAAAGGTTTTCTCTTTCCCCACCCCATTCTCCTGCTGGTAATAGCTTATCTAAAGTGATCACTCTCCTTACAATGTGTATGATAATCAAGGTGGGCCATTTCCAGCACAAATCCAAGTTTTCTTTCCCTGGATTTGTGCTGGAAATGGCCCACCTTGATTATCATACACATTGTAAGGAGAGTGATCACTTTAGATAAGCTATTACCAGCAGGAGAGTGGGGTGGGGGGAGAGAAAACCTTTTGAAGTGATAAACACCCATTTTTTCATGATCTGTGTGTATAAAAACATCCCCACTGCATTTTCCACTTTTATGCATCCGATGAAGTGAGCTGTAACTCACCAAAGCTTATGCTCAAATAAATTGGTTAGTCTCAAAGGTGCCACAAGTACTCCTTTTCTTTTTGCGAACTCAACAAGAGTTTCTAGTTTTGATGTTTTTTGAACTTCCAAACAAATGATAAGATCAGTTTCAAACCTACATCATGTTTTCCTTCTGGAACACAGTTTTCCTTCCTTCAAAAATCGAGGCAATAGTATTATTTCATATACATCCTCTGACATTCTTATGCACATACATGTACATATAAATACACCTAGACATTCAGCACAGTTAAGGTCACATTAAGAGGACACAAATGCACACAACAACAAGTGGATCACATCGAAAGTTCCCAGTACAATGATCCCCCCCTTTCTAAAAGGCGGGGCTGGGGGATGTATGGCAAGTTTTAGCGAGGCACATATTAAAAGATGACAGATAAACATATTAAATTATAACAAACTTTGTTGGCAACAGAGCAAAGTAATCTCATAAAGCAGGATACAGTGCCTTTTAAAAAGGGAGACTTGTCTAATGTTGTACAATAGGATTAAACAGAGCCTTGTCTTTTAATTACTATTTGTTGAACATGATCAGTGTGAACAGACTTTTCTATCTTTAATCCTTTTGACAACTGCAAATTAGTTTAAAACTTTGAGGCAACACAACAGAACCAAACACTGACAGACATTTGTAAGGGCCAGACATCTGACATGCCCTTAAGGCCTCTAACACTAATTAAGCAGCATAATTTTCCTTCACAGCAGAAATATACCAGTCACTTTATAGAGATACTGGAAAAATGCACAAACTCTGCTAAATTACATGTTTATGCACCTTATTAGTACAATATTAAGTGCAACCTATATGAAAGTAAAATTTACAAGTACACAGACTGATCAGCCTGTCTTAACTACCCAATGAAATTATAGCCCTCTCCTGGGCCACCTGAATAATATAATCTTCATTTATACACTGCACTTGATTGGTTGGAGGGTGGACTTCAAAAAGGCATTTTTAGTCCTTGCTAAGATGGATTCAGCTTGTAACAGTGGGCAACCTTAATGGAAACATTTATCACCAATACTGAATTTAATGTAGTAAATCACAGTTATTTTTCTATAATTAGATTAGAATATCATGGCAGGCATCTATCTCACATTAATGTAAATGCTTCCTTTCAAAGTACATTATCAGTGAAAAAGTGACTACAAAATTCATCATGGGGTTTCATGTTTATCGTCTCTCAGTCATTTCTATATCAAATTTACTTCGTTTATGAGTAAAATAGTTTCCCCTCCAACTGCCAGTTAACCCAAACTGGGATCTGAAAGTGAAGCAGTGTTCTTTCTGATTTGTGTGTCATCGTTAATAATAGCAATTCCTCATGCAGGAGGTAATTAATAATTCTTTTGATGATGCCAACACTAGGAAAGAGTCCAGTGCAGTCTCCTACAGATGGGTGGTACAGGCTCTGTAGTTCTGAGAGACGTAAGAAGTAGTCAGATATATTTAAGTCAGCGATATAAGCAACTATCATTCAGAATACCCATGATCTGTGCTGAGCAAGCTGCCATTTTTACATAGACGCTTTTTTTTTTTTTCTTTTTTTTTTACCACAAACCACTTTAAGATTGCCCACTATAGAGCAAGGGCTTAATCCTACAAGGTGACTAGCACTTCCTATGAGTTGCAAAGTGCCTTTAACTCTCAATGAAGGCAACAGTAGTAGAGGGTGCTCAACACCTCTGGACTGGGGCCTAGATAGACAAACTTGAGAAAAGAATACATTTTATTGTTGCTAGGGTGTGTGTGCGTGTGTGTGTGTGTGTGAATAATATATAGGACCCAATTCTGTGCTCTGATGTACACACAGGGCTCCTATTGACTCATATGTATAGTAGAGGATACATGATGGTGAGGTATAAAGGTTTGATTGGTTGAAATTACCAAAGCCACCAGTCAGTTCTGGAGTTGATCCTAAATTAATGCCAATAAAACTTCTGTAATACTGCACCAGGCCAGCATATAGGCTGTGTATGACAGTGTTTCACAGAAAAATGATTTTAGAAAAAAATAGCTATTTAAAAATATATAGTGGTGGTGTTGGGTGGTGGTGTTTGCTTAGTGGGGGTTTTGTTTTGTTTTTTGTCATATCATTTTAACTCTAAAATCATGTTGTCTTAATACCATGAGTCCAGATTGAAAGGTCAAGAAGATGGTAAGTAATACATTTTAGAAAGCTCTAAAAGTGATCAAAAATAACTTTTCTATGCATAATAATCCCACAATTATAAGGTCTAATATCTCATTCTACCAAGGTGACGAACTGAAAATGTATTATGTGAACACACAAGCAGACACGTAAATATGGGCATTGCTTGCAACTTCACAGTATGCCTCACAGCTATTCTGCAGCTTTCCCATATGTCAGTGACTAAAGTCTGGTTTCAATTTAATCCCATGATTCTGAAGCACAGATCGTAACTCACCCACGACTTCAGTCAATTCCCAAAAGGGACACGATATACATATAAATATTATGCATTTATATCTACACATGCAGAGTCATAATTAGTGCATATTCATATAACACACATAGAATGGCACCTTTTTAAATACAATCTCAGTGTGCAGAAAATATATTCTTTCATCAGGTCTATTCTCTGCAATATCCATTCCTAGTTTATAGGAATGTGAAAATATGGATTATATATGTTTACTTAAAATATACATTTCCAAGTGCATACAGAGTAGATATTTGCATCAATTAAGTTGTTGCCCTGTACTAGAAAGTCCACACATTCTAGCTGTGTTTTCTTTACATAAATTGCTTAATATATTTAAGCAGAACAGATAGTACCATTTATGTCATCTACAGACCACTCACCCCCTGCCCATCTATCTTTGAGCACAGCATGTGCATTCTTTCCTGTAGTATGTAGTATATTTAGTTTTACACAGAATCACTATTTTTCTAGCACTAAGGTACTATCTTACAGAGTGCAATGAAACCAGCAGACAAAATAAACATGCTAAAGCCTGCAGTGCTAAAAAATATCTTTCTAATCATTCAATGGTATGTGCCATTGCTATGAGGATTAGAAAACACAGTCACAGGCCTGTTTATTTAAAACAATCTTTAGTTCAATATCCCTGGTCAGCATTTTGACTGTCAATATTCAGTCATGCGAGTCTTTGATTCAGATACTATATAACCCTTCTGAAATTACAAAAATAAACTTTTGGGGGGCAGTGTTAAAGTGGCTAACCTCAAAAAGGTTGGGTTTTTTCAGTCTACTATATTAAACTAATGCATGTTACTGGAGAAGCTGCAGACTGCAGTAGATTTCTGGCAGATCAAGATTTTGTGAAACAGAGATGTGGCCGCAGAATTTTTTAGAATTCTCTTCTGGTCTTTGCAGTCTGCCCTGAACCAAATTAGATTTGCCAAAAAGGCTTAGCTTATTTTCTAAAACATATTTGCCAATCTGTAGCAAATAGGTTGTTAGATATTTTCCCTTGTTGGATATAAAGTGCTCTTTTTGATTAGTTCATCAATAGTTATCAAAAAACTCTATGGAGAAGGTACAGTTTCTCTACCAAGACTCTGCATTCTCTCTCCTCCCATGCTAATGCAGTTCCCTGACATTTAAACATGGGACTCATCTAAGTCAACATCAGTCTCACCAAGCTCAACATGAGTGAAGCTGAAGTGGCTGCTAAGGAGGGGATTCTCCATCCCATTGTCCTCGCTGATGTGAAGGACAGTGTCTCCATGTTGCAGTAAGCTGGTTGTCTCAAGGCCTGCAAAGTCCTCTGTATCAGAGAGCTGTGTGGGTGGGGTGCTATGTACTTGTGCTGGCCGGGGCTCCAAATCCTCCTCTGTTTCTTTTTCCTTCTCAGTGGGAAGCGCCTCACTCTGAAATCAAGGAGAGCTTATGGTCAGGCTCCACTCATGGGAAGGGAAGGGGGTGGGGGACAGAATATAAACCAGCATGTGCAAAATATATTCAGATCTGTAAACTAATAAAGGCTAATCCATAACTGCCCCTTGGTTTACTTGAAATGTTTAAAAGAGTATAAAACCCTAAAATGTTATGCAAAAACAGTTAATTTTTTTCTGGCTGGTGAATTTGTAGTGGAAACTACAAAGATGACACTGCTTAAAAGGACACAGCAATTTGAAATTATTTTTTTCCCCTCATAACTTTTCCAAAATGTTTTTTTCTGTCTCTTCTGCACATAGCCAAGGATGTATCCCCCTGGGGAACCAGATAAAGAGACATCAGAAAAAAAACCTTTGTCTCATTGGGCTGGCTCTAAATTCTGGGTTACAATTTGTAATTTACTTACACAGCATCCACCCATTAGTGATGTCTAACACCTGCTTTTTCCAGCAGTCAGTGCGTGACAAATAGCTTCTTTCTAAAGGTATCCTACTGCAATCAGATATATGATTTACTCTAGCTAGCGTGAGTACCACTAGCCCTGAAGCTGCAGTGGCATGGTCCTCAGCCTGCACCATACAACCCTGTCCTGGACCCTGGGTACTTACTTGGGTGGCTAGTCCGTGCTCAAGCCCATGTGCCGCAGCTCCCCTGCTACTGGCACTCATGCTAGTCAGATTAACATTAGCTCAGGTATGTCTACACGTGCTGCAATCACACACCCTGTCGACATACTCAAAGTCTGGTACCTTTGCTACTGCAGTAATGTGTTTTTGGTAGGAATCCTTCCATACTGATGCATCAGTCTACCCTACCCCAAACCCCATTCCTCAGAGACCAATGTAGCTGAGGAGAGAGTTGAATTAAAACTTTCCTGGTATAGAAGGATGTGAGAGAAAAGATCTATACAGACAGGAGGAGGAAGACATAGGATCAGTCAAGCTAAGGACATGTCATGACGAAGTGCCAACGGAAGTGGAAGGAAAGAGAATCAACACAAAGATCTGGGAGCTAGCAATTTAAACAAGAAGTGGCATGGGTAACCACCTCACTGTAAAGAAAACAGACTCTGCAATCTTCACACACCAACCACTTCTCTTTACGGCCACAAGTGAGATCATTAGCCATTTTCACTATTTTTTCAGCAGCTTAAATCACTAAGTAGAGAGGTACTGCATATGCATGTACCCACTAGAGATTGAGCAGCTAACCTATTTTCTGACTTGTCAGACGGGTTACCTGGCTGGTGGTTTGGCTATGGAGATCAGCAACAACAATGGCAGGTGAGGTGGTCAGCACAAGTTTATTCACAGCTTCCGGCTTGCTGACTTCTGCAGGGCTGCTCCTGCTGCAGCTAGGTTGCAGGGCTGGGATGGGCGTAGCATCTGTTGTTGAAGATGTTGTTGCCTCTGGCTGAGTTTCAGTGAAAGTCACTGATCGCTTTTGATCCACTGTGGGACCAGGACGTGGGGAAGGATAAATACAAAATTACTCCAACGTAGAAAAAAATATCAGAATATAACAAATGCTTTTATGTTTATACGGTGTCTTTCATCCCAGATTTCAGAGTAACACCCGTGTTAGTCTGTATTCGCAAAAAGAAAAGGAGTACTTGTGGCACCTTAGAGACTAACCAATTTATTTGAGCATAAGCTTTCGTGAGCTATAGCTCACTTCATCGGATGCATACTGTGGAAAGTGTAGAAGATCTACTTTCCACAGTATGCATCCGATGAAGTGAGCTGTAGCTCACGAAAGCTTATGCTCAAATAAATTGGTTAGTCTCTAAGGTGCCACAAGTACTCCTTTTCTTTTTTCATCCCAGAGTGATTTACATATATTCATAACTGCCATGTGAGTTAGCTATTATGATCCTCATTTAGATGAGGAAACTGAGGCACAGATGGTTAAGTGACTTGCCAAAGGCTGGATAGGAAGTCTGTAGTAGAGCTGAGAATACAATCGAGGGCTTTTGACTCCTATTTCTGAACCTTACCTAGAAGGCCACCAAGCGGGAGTAAAGAGCAAGCAAAACATAGATACCTACACTGAAATGTACCCATTAAAGTTAATATCCTTGCCCTTGTTTTTAATTATGGCCAAAGATTTAGGTTGTAGCACATCTCCTGCAGCACTATTCCTCTTAGGACCATCTTGATTCACTAATGCAAGGAAAAGTCCTGCCTGCTAGATCACTAACCAATGTGCTCTGCACAGGCTTCTCTTGAAAACCACTTGGACGCTTCAGGAGGTGCAGAATTCAGCAACTGCCTACCCTATTGAGCAATGTTAGCCACAAAAAGAACATAGCACCAGTGTTCCAAAGACTAAATTGGCTCCCCTATTTGCTTCTATGTTCAGCCTTTAAAGCCCTGTATAGTTTAGGTCCTCGCTATTTGAGAAACTTTCTCTCCTCCCATGTTCCACCAGGACACCTGGTGTTGGCAGAAGCACTCTCACTAGCAATCTCTAGAGTTGCACATCTGAGTGCTGTTGACAGGGCATTCGCAGTGGAGGACACCTGACTCTTAAATCCTCTATCTATGGGTGAGAAGATAATTCAATGTCTATGTCCATTCAGATGTCGGCCTTTGGAGAAACTACCAATTATGTGGAAGTGTTTTTTTCTGATGTGATGTCTGCCCTCCAGAAACTAGACTGAAACCACTAAAATTCACATCACATGGACTACTGAAGAGCAGCTGGATGATAATTGCCAATTCCTACCTGCCAGGGCTAGACATGAACTGATAAAAGACTATACATCTCATTACCAATCCCCCGAAACGATCCAGACTTCTCTTCAGAACAGTCTACAGCAAGGGTGGACAAACTTTTTGGCCCGAGGGCCCCATCTGGGTATGGAAATTGTATGGCCAGCCACGAATGCTCACAAAATTGGGGGTTGGGGTGCAGGAGGGTGCTCCGGGCTGGGACCAAGGGGTTCAGAGAGCGGGAGGGGGATCAGGGTTGGGGCAGGGGATTGGGGTGCGGGAGGGGTCAGGGGTGCAGGCTCCAGGCGGCGTTTATCTCAAGCAGCTCCCAGAAGCAGCGGCATGTCCCCCCTCCTCCGGCTCCTACGCAGAGGTGCAGCCTGGAGGCTCTGCATGCCGCCCCATCCGCAGGCACCACCCCTGCCCTGGTTGCCAGCCAATGGGAGCTGCGGGGGCAGTGTGCTGCCTCTACGCATAGGAGGGTGAGGGGGGACATGCCACTGCTTCCGGGAGCCGCCCGGAGACACGGCATGCACGGAGTGGGCTCCCTGACTGGAGCTCGAGGGCTGGACTAAAATGTCTGAAGGGCTGGATGCAGCCCCCAGGCCACAGTTTGCCCACCCCTGGTCTACAGAAAGCACACCTATGTACATTTCACACACAGTAACCTGTCTTAGAAGGAAAAACAAAACCTAGTAGTTCCTACTTTAAAATATTAGATGCCAGCTGTGGAAAAGCAGAAGTTGTCTCACCACTTGGTTTCGTTTTTGGCTGTATACTTCGACGAGTAGTTGAAAGTCGAGCCCCGTGATGGCTACGAGATTCAGTTTGGGTCTTCTGACGTGAGAGAAGAGGTCTTCGTAGCTAAGGTACACAAAGCAGCGTAAAGTTAGACCAAGGAGACACTAATGTACAACTGAAATATTCACCTTTATGTGACTAAGTCATATCATTTATACCATTCTCCTATGTACAGCCACCAATTTTTCTTTTTGTGGGTATACATGTTTTGGCGTCTTTAATTTAGACATCAGTGTAGTATAAAAGCAGGTGATGAAATAATGGCACTTCATACCAATTCAATTTTAATGCAGTGACCTTTGCTCAAATAATATAGCTATAGGGGAAAGGGTTTGGGGATTTGAAATGAAGCATAACTTCTTGCTCGGTGGTTTGGCAGACCTGAATGGTTCAGCTCGCCCACGCACTTCCTGCTAATTCAGAGGACTGTGATGTGGTAATACATTCTGGGCAAGGGGAACAGAAGATAGAAGATCTCAGTAGCAAATGGACTGCAACAAATGTAAATTGTCATGTTCACTTCGTCCTGTGATCTTACCTGCCGGAGGCCTCTCTTCCTTCCTAGTGGTTGCTGAAGAAGAAGATTCTGTTGTCCAGGTTCGCTCTGCACGCTTGTTACCCTGTTAAGTGTTGACAGTACAGTATTAGCACAACCATAGAAGTACAGTGGCTGATTAGAATAATCCCTGGCAATCATGACTAAAAACACTAATGGCACAGTCACTTCAAAGACAGCAGCATCGTCTTTGAAGGATGGGGGAAAGTATCTGCTGGGTTGCAGCTTCCAGGGTTTGGGAAGGGGATGGGATTAGGAATCATGGCATTCAGGACTAGGCCACACACAGGTAGCACCGAGCTGTAAAAATTGAGATTTTCAGTTTTCAGTCATTGATTGATGCATCCCATTCTGCAATACCCACTTCTCTGTGTCCTTTGTCACATTGGCCTACACAGACAAAAGGCAAGAATGCCATTTTATTATCTCCGTTTGTTTTTTGGTGAGGGTAATTACACAGGCCTATTTCTCCCAATTGGATTCCAAAGCCCTCACCTCAGTTTTGTCTTTTGGTTTCAATGCCATTTAAATAAATGAAAACGAAAAACGAACACAACTGACAAAGGTTCCGTTCACATAAAGGGTGCATGACTTATGCAAACAGGATGCATTCAGCATGTTTGCATCCTCAAGTCTCTTTGTGGCTAATGAGCAAAATAAATACAATTAAATATAAAAACAAATCTACAGTATTCTTTTAGGCCTTAATACGTTGTCAAGGAAATCTGAATAACTGAATTAAAAGTAAAGGCGCTTTAAAACAGAACAGACTGCTAAATGCTGTAAAGTAGTCTGTGTTACTGTTCAACTAATTCCTCTGTTAACCTGAGATGTGTAGCAGACTGTTCTTCTCCTCAGTCCTTTTCACGATACTGTATTATTCCTCCCAGTTCAACCACAATCAGAGTTACTCATTAGCAGGCAATGGTCACAAATGTTTTAGTTGAGTGAGCTGAATCTGAGACAGGTATGGTTGCAATGGTAAGTAACACTTAGATGAACTTCTTTCAAAAGGGACAGCTGCCTACTTGGGACAAATCCGAACCACTGAGGCATGCATCCCAATTAAGCAGCTTCTAAGATTGTTTAGTATGCACTGCTGAATATTCAGTACGTTCTGGCATTGGCATGTCTTAATCTAAGAAAAAGAACATTCCCTTTTTTCTCACTTTTCCGGGGCTTTCTTGGATCTTCCCTGGAAAGAGGTCAGAGCCTCTAGGGAGCTGTGATTTGACACAGAGCCTTACCAGGACTGGAGGAGAAAAAGACAAAGCTAATACTTTTGTGGGTTCATTACAACAGCATGGCCAGGAGAGTAGTTTAGCTCAACACCAGAAAATAATGTATATTTGGGTCCTTTCTCTCTTGGACAACCCTTTCAAAAGATATCACCATCCTCTAGAGCAAATACTCAGCACAGTGCAATTTGATTTACAATGAAACATTCTAAATGTCAAGAGGAGACTATGCCCCTATGATCTGCATGATCCCACAAGCTACTTCTAGCTGCCAGCATTACATTCTTGACCCAGACAATGGCCCTACAGCACATACAACTGCTTAGACTGCAGTAGACTCCAAAAGTGATACATCCTCAAGGGTATCAAGGCAAATAGGCTGAATTTACATTTTTCCTCACATAAGAAATCCAGACAGTTTGACATTATATGTATACATTCTGTTAATTTTCTGCTTCTAGAATTACTTGAGAACTTGGCTCCAGCAAATATTTAGCAACTCAGAGATAGATAGTAACATGTGAATATTTTCTTTAAATAGAAAAAATATTGAACCTCAATTTGTTTCTAAAGAGGCTGCAGAATATATATTTAAAATGGTGCAATAAAAAGTTTCTGTTCAACCCAGTAGCTAAATATCATCGAGTTATGGTAAGATTGTTATTACAGTTTCTGAGGAAAAATGATGATGTTTAGTTCTACGAATGGGGAGACCGACCTCTGTCAGAAAGACTAAAATTATGTTAAATGTAAATCAGGGGTTCTCAAACTGGGGGTCAGGACCCCTCAGGGGGTCACGAGGTTATTACATGGGGGTCACGAGCTGTCAGCCCCCACCCAAGCCCCACTTTGCCTCCAGCATTTAATATGGTATTAAATATATTTAAAAGTGTTTTTAATTTATAAAGGGGGTCGCACTCAGAGGCTTGCTATGTGAAAGGGGTCACCAGTACAATAGTTTGAGAACCACTGATGTAAATAGTCTATTACAGCAATGACAGGTTTCAGAGTAACAGCCGTGCTAGTCTGTATTCGCAAAAAGAAAAGGAGGACTTGTGGCACCTTAGAGACGAACCAATTTATTTGAGCATAAGCTTTCGTGAGCTACAGCTCACTTCATCGGATGACGAAAGCTTATGCTCAAATAAATTGGTTCCTCTCTAAGGTGCCACAAGTCCTCCTTTTCTTATTACAGCAATGGAACAGCCATGTCAAAAGGCGAACATAACGAAAACACCTTGAAAAACTCATTAGGTAAAGATAATTCATTATACTTGTGAGTGTGATGTTACCATACTACATGTATGTTAGACATAAGGAAAAAATGATTCCCATGGACTAACCCGTGCATTAAAGACAAACAAAAAGAGATGAGTGACAGAAAGGTTGGATTCAGTTGCTTTTCCTGTTGGCCTGGGTTTAAGCCTCACTTACATCAGATGTGAAATGAGTTTAGTGTTCTAGTGGACAGACTTATGCCGTCACACGAATTGGCATAATTGAGAGTGATCTTATGAGCGTGAACGGCAGACTGGAGGTAAAAGGTGGGGGAGTGCTAACAGTGGAATTTGGCAGGAAAACCTGCACAGAGCCCCGCCCTGTCCTTTTTACTTTCCTATATACTCAGATTCACCCCACATTTTGAGAGAGAGAGAGAAAGAGTGCAAGTGTAAGATGAATGACTGAATTTCCTGATATAGTTATGATTCCATTATGGTTGTTTTTTCCTCCTCCAGAACAGCAACAACAATCTGGTTTCAGTGAAAATTAGTTCCAAAGGGTCTCTTGACTCCATACGTACCCTCCCCTTCTTTTCTGCCTTTCATTGTCGAGTAAACAGGACCAAGAGTGCATTGTTGCTTTGTTCTTGGTTTGGAGCAATCATTATATTTGGGAGGTCAGTTTGTGGAGACGCTACTGAACTGTTTTGAATCAAATGCAATGCCATTTTCACATGACATAGTTTATTCTACTTCTCCTGTGAACCTGGCATCTACTAGAGGATTTTTGTTGGAGCACATAAACCTCATTTGTTGGAGCAGAACACGCTTGTAAACTTTCCTGTCTATCAAGTGTGCTCTACTGGGTACCTATGACAAGGTGCCATGTCCCCATAATCATGTTACATGGTTAGCACAGAGACAGACAGACAGACAGACAGACAGACAAACAAACAAGCTGTTCATGAAAAATTATTGTCAACCGTACAACAAATGTCAGGCCAGTGTAAAATTCATACCACACAGAACATACTGGAATAAGCATTGTCAGGTTGGCATTTGTGAGAAGTTATTTTCACGAATAACAAGAAATAATGCAACAAATAAAAGTTTGGGGGGGTGGGGGAGGGGAGGAGAACAAAAACCAGAAAAAGCAAGCAAGTACTGTAGTTGTTAAACTATATTAAATGGACTTTAGTGGCTGCCAGACCTTCAGATAACATCCAGAATGCACCTGCTGAACTTCTCAAGACACCAGGCATGGCCTGGGATTTCAGCAGACTGTCAAATTTCCTCCACACTTGCCCTGTTGATATTAATTTGCTCTAGTTTTCCTTATTAATCATGAATAATTTAAAACAAGCGTAATTAGAAATGTTGAAACGGAATTTTTTTGTGCATCAGCTTTCAATGATAGAAAGTTCTTATTCTCTTTTCCCTTGTGCTTTGGGGAAATCTTCCATCTTTTTTCAAGTTATAACCTCAACAAATCATGATGCTCAATAAAAGAGTTCCCCCCCACACACACCCTTTCTGCATAATCTTGGGAATTTGAATGTTATTCTCTTCCTGTGTTCATTGCTATTTACCTATGTAACTCTAACTGGTACAAGCACAAAAGAAACATTACTTTATTGTTGTCTTTATTTATTATTGTTCTTTTGATTTATTTGAAATTCCTGGTTTCCATAACGTTCTATTCTTTGTTTGTTTCATTCCATCAATTGTGACTAAATATCATCTTCTGAATTCAGTATGCTATCCTAAGCAGTTTTTATTCCTGTGCACTAGTGAAGATCAAAGATATCTAAAGAAAAATCTTGGCCTGTTTTATTTAAACTAGTGTTCCTGAATAGAAGAATATATTTATCCTCTGCTACAACAATGATCTCAATAAGCAGCTGTACTATCTCTCTGTTCTTTTGCTTCTCTCCTTTACAGAAGGAATGCAATTTGCACTTTTAAATACACACAATACAGCTAAAATGTTGCTTTTTTCATCTTACACAGAACTATAATTGTAGCCTTTTCACAGAGATCAGGTTAATTATCTTGAGTCTCTTTTAAGGTTCTGTGGAATAAAAGTGTCATTTTTTTAAAACAAAGAAGTCTATGACTATGTCTTCAAAAAATAACAAACCCCATCAGAAATAGTCTCTCTGTAGAAATCTACCTCACCGAACATGCCAACTGATCTTCTCCTTTACTGAAACTCTGTAACACAGAACAATACAGGAGATACAAACCTGTTCTGGGCAAAGGTTGATGCGTTAGTAGCGAACGGAACTCACTGTGCATATGTTTAGACTTCACAGATCAACATGAATTGTTTTGACATTGATCTTGTCAGCTGGCTCAGCTGTCTTAAAACTCCAGGACTTGTCACCAAGAGTTGCTGTGTAGCTTGACTCCCATTTATCAGAGTCAAGACATTTCACAATCAACATTAGGATGTGACTCAATCTGCAGGTCAACCGCCAAAGGTAATCAGGTTTTCACACTAAATAAAGTGAATGCATTTAACTTCCTCTATAAAGAAGTATTTGTTTGTTTTTTTCTAGGCTTCTGAACTATTGCTCAGTTGACTCTCAAGAAGACCGGGTTCTTAATGATCTTCTTTGCACAGAATAAAACATTTTGCTATAAAGTAACATCCCTGCCTCGGCCAAAGGACAAATGTCTGTTCTTTACAACACCTTCCACATTACCACCAATCAGAGACTGATCAAGGCAGGGTACACAAACACAAGTGACACTATGAATCATGGGGTTGATCTCAATGACACATCCAACAACAGACTTCATTTTCCATTTTTCAACATTAAAATAAAACTGGAGAAATCTCAAACAAAACAAAATTAATTCACAAGAATACCTCTCAACACATCCTCATCTTTAGGCAAGAGTGATAAAATAACAAAGAGTGATGTGGTATATTTCAGGGAGCAGACTGTATTCTCCCAGAATGTGGGAATGCTCTCTGAGAATGAAATCAGGAGCTTGTGATGAGTGAGAACTTCCCCACCTCATGAGGATCAGTTGAGAGGTATGACCATAGTAGTACACCAGGAAGAATGATTAACATGGCTGAGCTGACTGTTAAAGGTGCAGTCCTCCTTTTAAAATCTTACGACCTACGTATTTTAAAGGCACAGTAATAACACTGTTTGTTAATAGCATCTGCCTGAAAGCTCTAAGGCTAGTGTTTGTAGAATGATAACACTTTGTAATAAGTGGGGATTCCTATAAAGGCATTCATAGGGAACTGTATTTAACATGGCTTATCAGGATTAGTATTATTAATGAATGCTAAAGAAAATAATAATGATTAAAGTGTTTCTTGATGGTGATGTTAGATTAATATAAGAACAGATTTTTTAAAAAAGGAGGTCCCCAAACTGGTTCTCATAAAAGGTTACATTTAATGAGGTGGTGAAAATAATGCTTCTTTCTTATGTCTTCAGAGCAATAGCTAGCAATGGAAAAATCCACAACAGGCAGACAAATATTTTAGCTTGGAAGATTTTTCTTTTTTTAATTCCCTCACAGTTGTTAGGAATTAAAAGCTGTTGGCAATCAACGCTGAAAACTGAAGTCGGGTTACTACACCTTTGACTTGCAGGCCTGAGTATCGATGAACAACAAGAGACAGACATGGAAAGAGAGACAAAGGATAAAGAGAGAGAGAGACAGAGGATATAGGGAACTGATTATTTCCCAGACATACACTGACAGACAGGTAGTGTTGACACTGTACCTAGAGAGGCTGCCCTCAGCGGCCAGGCCCTGGGAGTCATCGAGGACATTAGGTTCACTGCAGGAGGGGCAGGGAGATGAAGCATTTAGGGAAAGAAAATGCAAAAAGCATGCAATTGTCTCTGTTTTCAAGAAAAAAAAATATCAACGGAATAAGAAAGGAAAAGGAGGACGGTAAAATCATTTGGTCTTGCACTGGCTCATCAGAACATATGACTCAACGCGTTGAAAGAGGAACATCTGATCAATCAAATTCTGGATAAAAGGAGCAATTTACAAATGGAGGCTATGATACATGGAGACCTCCAAAGCGATACAATACATTGCATGAGCTAAGAACCTCACTGAGGTGTGATTCTAGTGCAAATAAGGGAGGGGGATGATGGGGCTTAGAAAGTTTTCAAACCATGTTGCTGCCTGTATTCCCTGTGATGGTATTCTGTTTACTTCCAGTTTCATTTAAGATCTTCCCCCTATAACCACCCCGTAAGTTCACTTATTCAGGCTTCTCCTTGAAGCACGAATCAATTTACCATGAGCTGCAGAACAACATTCTAGTTCTGATGCCATTAAAAGGCCAAACTGCGGGAAAGCATGATCTTGCATTGTAATGAAACTGTAAGTAAACAGCTGGAATGTGTACTGGCAAATCTGTCCCCAGTCACGCTGCCTCAACAGCTGCCTACTTCCCCCATCAAGCAGGAGCAACCAGCAGTATTCCATCCTGTTCACTCATATGTGAAATATGAAAGATAGAAAGAGGTCTGGTGGATTACCAGCAGGAAAGCAATAATATTACTATACATGTATTAGTTCATTTATTAGTTTGCATGTGTAATACACTCAAAAAATCCCAGAGACCATTGCTCATCCATGACTAAAATGGGTATGCAGCTGAGAACAAGGATTATGTTTGCTGGGCCAATGAAGTATCTACCTTAAACTTTAGATTTCATGCTTAAAAAGCTAAGAGTCCAAATCTATATTGCAATTAAACTACATTATTTTTCTCAGCATCACCAATTAAAAAGCACCACAGCCCACAGGAAAAAATTTACAGTAAAATATACTTATGTTAAAGACACCAAGGAAATGGAATGAAATGAGTGTAAAGGTGTCCTCACAAGCAGGGTCATCCCTAACCATTCTGGGGCCCTACGCAGCCCCCGCCCCCCGTGGGGGAGGGGGTGCCTCTCCGGGGGGGGGGGGGGGAGGGAGGGGCTGGACCTAGGTCTCCGCGCAGGGGCAAGAGCAGGCTTGAGGGGCACGGGGGAACCGCCCCCCCAGCACTCACCAGTGGTGCGGCTGGGGCCAGGTCGCTACACTTCCTGCCGCCGGTGAGTGCAGGCCCCGACTCCTCAGGGGAGTGGGGGCGGGGCTGAGGCGGAGCAGGGGCTTTGGGGAAGGGGTGGAGTGGAAGCAGGGCTAGGGCGGAGCAGGGGTGGGGGCCATGGGGTAGAGGTGGAGCAGGGGTTGGAGCAGCACGCAGCTGTGCAGGGCACAGGAAATGTGGTGCCCCAAATTTCCTGGTGGCCTACACAGCTGCGTACTTTGCGTATGGGTAGGGATGGCCCTGCTCACAAGTACCCTTTATACAAACTCTGGGATAAAATTTGGAGTGGCTTCTAGTTCAACAGGTTTCAGAGTAACAGCCGTGTTAGTCTGTATTTGCAAAAAGGAGTACTTGTGGCACCTTAGAGACTAACCAATTTATTTGAGCATAAGCTTTCGTGAGCTACATCCGATGAAGTGAGCTGTAGCTCACGAAAGCTTATGCTCAAATAAATTGGTTAGTCTCTTAGGTGCCACAAGTACTCCTTTTCTTTTTTCTAGTTCAACAATTACCTCCCTTATCTTTGCTGGTATGTACTATAGCTGTTCCTTTTAGCTGTTACATGCTCCACACACTGAGGGATTTCTAACTGAATTACAATCAAGGCTGGGCAAAGGGACAATGGCCAGTCATAAGATAACGCAGAATTCACATTTTCAAGGTTTATAAAAAATGACATAGATGAATCTATACATTGACCTTTTATCAGCGCTCTTTGCAAATCTATGTCACATATAAATAAAAAATAAACATTGTTTAATGAAAAATAACAGAATTTAATTGGAAAAACTCTTGTTCATCGGCTTCTATGTCACACACCTGACTAATGAGTGCAATGTCCAATACCCAAATCCTCTCTCTCTTTCTCTCTCACTCTAAAAAGAGGCATCCAAGATTAGCTCTAATAGACAGAGAAGTTTATGGTTTAGAATAATCCCACCTCTCTTTCTGCCATTAGCTAATGTCCAGAGGAAAACTAATGTTTGTTCTGACTTGGGGTTGAGATTGTACTGAAGAAACTTTTCCAGCACCCTGGGATTTCTCCCTACTCATTTTAAGTGCTGTATGCAGGACTCTGGCTCAGAATGAAACCTCTAAGTGTACTCTGCACCCTGAAATCATGCCTACACCTTTGAAATCCACCACATCAACAGGCATGGCTTTAGCAGAGAAACAATAAAGATGCTGTCAGTTTCTCAAGGGAACGTTTCTAACAATGAAATGTGGTTCTCATGAAGGTTATGCATTATACATTGCATTGAAGAATTGTTATGTTCTAACCTGCGGCAAGTATTTGCACTGACATCAATGGGACTACTCGAATGAGCAAGCACTGCAGGTGGATGATTAGCCTTTTAGTACTGGGGTAATGAATTTACCACCCTTACCCTGCTACTGTGTCTGAGTTACACACAATATACCTTTGGAATGTCTGCTCTGGAGAACAGAGTGGGAAAGGAGAAAAGCACATGTTGTTACCTTTGGCTGGGTAACATGCCCACCTCAGCCTGAGGTGCAGACATGCTGGAGATATGGCTGGAGAACCGCCGCCTCCCAATGGCACCCATAAGGTAGGTTTCCTGTTCACTTACCACACTGGGCACGCTCACTGAGTCATCTAGAAAGGACATGGGAAAGAGACCAAAAAAGAAAAAAATTCATCCAAAACACCAATGACAAATTTAAAAATTTCCAGGTAATTCCAGATCCTGTCCCATGTTCATGCCTAGTGCACGCAGAACTCTCTAAGTCACTCAGGTCCAACACTGCAAACATGTGCATCTGCTTAACTTTTCTACCACAAGTAGCCATAGTAAAGTAACACATGTGCATAAATGTTTGCAAGCTCAGGGCTTTAGACTGCAGGCCCTTTGGAGAAGGGACCCTCTCTCTGTTATATATTTGAACATTGTTTTGGACAATGAGTTCAGGGCGTTTAGATGCTACCACAGTACAATTATTATTTTTAAGTTATCCAACAAAATATGAGGCCTCTTGAGAATGAAAACTATAACTGGACATTTTGCTCATAAAAAAATTAATACATTTCAAGATCCAGAAAAATCAACCTTATTAAAAGATTAAAGGAAAGAGGAAGAGATGTACAGATGCAACAGTGTCTAACTTGCAAAATGCAGTATTTTCTCAAAATGCTGATCTTATATTCATGAAAATATGGGTGAACTTGCACAAAATAAGTCT
Source organism: Natator depressus (assembly GCF_965152275.1). Classification (NCBI taxonomy): domain Eukaryota; kingdom Metazoa; phylum Chordata; order Testudines; family Cheloniidae; genus Natator; species Natator depressus. The sequence goes on along the minus strand of NC_134244.1, from coordinate 64,297,018 downwards.
GTCACATATGTTTAATTTTGATTAGAGCTGGCTGAAATTTTCAACAAAATTTTGAAATTAAAAAAACCTGACCAACTCTATACCTAGTCGGAAAACAGAGGACAAATTCATTGAAATTTTTCCATATTTTAAATTTTTTTTACATTTCAAAATAAAAACTGGAGAGTTTTTCATGTAATATTTCTAGCCCCCCCCCATTTTTTACCAGCTCTAATTTTGATATGTTGGGATAATCTGTGGGTGAATTTATTCTGATAAATTCCTGTTTCTAGAAAAAAATATTGCATATTTATATTGTAGTTGGATTTAAAGAGGGCATGTATCATTCAAAAATAAATCCAGTACTACCTATATTTTCAGTTACATCCCAAGGGAACCTGAAAGCTGTTGAAGTTTTAATTTCTTCTTATGAACACCAAGATGTGGAAGTTTTTCTGCATTTAATTAGGTGAATTTGAATGCTATACCAACGCTGCTGCATTTATTTGATAAAAAAAAAGTCTGTGTATTTGTAACACAAACACAATAACTCTCCTATAACATTGGAGGATTCTTTTAATCAAATGATCACTTTTGACCTGCAACCCAACAAGTAGTTTAAATACTTCTTATAGAAAGGTTCATGATGCATGTTGTTCCTCCGACATGCCATTAACTAAACTGCCTCAATAGCGTCTTTTTTAGAATTAATTTTCCCTGGAGAATTTAGGTTCATTTCTTTGGGTTATTTTGGTGGCTCTCTCATGCTTCTTTTGGCATGTCAGCCAGCTTTAAATCAGACTGGGGTGGGACAGTGCTGGTGCTAGAGTCTTTACTGGCCTAGGCAAACAGGAAGATGTCTATTCATCACAGCTGGCAGTCACTTGTAATGAATCGAAGACTGTCACCAGAAGATATCATGGTCACCAACTACAGTGTATAGAAACCAGGACACAAGCTGTGCAATGTTTTGTAATAAATCCTTATGCATCAAGTTTCAGGAGGAGCACTCTCTCTGTTAGGGACATCATCTCCACACAACAAGCTCGTACACTTTTTCATATTCTAGGGCCATTGCCTCTCTCATGTCTGAAGTTTTCTGGGAATAGGCAGTTGTCCCCAAGCACCAAAGGTGAGTGGCAAGGGTTTCAAGCCATTAGGACAACCTCTGTACCACCAGAAGACAATAAAAGCTACATGAGTGGGAAGCCCAAGCCTCCTGGATAGAGATGACAGGGGCTCCTGGCTGATGGTTTTGAAAGAAGCCAGGAGCTTCTTGGATGTTTCTGATATCAAAACTTAATTCAGGCAAACTCAGTGGTTTCAATGAGCTTCCCTTCAAACTCAAAGTGAAACTCAGACTGTGCAAATCCACACAAACTATAAAAAACTAAACCCTCTCTGCAAAGAGACACCAGGATGTTTCATACAACTCAGAACCTTTTCTGCCTCTATCACTGGGTATAAAGGAGTGGAGTATTGGCTGACAGAAGTCTTAAGGCTTGATGTCCTCTGTTGATCAGCTAATGTATTACAAAATGCGCACAAATGCTTGAGTAGGTCCTACATCCCAACCAGCATAGACACTAGCCACGGCTTGAGCACACACAGTGCAGGTACAGGTACACACAGAAGCCCGTGGTTCAGAGATGAGCAGGAAGTGCACAGCAAGCTGATACTGCTGCAATGTGATGCCTGCTACACAGCCACCAAATTGCTCCTGCCTAGTAGCAGGATTCAGGCCAAAGAGGGGACTGTTTAGCTAAATGCCTTATCAGCATTGTAAGGACTGCCATGTCTCTTCTGCTTTATTCACGGTCTACACCTGCACCTTACCCTTTCTCAGCCCTGTGCTCAAGAGTATGGAAGGAGGCACGTAAGGACTTGACATTAACAACTGCATAGTGCGGCGACCACCCCTAGCACTGAACCATGTGCCCACATGTACCCTCTGTTCACACGTGCGCTGGAGAGCAACAGCCTTTTCCTCCTGGCTGTGCACGAAGAAAGGGCTTGCAGCATTAAGGCCTCACGCAGAAAAAAGTCCCTGATCATTCTACTGCTCAAAACAACACCCTCTTCTGCCTGTACAGCAGAGCTGGGCCTGGGCAACGAGGGGCTGCAACTGTACTCTGATCCTGCCCCGGCAGCCACATACTTTCTTCATCCTCCTCATCTGTGCGGCTCAGAGTGTCCTGCGAAGCCTGATGGGAAGGCTCGCTGTCCTGCTCCCAGACGGTGCCGGTGCCAGTGTTGGAGCGGGACATAGTAGCGAGGCTGAGGCGGTACGCGGAGGTGGAAGTGCCCACGGTGCTGATGGAGGTCTTCCCTTGGTAGGCTGTACAGAGTGGAAAAAACAAAGCCAAGTCAGTTCCGAGGCTGAAAGAAATATTGTTCCGAGTAGGGCGAGGGCATCTTCCTCAGCCTGGGTTTAGGGGAAAGGCGAGAGAAGTGGGAAAGTCAGAGGGCCGAATGGCCTTCTGCAGCAGCTGTGAAAGAGAACTCTACCACTGCTTGTGCTTACTTGACACCAGATCAGTACAACTGTACCAGCTCAGCTAACCTGCAAGAAACCTTTGTCACTGCAAAGATTTCTTATGTTCTCCGATTTTGTCCCTGAGCCATACTGCCACATCCACTGCCCCTCTGTGACGTTTAGCAAGCAAGGCACATTATTATGGGGCAAAACAAGTAGAGCTACTTTCTTTCTAAGAACAAAGTACTCGATACAAAGTTTCCCACAGTCTGGAAGTAATGACTGCTCTCTAGTGGCAGCCAATGTACACAGCAAAGGAGAAAGTTTGCAGAAGTGGCCACTTCATGAATGGTCAGGAGTTTTCCTGTTGATTTCAAGGGCATAGATTTGGGCCAAAAAATGCTCAGCTGTCCTTTCACAAGGAAAAAAGAAAATAAATATCTGCTGCTGATAAACAAGTAGCTAATTCTAAAAGAGGGGAGCTGAGACTATCTAGATTTTAAAAACTACTTTCACCTCTACAGCCTTGGTTACAGTGCACTTTGGTCAGTAGTGACTGAAAGAGGTTACCATTTGACAGCTGCATGTAGGCATATGAGAAGTGAGATGGTGTTCTTAGTTTAGTTAGTGGAGAGGTGAATGTAACAAGGCTGCCATTACAACTGGCCGTAATCTGCACTTTCGTTGGCTGTCTCAGCTGACGGGGCAGTGATTGACAAGGCATGAAAACCAACCCTGTCACCCTCAGTGCGTTGCGGCACATTAACGAGGCAGTGCAGGGGAGCTTTGTATGCTGTACCTCGTCTTTTCATAAAGAAGGGGCTTCAGTCTCCAGGGCTGCCAGGCCAGCACCTTTTGCAAGCACAAAACTCATTTTAAAAACATAATAAATTACCATGCGTAAAGCACCTGTTGCTGTGGGTCTGCTGTTGTACCCCAGTGCACCCCAGAAGAGAGGACGAAGCAGTCAGAACAGTTCCATGCAGTGCATTTCTGTTTTTGTAAATTCCATGTATTTGCGATAGAAGGGAGAGCTGCACATTTCTATGCATTTAAGTTTCCATATATTAAATCAAGTTTTGCACACAGAGTGCTATACTATGGGCAAAACTATTGACTCTTGCCGTGCGTACCCACACAGAGGGGTAAGAAATCCTCTTTCCTCTGTGTGCGACCATCCTCCCCCTCCCCGAACAGCCTTACCTGACCCACTGTGCACTGCCTCCTTCAGGATTTTGAGCTCGCTGTTGAATTCCGTGATGAGGGAGCTTTTGCACAGAGGGCGTGGTATGAAGCGCCTCTCTAGCTGGTCAGCAATATGTTGCCGGGCAGTCATCTCCTCGTGATTCTCTGCAGGTTGGGCCAGCAGCTGACAGAGAGGCATAACAACCCCTGTTAGCAAAAGAACACTCCAGCATCACAGAGAAACACTCTGTCCCTTTCCAACTAGCTCATGAGTGTCTGGCATCAGAATCCCTTGGCTGCTTGTACACCTACAGGCTGAGGATTTTTGTCCTTGTATGTAAGAAGTTGATACAGCAACAAGCAGAGGAATGTTATCTAGCTAGGGATGAGCTTTGTAGGTGCGTGTGAAAACACAACCAAACACGTAGGTTTTTTCTCAGCTTTTTGGAATACTGTATGCTTATCTGATTCAATGTACATTGAAACCAGTCACTGTTGCTATTAATATACTAGTAGGTAGGAATCAGGGCTTCCTTGTGCTAAGCAATACATTTACACACAATAAGAGACAGTCCCTGCCCCAAAGAGCTTACAATCATAGAAAGGTGGGGCTGGAAGGGACCTCAAGAGGTCATCGAGTTCAAACCCCTGCGCTGTGGCAGGACCAAGTAGACCATCCCTGACAGGTGTTTGTCCAACTTGTTTTTAAAGGCTTCCAATGATGGGGACTCCATCTATACATGTCAGCGTAAGTAGTAGCAGCCTGGGCACACCGACTGCCTGTCCATTATCAAGAGCTGTGTTTGGCTCAAAGCCAAAACAAAGTGGGGAGGCGCTTCCTGTCAGACAAAGTCAGTGCAAAGTTCGCCCCCCGATCCAACCAACAACCCTGTTTAAAAAAATCTTCTCTTGATACACCATGCTACCCATCCCAGATCCTGTTCATTAGACCCACACAACCCCCTAGTGGCCTGGTTTCTCAGGGCTTGTGTTCATTGCAGAGTTAGCCGAGGCTCTTACTTGGGCGTTGCCCCTAATCCAGCTCCCATCCACACACAAAAACCTCTGACCTGAGGTTGGTGCTTCCAACCCGGGTGAACTGGCCCATCCTGGGTTATCGGGTTAAACCCAGATTCTGCTTTCACTAAGGTGGGTAACCCTTCCACTTTGCAGTGAGTATGCAGGCTAACCCACTTGAGTGCCAACTGTCATACAGCACCTTCCCATAATTTCTCCATCATGTGCCAAAACAGACGGACAAGTTCTCCCACAATCCACTGGGAGAGAATCACAGCAGCACAAAGAACCATGGGATGTCCCCTAGAAGTCCCAGTGACCACAATGCAATGTTGGGGGTGCCGTGCAGCATGGCTGCTCACACCCGGGCTAGGCTAAGTCAGGTGCTGATCATTCGGGCTAACTCTGCAGTGAAGACGTACTCTTATTGGCTGGGGCAGAGAACTAACCCTGTCACCAGGGTATCTAGGAATTGCAGCTCACTCCTTCACAGATCTCCAGTGTGTGCCCACCACGGACGTCGATAGTTACTGCTAAGAGCCAGGGAAAAGAGTGGGGCAAGTGTAAGGCCCCTCTGGCCTGTCCCACTGAATACTTTTAAAATGTTTCTCATTCTGTCACTGAGCCATCCAGGAATTAGACAGGCCTTTGAGTTGGGGGCAGAAGGTACCTCATGCAAGATTAATTCATGAGAGGATAGCTGGTTTATGAGATCTCTCTACCAATCCCAGGCTTCATCATATTATTTGGCAAGCCAGAGTTTATGGGGGACTAGCATTTGGATTTTTCCATACACAGATCTGACACCTGCAACCACTAATTTGACATTACTACAAACATTAGCCCCAAAGCTGAGCCAATTAATATAAAGTCACCTCAATAGTGGCCACTTGTGACCTCCTTTCTAAGGCTCTGATCCCAGGAGTTGACGAAGTTCCTGCAATTACCTTTGAAGTCACGGGGTGGTGCTCAGTGCCTTGTGGGATAAGGCCCTAACAATGCAAGGTGAAATGCCTGCCCAGTGAGTAAGGATTCCCCTGTTAGCACCTTGAATGCTGGCCCATGAGAAATCTTCCTGGCTTGTGGAATGCTGAAGGCTTCCTTTACTGTGCTTGTATGTCTGCCTGAGAGAGCTACCACCCAGCCGGAGGGCGGAGGTTGAGCTGATGGATAATTGTTGTTTACGCTAATATCCATTATTACATCATCGACATCATCATCAACCTATCCAAATTCCAAGGGAATTTCAGGAGGAGGTGATGAGTACCATTCTGCACCAATGTGGTGTTGTGGATCTGCTGCATTAGAATTCCCATCATTGTAACTTACTCTTTGATTGGCCCCTAAAATCCACTGTAATGGATGCTCCTTAGCTGCAATAGGGTCTGTACACAGGTCTACTAGAGAACCAAGATCTCGGAAATGCCTCCAGCCATCCTTCCGAGACAAAGCACAGAGTCAGGGGTCATTTCCTATGCAAAAATACTCTTCTCCCCAAGACCGTGGTTGCCCCCAAAGCCCGTGTCACATTCTCCTTGCAAGACAGTATGGGGCGTCTTGCCTAAAAAATATTATCTAATGAAGCAGCTGACACTAGGGTGAAAACTGGTGTTACCTTGCACTGAATGAAGGGCCGCAGAAGCACGAAGATAGGGATCCGGGTGCGAACAATAAAATCCAGGAAGTCCCAGAGGGCCAGCCCTCCCACCTTGCGCAGGGCCATTTCTTTGACTTGCAGGCTCAGCCAATACCACTGGCTGCCAAGCTGGCGCTCAAAGCACACGAGGATCACCTTCAGGGCTGCAGGGGAACAAACGCCAGCACGTGTAAAGTGCTGCAGAGCCAGAGCCAGAGCCAGAGCCGTTAACTCCAGCCTTTAACAGCTGGAGTATTTGCAGCGAGCAGTGGAGTGCACACACACCTAGGCCAGTTTCTTTACCATCAGCTGCCAACTCCTACCGGGGAGTAGGGCAGTCTTGGGGTTAGAGCCACAGGACTTGGCATCAGGAAGCATGAGTTCCGTTCCCAGCTCTGCCAGTGAGTTACTGGAAGATTTTCCTTCTGTACAACTATGTTCCTTTAATTTTTCCATGAGATACCACCCAGTCCAAAGTTCCCAGACTACACTAAAGAATTCTTTCCCCTTCCTGGGGATTTACTTCTTTCAAAACCACTCCAGAGTGGGGATAGATTCCAGTCTCTGATCAAGGACCATGGAGAGAAATCTAGGCTGTGCAACCCCACAGAGGGAATGGCCATGTAACTGCTGTCAGGAGGTCGTTAATGAGGCTACGAAGAGAGACCTTCCAGTACTGCAGCTGCAAGAGCCATACACCAAAGGTTATTTTGGATCCAAGAAGCCAAGTATCAGAATCCATTAGCACAACCCATCGAAAAGGTAATTTACAAATGAACAAGATTTAGGCTGGAAATGAGGCTGCTTATTAAAGGCTAGATTGTGACATAGGGGATATATCCCCAAGTGGGGCAGTAAGAACCGCCCTTACACTCCCACTCGGGCTACACAGACCTTGGGCCCAGGCACAGAAGAATAAGCAGGGCTATGTGTCTCCTTGCTCCTTCCCCAACAAAAGGCAGTTCGGGAAGTGGGGGCAGATTTGACTCCACCTCTCTCTGCAAGTTTGCCCAGACTAGCTGACCAGAGTGTGAGTGCTAGCGTAGGTCATCAGCCAATTACCCCTCCCAAGAGCAAACGGAGCAGGAGAGGAACTATCAATCAGTGACGTATCTCTAAGACCATGCCTGCCAGAGCTACTCCTGGCTTGGTGCAGCATGCGCACCACTCAGTGCTCATGGCTGTGGCTAAAGCAGCTGTAAATAGATCAGGGTATGCCTTCACTGCAGCCGAGGGTATAATTTCCAGCTCGAGGAGACATAACACACTAAAAATAGCACACAACTGCAGTGGCCCAAGCGTGGGACAGGCCAGTGGCCCCAAGTAAGTATCTAGGGGCTTGGACGGGATCACTGCCCTTCCTGCTGCATGCACTGCCATGGCTACACTTCTGTTTTTGGGGTGGATGTGTCTACTCCAGCTGGAAGTGACACCTTCTGGCGGCAGGGCAAACATAACTTCCAGTCAGCTTGTGCCCGTGAGGATTTTCTCTGCCTTCCCAGGGGTTTCCTAAAAGCTTCCTTTTATTTTTCTCTCTTTTGATGGGTGAGGGGAAGCACTCACTCACCCAAGTAAGCCGCTTGGCTGGTGGACTCTGCGAGCCCTTCCCTGCGCAGGTCCTTCCCAGCATCCCCTGGGGTGGAGCAATGTGCAGGGGAGCTCTCCATCATGAAGTTCTTGCTGCGGGAAGTGCTGATGATCCGAGGTGGCAGGAGGATGTTAATAACAGTCTGGAGCAGCAGAAGGACTTCAGGCTGCTCCAGCCAGGGACTGTCTAAGATCCATTGAAGCGGGTGGCAGGCAAAGGAAAGCAATAAAATAGATCAGGCCATATCCTCTCAAAGCCATGCAAAAGCCTCAGCCTCGTTTTCAGTTCCCAGCTGTGATGTAATCAGAACTTCCCTCAAACCAAGCCCATCCCCAACCTTGTTATGTTGCTTCTCCTTCTGTATGCAAAGGCAAAGTTATTCTATTCCCAAAACGCACGCTTGTGTGGCAGCACCAAACCCTATGAGCGTAATGACTCAGCCTCGCCTCTTCCCCTCACTCTTTGCTTTCACGCCTGCATTTGAGGGAGGTGCTTAGAAGTGACCACAATCTACAGAAGAAGACCGGGAGTGAGAGCATGATTTGGCCCAGACAACTGGCAAGGAACTGGGTGAACAGCAACCAACAGTGGCAAATTCCTGCCCCCGTAGCTCTGTATCTTACACTATGGTGAATTTTCTCTTGTCCAGAACTCTGTCATTGCTCTGATTTCAAAAGGAGGAGCGCATCTGTTAAAGAGTGAGTTTGAGAACCACTGATCTGTGACACAGCTGAAACAAAAAGGAGAAACAACAGCTCCCATTGTAGCTCGCTTCCATCACCCCAATGAGTTCTAACCACGCCAAGAGGAAACCAAATAAGAAGCAACAACAGTAGGAAAGGCAAATATTTGTTGTCTGGGAAGGGGGAACTCTTTTTGTTAAATAATCATCAGACCTTTGCTTCCAGATCCTACTGTGAGCACAAATGGAATCAGTAGGTTTAAAAGCATTCCTTCTCTTCTCTCCTGATTGGTGAATGGGGAGATCACATGGCTTAAGGGAAAATCTTCTTTCAAAGCCTGTGCAGTAATAATAAGAAAGGATTAAATGATTTCATCAGAAGATTAGAAATATAAACCACTGTGGAGAATGATGATTCCCATAGGCTTTGTTTACATAGCATAACACAGCTGATGGACTGATAAAATTACAAGCTCTGAGGCGGCCTGAATAGGAGTAGAGCATCTAAATATCACCTGTTTTTAATATAATCAAGTGATAAAGGGCATTCTGATCTCAAATACACCATTATAAATCCAGATCAATATATTCAGAGTCAATTTGTTGTTATTCCAAATCGAGAGTGGTACAAATGAGATCAGAATCCAGCCCGAATTACCTGGAAAAAAAGAGCAGAGGGAGTTATACCAATGTCAAAAACAACATCTCCCTATTTGCTGAATGTGGAGGTTACTCCAGGATTCACCCTCACTTCCCAGCCTCTTCACTTTGCTTCACTAACCCACAAAACCCTGATGTTATTGTGGCCTCCCTTCCTGAAAACAAGGGAAACCCACACTTGGATCTTGACAGTTATTCAAGTCTGAATGAAATGCCCCCGCAACCTGAACAGGTCTGTGTCCAAGGCAGAAGAAGTTTAGTGGCGGTGAAAGAAACGTATGTTGGGTGAACCTCTGAAGGGTCGAAGCCTGGATAGAGCATCCAAACTTTTAGATACTTCAGTGTGAATTGAAACTGAACCGCAGAACCACCTGAGTCTGCAAAACTGGGGTGGAAATCCCAGGAGAAGAGGTTTTTCTTGTGGGATTTCCAGCACTTCCACTTCAGATCCTGCTGGAAATACTGGTGGTATTATGGCATTTCCAGTTTTGATCCCTTCTGAAACCCAGGAAAAACATATGAAAATGGAAAAAAAAGCAAACAAAAAAACCCACATCTGCAAAGATCCCAGACTGATTTAAAAAAAAGATTCATTTGGAGTTAGGTTCTAAACAGGGGTAAAGATTTGAGAGAAGGTAAGGGTGGCTCTTATATTTTTAAGAACCAAATCACCCAGCCCAGGAAGAAGCCTGCAATGTCTCTGCACCGATCAGTGCCAATGTTCACCTTATGGATGCCATCTCCGGTTCCATGGTAAACGGGACTGTGATGTGCTTTGATGCCTTGGCTCTATACCCCTCTTTCCCATAACACCCCCCATACTCTGAAAAACCTGTCCCAGCGCTCATCTGGATGGTGGACGTGCCACTCATTGGTTAATTATAAACTGAAATGTCTGTTCCGCAGGTGCACTAGTCCACGGGCACAATATTCCTGAATGAGGTCATTGTATCTTCTGACTCGCTGAAATACAGATTAGGGTCAGGAAACATGCACCTTCATTCTGCCCCTGTGTAGCTCTCTATTCCCTTTGTTTTCATGCCAACACGGAGGTATAAAGCATATGGAAGCAGATAGGGTCCAAGTGCACATGGAATAGCTGCCTGCAAATGTATTTTAAAAACCTATTCGTGTCCAAAATAGTAAACATGTGGCACTGAGCTGAAAAGGAATATACTGATGAAATTCCTCCCAATGGGATCACTGTGTGTTCACTATTCTTGACAGTCAAGGATGATATTTGATAAGCAGTTTAAAGGCCAACCATCGGTGTGCATTTGGGCTTTTTTCTCTTCTATGTATTGCTTGCACAAACAGCACCAGTTTGGTACTGGCTCAATGGGCCCAAATCCCACTCAGTAATCTCAATTACGCAAATGACTCCCCATTAAGTTTGGTGGGGCTGCATGGGGACGACCTAGGATAGGATTGTTCACAAAAGGTAATAGAAGACTTTCTGCTCGGTTCCTAGATCCTGAGAGGAATCAAAGTATGGAGCTTGATTCCCAGCTGGTGTAATTCAGCATAGCTCCACTGACATCAGTGGTGTTACGCCAATTGACACTGGTTGAGGATCTGGCTGCTTATTAAGACCTGAGCTCCGTTCTGGTGCTCCAAACCTTGACCTACAGAGGAGAGCTGACATTTTGTTCCACAGTTTTTGCCCAGCTGTTGCAGAAAAAAGAGCACCTATGAGTTGGTGTCTCAACCATAAGCTAAACGGGCCTGATACCAGGCAGGGCAGGCACACCTGTATCTGCAATGCTACAAGCCGGACAACAGCTGTGCTGAAGGGCAGAGGTGGCGAGAGATAAGGGCTGAGATGAAGAAGGGGTAATCCATCAGCAACACTGGAAGGTCCTACTACTCCCATCACCTGCAATACAAACAAAGCACATCACCAGCACTGACTACTGCAATTCCACCCATGGCATACCCTCCAACGTTTGTGAAAGAGAAACAGGTACACTTCAGACGGTGTGGGACTGGGGTGCTCGGGGAGCAGGAGTGCCTCTGAATGCCTCACGGCAGCTGGGGCCACAAAGGAGAAGGGATGGTTCTAGCAGGGAAAGGGTGGAGAGGATAGGGAACCTCTACAAGGAAGCCAGAGGGGGTGGACAGAGTGCACAGGGAAACTGGTACATTTCATGAATGTACCCAGTACCAGCCCTGAGTAACCAGCACTGGACTGGTAGAATAGGTAGAGTTGGTGGGTATGCCATGTAGCTACTGTATTCCATGGGAAAATGTAATACAAGCAGGAAGTTTGCAATTAACTTGTAACCCTTTTCCTTCCCTTGCTGATCTCTTGGAAGAATAATGTCCTGAGGTTGATCCAGTATTAGCCAGATCCAGGCCCAGTTTTGTACAATGTTCAGACTCTCCGTAAGCACAATGTATTATTGGGGACTCTGGTTTGTAAAATTAACTGAACTAACCTCTCAACCCACATGACAAATTTAGGCTTAAATTCAGAGGTGAAAACCCCCTATTCTTTTCATTTAAAGGCTTCCCCATGTTCCTGGCTACCATATTTGGGGGGGCTGTTTGCTGCTATTGGTGCAACACTGAGTAGTGTAAAGGGTCAACTTTTCAAAGCTGGCTCCAGACAAAAGGTCTCCAAATAGCCATTGAGCAAACACGGCTGCCACAACAACGAAGGAGCCACTAGAACTCCTGCCATTATTGGAGCTCCCCGCCACCCCCTTGCGTTGTATGTAAACGCTCTGTGGATCCGGAATGAAGATAAAAATGTGGATGAATGCCAACATGGCCAAGGTAGAAATGTGTTTTTATTTTGTTTTTAAGCTCTTCGGCGCAATCATCGACTTCATCAGCTTTTCCAAAGCATCAAAAAAAAAAAAAAAAAGGCCACACATTTTCATTCTAGAACTCAAAGTCAATATTTTTAATCCAAATGAAACTAAAAATGCTACTATATCCATTTCCCTCAATATTGGTATTTCTTCCAACTCAGACTGAAACATCCTCGGCTGGCATAAACGGTCATAGCTCCATTGACTTGATACTTCCTAGGTATCATGGTCTTAGAAGCAATATTACATGTAACTATTGCTTATCACTATCAAATGGTCAGACAGGCTCCAAGAGTTCTGGGCATACCATCGCTCTAGTCACGAAAACCAGAAAAGCTGTCTGTGCTCAAGTATAAAACACACACCAACATTATTGTGTATTGATTAAGGATGAGAACTGAACATTGTACATAAAAGCCTGCACTAGATCAAACCAGGGACATTACAAATGGCAGAGTGAATCCACTCATGTAACCCTCTAACTAGCCACTCAATGCCCTTTTACAGAGCAGTAAAGTTTCCTTCCCGGCTATAAACTGAAACTGCCCCTAGTCCCACCCTCCCATTGCTACCAGGTGTGTGCAGTCTCCACCACCCCACTCTCCAACTTGCAGCCCTCAACTCTCAGCGCAACATGCAGAGGTGGATTTTCAAAGTGGTGTGTGGGAAGTAACACAAATAAATCACTTGACCCTGGGGATCAGTCTCTGTATCTTCCCATGCACCACTTTAAAAATGTGCCTCACTATCTCTAGAGTCACCTGGGAAGTCTGCTTGCACAGGTGGATAGGTGACAGGAAAAGGGATCAACTTTAATCTTCAGTCCAGAAAAGTCAACAGCAGAATGAAGCTTAGCAAAGGTTCATAATATTGCCACTTGGCTACTCACCAGATTGACACAGACATTGATCAGTGACCTAAGGTGAGGCAGGAAGGATATGATTGGCTGCCTCTGAAGTGTCAAACAAACCCCTTCAATCAAATTGCTGGCAGGCTCCCACTCAACCTGTCGCCTGGAATACAACAGTAGGTGCCGTTAGCTGTTTGGCTCCCCCACCAGACACACCGAAACAAGGTGACTGATACACGGTGACTCCAACAAGGAACGTTTAAGACAGCAACGACATCCATGATGGCAACAAGGTGCATTCCAGGGGTAACAGTTTTACCCACGTTGTTCAGAGAACACATTGGGAGTTAGAGATGAGACTGGGAAGGTAGCAGAGGCACTCCTGCCCTGCTGGATTAGTGACACAAAAACCGTCACAACAAAAACAGAGAAAGAGAGAGAGAGAGGATGAATGGATTGGGATTCAAACCCTAACTTTTCCCCTTTGCAAGCGAGCCTGTGAGTGCAAACTGGGACATCCACGAGACAGCCAGCTCAGATGAACTTGTCTGATGACTGCTGCTTGCTTTACACTTAGGGAAGCTGTGCTGCCATTGCGGAGGCAGATGGACACAGTCATTCCACTCGGGCTTGTGAAATCCCTGTTGATTTAATGTAGACTTCACCACAAAACCTTGAGTGGAACAAACTCCAGCACTTAGGAATATCTCCTCCCCCACTATTGCACAGCCTAGTCTGCTACATTGTGGGGACTCCCACTTAGCCTGAGCCCAGAGCACAGACAGACGGAGCACTACAGACTTCACCTTCCGCATTCCCCCCCACCCCCGCAGGACAGAACCAATAATCTGCCCTAACTACATCCCTTACTGATTGCTTTTTCCTTTATGGTGATTTTAGAGTCTGTAAAAGGAGCCAGATTGAGAGCCCTGGAGAAAGAAGATCTCTTTTACCAGTTACAACACAGGCAGCATCAATGTGCTTCCCATGCCCCTGATCCCCAGAGGCTGTCTCTTTGGATGGGAGTATACCTCCCAAGTCTGTGCGGCAGGGTGAGTAATCCCTGGATGCTGGGAGCAAGGATGAGGCAGACACTGCGTTACTAGAGGATGTGGTACTACTGAATCAGATTCCCAGTCAGATTCCATGGTAGACTCCTTAAAAGGCTCCTTCGCCCAGGGAGTACCAGGTATGCAGTATGTAAGCCAGATACCGTACCACAGATATATACCTGGGGACACGTAGGTCAATCCCTGTCAGGATTTCCCCAAACAGGAACGCCCTCCAATAGCGAACCTGTGCTCTGACGCATATACCATCCAGATCAGACTCAGACTCCCATTTCTGAGCTGGACACCTATAGGAAGCTGTTCAAAACCTACAAATGGGTCCAGTGAGTCCCAGTGGATCAAATGGCCTGCTCCTTTAAGCAGCAGCACTGAGCTGGACAGGTGCTTGCAGCCCTGCTCACCATGTAATAGGCTGACTGGCCAAACTATGTGAAAGCTGGTTCGTGCATTTGGGTCAGCTGGTAGAAGGAAGGCGAGTGACCCAGCAGCTCCTCCTGTGCCTGGGCCTGTCAGAAGGCGCGATTCTAGTCAGGTGGATTTGTACAGGTGCAGCTGGAGTTACTGGGAGGCTATGACAGGGGTTCCAGCTGCTCAGCAACCTGTGAACAGGTTACAAAGAGAGGGGGGCTTTTGGGAATTTGTTTTAAAAACCCTGCGCTGCTTTTTTGGACCCAAGATGAAGAAGGGATGGTAGAAAAGACAGCAAGATAATCGCAAAAAACAGCACTGGCAAGATGAGGCGGCATTAAAAGTGGGCCCCAATTCCCTGCCAGGGCAGGGTTTTATAAAAAAGGTTTCTTTTAATGAAGGGGAATGCAGTAGGAAGGCGGGAGAAGAGGGGCAGGGAGAAAGATCATATCTCCCCATCTCGCTTGGTGCCTGCGGCACTCCTCATGATCAGAATTTCAGATGTTCTACGGTGGGATCAATGGTATTTGAGAGAGAGTAGTTCAGTCTCCATACCCTTCCATCCTTGGACTCTCACCTAACACTACTAACAAGGTTACCAATTCAAGGAAACTGTCATGGTGGTTTTTGCAATGTGGGCATTTGTCCAGAAGGGACCGGACCGAGACCACCAACTCCTTTGACACAGGCCACCCAAAGGCCATCAGATGGGAATTTTTATGCTACTAACCTGGACTGGAGTCACATGAGTGAGGTCGAAAGGCCCCATGTTCAATTATCATTACCTGGAGCCTCCCATATTGCTTCTTGTGATGCTGCTTTCACCATTCACCGGCTAGAGGAGATTCCTACACTCATGTCTTCCATTGCCAGGTGCATTTGAATGGTACTACAGGCCAAGACTATTTTTGATCGTTTGAACAGAGCCTTACAGGATTGATATTGTAACCACGGACTTTAAAAATACTCTTCCCATAATTTAACTTTATGTTTTTTAAAACAGCAAACGTAAAAGACACAGAGAGATAATGAGAATCTTTATAGCCTCAAGACTTATTTTGGGAGAGAGGGTGGTGTTAGATTTCCATGATTTCTTATGGGTCATTCTCAGTAAAATATGCATTTCCTCTATTGCTGCCCGGAAGCCGGCACCAAGAAAAATGGCGACATAAATATACACCAACAGGAGAAATGCGTCTTTGTTTTGTTTTGCTGTAAAAATTCAGTGCAGCATGACACTGTCAATAAAATGACATACCCTTACTTCAAGGCTTGCAACATCAGAAACGGACCCAAAGGTTTCCGTTACACCTGCTCACCTCAAAGTAGGCATCTTGTGAATTTTATTGAACATACGATCCAATCGCTTTAAGATGAGGATAAGGGCAGGTCTCACGGCCTCGGCTGTCCAGTCGGTGATGGGCAGCATCTCCATGATGTAGCGCCGGAGCCCGCGGCTTTCCATCGTCTGGGTGTCATAAGGTGCCAGCTTCAGAAGGGAATGTGCAATTTCTGCCAACCTAAAATTATGGCTTGTTAAGAGGAAAATCTGATACTCTGCAACGTGAGCTTCTCCACCGCCTGGTGGAGGTATCACCAATCTCTTTTAACAGAAGGATATTTGAGGTAAGAGCACTGCAATTTAAACTCTTAGGTCAAATGATCACACATTTCTGGCCCCTTAAGAAGCTTCTTGTGGAACCAATATTTATTCATGTTCATGTATGGTATATAAGGAATACATCATCATGTATATGTTTATGTGGATAGTAGATTGGTAAATTGCACCAAAAGGAACATAAAGAAAGGCTAGTTCATGTTATTAAAACAGTGGTATCATAGTATCTGTGTTCAGTTGATAATAATATATAATATGGGCAATCCCAGTGAAGGGTCTTTGCTAGCTTGCTGCAATCACCTGTAATGTGTCAGTGAAGCTGGAGTGGTTTGTCTTTTTGTAATGTTACCAGGTCAATATAGGGGGACGACTATGTGGATTTTTGTGCAATTTAGATGCATTTAACTTTAAAAAATAATGTGGTTCACAGATCCATGTAATCTGTGTTATGTATAGGATTATTTCTCCCAACATGCTTCATTTTGTTTCTCCCACTAGCCTCACTTATTACTTTTTTGGCTCTTTCTGACTCTCCCAGATAGCCATGCTTATGGGGTTTCAGTATCTCCCACCGGCGCCCCGACAGCATTTACCTCATGCTTGGAATATGAAAAGCAGTTAAACAGATACTTGAAGACTTGCTGTAATTTTTTTTTGATGTGCTGAAATTGACACATTCCCACAAAATGTTTCCATTTTGACAAAACTAAATTGTCCAACAGAAAACTGTTCTGTGGAAAACTGCTCAACTAGCTCTAGTAACAACCTTGGAAAGGTGAATCTTGGGGACCAGTACTGTGCGTTGGAAGGGTATTTCCTCTTAGCTCCACTCAGCAGGCCATCAAGGGAAACATGGGGAAAAGGCTCAGGAAAAAGTCTGAAGAAAAAACAGCCATAAAACATGCACAAAATATTGTTTGAGGAGAAAGAAATTATATCCTGAGGCTTCAGGTGCTTTTCTAGCTCTGTCTCAGGCTGAAATTAATGTGCTATGCAATGGCTGAAGGATACTAAAGCAGAGATACAGCTCCTAGCAGGAAGCCATAACCCAGAGAGCGTAGGGAATGTACTGTCTGAAATCTTCTTGCTATGTAGTGCCAAAATGCCACAGCTCCTTAACTCTGTGAAATCCACCTTTTGGAAGCACTGTCATTCTTGAATGAATTTAACTTATGGTTAAACAGCTCAGCACTATTCCATATTTTTTCTGCATAGGTAGGGATTATTTTATGGTCATTTATAATATTATTAACAATGTGGTAATAGGGATTTGAAAAAGCCCCATGATCTTCTTTTACCTGCACATTAACAAAAATCTCCACCTCCCCACCCCCGCCCCCAGTCATATATTGTTTTGGCGAAGGTGATTGGGAGTTTAGATCTACACAGAGAATCCTAATGGCTATCAGCTTTTGTGGCTGAGTTTCTTACTTTTGATTCAACAATGGCACCTGAAATAAATCCAAACACATTCCCTTTGCTGTTTAGACACCCTAAGCATGGATCTGATTTTAATGCAAGTTGGTTAGGCAAAATAGTCACCTACTGTATCTTGTTATATGTGACTATGATCAGTTTTATCTGGCAAGCTTTAAATTCTTAAGACAGTCTATAGTGTACAAGATATTTAAAAAAAATCTTTGTAGCTGTGATTTGTTCTTTGAATCTGAGACTGGATTTTCCCATCCCTTCCTCAGAACAGTCCACTAAAGCTCCAGGGACCCTCACAGCTCTCAAAGGGGAACCCTCAACATTTCCACTATAAATTCGTTGGAGAAAAAGATGACCCACCATTTGATTTCATGCTAACTATGGATGAGACTGTATTTGTTTCAATCCCAGCAAGCCAGTCATTTCTAGCACTGAAACCGAACCTGCAATTTCCTGGAGCAGTAGAGGAGTCACATTACTCATAGCTAGCTTACACTGTGACTTCAGTGATTCAGGCCCTCAGCTCCATTATGATAACTTCTGATCTCTTAAGGACTTCCACCTTGGAAAACAGGCAGAAATGTCCATGAGCAGTTTTACCACCTATTCCCCTACTTCCTGATTCATTATAATCTTTCAACAAAATTCACTGATGACACTATTAAGTCATCTGATGAACGATACAAAGATGGGCTTAGTTCAGTGACTCCAACACATACAAACTCATGAAAATAAAGTTTCCATATTAGTATAAAACAGAAAATAGTCCCAGCCTGTGCAAATTGAGACACCTTATACTGTGTGCAAAGACAAAACAAGGATATCAATGTAATATGGAAGATCCACACCCCTCACTTAATGTTATGCTATGAGCTAAATCCTTGCATTGGATGTACATTCCTGAGGCTCACTGAAGTCAATATGAAATATTTGGAGAATTTGTACTGCAACAAAATGGGGCCATACAAATAATTATTCCTTCCTATTTTTGATATTCTCTAGCACTTACTTTCCAGAGGAGAATATATTACAATGATCTACACACTGCCAGACCACACACGTCCACCTGCATTTAAATCAGTTTATGTTCCGGCCATGCACCACACAAGAATTTCATGCATCTACTGTAAGAAGGAAGTCCTGTGTTGAAGAGTTAACCACTAACCACTAAATACGACTCTCTTTACTGTACAGAAAAAGGCATTCTGTTCGGATCGTACATAAAAAATGGAGGTGAAATTGCAGGAATTTGCAAAACAAAATCTAAATTAATATTACACAAAAATATTGTGATTTTCATCCAGAGACCTCTACCTATGAAAGAAGCTGTCCGGCAAATTCTTTGGGATAGGTTCTGCATCCCACTGCAGCACCTCTGAATGTCTCCAGTGGTGCAAATCATCCATAAAAACCACAGATCCGCCTTCTGAGGATTCCCTTTGTGTAAGGGGAATCTCTGGGTGGCACAGAGCTGGACTGGTGGGTCTACACCAGCCCCTATACTCCAACCTCCAGTGTAAGGGTGAAAGGATATCTGATTGGGGCCTGGATATAACTGGCTGCCAGAATGGCCCTTTGGGACTGTGAGCAGCCTGATATAATTCAGAGCTCTACTTTACTCTGGAGATCAAGCCAGCCCCAGGAATGGGGGAGCAGAAGATTGGTTTAAAACCATCTTTGCTCCCTTCCCAGTGAATCTGGCCTATCAGTGTTTAGTCGCTTTTAGTTCAAGGAACAATCCTGAAGCGTCCAATGATATCCTCTGAAAGCATTCAGATACCCTCAAGTTATGGTGAGAGCTACATTAAAACTGCCCCATATTAGTCCTGGTTTTCATTGTATAACAGGATACAGTACAGACAATTATATAAGAACGACCACACTGGGCCAGACCAAAGGTCCATCTAGCCCAGTATCCTGTCTTCCGACAGTGGCCATTGCCGGGTGCCGCAGAAGGAATGAACAGAACAGGTAATCAAGTGATCCATACCCTGTTGCCCATTCCCAGCTTCTGGCAGAGGCTAGGGACACCATCCCTGCCCATTCTGGCTAATAGCCATTGATGGACCTATCCTCCATGAACTTATCTAGTTCTTTTTTGAACCCTGTTATAGACTTGGCCTTCACAACATCCTCTGGTAAGGAGTTCCACAGGCTGACTGTGCGTTGTGTGAAAAAATACTTCCTTTTGTTTCTTTTAAACCTTCTGCCTATTAATTTCATTTGGTGACCCCTAATTCTTGTGTTATGAGCTTCCTTGTTTACTTTCTCCACACCAGTCATGATTTTATAGACCTCTATCATATCCCCCCTTAGTCGTCTCTTTTCCAAGATGAAAAGTCCCAGTCTTATTAATCTCTCCTCATACGGCAGCCGTTCCATACCCCTAATCATTTTTGTTGCCCTTTTCTGAACCTTTTCCAATTCCAATATATATTTTTTTGAGATAGGGCGACCGAATCTGCACGCAGTATTCAAGATGTGGGCATACCATGGATTTATATAGGGGCAATATGATATTTTATTACCAGGGATCACTCCGAAAATACCTATGCGATCAGAACACACCTGCAGCGCAGATAGAACCAAAAATACCCAATAGGATGTCTTTCCACCTGCAGATTATTTTTCATTATTATATCAAATATTATACATGCCCCACCCACGTGGAAAAATAATGATCAAGCAAGTACATGCATGTTTTAGTGACTCTCGAGACAACTGCCAACTTCAGCAAAGTACTTGATAGTATGAACTTCTGCCACTGGTTGTGAGTGTATGAAATCTCCAGGAAATGCACAGGGAATCAGACACAATCTAGGGAACACCGAATACATTTTCTGCAAGACTCTGCCAGCATGACAAGAGTAATTGTTGGATAAGGAAGGAGATTGGGCTTCTTAGAACAAAAAAAAACAAAAAACAAGTGGTTACTTTTGGTTTTATGAAAAATTAAGAGTCAGGGAATGAAAATGGCAAATCCCTGAGGTGAACCCACTTCCCTATATGTCTGTGTTCAGAATTCTCTTCCCTCTGCGTTCATAACTCTAGCACACACTTTCCACTCCTTAGGGTACTAGAACTTGCTGTCTTTCCCCATCCCCTCCTCCTCATGTTTCATCTCCCTTTTTGTGGAACGGAAGCAAGTTGACAAGATATCCTGATTGGAAGCCTACTGAAATAGCCCATTCTCAAGGCTGAGCGATGTAAATTGCTCAGTCAGCCTTGCCCTTGGAATTGAATACAACATCCTGTATACAGGGCGTGCATTTCTTCACCGTTATACAGACAAGCACACATAGATTTGTACAGCGAGTGGAGTACCTCATGTGAGACTTAACATCCAGCAGCTCCAGGGAAGTTACCCTGGGCTCTCCAGCCAGGTTCTGCAATATCTTCAGCCTAGGGCCACAGTGCTTATAGAACTCAGTGCAGATATTCAGTAGGGACTCCCTGGGCCTCCTGAATTCCTCCCTAGCAATTCGCTCGTCCAGCTCCTCCCGGGGGAGACCCTGGCCTTCCTCCAGCAAGTGAAGGTTTTCCCTGGGGATTAAAAAAAGTGAGGGTGTATGATGTATAGCTGGAAGATGACACAAACAGCTTGGTAAATGAGGAGATTGTAATGAACCCCTCCTCCATAACAGGTAGGGCTGTATTTCGGTAGGTAATCACTGCTCTGCAAAAGGAAGACAAAGCAGCTGGCGTTTGTAGTAAGGAGAGAGAGAGAGAGAGAGAGAGAGAGAGTGTGTGCGATTGTTACCTCCAGGACCCTCCTGAGAATTAGCTTTGTTTAAATGAAATACCTTCTGCTGGTTTCCCCTGAAACAGCATCCCTTGTCTCAATTACTGTAAGTGGAACCCGATGAACTAGGAATCCATCTCGGAGGAGTTCATCACAAGATGCCAGGGAAAAGGGGTGTAGGTCTTACTGTACCTGATAAAGTGTAGTTTGGCTCCTTGATCCGGGTACCTGGGAAGTTGAAAATGCAGACACTGTGATTCCAAATAGGAATTCAGGAACATCAGAATTGCCATATTGGTTCAGATTCTCTGTCTCACAGTGTCCAGTATCAGATACTTCAGGGGAAGGTGAAAGAAACCCCACAGTAGACAGATGAGAGCTAGGCTGCTCCCCAGAAAAATCTCATCCTAATCCATAATAATTAGAGATTGGCTTAAACCCTAAAGCATGAGGTTTTATATCCCACTCAAAACTTTTTTTTAAAGTGTTTACTTTTGTTCTTTTTCTGGGTTACAAGACAAAGAGAACATAAGCTTTGTGTTTTTGGAGTCTACATCATCTGGTATTTTGCATAATTTTATCATGCCCCCTCTTCTTCATCTCCTTTGGAGGGTAAATTATCCCAGTTTTTTCAATCTATCTTCATATGAGGGCTGTTCCCTTCCCCTAATCATTCTCATTGCCCGTCTCTGAACCCCGTTGGTTCTGCCATAGCCTTTTGACATATGGTGACCAGAACTACACACAGTATCCCAGGTGAGGGCATATCATTGTTTTATAGAATGGCATTATCATATTTCCCATAACTGTCTACCTCCTAACATTTTATTTTGTGAGAACAGCTCTCAACTAATGGAGAAACTCTTCTAACATGAGTTGGGTTTTTGTTTTGTTGTTGTTGGGTTTTTTTGCTTTTGACTCCCAGGAAGAATAGTTCGGAAGCTGGAACAGTGATCAAGTCTTGTATCACTAGACTCCTGCTGTCACCACTGAGTTTCTGTTATGAGGAAAACATCACAGAGAAAACAAATTTGAAACATGGAGCTTTAGAAAAAAATATTTTGAATTGCTTTTAGAATACTGAAAATTCTCTATCAGAAAAGTCTGGAGATTTCAGCCAAGAAGATTTTCCAACCACACAATATCAGAGTCTCTAGACAGATAATTTAACAATCTGTCAGGACACAGTTTTACTGTAATTGTAGTCCAATTTTTGAAGACTAATAAAATGAGCATTGGCTAAGATTTTTACTACCTTTGTATCCTACTTTTAGACTGCAATCAGTGGATGGGTGCCTCAATCCCACAGCTGATTTCAGTGACTGGACTAGATTTGTGCCCTAAACATATACATGTTGTCACACTGTGGTATGGAGGAGTAGTGTGGAGAACTGGGGTTGTATACCTAGCTAGTTCAATGTGGGGAGAAGAGATAGGGACCAATCTAGATTATCTTTAGAAAATGGTTCTCTTTATTTATATGCAGCCCATGGGGCTAGTCTGGATCATCCATTGCACATACAAACACAACATTTGCCATCTAAACCACACAGATACCGCAAGGGAAATAGAATTCAGAACAGAACCTTTTGCTACAAAAACACTGGCTTCTACCGCTTGCATTAAAGGAGAACTTCCCTTAGCTGTTGGTAATACCTGGACTTGTAACCTCTTTGTAGGCTAGCAACGTGACAACATAGAATCTGATCACAGAAACGTGTAACGTATCCAACAGAGAGATACGTTAGCCAGCCGTGCATGCCACACAGATTCATAAAATCCAATGATTTGTTCCAGGCTTTTGTGCCTGTGCTTTTGTGCCTCTCTACAATGTAATATCCGGAGGTTTTGTGCTCACAGCAGCCTCATGTGAACTGCCTTGCCATGAGTGATAGAGCAGTGTAATGGGCGACACCTCCACTGGGTTTTAGTTAAACAACCCTTCAGACTTTCCTTTCCTTATTTCCTTCCTGTTATTTTCAAACAAAGTAGGAAAAAACAACACATCAATATCTGCTCTCTCCTGCATTCTGTGCCACCCTCTCCCTTGCTGTCTCTGCCTAGCAGCAAAGGGAACCAGATAAAGGCAACTGTAAGAAGAGATCATAAAGGAAAAGCAGCAAGTAAACTAGTGAAAATGCAAATCCCCATTCATCTCAACTGGAAATGCAGTACGGTTCAGTCACATTGTCCTAAAATGAGAATCCAGGATTGGGGTGTTGCTTACTTAGCAGTTCATTTTGGGGCTTTGTTTTCTCTTCAGGCCTTGTCATCCTTAGTGACTGATTGCTCTCTCCCACACATAGTGCCTTCAGAACTGTTCCCAGAACACAGAACAGACCCTGCACTTCAAAACTCCAACAGAGGCTAGTGGGAGCAATGGATTGAAAAGAAAACCCAATGGAATTACCTAGTATTCACCCCAGCTGACATGGTGTGGTTGGCTGTTGTGGCTCCTTTATGGCCTTGGTCACACCTGCTCATCTGAGGGGCAGTCATGGGCCTGTACAGAAAAGATCAATAACATATTGAAGACAATCTCTCAGAACCAGACTGGCTCTTCAGCCATGACCTGGTAAAACACAGTGCTAATTTTACCGAGGGTGAGCGCGGCCACTATACAATAGCACGCTATGTGTGCATCACAGCTTCACAGTATGCAGTTCCCTGGACTCACGTTATCCAGCGAGTTACAAAGTACAGTCTGTAGTCTGACTGCCACAGGGGTTACCTGGTGAGAACTTCCACGCTGTACAAGAGGGCCTGCAGGGAAGTGGCAAGAGCAGCCGTAGCAGCAATCTCCTCACGAGCAGCTGGCACCGTCTCCACTTGTGAGGTCTGCGTCTTCAGTTTCTGCAGGTAACAGGGAACCAGTGCTTCCAGGACCATCAGCATCTGGAGGCTGGGACAATAGACACCACACAACCTTGCTAGAGAGGAGTGTGCTGCAGAGCGAAATTCACTTCAGGCAGAGGTTTGAGAGTCCAAAGGCAACCCAAGGGCCACTGGATCTCACCTCAGGCTGTGATTTCATGATATCTCACTAGCTAAACAGGGTTGGGCCCGAGAGGTAATTGGATGGGAGACCCCGCTGAAGGAAATCCAGGTGGTGCAGGAAATGAATATAATACAATTACTTGGTTTCAAGACAGCACCTTTAGTCTGAGGATCTTGAAACCCTTTACAAAGGTGGTTGAGTTATACCTGTTCAAATATAGGCCTAGAGATGCCATGCAATTGTGTAACGCCCTAATTTGCATATCTGGTTCATATGCATTCTCTCATTCCAATACACTCATTTTCCCTCCCAAAGATTCCTTTTCTCTCAGGTTCCCCTCCTGAATTCCCTCCATACCTGCTTCCCTCTGTTTCCCCAATTCTCCTCCCCTCTGTGTTTGTCTGCCTCTTCTCTCTGGCTCTGCTCCTTCCCTCACGTTCCCCCTCCATGACCACAGAGACTCTAAACCAGACAGCGGTCCCCAACCTTCTTGTGGCTATAGATAGATGGCTAGAGTGACTGTCTTTCTAGTGCTGCTCTGTCCATCATGCTGCCCAGGGCTCGAGCCATATGGCTGTTGGCAGCTTGGGAGCTGTGCTCTATGAAAGGGTTGAGAACTCTTCGGGGTCTCTATGATTTAGAGTCCCAGAGCAGACATCCAGGACCCTAACCACAAAGCATCTTCCCCATACAGATGCCCTCCTTGACCAGTGAAAGTGGTTAGACAGCAGCAGATGCTTGAGGGCTTGGGTATGTTCCAGGTGCCAAGGATGACTGAAGTCAGCTGAGTTTCCTATCATCACGCCTATGTTACTGATGGCGAACAGCAGAGCAGCTAACAAAAGGAGGTTGCCTGGGATCTGCCTGAGAGGAGGTACGTTAAGGGCTGCATTAAGGAGGCTGTGTTGGTGAGTATCTGAGTGTTTGTTGTGAGGACAGTGTGGCTGTGTGCTTGATTGGTTGTTTGAAAAGGGCAGGAATTGGGTGTGCTTTGTTCCAGGTGAGCCTTAAGTGGGCCTGACTGCATAAAAAGCCAGTCAGCTGCGAACCAGCTGAGCAGCGAACAGCAGAGCAGTTAACAAAAGGAGTTTGCCTGGGATCTGCCTGAGAGGAGGTACGTTAAGAGCTGCATTAAGGAGGCTGTGTTGGTGAGTATCTGAGTGTTTGTTGTGAGGACAGTGTGACTCTGTGCTTGATTGGTTGTTTGAAAAGGGTGGGAACTGGGTGTGCTTTGTTCCAGGTGAGCCTTAAGTGGGCCTGACTGTATAAAAAGCCAGTCAGTTGCCAACCAGCAGAGCAGCGAACAGCAGAGCAGCTAACAAAAGGAGTTTGCCTGGGAGTTCGCCTGGGGAGAGCCCACTGCGGCTTACATCTTGCTGGATTCTCTGAGTAATTACTACAACTCCTGAGGAAGCTCGTAGAAGGAAGGTAATATGGATGGGGGGTGTTCAGCTGTTGTGACCTGCACTGGATGTGCTATGTTTGTCTTTCTTCCACAGGACAGATGCGACTTTGTCTGTACAAAGTGCAAGCTGGTCTCCATACTGGAAGAGAAGGTTCAAGGTCTGGAGCAACAGGTATCGACCCTGCGTTGCATAAGAGAAACGGAAGATTTCCTGAATGGATGTCAGGATAGGCTTCTACGGGCACAAGGTTTTGAAGATTCAGAGCAGGCTGCACATCGGGGACAGAAGGATGGTGAAGAAATTTGGCATCATCTGACCTCCAGAAGAAAAAAGGGGAATGTCCATGTACCAACAGGGCAGATACAGGTAAGTAACCGTTTTCATGTTCTCTCCACAGGTACTAATGCGGAGAGTGGACCAGATGATACGTCTGAGGGAAGGGAGCAGAAAGAGACTCTGCCGATTGGAAGGCATGAGATGCACTGTCCTAGGGTTGGGGGTTCCACGACCACCGCTCACAAGAGAAGGAGGCGGGTGGTGGTGGTCGGGGACTCTCTCCTCAGGGGGACTGAGTCATCTATCTGCCGCCCTGACTGGGAAAACCGAGAAGTCTGCTGCTTGCCAGGAGCTAAGATTCGCAATGTGACGGAGAGACTGCCGAGACTCATCAAGCCCTCTGATCGCTACCCCTTCCTGCTTCTTCACGTGGGCACCAATGATACTGCCAAGAATGACCTTGAGCGGATCACTGCAGACTACGTGGCTCTGGGAAGAAGGATAAAGGAGTTTGAGGTGCAAGTGGTGTTCTCGTCCATCCTCCCCGTGGAAGGAAAAGGCCTGGGTAGAGACCGTTGAATCGTGGAAGTCAATGAATGGCTACGCAGGTGGTGTCGGAGAGAAGGCTTTGGATTCTTTGACCATGGGATGGTGTTCCAAGAAGGAGTGCTAGGCAGAGACGGGCTCCACCTAACAAAGAGAGGGAAGAGCATCTTCGCAAGCAGGCTGGCTAACCTAGTGAGGAAGGCTCTAAACTAGGTTCACCGGGGGAAGGAGACCAAAGCCCTGAGGTAAGTGGGGAAGTGGAATACCGGGAGGAGGCATGAGCAGGAGCGCGTGAGAGGGGAGGGCTCCTGCCTCATACTGAGAAAGAGGGGTGATCAGCAGGTTACCTCAAGTGCCTATATACAAATGCACGAAGCCTGGGAAACAAGCAGGGAGAACTGGAAGTCCTGGCAGTCAAGGAATTATGATGTGACTGGAATAACAGAGACTGGGTGGGATAACTCACATGACTGGAGTATTGTCATGGATGGATATAAGCTGTTCAGGAAGGACAGGAATGGCAGAAAAGGTGGGGGAATTGCACTGTATGTAAGGGAGCAGTATGACTGCTCAGAGCTCAAGTATGAAACTGCAGAAAAACCTGAGAGTCTCTGGATTAAGTTTAGAAGTGTGAGCAACAAGGGTGATGTCGTGGTGGGAGTCTACTATAGACCACCAGACCAGGGGGATGAGGTGGACGAGGCTTTCTTCCGGCAGCTTGCAGAAGTTACTAGAACGCAGGCCCTGGTTCTCACGGGAGACTTCAATCACCCTGATATCTGCTGGGAGAGCAATACAGCGGTGCACAGGCAATCCAGGAAGTTTTTGGAAAATGTAGGGGACAATTTCCTGGTGCAAGTGCTGGAGGAACCAACTAGGGGCAGAGCTCTTCTTGACCTGCTGCTCACAAACCGGGAAGAATTAGTAGGGGAAGCAAAAGTGGATGGGAACCTGGGAGGCAGTGACCATGAAATGGTCGAGTTCAGGATCCTAACACAAGGAAGAAAGGAGAGCAGCAGAATACAGACCCTAGACTTCAGAAAAGCAGACTTTGACTCCCTCAGGAAACTGATGGGCAAGATCCCCTGGGAGAATAACATGAGGGGGAAAGGAGTCCAGGAGAGCTGGCTGTATTTTAAAGAATCCTTATTGAGGTTACAGGGACAAACCATCCCGATGTGTAGAAAGAATAGTAAATATGGCAGGCGACCAGCTTGGCTTAACAGTGAAATCCTTGCTGCTCTTAAATACAAAAAATAAGCTTACAAGAAGTGGAAGATTGGACAAATGACCAGGGATGAGTATAAAAATATTGCTCAGGCTTGCAGGAGTGAAATCAGGAAGACCAAATCACACCTGGAGTTGCAGCTAGCAAGAGATGTTAAGAGTAACAAGAAGGGTTTCTTCAGGTATGTTAACAACAAGAAGAAACTCAAGGAAAGTATGGGCCCCTTACTGAATGAGGGAGGCAACCTCGTGACAGAAGATGTGGAAAAAGCTAATGTACTCAATACTTTTTTTGCCTCTGTCTTCACGAACAAGGTCAGCTCCCAGACAACTGCACTGGGCAGCACAGCATGGGGAGGAAGTGACCAGCCCTCTGTGCAGAAAGAAGTGGTTCGGGGCTATTTAGAAAAGCTGGACGAGCACAAGTCCATGGGGCCGGATGCGTTGCATCCAAGAGTGCTAAAGGAGTTGGCGGAGTGATTGTAGAGCCATTGGCCATTATCTTTGAAAACTCATGGCGATCGGGGGAGGTCCCAGATGACTGGAAAGAGGCTAATGTAGTGCCCATCTTTAAAAAAGGGAAGAAGAAGGGTTCTGGGAACTACAGGCCAGTCAGCCTCACCTCAGTCCCTGGAAAAATCATGGAGCAGGTCCTCAAGGAATCAATTCTGAAGCACTTAGAGGAGAGGAAAGTGATCAGGAACAGTCAGCATGGATTCACCAAGGGCAAGTCATGCCTGACTAATCTAATTGCCTTCTATGACGAGATAACTGGCTCTGTGGATGAAGGGAAAGCAGTGGACGTGTTGTTCCTTGACTTTAGCAAAGCTTTTGACACGGTCTCCCACAGTATTCTTGCCAGCAAGTTAAAGAAGTATGGGCTGGATGAATGGACTATAAGGTGGATAGAAAGCTGGCTACATCGTCAGGCTCAACGGGTAGTGATCAATGGCTCCATGTCTAGTTGGCAGCTGGTATCAAGTGGAGTGCCCCAGGGGTCGGTCCTGGGGCCGGTTTTGTTCAGTATCTTCGTAAATGATCTGGAGGATGGTGTGGATTGCACCCTCAGCACGTTTGCAGATGACACTAAACTGGGAGGAGTGGTAGATACGCTGGAGGGTAGGGATAGGATACAGAGGGTCCTAGACAAATTAGAGCATTGGGCCAAAAGAAATCTGATGAGGTTCAACAAGGACAAGTGCAGAGTCCTGCACTTAGGACGGAAGAATCCAATGTACCGCTACAGACTAGGGACCGAATGGCTCGGCAGCAGTTCTGCAGAAAAGGACCTAGGGGTTACAGTGGACGAGAAGCTGGATAGGAGTCAACAGTGTGCCCTTGTTGCCAAGAAGACCAATGGCATTTTGGGGTGTATAAGTAGGGGCATTGCCAGCAGATCGAGGGACGTGATCGTTCCCCTCTATTCGACATTGGTGAGGCCTCATCTGGAGTACTGTGTCCAGTTTTGGGCCCCACACTACAAGAAGGATGTGGAAAAATTGGAAAGAGTCCAGCGGAGGGCAACAAAAATTATTAGGGGACTGGAACACATGACTTATGAGGAGAGGCTGAGGGAACTGGGGATGTTTAGTCTTCAGAAGAGAAGAATGAGGGGGGATTTGATAGCTGCTTTCAACTACCTGAAAGGTTCCAAAGAGGATGGCTCTAGACTGTTCTCAGTGGTAGCAGATGACAGAACAAGGAGTAATGGTCTCAAGTTGCAGTGGGGGAGGTTTAGGTTGGATATTAGGAAAAACTTTTTCACGACGAGGGTGGTGAAACACTGGAATGCGTTACCTAGGGAGGTGGTGGAATCTCCT
Organism: Natator depressus; assembly: GCF_965152275.1. NCBI lineage: Eukaryota > Metazoa > Chordata > Testudines > Cheloniidae > Natator > Natator depressus. The sequence continues at coordinate 64,267,587 of NC_134244.1, read as the reverse complement.
TCCCTAGAAGTTTTTAAGATCAGGCTTGACAAAGCCCTGGCTGGGATGATTTAGTCGGGGATGGGTCCTGCTTTGAGCAGGGGGTTGGACTAGATGACCTCCTGAGGTCCCTTCCAACCCTGATATTCTATGATTCTATTCTATGATTCTATGGTAAAGCAAGGCATAGAAGGGCTAGGTGACCTGCCCAAGGTCACACATCATGTCTGTGGCAGTCAGGGACAACCCAGGTCTCCTGACTCCCACTCCCAAATCATTTCTGTACCAGTGCCCCAGCAAGGTGTTAGGGGAGGGACAGTGCTTGCTGCTGGAGGTGCTTTCTTTCAAATGAGATATGAAAACAAAGTCTTGTCTGCTTGTATTTATTAAAGCTTTCTTGCAAAAATAGGGCTGTAATGATTTAACAGCCAGTTTTAACCTAGGTAATTGCCAGAGACGTGATGAGTATACAGAGGTTTTATTTAAATTCCCAAACTTTTCACTAGAGAACATTACAAATACAGCACCTTTCACCAACTTTAAACTCTTATTTTCCTTTTTAAGCGGAAGAAGATTGTGAACAGACAACACTTCCTTCTAAAAACCAAAAAGCAGCCATGCTTGGAATCCTCTTGCATAATCTTTACCTCACACCCCAAGCTATTATTTTTCCTTTCCAAGCATGCATAAACTAAGACAGAAACCAAAGAGATGTTACCTTCTAAATGATTCAGGAGCATATGCCACCACAGTTACACACAGTTTGATGGCTTCACTGATAGAAAAGGTCAGATCCTCATTCCCATAGCAGAAATCTGAGGGGATGAGAATAACTTATGCAAATGGTATAAATGGAAATGGAGGCAGGTGGAAGTCATTCAAAGGGTGAGCATAAGGCCTATACACACTTAGGTCCTAGTTTGAATTTCACCCACTGTCAATGTACTCTGATTTGCACATGAAAATAAAGGTTTTAATGACAAGTTTTGTTTCTCAGCTAACTGCCATTTTACTAAAAATTAACATCAAATGTGACACTGACCACGTGGGACTTGTTTCACCCCCTGAAAATCAGGTCACTTTTATTTAAGTGCCTATATATGGATTTACGGCCAACATTTTCAAAAGAAGCTAGCAATTGTAGATATTTTTTTTCAAAAGCACTTAAGTCCCATTTTCAAAAGTGACTCAGGCACTTAGGAGCCTGAATCTCATTGAAAGCCAATGACTTAGACTCCTAAGTGGTCAGGTCATTTTGAAAATGGGACTTAGGTGCTTTTGAAAATATTACCATTCAGTGCCTCAATTTTTAGGTTCCCAACTCAAGGCACTGCAAAGAGTCCAGATTTTCAGAGTGTGGATGCTCAGCACTTTCCAAAATTCTCTTAGAATGTCCCAAGTTGGACACCCAAAAATAGAGGCAACCAAAATTACTGGTCACTTTTGAATATTTGGGCCTTATGGGCCAGCATTTTCAAGAATTCAACTTTCATTAAGGCACCTATATGAAGGCCAGATTTTCACAAGTGCTCAAGTACCTTGGGACTCCCTTTATGACACTTATGGGCAGATTTTCAAACCAGTTCAGCACACAATGCCCCCTTCTGAAAATCTGACTACTCATTTAGGTTTCTGAACTCTTTTGAAAATCAAATTCCAATTGTGGGTGTTGAGCATATGAAAATCTGGTCAGAGGTGTCTGAATTGGGCAACGAAGTTTGAATTTTTTGCCTTATATTCTCATTTTAAACAATAAATCTGGGATTTTCAAAGGTTCCTAAGGGAATAAGGTGCCCAACTCCCTTAGGCACCTTTGAAAATCCAGCCAAGGAGAATTATAGAGCTTTTCTGGTCTAAATCTCTTTTAAAACTTAACAGGTTGAGAAATGCTGTACTGTACAATTTGCTCCTGAAAGAGCAACACAATATCAGAACCCCTTAATTATTTCATATGGTAATTAGTGGTACTGCTGTACAATACTGCTAAATCCCAGAATATAACCAACCTTTCCTGTAAATCTCAGAGGGCTTCATGGTTCCTTGAATCCCACATTACTGGGATACCAGTAATGAACAGCTTGTGTATAAGGTGAACCTAACAGTCTAAAAATAGCTGAAAGGTCCATACAGTAGCAGCAAACATTATTTCCCCAAAAACAGCAAAGCAGCTGCATTGCTAAATGTAGCATCCCATTGCTTCTACTACTGAAGGAAGGAAGGATCCTTCATGTTTCTGAATAGCCCTAAGTAATGTCTTTAGAGATGGGCCAGAACCAAAACCCCAGAGCTGTACACCAGAGAACTGCTGATTGGTGTCCATGTCCACCCTGGGGATCTGATGCCTTTGTTTCTTGCCAGCATGGAGCAGAGTAGGGGACTGCATTGATTTTGTCTGCATGATGCAGCCTGTTTGGGATCTTTGTTCTTTACTCCCCATTGACAAAATTCAAAATGCCAGTGGCTGGTCTCAAACTTTCTCTCTCAGCACAACAGAAAATGCTTTTCAATGAAATAAATAACCCTTTATAAATAAATAAATATAATAAATAACCTAATGGACGACTGTGACAAACCTAACCTTCGCAGCTGGGTAAAGTGTAAGAAGCTGGTACTGCTGCACTCAAAAACAAAAAGCCTACAGCAAATATTACTGGGTCAACATATTAGATACTAAATAAATAATCATGTCTCTTGAATACAGGGGATAACAAAAGGAAGATTTGCTATTACCTAATGATTTGAGAGGCTTTTCAGCTTTCACCAGCTCTAAGATGTCCAAAATGTCAGGTGTATCTCCCTCTAGGGACTGCAGCAGATCAAACAGGCACTGAGCTGACACTCCTTTGCTGGGTCCATTGTTTGTAGCATCCTGTTTAAATGACACCCATTTATTATTGATTTTTTTATTATTTTATTTGCATCCCAAGTGTCTTCATTTGCAGACAGAAACAGTTCAGTTTTAATCATGAGTTCATAGCATTTACAAGTTTAGTTCAGGAGTGTAATCATATAAAACAATATGTGCGCTGTATATGTGCGCTTTGTTCTCCAAACAAAGGTAACGTGGTCTGGAAATTGAGTCTGGAAATTGTATATCTTTACTTCCAAAGGGTTCATTCAAGTGCTGCCCTCTGAAGTAATGGTGTCACAGATACTCAAGGTCCCTAACTCCCTCTGGGCCTTTATATTCACAATCACAGAATCATAGAAATGTAGGATTGGAAGGGACCTTGATAAGTTATCTAGTTCAGTCTCATGCATTGAGGCAGGACTAAGTATTATCTAGACCATCCTTGACAGGTGTTTGTCTAACCTGTTATTAAAAAACCTCCAGTGACAGAGATTCCAAAACCACAATAGGTGACTTGTTCCAGTACTTAACTGCCCTTACAGTTAGGAAGTTTTTCATAATGTCTAACCTAAATCTCCCTTGCTGCAATTTAAGCTCATTGTTTCTTTTCCAACATAAGATTATAGAATGGATGGTCACACTTTATATTAAGGTTCCATTTATAAATAGTTTATAAAAGGTTAATAAACAGTTAATCAATTGCTAGAGTCCAACAGGTGAATAGGTTGCTTATAACCATATATCATGTCTGTACCATGCTTACATCAGCTATTAATCATTTATTAACTCTTTATAAACCACTTAAAATAGGAATTTAATATTAAGTATGACTGAATTTATCATACTGGATCTGATCATTAGAAATATAGATAGTTGGGTTTGCAATGACTGGGAGAACTGCATAGTGAATTGCCTGCAGGAAAGGCAGGAGAGAAGTTCTGGAAGCCAAATTTAGGCTGCTAGGTAAGAGAGTGGAGGTTCTGGACTTTAATCCCTTACCTAGCAGAGTGAAGAGAGAGTGAATAAGGATAATGGAAACAGAAGGTTACATGTGATTTTTGTTCTATAACACAATTTCTAAAGTTAACTTAGCAGTCTAACCCTCTGTCTCAATAAGTTTCTCTCACCCCTTTTTGCAGCATTTCAACCAAGCCTATTGCCTGTCTCTTCCCAGTAACTGGGGTTCTCTCCCTCTCTCCCTCAGTGCAAGAGGATACCATGACATCATCTGAAAGGAGGGTTCCAACTATGGGATCATTTTCCTCCACTCCAGTTGGATATTTTCCTTCCCTGAGACTTCCACCCTCCTCAATAACACAGAGGCTGTCAGACTGGGTGTGAGACGGTTCTACTGTGTGCTGGAAAGTCTCATCTATGTACCTCTCTGTCTCCCTTAGCTCCTCCAGTTCAGCCACTCTCGTCTCCAGAGCCCGTACTCGGTCTCTGAGGGCCAGGAGCTCTTTGCACCAAATTCACACATATACCACCTGGCCATAGGGCAGGTAATGCTACATGCTGCATTCAGTGAAATGAACTGGATAGCCCCCCACTCTGCTTCTGGGTTTGTGCATGCATTGTTTTTACGCCTGCAGCTTTTTTTGTTTTGTTTTGGAGGTTTTTTTTTTGTTGGGAGGGCAGGTGGTTACTGGCATAAGTTTAGAATAGGTTAGGTATGTCTGGATTTCACGCTCCCTCTCTAAACTCCTGTTTGCTAGCTCCTCTGGTCACTGAGGAGCTGGTTTTATAAATCCCTGTTCTCCCTGAGTAGCCTTGCCCCCTGGTTAACAGTTAAATGATCCTAAGGGGATTAGTGAAACAGGTACATTGCTCTTGATTTCCATGAGAATTCCAAGCATACAGCTCCTCTTTTTCCCAGCTGCTTTCCCCTTGCTTTCTCCCGTGTGGAAGCCTGTCTGCATATCCATGCTCCCCAGTGTGAATCTAAGGATCAGGTTTTACTCACAGGGAACTCGAGCAGAGGAGCCACACTGGCAAACAGTTGCAGAACAAAGGGCTTGCGATGCAGAATGTAGAACTGGCGGCAGGCAAACTCAATCGCTTGGCGTAACTGTGGGTTGCTTTCGTAGTCAGCATACACCTGGGGAGAAAGGGAAGAGGAAGCGTACAGAAGTGACAATCCAATTAAAACAGCAAAACAGTGAATTCAGCAAGGTATTGTGGGCCTTGAAAACAGTATTTCCACATTTCCTTCATAACTGGCCCCCAGAATCCTGCCCTGCAGGTGTTCGATTAGATGTGGGATTCAGCAATCAATTTTTCTGAGCTTTGTAAACAATACAATTAGCTAGTAGACTCTTTTCTATTTATATTGCCTGCCTGCTCTATTTCCCTGTTGATATAACAAGTTTACTTGAAAAACAGCTACCGATATTGCTCTTGCTGTAGTCAGGCAACAAACCCCACTAAATTCCTGCATTTGGGGTGGATTTCACCCCATTACAGACAGCCCACATAAGACCTTCTATGCCATAGAAATCCAACGGGTAGCCTTGGGCAGGGGGTGCAGACAAAGTAGCTGAGGTGTACACCAAGGAGAGGAGCTCAGTTTCTGGGGGCAGAAAATGAACTTTTTGGGGAAGATAAAAAGATACCCCTTTGTCCTGCCCCTGAGGAAGTAAATGGACAAAATATTTATATTCATGGAAATGGGATCTCAACCAGGCTTGGTTGAAATGCTGCAAAAAGGGGTGAGAGAAACTTATTGAGACTGAAGGTTAGACTGTTAAGTTAACTTTAGAAATCGTGTTATAGAACAAAAATCACATGTAACCCTTCTGTTTCCATTATCCTTATTCACTCTCTCTTAAACCTTGATCTTTGATAACAAATAGATTATTGTTTTCACTGTAAGTATATCTCAGCGCTTTGGTATTGTATGAGGAACTGATCACTCAAGCTGGTGTGTACACTACATTCCTGGTATTATTGTGAGTGCTCAGTGGATAAGGGGCTGAACACTACAAGGTAAGACTTCTAAGGGGATCGGGGACTGGGGTGCACCTACTGTTAACTTGCAAGGCAAATTAAGGGTGAGCATAGCCCAGAGGAGGTTGGTTGGGTGGCTAACAGGTTGCTGGTGTCCATACGACCAGTTAGTGCGTGACACGCGAGTGCACTGTAGATTCACAGTTAGTGACATCAAAGTCTTAGATTGTAAGTCCTCTGGGGCAGGGACTGTTCTCCTATGTGCTTGGACAACACCTTGCATGCTGTGGGCAGATCCCAATGCAAATGGGGATCAATATACAATAAAAATATACAATCAAAATACAATACCGCTGGAGGGTAGGGATAGAGTCCAGAGTGACCTAGACAAACTGGAGGACTGGGCCAAAAGAAATCTGATGAGGTACAACAAGGACAAGTGCAGAGTCCTTCACTTAGGATGGAAGAATCCCATGCACCGGTACAGGCTGGGGACCGACTAGCTAAGCAGCAGTTCTGCAGAAAAGGACCTGGGGATTACAGTGGATGAGAAGCTGGATATGAGTCAACAGTGTGCCCTTGTTGCCAAGAAGGCTAACGGCATATTGGGCTGCATTCGTAGGAGCATTACCAGCAGATCGAGGGAAGAGATTATTGCCCTCTTTTCGGCACTGATGAGGCCACATCTGGAGTATTGCGTCCTGTTTCGGAACCCCCACTACAGAAAGGATGTGGACAAATTGGAGAGAGTCCAGCGGAGGGCAATGAAAATGATCAGGGGGCTGGGGCAAATGACTGATGCGGAGAGGCTGAGGGAATTGGGCTTGTTTAGTCGGCAGAAAAGAAGAGTGAGGGGGGAATTGACAGCAGCCTTCAATCAACCTGAAGGGGGGTTCCAAGAGGATGGAGCTTGGCTGTCCTCAGTGGTGGCAGATGACAGAACAAAGAGCAATGGTCTCAAGTTGCAGTGGGGGAGGTCTAGGTTGGATATTAGGAAACACTATTTCACTAGGAGGGTGGTGAAGCACTGGAAGGGGTTACCTAGGGAGGTGGTGGAATCTCCTTCCTTAGAGTTTTTTAAGGCCCAGCTTGACAAAGCCTTGGCTGGGATGATTTAGTTGGAGTTGGTTCTGCTTTGAGCAGGGGTTGGATTAGATGACCTCCTGAGGTCTCTTCCAACCCTAATCTTCTATGATTCTTCTACAACTCATTCTGTGACTGACCCTGGGCAAAGCCCTTAACCTTCCACCTTGGTCTCCCCACCTGTAAAATGGGAGATGCTAATTATGTACCTCACAGCAGCACCATGAGGTATGTACTGCTGGTAAAGCACTCTTAACAATGGAAACTACTGAGTACTCGGTGTGTTTATTATTGTTGCTTTATCAGAGAGACCCCTGATGAAGCAGGAGAATGCTTGCATCGCTCGCTGATTTGCTGCTTATGATGACTCACAGCAGCTCTTCAGTCTTTGGTGCTAACCAGTGGGAGGAAGACACTCACCTGCAGCATGGTGGGGAGGATCCACTGGTACCCACTGAGAGAGAAGAGATGGTTGAAGTGCACAGCGGTGTTGATGACAGTGGCAGCGTACTGCCTCAGCAAGGCACTGTCCTCTGGGTGCAGGATCAGGGCTCCATTGAAGACATTTAGGAACAGCATGATCTCATCCCCCCAAGGAAATTCACTGGGCATGCCGAGGAACATCTCCTCCAGGAGCTTAATCCACAGGCTTTTTTGAAGAGTATCAAGGCCAAAGAGTTCCTTCCCAGCTGCGAGAACAATGCAGGCAACATAGAAGCTAATTAATCGCCTTAGCCCAGCAAGGCATTTCCAGCCGGGTAACATTCCCGAAGACCAATGGAAGGGATCTGCTGAGCAATGCCCTCTACAAAGTTTCCTCCACTCACTACTTTGGCTACAGGTGCTTTTTAAAGGAGGATTGAAGCAAATTAATCTGTGGTGCAACACCACTGAGGACAATAGATTTTGGCCAATTGCGTTTAAACAATAGAAAAGAGAAGTATAAAAGGGGCACTGGAGGAATGTGATGAATTATCACAGGGATTTATTACTCTTTATCCTATATGTTTAAAATTCATTTGATTTTTCGTTTCTCTTTTAAGTTAAAGCAGACCAAATCTTGCACATAACATTGGCAGTTTATCGGCTTTATGGATAAATACTATCTATTTTTTTACCCTTCAGGTTATTCCAGAAGGACATATACTGCTGCTTCTGAAACAGAGTGCCTTCAGTGCCAGCAGACGTCCAGTTGCATGACCTGCCAATGCTTACCACATAGTGAAAAGGGCACTCCAGGGCAGGGGACTGTCTAATCCACCCCAGAGTTTGATTAGAAAACCTACTTGACTATCAGGGTTAACCTTTGAAATGGGACAGTTCCTAAATTCCTCTTGCAAAGTTTTGCACATCTGCGCATCATGGCAGGAGACCCCACATTTGCACATGCAAGTTGTGTAACTACGCACATAAATTCCCCTGTAGATATGCAGTTACCTAATTTCCACGTGCAATGTTGCATGCACAAATGCAGAGCTTGCACACTCCATACAAAGTCTGTGAGCACAGCTTTAGGTGCCTTAGCAGTGATTGTCAGTAATCAGAGTGTATAGAGTGCCTGTAACTGAGGTACTAATCCAAAGCCCACTGAAATCAATGGAAAGCAGCCTTTCTTGTGGGTTCCTAATAAATGAACAGTTTATACTGCAGCACCTTTACTGCAGTCACATTTATGTCCTAATGTCTGGACATCATATTCCTGGGCAGGGTATTTTCTTTGAGATGAGATAAACCTCTATTCTGTTCAGTCTTTCTGAGCGAGTAATAAGATTGCCTGAATGAAGCTGCTGGCGCCAAGTTCAATATGCAAATGAAGCCAGTGAAATCTTTGCCAAGTGCTTTCCCAGTACCTCGAGGATCACTGAAGAGGGAGAATTCTGCATCAATGGCACTCCGAGGAAAGGAAGGCAGGCGGAGAAGGTCCTCTTGGAGCATAGACACATGGGATTGCTTGTGGGCCACAGGGATTTTCTGGGTCAGTGATATGAGGAACAGCACCCGTCCTACCTCCTCCAGCTTGCGGGTGAATACCTAGCAGAGAAGGAGACACACACAGCAGAATCGCTCCAATCAGAAGGGGTTTTAAAAGAGTGTGACATCTTTAAAGATCAATCTTGTCACCTAAGTGCAAAGACAAAGTGGAAAGAGTGGGAGGCAAGTGCCCTGGGTTAACTCTCCGTGAGTACTACTGATACATCCTGGCTTATCAGAAGAGCAGGGACTCTGAGGATGGATTGGAGACCACTCTAGTAGGTGGGGCAGGTGGGCCCAGTGACAAAGCCTTCACCTTTCTTCCCGGGGCTGAGTGATGACACCTTATTCTTCGAGGAGCTGATACTTCCACTGGTACATGATGGGATGGTCACTGCCCCACTATGTGGGATCAAGACCCAATGGGAGAGCCTATGGAAGCTGAGGTGAGAGCTAATGGAGCAAATGGAACACTATGAGGCACGGCAATCGATGCCAATTGCTACAGTTGTGCCCCAGGTGACAGGGAGCAGAGAATCCTGTCCCAGGAAGGAATATCTGAGAGGCAGAGCAGACGCTCCCAGGAGGGAGAAGAAACCACAAGTGGTAGCGTCTATTGCAGAGACAGGCAGACTTGTGGGGGAAAGTCATCGAGCAGGCTCCCAAAGGCGGGGGGCCGGTGCCTGGAAAGAAGTAATGTGGATATCCTTGCCTTTGAAGCTGAAGTATGTGGAGTTACCCAGCCACACATATAAGAACATTTGCAGACCAATACAGCTAAAAGGATCCAGTTGGAAGGAGTGTACACGGCCTTCTTCAGTGCCTTGATTGTCCCCGAATATGCAGCATGCCTGGTGAAATGACAACCAGGAGGCTTTCATGCCACAAGCTGCTCCTCTGGAAAAGCGTGCCCCTCGCAGGATGAGGGGAGCCCTTTGAAAGGACAAGGAAGAGCCACTTCCAAGGATGTTTTTTGGCTGGAGATGCCCTGGTGGTGGTGAGATACCTGTTTCTGAATGAGCTCCTGACCCTTTTCTGGATGCATGTGTACCAGATTGAGCTGTGGAGACACTGACCTCCGGAAAGGATAAATATCCCGGACATAAGTCTGCAATGGAAGAGAATAACAAATCAAGTTTTTTTAAAAATACCATTGTAACTGTAGCCAGAAGCTGGGACTGGATAACAGGGCATGGATCACTTCCATCTCTCTCCAGGGACACTAAGACCCGTAATTTCCACAGGCCACAGCTCTGTATCAATGATGATACAATTCTGGCCACACATGGCCCTCTTGCTATATTCTGGCCACTCCCAATATTTAGGAAGGGATGAAGAAAGAACAAAATCAGCTGGACCAGGCCTTTGCCTCACCTTGTTGTAATGAATAAGGTTCCATCGTTTATCCATTAAAAAATAATGAGCAGACTGGGTTTCAGGTATGTTAAAAAACTCCAAGCACTCCTAAGGGAGAAGAAACAAAGACCAGCTTGTTATTCATGAAGTAGGTTGTACAGAGACAAAGCGTTTTAAAACCAGTTATACAGGGACCATTCCCAAATGCCTTGCTGACGCTGGCACATTGTTCTTGCATTTAACACTTTTCTTTCTTTGTTTAAAATGTATATATCTATATATCTACACGCACCCATTTCAGCATTCCTAAAATCTGCTGGATTGACAGCCGTGGGGACTGATGTTACCTGTGTTTATCCACAGAACAATTATTTCTGCCTCCAGACCTGTTCTGTCTCTATAGCTACATCATCATATGGGTATCATTGCCTCCATTACTACAAGACCTGAACACCTCACAGACTTATGTATTTATCCTCACAACACCCCTACGAGGTAAGGAAATGCTGTGTTACAAAACGTGGAACTAAAGCAGAGAGAGACGGAGGTTATTGCTACACTTATGGCAGCGTGTAGACAACAGACACTTCACGACCACCTAGCATGGGTATCAATAGCAGCGTAGATGGTGAGGCACTGCTTAGGTGGGTGGAGCAGAGTGCCTGGCACGCCTGACCCCCCAGTGCCCTACACACCCAAGCAGTGCCTCCCACATCTACACTGCTTATTTTCAGCAGTGTCGTTTGCTGCTGCCTCGCTGCTGCAGAGAAAGTCCGAGTTACTACAGAGAATTCTTCCCCAGGTGTCGGGCTGGTGGGTCTCACCCACGTGCTCAGGATCTAACTGATCACCATATTTGGGGTTGGGAGGAAATTTTGCCCCAGGTCAGATTGGCAGAGACCCTAATGGTTTTTCACCTTCCTCTGCAGCCTGGGGCACGAGTTGCTTACTGGTATGAACTAGAGTAAATGGTGGATTCTTTGTAAAATGGAAATCTTTAAATCATGATTTGAGGATGTCAGTCACTCAGCCAGAGGTTAGGGGACTATTGCAGAAGTGGGTGGGCGAGGTTCTGTGGCCTGCAACATGCAGGCCCGCAACATGCAGGTGATCAGACTAAATGATCACGATGGTCCCTTCTGGCCTTAAAGTCTATGAAAGGTTCTGGCAGCAGGGAGGCAGCAGGGAACGGCAGCTTCGCCCTTCTCTACAGTATGTAGACGCAGCTTGCCTTTCACTGCAGTATGCAGCTACATGTACAGTACTAGTCCCTGTACTCTACACCTCGAAGCAAGTGTAGACATGGCCTTAGGCTATGTTTACACTAGCACATATGTTGGCAAAACTTTTGTCATTCAGGGGGATGAAAAAACTCCCCCCATAGCGATATAAATTTTGCCGGCATAAGCACTCGGTTGCACAGCACTATGTCAGTGGGAGATGCTTTCACACCGACAGAGCTACCGCCACTCGTTGAGCTGGTTTATTACGTCGATGGGAAAACTCTCTCCCATCAGCATAATGCAGCTACGCGAGCGATCTTACAGCGGTACAGCTGTGCACTGTAAGCTTGTAAGTGTAGACATGGCCTGAGTCAGTGGCTCTCCACCTGTCCAGACTACTGTACCCCTTTCAGGAGTCTGCTTTGTCTCACATACCCCAGGTTTCACCTCACTTAAAAACTACTTGCTGACAAAATCAGACATACAAATACAAAAAGTGTCACAGCCCACTATTACTGAAAAACTGCTTACTTCCTCATTTTTACCATATAATTATAAAATAAATCAATTGGAATATAAATATTGTACTTACATTTCAGTGTACAGAACAATATAAACAAGTCATTGTCTGTATGAAATTTTACTTTGTACTGACTTGGCTAATGCTTTTTATGGAGCCCGTTGTAAAATGAGGCAAATATCTAGATGGACTGATGTACCCCCAGGAAGACCTCTGTGTACCCCCAAGGGTATGTGTACCCCTGGTTGAGAACCACTGGCCTAAGTGACTTGCCCAACGTCATATTGGAAATCTTTAGCAAAGCAAGGAACTGAACCCTGTCTGCCAAGTCCCAAGGCTAGCACCTTAACCACTGGATTATCCTCTTTCTCCTTGAAACGCTGATTTCTCCATTGAGGCAAAAACAAATCTGCAATTATCATGTGATGGAATCAGGACTACCTGGGCCACCAAAGAGTTCTTAGTGGGAACAGCTGTTTGGTTCATTTCTTGGGTAGGTAATAGAGCTGGTCAAACACCAGAACAAAATGAATGGACGAGTATGTCAGTGAATTGTTAACTAATTTATTTAGCAAATTGTATCTGATCTGCAGCACGCTGTTGGCCCCAGAGTTCCACTTATGGGGCATTGGCTGGCAATGGGATCTCCTATAACCCTAGGTACGAGGATGGGGAGTACCCCACATTAGCCATCAGATCACTTCCCAGTTTATACAGTAGTGGTCACCCATCTTGAGATGGAAGTTGATATCAGAGCAGTATTCCTCCACCATACTGAAATCGGGGTGTTTGTAAGACTGTATTTCTAAAACTTAGATGTGACAGGCACAGGCAGCTATCAATATCAATGTCAATATAAATGTATCAATAAACAGCTCTACCAAAAACCTCATTCCCACCTTCAGAAGAGCTTCAAATTGTGTGTCCTCATGCACTGGTAACTGGGTTGGGATGTCGCACTCGTTCTGTCCATGCACTACCAGGGTCTTTGTGCCTAGAGTAAAGAAGAGCTGTCATTCTCTCTCCCCTCCATTCTCACGTAATTCATATGCTATTCCAATGGGACTATTCACAGAGTAAGGCCAATGGGTGAAATTCGCCCTGGGAGGAGCCAACACAAGTCCTAGGTATTTGGAATCCATTATGGAATACTTATACTCCCATGTAATGAGAACTTATCTTTTCTAAGGAGTTACAATTGGTTTTAACTGTAACAGTTACACAAGGAAGAAATACATATAAAATGACAACTCCGTTTTTCACAGAGCAATTTCTTGTCTGGCTCGTGAAGATGTAGGGTTACCACTGTACACTCTTGGTTATTAACTCCAGGCATTGCCATTATTTACACTGGAGGGTTTCAAGTTGAGCTATCCCTGAGTCGCAGACTCTTCAAATGATCAGACGTGGCAGTCCTTCAGGGACTGATTTGCATATGGCTCCACACTGAACAGACTCTTCTGTTGTCATGTTTTGTTTATTTGCCTACAGAGTTCTGAAGGGGCTGTGAACTGTTCAAGAATTATTTTACAGAGCCCAAATTCAAGGAGGACTGGCTTAAAAATGTCTGGTGATATTAAGAGAGAGCTTCCACTGACCTTCTTCCAATGGATCTCAAACCGGCAATTCTATATTTGAGGGGTGTAGGAGCAGTAAGCAAAATAGCAAATAAAGAAGATAGGTAAAGGATCCCAGCTATGTCTTAAAAGATTGTACATGTCCCTACCTGGCATTGAGGCAGTCACCAGCAGTTTTACTTCACACTGCTCCTTCTTCATAGTCTGTTTGAGATCCTTGAAGAAAAGGCCCTCTACATAACCCACCACTTCCCACAGGAAGGTCAGTGTAGCTGAAATGGCGTCCATGCCCCATTCACATGGAGTACGCACAAAGTACATGATCAATCCCACCTGCAGGGCACAAACAAAAAAGTGGCACTCAAGCTGCTTTTGTATACACATCACATTGTTTTACTGGCATTAGTCCTGCTTCAGCCAACTCCATTATTCTGGGGAGCACTCAGTCTGTGACAAACCCAAGTCAACTACGTGGCTCAGTAAGACAGAGGAATTTGTGATGATCATTTATGTTTGTACTGTCGTAGCACCTAGGAGCTCCAGTCATGGACCAGGACCCTGCTGTGCGAGGTGCTGTACAAACACAGAATAAAAAGATGGTTCCTGTAGCGTTATTCGTCATTCGTAGAAGACTCAACCTGTCAAACCTAATGCTTGAAAGTTCATGTCACTTTGTCCGACTACGCCCAATATCAACTTTCTAACTCCTTCTGTTGTGGGTGAGTATGGGATGCCACTGATGTGTGCTGAGGGGCTGATCCAGAACAGCCATAATAGCTGGGATGGGCACTGGGCAGATGGGTGGGTAGGGAAGAAGCCACCATGGTCCTTTATTCCCTATCTCTATAGAATGGAGGAAAGGGAGGATCTGTGCAGCAGTGTATGAGGACCAGGGCACTGGCAGTCATGCCTAGTGGTTGGAGTCAGGTGCCAGAAACTGGAGCTGGAGATTAGAGCTGGAGACAGACTCAGGAGTCAAGCAAAGCCAAAGTCAGAGTGAGGGGCAGGGTGGAGGAGAGGGGACCTGGAGCAAGACAGGAAAGCAGGAATTTGCAGCAGAGGAGGATCTGGGATAAGGAGGGCAGGAACAGGCTGGGAGGCAGGAACCAGGAAAATGGCAAGCAAGCAGGCAGCGTCCAAACTGGCAGCCAGCCAAGCATTCACCTAGTTGGTTTGACAACTTCTTGTGCCTCCTTCTGGCTTAAGTAGCATGTCCAAGCCAATCAGTGGGGCTGGACGTCTCCCCCAGTCAGGAGCTTTGTGGGCAGAGCTCCTGTTGAGCTAGACTTCCACTAGCCCCCTTCTCTACTGGTTCTGGTGAGCTGCTTGGTGGTGGCTGCAGTCTGAGTACTGCCTGGGTACCTATAGGCTTTGGATTGAGACCCATGATCCTTCACACAGACTCTCCTGGAGTGCAGCATAGGGGGTAAACACGTTGCACGGTCTCCCCCAGCAGAACTCCAAAAGGGTTGTGTGCAGCTGTGGGTTTGGGATGACAGGGTAACAGTCTATTTCACTCTTTAATAAATGTGGGGGGGGGGAGGGGAAATGGAAGCCGTCTGAGCCATGTGATCTACACTGACAGCTAGAGGCTTGATGTGCATAAATTGTGTGAGCAAAACCACAGGGCACTCTCTCCTTCTAGATTGTAACACTTGTACTTTAGGAAATGGGCAGCCAAAGATTAGACTTATGGGCTGTAGGCTGGTACTGGGAGCTACTCACCAAGTAGTTAAACAGGATGTGAGACGTCTGGGCAGGGAAGTCTCCGATGTTCAGTAGGAGCTTCCTCAGCATGTACATCAACTCATCCTGGAAGAAGAGCAAGAGTTTTTAATTTCCATCACAAAATGGCCTACAGTTTCCTTCCTTCCTTTCTCATTCTCATTCTCTCTCTCTCTCTGCATGAAATGGAACCATATGCTTAGGACAAGAGTACTTAGAATTCTAAGTGCAAGTCCAAGGCCATAATGAATGTATTATCTAGGTCAGTGGTTCTCACTGTTTCACGTTGTGGATCACCTTCTTACCTAGAGATATCACCATGGACATCTGCCCTGGCAACCTCCCAATCCTGTCGCCGTACCTTCCCTGCAGCAATGCGAGTTCTTACTTACAATGGAAAAGTGCTATTAGGACAGTATTGGAGAGAGTACATGAAAATTAATTCACTTTACTGTGATCGTTGTCACTTCTTGGTTACAGTCCCCATTTTGGGCCAGATTCTCTGTTGTTTTCTCCTGTGGGCAGCTCTAATGTGTGTAGGCTGGCATAGGGATCACCCACCAGTTGAGGATAGACAGAGCACATCACAGTCTGGCAGTGTCATAGGGTACAAGCCTGCCTGGGACCCTGGGTATATACACAAGTGGCTAGCCTGTGCTGTCGCCCATTTTGCTGCAGCTTCACTGCTACTGTTATCTGAGGTAGCTAGATCAAAGCTGGCTCGGGTATGTCTACATATGCAACTGCAGCGCAGACATCCCCTGTATTTGTAAAGGTTCCCCAGCCCCTCACCTAGAATCCCCTTCAACAGCCATTGGTGGCCCCACAGCAGATTCCAACTTCCTACTGGTGATCAGGGCTGCAGGGGAAAGAGCTACTTTTTCAAGTCTGGATGTTTAACAAGCATCAGTGGCTGACTGGGCTGAATTCAAAGGAAACTTCCAGGTCTTCCCTCTAGCCTGAGTGAGAAGCTGTAAAAGTGGCTAGGCCTCTGTGCACAGCCATTAAAAACAGAGGCAAAAAGTATCTGACCATCCTTTCTCCCGGTTTTCTTTTTATTCATTGTCTCATTAACGCAGCAAGTGTGAGCAGTCAACTTTGATATACATGTGATGGTCAGGTGAGAAGGATGGTGATATCGCTATCTACAGTGATGATATCATTCCTGGGACTCTGATGATATCTGCTCAGTGTGCAGCAGCTGTCCAAAAAGCGAACAGAATGCTAGGAACCATTAGGAAAGGGATATATAATGAAACAAAAAATATCGTCATTCCACTGTATAAATCCATGGTACCCCCACACCTTAAATACTGTGTGCAGTTCTGGTCACCCCATCCCACAAAAAAGATATATTAGAATTGGCAAAAGTACAGAGAAGGGCAATAAAAATGTTTAGGGGTATGGAACAGCTTTCATATGGAGAGAAAAGAGATGACGAAAGGGGGGATATGATAAAAGCTCTCTAAAATCATGAATGGTGTAGAGAAAGTGAACAAAGAAGTCTTATGTACCCTTGACGTAACACAAGAACCCAAGGGTCACTCACTGAAATTAATAAGCAGCGGGTGTAAAACAAATATAAGGAAGTATTTCTTCACATAATGCACAGTCAAGCTGCGGAACTCATTGCCATGGGAGGTTGTGAAGGACAAAGTATAACTGGGTTTGAAAAGAATGAGATACATTCATGGAGGATAGGTCCATCAATGGCTATTAGCCAAGATGATCAGGAATGCAACCCCATATGCTCTGGGTGTTCCCAAACTTCTGACTGCCAGATGTTGGGACTGGATGACAGGGGATGAGGATCACTTGATAAATTGCCCTGTTCTGTTCATTCCTTCTGAAGCACCTAGCACCAACCACTCTTGGAAGAGAGGCTACTGGGCTAGATGGACCATTGGTCAGACCCCGTATGCCTGTTCTTATGTTCTTATTTATATGGTATCACTGGTGTGCATGGTGTTGTCTATGTTATTATTTATATAGCGCTACAGGGGTACCTGGTGCTCTTCATACAAACAAAAGCGACAGATCCCTGCCTCATAGAGTTTACAGTCTAAACCAGACATAGCACAGAAAAGGATTATGATGATATGTATTAACTACTTATGTTAAACAATCTGTTCCACCTTGTATTTAGCTGTGACACTCTGATTAGTACAGTTCCCAGACCTGAAGAAGAGCTCTGTGTAAGCTTGAAAGTTTGTCTCACCAACAGAAGCTGGTCCAATAAAAGGTTTTATCTCACCCACCTTGTTTCTTTAATATCCTGGGACCCACATGGCTACAATACTGCAAACAGGGTGCTGTCAGGCCTGTACTTCAGGGAGGGTTAAACAGAGTGGCTCCGATGAAGCTAGGTTCATCTGCACCAGCTGAGGAAACCTAGCTCAGTAGGATTCATGACTAAGAGACCTAAACAGAGTCAGAACAGGGCCTTGGACAATCAGGGTCAGATACTCAGGTGGTGTAAATCAGCATAGCCCCATTGACTTGATAGGGCCTACACTGATCTACACCAGCCGAGGATCTGGTTGTCAGTATTCTAAGCCATCTTATAGTAAAGATTGTTTACCCTTTAAGTGATTTTACTTGTTCCTGTATTTTTGTGCATTAAGTGATGGCTAAACTCTCCTTTAATATGCTCTGGGAAAATATGTCTATACTGGGAAAAGGAGAACCTACCTGTCGGTTGCTTATTGTGAGTTTCTCCAGGAAATGCCTTAGAACTGTAGAGGGATCTTCAATCAAGCAGTTCCATAAGACCTGCTGGGCCACGGCACTCACTATACAGGAGGAAGAAAAAGAACTAGTGAGAACCTCATCTTCAGGAGAAGTCTTAAAGGGGTATATTTATATTAAAATGTTTATCGTCTACCAGCAAACCAGAGAACCATGTGCATCTACAGAAGTGACACTCAGATGCATGATTACATATGGTCAGTTAATTAAAAACTGCAAATATTGTTGTGAATTTTTTGTTATTCACTAAATCATATTGTTTGTGGCTAGTATTTGGACAGATATTGCATGTTTGTGAAAGGGTTACTAAATCCCCCAAATGTCACCAATTTTAGCATAAATGATTATTCATCTTCAAATTTACATTAGGAGCACATTATTCACTGTTTTTCTGTAATTCAGCCATCTAACCAGGAAGAAGCTCAATCAATACATGATTTGAGGGGCCAGCCACACCTTATAAACGATGAATAACAAATAGTAAATTAAACCATTTGTAAATGTCTGAAATATTTCAGAATAGCATCAACTCCTTCATCTGAGAATACTGAGGAATAATAAACACAAAGGAAGCTACAAAGGAAGTGACTATTTCACAAATCTAAAAAGAAAGACTTGACCAAGTAGGACACGAGCTTTAATTGTCCAAAAGAGAGCATCGCAAAGAAAGAAAACATAAAATAATAGTTACACATATTTATATCTAGGACCCATTTATAAATGGTTTATAAGAGGTTAATATATGATTAATAGATGTTTTAATAAATAAGTAATTGTTATGGAATTTGACAAGCCAATAGTGTACGTTGCTTATCATCATGGCTTATAACTGTGAGGCAAACCCACAGCTGAACCAGGGTTGCTCACTCAGCTACAATGACTCCTGCCTCCAGCAAACCCTGCACTGACTCACCCCTCAGGCATGCTGCAGCAGCCTATCCCTGGGCAGGGCCCGGGTCTGATGACCCCCAGGTACAAGTATTTCACCCTCACTGACAGAGCAACAAGTCAGTCTATGCAATAGCACCACTCGACTAGGAACTCTCCTGCTGCCTCACAGTGTTAGACTCCCTAGGCTTCCACTCTGCCTTGATCCTGTCCCTGTTCCTGCCCCAGCCTTGCCCAAAACTTGTTCCAGCCTGCTTCAGCCTTGTCCGTACATTATTCTGACCCTGCTCCAGCCTTGCACCTGCCTCCTGACCCCCAGAACCTTGGACTGACTTCAACCCAGCTTCGACCTTTGTCCTGCTTCCAGACTCTGAGTGCAATCCTGATTTGGCTTGTTTACGGACACAGACCTTGGTTCTGACCCATGGCCTGTCCCCAGACCCTGGTTTAAGTGCTGCCCTCTGCCCAGCCCTGACTCTGTGGCTAGCTTTGACCCTTGGTATCTGTTCTTGACCAACCTGTACTCCAACCACCAGGACTCACGGCCCAGAACCAAGAGCCTGTCAATAGCAGTTTATAAAACTTTCTATAGGCTTATACCCATCAATGACACACATAGTTCATGTCCGTAACATGATTATAAAGTCAAATAATTTATAAACTCTTTATACACTATTTATAAGTGGAATTAGAGACAGCACTGCTAGTGATGCCTATAGTTAAATTGCCTGACACTTCCCATTGTAAGATCCTCTTTTCAGTTGTTCATAACTTTGCCAAACTTTAACTGTTTGGGTTGACATTTTCCATGCTGGGTGTCTGCCTCAGGTTGAATATTTTTGGTACATTTAAGCAAAAATGACAGTCACTTTTGAGAATGAACTGTTTCACTGAGAAGCTCTGACACGTCCATGCTTTGGAGCAGGGACTTAAAATTAGGCAGGTGCTTCACTCAGGTGCCAGAGATGTGTCTTCTAGCATCCTCATATTTTTTTTCAAATTTTGCTAAGGTATGAGCCTCTGAAAAGCTCAGTTTTTACAAGCTCAGTAGAGTTTAGCAGTTAGATTTTCCAAAGGTTCTGTCTGCACGGAGCATGCTCCATCCCAGGGCTGCGGGGGCCGAGCAGGACTTTCCCTCCAATTGCTCCTCTTGGCAGCCAGGGGCTGGTGTGGCACTGGGCATTGGAATTGAGAACAGGGGAACTGCATCTCCTGTGCTCTCAGTGATCCTCCTGCAGGCACCCAGGCAATGAGAAGCAAAAGGAGGAAGCAACTCGATTCAAGTGCAGAGGGGTGAGGAGCCAGGTGAGGTTGAGAACTAAAGGGAGGAGCCAGGGAGGGTTAGGGGACTGGGATTCTGACCTATATGTGAGCTAGGGAGTCAAGCATGGGGGTGAGACTGGATCTGGGACAAGAAGTCGTGGCTGGGTATGGGGGACTGAGACGTGAAGATAAATTCATTAATGTTTGTCAAGCACTCACATACTGTAGTGATGAGCGCCACAGAAAACCCCATGAAGAAATTAACAGTTCTGTCTTCAGAGCAGGTTTTGAACAGTGTGCTGTAAATAAGGCCTGGGCCCACACACTGAATCATAAGGATAAAATAAAATACTGAAGAGCTGCTCATTAAGTATGCAGCATCCATTCTATGCACTGAATCAGGCAGAGGTCCTGTGGAAAATATAAAATGTGCTCAGGTAATTACAGACTGTATCATAATGCATTCACACAAGAGGATCACATTAAGGTTGCACAGGCAACCCTGATTCTGGCATTTCTTAAATTCTGAGGGCTTGACTTTGCAACCTTAAAACTGTTCTTTTAATGTGTTATTTTTTGTGAGCAATTTCCTAGCTTTTAAAAAAAAAGCGTGGGTGCCACTAATAACTGGATTCTGATGCTACTAGCCTAGCTGCTCTTACTAATCTGAGCCATTGTTCAAACTGCTAGAGATTTTTGTAACCTCTGATTAAGAGTCCATGAATGTTTAATCTAGGTCAGCACCTGCTACTCCATCCTCTCGGACTTCTCCATCTTCCATCAAGTGAACAATGGGGAGCACAGCTGCACAGATGCATGCTGGGAACACTGCCTGTGGGGGCTGTGGCACATGATGGTTTGGAGTGTGCTCTGTAGTGTGTTCCTCATCTAGAGCAGAGAGGAGTAAAAGGCATGCGTTAGCCAATGTGCTGTTGGTAAAATCCCTTTCAATTACAGTTCTCCACCCGGAGTGCTTCACGTGACACAACTCAGCAGTAACTCACAGTGAAACACTGGAACTGAAGAGAAGCTACATGGGAATGAGCAGCAGTATATAATGCATGGGGCTGACTAGTTCAGAACTTCCTAAGCTTTCAAGCAGGCCTGACAAAAGGCAGGTGTAGCTTTGGTTAAGTCCAAGGAAGACATGAGACCTGTGAGTCAACAGAATGAATCTATACATTGTATAACGAGAATTAAAAACAAATGTAAAGTCGACGCCCACCTTCTGCACTGACGGCTGAACGCACTGACCAGACAGAGCCACGACGGAAGGAATAGTTCCTGTGAGAAGTACTGGAGGTGCAGGAGGGACTCACAGAGAGACGGCGGGATGCCAAGTTGGTGACTTCTTCTACTGACAAAGAAAACAGGGGATGTGAATTTTGGTTTATAAATTCGACTGCCACAATTCAAGGCATTTCCCAGAGAGAAGCATCATGCTACCAGATTGGAACAGAGAAAAATTCAAGTCAGACTTCATGTGAAATGCACAATTTAGAAACTAAAAAGATGATCTAGGCAATCTCGTCGATCCCCTGGGAGCTAGAGCAGGCCTGTTCCTTAACATATATTACCCAGTGCTTTGCTGAGTCAAGTTTCAGTTGACTCAGGTGATGCAGCTCCACAGCTTCAGTTAGATGATTATTCTACATTGTAACAAACCACACTGCTAGGTAATTTTGTTGTCCTTCCTCTAGGTATTGTCTGGGTGCACTTGCAATGCCACTATTCTGTTTGCAGATTTTCCATTGCATACACAGCTCAGGACACATCAGCATATTTGTGTAGCTGCAATGTGCAAAAAGAGGACATTTAACTAACTCTATTGCATTAGCTTGACCCAGTGAAATCCTCAACCCAAAGGCTAAGTTTTCAGCTTCCTTTATTCTCAGACGGTAAGGATCTGATTTGGCAACGTGCTGAGTGCCTCCTGTGAGGTGCAGAGAGTCCTCAACTCCCATCGGTCAGTGGGAGCTGAGAACACCCAGTTTCTTGCGGGCAGCACTCAACATTTCACAGGTTTGGGCCCTTATTACACTAATTATTGGTAACACTTTTTTCTCATTCATTTTGAATCTTTTATTTTTTGACATGGATGCCTTACATCTGTATGGTGCTGTTAGGTTCGTAAAGTGATTAAAAATCAGTTCCTTTGAGTGATCCGAAGTGGTGAAGATGTTAAAGTGGGGTCTTCCCTATCACTAATGATGACTTTCCATCCTCACTGCATCCCTAAGACCTGTTCCATGCTGGAGGCATGTGCTTATTGGTTCCTGGCAAGCAGTTCATGGCTTTGGAGCGCACCTTCCTCTTCTTGCTCTGAGTTTGGCGTGCAGGTGGGCTCATAGCAGGCCTCCTGGGTGATGGGAATGGCCGTGATAAGACTGGCTTCCCGGCCTAGGCGCTTCTTTTCTTCCTCCTGCTGCAGGTTCTTCAGGATGTGCTCTGCTCGCTGATGAGAACGTGACACTGCCCGGGCTGAAAACGACTTCTGCCAGAAAAGCAAGAAGAAAGAAACCAACATGAAGCAATTGGTTTGGTTTTCATGCAACATGTGTTTTAACATTTAACCCACTAAAGAGCAAATCCATTCATCTATCTACACACATACACACCCACAACAAGTAGCTGTTAACGGAATAAAGATTCACAAGGAAGCTCTTGGTTGGATTTCTTGTCTTAAGTCTCTTGTTGAAAAATAGGAAAAATACTAACACCGTATATGTGATGTCTATGCACTATACTGACAATGTACTCAAAGATCTCTTGTAAACTGACACAAGTAAGGAAATTCAGAGTTTAGACTACTTGGTCTTCTTTAGCTCCCTCCCTCTTCCTCCCCACCCCCACCCCCATCACCTGGATATAGTCTGTCACTAAGTAATAACAATATTCCCTCTAGGGAGCTCTTTAACTTACAGACTGATCCTCATTAATTGGGTCCTGCACACTCCCACTGCACTGTGGAACCCACGGGGGGTCAAACATTGGCACAGAGGGCATTCCCAGTACTGGAGAGGGCAGGGTGAAGTTTATACTTGGAGGAGGAATCTGCAAGAAAACACAAGGAGAGAAAATCAGGTAGAGGGAAAGAGAAATTTTAGGTGGTGGATTTAAATGCCGATTGATTACTTCCCTTGGGATTCCAGCCTCTTCCTGCAACCTGGGACAGAAGGAAGGGGAATTGTGCTCAGTATCAACAATATTTTTTTAAAACGATAAAGCATTTTAGGCAAAAGATAAAACATCTGAAATCATTTTGCACTGTCCATTATAAAAACTGAATCCCAGATGAAAAACAAGGAACCAGGAACTGTTATCCCATAGAATTACAGAACATGGATTCTTTTGCATAACATGATGCCAACCATCCAGACTATGTGACCGCTTTTTACAGCTGGCCTCTCTTTTCACACATCTGTGCTCTTGTTACATCATGAATAACAATAACTTCTCAAAAGATAAAGGAAAGACCCTTCAACCACAATGAGAAACAGATAAGCGAGGGAGAAAATCTTCCAAATTCATCACTTTTACTCCTCAAAGTCCACATAACAATTATTTGTGGTATACCAAAGGGTCAATCCTTTGGTACATGAATCCTTACAGTGGTTTTCAAGAGAAAAAGCTGCTAGACTGGGAACTCCGAGTCCACCTCGGAGGATACTTCTCATGAGTTACCTAGAATGGAATTGACATGAGCAAGCACTTGAAGAAGAAAATATGGTTACCTTCCTTTTCGTAACTGTTGTTCTTTCAGATGTGTTGCTCATGTTGATCCCATTCTAGGTGTGCACGTGCCCATATGCACAGTCATCGAAGATTTTTGCCTTAGCGGTATCCGTAGGGTCGGCTGTGGCACCCGCTTGAGTGTCGCACTCATGCGTTGGTATATTAGGCGCTGCTGACCCTATGCCCTCTCAATTCCTTCTTGCTGGCAACTCCGACATAGGGGTAGGAGGGCGGGTAATGGAATGGACATGAGTAACACATCTCAACTCCTGGGCTCGGTCCTGCAGGAGGGCCTCCTTGAATTTGTTAAGGGAGTCCCACAGGTTAAAATTGTACCGGCCTAACAGGGCCTGGTGGTTAGACTCCCGAAATTGCAGGCTTACCATCAAATAAATCTTTCTGCCAAATAAGTCCAATCTCTTAGCATCTTTGTTTTTTGATGTGCCACTGACTTGGCCCTGCCTGTCCCTTTCATTAACAGCAGACACGACCAGTGACACCGCTGGAGGGTGTGTATAGATATTTGAACCCTTTTGCAGGGACATAATACTTCTTTTCCGCTTTTTTAGAAGTAGGCAGAATGGAAGAGGGGGTCTGCCACAGTGATTTGGCAATCTTAAGGACCCCTAGGTGGACAGGCAGCACGACCTGGACAGGGTGGAGGAGGATACAATGTTAAAGAGGTAATCGGACTCCTCCATGACCTCAATTTTTAAGTTCAAGTTGGTAGCCACCCTTTTAAGGAGGGTCTGGTGCCCCTTGAAGTCAGCGTGGGGGCTGCATGTTTGGGAGGGATCCACCACCGCTTCGTCTGGAGACTATGACAATGACTGCACCACCTGGGAAGGGGCAGGTTCTCCTTCCTTTTCTGGGGACGGCTCCCTAGGTGCCGGAGTCCAATGAGCTGCCCCCGCGTCAGATTCGGTACCATGTTCCAACTCTGGTGCTGGCAGTGCCGGGGGCGGTTTGTCCGAGGCAGCCAGGGAGGACTGATGGGAATATGGGACCGGCATTACGGGGATGCCTCATGGGTTCCAGTATGGCCACTGAGCGGAACACTGTCCCTGCTGCCATGCCATCACTGCAGGTGCCGCGCCAGTTTCGTGGGTTGGCAGCGAATCACCCCTCCTCGGCGAGGGGCCGAACTCCCGGTCTGACTCTGACCATTGCCCTTCCAGTGACCAGGGTGGAGCCGTCAAGGCCTGTGTCTGCTGACTGACCCTGGTTGGCGACCGGCGAGGTAAGGGTGAGAATCGGTGCCTGCCCGATGAGCAGTAATGGGGGCATGGAGACCAGTGTTGCGCCAGGGAGCAATTCCGCCCCAGTGAGGACTGATGTCTAGGAGACCGTCTGGGCGAGGGTGACCTGCACTGTGGCAATCTTTGGAGGGAAGCTCACCGGTACTGGTGGTACGGGGACTGGTGCCTCAACTCCGGTGTCCCATGTCTCGTAGGGAGAGAGCGTGGTGTTGGGGACCTGGGTCTTCTGACCGGAGACCAGGATGCAGTGCCGGGGTCCTAGGCCATGGAGATGGGGATCTACGCCTGTGGTTCGGAGACTGAGGGCGTTCCACTGCCCTATTGGGCGGTCCCATGATTGGCTTGCCCTAGGTATTGGGGCCTTAGCCAAGTCTGGCGTGGTGTTTGTGGTGCCAGTTGGCTGGCTTGTTCTTTAGCCGCCAGGGCCGCTTTGGGCAATGAGGGCCCTAGGAGAAGCTGGGTTCCCCTGCTGCTCCTGGCAGTTGAGTCCCTGGCTGGGCTAGGGGTCCAACCTCAGCAGTACTCCCCGTCAAACCTGACACATGACCTGACATAGGTCCTTTGCCCAAGGCCCCTTTCCCTTCCGATGCCAGGGGGCTCTTCTTCTTTTGCCGCTTCTTTGGCACCGGTGAGGGGGAATGGTGCTGTGCAGAGCCCGGTGCCGGCGGCACGCTCAGCACCAATGCTGAGGTGCTCAGCATGGCGTCCGAGCGGGAGGGGTCCGAGGCAGGATGAAGCGCAGCCTCCATGAGGAGGGCGCTCAATCGGATATCCCGCTCCTTCTGGATTCTAGGGCGAAATTTCTTACATATTCTGCCCTTGTCCTTGCTCCCCAAGCACTTCAAACATCTGGCATGGGGGTCACTAATAGGCATTGGCCTGCTGCACGATGAGCATGGCTAAAAGCCTGTGGAACGAGGCACACCCCGCTCCGGGTTGAAGTCCCAGCCAGGACTCTAACTACCACACTAACCTAACACTTAATGTCTAACTAAGTACCTACAAACTATACACAAAGACGACAGACAATGGGCTGTGAAGAACCGCTAATGCTCTTGTGGAGCAAGACTAGGAGCTCTGACCAACCATCATGGGCAGTAAGAAGGAACAGAGAGGGCATAGGGTTGACAGAGCCTAATATACCAACGCATGAGTGCGGCACTCAAGAGGGCGATGCAGCCCACCCTATGGATACCACTAAGGCAAAACACACCTAGAATGGAACTGACATGAGCAAGCACTCAAAGAAGAACATCTGTTCCTTTAAGCTACACATCAGAAGGTATCTGGTATATCAATCTGCAGTGAAGTAGCCCATTTCCCAGATACATCCATTATATAATTGAAAATTAAAGTGGTTAGGAGAACAGTGTATGATCTTCTGGGATGTATAGAATCTTTATAAAAGTGAGCAGACAACTCGACTGGCCAATCCCATTAATCAAAGAAAACCATGATTAATATTGCCGGAATGGATTCTGCCATCCTTGCTCGGGTCGAGAAGTACCCGACTCCACAAGTAATGGCCAAATCAGGTCCTATATATTTAGCTCAATGCAATTAGTTATAACAGGCACAAGATATTCCTGTTAATAACTATGGAAATGTTGTATCATCTTCTAATTTAATATTGGTGGAAAAGTCAGAAATACTAATTAGTTCCATTCATTTTTCCCCCTGCTGAACTCCATCTTACTATACTGTGACAATCGTCTATGGCAATATGTTTCTTTCCTACTAAGTATTTTTCTCTCATCTTCACCCAGAATTCTGTGGGATTGTCTCTTTTTTATACAGTTCCTCACCCTACAAACCTGGTGTACAGAATTAGTTTTTCCTCTTCTGAAATGACTTAAAGCCAATTCCTTGTCATCATGTCACAATACATCTGTCCTACAAACCAAAACTGCAAAAGACAACAGTGTGTTTGTTCTTCTCATCTACCTTAAAGATCTGTTGAGCGCCCTCCTCCATTCGAGGCCAGACTTGATACCGAAATCTCCAGAGGGTATGGAATTTGAGAACAGCATTCAGTCTTTGCACTGTTTCAGGGTGATGAAATTCGGACATCAGCATATCAGATACAGCCTCAGGCACTTTCACAGCACACAGCAGGAACATGGCAGCTGCAGGGAGTGAACATTTTATCAGCTAAGTGTTTTCAGAGTGTATTTGTTTTGCAGACAAAATTGCAGTCACGTAAAAAAACCAAAACCCTACCAAAAAAAAAATGCTCCACAGAAAATGAGATCAGCAATATACTAGCACCAGCAAAAAGTGCTTTGCTTCATGAAATGGAATCCGTGTCACTCCACCTCTCATAGCCACCACAACTGCTCATAAAAAGATGTTAGCAAAGCTGTTTTTTAAAACAGAGAATGCTTTTGTTCTCATGAAAATCTCAGCAACGATTAGTTTAGAATAAAAGGTAAGTCCAGGCTTCATTCATCAATAACAATAAATAAGAAGCAGCAGCACTTTTACAGGACTTTCCAACTCAAAGCACTTTACAAAGGACAGAGGGGGAAACTGAGGCACAGTGTTTTAGTGACTTTCTGAAGTTCACAGAGCCAATCAGTGGCATGCTGGGAAGAGAAATCAGGTTTTCTGACTCCCAGTCCAGGATCTTATTATCCTACTGTATAGATCTGCATAGAGGGATATTCCAATTGTAGATAGACAGTGACTAAATTATTGGGAATGTCACAGTGCACTGAAAAAGATCATTCATTTTTTAAAATCTGATAAATTATCCCATGCTAAAAAATAGAAAATAAGAAAAAAAATCTATGAATGAATACTTCATAACTCTCCAAAAGACCAGACAGGTTCAGAATCCAAATATTTACAATGGAATTTCATTAAATTTTAGATGAAAAAAAGATTTTACAGTGAGATTTAGTTCTCAATCTTGCAAGGTGTTGAGCAATTCTGGGAGGAGCTGAGCACCCTCATCTCCAAGTGAAGTTAGGGGGAGTGAAGGGTGCTGAGCATCTCATAGAAGAGCTCAGCACACAAGCACTACTGACCTGAAAGTAAGTGGCTTTTGGGCAAACAATACAAGTGTTAATTAAGAAATAGTTGTTTGTGTTTTCTTTCCTTTGGTCCTGTCACAATGCGGTTATAATGCTGTACAAAAATGCCAAGGATTTTTAAATTACGGTGTCTAAATTAACCTCTACAGTCAGCCTCCTGGGCACGTGAGAAAATAAATGAGAAGGAGTTGGGTACCTTATGTTATGTATCTAAGAGATCCCATGCGGACTCAAACAGGTCCATGTTAGTGGATCCCAGTGCAAGGTTGGGCCCTTTGTCCTTAATTACTTTGCAGCCTTTAAGCCAGAAGTAATACTGGTGTATTCTAAATGTGATTTTTCAAATTTCATAAAATTTATATCATCATTTGCATTGCAGTCATGCCTTGGAGCACCAGTTACAGACCAGGAGCTAGGTGCTGTACAAACACACAGGACAAAACATGGTTCCTGTCTCAAAGAGCTTACAAAGTAAATACAAGAGGGCTGCAAACCGGAGGGCTGCAAACCGGAGGGCTGCAAACCGGAGGCATTAAAATTAAATGGGACAAAATTTGTTGGAGGTATGACAAGTTTGATCTTAAGTGGCTTCCTCTCTCACAAAGGCCCCCTATCACAGGGATTTGAGGGGAATGGAGCTGGATGCAAAAGTTTATGTTTTGCTGTTGTAGCTGCCAGATAAGAAAACAGTCAGAAAATTAGAGACCTGTTTACCCACAAGCAAATATCAATGCCAACAGCATTAATTTCCACAGATATCAGTCTCCAAAGTGTGGCTGGCTGCCTGGAGCTGGTTTGCCCCAGGAGGCCTGGAGGTATTGAAGAAACAATGTATTGTTGTTAAGTTTTGTGATGCAGTTTCTTTTTTGGGGAAGGGTTATGGCACACAGCAGGAGTGTGTGCTCTCTCCTTTAATATCTCTAACTAGAGTCAATTCGTGAAGCAGAGCTGTTTCCTTCTAATCTGGCATTGGCGTCTCGGCTGGGATACCCAAAAGAGGGGATTGCCTGCCTGCTGTTTGTGACTGCTGTGTATAGCGTAAAATAAACAAGTTGCCCCAAGAACATACCCAGAGGTAGGGTCACTGATTCCTCCTCCAACAGGAAGCTGACCTGCAAGGCCCCAATATCTGTTATGGATGGGCAGCAGGGCAACAATACCAATCTCTGGTTCAGGTTCTCTTACCTGCTGCTCCAGCCATGTGCTCATCCACGCTGAGCAGCAGCTCCCATGCTGCAGGCTGAATGTCCCCATACATCTCCTCTGTTAGGATAGGAGCTGCCTTGATTAACAGTGACAAAGGCGCTGGGGACAGGCTCATTACCTAAAGAAAATGAAAGTGTATTTCATAGCAGAGTTGAGTAAACTATTGTTAGCAAACAACATATTCACTGATTTTACCCTTTTATCTGATCACAAATTACCCACAGTGTCTGGTTTTAGCAAATTAAATTAACCTGATATGAACATATCACACTCCGATGTGAACATATTTCAGCCTGCATGCTGTTAGCAAACTATTCATCTTGACTATCTGCTGTTTGTTAATTGTGGTGTGCGACTGGTTCCCCAAGCCCTGGGCTATTGCTGCTGCTCTCTGACGCAGTGACTGAAACTCTGATAAACTACAAGAAGAGAAAGCAAAGGCTTTTCAGGTTGGCAGCACACATGCTGCTATAAATATTCACACAAGTCTTCACAAACTGCTACTGCAGCAAATTCACAACTGGTATCTAAACACTTGCTTTTTTTAACCCGTATTATTTGAGGTATTAAAATACCCAGACACGTAAAGTCAGGTTGGATTAACTGTCCTGTGGGCCCAGGGCTATTAGATTTTGTGGGGCCTCTGTATAGAAGTCTTTATCCAAATTTCAAACAAAATGATCACAATTATGGCATCAAGACTACTAACGCTATTCTAAACTTTGCCTTTTAATTAACATAAAGCTGTTCTGTGGTTACATTTCAGTCTTAAAACATGTAGAATATAGTTAAGTTAATTCAAAATAGCCTACTTCTTATCTTAGAACAGCTGTTATATTAGTTTCTTTCTGGGAGGAGTTTGGATGCAGGAGGGGGCTCCAGCCTGGGGCAGAGGGTTGGGGTGCAGGAGGGGGTTTGAGGTGCAGGCTCCGGCTGGAAGGCACTTACCACAGGTTGCTCCTGGCCAGCAGCACAGCTGGGCTCAGGCAGGCTGCTTGCCTGCCATAGCCCCATGCTGCTCCTGGAAGCAACCGGCTGCTGGCACTTCTCTGCGCGCCCCTGGGGGGAGGCGGACAGTGTGTCTCCATGCACTGCCCACGCCCGCAAGTGCCACACCTGCAGCTCCCATGGGCTGGTTCCCGTGGGAGCTGCGGGAACAGTGCTGGGGACGGGGCAGAGCGCAGAGCCACCTCCCGTCTCCCCCCTCCTGCCACAAGCCGCAGAGACGTGCCAGCAGCTGTCCGCTGCAGGAAGCGACGTTGGGCCATGGCATGCAGGCAGTCTGTCTGAGCCCTGCTGCGCCGGGGCCCTGGGCTGCAGCCACCAAAGCTCCTGCGCTAATTCGGCCATGCTTAAAGGTAAAGACTCCAACTTGGGGTTCTTTTAACTGCTGCTCCAGCTCACTCTTTGGCACGTCCTACCCATTTTGGGGATGCCATTTACTTCCACGGGTATTATTCAGGAGTAGTCACGCACTCCAACTCTTCCCACTCCCTGCACAGGCTCAAGGTTCCACAATCCTTTCTCCTCTCATTGCTAGGGTGACCAGATGTCCTGATTTTATAGGGACAGTCCCGATATTTAGGGCCTTGTCTTATATAGGCGCCTATTACTCCCCACCCCCTCTCCCAATTTTTCACACTTGCTGTCCGGTCACCCTACTCACTGCAAACCCTCCTAAAGGGCAAGGCAGAACCTAGCCTAATCAGCATGTCACTGTGGTAGGAGATACAGTAGTACCTGCTGTCTGATGTATTTCAACATTCCAGAGTCCTTTTTTCCTTCCAAGTTGATATCCATTACTCTCTTCTTCAGAGACGGAGTTCTCAGGCATGATTTGTCCAAGCACTGAAAAAGAAATGGAGTTCAGTTATCTGACAATCTCTGAGACACCAAATTTGTAAAGCCAGGAAATCTAATTCAAGTGGATTCTGAAGCCATGGTTCTGAAGCTGTCCATATAAGGCCTTATGTTCTGACAGTGTTCAGCAGCCAGCGAGCTGGCATAAGTAACCCTAATTCTAAAAGTTTAAAAAAAATCTATTTGTAATGTTAATTTCCTTAACAAGATCAAGGCAATAAGATCAAGGCCAATAAGCCAAGTCAGAAATTTGAATGTGTTCCCTGAAAGTGCCCCAGAATACTCTCATAAAAAGGTTACAACCGTGTGCATTGTAGAACACAAGTGTTTTAATACAGTTCAAAGTCAAGAGTCCACAAATTCCAATCTAAAACCATTCTAGCCAGGGAGTTTGTGACCCACTGCACCAGTACATCAACTGTTTGTTCTCTTCCTCTCAGGGAAACATAAGCAACAATAGGTACCTGGACACGAATTTACGGCTGCCTGAAAGTCAAACCAAGATGATCATCATGTAGCCCAGTGACAATGAGAAACGGGATTTACCAGCAAACCTACTGTTGCCAGCCATGATATGTTCAATATCCAGAGTACCACAGTTTCTCCTGTGTATTGTGTGGCTTTAGCTTTTCCTTCTAATGGTGGTAACCTATCAGCTAACACAGGGGTTCTCAACCTGGGGGGGTCGTGACCCCCAAGGAGGTCGCAAACAGGTGTCAAGCATTGCAACCATCCTGGGCGTCTCTTATTGCTAAATGAAAGCGTAGTTTCAGCTAGATCCTGGCTAGATGATTGGGAGTTGCCAGAGTGGTCACAGTATGAAAAAGTTTGAGAACCACTGAGCTAACACATAAAAAGAAATGGATTAGATAGAAATAAATGGCATATGCTTTTTTCCTATATAAAGATCCCCATCTTTGTGTGTGTATGCACAGATGCCTTATTGTCCAGTGACCATTTCTTTATCTCTATTGTTTGATAGCCTTTACTCGTAAGGCATGGGCTATGAAATCGTATAGCTTAACATTTTGCACTGGAATTCAGTGTTTGAGCTGAAATAACACCCAAGAGTGCAGAGTAAGCTCTTTAGCTACTGCTCATTTACTCTGCCAGGTGCTCATCTCAGGCCTTTCGGCTGGCAGAGGTGACAGAGGTGACAATTCTAGAGGTTGCTTCCTTTCCTTGGTGCTCAACTGCAGCATTGCAGTTTGTGTCAGGCAGTATGAACATATGAACATAGTTTAGTGTTCTGAAGAGCAGCATTTCTGCATTCTTTAATTTGTTTCCTCTCTGCTTTGTTCTGTATCAATATATCCATTAATCCAAGTGGACATCTAATCACCTATTCTGTGACAGGGAAATGTTACGAACTTGCAGAGCAAAAATTTCCACCCACGGGGATGCTGAAATCTTTGCACTGATGAGATGAAGAAGTGAATTTAACAGTGCCAAGGACACAAATACTTCTGCTTCCAATTAAGGGGTATTATTATCACTTGAACATTGGAATGACTCCTACAAGACTCCTATATTACGTGTATTCAGAAAATCTGCATCTGGTCTGTTTCAGCTCAGGAATATATTCAGCCAGTTATGGGCCCTGAATGACCCAAGTACTTCAGCATGTCACAAGCTTAGGTACCTTGCTGAACTGGGGCTATAGTCTGGGTGGTATTTACTGGCCTTCTCACCTCCTTCTGCTTTTTGCCTCTTGCCACATTGTTCAGTACATTGTTTTCTCGGAGCGAGTCCACAGTGTCGCCATACAGCAGTTTGATGGCTCGGACCAGGCGAGCACAGGAACGGCTGTGGTGGAGGTAGCAGTGCGGGTGGCAGTAATCAATGTGGGTACATATGAAACTCTGCTGGTTGCACAGCAGGATCATGACCTGGAACCCAAAGAGGGGAGCGGTGAGTTACTCAAAATTGAGGAGCACTAGTTTGGTGGTGAGAGAATACCCAAGATGACCAGCGTTCCCCTCATTTCATGTGAAGACTGTTTTGTCACTGACACTGGTGAAATAAAAGGGGAGGGCCAGAGTTAGAAACTGTCATATATGTGACCATCATTAAACGCTGGCAGCCCCACCGCAGATTTGAGTCCATTCCTTTCAGGGTGGGGAGCATTAGGGTATCCCCTGTTCCCAAAATAGGAATAAACCCAGCCCCCTAGGTTGACATCTGAGAGAGAACCTCCTAGGGGCTCCTTGCAGCTGCTGCCTCTGAAGGGTAGGAGCAGCTCCTGCGGCACGTGGGCACTGGAGGGAACTTTCAGATCCTGCGCTGTGGGTCAAGACACGCACTAGTGAACCCACTCTTTACCCCAAGTACCTAGCAGTGAAATATCCAAAGCCAACGGGGGGGGGGCACTCACCACACATTTGCCTGCAAGAGGGGAGGTGCTGTGCATTAACAAACCCCCTGCCCAAAAGAAGACAGCTCCAGCACTGCCAACCCCAAACATTCAAAATTCAAGAATCAGGCCCCCAAAAATCGTGAGGTGGACTCAAAAATCATGGGTTTTTAAATTATATATATTCTAATTTGCTTTTCAGCTTTTTACCTCACTTATGTTGATGTCAATAAGGAGCAACTCCACTAAAGTCATTGTATTTACACCAGTGTAAAACTGGAGTGAGATCGGAATCTCATTGCTTGCTACGGGTCAGAGTCTGTTCCCTTCCTCGTGTTGAGCAGTGACTTACTCCACCAGTTGTGGCATTAAGAATACCAGAATTTTGCCTTACACAAGTTGTAGGGTGAAATGAATACCAACACGGTTGTGTACAGAAAAGGGCTTGAGCCTGGTGTTCCCTTTGAAAAAATTGTTAATGACTGTTAAATAAAGCAGGTTTACTCAGATAGTCTGGGTTTTTTTTTACCCTGGTTTTATTCCACAGAGCAAAAATATCTCCTGCTTATCAGAGATGTTGATCACTGCATGACATTAATTGCAGTACACACTCCTTAAAATTCTCCAGGCTTTCATCTATGTGTACTAAATACCAGACAGGCACAGGCACAGAAATATTTTTAGCTCCCTCCAATCTATGCCTTACATTGATGAGTGTGTCTATCCTCCCATAATGGGAAAATGTGCTACTGCCCTCTACACCTTGGTGGCCAGATGCATATGATCAAGTCATCCACCAGTGACTGCATCCTTTAGTGTCTCATACTAGGAGTCAAACAAATGTACTGATATTTCTAAGGTGGGTGTGATCATAATTGGTACTACAGTAATGCCTGACAGCAAGGATGGACTAGTAGTTAGGGTACCAGTTTAGGATTGGAGAGGCCTGGGTTCAATTTCCTGGGAGACCTTGAGCAAGTCACTTGCGTCTGTCTGAGTCTCAGTTCCTCATCTGCAACATGGGGATAATAGCACTGTTATGTTGTGAGGATAAATACACGGAAGACTGTGAGAAGCTCAGATGCTATGGTCATGGGGGCTATATAACTCAGGTGAATCCTGTCTTCTTTTTAACTGAATTTACAGTTTGCAAAGGTACCCAGATTAGGAACTCTTAGGGTAGAGAGATAGGGCCCAACTGAGATTGCAGCTCCACTGTGTTAAGTGCTGTACACACACATATCAAGGGGTGATCCCAGGCCAAAGAACTTATCATCTTAATAAAGGAGACAGACAAATGGTGGGAGAAAAGAAGTATTATCTCCATTTTACAGATGGGGAGCAGCCACTCTTTAATGGTTGCAGCCTACAGACACTTTAAAGCCCTAATGCTACGCTAACTAAGCATGAATTGTGAACAGTTTACCACTACTGTATCATAATCATTCATTTTGAAACCTGAAAGTGCTAGGTCTGAGAGCATCATGAGGGTCCTGTACTTACATGCAGCCACGACATGTTCCGATGGTAATTCTCCTCCGTGCCTGTGTTACTCAGCACTTCAGGCTCAATGCTGGGCTCACTTGCACTCCAAGGGCTCCCTTCTTCAAAAGAAAAATACCCCAAAATGTGGTGGTTTTCACTGCTACCCATGTGTTTAAAAGCTAGGGAAAGTACTTGTAAGACAGGCCAGCCTTGCTGAGACCAATCACAGTACACAGAACCTGCTGTATGACATAGACTGCCTTTGGAACCCTCCTCCCTCTTGCCATCAGCTGGACTGGCAATTACAAGCACCATTCTCAGTCACTCTTAATTTGCCAACTAGTCAGTGGTGAGCATTGTTCCCATTTTTGGGAGAGGGGAAGGAGTAAAAACAATGGAAACAAATTCCTTGCATCACTAAGATGCTGCAAATTGTCGGTTCAATGATCTGCATTGACTGGGCTCTGTGGTTAAAACCATCAACAAAAATCCAGCCCGAAGTGGAATCGGCCTGCTGCTGTTGCCACCACCAGGTAATGTCACCGTTACATGCCCATGAGAAGACACTAATATAAACAGGGATGAAAGGGGAAAAAAATCCACACTCTGTGCACGCT
Organism: Natator depressus; assembly: GCF_965152275.1. Taxonomy (NCBI): domain Eukaryota; kingdom Metazoa; phylum Chordata; order Testudines; family Cheloniidae; genus Natator; species Natator depressus. The sequence goes on along the minus strand of NC_134244.1, from coordinate 64,231,907 downwards.
AATTCTAGAGAACTAGGGCAAGGGAGAGAGCTCTGACTTGTCACTGAACTGATCCCAGTGTTTCTGGCAGCCACTTATTGCTTAGGGGTCTTTCATAATGCCCACGTTTTAGAACAGAAGTTGCTTTTGGAAACATTTTACCATAAATATCATTAGGGGGTAGCTCTGGTTTAACTCAGGTTCATCCTGTCTTCTTTTTCTTTTTCAAGTGAATTTATGATTTGCAAAGGTATCCAGATTAGGAACTAGCTCTCCTATTTATCCACAAGAGGTACAGCATGGGCAAAGCAGACAGGGTCAGAAGGGCTTCTGAGATTGGGAGATTAGTTCAGCCCACAGGCTTTATCCAATCCTTGACATCTTTGTTGATGTCCCTATCACTTTGTGCCAATTGCAATGGAGATTTCTTGTGATGTGGAGTCCATTTTGTTTCCATCAAATAAATGTATAAGGACTAATTTTCTGAAGACGGAGGCCATTATATATAAAATAATTTTACATTCTACATATATTAATAGATATCTATTACACTCTCAAATGACATATATGTCTGGAATATTATATGATATAATATAGAATATAAAACGTACACACATATAATATCATACAATATAAAATGTGCATGTATACATATACAATATCTCCTGTCATGGATAATAAAATACCATATATAATGTAATGATATTTTATATATATATTACATATAATGGCATATATATATATATAATATATGATTTGTAAATATCATATATCTATATGATATAATTTGTGTGTGTGTACCTCCTCCTAAGCACAGCATGAATTTGGCTGCCAGTCTGGTAAATGCCAGTATTTTAAGAGTTCATACACTAACACTGAGATTTAAATTGACAACCTTTGTGTGGAACAGAATTTACATTCCAGTGTGCACCAATGGCAAGGTTTGAACTCTGGCCTTCCTGGGTGTTAGCTTATGCAATCCATGAAGAGGAAAAGACAGCTGCTTAACTCAGAGAGATGGAGATTTCTCCTACTCTAATGAATCTTTATATTTATTTATTGTTTCTGGACCTGCTTTAATCATTTCAGAATCTGGATGCTGCCTAATAGCCCCGCTCCCTTTTTAGACCATCTCATCTATGTTACCTATGTCAGTGACAGTGTCCCTGCTGTGGGACAGCTGCAGCTCCTCATTCTCAGACTCTGAGTCCTGCCGTGATAACTTGGTGCTCTTTAGGCTGCCGGCCCGGCGAATGCTGGACAGGGAACCCCCCTTCTTCACCCGGAAACTGCGGGTTCCTTTAATCTGGAGCAAGCGGGAGCCTCCTATCCTGATCTTCCTGCTGGGAACTGTATTAAAAGAATAAAAGAGGACTTTTTTCCCCTTAATTTTCCCCCATTTTAAAAAACTCCTAGCCCACCCTTCCCCCTCCACTCCTTATTGTCAGCCTATATTGCAGCACCTTTACTTCTGTCAAGGAAGATGGGCAAGAGGCTCCCTCCAAAGCCAGCGCCAATGCAGCTCTATCGATCACTCAGTATTGGATTCTTTTTACAGAAATGTACTCAGAATCTTCTTTCCTGGAGACATGTAACATCAGATCTGAGCTTGTTTATACTTGGGATTAACCCTGCTTTGACCACTGATGTCCAGCAAACGGGTAAACTGCACTGGTAGAAACCCCAAGCAAAGACAAGGAACACCACAACTGGCACTGGTAGCGTTAATTCCTGCTTGAAACTTGAGTAGACTCAACTGGTGCCAACTGTGGCTTTCTTTGCTCACCGTTGGACTTTGCACTGGTGCACATACAACAGCTGCTGTCCACCAGTGGTTGAATGCCAAGTGCAGACATGGCTTCTCTGACAAACCTATCCTCCTGCTGATTCAAGGTCTGCAAACCCAGATCTGCCCCTGTAGCAGGATCACCTAGTTCATTCTCACAGCATTTGTGACTGCAGATAGCTAGCCTGATTCGCCAGATTAGTAGCACAGTACATGTTACTTCTTTGAAGTTAGATTTGCATAAATCCCTGTCTTTGCATGATACTCTTCATAATTAGAATGCTTTAAAGGAAAACCAGCATGTAGTTCCTCTCCTGCAGACAAGGCAGCAGCTTTCAGGCACTAAAAATACATCTATTGACACTGTGCGTTTCTGATGAGCACAAACATGAAATGGTTCAATGTTCAAAGCACCGATCATTTGCATTTTATTCTCCTCTTATTTCAAAGGCAAAACAATAGCAGCACATGAGTCCAAATGTTGCAACACTCAGTCATTAAACTGTTGATCTATTCAGAGAAGAACATACAAGATCACCTTTCGGTGCACTGTAGAGACTGGCCTGGTGTACACCTTTTGGTATAAAATAGGTAAGAAAAATATATAAATGTAATTATATTTGGACTTGAAAAATCAGCCTTCTGAGTCTTGAAAATCCCTCTCACTTCCCCAGCTTTATATCCTCCTACCCTCACCCACAAACCCATTTTTGTGGCTAACATCCTATTGACAGAATAGGGCTGGACGGGTCTCCTTTTTGGAGCTAATCAGTGCTGCTCTTTAATCAGCTGGACAGATCACTGTTGAGTGATTTGAGAATCTCCCTCCCAGTGTCTGAACTGAGACTTAACTCACAGCTGGTTAGATTCTGTTCAACCTCAGCACAGCTGGCTAGATTCCCCTGAAATGCACAGCTGTTTTGGCACACCTCGCCACGTTTCATGAAGTCTGTGGAAACCTCCTAGCACACAATTAGTACATAAAACTTTCTGGGGGCTACCTGTTAATCTAAATTAGTATATCTATGCTTTGGACCTACCTGTAGCAGGTCAGACACAGTAAAATCATAGTTTTTGCATAGCTGTTAAGACAAACCTGGGTTGACCATCAAGCAAAGTAATTACCACTCAAGAGGAGATGAAAGGAAAGAAATGGATTAGTACTTGTCAAAGAGATTGGGGTAAAGAGGCCTGTCCTTTTGTCACTGCAGGTGAGAAAAACGTAATTACTGTCACAACAACAATTTTCAGCTAGACAATTATAGATTCAGAAAGATGCCTTTGCATCTGCTATGTTTTAGCCCAGGTAAATTCCCAGTAGAGTAGGCTGTAGCCAGAGCAAATAACACTTTAAAAAAATAATATCTTGTATTTGTTTAGCTTATTTCAGAACAAAATATTACAAAGCACTTTGCTAATGTATAAACTGAAATGCAGCCTCTATATAGGGATCACTTTTCTCATCACTAAAATGCAGCTGCCTCTGGGTGCAACATAGCAGCTTTGTAAAACTTGCACAGCAATAAAAAAAAACTTGTACACCAAACCTGGGGGCAAGAAGTGAAGAAGGACCCCCATGCTTTACTGAAACTGCAGGGAGAATTTAGTTAAGCAGAATAAGCTGGAACTATTCTTGAGAAAAAAAAGATTTTACATTGTATCCAAAAGTGTGCAGCACAGTAACCATGCGGGGGGGGGGGGGCAAACCCAATTCCATGTTGTCACCACCACCATTTCTTGCAACACCTAACGTTTTAAGGAGGCCTCCTATTCATGTACTCTGCCACCTCAACCTTGCTTTCCTCAGAAGATCTGATGGCATCACAGCACAGGGTGGTTGCAGGCAGTTGCTATGGAAGCCTTTTTAAAATTTAAAGTTGTGGCCATCTAATACATAAGGGACTTCTCATCCTGATTTATTTGCCAATGTCAAATTCTGGAGACTTGTGCGTTCCATGGCTGCTACCAAGAGTCAGAAGAAAAGGAAGTGGGTTATATGAGAAATCTTCAAGATGACTCTGCAGTTTGATGGTAGGCTGCCTTCGCTATCAGTAGCTGTCCCATTCCATGTATTTTTTGAAGCAGTTTTACAAGTAATTCTTGGAAACGTTTCATATATGAATGTACCTACTTGTGAATGGAATCACAGCTCAACCATGAGCGTGAATGCAATACGGGCCTGATCCAAAGCCCTTCATAGTCAAGGGAAATCTCATGGTTGACTTCAAAGGCAAGCTACAACTGTGGATACCCTTCGATGATCTGCATTGTTTAGCACACAAGTATAATTCTTCACAAGATCACAAACCATAAATCCCATCCCTTTAAAAAAAATTGTTACAGAAAGTCTATGTCTTTACATGTCTGTTATGAAAGAGATTTTAAACAGTGTGCCTTGCAAATGTTCTACACTAAAACACACAAACTCGACTGTCATTGACAGGTAACTGTCCAGAGCATTCAGTCTCGAATAGCAAATGTCAAGTAACTACTGACTGCATATTGTATTGCAACACTTGTACCATCATATAGTATGGGGATTTTGCATGAGATGGTTTTAAAATGGAAAACATTCTGCTGCCTTCACCAAACACAGTGAGCTTGAGCTTTGCTTGTACAGTACGCAATATGCTGGTAATATTAACCTGCTAGCCATCAAGAGCCACATAGGTAGGTGTTTTTCATGTGGTAGTAAAGAACCAAAAGAGGTCAGGGGTTAAACCAATAATTCTGTTAAATGCCATGACCTCTGAACACAGGTAGGGATTTTTACATAAGGATCCCATCTTTTGGCCCATGTGTGGTTTTTATCCCACATTGAAGAATAGTATAAGAAAATACAAAAATCAGATCAAACACTGTTACTTCTAACTAAGCATTGCACCAAAAGGTACTACTGAATTTACACCATTTGCTTTTCAGAACCACTGTTTGGTTCTGCTAATATCATTACCCGGATGACTTAAAAATCTTTGTTTTTCACACATAACATATGCAACATGGCAGTCTAAAGGTAGCTCAAAAATTATTCATGCCATGTGGCTCTATGGCTTCCTGCTTTTTAACACAGCCTATGGAAATGAAGAGACATAAAATACAGCATCACATAACAAGCCCTGACAACATGAAAGCTTCACTCTACTGACAAACCTTTCTTCTCTTCGCAGCCAGTGTCAGATTTGAGCGTGTGGCTGCTGCTGTGCAGGGAGTCTTTTGAATCTTCATTTTCATCCAGAATCCCAGCAAAGCTGATCTTCCTCTCATACCTGTGCCTGTCCAGCTCAGGGTCCAGACGCAACCTGCAGCTCTCCAGGTCCTGTCGCATCATGTGGACCATAGAAACATGTGAATAGCGTAAGCTCTTATACTTTTCTCCAGCAACAAAGAATTACCATTATAGCAAGACCTGCCCTCAAATGGAAATCCTACTTCTACCATCTGGAACTAAATTTCCAGTTAACCTAATCCCTTCATAGCTAACCTACACTGACACATTTTCAAATCCTGACTGAATTTGGATCTCAGCTACTGTATACTCAATGCAAGGGGATATTGTTCTGCTGGAAGATATTAATAGCTGCCATCAACTGGGCCTCTGATCTATAGACGATCACAGATCTGGTTAAAGACGATGGGTATGCTAATCACCCTTCTTTCAGGCTAAATGGATAGAGCAATATAATGCCCCTGTATGTACTGATATTTGGAACCACCAGGAGGGTGCTGCCTGAGCCACTAGGCTGCATGAACTGTGTGGTCAGGGGGATTTCCCTGGGACTGGTGACAAACACAGTGGGGATAGGGGATTGCTTGCAGCTGGCTATGTGTGCGTGTGTATGTGCGCATGCATGCGTCAGAGGCAGAAAAACAAAGAAAACGCCAGCAGACAGCAAGAGAAGCAGTCGTGAGCATGGCCCTCAAAGAGAGTAGAGAGACAGAGCTCCTTGGGCACAGAACTGACTAGAGAGGCAGACCTGTAAATAGCGAGCAAGGAAACTGCCTGCTGTTTGCTTCTGCTGCTTTCAAGAAAACAGGACTGTGTGTTCTTTCTTGGTAAACAAACAGGACAGCACCCGACTTGGATCATCCATTTCTCCTCCTGGCAGAAACAGCCCTGCAATGCCCTGAACACTGATGAACCATTCGATCCAAAGGGGCAACATTACAATTATACCAGTATTCAGATATACACATCCATTTCCCTTAGCAGAGACTGAAAAAAAGGCAGGTTAAACACATAGGGTTCTGTTTTCAAAATGGCTGGTGAGAAGCACATACAGTGAGTGCAGTTAAAAAGCCCCACTCGTTTATAATTTTATACACAACATCCACTTGGTGACACTGATATCTTGGAGATTGTTCCTCATGAAAACCACTAGGGTATAGAAATGTAAAATGGCAGAGCTATTTGTCAGGCTTAACAGAGGAAGAAGTGTTATGGTAAATGAGGGGTAATCAATTATTTTTTGTCAAGATCCAAATTTCTTGGCCAAGGTATAGTCAAGGTCCAGACTCCGGAGAAAATAATACAAAAACAATAACAATAATGATAATAAGTAAATAAAAAGATTTTTGGGTCTGTTCAAAAGCATCTGGTGGTCCGGATTTGGCACACGGTCTGCCTACAGACTACCCCTGCAGTAAACTGTCTTAAAACAATCAAAAAAGTTAATCATGAGGAAATATCAGTTTCTTATCTCACACTCAGGAGATTTCGTCCATGGCTGTACACCTGTAACTCCTACTGAAGTTACTGGCAGTTAATAGGAGTGTGTGACGTTCTGTTACATTAAAAGCTGCTTTGAAAAAAGTGAATTTTCCCAAACACAAAAACAAACACACAAACATACAAAAGAGTAGAAATAGTACAGACTTAGTGGTGCTGAACATGTGTAATTGCTTTGCATGAGAGAAATTAGACCAGTTACAGCCCTTAGAACACTTGTAGAACACTTTGCAGCCCCTCAGAAAACCACCTAAATGGTCCAACAGATGATATAATAAGTGATAAGAACAGATGACTTTTCCACTTGCTTAACAATCAGTTTAAGGCTGGATTTTCAAAGGAGCGTCTGGGGAGTTGGACACCTCAGTTCACTGGGAATTGGGCACATCAACTCCATTAGGCAGCGCTGAAAATCCCAGTTTAACTGGTTTAATCTGAACAAATGTGGATGCAGACTAGCTGAAAGGGTTCAATACATCTTTCATTGACCCCCCCAGTGTACCTTTGGCTTTATGAAAACTCCCACAACATACTGCTTGTGGTAGATGACCCAGGAACTGTGAGAGAGGCATTCAGACCACATTGCAACTGAAATGGTTTTGGAATACAAGGCAAAACTTAAAGCAAATCAGCCCATAGGCGCCGACTTCCCCTCTGCCCAGTGGGTGCCTGACTCCCCCACCCCGCCTCTTCCCACCCAGCCCCACCCTGCTCCTTCCCCGCATCTTCTCCGCCTCCTCCCCAGAGCGTGCTGCGTCCCTTCCGGAAAGTCCTAAGTGGCGCCAAACAGCTGTTAGGCAGCGGGCAGGTGGGAAAGGGAGGAGCAGGGACGCGCCGTGCTCAGGCGGGGGAGAAGGAGGTGAGGAGTGGGGAGGTTGGCTGCCGGAGGGTGTGGAGGGAACTGTTGGTGGGTAAACTGGCTCATCATTATTGGGTCAGATACAAACGGTTTAGTCCTCTAGTCTAGACAAGGCCCCACTGACATGTGTGGAATCTGCAAATGCTTAGAACATCTCGGAATCAACCACTCCTTTAGGGAACGTTTTCACTGCAGACGTAACTCAGGCTCTTATCCAGGTTTATGTCTGTAAAAAGTTGCTCTACTAGCAACTTGGCTTTAACAGCAACAACATCAAAAAGGAACCAAATCTTCATACGCCCAATTCTCTTTAAAAGCACAAGCAAGCCAGAAAGTTTTCTTTGTGCAAAGAAACCCCCATTAACCCATTTCTAACTCAAAACATAATACTCAGTTCACCTTATTTCCTGAATGTTAGGGCCATAATTGTTCAGCACTTGTATAAGATTCAAACTGTCAGGCTAATGCTATTATTTCTGATAGATTCTTACACAGCGAGACTAAGTTTTCTTCCAGCTTCACACTATAAAACAAGTCCTTCTCTTCTTCTCCCATAGCAGAGTTTGAAAACTTCTTAATCGGCAGCATTTCTGTGTGGCTCAAAGACACAGATTCCTACAGATCCTAATTACCCAGGATGTTCTTACTTTCAATATATCTGTTTTAGTAAGATGCATTTCCACCTCTAAGACCCTGTAGTTTTGTAACACTGTTTTATAACGCTGCCATTTATTACATAGTGAAAATGTCAACAAAGAGCCACGCTGATTTCCTCCTTTTGGCTGATTCACTCCATTGGAGGTCTGTAAAATATTTTAGCAACCAACTTCAAACTCTAACTGCTGTGATGCCACATCATGGCAGCCTGTCAGGTATATTGCCATTAGTGACATACTGAGATTTGGGTCTAAGACTCTCATTAACATTAATGGAAATGGTGTGTCTTAATCGTTCAGCCTTCTGTGGAAACTTCACCGCAATTAAATCCCTGCCACCAATCTATCCTTTTCATCAGGTGTATGAGGAAAATAACCTCATGGGAACTTCTTCATCTCTAATTCCTCTGGCTCACTTACCAGGAGAGGCTCAGTACGTGGCCTGGGCATGTAGGGAAAGGTCTCTCGAAGAAAGGTGGTGATCTCCAAGAGAAGCTGGCATGCTGCCATCTTCAGGGCAAAAGGACAACCACATTTGGTAGGGTTCACAGTGCCTGGAAATGAGATTTGCTTGGTAAGAGAAAACATGATACAAAATTTGGAACCAAGAATTGATGGACACACATGGTGCACAATGCAAGGTGCATATGAAAAGTGTTATGATTAAATTCTAGACTCCTATATTACTTTTCTAATATTAAAAGGACAGATCCATGCACGTATCTATCTGTCAGCACAAATCCCATATACTGTGTGGTACGTTGTTATCAAAACATCTGCTAACTCGAAGTGGTCTCAAAATATAAACTCTACATACAATACTATATATTAGCACAATACAGATTTAGAAACAGATACTCTCATGTCCTTTATACCTTTGCATCCAGCCAAATAGATTGCAATTATGGCTAAGCTTGTGTCCTAAATGAAGATGAACTCAAACCAATACCAAATCAGCAGCCATCTTAAGTGAGATTATCAGGGCAATAATCTTGGGAAAGGGTAGCATCATTGTCACGCTTGTTCTTTTTAAAATCATACACATCATTGTGAACAGTCAACATACAAGTACTGTGCTTACTGTTAATAACTGTCCAGAAGACTAAATAAGACAGCAGCCCTGCAACTTTGTTCTACATAATGAATACAAATGTCATTTAGAGATGGGACAACAACATGTAGTTATTGCACCATCAAGTGTTTAGAAATTAGTAAGGTACAAATTTCCATTAAAGAGGGATTCATTAAAGAAGTATTTACAGGCATGCTTGACTTTACACAAATGGGACTACTCACATGCTTAAAGTTAAGCACATGTGTAAGTGGCTTTGCTGAAATGGAGTCTATATGCTCAGCTTCAAAATCTATGTTCATGATATTTTTCCACTGGTCCAACACCCATCCAAACCTTGAAGACAAGGAAGTGTTCTTGTGACCTTGACCAATTTGCAAAGAATTTTTTGGGCTAACATACAGAAGGAAAAAAAGCTGGTAGTTGTTTTGGGGTCCCTTGAAACTGCTAACGATCCTGATTTTTTTGGAATGCTTTGGGCTTGTCACTTAATGAACCATCCAAATGTCTTTTGGAGATATTTTATGTTCCCCCTCGTTTTTCTCACGTCTGATCCTGTCGTGTTGCACAAAGAAGCACGCAGAAACTGAACCAACAAGGGAACGTTTCAGGAATGGAGAGGACGCTATAGGCTACCAGACAAAGCCTAATTATGTTTACCTCGCTTGCAGGCTCCTTGTTTATTTCTCCTGCCACGAGTGATGGAGTTCACAGGAACTAAAATGATCTGAACAGGCAGATACACTGGGGCACGCAAAGGTTCTCAGAGGAAGCTCAAGGAAGTACTTTGTCTTAGGACTTGTCTACACTGCAGAGCCTTGGCTGGCAGAGCCATGCCAGCACAGCCTCCTAGTGGGGACGCAGTGTAAGCCAACAGAAGGAGTTTTGCCAGCATAATGGCCTCTGCCCCAAAGGTCATTAGCTAAATGGACAGAAGCACTTTTCTGTCAGCATAGTTGCTTCTGACATTCAGCTAAGGGGTGTGATTTGTTTTCATACTGCTGACCGTCACAGTTATGCCAGCAAAACACCCAGTGTAGACGAAGCCATAGTGTGGAGGCTGAGTGACATTCTGAACTCCCTGGCATGTAGAGAGAGCACTCCTGCTTCTACACTGCTTCATGGGGTGCGGTCTGCTAGCTTCCACCATGGACCTATCCGACACAGTGGCCCTGCCTCCTACCCACCTGTCCTTTTGGAGTACCTGGCACCCCTGGTGGAGAAAGAATGGAACAGTCCAGGCTCTCTCAAACTGCAGTTCTGCCTAGCCTCTCATGGGTCATTCAAGGTATGTAGGGGAAGGCTCCACCCCTTGTTCATTCCACCCCTTCATGTGTACCAGCATAAAGCAGAATTTGGCCCAGTACAGCTATCCATGGCCACTTCGGCTAAGGTACTGTGGTCAGGAGCAAATGGCATATTACAAAGCGCTGGGAAGGAAATTCAGATACTTAGGACCTGATTCTCCTCTCAGTGATTTCACAGGAGTACAATTCAATTGCCTCTAGCAGAGTGGTCATTATGCAGTGAAAAGAGCAGCTCCTTAACCATAAAAAGGAAGCCAATAGATACATAAACAGCACTTATATATTACATTCAGTGAAAAAACAGTAGTACACATACACACAAGCCAGTACATTACAGACCACACATATACAAATGGTGTTTGGAGAGGATATAATGTTCATTGCTATCTTCACCTGTAGCCTATGTCTATATGTGATGTGATTTTGTTTATTCTGATTACAGATCACATCACAATTTTAGAATCTGTCAATGTCCTTAAAATGTGTTTATTTCAGTGATTTGGTGCATTGTATGTTTTTTAATGATACTTTCTGTACCACCTCACTATATTTTTGTGTTAGAATCAATACATGGACATTAAAATACTTAAATTCAAAGCATTTGGTGCAGCTATGCCAATTTACACCATCTGAGGATCTGCTCCTTCAATATTAAGAAAATTCAGATGTAGCTGATTTTGCAAAAAATGTGGTTTTTAGGTTTTGCTAAGGATGTCTTCGAAGAAGGGGAGTCAGAATGGTGTACAAGCACTTGAGCCTAGATATAAAAGATTGATCAGATTTATTTATAATCGCAGTCTACAGTAATTGCAACTCACTTGCCTGTGTTTTAGATGCTATTATTTTCATTGTCTCTTATTGCTCCTACTCATATGGTATATTTTACATCAGGCACAGAAAGAAAGGGAAGGGAATTGGTGGGGAATACAGTTGGGTGGCAAGAATATGAAAGAGAAGAAGAAAAATTAAGTGCTCCTAAAGCAGAGGTTCTTACAAGCGGGGGTTCTTGTAGTAAAGGGAGTCTCCTTACTGTCATCTAAAAAGTCTTCCTCCTCATCCTCCTTTCTCAGTCTCCGCTTGGCCTCCTCATCATAAATGAGGCCCAGCAGGTTGGCCGGGCTCTCACTCTCACTGTGGCACAGCTCGTTGAGTCGGATGCCAATTGCCTGCCGGCAAGAAGGAAGGAAAAGAAAGCACAAGGGAATGAGGACCGGAGGGGATTCACCTGGATCTTGCTCATTCTGAGGCAGCTGGAAATTTCATGTTAAGAACAAAACATTTTGTCATTTTTTAAAATCACTAGAGCAATTGAGAAAACTGTGGGTTGGGGGGGAGGGCCGGAATCACCACCAAACAAATTGCAAGTATTTTCTTTTATTTTTGGTCAAAATTTTGAACCGTTATCAAAATTTGGAAAAAGTGTTTATATTTGGTTGAAACTACAGGCACTGATTTTTCAAACTGCTGGGGGGTGCTCAACCCCCGACCATGCTCCAGGCTCCACCCCCACTCCACCCCTGCCCCCAGGGCCCGACTCCAGCCCCGCCTCTTCCCACCCCCACCTCTCCTCCTTCCCCTGCCTCTTTTTTCATCAAAATTATGCAGTGATACGTCCCATCCTTCTGCTGAAGATTTTCTGCTGAGGAAGGATGGTCTGGTGGTTAGGATACAGCCTGGAATTTAGGAGACTGGGGTTGAATTTTCTGCTCCACCAGAGACTCCTGGGTGACCTTGGGCAAGTCATTTAGGCCCAGATTTTTAAAGACATTTAGGCAGCTAACTCCCATAGATTTCAATGGGAGTTTGGCACCTAAATACCTTTAAAAATTTGGCCCTTAGCCTTTCTATGTCTCAGTTCCCATCTATAAAATGGGGATAACAGCACTGCCCTACTTCACAGGGTGTTGTGAGGATAAATACATTACAGATTGTGAGGCGCTCAGATAGTGAGGGGGGACATATAAAGCAGCTAGGAGACAGAGATTCCCACTGAAGGAAAAAAACATAAATCTAAAAATTTTTTTCTCCAGTCAAACAAACAAACAAACAAAAACCGCTCTAATGGCCTCGTTACTGAATGTTAGGGTAGCGAGGTTCTGAGGGCAATGCCACAGCTGGGTCGATTAGCAAGCAGAATGCTTAACATTAAGACCATTGCAGAACTCCTGAGGTTTTTTTCCCAAAGTGATGCTGTATGTAAGCAACGTACATCTAAGAGAACATGGAAAATCACATGGAACATTTTACTTTGCTATAGCATCATTTTGTAAGATAGCAAATGGGAGTCATTTCTTTGTTTTAACAACAATTTGGCACTGAGGCCCTCTTGGATTTAGAGGGAGTTCCTGAGAGACAGGCTAAAGCTGATTTTCTGACCCCCTGAATCTCAGAACTGACGTACCAGCATCATATAATTTATCTGCCTAAACTGAAGTGAAGCAGAGAAAGAAAAGCAGTCACAAATAGGTATGATTAAGGCTCATTCCTATTGCTACTAAGCAGTTGCTGTTAAAATGGAGATGATAGACTTTGTATGGAGAATGTGGAACTGTGTGGTCTGCAAGCTGATCTGGACGGTTGTCAATCTCAGCTGTCTGTGAGGTTACACATCACTGAGTAAACTCTAAAATCCTTCATACCATTTTCTCTCTCCTCACTTCAGTTATTTAAGGAAGAAATGTCTTGCTTGGTTTTCAAAGATGCAATAAATTTACCACTCATTACTACTGCTGTTGTCTACCCTGACTGATGATATAACAATCAGCTATAATTACACAGCAACCTAACTAATAATGCTAATTTGTACTAAATTCCTGACTGCCAGAGTTATCTTGGGCTAGCCTAGATAATGGATAGAGCAATATATCCCCACGTAGACGAAGGCAGCTTAACAAAAGAAGCCACAGGCAATGATAGACTAGACTGATCAGAACAGACTGAAAAGTCTGTCATTTAAAAAGACAATGTCACTAGTGGGATTGGATTGGTTGATTCAGGGGATTAGTAATGGGCCCATCACTTTTAGTGGCATTCTGAATCTTGCCCAGGTCAGTAGAGACTTAAAGTTGTTATTATGGGAGGGCTATTATGGGCTGGTGGCCTGAGGCTAATTCTTTATCTAACCCAGGGTTTTATAATGGCACCCCCACTGCAGTATCTGAATGACTCTCAGTGCTCAAGTGTACCTCCTAGAAAAAACATCACCACAGTTAGCATAACTCAGCAACCTTGCTGGCAATCTGAAGGAAGAGGCCAGGGACTAAATGGGCTTTGAGAGTGACCTGCCCTCCCAGTCCTGTTGACTTTGACCCAGAATCTCCCTTGTGGTACAGAAGCTTCATGTCCCACTGCTAAGTGGCTCTTGAACCAGGGTTGCAAGTTATGGGTTGCACAGGGATCCTCTGGTGGCACGGAGCTGAATGTAGTGGCTCTTATGTTCCCTGATGCTGACACAGTTGGGAGGGTCAGGTGAAGGGATAGGACCTGAGCTTCCTTATACCTAGGCAATCCCCAGCTAGCACAGTGGCCTCTTGAGGTCATTAGTAGCCAGCATAGTTTAAAACGCCTTCGAAGCTGCTGTCACAGGTTACACCAGAGGACCAGCCTTGCATACAGTTAGCTCAGAATTGAGACAACACAAAAGCTGCCTTTGGAGCCCCCTCCTGAAACGTGTTGTGTGCTCCTCAGCCATCACCAAGAAAATGGTCCTAGGTCAAAGGGAGGTGCTGACCATGCTACCCTGGCTCTGTAGATAAACAGAAGACTTAAGTCTCCAGGGATGCATGTCAATATGGCACCTTCCAAGAGCACCAGACGGGTGTTAAATATGGGGAAATGTGACACTGTCAAGAGTTGGCTCTGAATTTTCCCCTACTTTAAAATAATGTAAAAAAGAGAGGGAGAGGTGCAAGTAATAATTAACAATAATAACAGAAGAGTGTGCTTCCTCTGCACAACTGCTGCTAAGCAATTAGCTCAAAAATTCAACTCCAAGAGCTGAGCCCATTTCCACAAACATGTGGTACGGTGCCGGGAGAGGTAAACACAAGAGAGCTATGTTGGCGCCTGCTGTATTTGAAACCCATAAGATAAAAAAAAATCAGTATTTGCTGCAGGGAAAGACATTTTATGTAAAAGCCTCCAAAAGGGAATTAGAAATAAAACAGAAGCTAAAAAATAATAAACTGAAAGCTATAAAAATCCCCAAGCCCCTAACATTGACAATATCCTTATAACCTAGTGTGATGACAGAATGTGTCTGAAGGCTAACGAGAACCACAGCTTTTCACCATTGCAAAGCTTCTCTTTAGAGTAATTGCTGTCTTTATACACTGTGCCCTTCACGAACATCACCGATACCACTGGGGACATGGGGGGGGATTTCACCTTTGGTGACTGTAACCCATATCTGTAATTAATATTACAGGGTGAGGAGAAAGGAGGCACTAGAGACAAAGAAAGGGGGTAAATCACAGGACCCTCCCTCCTCAGTATTTCACAGCTCTCCTTTGTGGGTGAGTGGCCAGAGTTGGGAGAAGGGGGATGGAGGAGTAACCCTGAAATGTCTTCAATTTGAGTTGCAGGGTGTCCCTGAACTCTCTCTTGCAGCGTACCACTGATTTCTGTTGCTGCAGGTTTTTCTACCTTTCTTGAGCAGGATAGCTAGTTCTGACTCACACAACTACGTGCTTAAATAAAAGTATTTACACAAATGCAAATTCTGTGTATTTACTTCTCAGCTATGTTAGTAAATCAGCAGGGATGCAGCAAATGCCAATGGAAGCCAGAGCCATCAGGATTTCATGGCCCCCTCCTTGTTACCTTCGGGCAGGAGAAAGCCCAGCATCTCAAAACACTGAAGAGCCTTTGTACTGAGGTAATCAATTATTCGTTTTCAGTGTCTGCTCATTGGCAATAGCACCAACTAGTTTCCTTGGCATGAACTGCTGCTCTCACATCACAGACATTGGGTCTTTGGAATCTTGTTCTCCAGAGTCACAGATCTGGAGGCTCCCTTCAGTCTGTCACTGTGAAACCAGAAAAGCCCACCTTGAGATGGATGAAAATGCCTAGGGAAAAAAAGTGCAAGTACCAAATTGCTGCAACAGTACACACAGGCCCTTTGAGGTTTGGGAAGGGAACCCTCGTGGACCAAGCAATATTCCATTCCAGCATAGCTTTTAACAATTCCTGTGGACAGCGGATGCCCGGACTGTGAGGAAGAAACAGTTTGAAATTCATATTGCTGCTGACCCTGGCTCCATGGGGAGGGATCAAATTAGCTCCTGGTGATTACAGCCAACCTCTGTCTCCCTCTCTCAGAACCTTGAGAAAAGAGCAAGCTGGGAGATGCAGTCCACCAAGGCAGCCATGTAAGCAGTCCTATCCTGGAATAAGGCATGATGGGAAATAAAAGGAGTACATAATCCCTGCCCTTTCCACAAATAGGGTACATTAGACATAGAGGGAGCAAGGCTGTGCTGATGATCTCTCCTGGAAGGTGCAGAGCAATTGCATCAAGTGCCTGTATTTTTTTAAGCCTATGATTTGTTTTTAATGATTTTTGAGGCAGTATCTGAAGTAACCAAGGGGATTATGGATTGGTTTGGCTGTCCATGTGGAGAGGCTTACATAAAGACCATAGGCTGGGGAACATTTTATTTACAAACTCCAATTTACGTATTTATTTTTTGTTTGGCCTGACACTCATTATGCTATATCTTTGCTTTCATTAAAACAGAAAGGTAACACAAAACTCACTTAAAGCCAGATACCCAGGCTTCAAAATGCTGGAACCTCTGCAGTGCAATAAATGAGAAGAGTAAAAATGAGTTTTCCCCAGCATTTCAAACTAACAGCTGCATGATGCAGCTTCCAATAAGGGCCAGGCACTCAGCAGGTATATCCTGGCATAGCTTCTATGGAACCAGGCTGATTTGCACCTGCTGAAGATCTGGACCTACATGTCTAAAGTGGATGCTAGGAGGAAGGACATTAAAGTTTGAGCCCCTCCACTCCTCTTGATTTGATTGCCATTTGATTATTTTAGCTTAAAGAAAAAAAAAGGTGAAAACTTACATCTCCCCACTGGTAGAAGAGTTTGGCTGCGTTCCACTGCAGCTTCTGGTTCCGTTTGTTCCCCACTATTGGAGAACGTCCACGGGACAGGCCTTTCTTAGTGATGTTCACATGGTGCCCCTTCATCCACTCTGGCCAGTTGCCGCGATTGCAGCGGTGAATGAAGCGAGCGCATTCGAGAAAAAGGGCTGCTCTTGCCACTACGGGAGCTTCCTGAAATGTTTGCAAAATTACATTAAAAACTATGAACCAACCAATCTAACTGAAGAGATGGCATTATCTGGACTGGTTTGCAAATGGAAAGCAGCTATCTCTGGAGGATCACAGTTAGTGTGATTATCCTTTAGGTAGGTTCTCTGTTAGTATCAAACCCATGACCTCTGCATCTATTACTTAGGGTACCAGACCAGGTATAAATTTCTATACCTGGTTCAGCCACTAGAGGAATGCAAGATCCACATTGGTATTAATGTGGTTACAATAATGGGTGTCTCTTGCCTTCAAATCATCTTTAATGACACCCTTGTTTTCTGTAACTGGTGGTATACCTCACTCATAATGGAGACAGATAAGATGGGCTGGCTAAGAGTGTGAAATAAACAGAGATGTGTCTGAATCAAACCCCTAGATTTGAACACCCCTGAATCTTGGGAAAGTTCAGATCCGGATGTGAATTATGTGTCTGGCCCCATCATCTACAACACAC
Source organism: Natator depressus (assembly GCF_965152275.1). Taxonomy (NCBI): domain Eukaryota; kingdom Metazoa; phylum Chordata; order Testudines; family Cheloniidae; genus Natator; species Natator depressus. The sequence goes on along the minus strand of NC_134244.1, from coordinate 64,214,738 downwards.
CAATATAAATGCTTAAGATGTTTTGGGTTGGCTAGAAGGGAGAGAATAACAGTAATATAAATAAATAAATCAATTCTCACTTCTGTGCACACAGATATAATAGAACTTACTTCCATTTTCTGCCCATTCCCTCCTGCTCACTAATGATCACTTCTTTTGAAGCAATTTTATTGGTTTTTGCAAATAACGTGACAACATAGACAAATATACACATATGTATGCAAATCAAGGCATGCATACAGCCTCTTCTTGACACTGTGTTTTTCTTTATCTATTATGGCGGTATTTAACAGCACACTGCGCTATGCTACAATTAACTGTCTGTTTCCCTACTTCATTAGAAACCCTTTTATCCAGAAATTTGTATAACTGACAAAAAATAAAACAGATTCCAGCTGAAACTTTTCCCAGAGCAGTGAGCCAAATTTTCAACCTGCTTACATCAGCATGCAGACAAATACTGCAGACAAAAATGCCAGTTTGGGCACATATACACCAGCATTTCCATGCACCGTGATTTGTTCTGCCTGGGTGACACGGGTGTGGATGCCTTCATGGAGGCTTGCTGAAATGGAGGCCAGCACATTCTGTGCTGACAGCAATTAGACATGGGTGGACCAAATTCTGTGGTGGTATAAATCGGTGTAACTCCACTGACTTCAGCAGAGCTCTGCCAATTAATGCCAGCAGAGAATTTGACCCGAAGCCCTAACATTAGGTATCCAAGTTTGAAAATTTTTGCCTTAATTTTTTTCAAGTAAAATTTGTTCATATGTGTCCCAACATACCGAAAATTTGTTTTTCATAACAGGGAGAAATTATACCTATCTTAGCTGAATTTGATTTAAAATGCCCCATTTTAAAAGACACTGTGCTTGTCCTCATGAATATGTTGAGGGTTTATTTGGCAATAACGTAATCTTTTCAGTGTTATATGTATTTTTCCAATTTTATTTTTGGGCTTGATTTAAGCTTAATTCTGAATATTAGTATAGAAAGTGAATAACTGGTATTGAAGTACAAACAGTACAAATAAGGTGAACAACCAAATACAAACAAGTTCCAGTGAACTGCAAATAAATTACATAAGGTGGCCTCAAAATAGATAGGACTCCTGGCAGGGTTGGGCCCTGCTAAGTGATTTTTTTTACATTGCCTGTCTGTTTTTTGTTTAGCGATCAATCTTTCTTTTTTCTGTCTGCATATTTAACAGGTAGGATTTCAAAAGCACTCGCCATTGGCCTAACTCTGCTCCCATTAGATTCAATTGGAGTTTTATGATTGGATTCAGAGGTTAGAGAGTTAGACCAATTTGGGGCTTCTGAAAAGTCTAGCCAACATGTTTAAAAATAGAAACTGTAATTTGTAACTTTGAAATTAGAAGTCTCCTTCCACACCCAGTTTACATCACTGTCAAAATAAATAATGTTTTTACCACCTGGAATAGAGAGACAAGGTGGGTGAGGCAGTATCTTTTATTGTACCAGCTTCTGTCACTGAAAGAGACAAGTTTTCAAGCTAAACACAGCTTTTCTTCAGGCCTGGGAAAAGCACTCATAATGCCACAGCTAAATACAAGGTGGAACAGAATGTTTAGCATAAGTAGTTACCACATATTCATTTTTAGTGTCAATCAAAGTTATGCATTTAAGCTCCCAGACTCATCTTTTGATGGTGTTGTGCAGGTTTCCTTTGAAGGCAAGGACTGAGAGGTCAGATATGGTGCGATCATTTTGTGAAGTGTTCACCCACGGGTGATAAGGTGTTTTTGTCTTTTATTATTTTTCTGTGAGAGTTCATTCAAGAGCATAGTGATTATCTGGTTTCACTCCCGTAGGTGTTAGTGTGGCATTTCGTGCACTGGCTGAAGCACACCACATTTTGTGATAGGCATGTGAAGGACCTAGGGATCTTGAAAGGTGAGTTGTGGGGAGGAGGGGGAGGGTGACCAGATGTCCCGATTTTATAGGGACAGTCCCAATATTTGAGACTCCTATTACCACCCACCCCCGTCCCGATTTTTCACACTTTCTATCTGGTCACCCTAGCAGGGGATTGATCATTGCAGCAGTGGAGATATGTCTGCAGATTTTGCATTTGTTGTTCTGGGAGGGTCTCGTACCATTTTGAGGTGGGGTGTCCTGGTCTACGGGGAGCTTGCTTCTGATGAGGAGCGTGGCGAGGTTGGGGGGTTGGTTGAAGGCCAGAAGAGGGGGTTTGGGAAAGATTTATTTCAGGATGTGGTCCCTACAGAGTATGGTTGTAATTGTTTAATGATACCCTGTATGGATGGGTTCCAGTGTGAGAATGATCACTCTGACCTCTCAGTAATCATCCTCAAAGACAACCTTCACAACACCTTCAAGAGATGACCCTTGGAGCCTAAATTCACAACTTTTTTAGATACTGAAATCAGTGTCTAAAAGACACTGGATTTATGGCTTGTTACAACAATCTGAAACCCACTCACACCTCCTTTTCGTTCTGGGACTACAGGAGAACATAAGAATGGCCATACTGGGTCAGACCAAAGGTCCATCCAGCCCAGTATCCTGTCTACCGACAGTGGCCAATGCCAAATGCCCCAGAGGGAGTGAACCTAACAGGTAATGATCTAGTGATCTCTCTCCTGCCATCCATCTCCACCCTCTGACAAACAGAGATTAGGGACAACATTCCTTACTCATCCTGGCTAATAGCCATTAATGGACTTAACCTCCATGAATTTATCCAGTTCTCTTTTAAACCCTGTTATAATGCTAGCCTTCACAACCTCCACAGGCAAGGAGTTCCACAGGTTGACTGTGTGCTGAGTGAAGAAGAACTTCCTTTTATTTGTTTTAAACCTGCTGCCCATTAATTTCATTTGGTGGCCCCTAGTTCTTATATTATGGGAACAAGTAAATAACTTTTCCTTATTCACTTTCTCCACACCACTCATGATTTTATAGATCTCTATCATATCCCCCCTTAGTCTCCTCTTTTCCAAGCCGAAAAGTCCTAGCCTCTTTAATCTCTCCTCATATGGGATCCGTTCCAAACCCCTAATCATTTTAGTTGACCTTTTCTGAACCTTTTCTAATGCCAGTATATCTTTTTTGAGATGAGGGGACACATCTGTACACAGTATTCAAGATGTGGGCGTACCATGGATTTATATAAAGGCAATAAGATCTTCTCCGTCTTATTCTCTATCCCTTTTTAAATGATTCCTAACATCCCGTTTGCTTTTTTGACTGCTGCTGCACACTGCGTGGATGACCTTAGAGAACTATCCACGATGACTCCAAGATCTTTCTCTAGATTAGTTGTAGCTAAATTAGCCCCCATCATATTGTATGTATAGTTGGGATTATTTTTTTCCAATGTGTATTACTTTACATTTATCCACATTAAATTTCATTTGCCATTTTGTTGCCCAATCACTTAGTTTTGTGAGATCTTTTTGAAGTTCTTCAGTTTGCTTTGGTCTTAACTATCTTGAGCAGTTTACTATCGTCTGCAAACTTTGCTACCTCACTGTTTACCCCTTTCTCCAGATCATTTATGCATAGATTGAATAGGATTGGTCCTAGGACTGACCCTTGGGGAACACCACTAGTTATCCCTCCCCATTCTGAAAATTTATCATTTATTCCTACCCTTTTTTCCCTGTCTTTTAACCGGTTCTCAATCCATGAAAGAATCTTCCTTCTTATCCCATGACAACTTAATTTACATAAGAGCCTTTGGTGAGGGACCTTGTCAAAGGCTTTCTGGAAATTTAAGTACACTATGTCCACTGGATCCCCCTCGACCACATGTTTTTGGTCCCCTCAAAGAACTCTAATAGATTAGTAAGACAAGATCTCCCTTTACAGAAACCATGTTGACTTCTGCGCAACAATTTATGTTCTTCTATGTGTCTGACAATTTTATTCTTTCAACTAATTTGCCAGATACTGATGTTAGACTTACCGGTCTGTAATTGCCAGGATCACTCTAGAGCCCTTTTTAAATATTGGCGTTACATTAGCTATCTTCCAGTCACTGGGTACAGTAGCTAATTTAAAGGACAGGTTACAAACTATAGTTAATAGTTCCGCAATTTCACATCTGAGTTCCTTCAGAACTCTTGGGTGAATGCCATCTGGTCCCGGTGACTTGTTACTGTTAAGTTTCTCAATTAATTCCAAAACCTCCTCTAGTGACACTTCAATCTGTGACAATTCCTCAGATTTGTCACCTACAAAATATGGCTCAGGTTTGGAAATCTCCCTAACATCCTCAGCCATGAAGACTGAAGCAAAGAATTCATTTAGTTTCTCTGCGATGATTTTATCGTCTTTAAGTACTCCTTTTGTATCTCGATCGTCTAGGGGCCCCACTGGTTGTTTAACTGGCTTCCTGCTTCTGATGTACTTTAAAAAAACATTTTGTTATTACCTTTTGAGTTTTTGGCTAGCTGTTCTTCAAACTCCTTTTTGGCTTTTCTTATTACATTTTTACACTTAATTTGGCAGTGTTTATGCTCCTTTCTATTTACCTCTAGGATTTGACTTCCACTTCTTAAAATATGCCATTTTATCTCTCACTGCTTCTTTTACATGGTTGTTAAGCCACAGTGGCTCTTTTTTAGTTCTTTTACTGTGTTTTTTAATTTGGGGTATACATTTAAATTGAGCCTCTATTATGGTGTCTTTGAAAAGTGTCCATGCAGCTTGCAGGGATTTCACTCTAGTCACTGTACCTTTTAATTTCTGTTTAACTAACCTCCTCATTTTTGAATAGCTCCCCTTTCTGAAATTAAATGCCACAGTGTTGGGCTGTTGAGGCGTTCTTCCCACCACAGGAATGTTAAATGTTATTATATTATGGTCACTATTTCCAAGCAGTCCTGTTATAGTTACTTCTTGGACCAGATCCTGCGCTCCACTCAGGACTAGATCGAGACCTGCCTCTCCCCTTGTGGGTTCCTGTACCAGTTGCTCCAAGAAGCAGTCATTTAAAATATCGAGAAATTTTGTCTCTGCATTTCGTCCTGAGGTGACATGTACCCAGTCAATATGGGGATAATTGAAATCCCCCACTATTACTGAGTTCTTTATTTTGATAGCCTCTCTAATCTCCCTTAGCATTTCATCGTCACTATCACTGACCTGGTCAGGTGGTCGATAATAGATCCCTACTGTTATATTCTTATTAGAGCATGGAATTACTATCCATAGAGATTCTATGGAACATGTGGGTTCATTTAAGATTTTTATTTCATTTGATTCTACTTTTTCTTTCACATATAGTGCCACTCCCCCACGCATGACCTGTTCTGTCCTTCCCATATATTTTATACCCCGGAATGATTGTGTCCCATTGATTGTCCTCACTCCATCAGGTTTCTGTGATGCCTATTATATCAATATCCTCCTTTAACACAAGGCACTCTAGTTCACCCATCTTATTATTTAGACTTCTAGCATTTGTGTACAAGCACTTTAAAAACTTGTCACTGTTTATTTGTCTGCCCTTTTCTGATGTGTCAGATTCTTTATGTGAATGTTTCTCATCTAAGCTGGCCCATACTTTATCCTCTTTCATCCCCCCCTCCTGACTAAAACCTAGAGAATCTCTATCAATAGACTCCTCTAAGAGAAGTCTCTGTCCGATCCACGTGTGCCTCTGCAGCAATCGGTTTTCCCCATCTCTTAGTTTAAAAACTGCTCTGCAACCTTTTTAATGTGAAGTGCCAGCAGTCTGGATCCACTTTGGTTTAGGTGGAGCCCATCCTTCCTGTATAGGCTCCCCATCCCAAAAGTTTCCCCAGTTCCTAATAAATCTAAACCCCTCCTCTCTACACCATTTTCTCATCCACTCATTGAGACTCTGATGCTCTGCCTGCCTTCCTGGCCCTGCGCGTGAAACTGGTAGCATTTCTGAGAATGCCACCATAGAGGTCCTGGATTTCAGTCTCTTTCCTAGCAGCCTAAATTTGGCCTCCAGGACATCTCTCCTACCCTTCCCTAGGTCACTGGTACCTACATGCACCATGACCACCGGCTCCTCCCCAGTACTACACATAAGTCTATCTAGATGCCTCGAGAGATCCGCAACCTTCGCACCAGGCAGGCAAGTCACCATATGGTTCTCCCGGTCATCACAAACCCAGCTATGTTTCTAATGATCGAATCTCCCATTACTAACACCTGCCTTTTCCTAATGACTGCAGTTCCCTCCCCCGGAGAGGTAACCTCAGTGCGAGAGGATACCCCAACATCATCTGGAAGGAGGGTCCCAACTATGGGAAGGTTTCCCTCTCTTCCTGGTTGACTGCTCTCCTTCTCTGGGCCTTTCATCCTCCTTAACAGCCCAGGGGCTGTCTGACTGGAGGTGGGACAAATCTACAGTGCCCCGAAAAGCCTCATCAACATACCTCTCTGCCTCCCTTAGGAGTGTTAATGGTCCACTTCCCCTCAACTGGTCCCTTGGAATATGTGCTAACTACTTATGCTAAACAATCTATTCCACCTTGTATTTAGCTGGGAGACTCTGAGTACCTTTCCCAGACCTGAAGAAGAGCTCTGTGTAGCTGGAAAGCTTGTCTCTTTCACTAACAGAAGTTGATACAATAAAAGATATTACCTCACCCATCCTGTCTCTCTAATATCCTGGGATTAACACTGCTACAACAACACTGCAAATAATAAAAGAAAATTGTTTTTCTCACTTTTATTTTATTTTCCCACCCGCTCATTTCCTGCAATTTTTATAGGCAAAAAGCAATTTAGCAAATGCTCCACATCTTTTTAAATGTCCACAGCTCATGAGTAAAGGAGTACTTGTGGCACCTTAGAGACTAACCAATTTATTTGAGCATAAGCTTTTGTGAGCTACAGCTCACTCACGAAAGCTTATGCTCAAATAAATTGGTTAGTCTCTAAGGTGCCACAAGTCCTCCTTTTCTTTTTGCGAATACAGACTAACACGGCCGCTACTCTGAAACAGCTCATGAGTAGGCGCTAGTGACTAGGTGATTGTTAAAGAGTTGAGATGATGATTCTGTATCCATAATATATGGGTTTCATGGTGCACAAATGCATGTGTAAAATGTATTTAGGTATTAAGACAACAGCAGCTTAAGCAGGTGAGGATCTGCATCTAAAGAACCATACACCATTGATTCAATTACAGTCACAAAAGGTTATGAATACAATTGAAAAATGTGGGGCCTCTTGGAAGACTGGCAAAAAAAAAAAGAGAGATTTTGGCTAGATTAAAAAAGAGAAACATTTCGGGGAGGGGGAGGGGTAATTGCTTTTTGGTGTGACATTCTGTTGTAGTTTGCCTTTCTTTTTAATTCAAATGAGGGCAGAAAATATCTATCTTTTAGGATTCCTGTGAACAATGGGAATATGCATCATGCTAGAGGTTCTGAAATGATGCATGACTATTTGGGTTAGTAGCTGAAAGTCAGGGATTCAGTGACACCAAAGAGGTGGGATTATACCTAAGGCTTGTATGGACTATTAGCTATCTAGGACAGCCATCATACATTATGGTCCATATATATCCAAGATACATGGAACAAGGAATAGGTGAGGATCAACGTACCCCAAAAGAGCATAACATTAACCTCGTCTGTAGCAATATTCCCTCTAATTTTTAACAGGCCGTGTGCGCAAAAAATTTCTTCTGTGCCGCCGCTGAAGCAAAAGAAAACCAAAGAGAGCTGCTGCCAAAGCTGGAGTGCGCGCGGTGTTTCGCCATGTGAGCGGGGTTTAAGATCTGTGTGCGCAAGCACATGCCCACAGCTTAGAGGGAACAGTGGTCTGCAGATTTATCAGCACCAGGAAGATTGTACCCATGACGTCATTCTCAGGTCCATGGTTCAGCAGTTATGGTGTTTCACCTAGGCTTATATATCCACTCGGGTACAAGGAAATGAACCAAGATGATGGTCCCAAGCAGAGAATTAATCTATTATTATCTAGGGGCTTCTTTTTACACACAGCGCTACAGAGGTGCAGCTGTGCCGCTGTAGCGCCTTTATGAAGATACCCCTACGCCCATGGAAGAGCTTCTCCTGTTGGCATAGTTAATCCACCTCCCCAAGAGGTGGTAGCTATGTCAAAGGCAGCAGCTCTCCCATCGACATAGTGCTGTCTACATGGGGGTTAGGTTGGTATAATAATGTTGTCAGCGACGTAGTTATACCAACATAGCTCTGTAGTGTAGATCTGGCCTAGGTCTTTCAAGGGAAGAGGAGACTGAGGCAATTAAAGATGGTGGGTGGGGGAGTAACAAGGGATGAAAGAGGAAGGATGGTCCAGTAGCTGAAGTGCTGGAACTAGGGGCCCTGGGTTCAACTTCCCACTCTACCACAGACTTCCTGTGTGACCTTGGGCAAATAATTTGCGGAATGGAGGGACACAGAGAATATCTGTAACATGAGGATAATAGCACTTCCTCTCTTCACAGGAGTGGTGCAAGAATAAATAAATTAAAGGTTGTGAGGTGCTCAGATACTGCAGTGATCGGGTTCACAAAAGTACCACGGATGGACAGATGATCTGCCTGCACACCCGGGGAGTTCCTCCTGGACCCGTGTGGCTCTGCACCCCCTACAGGGAGGGTTCTGTATAGCAGGCACAATAAAGTTCTTAAACAGATTTACTGGATATTGCTCTGTGGTCACTGCTCTCAAAGACAGTAACTTTCTCATAATCACCAACACCCAGTGGTGAGCTGGAGCCGGTTCGCACTGGTTCGCTAAAACTGGTTGTTAAATTTAGAAGCCCTTTTAGAACCGGTTGTTCCACGAGGGACAAACAGTTCTAAAAGGGCTTCTAAATTTAACCAGCCAAAAGTGGCGCCTTAGACGCTGACTCCATGGGTGCTCCAGCACAGCACCCACCGATAGCTCCCCTCCCCACCCCACCTCACCTCCTCTCCGCCTCCTCCCCTGAACGCGCTGCCCCGCTCTGCTTCTCCGCCCACCCCCCCCCCCACCCCCGGCTTCCTGCGAATCAGCTGCTTGCGCGGGAAGCCGGGGCGAGCTGAGAAGCAGGCGGCGGCTTCGCACTCAGGCCCAGGGAGGCGGAGGTGAGCTGGGGGGGGGGGCGCGAGGAGGGCCGCCCACGCCGCAGCAGATATCCTGGGGGGGTGGGGGAGAGCGCAGGGGAACCGCTCTGCGCCCCAGCTCACCTCCGCCACCCTCGGCCTGAGCAGGAAGCCGCCACTTGTTTCTCAGCCCTTCCAGGCTTCCCGCCGAACAGCTGACTCGCGGGAAGCCGGTGGGGGGGTGGAGAAGCAGAGCGGGGCAGTGCGTTCAGGGGAGGAGGCAGAGCGGAGGTAAGCTGGGGCTGGGTGCGGGGCGGGGAGCTGCTGGTGGGTGCTCTGCACCCACCAAATTTTCCTCATGGGTGCTCCAGCCCCGGAGCACCCACGGAGTCGGTGCCTAAGGCGCCACTTTTGATGTGATTAGTGGGGTGAGCAGCTGCTCCCCCTGCTCCCCACGTAGCTAGGCTCCCCCACCCTGAGGAGCCAGAGGGACCTGCTGGATGCTTCCTGGGAGCTGCCCCAGGTAAGCACTGCCGGGACTCCCCACCTTGCCCCCCGGCAGGTCCCGCTGGTTCTTAGGGGTGGGGTGGGCACCCACTATGGTGGCCCATGAGACCCTCCTGCCCGGTTCTGGGGGTGGACAGGGGAGGGAGGTGGATGGGTCGGGGTCCTGGGGGGGGGGGGGGAACGCGTCAAGGAATGCAGGAGGTTGGATGGAGCAGGAGTCCCGGGGGGCGGGGGTGGGCACTCATGGGGTGAGGAAGGAACCAGTTGTTAAGATTTTGGCAGCTCATCACTGCCAACACCCAAGTGACAGGGAAGTTGGATCTCCTGGGCCTAATTCAGCAAACCCTTCCTCACTTGTGAAATCCTTACTCATGCAAATAGTTTCAGTGGTCTTGCATGTTTGGGGAAGGATTTCCCTCCCAAGTAAGGGCTGGGGGATTTGGCCCCTTGTTCTGCAGAGTCCTGCTCAGATGTTCCTAATTTAAAACATGAAGTGGGTCACCTGCAGAGAGAACGACCCTGCTAAACGTGACAGTGCACAGACTCCCTGCGATAGCTTACCTGGAGCCCAGAGCAATCGGAAGCAGCAGCAAAAGAAAGATGAAGATGTGATAGAATGGACAGGGATGGATTCACATCACAGAGAAACACATCACAAATGGAGAGAAATGAATCGGGCAGGCGATGCGTAGCTGAAAAGAACCACAAGTTACCACGGTTACTGTCAAAACTCAACACAGCAGCAAAATCCTAAAGTAGCATTGCTACTTTCTATGGAATTTTGTTTACAAGTCATCAAAGTAAAATCTCCACCTTTTTACATTAGCATTCCCATAACACTTTTTTTGTACTGTATAGATCAACTTGAATAAGAATCCACATTTTTCTTAATTCATATTTTACAGAATCCCAGAGGGGCTCCTCAATAGTCTGGTCAACTCATGCTATAAAATACAAGGATGATCTGGACGAGCAGGTGGCTTAAGATGGAATCAAAATGAGATAATATCATGCTACTGTCTGATCCTGTAGAGGTTTGTGACCAGAGAGCCTCCAATTCCATTCTTGTCTCCTTCAATTGTCAAGTAATTTTGCAAGACTAATACTACCTACAGATAGTAACTTTTTTGTGGCCACCCCTTTCTTCACCATGGCAGTTCAAACGAATTTATTCCCTATTCCCCTATTCTCTCTTCTGGGGAAAAAAACCATAGATATTTTTAAAATAAACTGTTAGTTGCTTGTGAAAGATGTCAGACTGACAGCTCTTCTCGCTCTAGCCATAAGGCAAGTACATCGCGGGCAGCAGCTGAGCAAGTGTATGAATACCAAACTCATCACTGGGCATGGAACCCTGAATTGGGAGCAATTGCTCCAAGAGTAAATGGTTGATTCAGTCTCTCTGCCCTTTAAGCACTTGGGCTTTCTGTCAGTACTTGGTGTCAAGTATTGCCATTTGCATCAGTCAGGTCTGGTCTCGACTAGGATACATATGTGGTGTTAGAACATATTAGCTAACACATGTTGATTAATACTTTCTAGAAGTCCAGTGCGGACAAAGCAGTATTGACTTTAACATGCACTAAGCAGGTCATGGTAAAGAGTATTGTGCCCCTAGGCCTTAACTCGATCAGTTTATCACATGTTAAAGGTAGTGGCCCCTATCTACACTAGACTTTTCAAACATGCTCATTAGAATATTTTAGCCAGCACATTCTAACAACACACCTTTGATCCTAGTCCTCTGATGTGGGAATCTATCCACAAGGGACTAGAGTGGCATACCAAACCCATTCAACTTAGACCTCGAAATTATCTTCAGTAGGTAACAGATTTAATTTACTACCAGCCCAGACTGAATTTCAGCTGGAGACAAAGGAGTAAAATGGCTTGTAACCAATTATTAATGCTCATAAAACGCTTGGTAACCCATCATCACCCAGCTTTACAAAACCAAACCGGGATGGATGTCACTTCTTGGATAATATGTTACTAAGTAGCTTCTAGTCTTCAAGGCAGCCTGTGGTGCAATGTATATAATAAATCACTACCTTTTAATACCTATGGCTCTTGTTCCACTGCTCTGATTTCTCTAAGTTGCAGTGGCAAATATGTTTAAACTATCTGTGCTAATCAAAGACCCTTTGATCACTTTAAGAATGGAATTACTTGTGAAGTCTGCATGAAAAACATGCTGATGAAGGTTGAACTAGACTGAAATTGGAGCCGATCGCCCCTAATTTTTAACAGTTGTCATAGCAACATGGCTAGGGAAAATCATTTAAAATAAGGAACTTTTAATTTGCATCAAATCTAAATCACACAAATGTTTGAAAAGCTTGGAAACATCGGTTTAAAAATATACTTTGTATTAAACTGTGTTTTTCTTTGCTTTAAAGAAGTTGAAAGCATTTTTTCATAATAGTGTAATTTGCCAGTGGCCAATGCAGTAAAATAACATACTGACAGCTTTTCAAATGTACAGTGAATATGACATCTTAAAGCTAAAACATGTCACTGACTCTGCAGAATTGATACAAAGCAAATGGAATATGGTAAGGACTATTCCATTCTTGCAGATTAAACAACAATTGAGAAGCCTTGGTTGTAAAGACATGTTTGAATCAAACTGGACATAACTCATACCCACAGCTTCCCAAAAGATAAACATCTGCTTATGGCAGGCTACAGAGATCAGAAACGATTTGCCAAAATGTGAGTAGAGAGAGCCAAATGCAATAACCCAGGACTGACTGCCATTGCTACTGTCATAGGAAAAGGCTAGGGCAGACACAAATCTGAAGGGAAAATAAAAGAGGGCGTAGTGAAAGCAATATTGATTTTGACATGTGTTGTGAATTTTCTCTCTGTCGCACTAGATCCCTGCCCCAACTTCCCAAAAATGGAGCAAGTTATTCATCCCAGCACATACTGTGCATATCTGGCTCCCATCTGTTGGGTTACAAGGACTTCAAGCTCAGTGACCAGATCATAAATATAATTCTGTGCTCTGTGCCAAAAGAAGCCATCTTCTTTGAGACTACAGAAAAGACAGACACAACAGGAACGTCAAGAAAACAAAGAAAAGAAAATACCTCAGGAAGCTTTAATATTTTTTCTGCTCTGCCTCCCATTCCCAGATTCCAACTAGCTAGTAAGATGCTGGAAAGAGCGAACTCACTATCATTCCCTTATTAGTTCAACGTTCTTGTAATAACAATGACTTCATAGCCATACACCGTTCTCAGTGATAACTAAGGATTTCCATCACTTTTAGTTCTTATATCCCTGCTACCTTCCTGCAGAGACACCCTGTCATGAACAATCTGTTGGCTCACATTGGAACCCTTTAATAGAGCTCTTTGATCAATTTAGGGGGTTCTTTACTTTTGGAGCAATAACATGACCATCGGCTCAAGGGCTTCCAACCCTTCAATGCCCCCCTGGACACCAGAAACCTCATATGAAACTCTTTGATTGATTTCCTCCTCCCTTAGCTCAGTGTTCTCCTTCTCAAACCAGAGAGAAACACTAATGCTATCATGACCCTAGGTGTAATGTAGCTTCTGAAACAAGAGGATCAGTGGCTGCTAAATTAAGGGCAGCACTGGAAATAATTCAGAGGTGCCTTTTCCTCAGATTCCTTTCATTGCCAGTCCTTATGACCAGGAAATTTGATCTTTCTAGGCTTGTGAACTACAGCTTAACATCTTCATTTTTAAAACCAAACCTCAGTCCTTTTCCAGATGTCCAACACAGAAGGAGAAATAACAAAAGTTTGGTGCTCCAATCAAATACTCAAGATCTAGACTGAAAAGCTGTGTTGTATTGTCTTATTTCTGAAAGATTAAATTTGCTGAAAAACACAGTTTTCATTCCAAGTGTTTGTCTATTTTCTTTTCATTTGAAATGATTGAACAAATCCTGAGAGTTGCTGAGCTTCTGCTTAAATCAGTGAGAGTTGTAGTTGCTCAGCAGCTGCTGAATGTCTCTTTCTACATATGTATTGCACACACACAAACTATGCAAAAAGAACATTATTAAGGTTGCAAAGTCAAGCATTCAAAAGTTAGAAAATGCCAGAATTAAGGTTGCCTAGGCAATCTTAATTCAGCCCCCTTGTGCACATGCATTCTGATACAGTCTGTAATTACATGATCACATAGCATTTTTTCCACAGGCCCCCTGCCTCATTCAGTGCACAGAATGGACGGTGCTCACTTAATGAGCAGCTATTCAATGTTTTCCTTTCTCATTGTTCAGTGCATGGCTCCAAGGCCTTATTTATTGAACTCTATTCAAACCCTACTCAAAAAACGCAATTATTAATTTCCTTATGGGCTTTTCTGTAGTGCTTATCGCTACACTATCTGAATCCTTCACAGACATGTATTAATTTATTTTCACAACACCCTTGTAAAGAGAAGGGATGGTATAATCCCCCATTTTACTGATGGGGGTCTGAGGCATAAAGAGATTAGGGTCAAAAGGATTCAGTAATTTTGGGTGCTCAATTTGAGATGCCTAGGGCCTGATTCTCCAGATCACTTAGCATTATATAGCACTTTATATGTGCAAAGCAGAGCTCCCACTGACTTCAGTCGCAGCGGTGAGGGCTCAGCACTCTGTTAATCAGGATCCAGAGTCCCAAGATAGGCACCCAGAAAATGGGGAACACATAATTAGTGACCATGTGTGAAAAGTTTAAGTGACATCACATAGGAACTTTGTGGCTGAGGCAGGGATAAAATCCAGTTCTCCTGTGTGGCATTCAATTGTCTTACTCACAAGACCAACCTTTTCCCTCCTGCAATCCTCTGCCTCATTCACTAGACACCTCCCAACTTCTGCAACAAATCCAGCAGGGGGCCTACAGACAACAGTCTCCTTCACTACACAAATCTGATTCACCCTCAAAATAGGTCCATTCTGGACTATGAATGAGGCAGGGCTTTCACGGAAAAAAATAGTATGTGATGATGCAATATAAAATATACTAAATACAGACTACCCTTTTGTGGAGATTACAGTAAAATCAATACTGTTTTCTGACTAATTGTAATCTCAGTTACACTCTGGATTTACAAGCACTGTAACTGAGGTCAGATTCCAGCCCAGAGAATTTATCAGGATATTCTTATACCATTCTTTCTTGTCAGGCAACCCCATTCCAGACTCGAACCAAAGGCTTTTACCCATCTAATGATGAAGGACGGAGAGTGAAACTCAGGTTGGCAAGCCAGCTCCTAGCATTCCCCAGGTCATACATAGTATAAACACATCACTGTCCTGTACTGTTGGTACATTTGCAGTTATCTTAATAAGTGAGAAAGCAGGGAGTGGTCCTGTGGTTTAAACACAGGACACATTTTAAGAATAAGGAAGGACATTGTCACTTGCCAGATTGATGTCACATGGCATGTTTCTCTCTTACACAGCTCTTGAAGGTGATATAATTTGTTACAGTACATGCCATACAGATTTCAAGAAAGGTCTTAAAGAGATACAGTGCAGCGTCTATGAGGCTGTAGTGAAAGATTTTTTCTTACATTTTGTGTTTGTTAATCTAGTGCTGGTGATGGGTAGAAGCTTGACAGTCTTGGAGAATGAAGTCCTCTTGCTATAGCACAAGCATTTGGAGTGAGTGCCTTCCCATCCAGCCCTGCAAGCCTGCCTCAACCCTGACTGGCATGGACCCCATGACTGAGGGTGAAAAGGCGGTTCAACCTCCTGGATGATTCAACATTCCCCTACTCTGCTGGCACTGCAGCCAGCCCAGGTGCCAATTAGTGCCAGCCGCAGTGGTGGGCTTTAGTGAAGCACACACCCGTCCACTGGGAAATGGACTGAGGCCACCTCCCTAATTGCACGCAGAAAACTGAACAGCCATCAGATGGCAACAGCAACTTTTGGCCAATACTGATCTAGGTTGGATTTGAACCTGCAGCGTAGGGGGGTGGCAGGCTGTGGTTTACAGTGTTAAAAACAATACAACCTATGTAAAAAAAAATGTGTAATTCACAGGTGTGATATCCAACTCATGAATTATGAGATTCACCCAACCAATACTGCCGGGACAGAAAGCTAGCCTGGGTGGACAAGCCACTGAGCAAATCTAGAGAGTCGTGAAGAGGAGGGTGCTAAGGCTGCAAATGAACACAGATCCAGCAACAGTCACAGAGAAAAGAAGGGTGTTGGAAGTCAGCGGCTGTAGATGTCCTCAGAGACTGGGCTGGGAAAAGAGAGAGAGCGAGCAGCACAAAGGGAAGAAAGGGGACAAGGACAGCAACGGAGGGAGGGAGTGGAGGAGATGACAATACAAGTGGGAGCAAGGACGGAACAGTCAACTTGGATTGTCTGGGACTTGGATCCATGAGTTATTAGTATATACATTAAAAACAGCCAAATGTTGAGCCTTGGTGTTTTTTCCATTGAGCGTCTCTGGTGACTAACAGCCATGCTTCACTTTACTTATGAGACCACCAGAAGCCCTCAGTGCAATGATAGCCCCACATCTGGCAGTTACCTGTCCTTTATTCTATATCCTGTATCTTTGTATTGTTATAAGCTATTTGCAAAAGGACAGCTTCTGACCGTTAGTGCAATTTGCAGCATGAATATAAAAACTTCATGTTAGCAATAATCTTATTAAGAGGATTGATATAATAATGGAGACCCATTTTTTGTGCATATTTATACAGTCACACACATTAAAACTTCAGCTAATATTAACAACACTTCATATTTATATAGTGATTTACCAGTTCAAAGTGCTTTATAGACATTAACTAATGACAGTAGCATCTCAATACACTCCAGTTTCTACATTATTGCTCAGCAGGTAAGAACTATATTAATGAATGCTTGCGCAATAACTTACAAGATCGAGGGCAGCTGCCAGGATGGAGGCATCGGGGATAGTGCCTGGCTCACAGCAGTTTAAGAGAAACTGAAAGCGTTTCATGCCTTGTCTGATTGCTCCCAGGTTCACTACATTCTTGGATTTTCCACCTTCCTGGTTGGAGGCCAAGTGATCATCAAAACTGTGGCAACCTGAGGAGGTAGAGAGTACAAAGGGGGTCCAGGGTCGGGGGTGGGGGATGAGAAGCAGGGAAGAGAAGGGGGACACAATACCTCACAGATAAAAAAACAAGTTGTACAGGAATCCTGGAGTACATGATCCTGACCCAGTTCCCTTCCCTCAACTTGATACATGATCTGAGCATATGTGACAATTTCCATGGCACCCAGTGACTGTGAAAACCGTGAGCCTGATTCTGAACATGGCTATGCTGATGTAAGTCCAAAATGGTTCCCTGGACGCGGATGGAGATGCTCTAGATTTACTCCAGTGTAAATTAGATCAGAATATGGTTGGTCCGTGGCCTTTTTTCAAATATGTAAATACAGTATTGAGTCTTCTGCGTGTTCGGGCTCTCAGGCTCTCTCCCTCTCCACACTTCCTGGTCAGTCTATTTAGATTATTTTCATTTATCAGTCTCTATCTTAGCTTATCATCTTCCTTCTCCCTAAGAAAGAATATGCATTTATCCTTACCTACGAATTTAACAAAGGTTATATTATATTTTGAGCAGGACAAACATGAGTAATAATTCTTCCAAAAGGACAAGGCAAGGATCAGCTGTTACTTATATAGGCCTAAATCTTCAGAAGTGACTAGTTATTTTGGGGAGCCCACCTTGAGACACCTTATGTCAAGGCCTGATTTTCAGAAACTGCTCAGCACTCACCTTCTGTAAATCCTTTAAGATGTCTCATATGCAGTGTACCTAAAAATGGAGGCACCCAGAATGACTAGTCACTTTTAAAAATGAAGCCCATAAAACCTCCTTTGAACACATTAACATGTTACTTGTATGGGACACGTCAGCTAGTCACAATGCAGTCTGGAACCAAGGTTCCCCTGAGGAAGGTAAGTAAGTAGGCAAAGCCTAACAAGTTACAGAGTTGGTGTGGCTTGTGAAAGGTACACAAAAGAAATATTAATTAGTTGGGAAAACACAATGAAATTAAAAATATTCTCACTAAAGCACCGCTGGGGAGTAGCCAAAAGCTTTAGTTTCAGCCGGACACCCTCCTAAAGGCAAAATCAAGGGAGATCAATTGGATTTCTTCACCCACATGATCTCAACATGGTACATGGCTCAGCTGCCATTTTTGTCTTCTCAAAGGAAAGCTCTTCTGAAAGCTTTGACAGAAGATCTACATAATACATTATACGAGCATTTTTATCACCTCTAAGGGAACAAAGCTAGAAAAACTGAGTACCTCAGTAGAGCAGACCAGGACTAGACAGGACTCAGAGGATAAATCTGAAAAGTAGTTTCAAGTCTAAGATGATTACCATTCACCACAATCAAAAGTATAAACTCTCCACCTCCCTCTGCAGAAGCATATGCAGAATCAAGCCAAAGTCAAGAATCTCCAGATCATGGGCTTTCCTGGTTTGTCCACAAAACTATCCCAACTTCCTCGATTTATGGGCATAAGGAAGAACCTCTCATCATTGAGGAATCTTATAGAATGCTCAATAATAAAGCAACTTAGAACTTTGGGCTGGGGACTCTAGTTGTTTCTAACATGGATGTAACAGAGAAAGGCAGGGCACCAGCTTTGAAGGACATTCTTGACCTAGGGAGAGGAGAAAGCAGAAAACTCCAAGTCCACTAAGGGACCTTGCCATGAAGATTTACCTTATATAGTACAATGACAACCCCAGAATAGATAGATGGAAAATCTTTTCCAAACTATTAAGCCTAATCATGCAAACAAAGATGAATTAAGTTTAAAAAGTCTTCTTGTAAGAATGAAAGCACATGGCTGTCCTAAATCCAGCTAAGCTACATAGTGCCCAACAGCAAAACATTTCTATCCCAGGACAGATTTCATCCAAATGAAAACAGAAAAGGAACAAGGACACTCGTATTAGTTGAATGGACATTGCTGCCTTTTCTTCCAACGCCTTTGCTTCCTAACTACCTGGTATATTTCAACTGATACAATTAATGGCCATTGTATCACAATATCTTGTTCGGGCTATAGACATATAATGATGTTTTCCCTTAAACATGTCTAACCAATCTCTCAGTGTCAGAATCTGTGCTGCAACTCTAAGTACAGCACAGAAACTCACTGCCTTGGTGGAGGGCACAGCTAAGGATGCATTAAGCCACTTTTGTGCCCTCCTAATTTGGGGCTGAGCCACAGCCACCAGCATAATTTAGACACCTCTGGGGCCCTGTCTCAATTTTTGTGTCCACCCTGGTTTTCTGTATGGGTGGCAATGATGAACAGAATCTCCAAAGTTCTGCATATTGTGGTCCCGCCCCCATCATGTGCCTTCCATCCCCAGCCCTGCCCCTTTTCTGGGGCTTGTGAGGAGGTCCTGGAGAGACAATCTTATGACTAGCTCATGGCCTGCACAGGGAAAAATCCCCCCTGACACAAACAGGGCTTTTGAGGGTCCTTCTTTACCTTTCATAAAGGGGCCAGGATGTGGTGAGGATCTCATCCTTGACTTTTGGGCCTGCAGTCTTAACTATGGGCTTCATTCTGATATATTAGGAGGGGGGGAAAGGAGGAAAAAAAGGAGAGGGGGGCCACAAGCCACCATTCTGTTTTTGGTTCTTTCTATATTCCTGATCACCTAACCAACTGTTCTGGGCTGGATCCTGCTCCCATTGAAGTGAATGGGAATTTTATCATTCACTTCAATGAGAGCACGATCAGTCCTCATTGTTAATAATCCAGAAATTGGTTCTTCTCCACCATCAGTGGAGGACAAGATGGCAATAGCCAATGGGGCAGATCCTCAGCTGCTGTAAATGGGCATATCTCCATTGGCTTCGACAGTGTTACTTTGATTTACACTAGCTGAGGATCTGGCTCAGTTAATGGAAATCATTGCCTATCCTAATGAGAGAGCTTCACCTGTTTAGGGAGTTCTATATTTTTCATTCCCATTTGCTGGATGTACGCAAGATCTCTTCTCTGTGCAGGTCTGGTGGGTGCTATGCACATTAATTTTTTTTTTTTGCTCTATGTTGTATAAATTGAAGAATATTATGAACTTTGCATTGAATGAAAAATGTATTAAATATAAAAGATATTCACAGACTCTAAGGTTAGAAGTGACCACTGTGATCATATAGTGAGACCTCTTGTGTAACACAGGCCATAGAACTTCCCCAAAATAATTCCTAGAACATATTTTAGAAAAACATCTAATCTTAATTTAAAAAACAGTCAGTGATGGAGAACCTACCACAACACTTGATAAGTTGTTTCAATAGTTAATTACTCTCACCATTAAAAATGTACATCTTATTCCAGTCTGACTTTGTTTAGTGTCAACTTCCAGTCATTGGATCATGTTATACTTTCTCTGTTAGACTGAAGAGTCCATTATTAAATATTTGTTCCCCATGTAGGTACTTATAGATTGTAATCAAGTTAATCCTTAACCTTCTCTTTGTTCAACTAAATAGACAGAGCTCCTTGAATCCTTCCACGGAACAGAAGCGACTTTGTCTGTACAAAGTGCAAGCTGGTCTCCATATTGGAGTACTGTGTCCAGTTTTGGGCCCCACACTACAAGAAGGATGTGGAAAAACTGGAAAGAGTCCAGCGGAGGGCAACAAAAATGATTAGGGGACTGGAACACATGACTTATGAGGAGAGGCTGAGGGAACTGGAATTGTTTAGTCTGCGGAAGAGAAGAATGAGGGAGGATTTGATAGCTGCTTTCAACTACCTAAAAGGGGGTTCCAAAGAGGATGGATCTAGACTGTTCTCAGTGGTAGCAGATGACAGAACAAGGAGTAATGGTCTCAAGTTGCAGTGGGGGAGGTTTAGGTTGGATATTAGGAAAAACTTTTTCACTAGGAGGGTGGTGAAACACTGGAATGCGTTACCTAGGGAGGTGGTGGAATCTCCTTCCTTAGAAGTTTTTAAGGTCAGGCTTGACAAAGCCCTGGCTGGGATGATTTAGTTGGGGATGGGTCCTGCTTTGAGCAGGGGGTTGGACTAGATGACCTCCTGCGGTCCCTTCCAGCCCTGATATTCTATGATCCTATGAATCTGTCATTATAACACGTTTTCTAATCCTTTAATCATTCTCATGGCTCTTCTCTGAGCCCTCTCCAATTTATTAACATCCTTCTTGAATTGCTGCTTGCCAGTTTAGCTGTATTCTGATTATAGGTAAAAGCCTTTTTAAATAAATGATGAACTGTATAATGCATATATATATTTGAAATATATAGAACTCCCAATGACCTAGATGACAAATGATGATGAAAGCAACACCTCGTAAAGAACTTGACGAAGTGACTCCAGGTTTAATAGGTTTTTTGTTGCTGTTCACTGTAATGCATGTTTGTTTTTCTGTCCTAGTTTTGCTCAGTTGTCATATTTTTAAAACAAAGACAGAAGGAAGCACTACATGGAGAAAGTGTGAGCAGAATGATGTCACAGCACAGCATCAAGAATGCTGAAAAGGAGAAAGGACAGCACAGTGACAAAAAACACTGTCCCAGGTCCATCCAGCCATCAGGTTCTTCATGATTTAATAGCACCTATCCAGTCTAACAAGCCTTTGTTCTCCCCTCTTAAAAATATAATTCCCATTGATCTCAATGGAAATTATGAATGCAAAGGAAAGTTTTCATCCCTGTATATATTTTGATCTTTCTATTACTTTTTTGGTGTTTGTTAACACTCATGCCCCAAAAGGCGTTGCACAGAATATGATTAACTCAGACCTGACAAATGTTATGATAATTCAACCACATGTTCAAATGAAATCATTAATTCAGAAATTGACATCTGAAGCACAAAATATACTATAAGGTGTGTGTGCACTATACAGTATTATTATATATGTGTCTACACACACATTATATACATCCACACAGGCCTTGATGCTGTAAGTTATGCATATGGTTGCAGGAAGTCTGACCATGCACAGTAACTTGCAAGACTGGGGTAATTTTATATAATACACACACACGTAAAAATTATGTATATGTTTACACACACACACACACACACACACACACACACGTGTATGTACAAATTTTACTGAGCTACATCTCGTGTATAAAAATTCCGTCCTGATATGATTACATGATCCACAATTTACCTTTCAAACTAGAGATTTAAAAAAAAAATAGTCTTTAAGCTCCCTAGATTTTGAGAAACTCACAGGTGACAAACTACACTCATGAACATCACTGGCTGATTTACCTGTTTGGGGTTTTTTCATAAGGTCCTTTTCTTAACTCTCATGCCCCCTCATTTATTACGCATTTCTAATGTAGACATTGTGTTTAAAAGCCAGATATGGCCCACTTAGTTCCACTTACGTACAGACAAATAAATATTAACGTACATTGCTCCTGGGCAAGTGAAAGATGTTCCAATTTTTCAAAATAAAAGTAGTTACATAACATATTAATCACAAAGTGCTGAAATACTTTAGATAGTTCAAAGTTCATATAGGTAATAACCAGTGGGACATCCTAGCAGAACAAATGCATAAAATATGTTACACGTAACATAACACAGAATAAACAAACTTTATTTTTGACTTGCATCCATACTTTGAATTCTGTGCATGAAATGTTGGCGACTTAAATTCAATGGGAATTTTGGATGTGCAAGATCAGGCTTAGATTTCCAGTCTGGACATTTGTGAAAAGCAATAGATGTTGAATAGCTTATTGCATTCACATCTCTAGCTCTTAGCCTTATGCTCTTACTTTGCAATACCAAATTAACAGAGCCAAAGAGTAACAACAGGAGCTCTCTGGCTGTCACTCCATGCTGAAAATAAAGAAAGGCTCTTTGCATTTTATGATAAATAAGGAGAACATCATGTTGGCTTAGCCTCTTCCTGGACATTTTTTGGCCATATTTTGCTCAGGCATGCCTATCTAATAGCTGGGAAGAGGCAGGTGTTGAAAAGCTCCAAGTATAGATAAAAGCAAACAAGACAAAAAGATGCTAATGAAATGTAAGCGATGGGCGGTACATTATTTTGCAGATGGGTACAGCTGTATCTGAGCTTTGGGAAAAGGACTGTTCCTGAGGCTCTTAGGGCCAGATTCCACTGGGATGACTTTTTCAGTGACAGTGCAGTTTGTGAAGAGTGGGTGCAAAGATAACCATGAGCCACCTTTACATGCCCCCTCCCAATTCTAGGGCTGTGGGTGCTGGGTCAGTCCCAAAGTACAATTTAGTGTGTAGTCTCAGGGCTGCTCTACCTTGTGCCGTTATGGCAGCCAGAGATGAGCTGAATGAAGCAGCTCTTCATCCAGGCTCTTTTCTTTGGTCATGCCCCCAACCCTGGGGCCCAAGATAAGGGTGACAGAGAAGCCACCACACCAGCCTGAGCGTGCCAGAGTATTTCCCATGAGGGTGCAATGCTGAGGTTGCATATTGGGCTGGCACTGAAGCCTTTGTGTATTGGAGAACTGTTGCAGGGGAGCTGCAGCAGGGGCCTGTGTCTGGCCTGAAGTGTATATGTACCCAGTTAATGCAACTGCACATGCACTACAGAAACAATCCCATTTATATACCTCCATAATACATGGGAACATGCCATGCATATTATGACCTGAGAACTCATATGAGGGTGCATCTATCAGTTCTGAAAAGAAAAGCCACGACAATACTTAGGCATGTGGTATGTTGATAAAAGTCATGCTGTATGAGAAAATCAATTAACATATACTAGAAATAGCTGATCAAAAGGGACTCCACTTTACCACTGACAGCCAACATTTTGAAATGTATGTAAAAACAGGATATTTACACCTCTTCTACTGGGTGTGTGACACCCACTGGTGTAACTGGGAACTTCAGCTGGGAGAATGCCAGCTCAAGGGAGCTACATCAGTTTACATCAGCTGAAGTTCTGGCCCATGGACTGAAACTGTGTATCATCCTTAGAATGTGGCCTGTTTGAACATGGATACTTTCTTAATGACTTAGGTTTTCAGTGGAGATGCATAGATATTATTCATATCAAGTGTGACATCTTTGATGACAAGACTATGGGCCTGATTCTGATCTTATTTACACTGGTGTAAATTAGGAGCATGGTAGCTCCCTGTAAGTCAGGGACACTTCAGTGGTGTTAGTGAGATCAAAAATCAAGCCTTCACTTTCTGTGTGAAGCTAACATTGGAAAGCACACTCGTAGCTGACAGCTATGGCTATCCCCGACGATGTGATTCCTGTGCAAGCCTGTGCCATATGATGGCAAAATGAGCATATACAGCCACGGTGTAACATCAGATCATGTAAAATGTAACGTCAGGGAATGTAATATACTATAAAAATCGCAGAAGCAATGGGGTGGGGGATCAAACTCTGTGTTTTTTTTAAAACAAAAATAATAGAATGTCAAGATGCAAGGTTTGTCTCCTTGGTAACAAGGATCAGGTTTCTGAGCTGAGTTTGGATGGCTGTATAATACTTGAAAATATAATACCCCCTTAATAAAGGCACTTTTCAAACAAACATCACTGCTTTTAAAAAAATTGCATTATGATAAAATATTATTATAATTATTTCTTTTGTTGAGTAAAAGGGACAGCATCTCTTTAACGAATGGTATGCAGACATTAGACATGCAAACACAGAAGAAAAGAGATAATTAAAACAAGGTTTGTACAGGGTTTTCCATTTCATCGGTGCTGAATTGTTCTAAAACTGTCATATGGTCACTAATTGGAAAAAAAGAACTGATGGAGCATCCATCTTTATATTATGGAATGAAAGATTCACACACCCTCTTTTAGACTGAATCATTGTTTTGAAGTAAATATAAATTTTTCAGGTGTGTTGATTTGATTTAATTTGACTTTGTTTTTGAAAGTCCAAATGTTACATTAGCTTAATTTATTTGGACATATTTGCTTTTTTTTTTTAATTTTCACATTCTACACATTTGTTAGAGTTTTTTTTTTTAAATCAAAATGAAAGAAAGAAGGAAGAGAAAGAAAATGGTTACTAAGAATGAAAAGTTGGAGAAGAACAGAATGGATACAAAAACCATGGAAAAGTAAGGAGGGGGGAAGGGGTAAAAGAAAGAAAGAAAGAAAGAAAAAGAAAACCCTGATTTCTAACCATCTTTTTCTTCTGTGTGATGAAGCTTGGATGGGTATCTTCGGCAGATGCGCCATTTACCAAGACGCTTGAAGAAATTCTCCTCTTCATCTCGCCCATTCTCCAGGCCACCTCCTGGTCCACCTTCTGACAGCTTCACCGCACTAGTGAATTTCACCTGAACAAATGAGGAGGAGACAAGGCTCATGTTCTGATGTGTTATGATTTCTCTACCAACTTTGCCATAGCAATGCAGCACTTAAGGACAGGCAGTATTGTGGTACATTACTATATCAACCGAATAGGAACTGTGCCCATATGCACCAGCTGAGGATATTAAGTATTCTGTAATTTGGCTAGGTAGCCTTCCCCTTCTTCACAGGGGTTCATACAGATACAAGTAAGGAAAAAGCAGCATGACCAACTAGTAAAGTACATTAAGTATATTCAGAGGACCCAGATAACTCTCTGAGTGAAAAGAACTAGCAGGAGAAATGAAATATTAATTACACTGACACTTCATTCCTGTGACACTGTTCATATGGAAGACCAAAGAAGGCACAATGACAAATCTCTAGCCAGCCTATAACAAGAATGAAACATGGAGCATATTTAACCCAGTTTTCTTCACTTCCCCAGAAGGAAGTCTTGAGATGCTGCTAGATACCAGTCATTACACTCTTCCTTTTCTGTTATTGCTTAGACACACATCCCCCCTCCTCACTGCTATGATAACATCATTTTACTGCCACCCTTATTCTATTACCTCATCACTGCCTCTTAGCCTTTCAAATCACATGCATCCTCACAAAACTGTGTGTTTCAGTTGTTCCCTGATCTTTCCAAAGACCGACTGCTTCCAAAGCTCCTCTTCAGTGTATTTCTAGTGTATCCTATACTACAGCACTGCGTGCTGCTTAGAAAAATATGGAAGGAGAATAATTTCTGTCCAATTATGGACCATCTCCACTCTGCTCCGCCCTCCTCTCAAGGGAAGGGAAAAAGTCACCTGCCATTTTCAACCTCTTTCCTTGAGGGAGGACCTGTCTTACATTATGCTCAAGGGACAAATCCTGCTGCCTCCCCCATGGTGGGGTTATGCTGGACTTTGGGGAGAAGCAGGATTTGGGAGGTCTGCACAGGGGTGTGCAAGTGCAGCTCCACTGGTTCTTTGTGCATGGAAGCACGCAGGGCAGGGAGGAGCGTTGGTAACAGACCCGCCATTGAACGGACTCTCTGGCCTTTCACTTCTGTGAGGGCTGGAGTGGGAGAAAGCTAGGACCAAAGAGACTACTCCTGCCTTTTGTCTGGAACAGCTTCCAAGGAGCAGCTGTGCCACAATTCCATGGCCCAGGGGAAGGATTTCTCTTTCCCCCATCCCCCACCCGCTCCTTCCTGCAGACCTCCTGCAGCCAAGGTATATGATGGATGCTGAGCAGTAGATATGCTCCCAAATATGGAAAGACAGACTCCTCCTAGCCTTTGCAGGTGAGGAGTTGCACCGCTGTGGGCTCTCTACCTAAAGCCCCACCTTCTGAGGATTTTGTCCCTGGATCCCATCAGCTGCAATATCCATGCTAATCATAGTATTTTCTCTGGGACCTAGAAATGATCTACGAAGTAGCCAGACCCTATCCCTTTATCCTCCCTACTAATCTGAAAAAACACATTTACCTTGGAACTTTGTCTGATGAAAGACAGACGGTCTACAGAGCTGATATCCAGGAGGTCTTCCACCCCGTCGGCCAGCCCAGAGAGGGAAGAGCGTTTCAGCCAGTTCCCTGATGCAGATAAAGCCAGTCAGGACAATTCTGCAATTGTTCCAAGCTGAATACATCAGCAATACAGGCATATTTCTCTATAGCGCTGAAACAGTCATACCGTGACATGAGAAAAGGGTGAACGACGAGGCGTGTTCATGCTACATGCATCAAAGATCATAGTTGAATTCATAACATGAGAGGCTGAGTTTTAGGACTGTAAAAGTTGAAAATCAACACGGGTCAGTGAGAAAGGATAAATTACATTTATTCTTCCTTTCTTATTGAAGTCTGCTTGGAAAGCTTCTCTTAGAGAGAAAGAAAGGATGGTCCAGTGATGACGGCTCCAGCCTAGGACTTGGGAACCCTGGGTTAAACTCCCTGCTCTGCCATAGACTTTCTGTGTGACCTTGGGCAAGTCACTTAGTCTCTCTCTGTCTCACTTCCCCATCTGTAAAATGGAGAAAACAGCACTTCTCTACCTCACAAGGGGTGCTGTGAGAATAAATATATTAAAAATTGTAAGGCACTCAGACACTATGTGTCTTTGCTATACAGTATCTAACACACGCACAGAACAGATCTATTCTATCTGCACATGCAGTACGTAGATATAATATAAAGGGACATACATTTACCTATGGGGAGTTTGAGTTTCTTTCGGAGCGAGATCCGTCGGGAGCGGGAGCGGGAGCGCCTGTCGGTGGTCGTTCCAGAGAGAGCAGTGGTGCACTCCGATGTGTCCTGCTCTGACTGGCTGCTGGTATCACTTGCTGCACTCTGCGACTTGAACATCTTTCGCCAGAAGTCTTTGCGTCCCAGAACTGCCCCTTGCATTTGCTCATCGCTGCGAGAGAACAACACAGAGTTAAAAATACCTCGCTGTGGTTTGTATGCTGCTAAGTACATTTGAACAAGTTTCCCCTCTTCTAACCTCTCTTTGTTCCTTGTCATATGTTATCTAAAAATTTAAACTTATTCTTCTTGATGTAATTTGTTAAGCTAGACAGTGTTCTCAGTATTGCACGATGAAGACACATTTTACCCTGGAGAGTTTACAGTCTAAAAAGTCATTCTGTTTTTTGTCATTATGCTAAAGCAGCGTTTCTCAAACTTGCGTCTGCGGACCTGGTACTCCAGGGGGTCCGCAAGTCATGCCTGGGGCCACTGGCTCCGCTGATCAACTCCTCCCCCTCCCTCTCAGTGCCTACTGCATGCCATGGAACAGCTGTTCAGCAGCATGCAGGAGGTATTGGGAGGGAGGGGGATGAGCTGGGATGGGGTGCACTCAGGGGAGGGGCGGAAAGAGGCGGGGAAGAGGAGGGGCAGGGATGGAGTGGGGGTGGGACCCTGGGGGAAGGGGTGGAATGGAGACGCGGCCTGGGGCTGAGCAGGGGGTTTAGCGGTCAGCGAAAAATTTTAAATCATAATGCAGGTCTTTGGGTTGCTAAAGTTTGAGAACCGCTGTGCTAAAGAATCATCCTCTATTTGGTCAAAGTGACCACTAATGTACAGGACCAATGCTTTTCAAGACTGTGTCCCTTACAAAGTGTTTGTATATCAAAATATCATTTCAATACTGTGTGTAACTATATGAAATCACAATTCTTAGCAATCTTTTAGAATAGTGACACCATATTCTGCTGCATATCTGAGACCCCAAAGTTCTGTGGCAGGACTGTGAGCAGAATGACTAATCCTAATTTTTCTCAGGAGATTCAAATTTTCTGTTCTCTTTACAATCGCACCATCAGAGGAAAGTTTCAGAAAGTTTCATATTCATAAACAACCCTTTCTGGACTTTCCTCTTTTCTGTATTCTGGATTTTAATTGGCAAATCTATCTCCACTCCAGGAGAATACAGATTCGAGAGACATACAAAGGCTGGGCAAAAGAACTAACTACAACATTCGGATCTCAAAGCCAACCTCTTTTTCATAAGTTTAGGGTTTAGCCTTTAATTTCAACAAATCTTCTTTTGCTACAGAAAGTTTGAATAACTTCTGGACTAAAGGATGACCCTGGAATATTTAACAGAGCAGCACAATACAATAATCACCCTTAAACACGGTCTAATTTTGACTTAAAATAACTAGATTGTTCCCTTATTATTTGCAGTATTCCCTACACTTCCCTAGATTTGATATAGGGAATATTGCAAATACTGAAGAAAAATTATATAGCTTTCTAAGGGCTTGTCTACACTGGAACTTCCAGGAAAGTTAATCCGAATCACTGCCAAAGTGAATTTAGCTAAACCAAATTAAAGTCATTTTAATTCTGAGCAGCAGCATCCACACAGGGATTTAATACTGTCATAAATATAAAGGGAAGGGTAAACACCTTTAAAATCCCTCCTGGCCAGAGGAAAAATCCTTTCACCTGTAAAGGGTTAAGAAGCTAAAGGTAACCTCGCTGGCACCTGACCAAGATGACCAATGAGGAGACAAGATACTTTCAAAAGCTGGGAGGAGGGACAAAAACGAAGGGTCTGTGTCTGTCTGTGTGATGCTTTTGCCGGGACAGAACAGGAATGGAGTTTTAGAACTTAGTAAGTAATCTAGCTAGGTATGTGTTAGATTATGATTTCTTTAAATGGCTGAGAAAATAGCTGTGCTGAATAGAATGAATATTCCTGTCTGTGTGTCTTTTTTGTAACTTACGGTTTTGCCTAAAGGGATTCTCTATGTTTTGAATCTAATTACCCTGTAAGGTATTTACCATCCTGATTTTACAGAGGTGATTCTTTCTACTGTTTCTTCTATTAAAATGTTTCTTTTCAAGAACCGAATGTTTTTTTCATTGCCCTAAGATCCAAGGGTTTGGGTCTGTGGTCACCTATGCAAATTGGTGAGGATTTTTACCAAACCTTCCCCAGCAAGTGGGGTGCAAGGGTTGGGAGGATTTTGGGGGGAAAGACGTTTCCAAACAACGCTTTCCTAATAAAAATAAACCCAGATAAATGTTTGATAGTGGCAGTGGAAGTCCAAGGGCAAAGGGTAAAATAGTTTGTACCTTGGGGAAGTTTTAACCTAAGCTGGTAAAAGTAAGCTTAGGAGGTTTTCATGCAGGTCCCCATAGAGTTCAGAGTGGGGAAGGAACCTTGACAAATGCAATTTTACTAATCCACTTCAAATTCACACTTTTAGTTAATTTGGATTAATTTTCCTGGCTGTCCCTGTGTAGGCAAGCCTTAAGGCAACTGAAATGTTTCTAAGGGTGACCTTCTGTATTGCTGTGGGTATCTTTCCATTGTTTTAGAGCATGAGTAATATTGAAATAGTGACCTCAGCACGTACAGCAATAGTTGCAAATCTATTGCATAAAATATACACAAGCTTCCTTTTTCACCTCTGATCGAGTCAGAACGGCAGTGCGTGTTTAAAAATGGGCCCAAGGCCTAATCCTTGTTCCAAAATCTAGATCCTAGCTTCTCTTAAACTCAGATGGGTTCAGATTCAGTATACGGCTCTTAACTCACCTCAGCTTACAATACTAAAGCACTCATCTATCGCTGAACCCTGTATTCTAGCTGATATTAAAGACCCTATGGATGTAGGAGAGTTATCTCCTTTTGTTCTTGCCCACCAGCATAAATCAGGCCACTGGGCCCCAGCAGTGGGAAAGCTGCCGTGGCATAAGATGACAAAAAACCTATCTGTAAGAAGACGCATTTGAGCCCAGAATGTATCAAAAACTGGGCAGTGTTAGCCACATCCTTTCCCAGGCTAAGTTTATCAGGGTAAGTCGATTCAATGCATCTACTGGCAGAGCTTCTATGGACTAAAGCTACGCTGCACCTGACATAAGCCCTGGGGTAAATCCACCCCCAGAGTACAGCACTGCATCCTGGTGCAGGGCAACGTTGTTTGCACAGCCTTGCACCATCTGTGGTGTCTCTTGGCTCACAGTTTTTAACCTTTCCCAGCCTACCATTTTGAATGTTAGGAACAGTCTTTATTTCACTATCGGCACATCATTTGAATGTGTGGGTTATCACTCTCCTAGGACATGATGATTTAACCATGAATGGGAAAGCAATGTCTAAAGAAAACCTCTCTGAGCCACATATTAGTCTTGTATTACAGGTTTCTAAGAGTAAAGAACAAAACAAAAACTGAACAAAGATTTGATCAGTTGGGACACTGGTCTATCAATGTGAGATTTTCAAGAGCCCTAATTTTGCTCACCACGTACGGATCTTCGGACTGGGCAAAACCTCCAAATAAATCAGACTAAAACATAAATCAATTCACCACTCATTTGTTTTGCTTAACTACTCTGACCATGCTTGCTAATTAGAAAATGTTATTTCCCCTTAAAGCAGGGCTTGGCTCCTTCACAATCCATCTTCTCCCACTTGATCTTGCAATCAAGTCATAACGTTGCATTTGTGATTACACAATCATTTCCATGGTAAAAGAGATTATTCTCTGCAGATTCAAGTAGATCAGGATGAGGAGGAAAGATTGAGAGAGAGAGAGAGAGAGAGAGAGAAATACCCCAGCTGGGGCCTACTGTCCCACCACAGGATATGAACAGCTTCCTCTGAATTCGGAAGATCTGTTAGGTCTTCAAAGAAGAACTGACACAGGGAACTACCGCTATCTTCTCTAAAGACACCCATCTTCACACATCTCCACTACTGGTGACCAAAAAAGCCAAGGAAGTTTCCACCAAGAGAAGAAAACTGAAAAAATATGACAGATAATGCAAGAGGCAGCAGTAAATAACTAAAGATAATTTAATTACAGAATTAATAACAAGAGTCTTCAAATATGTTAAGGGCTGTTATAAAGAGAACTGTGATCAACTGATCTCCATGTCCATTGCAGGTTAGACAAGATCTGTAGCAAGGGAGATTTAGGTTAGCTATAAGGAAAAACTTTCTAACTGTAAGGATAGCTAAATAGTGACACAGGCTTCCAAGGGGAGGTTGTGGCATGCCTATCGTTGGAGGTTTTAAAGAACAGGTTAGACAAACACCTGTCAGGGATGGCCTAGGTTACTTGGCAGGGGGATGGACTTGATGACCTGTAGGGGTCCCTTCCAGCCCTCTATTTCTAAGATTCTATGAATATTTCTATGATTCAATTCATTTTGGGGGGAAAAATAATAAAATCAGTCTGACTCAAAAAAGGGAAAAACAAAGAAGAGGAAGATGCTAAAGCTGGAGGGTTTTCTTGAGAATTGTCACTTATTGTTAGACTGTAAGTTCCTTAGGCAGAGATCATCTTTCCATTACGTATGCATACAGCACCTAGCACGATGGGTCTCCAGTCTATAGCTGGGGCCGCTAGGCATTGCCCCAATACAAATACAAAAATAATAATCAGAAAGCCGGTAGCGCAGCTCTGCTGATAAGGCAAGCGCAACAACCCAAGGGTGAGAAATGAACCAACCACTGGATGAATTAAGGGGCATGTAGTTATCCCACCAGTGTCATTTTTAGATTTCCTGCAGGAGCAACAGCGTAGAATGTTGAGACCTACCTGGCATCACGTTTGGAGCATGGACGCACAAACAGGGAATTGCTCTGATGATGAGAATAAACGTTCTATTTATTGCTCAGTCATTGTTAGAAATGCATTGGCAAATTTTGTTGCAATTTCATTTTGTGCTGTTCCATTTTGCGTTGGCCTGTGATGCCAGCTTTAATGTATCTTCCTCTGATACATGGTGGTACGGAAGGTGGGCATTTGTTGGACATAACCTGTAAGTTCAGCAGCAGCTAAACAAACACTCAGTACATTTCTTGTATCACCCACAGAGAAGAACCCTAACTGAACAGCTGATTGCTACTACCACAGTGGGAAATTCTCTGGTACAACACATTCAAACTACGAAATATTTACTTACTGCTCTGGGGTCTGCTGAGGACGGCTGGAGATGTAACTACGACATTCATCAGGGGCAGATGATGCCTGGCCTTTATCAATAACAACACTTCCCACCTCAGATCTATGCAGACAATACAGACAGTCAAATAACGTTAACAGATGGCATATCTTGCTTCTCATATAATTAACATTGTTCCCTGATCACTGAATCCAGCACTTCTGAAAAACAAATTTAAATGTGTGCCCCCATTACAGCAACTGGCCTGCCTATGCACATATAAAAAATGTATTGGGACAGGGACCTAAGGCCAAGATTAGAGTCTTGCATGGGACTTTCTTAAAATCCCACTCCCGCTACTATGGCAGTGGGTTCTGCGGAACCTGCAGGATTCCAGTTCTGCTGCAGGGCTCTACGCTAGTCACGCACAGGGCTCTACCCAAGATTTTCAAAACTAGCAACGTTGGAGCCTCATTTTGTGAGCGCTCAGTCTGAGGTGCCTTAAAGAAGGCAGATTATCAGAAAGTATTGACCGCATACTTTTGGAATCTTGGCCAGTGTGGTCTGCGTGTCTCCGAGGCCAAGAAAATCATGCAGCAAATCTGATGCTGCCAGTTTACACGAGACGAATTCATTTAGTTCCATTTGAAGCTCCCTTTTTGATCCATACTTCTTCTTTTGTCTCACACTTGAACGCAACACATCCCACATCCCAAGACAGCATGTCGAATTAATAAAGCAACCTAGGTTTCTTTTGTATCATGCTCCCCACACCTGAGTATAGGCATTCAGACCAACAGCTCTCCGCACCTCAAGGTACTGATGCTAATACTAAGCCATGTCCACATGATGTTAGGGGGTGGGGGTTGCAATCATCCCTTCACACACAACCTCCATCCCTCCTCTTTCTTTCTCCTTCCCTGTGAATTTCCACTGCTTTGCTATCTTACTTCCTTTGTACCAGTTATTTCCGTTAGGATCCACATTTTTCATGGCTACTTCCACAGCTGCCTCACTTTATTAAAATTTAAGTGTGGCTTCTGTCACTGCCACACTCAAGTCCTGTACATCAGGAGCGGACATGTGTTAACAAGATGAAAACAAGCAACCCCTTGTACTTTCCTACATTTGTGTCTGTCGTCAGATGTTTGGCTGCCTGTGCGTGTTCTCCCTGTGTGCTGTCCCAGCTCTGTGCAACAGCTGGCACAGCAGATCTCGAGTGAACCACCCAATAACCACAAAATTCATTTAGGTATGAAGGCGCTTGGTCAGGTTTATTGCCGACGAAGCACGGGTGCTAATGCCCCAGCTCAATGGCTACAGGTACACTAACATGTGTATGCTCGTGACAATGGACCGGCTCAGTTAGTGGTGGGACTTTCCACTATCCTTGAGGCCAGACAAAGATATTGCCTCTGAGATACATCTTTATACACCAAAACAAACAAGTTACGTATCATTCTTGACTTATCAGGGTGCCACCCTCTGACATACTGGGTGCCAGCCATTGCCTTGTACCCGTACCTTGTTTATTGAGGTGTTCTGGTACCTCCTTTCTGGAATGTGCTTCCGTGAGTGTTTTGTGCCGAGCACCTCTTAGGAATATGTGGTTTTACAGTATCAACCTTATGCTTGCCAAATTCTGTGAGCAGGGCCTGCCTCCTGCTCATAACTTAACTCTGCTTTATATTAGCAAGTTTTGACCATTACTTTAGCCCAGGCCTCTGGTATAAGGCCTTATGTTTCAGGCCCTCTTACTACAGTGTTCAGCATAATAAGTTATACAACAGTATATAAATCATTCAGACACAAATCTCTCCCAGACACAAACTTTTTGCTCCCCGGAGGTTTCAGATCCTGCTCCGTTGTTTCGTCCGTTTTCTTCCCCGGAATTAACTTTTCAGCACTGTCCAAAAGGGCGCTCAGTGCCACCCTTCTAAAAACATTCCCATGAGCCTCCTTGATAAATTGGACCAATTGTCGGATGTCACAGTACAATCCCTGAATAACAAAAGGAGAGAGAGAGAGGGACAGAGAGAGCTGTGTTACTCAGTTTGCATACAAGCAGGGAGGGAAACAAATATTCCTTTTGTATGCAGCTAGGGTGATGCACTAGATCATGAAGAATTGCATACCTCAATAATTTTGCCAGCTGTTGTCTGAACTGTTCTTTACTTACAGGTTTATGTTTTTTCATTAGGGTCAAATGTTTCTCTTTGTAAGAGGAAAGTCAATCCAGGAGCCAGCTAAGAGACTCTGTAACCATCTGGGGCAAACTCTTTTGATAATGTAATCTATGAGTTACTGATCTGCTTGATGGTGTACATGACTAGTTTTTAAATCATCATCATTATTAAAGGTGGAGCAGGGGGCTGTAAAGAAATAATTTAACTAAGG
Source organism: Natator depressus (assembly GCF_965152275.1). Classification (NCBI taxonomy): domain Eukaryota; kingdom Metazoa; phylum Chordata; order Testudines; family Cheloniidae; genus Natator; species Natator depressus. Next base: position 64,180,068 of record NC_134244.1, on the reverse strand, counting down.
CAAGGTTGCAGCTGACCTTCACATCAATCTGTTAACTATCATAAGCATGTCATTATTGTTATGGGGCATATTCTGTACTGGAAAAAGGCAGTTTTAGATTATGCCAGGGTTTGTGGACCAGAGGATCTGGGAGCTGTGAAGGTGGTTTTAAGCCTCTTTTACCCATTCATCTAATCCAAAATGTTAAAAGGCAGGAAAAATCCTAGTGAAAAAAGCAGCATCTCAGATTTTTTCTTAATTATTTGAATGGATTACATCATGACAACAGAGAGGAATGACTCATACATTCACCAATCTAACTCCCACAATTAGATTTTTTTTTTTTTTACCTTATTACATTTGCGTGCATAACTGTAGCCCCTGGGAGGAGTTGGTGTGGAAAGGGCACCCCTATCTCTGCAGGAGAGAACTTTCCAAAGGACCCGACTTCTGTTTCAGGAGCTTTCTTGAGAGCCCTCAGTCTATTCTGAAAATTCCAGCTGTGGAACAATGTGGCCAGTTCTCTACAAACACCAGATCAGTTGATGGACTAGCTGGTGCCCTGGCTGAGGTACCGATTCCACAAGATACTTACGCACATGCCCATCTTTAAGCACACACGTAGTCCCACAGTAGGAAAATCCCAGACATAGCCCTCTCACATCAGCCCACCATCTTTACAGAGTGTGTAGTGGGCACTATGCAGCCTACTCACATGTTTGAAGTTAGGCATGTGCTTATGTACCTGGCTGAACCGGGGTCTCAACCACCTACCTCTTCTCCTCTGGAAAGGCATATATCTTCTCAAGCAAAAGTATACCTGTTGGTCCTAACTGAACCCCTAGCAGATGTCTGCCCTCTTCCCAAAGCTACATATTAGTTTGGTACGATTGGCAGCCTTTGCTAAGAGAGTTCCAAGAGAGAAATACAGAGGTACTGCAGGTCAGGACTGAGTTACCTTAGTAGGACTGTACTTGGGAAGCTTGCACAGCACCTACCAGAACTGGGTCACATCCAGCTCATGTAAACCAGCATATCTCCATTGAAGGCAATGGAACTACTCTGATTTATCCCAGCTGGGGATCTAGCCCATTATTCCTGGCTCCAGTTTAGTGCTATTCGTTTTTCCCTTTCATTAATATCAAATTCACAATTAAACAAATGGAGTCCCCATTTGAAAACACAGGGGATCAAAGACCAAACACAGTGTATAACCCTATGCTGTCTGGGTCAGATTTGCCCCGACGAACATCTGAAGGATATGACTTTTTCTTAAACTTCTGTAGCTAGCCATGCCAATAAAGTCTCATTGAATTGAGACCTGATTTTCAAGCCCAGCTGCTTTACGGGGGAGAGAGGAAATTCAACTTGTAAAACCTGCACCTAAATCCTCACCAGGTTTTCAGAGCTATGCAGTTCATGCGTAGTAGAAGCACAGCGAGTGATCAGTGACTTGAACATGGCGCTGACAATAATACCTTCCACACTTTGGGCTGTAGACTTGTTGTCCACTGTGGTGAAGTTATTTCCAAATCCAGCCTTGTCTGCAAAATGCAAGCACAATAAACCATTCGGCTCGGCTGAGATGTTAACAAATTACAGATTAAATACATAATTACTTTTTAAATGTATTAAAAGATGTAATTCACACAGAATCATATGTTCAATTTTTGTGACCCAACCTCATAAACAATACAGCAGATATAAGTGGCACGAATAAGAAGAGGGATAGAAAAATCTGCCATTTGAAGAGAGATTGAAATGATCAAAACTGTTTATCCTCTCCCTTTATCTCCTCTCTAAAACAGAGGGATTCAAAATAACAAATGGAATCGGAAAGGCAATTCAGGCATTCCTTTTTCCCCACTCAGATAACATAGAACAAGGGGGCACTCAACTAAATTTAAAAGTAATTTAAAACTGATGAAAGGAAATTCTTTTCAACCAACGAAACTCTGCTCTCACAAGATACTATGGAGGCTAAAAAGAAAAAAGAAAAGGAGTACTTGTGGCACCTTAGAGACTAACCAGTTTATTTGAGCATGAGCTTTCGTGAGCTACAGCTCACTTCATCGGATGCATAGCATATCGTGGAAACTGCAGAAGACATTATATACACACAGAGACCATGAAACAAAACTTCCTCCCACCCCACTGTCCTGCTGCTAACAGCTTATCTAAAGTGATCATCAAGGAAGGCCATTTCCAGCACAAATCCAGGTTTTCTCACCCTTCCCCCCCCCCACACACAGACACACATACAAACTCACTCTCCTGCTGGTAATAGCCCATCCCTCTTTGAAACCTCTCTTTATAATGCGCATGATAATCAAGGTGGGTCATTTCCAGCACTAATCCAGGTTTTCTCACCCCCCCCCCCACACACACACCCCCCTCCAAAAACCACACACACAAACTCACTCTCCTGCTGGCAATAGCTCATCTTACAATGTGCACAGCAATAATCCAAGTTTAACCAGAACGTCTTGGGGGGGGGGTTTGTAGCCCGTTGCCAACTGTGCCCACATATCTATTCAGGGAACACCATCACAGGGCCTAACAACATCAGCCACACTATCAGAGGCTCGTTCACCTGCACATCCACCAATGTGATATATGCCATCATGTGCCAGCAATGCCCCTCTGCCATGTACATTGGTCAAACTGGACAGTCTCTACGTAAAAGAATAAATGGACACAAATCAGATGTTAAGAATTATAACATTCATAAACCAGTCGGAGAACACTTCAATCTCTCTGGTCACGCAATCACAGACATGAGGGTCGCTATCTTAAAGCAAAAAAACTTCAAATCCAGACTCCAGCGAGAAACTGCTGAATTGGAATTCATTTGCAAATTGGATACTATTAATTTGGGCTTGAATAGAGACTGGGAGTGGCTAAGTCATTATGCAAGGTAGCCTATCTCCCCTTGTTTTTTTCCTACAAACCCCCCCCCCCCCCCAAGATGTTCTGGTTAAACTTGGATTATTGCTGTGCACATTGTAAGATGAGCTATTGCCAGCAGGAGAGTGAGTTTGTGTGTGTGGTTTTTGGAGGGGGGTGGTGAGAAAACCTGGATTAGTGCTGGAAATGACCCACCTTGATTATCATGCGCATTATAAAGAGAGGTTTCAAAGAGGGATGGGCTATTACCAGCAGGAGAGTGAGTTTGTATGTGTGTCTGTGGGGGGGGGAGGGAAGGGTGAGAAAACCTGGATTTGTGCTGGAAATGGCCTTCCTTGATGATCACTTTAGATAAGCTGTTAGCAGCAGGACAGTGGGGTGGGAGGAAGTTTTGTTTCATGGTCTCTGTGTGTATATAATGTCTTCTGCAGTTTCCACGATATGCTATGCATCCGATGAAGTGAGCTGTAGCTCACGAAAGCTCATGCTCAAATAAACTGGTTAGTCTCTAAGGTGCCACAAGTACTCCTTTTCTTTTTTCTTTTTACGAATACAGACTAACACGGCTGTTACTCTGAAACCTGTCATTATGGAGGCTAAGATCTTAGAATAATTCAAACCACAGATTAAACATTTATATGGATAATAAAAACATCCACAGTTCCTTAGACAGGGCAAAAACATTCACAAGAGAGGGCTTATCCTTTGACGGTATAAGCCAATGTGTAGCTGATGGATGTTAAGAAGAAACTTGCCCTGTGGGCCAGTTATTTCACAGTTGTCCACTATGGTGTTTCTTGCACCTTTCTCTGAAGTGACTGGGATCATAGACAAGGAGATAAACTACTAGTGTGTTTTGATATGGCAATTCCTATATTCCAAATGCCCACAATTAGCTACTTTTGTATGCAATGACCAATGTACATGTACCATCATCATAATGGTAAACAGAATTGTTTGCCTAACTGAAAAAAAATGGACATACACTGTATGCACATAAATCTGAATGCGACTATTCTTGTTTACATGATCTGTTTAGCTACTTGCTGCCTCACCTTAGGCTCTGCAGAGAGATTTAATGCTCAATTATATCTCCATTCAGAATAAACAAAGAACACACAGTCCACTCCAGCTGGCATTTGGTCAAGCAGAAAACCTTGTGCCTGAGGCACAGTTGAGAGAAAATTTTCTTTCACAAAGCCATAAACAAACAGGTAGGATGCATTAAAAGAGAGAGCACATCTGCTTCTCTAATTCCAATTGTACTGGAAATAAAAGAATTTATAGGGCCAGACCCTCAGCTGGTGTAATTCGGAGTAGTTCCAGTGACTTTAATAGAGTTACACTGATTTACACCCACCGAGAATTTAACCTAGTAATTACAATTACATTTTGCCTTTAGAAATTCAGTGCAACTTTTTGATAGTGGCAGCCAGCATTCCCTATGGTGGTGTCATCAAGTACAATGTGACTGGGGCTTGTGACACCAGCTGTACTTACTGTCAGTGACCGGCTCCATGCAGAATCCTAGCAAAGCGTGAAGGAAATCCACTACATTATTGAGGGAATCTCTGTTCACATAGTCCCTCATGGTCTGCCGGAACTGCATTTTATCCAGCTTGTACAGCTTTGTAAGGCAATTCTGAGCCTGTGAAGATATTACAAAAATGAGAAATATCTGCTTGAGTTTTGGTAACAGTTACAGGGTCCTTCAGGTGCATTTCTGCCCTTGTTTCGCCACTGCTGTGGGGTCATAACTAATGTCGCCTACTAGTCAAAAGGTTTGAATACCACAACAAGATATGGGCTCTCAGCTAATGCCAACCATGCAATTCAGTCATAGAGCCATTACACCACATTATCTTTTGGAGAAGATGTTAAATCAAGGTCACTTCTGCCCTCCTCTTGCAGTCCTCCAAATGGAAGTTAAAATTTCACAGCTGATGAAATGAGTAGGAACCCAATTACTCTGGCCAACACTTACAGTATAATGTTGATAAAACAGACTGTGGTGTAGGGGTGTCAAATTTTGAGCCTATAGCCCAGATCAAAGCCTGTTCATGTGTTTATCTGACTCCAGTGACCAATTCAGATGCTGCGGAACGCAAACTTTTATTTACAAAAATAATTCAGTGTTGACTCTTTATTGCAAAGTTAACTATCTAGGTGTGACCCAATGCAGTGAGGTGTTAGAAAGCCTGAAATATCAGCTCCAAGAGATGGGTAAACTGACCGTTTCCTCACAGTGTCATGTTGGTTCTGAAGCCCAATGGTAATACTGTGATTTTCTAATAACTTAGATGCACAATGGTGCATCCAAAACAGCCTGGCCAAATAAACAAACAGCAGAAATAGTAGTCATCCCAAAAATGCACTACAAATCTCTTTCCATAAAGACCCCAGATCAGCAAGGCACTTAGGCACATACTAACATTAAGCATGTCCCACTGAAGCTAACAGGACTATTCACATGCTTAAACTCAAGCATGTTCCTAAGTGTTTTGCTGGATCAGGACCTAAACGATGCAAAACTTAATGGCAATTTTACTAAGTAATAGCTTGGTTGCTACATGACACTAGCATTGTAGCCCTGTCTCTCCGGTACCATAATGGCAAACAGAATTTGGTCCTCTCCAAAGAGTGAGTTTGACAGCCCTGCTCTAGGGCCTGATCCAATTCCCACTGAAACAAACTGATCAGCCCAAGGGAAAGGCTCCCATTAACTTGAATAGTCTTTGGATCAGGCCTCTAATGCTCAAGAGTATACTGCGAAGTATTGCTGACTGCATCATGGATGCGATGTTTGCCTACACAGTCATGACCAGTATCTTTCTCGCTGCTTTGGAAAGCATTTCGAGGAAGCTTGTGAAGAAAGGCACTATATGAAAATAAAATTCTTTTCTATTTTTTTCTTAGTTTCACATCCCTGACTTTGGAGGTTTATATAGACAGGAAAATGGTGGCGCAAATTACAGTGAAACAGGAGAACTGGTGAATTAGGATTTAAAAAGGAATAAAATTAAAAAACCCAGCACACAGACATTTGGAATTGCCTGATGACTATTTTGTATTTTCAGTTTAAAATGAAATTAATTACAATTTTTGTCTCCAGGAAAACAACTAGCTAGATCCTCTAATGTGGTACAGCTGCTTTGCATTGCACTGTCAGCATAATCTGAATTTAAAGCTGTAGAACCCAGTCTGAGGATCACACTACTGCAAAGCAGTGTAGATCTGATTTAGGGACTCTGATGTTTCTCCTCATTCCTGCTGCTAGTATAGTTTGGACAAGGAAGCACTGCTAAGACATCCCTATACCACACCAATCCTCACTTGTGTCTTCAGCCTCTTGCGGTCATTACAGCCCAGCATAAATTAAAGCAACTTTTTCACTGCCCAAACCAGAGCAGCGGGACCAGCCTGCACAGAGCAGCTTTGGAAGCAGGGGAATGCAAAGGAGAATTTTAAACACAGGGCCTGCTACTTATGTGCTCTGTGTTCCATCCCTGGCTCAGCCACAGACTTCCCGTGTAAAACTGGGCAAGTCAGGTAGGCCTGAATTTTTAAATGTCTTTAGGCATTGCTGTGCTCAGTGTTGCAATGCTTAACTTATTTAGGAGCCAATATCTTATTTTCAAAAGGGATTTAGGTTCTTAAGTGCCTAAATTGCTTTTAAAAATGAGACTTAGGTGTTGTAACACTGGAGCACAGCAACGCCTAAATACCTTTAAAAATCTGGCCCTTAGTCTGTGTGTGTCTGTTAAATAGGGGTAATACTTCCCTGCCTCATGGGGTGTCGCAAAGGCTATGAAGCGCTCAGCTTCTATGGTGATGAGGCCATATAGGTACTTAGATAGGAAGATCTGACCCAACATGCTGACGAAAGCCAGGATAAAAATCAGCAACGAGTACCTTCAGGAGTCCTATCTTTTAAAGTTCTAGTCCTTATTCTGGGGTTTTACAGCATGAATCCATCTCTCAAAACTGGTAAAAAATGCTCAGTAAATGGCAAGGAAACATGCATCAGAACTAAAAGCATGCAAACAAACTGCAAAGTAAACTGAAGGAAATAGAAATACATCTGCATTTTACAATGTAATCAAACACTTAGAGAAGTTGAACTGTTCCTGATCTTGACTGGAGCGGGGAAATTTTTTTTTTTTTTTTTTTTTTTTTTTTTTGCAGCAAATATAAAATTTACTGGAAAATGCATTTTGGGGGGGACTGAAACTATTCGCAAATTTGGCAAACTGTTTCAGCTGAAAAAATTATTTTGGAAATCTTGAAACAATTTTGAAAATGTCATTTTGACTTGACATGTGAAATGTTTCATTCAACCCAAACAAAATTTTTCAGTTCGAAACAAATACACTTTTCCCCCACGTTTTTCAGTGTGGCCACCAATCCAAAAAATCAGTGACTTGCTCCGCTCTAGCCTTGAGCTCATAGCACTCTGAGGTTCACCTATACAGCTATACGCTTTGAATTCAAGGCTCAGTATCAAAATACAAAATGCTGCATGCACGTCTACTGTCAACTTTTTAACTAATTGAGACAGTTAACGGGGGGGATCATATAAAATCTCCCACTCTAGGCCAGGTTTATAGCCAGGTCTCAATCCCACCTCCACCTCCATTTTCGCGGGCACAGTCTACACCTGCTAACGAAGCCAATGGGAATGCTCACTGTAGCAAGCATGATGGCCAGTAAAAAGTGTTTGCGAGACTGGGCCTTTAGAATTCACCTGTTTGGCAGGACACTGGGCGCTGTGTTCCCATTGAAATCGCCTATACCTGGGTTTTAATTCTCTGGGATGCAATCAGAGCAATAATTGAGCAATTCTGGGCCCTTTATGCTGCTCGCATGGCATCAAAGGGCCAGCAAACTAGGTAAAGCTACCTCATGATGGAGGAGGGGGTCTGCAGCACGGGAGCATGCCTAGAGCACAGTGCACCCTGGCTATTCGGGGTTGCTGGAGCAGCCCATAAGCAGACATTCAAGGCCACCAGCAGGTAACTCAGGGCTTGTCTACACTTATGGATTTTTGTACCGATGTAATCAAACTGATATAGTCACCACTGTAAACCTCCCCAGTGTAGCCATGCTGCACCAGTGTACAAAGTAACTCTTGCTAGTGCAGTATGTCCACGCTAGGGCTTTGCAAATCTGCATGGCAGAGAAGCCCCTGGGCCTGCTCTAAATTGTGTTGGGCCCGAGACATGCCCCTAGCAGGGCCAGGAATTTGAAAGGGACAAAGATGGCTTAAAGCTGCCTTGGCTCGGCTGCAGTGCTCAGTAGGTGCTGCTGAAATTGGGGGACAGCATTTAATGACGAATATGAAGGAAGCTGTGTTGAGGGGGAGAGCGTGGGCTTCCCAACATCAGCAGACTCATTTCAGAAAGAAGGGGTTAGGGAGAGCTGGAATCTGCTTTAGTTCTCTTACATTCTCCCGGAATACCTGGTGTCTCAGACGATCTCCAGAGAGCCCTCGGTGTCCTTCTCCGCAGCCATAAGCACAGCCCAGGGATTTCACTATTTTGATCAGCATCGTCAATGCCAGCCTGTGGGTGCTTATGGGAGTGCTTTCATCCTAAGAGCCGCAGAGGGGAAACGACACCATGTGACACTGAGGTCAGGTAACTGGCATACCTTTAGCATCTGCTCAGAACACACCGCTGCACATTCTTGCTGGCAAACAGTCCAATATTAGTCTGAATAGCTAAGTAACTCCTGAAAATGCTATTGATTTTTACATATTCAAGCTCAGGGCTTAATCCTTCAAAAACTTGCTATCAGGTGCAATTCTGACTACAATGAGCACTGATGTCAATTGGGGTACTCCTAGTATTCAGCTATCTGCCAGGTAGTAAAGCTCAGATTGTGCTACCTGGACTGCTAGTGAGTACTACTTTACTGAAAGTACTCCCATTGAAATCCATGGGACTACTAATAAAGTACTACTGAACATGAGTAAGAGGGGCAGAGCCAAGTCCTAAGGAACTCAAGGATCAGAACCCTAGTCAAGTAACAAAATGAAGTCTGTGTTGTCATCTAGTGGATAAGGCCCAGGATGTGGAGTCATGAGACCTGGGTTCTATTCCTAGCCCTGTCATAATCTGCTGTGTGACTTTGTCTGTCTTGTCTCATTAGATTGTAATCTCTTCAGGGCACTGTCTGTCTCTTCCTGATTGCACAGTGCCTAGAATGTGGGAGCCTCTAAGTGTTACCATAAGATAAATAATAAAAAGCAGAAAAATTCAGCAATAATTTTTCCTGTTTTAAAAAAGCATTTGTAGAGTATGTAAAACAGCACCTATTCAAGGCATCAGGAATACTTGTTTTATCTTAAAAATGCAGCCACGCTAGGCCAATTAGGGCTGCTTAGCGGAGTTGCTTTGCTTGGGTAGCCACAGCAGAGAGTGCTGAATTCTCCATAGTGATGCATGCACTGGGTTTGATGTGGGTACCGCAGTGACACAAATGAACATATCTTAGAGGTGCAAAGAAAAGAAAACCTAGCGGTTTCCCAAAAACAGAAAGGGAAAAGGAAATGATAATTACTCACCCACATATGCATACACACACACACTTGACATACCTTATGTCACATGCACGTATTCTCTATATTACATGGTACCCAAACATACCTTTTCTTGATTTTTATCATTCTTTTCATAAGGCCCTCCACCTCCTCCTCCACCACCTCCATCAGCTCCGCTGCCACCTCCTCCTCCACTACTTCCTCCACCTCCACCTTCTTCTCCTCCCCCATCTCCAGTTCCACTGACTGGGGGGGCCCCGAATCCACAGCCTGGGCTGCCCGAAGCAGCCCCCTTGAGCTGGAAGGATCCCTCACTTGGTCTCTTTTCCGCGGCCTCATTTTCCTTGTTCTCACTCTTCCTTCTGACTTTCTCCACGCAGGGCACCACGCCAAGCTGCAGCAGGCACTCGACGATGTTCAACGCCACATCACAGATCCGGGAGCTGATGTCGTGGTTCAGGACCAAGTAAACGGCCTTCAGAACCACCTGGAGAAAGAGGACAACAACATGTTTTGGTCAGACTTGTTTTCTGTATTATCATCATCATCATTTCGTACTTGTATTACATTGGCGCATAAGAGCCCTAGCCATGGACTGCTTACAATCTAGATGTAAGTCAAGAGACAAGAGGTGTCTTGTCACAGACACACAGTTGGGGAGCACAAGGGAACAATCAGACAATATTGGTCATCATGGTAGGCAGTGGTCTCAGCAGACCAACGGCCTAACCATCATCAAGTTTTTTGAAGACATCCCAGCAAGAGAGAGTTTTGCGGAGGGATGTGAAGGAGGATAATGCATTTGTTTTGAGGATGTTTATGGGGAATTCCTTCCAAATGTAATGGGCAGCATGGGAAAAAGCACAAATTTAACTAGTGGTCGATGTAGGATGGTGTTAGAGGCCAACTGGAGGTGGTAGTCAACAAACATCTCAATGGTGAATGAGAGAGGCTAGAGAGGGTAGGAATAGGCTATGAAGGACCTTGAAAGTGAAGACAAGCAGCTTTATGTTTAATGTGATAGAGGAGGAAGAGCCAGCGGAGGGATGCAAAGAGAGGGGTGACATGATCAAAGCAATGGGCTAGAAAAATGATCTTTGCAGCAGCATTCTGAATGGATACGAGCAGGGCAAGATTGCATTTACCAAGGGCTGAGAGATGGACATTGCAGTCACTGAGATGCCAGACTATGACAGCCTGGACAAGAATGTCAGCTATGTGGATGGAAAGTAAAGGCCAAATCTCAGAGATGTCATTCAGAAAGAATCTGCAAGGTTTAGATATAATCTGGATGTGAAGACCCTCAGAGAGATCTCAGCTGAAGATGACACCCAGGTTATGGGCATAAGCAACAGGCAGAATGTTGAGGTTTTTCAGAGTGATTGAGAAGGCGGAGGGGGAAGTTCTTGTGGGGGTGGAAAGATTAAGAGCTCAGTTTTAGCCATGTTGAGCTTGAGCTAGTGGCTAGACATCCACAAGGCGATGTCTGTGAGACAGGCTGAAATTTTAGTTTGGGCAGAAGGAGAGAAGGTCTGGAGTGGAAAGGTAGATCTGTGAGTCATCAGCATAGAGAAGGCAGTTTAATTTGTGTTTGCGGATGAGATTGCCCAGAGGCAAGGTATGGAGGTAGAAGAGAAGAGGACCCGGACAGAACCCTGTGGAACCTCTCAAGAAAGATGGTGGAGAGGATGAGGAGGATCCTCCTAAGGACATGCTGAAGGAGCAATTAGAGAGGCGGGAATGAGAAGCAGAAGAGGTCAGTCATGGAAGCCAAGGGAGGACAAAATTCCAAGAAGCAGTGAATATTTTAAATGCAAGGGTTTGATTTTGAATGTCTTCTTCTCCCTCGGCTATCGTGAGAGTTTGGATTCACTACCCAACTCTATCCGCTCGCTCACTCAACAGAAGGAAGAAGGTAAATGATCTGCCAGAGCCAGGAGTCTGGGCGGTGGTGGGCTTTGCTGAAATTTTGACATGGATGAATCTCTCACCTTTCAAGGAAACCTATTTCCCTCACAAAGATCTTTTCTGCTAGTCCAGTGTCAGAAACCTCTGTGACAGCACTAGGAAATGACTCCCAGATAGTTAAGGCAGCATGATCTACTGGGTAGGCCACAAGCATGCAGGTCAGGAGACTTGGGTTCTATTCTGCCACGAATTTACTGTGTAAACCTGGGCAAGTTACTTCCCCTCCCAAAGGGCAGGGACCATCTCTTACTATGTGTTTGTATCACTGAATATGTCAGGATCTGCAAGGCAGATGCCTACACGCTTGACTACTTCTTTTAATTCTTACTAAATCCTGTTAAATGTGAAGGATTCATCTCAGCAAGTACACTGAAATAATTTCTCTTTTCATTAGAGCCAACTGCAAGGATCTGTAAGGCAGATGCAGTGAGAGGAGAGATGGTTATCTGAGGAATTCTCTGCTTCCAAACAATTAACAAGCCTTTTAGCTTGCCAGAGGAAGGATCATAAATGAGAAGAAAGAGAAGGAAACATTTTCTGTTATGATTTATTTGCTTTCCTAGGTTTCAATCAGAACTTTATGGGTGTATTCTCCCTTGGTGCACATGTATTACTCTCTCGTTAAGAAGAATAGAAGTTGCATTACCTGAAAGACTATACCCTTTAGTATTTTTCAAATGTACCCGACTGGTCTTGAATGACCTTCCTGCCATGCTGGAATGGATAGGTATATAAAGAGACTATGGAAAAAAGCTCTCTCAGATTAGCTCAATGGCACAGCTGCATTGACAGAAGAGGGCTGAGGCTTTTCTTGTTCCTTTGCCAATTACCGAAAGATCCAGCATGCCATTCTTGTGGACAAAGTTGTTGGTGCCGTCAATGTGATCCGTGTCCTCTAGGCAGCTGTAATTGATGCAGGAGTCAGTCAAACTCCGTGGGAGATTGGCGCAGGCCAGCGGCTCATGGGGCATCTCTGGAATGGGCACCTGGTTGCACAGCTTCCGCATGTGCTCGCTGAAGAAGTCCGCGTAGCCCACGTTGAATGAGGCCAGGGTGGTGTTGAAGGTGGCCACAGTGATGGTAGAAATCTGGGATCGCACTGTAAGACAGAAAACAGGTATCTTGGCCTTTCCTGTTTTAGTGACAAAATTACCCATTCAGGCTGTGCTTATTACGGTAATTAGCACCACAGGCAATAGTGTAATTTGTTTTATTATTTCTAAATTTGTCAGCACATAAGTATCTTAATGATCAGTTAGAAACGTGAGCATCACAGCTCTCCAACTTTTAGTAAGCCTTTCAGATACGGATCTGACCTAGTGCATGGCAAACTGCTCCCGGAACGAATGCAGCTCAGATGTGAGGAATCTGCAGAGCAGCCCAGAGAGGAGAGCTTTGCCTGAAATGTGTAAGCACCAGGGAAGAGGGAGATGTGCCTACGCTAGATTTTAGCTGACACAAATGCAGCCTTTCTGAGGCTATTCAGAATTGTTCAGAGAGTGACTTCAGAAAATGAATCCCAAATGCTCATTTCACGCCACCCAAATACATCTTCCTCTACTAGCTGTGTGGCCTGGTAGCTCATTCATAGATAGACAGTGCCCTGCTCAGCATGGGGGTATAAGGTAGAAGACGGTGCTCCTGTGCAGGGGGCAGCAGGCAGGCACAACACCACAAGCACTAAGAAGTGCTGGTAGTACTGCTCCAGATTAGCCATACGAGCCTCTCAAAGGAGACAGGGGGAGCGAGGCTCTGTCCTCTCAACCCACCTCCGCAGTAGCCAGCAGAGCTGGATCCAATGACTGCATGCTCCAACTTTCCAAAGGGTGCAGCAGCAGCGCTCCCAGCCTGGTCCTGGAGGCACTTCAATCTGCTCCCCAAGGAGGGCTGTGGCTCCAAGCTACTAGCTAGCCTGGCATGTTTGAAACTAATTCCAAACCATTTTGTGCCAGGCCTCCAGTTGGAATCTGGGGGCTCAAATGAACTAAAAGAAAAAAAGAATTCAGCTGAGTCGGAGACCTGCACTGAGTCTACCCCAAAGGCTCAGTGCGTACTGCAAGGCGCCCTCCGGTTCAATGGCACATCAAGCCATTAGGAGGCTCAGCATATGGTGCCTTCGGGATGTTGGTGACAACCTGCTCTACATCTCCATCTTCATGGACCCAGCTGAGCAATGTATTCAGCATCTGAATGAGACTGGCTGCAGTGCAACCCAGAGAAGTGATGACAGGTGGAAGGAGTGGCGGAGATTATATCAAGTGCCTAGACTGAAGGTGCACAGCTGCTTTTTGCTACTCAGGTTCTTCCCTTAGGGGCTATGTCCGGAATACCCACGTTGTAGCTGCGGTCAGGACTTTATCTAGTGAGAAGTGTTGTGTAGCAAACCCTCCCTGAGCCCTGTCTGGGGCAAAATGACTCAAGCACTCAGTTCTATGGCTAAAAACTGCCTTGTTTTCTTTCATTCCTTTAAAACACGCTTTTAGCATATGGCTGGGTGAAGATTGGGTCAACATTTGGAGGACATTTTCACAAAAACGATATCCTCCTTTTTTTTTTTTTTTGCACATCAACATTTTGAATGAAAAATTTCATTGCAATTTCAAATTTTGAAACTTTTTGACCAGCTTTATTTCTTTCCTTGCTAAAATCTTCAAAGCTCACTAGTACCTTGGACTGTGGCTGCACACACACAAAAAGATTAGCTAATCAAGTAAGAACAAAGAAGACGCAGAGTTTCAGCAACTTGACAAATTCCTATGTGGAGGTGGACAATGCACCACCAATATTAGTGAGAGTGGATTGCCACTGAGGTAAGTATCTGCATGGGAATAGAGCCCCCTTCTTTGCCGGATTAATGGATTTTATATTTTACGTTTTAGAGGAAAAATATTGTCAAATGACAACGGAAGAGGAAGGATGGTCCAGTGGTTAGGGCATTAGCCTAGAACTTGGGCAACCTGGGTTCAATTTTCTGTACTGCTACTGACTTCCTGTGTGACTGTGGACAAGTCACATGGCCTCTCTGTGCCTCAACTCTCCATCTACAAAGAAAAAAGAAAAGGAGTACTTGTGGCACCTTGGAGACTAACCAGTTTATTTGAGCATAAGCTTTCGTGAGCTACAGCTCACTTCATCGGATGCATAGCATATCGTGGAAACTGCAGAAGACATTATATACACACAGAGACCATGAAACAAAACTTCCTCCCACCCCACTCTCCTGCTGGTAACAGCTTATCTAAAGTGATCATCAAGGAGGGCCATTTCCAGCACAAATCCAGGTTTTCTCACCCTTCCCCCCCCCCCCACAGGCACACATACAAACTCACTCTCCTGCTGGTAATAGCCCATCCCTCTTTGAAACCTCTCTTTATAATGCGCATGATAATCAAGGTGGGTCATTTCCAGCACTAATCCAGGTTTTCTCACCCCCCCCCCCCCCACACACACACCCCCCTCCAAAAACCACACACACAAACTCACTCTCCTGCTGGCAATAGCTCATCTTACAATGTGCACAGCAATAATCCAAGTTTAACCAGAACGTCTTGGGGGGGGTTTGTAGGAAAAAAACAAGGGGAGATAGGCTACCTTGCATAATGACTTAGCCACTCCCAGTCTCTATTCAAGCCCAAATTAATAGTATCCAATTTGCAAATGAATTCCAATTCAGCAGTTTCTCGCTGGAGTCTGGATTTGAAGTTTTTTTGCTTTAAGATAGCGACCCTCATGTCTGTGATTGCGTGACCAGAGAGATTGAAGTGTTCTCCGACTGGTTTATGAATGTTATAATTCTTAACATCTGATTTGTGTCCATTTATTCTTTTACGTAGAGACTGTCCAGTTTGACCAATGTACATGGCAGAGGGGCATTGCTGGCACATGATGGCATATATCACATTGGTGGATGTGCAGGTGAACGAGCCTCTGATAGTGTGGCTGATGTTGTTAGGCCCTGTGATGGTGTCCCCTGAATAGATATGTGGGCACAGTTGGCAAGGGGCTTTGTTGCAAGGATAGGTTCCTGGGTTAGTGGTTCTGTTGTGTGGTATGTGGTTGTTGGTGAGTATTCGCTTCAGGTTGGGGGGCTGTCTGTAGGCAAGGACTGGCCTTTCTCCCAAGATTTGTGAGAGTGTTGGGTCATCCTTCAGGATAGGTTGTAGATCCTTAATAATGCGTTGGAGGGGTTTTAGTTGGGGGCTGAAGGTGACGGCTAGTGGCGTTCTGTTATTTTCTTTGTTAGGCCTGTCCTGTAGTAGGTGACTTCTGGGAACTCTTCTGGCTCTATCAATCTGTTTCTTCACTTCCGCAGGTGGGTATTGTAGTTGTAAGAATGCTTGATAGAGATCTTGTAGGTGTTTGTCTCTGTCTGAGGGGTTGGAGCAAATGCGGTTGTATCGCAGAGCTTGGCTGTAGACGATGGATCGTGTGGTGTGGTCAGGGTGAAAGCTGGAGGCATGTAGGTAGGAATAGCGGTCAGTAGGTTTCTGGTATAGGGTGGTGTTGATGTGACCATCGTTTATTAGCACTGTAGTGTCCAGGAAGTGGATCTCTTGTGTGGACTGGACCAGGCTGAGGTTGATGGTGGGATGGAAATTGTTGAAATCATGGTGGAATTCCTCAAGGGCTTCTTTTCCATGGGTCCAGATGATGAAGATGTCATCAATATAGCGCAAGTAAAGTAGGGGCGTTAGGGGACGAGAGCTGAGGAAGCGTTGTTCTAAATCAGCCATAAAAATGTTGGCATACTGTGGGGCCATGCGGGTACCCATAGCAGTGCCGCTGATCTGAAGGTATACATTGTCCCCAAATGTAAAATAGTTATGGGTAAGGACAAAGTCACAAAGTTCAGCCACCAGGTTAGCCGTGATATTATCGGGGATAGTGTTCTTGATGGCTTGTAGTCCATCTTTGTGTGGAATGTTGGTGTAGAGGGCTTCTACATCCATAGTGGCCAGGATGGTGTTATCAGGAAGATCACCAATGGATTGTAGTTTCCTCAGGAAGTCAGTGGTGTCTCAAAGGTAGCTGGGAGTGCTGGTAGCGTAGGGCCTGAGGAGGGAGTCTACATAGCCGGACAATCCTGCTGTCAGGGTGCCAATGCCTGAGATGATGGGGCGCCCAGGATTTCCAGGTTTATGGATCTTGGGTAGTAGATAGAATATCCCAGGTCGGGGTTCCAGGGGTGTGTCTGTGCGGATTTGATCTTGTGCTTTTTCAGGAAGTTTCTTGAGCAAATGCTGTAGATGCTTTTGGTAACTCTCAGTGGGATCAGAGGGTAATGGCTTGTAGAAAGTGGTGTTGGAGAGCTGCCGAGCAGCCTCTTGTTCATATTCCGACCTATTCATGATGACAACAGCACCTCCTTTGTCAGCCTTTTTGATTATGATGTCAGAGTTGTTTCTGAGGCTGTGGATGGCATTGTGTTCTGCACGGCTGAGGTTATGGGGCAAGTGATGCTGCTTTTCCACAATTTCAGCCCGTGCACGTCGGCGGAAGCACTCTATGTAGAAGTCCAGTCTGCTGTTTCGACCTTCAGGAGGAGTCCACCTAGAATCCTTCTTTTTGTAGTGTTGGTAGGCAGGCCTCTGTGGATCATTATGTTGTTCAGAGGTATTTTGGAAATATTCCTTGAGTCGGAGACGTCGAAAATAGGATTCTAGGTCACCACAGAACTGTATCATGTTCGAGGGGGTGGAGGGGCAGAAGGAGAGACCCCGAGATAGGACAGCTGCTTCTGCTGAGAGTATAGTTGGATAGGTTAACAATATTGCTGGGTGGGTTGAGGGAACCATTGCTGTGGCCCCTTGTAGCCTGTAGTAGTTTAGAAAGTTTAGTGTCCTTTTTCTTTTGTAGAGAAGTAAAGTGTGCGTTGTAAATGGCTTGTCTAGTTTTAGTAAAATCCAGCCACGAGGAAGTTTGTGTGGAAGGTTGGTTTTTTATGAGAGTATGGCTGATTTAGAACAACGCTTCCTCAGCTCTCGTCCCCTAACGCCCCTACTTTACTTGCGCTATATTGAGGACATCTTCATCATCTGGACCCATGGAAAAGAAGCCCTTGAGGAATTCCACCATGATTTCAACAATTTCCATCCCACCATCAACCTCAGCCTGGTCCAGTCCACACAAGAGATCCACTTCCTGGACACTACAGTGCTAATAAACGATGGTCACATCAACACCACCCTATACCAGAAACCTACTGACCGCTATTCCTACCTACATGCCTCCAGCTTTCACCCTGACCACACCACACGATCCATCGTCTACAGCCAAGCTCTGCGATACAACCGCATTTGCTCCAACCCCTCAGACAGAGACAAACACCTACAAGATCTCTATCAAGCATTCTTACAACTACAATACCCACCTGCGGAAGTGAAGAAACAGATTGATAGAGCCAGAAGAGTTCCCAGAAGTCACCTACTACAGGACAGGCCTAACAAAGAAAATAACAGAACGCCACTAGCCGTCACCTTCAGCCCCCAACTAAAACCCCTCCAACGCATTATTAAGGATCTACAACCTATCCTGAAGGATGACCCAACACTCTCACAAATCTTGGGAGAAAGGCCAGTCCTTGCCTACAGACAGCCCCCCAACCTGAAGCGAATACTCACCAACAACCACATACCACACAACAGAACCACTAACCCAGGAACCTATCCTTGCAACAAAGCCCCTTGCCAACTGTGCCCACATATCTATTCAGGGGACACCATCACAGGGCCTAACAACATCAGCCACACTATCAGAGGCTCGTTCACCTGCACATCCACCAATGTGATATATGCCATCATGTGCCAGCAATGCCCCTCTGCCATGTACATTGGTCAAACTGGACAGTCTCTACGTAAAAGAATAAATGGACACAAATCAGATGTTAAGAATTATAACATTCATAAACCAGTCGGAGAACACTTCAATCTCTCTGGTCACGCAATCACAGACATGAGGGTCGCTATCTTAAAGCAAAAAAACTTCAAATCCAGACTCCAGCGAGAAACTGCTGAATTGGAATTCATTTGCAAATTGGATACTATTAATTTGGGCTTGAATAGAGACTGGGAGTGGCTAAGTCATTATGCAAGGTAGCCTATCTCCCCTTGTTTTTTTCCTACAAACCCCCCCCAAGACGTTCTGGTTAAACTTGGATTATTGCTGTGCACATTGTAAGATGAGCTATTGCCAGCAGGAGAGTGAGTTTGTGTGTGTGGTTTTTGGAGGGGGGTGTGTGTGTGTGGGGGGGGGGGTGAGAAAACCTGGATTAGTGCTGGAAATGACCCACCTTGATTATCATGCGCATTATAAAGAGAGGTTTCAAAGAGGGATGGGCTATTACCAGCAGGAGAGTGAGTTTGTATGTGTGTCTGTGGGGGGGGGGGGGGAAGGGTGAGAAAACCTGGATTTGTGCTGGAAATGGCCCTCCTTGATGATCACTTTAGATAAGCTGTTACCAGCAGGAGAGTGGGGTGGGAGGAAGTTTTGTTTCATGGTCTCTGTGTGTATATAATGTCTTCTGCAGTTTCCACGATATGCTATGCATCCGATGAAGTGAGCTGTAGCTCACGAAAGCTCATGCTCAAATAAACTGGTTAGTCTCTAAGGTGCCACAAGTACTCCTTTTCTTTTTTCTTTTTACGAATACAGACTAACACGGCTGTTACTCTGAAATCTCCGTCTACAAAGACTACAGCACTTTCTGCCTCACAGAGGTGTTCTGTGGATAAAAACGGAGAGGTGCTCAGATACTCCAGGGGCCATCTGAGTACAGCAGAACCTCAGAGTTACGAACATCTCGGGAATGGAGGTTGTTCATAACTTTGAACAAAACATTAGGGTTGTTCTTTCAAAGGTTTACAACTGAACATTGACTAAATACAGCTTTGAAACTGTACTATGCAGAAGAAAATGCTACTCTCCCTTTATTTGTTTTAGTAGTTGACGTTAAACACAATACTGTACTGTATTTGCTTTTTTTGTTTTGGTCTCTGCTGCTACCTGATTGCGTATTTCCAGTTCCAAATGAGGTGTTTGGGTGACTGGTCAGTTCATAACTCTGGGGTTCATAATTCTGGGATTCAACTCTACCAATGACAGATGGAAGGCTTAAATGTTTTTTGCACCTAGCTAAAAGGGAGGCAGCAGCTGTCTATGCTTGATTCCTGCCCTCCCCACCCTAAGGCTGGAAAACTTCTCATCAGTAACAGTGCCAGCCTGTTAAGACTGAGGTGTCTTGTATAATTTTAGCAGCCCTACTATAGGGAAACTGTGGCAGTGCTCTTGCTCTGTTGGTAGCCAGTTCTGTTACTGTAAGAAGAGGGGGTCTTAGCTCTGATGGGGTGGCCATATGCTGATAGGAGCCATTACAATCTTCCTACCTTTATGGCTCTTGCAGTTTTAAATGGACAAAGCACTTTTAGCAATTTCCCAGAACTGCCAACCCCAAGTGTTCAAAAATCATGAGTCAGGTCCAAAAAACAATCATGAGATTATTGTTAAAAAACCTTCATGATTTTAAAGTCAAATTCTGGGTTCCTTTTCCTTGCCTTCTATTTCTTGGGCCTTTAGGGTTTCACTTGCTTCCTTTTTTTTTTGAGCTTTTCCCTGAAATCATGTGGGTTAGAAATGAACTTTTTAAAAATAAGGTGAAAGCTGAGATTCTCATGCAATTTCTTGATTCCAGCAGTTGGGTCTTTCAGAAAACCATCAAATATTGTGAGACACATAATGAAATCACAGGAGTTAGCAAGATTGACTTCCTGCCCTAAACTTCTGTGCAGTGTTCCTGTACACTGTTAAAAAGGTGCTGTGTCCCACCCTAAAGGTGGGTGCATGTCCTTTGTAAGAGATTATAATGATAATCCTAAATAGGACAAAAAGAAGAAACAACGAGATATACAGAAAAACCAAAATGGGAAAGAGGGGATTCATCAGATATTAATCAATTAAAAAAATAAAACTATCTCAGCCTCCTGACGTTCACACTCCAGTGTGGTATTTGCTCACTGCTATATTTGACACACCTTCTTTGACGGTATTCTCTCCGTGGCTGTTTGAGTGGTCAGGCAAGTCAGCGACCAGGGTGTGATGAGAGTGAGAATGTCTAGCACTCAGGCTCTCCATCTCCGTAGCTGTGTCAGAACTCCCCCGTCTGGTGAACTTCCCTAGGATGAACACACCAAACAGACATTTAGTTTGCAAGTCTAAGGAACGCATGAGGGCTAGAAGTTGAGATGTGAGAATGGGGGATGGGGTTCACTGAGATTAGCAGGAGTCCAGACCTCACTTGAATTGTGTGAAACAGAGCCCAAGTGGAAAATCCTTATTGAGGCTTTGTCTACACTACCACTTTTGTCGGTCAAGGATGTGAACCCTTCCCCCCCACCCGACTGACGTAAGTTTCCCTGGCAAAAGTGCTGGTGTGGACAGCACTATGTCAAGAGGAGAAGCTCTCCTTCTGACAAAGCTAATGCCGCCCGTTGGGAGTGGTTTAATTATGCCGGCAGGACAGCTCTCTCCTGCTGGCAAAGTGCGGCTACACGGGAGACCTTACGGAGGCACAGCTGTGTCCACAGTGTAAACATAGCCTTAGTGTACATCTAGTTACTCAAGCAAAACTCCCATTAATGCCAGGAGTAAGGTTGGGGGAGGGTCATTCTCCTGGGACTGACTGGAAATATGTTTTGCCCAAGTCCTATTTACTTATTAGAAACAAACTGACCTAAACATGGTCATTCAAGGTCAGCAGTCAGTACAACAACAAGCTTCACCTTAGAAGCTGGCAGAAAGACTATGCCATTTCTACAACTGGTGTGGCAAACTGCAAGTCAGGGCAAAGGACATAACCAGCCATCAAAGGGAGGGGCTGTTTTCCCATGCCAGAGTGATGGAGAAATAAAGAGCCTCCGTTCCACTCTGCTATTCTTGGAACATTCTGGAGCAGAACAATTAATCAGAATACAGGGTTGCGATATTAATCCTTTCCCATCAGTCACCTAGTATGGCAGTTTGCCATCCTCCTCTCTCAATGCTGCGCCGGTCCTCTCCGACCCCAGAAAAGCTGCCAAAGGAGAATGTGCTGCGAGTGGGTGACACATCCAAATGATCCTCGTGGAGCAGAAAGGGCACCCCCATCCTTCGCTGCCGTTTTTTCCCAGTGTGGTGGAAAGGAATAGAACCCTTGCGCTCACGCTCTCGATCCTCTTTGCGGCTCTTAAACTGCAGAAGGAAGAGGAGAGGGGTTAGAGCCAGGCAGAGGCTATAGGGATTTCACTACAGTTAGAGGGGAAGGACACAAACAAATGAAGGACAAGCATGCAGAGCCCAATCCTAAATTTCCCCACTCTAGCCCTTTGTCTATGATGGGTATCTGCACTCCAGCACCACCCACATTTAAGGACCGCACCAGTGCACCTCATGTTGGGAGAGCAACCACACTTTGCTACGGGAAATGCTAAGGTGATGATTTACTTTCCTTGACATCTGTCTGAACCCATCCCTCCAGTTTTATAATTAAGACATTCTTTATTTCAAAGATTTTTCATTATTACTGTTGTTGGACCTATATTTATTTTCTTTTCCCATTTCTCTCCTCCCTTTTTTGTGCATTGGATTCCCTTGTTTGATTAATCTGTTTATTTTTTTATATTATGAATCTTAATTTGTTTGTATAACCTTCAACTCCAAGGCAAGGGCCTTCTGGGGGAGAGTGCTTTACAGATTTAGACTCAGATCTCAGGTGTAAAACCAGCATAGATCTATTGAAACTGATGGAGGTCCTCTGATTAATGTAATTTGCGGATCTGGTTGCAAACCACCGCCACTTAGGGAAAACTCCCATTGATTTCAATAACAGCTTGATATGAGTACAGATTTCATCACTGGGCTCATAGAGTAAATATGAATACATATATGTATATATCATACACGGACATATAACATGTCCATCGAAAAAAACAAATGTGTGCCTCATGTTCAACCTAAATATAGACTCAATGTAAACTTTTAACAGTTGTATACATGGTATGTGTTTTGGCACTGGATTGTAGATAAACCAAAAACACATTACTGTGCTACTCACCTTCTTAAAGATGTTCATTCCCATGTCTGTGGAGAGATCTGGCACAGCTAGCCTGCGCAGGTTGGTGAGTGACACCTTAGCAAAGGCCTCAGTGCTTAGTGATTTTTCCTCCTCATTGCACTTCATTGTGAGATCCTTCACTCCCCAAAAGAAGAAAAACATGCACAAGTAGAAATAGCAAGTAAGCAACTAAATCAGGGGTGGCCAACCTGAGCCTGAGAAGGAGCCAGAATTTACCAATGTACATTGCCAAAGAGCCACAGTAATACGTCAGCAGCCCCCCCATCAGTCCCCCCCCACCTCCCAGTGCCTCCTGCCCACCAGCAGCTCTGCCGATCAGGCCCTCCCTGCACCTCCCAATCAGCTGTTTTGTGCCCTGCAGGAGGCTCCGGGGGGAGGGGGAGGAGTGAGGGCATGGCAGGCTCAGGGGAGGGGGCGGGAAGGGGTGGAGTGGGGGCAGGGCCTGTGGAAGAGCCAAGGGTTGAGCAGTGAGCACCCCCAGCACATTGGAAAGTTGGTGCCTGTAGCTCCAGCCCCAGAGTCGGTGCCTATACAAGGAGCCGCATATTAACTTCTGAAGAGCTGCGTGTGGCTCCGGAGCCCCAGGTTGGCCACCGCTGAACGAAATCATCTACTTCAATCCCATCCAAGGACAGCTCCAAAGGAGAAGAACCTTAATTCCATCAGACAAAACTCCACTCTCACATTTTAGGGTTAAATATATTTAGAGATTCAGAGACGAATGATTAGTTCTAATAGTTTATCATTTAAAATGACAACATTTTGCCACTACAAAAACCATCAATGGCAGGAAGCAGTGCATTGGACTGGGAGTCAGGAGACATGCAGTCTACTCCCAGCAAGAACACTAGCATAGTGTATGAGCTTGGACAGGTTGTTTCACCAGTTTCACCAGCAGCTATGGATAATTATAATTATCTTCCCTTATAAAGTGCTTTGAAATCTATGACTAAAAAGTGATGTGTAAGAGGCAAGTGTTAGTTTCATGAAATATACCAATAATATCCAAAATACATTAATACAAGGGTTCTCAACTGGGGGACGGGACACCTCAGGGGGTCGTAAGGTTATTATATGGGGGGTCGCAAGCTGTCAGCCTCCACCCCAAACCCCGCTTTGCAACCAACATTTATAATGGTGCTAAATATATTAAAAAAAGTGTTTTTAATTTATAAGGGGGGGGGGGGTCGCACTCAGAGGCTTGCTATGTGAAAGGGGTCACCAGTACAAAAGTTTGGGAATCACTGCATTAAGCAGCATTGTCATCACCCTCTCCATCTAAATAATGTTAAGAATTACTTGGTTTGTACAAATACATACATTTTTATCATTTTATTAAACATTTTTTAGAGGCTCAGGCTTCATTAAATGAATAAAAAACAAAGCTGATGTTTGCAGTGAGCATCCTTAATTCCAGCAATGGTGCTCTGGGATATCTTTACTTGTGTATCTTTACTTACTGCTACCTTCTTAATTTTTTAAAAGCCTCAGGCCTCAAAACATCCTAGGCATCCACTTATCTCTAGGTATCCAAACCCCTTGGTGGACTGGAAACTCAGCAGGTTTCTCTCTTGAGCCTGAGTTGCTATAGCTATATGATGGTAAAGAAGGAGGTGCAGGAGGTGGCATCCTTCAAGAGAAACATAAAGCCTGGTCCTGTCCACTTGCGGTAATCAAAGATTGTTTGGCACGTGTCACAGGAGCAGGGCTGTTCGCTCCTGTGACATGATCAAATCCCATGCAGGTAATTCCATTCTGCCTGCCTAAATATCACCATATTGTTTCAGCTGGAGAGGTTACTCTCTTCATTCCGACACCAGAACTAGTGTGTAATGCTGCTGTATGATGTTAAAAGAAATCCTGCCTGTCACTCCAGAGGTGGCTGCACCTCAGTCAGGGGTGAAGTGATTTCTGTACAGTAACAGGTTCAAATCCTGGCTACTTTAGGCCCAGTCCTAACTTGTAGGTAACTTTACTCATGTGATTGATCCCACTGAAGTCAGTGGAACTACTCACATTAGTAGAGTCAAGTGTGTGTTTAAGTGTCTGCAGGACTGGGCCCTTGAGACCCTTTTCTCTTCATACTGTTTTCCAACTTTAAAGATCCCTGTAACCCCTACAGTTTTATGCCCAGAGTAGGGCATTCTCACTAGGGCATTCTCGCTACAGGTTCGAGGGAGTCATCTAAAGAGATAGATCTTTTTCAGGGAGAGAGTTATTTCAGTACAACGGACATTTGGCCAAATTGGACACATGGAGTTTTGCATGTGCTCTTAAAACCATCTGCAAATTTGACTGCAGATTACAAGTGGCACATGACAGAGTAAATCCAATAAAAAGGTAATCAGGGCTTGGTTCTGGTGCTGGGCACTCTCAACTCCTATTAACATCAGCGGCAGCTGAGGGCAATCAGCAGTTCCTAGGATCAGGCTCTTGGATTGCAAAGTGCTTTGGGATCCTTGTGGACGGAAGGCACTACACAAATTTAACTCAGGGTTATCATCACTGTGCATTAGTGATAATCACTGTACTATCTGTATTGGGGTAGTGAAAAGGACCCAAACAAAAATCAGGTCCCTACTGTGCTAGGCACTGTACAAACACACAGGAAGTCACCCTGCGCAGAAGAGCTCACAGTCAGCTATTCAAACAAACCACTGTATATGAATTGAGTTACACAGTCAGCTTTACTATACACTATGGGATATGGCCTATTTTGAGAAATTAGTCTAATGTTCTAGTTGAAGACTGGTTAAAAATGTGGTTACCATCATAGCCGATCATGCAGCTTCTCTAGTACACATAAGGTGTGGCTAATAAGAAAACCCACAAAATTGTTTAGAGGCTGTTCCTATATATCTTTTCTCCTATTGCCCTGTATTGGCCTGGCTGTTTAGCTACGAATTCATTTGTATTTCTATCAGCTTCTGAGTATTACACTTGAAACTCTTGGGTTTAAATTACCATTACATCTAGTCATCACAGCTTTGCTGTTTTTAGGTTTAAGTTTTTGCTCTTAGCTCCTGAAGTGTTATTGCAAAGCTGTACAGTTTTGAAAGCCCTCAAGGTTTTTATTTCCTAATTCCATCCCTATGCTGGATTCACTGCATATAGGTGCACTGCAGACTTTTCCTGACACTGAAATACTTGTTGACTAGAGTCACGGAGAAGGTATTTGTTTTATTCATACGCTTCATTCACTTGCCGTTCTGCTTTGCAACAAGGAACAGGACATGTCATTGATGGCATGCTGCATGAAATATTAAAATATATCCTTCATTCTATGATTCTATGATTCCCCTACAGCCTGAACTGAGATTCTCTTTCTCTAGATATATAACAGTACAACCATTTGATCAGAACTAGTTTGCTGTGATATGCACAGAATTATATTTTAATGGTATTTCACATATAAATAAATAGTCTGCATGACAGACATGCTAAGGCTTAGGAAGGTGGAAGAGGTTACATGGCAACCCCACATCTTTTCTATCCACTCTGTACTCCATCACTAAACCTACTTACTTGCCTGTTCCTGAGCTGATTTCTGTGCAGTTCTTTCTTTCGCCATGTCCAACATCAGTTAATGAAGACAAAAGGACCAGATGATAGAGAAGATGACCAACGTACCATAAAACCCAGTGCTGTCACTTTAAAAGTGTGGGTCTCTCCTATATTGCAACATGAAGCCCTAATGAGAGGAGGCCATGGACTCAGAACCAATTTAGGGCTCGCATTTTGAATTTGTACTCTGAGCATGGACGCCCGATATTTTATTCTGAAAGCTTGATTTTCTATTGGAAAAAAATAACTTGGGTTAAGTAAAAACAGAGGAAGAATGCAACTTGATGGGGCTCCTGCCAGAAATGTAAGAAATATGCTGCAAGCCTCCTTTTTCAGCTTAGCACCATAACTCACTCACTAGTTAACAATTTCTCAGCCCGCAGAGCCTTCCTGAGAGAGAAAGAAATGCCAAGCAGGCAGAAAAACAGAGAAGAACATGACTTCTTCATTTCTGTGCCTCAGAAGCCTAAACCCATCACAACTGCCTCAATCACTGACATACTCATGCATAATATGTTTACTTGTGGAATATTAATCAGCCACTAGATGTCGCTGTGTGCTGTATAGCAGTGGTTTTCAGCCTCCGGTCAGCGGGGGTCCGCAGACTATGTCTACAATTTCCAAAGGGTCTCCACCTCCATTTGAAATGTCTTAGGCGTCCGCAAATGAAAAAAGGTTGAAAATCACGGCTGTATAGAGCTCCAGACAGGGAGTGATCTCTGGTGAATAAGGGAGACAAAGCTGAAACTCCAGCTGTGTGGAAGTTGCAGCTGCTCTGTTTATTAAACACCTTCATTTTAAGAGGGACTCTGATTCCATGTAGCATGACAGAACGTATGAAACTCTGATGAGAAATTTCAGAGTAGCAGCCGTGTTAGTCTGTATTTGCAAAAAGAAAAGGAGCACTTGTGGCACCTTAGAGACTAACAAATTTATTTGGGTGAGCTGTAGCTCACGAAAGCTTATGCTCAAATAAATTTGTTAGTCTCTAAGGTGCCACAAGTACTCCTTTTCTTTCTGATGAGAAAGTCACCTTTAGCAATCTAGTCTAGCCTTGAAAAAAACTGCTGTTCTGGATGGAACCCTCACATCAATGACCAAAAGACCACCCCCCACCCCCGAAAAACCAACCAGCAAAGTAAAATACATTTACATTTAACTGTGAATAACCAAATGGATTTCACAAAGATGTTAGTAAAGAACAACAGAGTAAAGTAGTACTCAGAGTAAAAAGTACTTAAAAACCAGGTAGGACCTGAGAATGTGAAGCTGGGAGAGGCAGATCTTGCTATATTGCCAAGGGATCTCCTGTCATGTACAGAAACACTGATTCCAGAACTCCAGTGTGATGTCTAGCTGATGCAAATAACACATCCATCCACACTGCTGCTGTGTTGAGAACCTTTGAACAACAACTTTATTACTGCACTAGCATTTGGGAAATTACACGCACAACAGCAAGCGTACTTTGCTGTGCTCCAACCCCACGGTGTGCTGTTTGCTGCAACGTTTTAAAGAAGGTGGTCTTTTGTCTTGAGTCTTGTTTTTCATTTCAAGGAGAATACTGTATTGAGACTGTGATACCTATTCTTTTTGTTTCTCTTGGAATAGCAATATGGTATATAGTTAAATCAGACCTGAATGCTGAATTCCAGTGCAATAAGACTGTCTATGCAATCCACATATGGACATTTCCGATACTACAAGTGACTTCACCACAGTTCATGATATAATTAAAACCACAGTGCTGAATCACGACTAATCCTGCCATCACTGTAAAGAGTTACCAAGATTACTTTTAAATGAGGGTCTCTGACCTGAGTTTTGTGGGTGTTCACCAGAGAGGGTGCTGCTGCTACCATGGAACTGCTGCGGGGCCTGGGCAGGTGCATGGTCTCCGGCTCAGGTGGCTTCTCCGGCTTCTCCTCCAGCATATGTCTCAGTCTTTGTAGATAATACATCAGAGACCACTGTGTACCCTCCTCAGACCAGTGTGCCTGTAACAGGCAGCGCAGTACTGCCACATCAAAATAGGTGGCATAGCGAGACTTTTGGCAAGGCGGAATCACTAATGATACCCTGTTCCAAATAATAAAAGGAGAAGCATTAGAAATCAGCTAGAGCTAATACTTTCCCTCAAGGTGCAGAGTTCTGCCTAAAGGTTCCTTCCAGAAAGACACTTATGGCAGGTCTATGCTGCGATAAAAAAACCCATGGAACAGAGTCTCAGAGCCCAGGTCAGCTGACTTGGGCTCACAAGACTAAAAATTGCAGTGCAGATGTTCAGGCTCAGGCTTGAGCCTCCCCCACTTGCCAGGTTTCAGGGCCCAGGCTCCAGCCCAAGCCCAAATGTCAACACTTCACTTGAATTTTATAGCCCCACAGCCCGAGCCCTGGAAGCCTAAGTCTGCTAACCCCCCCCCGGCCCCGCCAAGCTGTGGCCCTTTTATTGCTGTGTAGACATACCCTTAGGGTTTGCTTTTCATCATTCACTCTAGGACACCACTTAATTAGTCTTCTTCTTGTAGGTGGAAACTATTCCTGTGTTACCCTCCAGTTTGGGGAACAGAACTCACCCCAGAGACCAACACTAATGATGCTCTATTTACTGGCCATTAAGAAATGGTTATAGACTGAGAGAGATAGAAGTTGTCACTCTCCACAGAGACTCAAGTGCACTAACAACTGACAGGCTTAAAATCCACCTGCTCATTAAAGAGAGAGTCTTAAGGTCTCTTCCACTCTCCTCACATCTGCAGAACTTTCAGCTACTTTCCAGCTACCAGGATGCTTAAGTAATTGATTCTGTTTGGGCTGACAGAGAGGTTTGAATCCGGGGATAAGGCACTGGTTCAGGAAAGCATCCTTGCTGAAGAAAGCACTTAAGCATGTGCTTAACTTTAAATCCCCAGTGAGACTCAAGCACATGTTTAATTAAGCATGTGCTTAGATGTCTTCTTGAACAGAGATGCGTTCCTAAATCAGGGCCTAAAAGCACAACAGGCCTCTACCACTTGCAATCAATGACTAAATCCTTGAGCAGGAATCAGGAGCAGACTCAAACCCCTGCTGGTCAGGCTGTAATGGGAGGACATGTAACATGTGAAGGAGCAGGTTACACAGTCAGGTGTTACTAAAAGAAATGGCAGCATGCTGGGAATGCCCGGTAAAATAATCACTTAAACTAATTGAAACGGATCTGGTGGCTCTCATGTGAGTAAGTGCTACTGCTATATAAGATGACCTCCCTTTTTGCCCCTGGATAGTAGAAAATATGACATATGTCACCTTTCCCTACAAGTTTCCTGGCTGCTTTTGGTGGTGTCACTTCCTGAATGTTCTTTTGATATGGTTTTTAGTGTGAAACATCCCTGGTATTTTTGTTTCCAGACTTGAATGTACTGGACAGAGAGAAAAGAATGAACTATGGGGTCTCAAAGGATGAGCCCTGGTTCTTCCACTGAGTTGCTGCTATCCATGAATTCTCACTCACACACATGCAAGGTTCTTTTTTCAGTAAAACTATCAGAAAGTATTAAATTATATTTTTGTTGTTAATCTTCTCAAGCAAAAGCGTAAGCCCCAAATTCCCTCTCACTGAGAATCTACAAACTAGGTGTGGTCCCAAAGAAATGTTTGCCCGTGATGCCACAATATTTGCTGGCAAAATTCTATGGTACTGAGAACAATCAGGTCCATGTTAAGGAATGGGCACTCCAGGCCTGTGCTTAGTGCCCCAGCACCTGGGGGAGGCATTCATATCAGAATTTCAGCTTTCATCAGAAACATTCTAGCCCTCATAGCTGCAAAGAAAAGCTTGGAAATCTGATTTCAGTGTAACTGATACAGTGATGTCTGCCCAAGTCTGCAGACAGCATGAAACAACAGCTTTGAGAGGGGTGAACTGTCCCATTCACCCCTGTGGGGAGTTAACTCCAAGGCCCATTGCTATGCGGGGCCTTGACCAACACTATCCCAGCAGAGCACTCACAAGGGAAGAAAAGCACAGCAAACCCACCCCTCACTTATACAAACACCCAGCAGTTGGGGTAAGTACTGGGGGACCCCCTTGCTGCTAACCCTGCCTTCTTGGTGGGAAGGGGGATCCTCTGCCATCATCACTCCAAGTAGCAGATGGAGCCATAATGCCAGGCCAGGGCAGGGTCAAGAGGTGGGGGGCCAGTGCTGTGGTGACCTTGAGCCCCACACTGCCTTAATGGGACCCAGGTGAACATGACTGATCTCCCTCTGTGTATGGAGATTGAACAGATTTGTGGTTTGATGTGCTATTTCATAACCTGGAAGATTTCTGGATGCAGTTCTAGAAGCACAATTGTGTGAACTGAGTACCTGTTGAATTTTAAAACTTTCCATAAGACACAAAAGAATCAATAACTGCCTCATGAATGATGTTCTCGTGCATTTGGGACAAATCACAACAGCCAGCAATTTTTACCATTAATATTGACAGGTCTACGGAGCCACATGAGGAGGCAGGCTTTCAAAGACAGGCACCCAGGCAGGATATCCATATCTGCATTCGGATACCCAGCCCGGTACTGAGCAGCCCAATCCAGGAAAACATTTAAGAATGAGTAGTTCCATTGACTTCAGTGGGACTGTGCTAGTCCTTAAAGTTACATACACGCTTCAGTGCTTTGCTAGATTACAGCTTAACTGGATACAAGACACTTGACAGAGTTAGGCTGCTGGTGTGCTGGGACCACTGCCTATCAGGCTGACCAATATTGTCTCATTGTTTCCTTGTACTCCCTATGCAGTCTGTCTGTATCCATCTGTTGTCTCTTGTCTTATAGTCGAGTTTGTCTCAATGAACAGTTATTTCACTTCAAGCTGGGGTGTGAATCTACTCCACAGTAGCCTGCTGCAGACAAGCTGCCCACTGGGGCTCTGCTGACACACATTAACAGTTTGTTAATGTATTTTGATCTAGTCCAGGACTAGAACGGTTAATGTGCATCAGCAGGGTCCACATGGATGGTCGGTCTGCGGCAGGCTACTGCGGGATAGATCAAAGCCCACCTTGCAGCGAACTAAATAGTCATGTAGACAAGCCCTTAGATTGTAAGCTGTTTGGGGGCAGGCACTGTCTTTTTGTTCTGTTTGTACAGCACCTAGCACATCGGGGTCCTACACCATGACTGGGGAGCCAAGGCTCTATGATAATACAAATAATAATAAAAATATAAGCCAATTTGAGCATTCAAATGTAGGTTTTTGGATATTTAGTTAAGTAGGGTTCAGCAAAAGGTTTGCAATGCTGACCCCACCTGCAATCAGAGTAGGTTGGCAGTTTCTTCCTGGGACACATTTGCAGATGGGGTGGCTGGGAAGGATTCATCTCCAAGAAATGTGTTCATTCAGAACTCAAAATGTTCAAGCAAATCTGCAGGAGATGGTTTGCTGCCAGCCTCTGTCAATGGAGGACACCATAGACTTCCTCTAGGTCTTTTTTAAAGGCACTGACTTTTGAAAACTAGACCTTAGGTATTGGCATATATTGCTTTATTCAGTCTACAGTTCAAATGTTTCCATTAATGCTGCAGTCAAGATAAACTGTGATTACAAGTGGGGTGATTTAAAAAAGACTTTAAATAAGAGAAAAAGAAAACAGTGATAATTTAAAAACACCTTTCCCACCAGACTGACATCAGGGCTCCCATCATACACCCTTCTCAAAACATTGCAAAGAGAGAAATGCACATGAGGAGAAAACAAAAGGGCCAAGACTGGATCAGAAAGACAGCCTGTACAAAGGGTTGCTGCACCACTCCAGCAGCATCCCAGAAAAAGAATTATCCCCAAAGAAAAATAAAATCTGCCCGCCAATATCTCCCAGACCAGCTCAGCTGAACGGACCAGCAAGCACAGAAGATGAAGCCAGGACTCTGCCTATTCCCACCCCCTTGTAGAAAGGAATAAGGTGATGCATCTTTCTCTGCTTACTCCTCTGCGATCAGACCCAAGGTCTGGGGGAGCCCCTATTGGAGCATAAGGGAGATATGTATTCTCTCATACTCCCTTACGTGGGCATGAACTCCAGTTCACAATCTAGCCCAAAAGAAGGATTGTTCTTCTGAAATATTTACCATTCAAGCCCTGCTTGCAAAGTCTATTTCCAAGGCAGAGACTGACAGCCAGCTGCAGAATAAATGGCTGGGGTTTTACTACTGCAACGGTTCCAGTGAAATGAAGAACTTCACTGAATGGAGCGGGGGATATTTATCCAGGATCAGAGGAGCAAACTGGAGGTTTGCTGAATGAGGTTCCAAGAAAACATAATTTAAAATCTTGTGCTTTGCTTTGAATTAAACCCTGTGGACATTTCATCAGGTACTTGACGGATAATTGCGGGGGTGAGTAGGTGGCATATTTTGTCCAGCCGTGGGCCCAAGGACAAAGGAATACTGGGCCGTTGATAACAGGAGTAAATAACATTTGTTTCTGAATTGCCTATTGCTTGGCAACCAAAACTCCCTGTTCAGTTTTAATTGATCAATGAGCTCTCCAAATGAGGAGACATTAGTGACGCTCTCTACAAAGCCTGTTGGAAGCTTCTTCTCCATAGCAACCACCAGACTGAGCTGGATAAACTGATCACCTGATTCAGTCTTCTAAAAGGTTGCCTGCTCCCTTATTTTTTATGGGTGTGTGTATGCACGCTGAACGATGGCGTACATGAGGAACAGTTTACATTTAGTAAGACAATACTCAGAAGTAACAGATGACTTAGTTTTACCAGGTAATGTTAATACAATGAAATAAAAACTCAGAATTTATATGACACAAAACCCACTGAAGTCAACAGAAAGACTGCCAACTAGACCAGGTCCGTAAACAATGCTTTAATCCACTGAAGCAGGTGACAAGATAGATCAATAATACGTATTTAGAGAAAATAGTTGGGAGTCGTTTTTGGATTCAGAGAAATTTTGAAACAGAGATAAAGTGTTACTGTAATGAAGCAAATTCTGAAACTCTTGAGTGTTTTTGTTTGAAATTTTCTGGTGCAACTGAACATGAGGGCCAACATTTTTAAAAATAGGAGCCTAAGAAAAATATGTTCAGATTTTCAAAAGTGCTGAGTATTCACAAACCCTAATGGGAGCTGACCAGTGCTCAGTCCTTCTGAAAATCTCCCTGTACCTTTATCTTCCCCAAATACGAATTAAGGAGGTTAAATTTAGGCTCCTGCATTTTAAAATCTTTGCCTAAGCCCTGCAAGGATGGCTGAGAAGAGATTTGAGAAGCTGTTCTTTTGCCTCCCTGCCAGCCAGCCTGCAGTAAGTGAGCTGAACAGCTGTATGTGAAGAAGGGGAAATGGAGGTAGCAGCCAAGCAGCACTAAAAGAGAGGAGAGGTACAGAAATACTCTGCCACACAGGCAAAGAGAATTGCCCAAAGGGCAGCAAAGACAGATCAAGCCCCAGAGGACATGCCCAGCCAAGGAACAATGAGCCTAAAGTTTGGGTTTTTTTTTAAATCATCAAACTCCAAAATATAAAAGGTCCTTGTCCTCTGCTCTGTCCCCATTGCTCTATAGTTGCTATCCTAACAGGCCAGCTGGGCAGTCCTGTAAATGAGATGGAATGAAGTCAGTGTGACTGCCACCATCTCAGATGACACACCGGCAACCAAACTGAGGACTTCCAGAGCTAAAAGCATGAGCTGTTAGAGTTTGAGCTGAAGAGACAAGGCTCTTTAGTTGGGACTGTAAAACTTATATCCTTTGGGGATTGGGCAGAGGGGACCTGTAACACACACTCCCCAGAAAGTTATACCAACATAGCTTTTCGCAGGACTCTGTACCTCGAAAGCGGAGGTCCTCTGTCTTGGGATGTTTGGGACGACACACTTCCATCAAAGGAGTTTCCCCGATGACAGCCTGAAACAGTGGCCCTGGGAGGCACAGCATCTGGCTGGGCTGTTTCACACACCACCTGAAGTCCCTTAGGATATTTTCAATATAGAGAAATAAGTTTAAAAATAGATTTGGATCTTCCACATTAGCCCTCTTACTATGTATTTATATATTAGTATTATTTATACTAAGATAGCATTGAGGGGACTCGATCAGGATTGGGGCTCCAATGTCCTAGACACTGTGCAAACACATGGTTTTCATTCCAGATAGTGTATAAGCTAAGGCCCTAATCCTATAAACTACTTCACCTGGGCAGACCCTTAAACCTACATGGAGTTCCATTGACTTCAATAGAAAGTTATTTGTTGCTTTCAAGGTCAGGGCCCAATGCAAGATAAGGCATCACGAGTGATGATATGTTGTTATTAATTATAACAGAGGATAACAGTAATTTGAACATGCAGTAATTTAGGCTGGATAGTGCACACCTTGATGGCTCCAAATCATCCAAAAAGGTGTTTTTATTTAAATGAAAATGGAGGGCACTGGCCCTCTCTTCTTAGCTCTGCCATGTGTCTTTACAATATTGATGATGGCTTGTTTTCTCTTTTTATATAGGTTTGTAAGCTTTATATTGATCCTTTGCCCTGAGCCCCAATCTCATTCTTTGCAGGGGGTAGGCCTTGAAAATGATAAAATCAATTACAAAACACACAATTCGATAAAAGCATTAAGATGCTTCGGAGACCTGCATAGTAATTGCAACTGTCATTCCAAAATTCCCTTCAAAAGACCCCATCAATTAAAAAAAAAAAAAAAAAGATCTCCCCACAGCTCCCCACTCTTGCTTGTCTAGCCATATGCCCACCTGTGTGTGTCCAGTGTCCAGATTAGGGGATTCACAAGCCAGGCTCTGGTTGCTAGTAGGAGAACTTCTCTTGGCTGGGATAAAAATAAAAAGAGAAATTTAAAAAATGTAATGCTCATGTTGTATTAATCAAACAAATAAGCTATTTGCCATTGTAAAAAATGGCATCCCCCGACTGTAACATTACCAGACGTTAGCTACACCTGTTGGAAATTATAGCTGGTTGGCAATTTGCTGTTGATTTTTTTTTGGGGGGGGGGGGGGGCACAAGAAGCGCAGTTACCACAAAATCAAAATTTCCTGTGGGAATTGCTGCCCCTTGCAAAATAATTTTGGTTTGCTGAGCTGAACTGAAACATTTCATTCCAAGACAGTTTGACATTAAATTGCGTCGGCCTAGTGTGCCACAGTGACTCAAGGGCGCTGTAGAGTTCAGGGGCTTCATGCTCCAGTTCTCTCATGGGTCGGGCTCCTTGGCCAGACTACTACTGCTGTCAGGATGCGCTTTCGTCTCCTCTCTGATGGAGCCACATGATGCATGGGAGTTTGTGTTGTTTCCGGGGAGAGGTAGTCTGGCCAGGCAGTGCAGCCCATAGATAAGAATGGGGCCATGAAGCATCTTAACTACCACTCCCATGAGGAACCATGGCAGATGCAACTTAATGTCAGTCTGACTCAATACGAAATGTTTTGACATTTCCAAATTTGAATTTTTCTGAACTTTTGACATAGTAAAAATACTGAAATTTTTCACAATCAGAGGGGTAGCTGTGTTAGTCTGGATCTGTAAAAGCAGCAAAGAGTCCTGTGGCACCTTATACATTAACAGACATATTGGAGCATAAGCTTTCGTGGGTGAATACCCACTTCGTCGGATGCACGTAGTGGAAATTTCCATAGGCAGGTATAAATATGCAAGCAAGAATCAGGCTAGGGATAACGAGGTTAGTTCAATCAGGGAAGATGAGACCCTCTTCTAGCAGTTGAGGTGTGAACACCAAGGGAAGAGAAACTGCTTTTGTAGTTGGCGAACGAGTCACAGTCTTTGTTTAATCCTGAGCTGATGGTGTCAAATTTGCAAATGAACTGAAGCTCAGCAGTTTCTCTTTGAAGTCTGGTCCTGAAGTCTTTTTGCTGCAGGATGGCTACCTTTAAATCTGCTATTGTATGTCCAGGGAGGTTGAAGTGTTCTCCTACAGGTTTTTGTATATTGCCATTCCTAATATCTGATTTGTGTCCATTTATTCTTTTACGTAGGGACTGTCCAGTTTGGCCGATGTACAAAGGAGAGGGGCATTGCTGGCACATGGTGGCGTATATTACATTTGTGGATGTGCAGGTGAATGAACCGGTGATGGTGTGGCTCATCTGGTTAGGTCCTGTGATGGTGTTGCTGGTGTAGGTATGTGGGCAGAGTTGGCATTGAGGTTTGTTGCATGGATTGGTTCCTGAGTTAGAGTTACTATGGTGCGGTGTGTAGTTGCTGGTGAGAATATGCTTCAGGTTCGCGGGTTGTCTGTGGGCGAGGACTGGCCTGCCTCCCAAGGCCTGTGAAAGTGAGGGAACATTGTCCAGGATGGGTTGTAGATCACTGATGATGCATTGGAGAGGTTTTAGCTGAGGACTGTATGTGATGGCCAGTGGAGTTCTGTTGGTTTCTTTCTTGGGCTCGACTTGCAGCAGGTGGCTTCTGGGTACACGTCTGGCAGTGCTGATCTGTTTCCTTATTTCCTCGTATGGGTATCGTAGTTTTGAGAATGTCTGGTGAAGATCTTGTAGGGTTTGGTCTCTGTCTGAGGGGCTGGAGCAAATGTGGTTGTACCTCAGCGCTTGGCTGTAGACAATGGATCATGTGGTGTGTCTGGGATGGAAGCTGGAGGCATGAAGGTAGGCATAGTGGGTTTTCGGTGTAGGGCGGTGTTAATGTGACCGTCACTTATTTGCACCGTGGTGTCTAGGAAGTGGACCTCCCGTGTGGATTGGTCCAGGCTGAGGTTGATGGTGGGGTAGAAGCTGTTGAAATCATGGTGGAATTCTTCCACGGTTTCCTTCCCATGGGTCCAGATGATGAAGATGTCATCAGTGTAGCGTAGGTAGAGAAGGGGCATGAGTGGATGAGAGCTGAGGAAGCATTGTTCCAGGTCAACCATAAAAATGTTGGCATATTGTGGGGCCATGCGGGTGCCCACAGCAGTGCCACTGGTCTGGAGGTATATATTGTCGCCAAATTTGAAATAATTGTGCATGAGGATAAAGTCACAGAGCTCAGCAACCAGTTGTGCTGTGGCATCATCAGGGATACTGTTCTTGACAGCTTGTATTCCATCTGTGTGTGGGATGTTTGTGTAGAATATAGAATATCAGGGTTGGAAGGGACCTCAGGAGGTCATCTAGTCCAACCCCTGATCAAAGCAGGACCACCAATCCCCAATTTTTGCCCCAGCTCCCTAAATGGCCCCCTCAAGGATTGAACTCACAGCCCTGGGTTTAGCAGGCCAATACTCAAACCACTGAGCTATCCCTCCCCCACAAAGTGTAGAGAGCCTTTATATCCATGGTGGCTAGGATGATGTTTTCTGGAAGATCACCAATGCATTGTAGTTTTCTCAAGAAATCAGCGGTGTCACGGAGATAGCTGGGAGTGCTAGTGGCATAGGGTCTGAGTAGAGAGTCCACATATCTGGACAGTCCTTCAGTGAGAGTGCCAGTGCCCGAGATGATGGGGCGTCCAGGATTTCTGGGTTTGTGGATCTTGGGTAGTAGACAGAATAACCCCGGTCGGGGCTCTAAGGGTATGTTGATTTGTTCCTGTGTTAGTGTAGGGAGTGTCCTGAGTAGATGGTGCAGTTTCTTAGTATATTCCTCAGTGGGATCTGAGGAAAGTGGCCTGTAGAATTTGGTATTGGAGAGTTGTCTGGCAGCCTCCTTTTGGTAGTCAGACCTGTTCATGAGGACAACAGCACCTCCTTTATCAGCCTCTTTGATTATAATGTCAGGGTTGTTTCTGAGACTGTGGATGGCATTGCGTTCTGCACGACTTAGGTTATGAGGCAAGCGATGTTGTTTTTCCACAATTTCTACCTGTGCACGTCGGCGGAAGCATTCTACGTATAGGTCCAGACTGTCATTTCGACCCTCAGAAAAAGTCCATGTGGAGTTCTTCTTGTGCTGTTGGTGGGAGGGTATCTGTGTATCAGTGTGCTGTTCAGTGTTATCTTGAAAGTATTCTTTGAGTTGGAGATGGCGAAAGTAGGCTTCCCAGATCACCGCAGAACTGTATCATGTTTGGGGGGCGTGGCGGGGCAGAAAGACAGTCCCTGAGATAGGACAGACTCTTCTGCCGGGCTGAGTGCATAGCTGGATAGATTGACAATATTGCTGGGTGAGTTAGGGGTACCACTGTTGTGGCTCCATGTGGCAGGCAGGATTTTAGACAGCTTACAGCACTTTTTCCTTTGTAGAGAGGTGAAGTGTGTAATGTTGATCTCCTGTCTTATTTTAGTAAAGTCCGTTTGTATGGAAGGTTGGTTATTTACTGTATTTTTACTGAGTATTTTTACTGTTCATCCTAATTCAGGATGAAAACAACTGTCAAGATGTAATTTTCCATGGGACCAAAAAATAAAAATAAAAAAAAATCCAATGTTTGCTCAGCTCCATGGGGAATGTTTTCAAAATGTAACATTTTATATGTCAGAATCAACCACTGAAGTCATGTTAGGGGCCTGAACCAAAGTCCACTAAAATCAGTGGAAAGAGACTCTCACTGATCTCAGTGAGACCCTTTGAGGAAGGACCCTTTGAGGATCAGACCCTTTGAGGAAGATACTGAGCTGAGATTCTGTGTTGCACCTCCAGGATGAAAAAATACTTAACAGGGTATAAGTAAGGACAAAGGCCCAGATCTATAAGGTATTTAGGCTCTTAACTTCCATTTATTTCAATACCTGCATATACCCTAGAATCAGTTGGAGTTAGGAGCTTACGTACTTTTGAGGATCTGGACTCAAAAGACATACAAGGACTTGGGGAACCATAAGGAGCTGATTTTTATATAATTTATGCTGATGTAAATAAGGAGCAACTGCACTGAAGCATGCGAGATCAGATTAAGATTTTACATGATCATCTTGGCCAGGCCTTTTGAACCAATCCCATGTTATTATAATACTATAAAATCAGGATTTGGGTTAGGAAGAGCATCTGTATCATTGACTATCTCTTTGCTACCAACAGTATGTGGCTGCTAGCTTCTGTACCTTCCTCATCAGCGTCAAGCTGTTGCCAAACATTGTCTCTACTTCTTCTTAGAAACGTATACGTGGAAACAGACGTGAAATTGTCAGGAAATGATCTTGCTTCCTTCTAAATTTATGCAAATATTGATGGCATTGAGGGGAAGAGTCTTCAAATATTGTCCAAGAGTTCAAATTATTCCTGTAATTTTAGCATATTCCACAAAGATAAAATCTACAGGAAATATTAAAGGATTTATTTTAATCTAAGGGACATTTAAAATGTATGGTTCAACTCCTCAGCTGGTGTAGCTCCACTGAAGTAAACAGAAACACAGTGATTTACATCAGTTTAGGATCTAGTATTAGACTTTTTTTCTTTTTCTCTTATATATAGGAAGCCTGTATGATTAGGCATCTGAGATTAAGTCAGTTGGCATTACAGTAGATACATGGCAGTACATGAGAAGTAGTATCAATACAGATTTGATACTTCTATCCTACACATTTACTTCCAAGGGCTTGTCTAAACACATACATTGTAAAAAGGCTTGATGTTAAACCAATTTAGTTAAACAAATGCAGGTTAAATGTATATAAAACAGATTTAAACCAATGTAAGAGTGTCCACACACAAAGTTGCACTGATTTAATCAAGATGGATTAAAATTGAACCTTTAGTTAAACTGGTGCAACTTGTATGGGTAGATCAGGACTAAGAGTAGAGAGACTAAAAATTGGGTAACCATAGCAATAAAACTGATTTATTTTGATCCTGGTGTAAATGGTGCAGCTCCCATTGAAGTTAATGAGAGACTCATCTTATTATGTCAAGATGATTTTGGCCCATTAGTTTTCATGGGAATTGAACTAAGGGCATCTCTACATTCAGCAGTTGTACCAGTTTAATGAAATAGGTTAAATTTAGTTAAAATCGACGCCATTTCTAAATGTAGACTTGGCCATGAAGAGAGGGTTTATTTTGATATGACACAAAAACAAAACAAAAACACAGGACTGCACACAGATCTTGCACGCATGGCAAATGGGGCTCAGATAACCATACCACAAGGAAGAGACTTTCCGATGCTTAACATCTGTGACTATGCAGCAAAGTCACACACCTGTAATAATGTTCCTGATTGGCTTTACCAGAGCGGTGAAGGCAGAAACCTCAGGCTGTCTGTGCTCCCACATGGGTTGCCAAATAACAAGGCCACTGGCCAGCCGAAAAGTCAGGTCAGACTCCTAGAAAGACACAATGGGATCATCATACCATATGTGGATTAGTCAGGCTGACACAGAAGAGCATCGTTTTCTGTGTGTGCTGACTGTCCCTCCTACTGCGACACGGACCTTGAAAGCAACAACAATGATCACACGCTGTTTGTGTGCAATAAAGGTCACTACTGTAACTATTCAAAGAAAGTATAAAAATACCTACCCAATGGTCTAGTAATAAAGCAACGTGGAATTATCAGTACAAAGCTAAGTAAAGGGCCTTTGTGCCTTTGATCAGTTATACCGATCAAAACCTGCTTTTTCCAGGATCTATGCTACTACTGAAAAACCTACCCACCATTTCAGCAAAATCCTTTGTACACATTATTCTGCTTATTGCTTTAGATCATATAGTATGTAAATCTTTCCTTTAGGCTCCCTTTTCCTACAATGCCTGCCTGCACAAAATGAGCCAAAAATAATAATTATTATAAAAAATATTTATTTAGGAAATATGAACATTTTTACAAATTATTACAAGTGCCAACATATAATGGTCTTATTATTACTATTAATTTTTAATTTAAATACCAAAATCATTATGCTGCAAAGATTTATGCATGTGTGTAATTTTACTCATGTGAGTAGCCCTATTGATGTCAATGGAACTATCTACTTGAGTAAAGTTACACATGCAGGTAAATCCTTGCAGGACCAGGGCCCAAGCATGCATGTACTTAAACTAAGTGGCTCCATGATCTGACTGCTGGAAATATTGTCCTTCCTCACCTTTTTCCTTCCCTACTTTTTGTTGTGACTTCTTTCGAGGCAGCTATCATGCCTTTTGTATTTGTATGAAAGCACCCAGCAACGCTTTCAGGTGTTGTAGAAATAAGCATAAGCAAGACATTGCTTTCCCCTGTGCTCTGTTAAGTTTTTGGTGGTGCACTGGCCGGGTTACACTGTAGTTGTATAATTATGAACACAAGGTTAATGATGTTATTTTGGGATTAGATTTTGTTTTTGCTGCTTGCCCTGAGTCAGAGGTGAAATGTTGCTGTATCAGCCCTGGAAGAGCTTTGGAAAGAACTGGGACTCAAAGATTACCAGCTAGAAGAAATTTGTGCCACCCTTTACCAAGTACCAGTAACTTTAGACTCCGGTGCTGGCTCATTTCTGCTGACTGGTGCGTGTACGTGTCCATAAGTAGCTGACACTCCATCCACTCCCTACCTGGTTGGTAAGGGGTGGGGGAGTACCAGGCACACATCTCCACAACGCCTAAGTCAGACTGCAGAAAGGCCATGCCAGAGGGCTGGCCAAATCTTACTCCTCTGTGCAGGCACTTTAGAGTCAGGATAATTAGTTACAACATATGCTGTGAGAGTTCAGATTCACAAAGGGGACGAGAAAAGGGTGGTGAGCTTTATGTAGTAGGTATCTGGTTAAACACAGCCATTTCCTAATAACTTACTTTCTAGGAATGTCTGATTGAGAACAGCCAATTTCACTTAAGAGGCTAGCCTTAAAACATTAAGGCTGAAAGGTAGCCCTCCAGTGAAGCTAAGGACAAGTGGCAGGAATCAGAATGTGCAGTGAGATAAGTCCTGATTACATAGTTCTGCAAAGCTGGCTTATACATCATAAAATAAAGAGAAGGACTTCAGCTGACGAGAAGCCTGCAGCTTACTTCTGACATCAGAACAAAGAAACACTTAATTTGCACCTGCCACTAAAACTATCACAGATCCTATTAATTAATTAGTATCAATGCTATTAGTAATAACAATAACAAATCAGTGACAACCCCGCTTCTGGAATTACTGAGCTGACAGAAAGGCATTTCTTAACCATGAATGAGAGTCAACCAGACTGAGCTAAATTCCACAATCCTTGCTCCAGCTCTGAAACAGTGAGGAACTCATGCCCTCAGCACTCACTGATTTCAATGACAGCTGCAGGTACTCAACACCTCTGATAATCAGGCCACTTATGTAGGTGCTAAATATAGATGCAGGTGCTTCACTTTGGATATTCTTGCTTTAGTGTCTTCCCAGTGCTACAACCTGTACTCATATCACTGGAATTACTTTTGATACTTTTACTCTAAGGTACTGTAGTTTTAGTAAAAGATGGGTGCACAACTGGTTGAAACACTGCACTCAAAGAGTAGTAATCAATGGTTCACTGTTAATCTGGGGGAATGTTTCTAGTGGAATCCTGCAGAGGTCTGTCCTGGGTCGAGTACTATTCAAAATTTCCAGTAATCATTGAATCACAGAATATCAGGGTTGGAAAGGACCTCAGGAGGTCATCTAGTCCAACCCCCTGCTCAAAGCAGGACCAATCCCCAACTAAATCATCCCAGCCAGGGCTTTGTTAAGCCTGACCTTAAAAACCTCAAAGGAATGAGATTCCACCACCTCCCTAGGTAACACATTCCAGTGCTTCACCACCCTCCTAGTGAAAAAGTTTTTCCTAATTTCCAACCTAAACCTCCCTCACTGCAACTTGAGACCATTACTCCTTGTTCTGTCTTAGTTAATGGACTGGAGAGTAAGCTTATAAAATGTGTAGATGACACCAATTTGCAAGGGGTTGTAAACCCTTTGGAGGGCAGGATTAGAATACAAAATGATTTTGACAAATTGGAGAATTTGAAATCAACAAGATGCAATTCAATAAAGACAAATGCAAAGTACTACATACAGAAAGGAAAAAATCAAATACACAAATGCGAAATGGGGAATAACTAGCAAGGCAGTAGTATTGCTGAAAAGGATCTGGGGGTTAGAGAGGATCATAAATTCATAATCAACAACGTGATGCAATTGTGAAAAAGACTAATATTCTGGGTTGTATTAACAGGAGTGTTCTCTGCAAGAACTGGGAGGTACCTGTAACTCTCTGCTTGGCACTAATGAGGACTCGATGGCAGTATTGTGCCCAACTTGGGCACTACAATTTTGAAAAGATGTGGACAAAGAAGAGACAGTCCAGCAGAGAGCAGCAAAAATGATAAACAGGTTAGAAAACCTGACCTATGAGGAAAGGTTAAAAAAACTGGGCATGTTTAGTCTTGAGAAAAGAAGACTGAAGGAGGACCCAATAACCATCTTCAAATATGTTACCGGCTATTACAAAGAGGGCAGTAATCAATTGTTCTCCATGTCTGCTGAAGGTAGGACAAGAAGAAATCAGCTTAATCTGAAGCAAGGGAGATTCAGGTTAGATATTAAGAGAACTTTCTAACTATAAAGCTAAAGTACTAGAACAGGCTTCCATCGAAGGCTGTGGAATCCCCATCATTGGAGGTTTTTAAGAACAAACACAGCTTAGACGAACCCCTGTCAGGGATGGTCTAGGTTTACTTGTTCCTGTCTCAGCGAAGGGAGTTGGACTACATGACCTCTCGAGGTCCATTCCAGCCCTACAGTTCTATGATTCTATTATGTCCATGGGACTGCTCTCCTGTGTAGGGGCAACAGGGCTGGACCTTTATTCTGCACTGTATGCTAAATCCAATCAGCCACTATTATGACCATTCGCAACCAAGGCAGAATCACAGTCTCCTCCTCACACTGGCATCACTACCTTACCACTCCTGACAGTTCTTCCACTTACTTTAATCCTGTGGACCAGAGGAGCAAACAGGAACACAAAGAGCTCCACTGTTGCCATGGAATTCTGAAAGAACTTCCTTCGGTTATTCTCTTCCTCTTCATTAGTGCTGCCACGCCGAGGGTGTCCTGGAGAGGCCTGGTTTTCAACCTGATGAATAAAGGCGCTACTGCTCCCTCCCCAGCTGGAGCCTCTCTCTCCTCCAAACCGGTCATTGCTGCAGTCTTGAGGAGCCTCCAGTAGCATCCAATGGAGGGTGTGAAGAAGCTTAGTCTCTGCTACGCCAAGCTTGTCCTGATGTCCTGAATGGAAAAAATGCAGCATAGTGGGTGTCTCTGTTCACACAGGATCGGTACAGTGGAGATTTTCAAAGCTGCATAGGGAACTGGGCACACAAATTCTCTATGTAGCTTTGAAAATCTCACCCCTGCAATTAGAAGTATCGGGTTGTTCCTAGTATGTCTTGGTTACAATCACCTGATTCAGAATGTTACATGCCCCTGCACATTCCCCTTGCCTGCTCCTTG
The DNA here is from genome assembly GCF_965152275.1 of Natator depressus. Lineage (NCBI taxonomy): Eukaryota > Metazoa > Chordata > Testudines > Cheloniidae > Natator > Natator depressus. The sequence goes on along the minus strand of NC_134244.1, from coordinate 64,135,649 downwards.
AAGTATCACTCAGTGTGTGTCTGCATATGTGAAAATACAGTACTCATAAAAGGTGCTAACTTGACAGCCCTGGATCTTGAAACACTTCTGTTGATCCCCAAGCTGTAGTACTGCAAGCGTTCCTAGACTGTGCTCTGCTATCCATCCCCACCAGTATGCTCCAATTCTGGAGGAACCAGGCCAGATGAGAAAGTAGTTTGATCTTGATGAGCATAGTGCAAAGCTGACTGACATCAGTGGAAAGATTCTTATTGATGATAGTGGGCTTTGGATCAGGCCCTATGCTTATGAATTCATTGGGTTTTTTTTTTCCCGTTAAGACTGTCAATCTGTGAACCAGTTAGTGTCAGTTGTGGTGGCAGATTTTGTAATGTGGATACTTACCCACCTGGAACTGGACCAAGGCCAACAATTACTTACATGTGAAATACAGAACTTTCAGACATAAACCAGACAACCTTAAGGACCTAGCCAAGACCAACCTGGGTGATGCCCGATCGGCAAGGAGGCCACATTTTTTTTGAGATTTGCCATGCTGATGATGACGACGACAACAACAACAAATGACAACACTTTCAGTGCCTTCAAAATCTGACTACTATGGCATACGTCTTGCAGAAAATAAATAAGCTTGTTCAAGGGCTATTTCAGTTAGGTGGCAAGACTACTGCTGAAATCCATTCCAGTTCCTCTTGGATATGGTGACCAGATAGCAAATGTGAAAAATCGGGACGTCGGTGGGGGGTGATAGGTGCCTATATAAGAAAAAGCCCCAAATATCGGGACTGTCCCTATAAAATTGGGACATCTGGTCACCCTATTCTCGGAGAACAGTACTGAACTAATTTGACTCTCAAGATTGTGACTCCCTGTTGACAACAATTTCCAAGAAGTCACTCATTCATTTAGATGGCACCCTGTAATGCTGGGACGGATTTGATCCTTTCATGCTTAGAGAAGGATTTCATCATTCAGGACCTTTCTTCTCACTTTTCATTATCCAGCAGTGAAGTCAAAATGATGTATCTTACATCACATTATAATTATCATTACATTCCCAAACTGTGGGACCAAGATTTAACTGTAGCATTAAACAGAAAGGGACTCATGGAGCTTTGTTTGGGTAAGTGTTTATATAAAATACAAATCTCTTCAGTGACAAAGAAAATGTAGAAAAATATGAGCTAATATTTTATGAGGCATATATTTTTGTAGCACTAGTCTCCTGTTTGGGTTCCCCACCCCCAGTTTTGATCTAGTGTTAAAATTTCCTTTAAAAACAGAGAAAGGTTTGGTGTAATATCAAGTTTTTAAGGCACAACTCCAAATTGGAGAATATATTTATTTTAATGTCTTTTTGCATCTACCTCAATAAAAACTAATATCCAGTCCTACAGGGTTGGGTTTGTTTTTTTTTTTTTTTTTACAAGAGGTTGATAATTATTTGTATTATTTTAGCTGTGCTGAATTTTACATATAGCGTAGTCTGATTACTACATCTGCCTGCAAAGTAACCAAGCGTAAGATTACACAAACCCTTACATAAAGGAACAATGCTATTATAATTAATGTAACTAATCACATAAGTGAATTCTATCCACAAGAATAAAGCCATCAAGGACTGGGTTCCCACCATATTTTTGAGGTTGAAATACAATAAACAGGAGGAATAAGAGAACCTATCTTGCTAAATTTACTTATGTGAATAATCCTTACTAACACTAGTCGGCCCACAGACCTAAATGGAAATTATTTGCTTGAGTAAGGACTGCTGTGTGAACATGGATTTGCAGGATTGAGTCCTATACCTTGGAGAAAATGGGTATGTCTACACTAAAATATAACACCCATGGTTGGCCCGCATCATCTGACTGAGGCTCACAGGGCTTGGGCTGCAGGGCTATAAAATTACAATGTAGATGTTTGAGCTCAGGCTGGAGCCTGGGCTCTGGGAGAGTATGGTCTATGGTATGTTGAGCACAACTTCGTGATATTTTAATGGAAGGTTAGGTAATAGTAAAAAGCAAACTAGCGCAAGTACCAACCTAGCTTGTTTCGGTTAGAAAGCAAAGTCGCTGTGCAATGGAGTACATGTGGTAGGGCAGCTTGAACCAGTTCCCAACGAGAAATGCTCTGGATGGCTTCAGAGAGGGCTGGAGAAAGACCATGCAGCTTGTTCTCTACTAAAACTCGTTCGAAAGACTAAGCAAAAAAAAGGAGAAAAAATATTATCCTAGCACATGCTTTGCAAGACTGTGTATTCTCTTCTAAAGCTCTAGCTGTCACATACTATTTTTCACAAAATATACCTTACAGTTCCTTTCAGTAAAATTATTCCTTAAAATATTTTCCTGAAAGAGAAAGGCCACAGCCAAAGCTCACTAGATGGATGGTTAATCAGGAGACAGCAGTTAGAAGAATTCAGAAGCAGCATGGTTCATTTAATATACTTTCCTTAGTCAAAAGAATTAAAGAAATGAGTATCAAATTCCATATAAACATAAGTACTCTGGGCCAAACCTGGCATACAGTTACGCTGGTGTAAATCTGGAGTAATTCTGTTGAAGTCAGTGGAGCTGCTCCAGATTTACACCAGCGTGACTGAAAGCAGGATTTGACACTCTCTTTGAAGGTTTTATGTAGCATAAAGAGCAGCCTGTTAAAAGTATATAGGACTTAGGAAATATTTTCACGCCCTGTCACAAAAGTTAATCAGCGTGTAAAATCCTTTATCAGGACATTATATAGTATTTTTGCAAACAGTTGCAGTTGTTGGCTTGACCATGTTGATTATTATTGCCTCAAGTAGCACAAGATTTGGGGGCCAGCGCATCTGTTTTATAGAGGGGGAAAAAATCCTTACAGAAGCTTATTATTAGACAGCCAAAATATTTCTACAGTCCATTCTTTCACATATGGCCAAAAGACCTCCTTATATGGTCACTGAAGCAATTATGTTCCTCTGAAGTTACTGTAGTCAAGGACTGTATTAGTGATATCACCTGCCCTTGCCACAAACCAATGTAGCCTTCTGGCAATCTACTCATTCACAAGTTGTTTAGCCAATTTTACTATGCTCATGGAGATAAGTAACAGTGTATGTACATGACCTAAAGGATGCTTCAAATGCCATCACATCAGATTCATAAAATTCATTCCTCAACAAGAGGCACAAAAATCCCTCCTTGGTAAAAGAGCTGCATTTACCAGGAATAAGCTTAATCACAAAGGAGTAAAGCAAAAGAAACTTGACTTTCAATCTGGCCATCAAAACTCAACCACCATTCAAAGTGTGCAGTACCTACCAGTCAAACAAGCTGTTTAATATTCCTTTACATACACCAAGGGCAGGAAAGTAGTCTTTGCATACGTTTGTTCTATAAGAGAGAAACACCCTAACAGTGCTGGGTATAGGCAGAGTTCAGGGCAGTGAAAATGGAACATGTGATTATTATGCAGAGTCAGCTCATGGACAGACATACTGGTGGATAGGCTGGACTGAATATAACGATAATGAATCAGATGCTGAAAATAACAGTCAAACGTTGGCAAGAAATTTACTGTTATGCTAGAGGGTGTTTACAGCTGCCAGCAAGCATATCTGATCTACACGCAGTCAAAAATCTCACTGACGCTGATGGAGTTCTAGCTGCCCCTCGTTCTGGCTCAACTGAGAAGCAATTAAGCTCCTTTATGGTGTAAGATGTCTGAAACCACCATCCAAAGCACCATCCAAAGCACCAAAGCACTGGCCATCCAAAGCACTGGCCACATGGAAGGCCAGAGCAAGAACTAACTCAGACAGAATAAAAGGGGCTTCCCTGAAAACTGATTGAAATTCAGGGGCTGGGGCAGTGGTTGAACTGCAGCTGTTTGTTTCTGCATGCCTCAAAGGGAGTAAGCAAATAGAAAGTCAGAGCGGCACTGGTAGCATGATGCTGGGAGTTAGCCAAAAGAGAAAGCATCTTTTGGGCACAGAACTGAGTAGAAGCAGGCTTGGATTCCTGAACAAGAAAATTGCTTCCTGTTATTCGTTCCTACTGTATTCAGGACTTGCACCAAAGATATATCTTACTCATATAATTAATCTCGCCTTCTAATGTAAACAATCCACAAGCCCCCTGAATATTAGCTAACTGCTTGGGCCAGAAGGGGCAATAGTATGCTTTTCCATCTAGAAAAAGTGATGGGATGGGTTTAGTGCAGAATAGGAAGATAGGATTTTATCACCATTTGTCAAACCCCCTTCTCTCTTAACATGACTGTTCTCTCCGCAGAGACTTCATTCAGGCAACAGAATGGAAGAAAAATGTGCCTAAATTCCATATATTGGCATGCAGCTGGGAGAAGTTATTACCTGCTCTGAACTAGTCTGAAACAATTGGGCTGGACTACTGTAGCCTAAATCTATTTATTTACTCTGGCAGCTACACATAATAGACCAGATTCTGCTTCCCTCATTCAGAGTGAGTAGTAACTAACTCAGCCACTAACCCCATTCACATCAATGGGTCTATTCAAGAAATAAGGGACCACTAACTGTGAGTAAGGCCAATACAATTTGTCCCACACAGAAGTATGAAAGGGACTGCTCATACATACACCTCTCTGTGTACAATCTAGAATAAACAGGGCATTTATCTACCATTATTTAACATTAAGTTTGATTTGTTAATGGATCATCCTAACAAAGGAACAAAATAATAAAGGCCCACACTCTTGCGTAAATTGCCAGACTACATTAAATTTATAAGGGAAGGGATAAAAAAAACCACAAAGCAGCTATTCTATGCTGATGGGGGGGGGAGGGGCAAGATGTGGGGCATTCTGTTGCTCTGCATAATGTACTGGCTTCTCATCCAGCACTGGATCCAATTCAAGTTTTTGTCCTCATGTTCAAGAGATCACAATGGCATAGGACCCTAAAAGCTATAGAACAGCCTCTTTAAAAAAAACCACAGCCCAGATTCTGAGCACGCAGTACAATTCAGGAGGGGGAAAGGGAGTGTGCAAAAGTGGGCTGACCATGTTGATTATTGTTGCCCCAAGTAGCACAAGATTTGGGGGCCAGCGCATCTGTTTTACAAAGGGGAAAAAGCACTTTTACGTTCCTGCAATCTTTAGGGCATCTGGGTCTTGGGAAGGCTGTCAGATTGGAGCCTCCTTCAGACTGCTCTAACCTACACCAGCTGCCAGGAATAAACTGAGCTAAGAGGAACTCAACCTTTATGCCAGTGGGTTGAAGGGGGATGGCCTATGAGCCATGATGCTAGTGTAGGTTTGCAAGAGGATACCCCTGTGTATGAGGGATTCTCCAATGGCCAGTTAAGCAAACTTTAGAGCGAGTTAATGATTGTGTGGTACAACGTTTCCCATTTGTATGGGAGAACCAGGCCTTATGGTTATAGTGTCAGTCCCTGCTCTGGCTCTGGCTCACACAAACACAAGTGACAGCAACATCTGGATCCTTCCCTCCACTTCCTTAGGGCCTTGCCCTGCCTTGTTTATGCAAGCACAGCTCCCTGCAAGTTCAGCTCATGTTCTGCCCGCACACTGAGTGCAAGATATGGTGCTTCGGGTCAGACTCTGCTCTCCGTTGCAGCCATGTATGTGTGCAGTTATGCCATTTCCTTTATTCTTTCCTGAAAATTATGCAAAATCAAGATGAACAGCCCACTTTTTACCCTCCATTCACTCTCAGTTACATATGCCCTTGGCAGGGGGGGCAGCGCTGAAATGTGTAAAATAGAAGAGGGATCCCAGGGAACTATAAATGTAGCTGAAATCAAAAGGGTCTAGCTATAATAGGCTAAAACAAAACAAAACAAAACAAAAACCCAGCCTATACAGGCGTGGCTAAACTAGCAAACATAGTGGTGAGCTAATCCAGGTCTCTTCAATAAAGGGAATAAATTAAAGCAATATGAGAAGATAAAGAGAATCAGGCCAACCTGAATCCACAGATTTGTGCCCTAAAAATGAACAATCAAACAGAGCCAGATTTGAAAAGAAGAAAAGGAAGGCTGAAGAGGGCTGGCAGATGCCAGTAACAGAGAGCTGCCTCGGGGGGGAAGGAAATCCCGCCACAGAATCCAGTACCATCAGCTTAAAGAACATATTAAAATTAACTCGGAAAGCTCAGAGATGTTGAACTAGACCCTCCTTATCCTGTAAGGAGTTAGTGTGTGAGTGCAATGAGATGAAAAAAATAAAATAAAGTGGAACTATTGTGGCTGGGGGAGGAAGTGTGGCAGTGGCGATTTTGGAAAGGACAAACCAAAGGGGAAGTGTGGTGGCAACAGCCATCTTGAAAGAAGCGCATCAAGCCAGGGGGAAAGACCAGAAGATCTAGATGTCTAGGAAAGGAAAGAAATCCTCCACTACAAAGATCTGTCCATCCCACCTTCCCCCAAAAACAAAATCTCCCCCTCCACCAAACAAACCATGGAGGCAGTTGGACAAGAACAGGATTAGTACATGGGCTAAGACATTGTAATAAAAAATATTTTATCCATGTGGTTATTATGACAAAGGGATATAGTTAAATGGAAGCTGGGGTGTATAGCACCTTGCATAGTTTACTTTGTGTGGATAAGTACACTTAATGGGAATAACATTATAGGTAATATAAATCACAACATTATAAACTAAGTTAATAATGCAATAGCAAAAGACCCAGATCTCCCCTAATGAAGTAAGCTTGACTTGAGTTATTAAAAACATTCCAAAATGTATATTAATTGGAGAAGGGTCACCTATGGTGGAAAATGTCAGAATAAGTGAACTCAAAGATGGTATAATAATCTCATAGTGCCTGATGTTATAAAGATGTCTGATAAGATAAGACTTGGTTCTTAAGAATATATAAAGAATAGTTCCCCGTTGCAAATTTACACACCCATGGAGGAAGTAAGGGTAGCCTGGGCTCTCACAACTAGAGAGGACCAGGCAAGAGGGGGAAATACATAGGGAGGGAAGTGGGAGAGAAAAAGGGAACAAGAGAATATAAACAGATGTTAATATATTTTTCTATTAAAACATATAACAATATTTAATAGAGCCTGAGGGCTCAGAATTAAAAAAAAATATGTTAAATCAGCCTCAGAATCAGGGTACACCAATACAGGTGTTACAAAAGGAGAGAAAAAAGGGAAAAAGCAATGTATGTCGGAGTTTTAAAATTATTGTGTATGATGGGAACTCTAAAGATGTCATATTTAAAGAAGAGATATAAATGTAATGGAGACCTGGCACCTGACTAGGGAGTCTCACTGCTTTTAACAAAGGGTGATATACTGAGCAAGAGCAGAGTGGGTACTAAGGGGTGAATTTATTAGTGTGATAACTGTTAATGTGAAAGGAATGAACAATGTCACAAAAAGGAAAAGGGTATTCTGTTCACTGAAAAGGGATTTTTCACTGAAAAGGAAATTAATTTACAGGAAACACATACCTTAATTAAAAATGATAAATACTTGAATACCTCATGGACACAGCTACCATGTCTCTCTCCAGGTCAATCTAATAGAAGAATGTTGACACTACTGTTTGGTAAACACTTCCCTTTTATTGTTTCAGCATAACTCACAGAGATAGAGGACAGATTTTAATTAAGGGATCTTTGAAAGATAGACTTCTCACCTTAGCCAATAAATATGCTCCCAATCAAAAACAAGATTATTTTTTTTGAAAAAAGATCAGTTTTTTAGGAACATAGGAAGTTTTAGAGAAGGGAATATTATTCTGGAGGAGAGGGTCTTAAAGTGCATTAATCCCACTTTGGATTGATCGAATGTACACAAAGAACAGTCAGGAGGAACTAGTGAAAATTTGTTGCATCACTTAAAATATGAGGATGTGGTGGGAGATGAATACATACAGTCCTGTCACCTGAATTATTTTGTTCCTCATTGATCTTATTCCAGGATTGATATGATTTTTGTTCCTAGTATCTCTGCTAATTTAGGAAAAAAATCTAATCTGGGAGTTATAAGGGGGTCTGATCATGCCCCTTCACTTATTGGATTGAAAGTTTGTTTTTTCACTGAGTCCCAAAGAGCCTGGTTCTTGAATAAAACTTGGTTGTATGACCCCTTTAGAATTCAAGAGCTAGATGAAAATTTCCAGAAATATACAGAAATAAACAATAAGGAAGAGATCAATAAAAGTGTTCTCTAGAATGCTAAAATGGCAGTAATGAAGGAGATCCTTATAAATAAAGCATCATACCTAAAAAAGATGGGAGGTCTTGAAGAAGAGAGGTGGGTTAAAGAACTTTCTGTTTTGAAAGGTAGACATAAATCTACAGGAGTATTTATATAGTGTTTAACAAAATAAATGTGTAAGATGGAAGATTAGCCTGTTACAAACACTTCGATATATTGAACAAAAATATTATGAACAGGCCAAAAAAGCTGATAGTCAAACGTTAAAAAAGAAACAAGATAAATCAGTGAACCCTCTGATTAGAAATACGAAGGGAGATTTAGTAACTGGCATCTGAAACATTTGCTAACTTTTTCCATAGTTTGTATGCTTCAGAACATCCAAATCCTAAAAACTTATAAGTAGATATCTGAGAAGTGTGACATTACCTCAGCTCTCAGAGACTGATGTGGCAGCTCTTGATAGGCAAATTGCTGCAGAGGAAACTGAAGCTGTAATTAAGAATTTAAAATCCAATAAAGCCCCAGGGTTTCTGGGGAGTATTATAGATCCTTATAGTAAGTGTTGGTCCCTATTTTAACTGAATTGTTTAATGTTGTTTTGCTGGGGAAACAAGATGCCAGATAAAGGGAAAGAGGCAAAAATTGTGGTCATTCCTACAGAAGGAAAAGATCTTACCAACCGTGAATCATACAGACAAGTTTCTTTAACTAATGTAGATGCTAAAATTTATGCTAAGCTGCTAGAAAACAGATTGAGTGTCACCTGGCCCAAATGTGTTCACCCACACCAGTCTGGATTCATTGCCAGCAGACATTTTTCTGATATCAGAAAAACTCCAAATTTGATCTAAAAATGTTAATTCTAGCAATTTTTCCTGTGTGCTACTTTCAATGGACGCTGAGAAAGTCTTTGACCAGATGTAATGGGAGTACTTTAGACAGATTTTGGTAAGGTTTGGTTTTGGAAATCAGTTTCATAAGTGTATATCAGCCCTATTTATTCCTTCTGAAGCCATTTGCAATAAATGTGAGAAATACCCTTGATAAAGGGCATCAGAATGCTTTCTGGATTAGAACACAAAATTAGCTTTGGATGCTGATAATGTCTTGTTATATTTGTACGATCCAGAAGCCTTGATAAAAATTATAAAACAATTGACTTTGGAATTTGGGCATGTAGCAGGCTTCAAAATAAACTATTATAAATCTGAAATTTTAGAAATTAATACTCCAGAAAGGGCCAAATCAAACTGTCAGCTGCGTCAATTTAAATGGATAAAAAAGTCTTTACAATATTTAGGAATAAATATTGTAGAGAAAAACGTTTTTAAGGTAAATTATCCTCCAATGTGGAATAAAATAATAAAAGACTTGAAGGAATGGAACAAATATGATTTTTTTTTGGCTAGGTAGGGTAGCCTCAGTAAAGATGAATGTCCTTCCAAAAAATACTACTTTTGTTTTAGCACATCCCAGATGAGACATTAAAAATATAGCAGGAAGCACTATTTAAATTCATATTAAAACATAAAAAGAGACAGGATGAATTCTAACATTCAAAGGTGGGGTGGACTAACTTTCCCTAATTTTCCTTACTATCCATCACAATTAAAATGTGATTAATTGGGTTAACAGACCATCCAAACACTAGGTAAAATTCAACCAAGATTGGAGCCCAAATATTCATAGTAATTGTTGGGTTAAAAAGAAATCCAGGTAATTAAATATAGAAAAAAATAACCCATTCATCCAGACCATCTCAGCAGTTTTGCACTATTTTTTTTTAAAAATTCCTGTCAGGGAGGCCTTCTCCCTTAGCTACTTTCATTAATAATCAGGAATTTATCCCTAGAAAATATCAAAGTTACTAGTTGTGGGTAAAAGCCAAGATTGTTCCATTCAGACAGCTGTTACTGGGTCCTGATTTGAAATCATACCAAAAGATATGAAATAATGATATACTAAAATAATATAAAGATCTTGTATTTCACAAGTCAAACATTTGCTTGTGAAATCTGGATGCAAGGCAGCTCTCTCTAGACCTTTAACCACATTCTAGGAGTTCACCCAGGAGCAAGCTAAAGAATGGTATGTATCTTAAAAATCAAACCTATTTTGACTTTGAGAAAAAGATACTCATAAAAAGACAACCCAGATGAAAAGATGGGAGAGGGATTTTGGAAATAAATCTGATATGGAGGAGGGGGTCTCTATATGGGAAATGGGATATACATCTTCAATTTGCGTAGCCCATATTTATAAATTGCTGTATAGATAGCATTTGAGTCTAGTTAAGATCTGGCACATTTTTGCTACCAGGGAGTCGCTCAGTTGGACGGGTTGCAAGGAAAGGGGTACATACTTGCACACATAGTGGTTAAGTCCAGGAATTAGATGGTTTGGGGAAGAAGTTATTAAAGAGATTCGTTTTCTGACAAAATGCCAGTATCCTAGAGCCCCCTTGACCTTCTTACTTAATGCTCCAGGAGAGGATCTACATATTAAACAGAACCAATTAATTTCTTCTTTATTGTTAGCGGCTAGACTTTATATTTTATATTACTGGAAAAATGTAACTCTTCCTCCTATGGAATTGTGATGTTGTAAGATATGGACTGTCCTTGTAACAGAAAAGTTTTCATACCAAGTATGTAAACAAGAGAAGGGCCAACAAGAGGACAGGTGTTTAGAAATGTGATCACCCTTTTCAACATACACACAGAAGGATGGCTCACCTGTCAGACGCTGTAGATTAGCCTTTGAATATTAACCTGATCCAGAAAAAGTTATAAAACTGATGTATGATGTAGTATGTGAACATTTTATTGTAACTTTGCCTTAATAGGTTTCAAAAGACAGCCTGACCAACTACTCACAGCAGACTGACACATTACAAGGGCTCCATTGCCACCTGAATTACAGAAAGGAAGGGAACATCTGCAGAGTTGGCAATCTGGAGAGTAGTATTGAAAGCTGATGTCATGAACTGATTATAATGATTGCAGACTCATAGGCAATGTTGAATCTGTTCCTCGTGTGTGCTCTGCTCCCCCAGGGTCACTTACATTATGATTTTTCTTTTGAGGCCATCTGTTCTGTGCCATCAACCTGTTCTGAGTTTGTTCGTACCATCAGTGTTCTCTCTTCACCCTGTTCCCTAGTGACCTTCTGGTCTATTTCCCTCTGCAGTATTTTGCATTCCCTTGGGCACTTCCTTATAGGGGCCAGGTAGCTCCTTACACCTGAAGTTTATACACATTCTGTCAGAGCAAGCCTAATCACGGGGCTACAATACCAGACAGGATGATACAGGTGCTTTTGGCACTGGCTTTGCCACAGGCTTCCTGTATAACATTACTCAAGTCACATGATCTTTCATGTGCGAGTGAAACAGAGATAATATTTACCTGCTTCCAACAGCACAAGCAGGCATACTGCTGGCTAAGTCCCAACCCCAACCACTGCAGAGCCAGGACTTTGGGGGAATGTGACCCCAGCAATCCTACCTCTCAGGACCACCAAATGGGCAGAGGTCCTCCACAGAATTCCCTAATGGAAGGGTCCTTTAGGAAGGCCACAGCACCCTCCTGGAGGAAGAGACTCAGCGGCCACCAGTAATAAGGGGTAGGGGTAGCTGAGCCAGGACCTCAGGGGCATTGTGGATTGAAAGAAACATTTGTTAAACAGGTTTGTTTATTTAAAAAATAAACCTAATTAAATCTGAAACTGACAATCTTTGATGAGGCCTAATTTATTATATTCTAAAGTCATTTAAGTTAAATACCAAAAAAAAAAAAAATTAATCGGTACATGTTTGTAGCCAAGTTTTCAAGAAAGCCAAGCCACTGAACAGCTGAAGGTCATTGACTAGGCACCTGGAACCAGAGTTTGGTGAAGTGCTGAACTCGATTTTGACAGCAGTAGCCTCTTTCGCAATTTCAGAGAGAATATTTTCTTTATGTCAGTTTATTCAGCTAGTTCAGTGGAATGACTAGTTCCTTCAAAAGTTAACGAATCAATTTGGAGTTGAACAAGCTGAAAAGTTTGGTGTCCCACTTTCAATCTCTGACTAAATACTACATGTGAGAGGATATCTGCTAGTTCTAAAATCCTGAAGAACATAATGAATTGAACTAACTACAGATACTGTTTATTTAAACAAGGAAGTCGTTATCAGAAACTGTTAGTTTTAAATGCAAAACTAAATGTAAATTATATAGCTTAAACAAATGTGTATTGATAGAGTGTTCTCCTGGTCAGCAAAAAGACTATATTTAGTTGCTAATCACCATTAAAATGTTGATCAGCCAGCAAGAATCAACCTTTCTTTAGGAAGATAACTAAGAAAATACAAATGTAGAGACATGATTAAAATTGATTAAAAAAATAAATCAAGATTTCCTGCTTGCTGATGTAAACAGAGATTAAAATTGGTGATTTAAATCAATCCACCCTGCTCAGGTCCCTGAAGCCCCTCCTTCGCCCCATCCAAAGAGGCACTAAGTACAAAATGTATTTTGCTTAAGACCGTTTTTCAGCATGACTTCTCTTTAGGGCCTTATGCCCTCTACTTACAGCCTGCCCATATCTAAAGCTGTATTTGCCCCATTTATATTAGCATGGGATACCCTCACTGTCTCATCTAACTGTGCTTCTCAGGTGCTTAAGACACTGTTTACAACCCCCTACTCAAATCACATGCGAGAATGTTGTGATCTCATACTGAATATTGTCGTACCCATCTTCGGCAGCATGTTCATGCTCTTCCACAATATGTGAGGTTCCTGGGACTTGGGAGTATTTTTTTTTTTTAAAACGCTGTTTAATGGTGTGGAGATGGAGTGGTTTGAAGTACAGGATTAGAGATCAGGAGATCTGCATTCTACTTTACCTCTTCTACTGATTTACTAGGGTAAGGGACCATCGACAAGGCACTCCACTCTCCATGCTTCTATTCCACCACCACCACCATCTTCACCGCCTCAAAAAAGGATTATAGTTCTACAGAAGAGTATTGTGACATTTAAAAAAAACCCACACTCTCAAGCAGGAAGATAGCATAAAAACTTAAAGTATTCTTTAATGCTCAGTCTTCATTATACTCAATAGCAGAAAAAGCTTTAGTGAGTTTGTTCAGAGGTTGTTTGGGAAAAAACTTAGTTTCCTATCAGTTTACAAATCAAGGGTATGTCTACACTGTAATTAGACTGCAGCTGACATGGACTCACGGGGCTCAGGATAAGGGGCTGTTTAATTGTGGTGTAGAAATCCAGGCTCAGCCTGCAGCCTAAGTTCTGGGACCCTCCCGCTTTGCATGGTCCTAGAGCCTGGGCTCCAGTCCAAGCTCAAATGTCTACACTGCAGATAGACAGCCCCTGAACCTGAGCTTGAGTCAGCTGACATGGGCCAGCTGCGTGTTTTTAATTACCAGTGGGAGCTGCAGGGGAGCTGATGTTCCTCAAACTGATGTGAAGAAAGGCAGGGGGCACTAGAGGAGGACCATGTCATGTAGCCTGTTGATTTGGAGGAAGAAGGCAACAGTGAATGGGCCATATTTGTCAATGACAGCAGAACTGTTTCATTTATCAAAATGTATATAGGACCATAAAAAAAGGCAGATCCAGTCAGAATAGTACACAGTTTGGCAGCATGATAGTTTAAAGAAGTGTAAGTTTACAGAGAAATAAGACACTAGCCTTCTTCTGTACACTAGTAAGCTCTGAATTTGCATGATCCTTTGCAGAGAGAGATGGGGTTTTCAGTGGATAACTCACTGAAGCTGTCTGCCCAATGGGCAGCAACTTTAAAAACATTTATACTTAGATCATTCCAAACAGATAGACAATGTCAGATGCATCTACCAATAGTACCTCTCCTTCTGCCCCCACTACCATGTACAACAATAATTGCAGTTTTGGCTACCTCACTTTAGGAAAGGCACGAAGAATGTAAATCTTTCTGTACCTCTAACTGGATTTGTCTGAAATTTATCACATTGTGATAAATTGAAAAGAATAATAATAAAAAAAAGCTATTTAATCTACTAAGATTTAGAGACAAAGTATGCCTGTCTAATTCACAGTAGTCCACCAGAGTCAAAAGGACTACTTGTGTAAGTAAGACCAGAAGAATTTGGCCCTTAGAGCAAGACTCAACTAAGGATATTAAAAATTATGAAGCATCTAAGGAGAACCAATGAGTCCTTTTATACCGGGGTGGGCAAACCAGGTCAGGCAGGTCAAATCAGGGTGGGCAAACCAGGACTTTGGATCCAGCCTGCGGGACTGCCACCCCAATGGCGCCGCTCCCGGAAGCGGCCGGCACCACATCCCTGTGGCCCCTGTGGGAGAGGGGGCAGAAGGCTCCGCACGCTGCTCTCACCTGCAGGCACCACACCCTGCAGCTCCCATTGGCTGGGAACAGGGAACCATGGCCAATGGGAGCTTCGGGGGAGGTACTGGCAGGCGAGGGTAGCGCGTGGAGCCCTCTGCCCTCCCTCCCCCAGGGGCCGCAGGGACATGGTGCTGGCCATTTCTGGAGCGGCGCGGGGCCAGGGAAGGCAGGGATCCTGTCTTAGCCCCGCTGCTTGCTGCTGCCACCCCGGAGCCCACACCCCGAACCCTTCCTGCACTCTGCACTCCCTCCTGTACCCTAACCCCCTGCCCTGAGCCCCTTGATGCACCCTGCCCCTTCCTGCACACTGTACCCCCCCACACACCCCAACCCTTTGCCCCAGCCCTACATTCATGGCCCTGCATGCAATTTCCCCACCCAGATGTGGCCCTGCGGCCGAAAAGTTTGCCCACCCCTGTTTTATACCCTAATATGGAAACACGTGAAACCAAAACTTAAAGTGCAGTGAATTTAGAGCCAACAAAAAAGTGGCACTTCTTTGCATGATGTATATACAATCAACCAATGAAACTCACTGTCTATAGAAAACAGTCCTTGAATCAAATATGTCTGAGATACTAAATATGGATAGACAGTAATGGCTACGGAACATTGTGTAGTTGTGCCAGCCAATAACACTATATGATAATCACATCCCATCCTTCAGGGCATGAGCTGATTGCCTGCAGAGATCCAAAAATATTAAGCCCCCTCCCCCCGCCCCCCAGCATGATATAATTGCATAGGTGCATTATTGGCATGGAGAGAGGCTTATCTTTCTTTTCCAAGAGTAAGAGACTGACTAGAGGAATCAGTAGCTTGATTCAACAGATCAGGTCCTATATTCTTCTTTTCTCAACTTCTCATAGTTAAGTCTCACATTTGGAAATTTCCTAACATAAACTACATAAGGACATTAATTCACAACTGCAGGATGCAGCTGAAGAAACAAGTGTTTTTTTAGTGTGCTGAGAGGTGGCCATAAGCATGAAGGCTACAAATCCTTTGTAATGCCAAATTCATTTGCTGGAGTAGGTTGCCTGAATGTCTGCAGGAGAGATATTCTACCAATAAATACAGACAGAATATCAACGTGTTGCTGAATTATTCTCAGAAGCATGAAACCTCTTCAGCCATCCATGTTACAAATATAGACAACTGTAAGTGCTTGGATACACACATAGAAGGACAAATGCTGAGTGAGCTTGCATCAGCATTGTAGGGGCTTACACAACAGGATGACTGTTGGACCTGTACTTGGTGGGATAAGCACATAGGTAGGAGAACTCACATAGGTAGGAGTCTGCCTACCTATGTGGGCATACATAGGTGAGTTTCTATAATGGACCACAGAGGTGGAAGCGCAGGTGTGTTAGGGCATGACTAGGGAAAATTCATGAGACCCCAAATTGGTGAAGGAGTGCAGTGCAGCCAGCTGTAATTTTTCCAACACATATCCAGCTAGGTATTGCTACTGACAATGGCTTGGTGCTTAAGAATCCAGATCTGCCATATTAGCATATATTACCCAACTCCCCCACCTCCATCCACCCACACCAAGCACTTCCTTTGACTACTTTTTCAGTGGTTCTTTTTCAGTATTTGAAAATAAAACATTGAAGAATTCACAGCATTATAGAAGAAAAAATGGTTCTAAATCTTCCAAGTGATATGTGGCACACATACTCAGGGTTGCTCCAGTTCTCCATCTAGTAAGGAGGAGTCAGAGAATGCGGTAAAGACTTTAAAAAAATAATACTCTAGACTCTCAATTTGTGTCAGGATTGCTATTTCAACTCTTAAAAAAAAAAAGAATTACATCCAAATTTGACAATTGACTTAGTTTAATACATTGGAAGCTCAACTGCAGTGCACAATAACTGTTCAAGGAATGATGAAGTGTCCTAGACACATCTAATTTGACCTTGGCAAATAATTTTCTTAGTGAATCAGCTCTCTCAGAAGTCAAGCTCTTTAAAGACACAGCTGGTAACACACAGATAATGGTAACTATTTTATAATAGTTTCTGTATTTGACTGTACTGTTAAAATATTGTGTTCTCTATTTTCTGATTTGTTCAGTTTCATTAGTAGTTTGTATATGGGACTACAGAAATACAAGTTAAGGCCTTATTCCTGAAAATATTTATGCATATATTTCTTATACATATTCATATTTCCATTAAAGTAACTGGGATTAATTATATGCACAAAGTTAAGCACACAAGTGATTGCAGGATGAGGGCCCAAGATATTGTTGCCCCCACCCAAATATTTTACTATGGTCTTTGAACATGACAAATTTCTCAACTAATATGCTTTTAAGTGCATTTTGGGCTGCATGTCTGGTTTGACTTCTTTGCATACGTATTTGGAACATTTTTCCATCTCTGGGGTAACTACTGATGTAAATGGATTTACACAAGAGATTATTTGGCCCTTTGAGTTCAATCTTTTATCAAGTTTCCATATTTAGCCAATGCTGCATAAAACTAGTAAACTATGATGAGTTTAAGACAAAAAAAACCCCACATACCACGCAGGAAGCTTCATACTGTTTCCCCAGTTTGGGCCTCAAAAATGCACTAAAAATCCAACAAACAGCAAAAACAAGAGTTAGTTTTCATAACAGTAGTTATAGATATGCACATTAAGCACGTTCTTTATTGTGTCATTTTTAATTAAATTATTTTGTCAGTGTGACAAGGTTACTTAAGTGGCTAGATAAGCCCATGTAACAAACAGGAATGAAGCCATGAGAAATTCAGATACCTGTTGAAAGCACTGTACAGAATGTTATTACCTTTTCCATAAACAGAAGGTTTTCACAAATACCATGCAAATACCAATATAAAAGCAAGACATTTTAAAAATATGATTTTCTTCCATTAAAGGTAAATAGGTTCAGCCATTTTAACTCATCAGAACGAAGTCTAGTAGTCACATTTACCATTTATCAAAGTATTTAGGAGAATAAGAATATATTAAGTATTACTGAAGTTATGAGTTGAATAGCTTTAGTTTGCTAGTACATTGTGTTAATGATCTTTTCCACTCTTTCTGTTTCTTTCCCTCTAATTATTAATACACAGCTATCTGAATGGCTTGGAGGCCTCCATTTCCTCACAAGTTTTAGCTAGAAAACTCACCCAACCCACAACAAGTAGTTAGACTTGAGGAGGTCAGTGACTCAGCCAGAGGTTAAAGGTCTGTTACAGGAGTGGGTTGTGGGGGGCGGCAATGTGCAGGAGCTCAGATTAGAAGATCAGGATGGTCCCTTCTGGCCTTGAAGTTTGAGGCTATTTAGGACCGCATAATACAGTGTTTGCTCAAACTCAGGCATCCCTTGGAAGTTTGCCTTAGCATTCTACCACTGGGATAAACAACACCCCCCCCAAGAGACCCTACAAAAACAAACATCACACTAACAGGTTGACAGTCAGAGGGTTTGGGGTGGTTTTTTTTTTGGGGGGGGGTAGAAATACTAATCGCATAAAGATAGCCCAGATTTTGAAGTGGGGGGAACCCCAATATTCATCCAGCCCTCCCCTCCTCCAGCAGACCGGGGCTGACCCGGGAGCCAGCTCAACTAGGGGCGCCCAGACTTGGGCAGAGCGCCAGTCACGTCCAGCCCGCGGGCAGCGCGGCCGCCGGCCCATCAGCCCTGCCGGCGGGGGCAGCGCGGCGGGGGCCCCCGAGGCCCGCCAAGCGGGACAGGGGGCCGGCGCCGGGTACCGCGCCGCCCCGCCCGGCTCCGCTCCCCTCCCCTCCCCTCGCACCTGGTTTGCCGCCACAGGAAGGTCTGGATGGGCAGAGGGACGCCGCGGCCGCCCTCCTGCTCCGGGCCCTCGGAGCTTTTCCTCTTCACCATGGCGGCGGCGGCGGCCCGCCCCGAGCCAGCCCGGGGCCCCCGCGGCTGCTTCCCCGCGCAGCGCAAGATGGCTGCAGCAGGCTAGGAGGCGGGGGGGGGGGGGGTGCGGGGGCTGGGTGAGAGCGAGCGAGCGAGCGACGGTGTCCGCCTCCTCCCGGCCTTCAGCACCTCCCTCCGCGGACAGCGACCAGCGCCAGCCCCCGGCAGGGGAGCGCCGGGCGCCACCCCTTGAGCCCCAGGGCAGGCTGCGCTCTCCTCCCGCGCCCGGGCTGCTGCCGCCGCCGCCAGCCCCCCCCCCCGGCCCTCAGCCGCGGCTGGGCCAAGCACCACCTGTGGCGAGCGCAACCCCAGCCCGTCCTTCCCGAGCAGCGTCCCGCTCTCCCCGCAGGAGGCCCGGGGGGGGGGGTCTCTGCCCCTGCGAGTAATGACCGTCTGCAGCCCCTCAAAGGCGCCTGCTGGGTAACTACCCAAAAAGAGGTGCAGGAGAGGGGTCCTCCCCCTGCGGGACATCAAGAGGTGTGTGGGAGTTCCCTCGTTACAGGGCGAGAAGAGACGGGTGGGGGGGGGACCTCACCACTTTGTGTGGCAGCAGGGGATGAAAAAGGGTGGCCCCTGTTCCAGAGAGGCTGGTACCTGGGGTTGTTTACAGGGCAGGAGAAGGACGGGAACGACTCAGGTACCTGTTCCTTTCTGAGGGTGCTTTAAGGCAGGGGTTCTCACAAAACGTTTCTTGGTGGCCTCTGATTGCGGCCACCAACTCTTGCTGGTGGCCGCTTGGACAAGTTTTTCTAAAACACTCAGGTTTCAACCTTTGGAACAAAAAATAAATATGCCCGTTGCCATGTCCAAATCATTGTAATTTATTTATGTACAGTTGTCTCTACTCTTTACTGGACCTAAACAGAATACAAACAAATAAGGTGCTTTGCATGTTTTTGTCATTGTTGTTTGTGTGGTTGGTTCCCTCCCCCCCCCCTTTTCCTTTGGACCTGTCAGTTAGTAAGTCTGTTTCTGTGAAAAGTGATATTAACAAACACACAGATATCACTTTTCACAGCAGAGGAGCTAGCTAGGAGGCAGTGAAAAGTGATATTAACAAACATCACTTTTCACAACAGCCTGACCCGGCCCTGGCAAGCCAGGAGACAAATTAAGTTCTGGATGGGGAGGTGGGCAGGGAGACAGTGGGGGCTGGTGTTGGTGAAGGGACAGGAGAGGCAGCGGGGGCCCGGGTGCGGTGGTGAGCTTGGGACCCCAGACCAAAATGCGACAGCGAGGGGATGGAGCCTGCTGCTGTATGGCTTAAGTCTGCTACCCACCACCCCAGGGCAGAAGTCTGAGCCCCACCACGCCTGACAGGGTGGGGGAACTCTGGTTGCTACTTGTACTTGATAAGAAGGAGCCATACATGTGTGTGCCAGCTGTATAATGCCAGCACTTCAGCCTGTGCTGTCACATTAACTGCCCCACTTGTTCCATGTAGATGCCAAATGTGATAAAGGAAAGATTTAGCCTTGTGGGACTTTGCAGGCAAGGCCATCGAAGGTAGAGAACAGTTGCCTGTAACATATCGTTGTTTAGACCCAAACCATTCATTCATGCATCTTCTTAGAGATGGGACTGCAGAAATGTGGTGACCAACAGCACCAAATGCCAGAAATCCAGCAGGAGGTCTATGATTTTATACACTGGCCTTTAGGCAGGAGGGTGTCATGCACCATGCCACAACCTTTTTCTAACAGAGGAATCCAGGAGACTGGCTGCTGAAGCATGTTCTGGGACCTTCTAAGTTTAGTTACAGTGGGCAGCAGCTTGCAAGGACTCCAGCAAAGAATTATTGTTTCTTTAGTTTTGGTAAGGCTACTCCATGTTTTAATGTAGATGGTAGATTTTCCTCAGAAGAAGATGGTCTCTGTGTCAGGGATCAGGTATTCTCTAGCAACCCAGGCAAGACAGGGGCAGAGAAACAGGTAGCAGCCCTGTTTGCTATGAGAGTTTCCATGACTCTAACTTGTCGAAGGGGGGTCAGCTTCTTGAAATCCACACCACCCTTGTTGTTCTTAGCTTGTTATTTTCTGATGTGTGGAGAGGCCTCCAGGAAGAGTCTAACTTATAGTAAGAGATGCCAGGTTCTAGGGCTGCATGGGATGCTTTCATGAAATAATGTGTGTTCTGCAATATTTCTGTGCAGTGTCTTTTTGCTACCTCTGCTGCAGTGGCTAACGAGGCACCCTGCATCCTTCATTGCAATGCTACTAGTTTTGTAAAAAAAACAAACAAACAAACCACACCACTTTCTTATGACCAAGTCTATCCATATCTGCTACTTCAGAGCATTTCGGGAAGCTAAATGTATAAAGAAAGTCAAAGCCAACAATCGAAAGGTGCTCCAGAAGTGAAAGGTAATATAGGCTACAGTTTTCAAACCTGGGGGACTGAAATAAAAATGGCCTGATTTTCAGAAAAGCCTAGAGCTCACAACTCCCAGGATGGGTACATCAAGTAAAGAGGCCACAAGCTACCTGCAGGATCATGACAAGTTCAGGCTTGTGATAAACAATACAAGTAGATTATGCTCTATGACCTACATAAGGTGCCCTGCCCCCTAGATGTCAGAGATTGCCAATAGTTTTGATAAGATTTAAGCCTGGTGTAGTCCTTGCATTGGCTGACCTTACTGAAGAGCCAAGTTGATCTGTGACCAAGAGGGAGTTTTAAAAAATACTTGTTTTTATTAATCCCAGGCATGCCTCAGTTTTCCTCTGTACATTGCATTGCTAACATGTAGGTTCAAAAGGGTTAACGTTGGTCTTGGAACAGTGCAGGAGGGGTGTATGCACGCATGCTTGCTGTCTGGAAGGAATTAACAGGATCATTGAAGAACTGTTTCAAACCAACAGAGGGTCCAGAATGACAGACATCCCAGTGACTGAGCAATCAACAGGAAACCCCAGCAGAATAGGACTCGGGAACTAAGCAGGAGAACAAGGTGTCAGGCAACCAGAAGGGTGGCTCTTTTGGAGGGCCTCAGGAGCCTTGACCTAGGGGGAGACAAAAAGGAGGAACAGGTAGGGAGAGCCAGAGATGGAGTTCATCACAGCTTGGCTAGCTCCTAGGGGCACTTGTTTGACCAGAGTGAACTATAGCTTAACTTCTGCCCCTCTGTGCTAACCTAGGGACTCAGATGCCAGGTGACTAATAAATGGTTACCTTGTTTTGTAAAGGCTGCCTATGTTGATGTAAAGAGGGGCACAGTAAACAAACACCTCCTACAGAAGGATTTGGATTTGCTGCAGGGAGCCAGGGGGAGAGATGGGGGAAGGCCCAGGCTTCGAGTTTTAGAGTCCCCTGGCCTCTGTGGGTGCTAGCACACTAAAGCTGTCACTCCCCAGAGACTGGTGACAGCATGGGGCAGACTAGACCTTGTGATGGGATCAAACACATTCTTCGAGGCTCAGGATGATATAAGCATATGTGGATGCCATTTTGAGTGGCTAGCCAGTCTTACCATTGAGATTAGGACTAAAATAGCCACTAGTGCCAAAATACAAGGGGGAAATCAGGTTTGAGACCTCTGTATTCCCTGATAATTAAATGGACCAACCCATCCTGCCCATCCTCTGTGACTATTTTACAGTCTTTTCCTTTCTAAAGGAGTCACTGACAATAGGACCCTGAATTCATAACTTGATCATTTTGAGCAGATTACTTCCAGTCCCCACAAGAGCATAGACCAGGGCAGGGATTGGCAACCTTTGGGGGCTGCGGGAAGTGGCGTGGGCCAAGGGATGTGCTGGCCGCCCTTCCTGCATCCCCCATTGGCCTGGGACAGCGAACCGTGGCCAGTGGGAGCCACGATCAGTCGAACCTGCAGACGCGGCAGGTAAATAAACCAGCCCAGCCAGCCAGGGGGCTTACCCTGGCAGGCCATGTGCCAAAGGTTGCTGATCTCTGGACTAGGGGAAAGAGCAGTACAGAATGCTCAGAGAATTTTAACAGAAAGATCCCACATTAGGTCTGCTAACAGTCAGCAGCCATAAACAATGCCACCAGCCTTATACAAATCTTTGTCATAAGTGGCCCTCCTTAAAGGATGCAAGACTGAAAGCTTATGTTCCTGGTTTAGTGATGCATTGTCACATGACAGCACTCAAGATGACAATATAGAATAATTGTAATGGACATCCTCAAGGAGGGAGTGATGCAGGCAGAGCCTATCACCAACAAGTCTTTCCACCGCCCAAGCCAGATTCAACAGTGGGATGGAGAACTGGGACAACCTGGCTGATCTCAACGGTCTTATGCCCTGCCAAGACAAGATATGCTCTTGCCAGTGGGAAAGATGTCTTTTAAAGTATATAAACCCAATATCAGGTAGGCTAACTGATATAAGAGACTAGATGAATTCCCCAGACAAGCTACAGTATTTAAAGAAACTAGGGTTTCTTTAAAAAATAAAATAAAAAAAAACCAAGCCACACAACTAGATGTAAAAGCAAGTAGAACAGCTTGCAAAGTCTGAGTGAAAGGGTTAATTGTGCAGTTTATGCTCCAAATATGCCAACTTTGACACTTTGGGCCAGATACTCAGCTGGTGTAAGCCGTGCCGGTGTGGTCTTCAGTGGACCTGTGCCAATTATACCAGCTGAGTACCTGGCTCTTTACCTGTGCAAACTCGTAAAGTTTCTACTACATACTTGCCATTTTAATTACTGGGAATCTCAAACTAGTGGAAGAAATCTGGAGTTTCATTATAAATAGAGGATTTTAAAACATGGAGATTCCCATCTGCTGGTGCAAAAGGAACAGTGAGGAAGAAGAGTTTCAGAAGGACAAGGATCTCAGATCTAGGTGAAGATTCTCTGGTCTGGCCAAGCTGTAATTAGCACAAGACTAAGGAAGAGAGGCAAGGGTGGCTTTATGCTTTTTATGTGGTTCCCAAAGTCTGGAGTAGCTGCAGGCCAATTTGGTCCCTGCTGCAATTTACAGCAGCCTCTGCTCTGCAGGGGTTCCCTAGCTGGGGAACTGGCAACTAGCAGGAGAGAATCAGACTGCAAGTTAGGAACACATTTTCTATTAACCTTTATCCTACTTGTAAAAGATAATCAAATCCACAGATTATCTGCTCACAGCTGGGGCTGTCATTCACACTAACAGCCACCATTTGGGTGTACTTACATACTAACAAGATGGTGCCCCAGTAAGAAATGCCTCAGACCCACCCCAGCTTTCCTTGAGAGCCAAATAGAGGTCAGTGATTAAATATCTAGGAAAAAAAAAATCTCTGTATTAAGGGCATAGGTTGTTTCCACAGACACCTTTATATCCCAGGGAGTCTCTCTGGTGCTGTTTTGCCGCTTAGACATGCAGGAAACAAATCAGAACAAAGTGACATGCAGTTGCTATGATACCTACTTGTGCTTTATGGCAGTCAGAGTAAATAGGATCAACCTGAATAATTTGAGGACAAGATAGACACCGATATGCAGTAGGCCTATAGAATAGGAGACAAGTAAATGAGTTACATGGGGTGTCACAGCATAATACACTGAGGAGTCTAATAGGGCAACATCTGCAGTGTATTAAAAAGAGAATAGTGACCTGTTGGCTTGTGATGCTATTTGGGGTCGGGAAGGAATTTTCCTCTAGGGCAGATTGGCAGAGGCCCTGGGGTTTTTTCACCTTCCTCTGCAGTGCGGGGCACGGGTCACTTGCTGGAGGATTCTCTGCACCTTGAAGTCTTTAAACCCGGATTTGAGGACTTCAATAGCTCAGACATAGGTTAGGGGTTTGTTACAGGAGTGGGTGGGTGAGATTCGGTGGCCTGCGTTGTGCAGGACGTCAGACTAGACCATCATAATGGTCCCTTCTGACCTTAAAGTCTATGAGTCTAAATATCTTGTGACTTTTGCTTGGTATAACTGAATAGCATGGGCCTCAAGACATGCAGCAGCCCCCACACTTTGGCCCATATTTTCAAGAGACCTCAGTGCTACATTTTCAAGTGCTCAGAACCCACAATTAGGTCCAGATTTTCAAGGAGTGCTGAGCTCTTTTGAAAGTCTGACCATTTATTTTGGGCCCTAAATGAGAAGCAAGCTCTTCTGAAGACTGGACGCTTTGCATAGGGAACACCTATGTAATGCCAGAGATACTGAGGTAATTATTCCCCACATAGGGCCCAAAACCAGTTCTGGTTTCTTGTCATGATTCAAGATAGCCAGAAGAGGTTGGGGAAACAGCAAGAGATCACAACTGGAATCTGATTCAACTAGATTATGAAGGGCATGTTGAGCCACCTGCCCCCACTACACAGTGGAAGTAACAGGATTGGCTTAGGGACTCTTAAGGAGTGCTCTGGGGTGGGAAAAAAAATGCCCTTTTCCAATATGGTGGCTTAAGACAGAACAGAAGCCCACCTACTCCACTGCATTTACTATATATCATGGGCAGTATTAATCTGTTATTTGTAGCCTAGTAGCACATCCCCCAAAAGTAAGGCCCTCACTGCAATTTGCGCTGTTCAAATATATAGTTAGAAGCAGTGCCAGACAGATAAAGGAGGGGAAGGAAAATGAGGCAATGCAACATCCTTAAGATCACACAGCTGGATAGGAGGACAACCAAGGCCCCCAGAGTCCCAGTCCAGTGCCCTAACCACTATACCACACTTCCTCTTGTAGTGTTTTACAGTAGCAACAGGGGCCTGGTCTACACTTGAGGTGGGGAGGGAAAACAAAATTTAAGTTACGCAACTTCAGCTACGTGAATAACATAGCTGAAGTTGATGTACTTAGTTAGATCTACTTACCGCAGTGTCTTCTTTAAGTCGACAGCTGACACTCTCCCATCAACTCCACCTCTCGCCCTGGTGGAGTACTGGAGAGCGCTCGGCAGTCGAATTATCATGTCTAGACTAGACACTATAAATTGACCCCCATTGGATCAATTGCTGGCCGTCGATCTAGCAGGTAATGTAGACAAGCCCTGGGACTCTGCATGTCCACCATAAATCCCTTCCAGACATAAGGGACTACACCTGTCTCGCTATACAATATAAAATGCATTATCTATTCCCTTGGTTCTTCCTCAAGGCCACCAGCTTCCTCACCCCACACTGCTGCTGCAAGCAGCACCATGCAGCCAAGCTCCGTATCGTGCCAGGGCAGGAGTTGGGGGCGGAGGGGAAGAGAGACATGTTCTCTGCTGCTCAGTTGTCTGGCATAGCAGTGGTGTCATTCTGTTTAGGGCCTTCTATGCAAGTGTGTCCTGGTCAAAAAAGGTTGAGAACCACTGGCTTAAGGTATATCACATACCATGTACTATTAAAAATAAGATATTAAGCCAGCAAGAGAAGGAGGGATTGCTAATTGAAGTGCCCAGCTAATCACTGCTCCTCACCTGACAGTGCCAAGACAAATCTCTCCAGCTGCACTCAGGGATTGCTTTAGCTGTACCTGCTTAAAGAAGATTTTTTTGCCTCATCCACTGTCTTTTTTCTCAGTGCTGACTGCTTCACCGGGGATGTTTCCCCACAGCTGAAGCATGCTACTAGCATTAGCTCTTCCTTTCAGTAGATGATTAATAGCACCTACTTCCTTGTGCAGGGCAGTTCAGAGCAGCTTGGTTACATTTTATTTCTGAACCTTGCAGTATTGTGCCATGTGGGCTGTAACCCATTCCCATCCAAGGGCTCTGAAGTTCTAGTGCGTAAGTGTTCGACTGCCCACTTTAATTCCTTTATGTCTACCATGCAGAAGCATGGCTTCAGGCATCCACGGCGGTGTCTACAGAGGGATGGTTTTGATAGAATTTTACTGTTGCTATCCCCAGTCAGAGCACGAGTATAGACAGGGCTCCATGCAGGAACAGAGGTCATAAGCGCCATGTCATCTAATCCTGCTCTGAGCAGGCCTACACGGCACAGATAAGCAGCTTAACCACCATCAGAGGGGTTTAGAAGACAATGTAGACTAGAACTTTCTAGAAAGACTAGTCTTGCAGAATTTGCTATCTTTACTATGGGGACGATATGCTCAGCTTGAAGTTGTTGCTGCATCAGGCTGATTCTCTCCCCCCCGACTTAAGTTTCCTTAAGATCACCAAGCAACTCAGGCAAGCATTGGTCTCTAAATATCTATTGATTAAATAAGCTCTAAAAAAGGGAGTTTGAACTTCAGTGATGTAGCTCACTCAGTGTAGTGAGAAGAGGATTTAGGAATTACTCAGAACACCCCCCCCCCCCAAACTCTACAACCATCTGGCCAATTGCAGTCAAAAGGAAAATAAGACACTGCTTTTTAGTCTGAGGCATTCCAAAGTGATTTTAAGCTTTATAGGGCACCGTTTAATGAGGGACTAGAGTACTCTATCCAATTCTGGTCTCTATTTTAATGCAGAAACCAGGAGTGCTTTGGAGCCACAATAAAGTAGGATCAGCAAGGAGATGCCCATGTTAAAGGATATTAGTTATAAAGCAAAGCTAAAGCAGCTGAGTTTTTTCTTAGTAGGAGATAGAGGACTTCAGGGTACAGGTAAGAGGTTTGATAAAGTGCTGCAAAATAAACTTCAATACAAATCTAAGTAGTAGACGAGGCACCTTTCCCCCTTAGGAAGTTAGAGCTGAGCAGGAATAATAGCACAAATATTTCATAGCAAATCAACTGCATGGCTCTCCCAAGGCCTAGATCCTGCAGGCCTCTTTCATGCCTCACTGAGGTGAAACTCTCACTGTTATCACTTTAAGCCCTGAAGGATATGGCCCCACATTAGGCCACCCAGGCAAATGGCTGAAATAGAACAGGGAGGTCCCTTTTCACAATCACCAGAGCAGCTGCTGGAGATAGTGACACAGCAGGGAAGTGGGCAGGGGCCATGCCATGCCAAGAAGGCACAGACCAGTGGGCTCTGGTAGCCTGCATGTGTCTAGTAATTCCTAATGCAGGTCCATACTTCCTGGTTAAACATGTTCACACCCAGCAATGGAGGTGAGCAAAATAGATCACCAGCATCTTTGTTCCCCTGCCCTCATCCACAGCAAGCACACAGACACCAAGGGGTTCACAGAGCAAGTGGGGCTCTCCTCTACATAGCTGCTTCAGTCAAACAGGGGTGGGGGTAGGTGGAAAGGGGTGTGGCTTCCCCCTCCCCCAGCTGCCGCTGAGTAGTTGTTGAACAGGTCTGTGGCCCCCTCCCCAAACACCCACCCAGTGGTGGTGTTCATTCCCCCCCAGTTCTTCCCCTCCAACTAGGGATTCCCTCACACCACTGGGGCAGGGGTAATTTCCTCAGTAGCTTTGCTGCTCTTCAGGCTCCCTCTGCCTCAGCCTCTTACCCATCAGCAGGATGCCTTATTCTGCTCCCCTGAGCACAGAAACTCAGGAAGAATCACTATGCTCTCCTAGCCTGCCTGCCAGCCAGCTTTTATACTTCTCCCACAAGGCCCCCTAGTGGTCTGTCTAAGCAGTAGCTTTACAGGGTCTCAGCGGCTCACCCACACTCCGGCCCTCAGCCTGCCCCGGTGAGAGGGTGGGGCAGGAAGGAGGGCAAAAGCTGCAGAAGGCGGGACAGTTCATGCCTGTGCATCCCATTGGCATTCTGGTGCATTGGGGTCTTAGATTTACTCCTGGCGCTGTGTCCTGCTGGGTTATAATTCCAGCTTTGTTTTTAACATAAAGCCATCCTACCTCCTTTGGGCCTGATTCTCCTCTCTCTTACACTGATGTAAATCTATTGACTGCAGAGGAGTTAAGTCTGATTTGCACCAATGTGAGTGGAGAAGCAATTCATGTCTTCACTCCTGAACGTCCCTGCTTGACTCTCCCTTGAGACTAGGGGCTGACATCCATGGCAGGGTGCAGATTGTCCACCCATAGCATTTTATTAGCTAATGGGCGCTAAAAGGAGGGCAGTGGCTCCTTCATTTATTGTGTTAGTAAAGTTTGTGCCATGTTTTCCCCTCTCAAAACCTATGTGCTTCCATACACTTTGTTTTTCTATTTAAAAATACCCTCCATGCTGCCTGCTTTGCGCCCAGAGCATCCCAACAAACCAGGGAATATGCTCAAGGAAGACAAAAATAATTTGGGAGCAGATCATGCCCTCATGATCTGATGGAGCAGGGGGTCCTTTCATTCATAAGAACATAAGAATGGCCATACTGGGTCAGACCAAAGATCCATCCAGCCCAGTATCCTGTCTACCGAGGCCAGGTGCCTCAGAGGGAGTGAACCTAACAGGTAATAATCAAGTGATCTCTCCATCTCCACCCTCTGACAAACAGAGGCTAGGGACACCATTCCTTACCCATCCTGGCTAATAGCCATTAATGGACTTAAACTCCATGAATTTATCCAGTTCTCTTTTAAATCCTGTTATAATCCTAGCCTTCACAACCTCCACAGGCAAGGAGTTCCACAGGTTGACTGTGTGCTGAGTGAAGAAGAACTTCCTTTTATTTGTTTTAAACCTGCTGCCCATTAATTTCATTTGGTGGCCCCTAGTTCTTATATTATGGGAACAAGTAAATAACGTATCCTTATTCACTTTCTCCACACCACTCATGATTTTATATACCTCTATCATATCCCCCTTAGACTCCTCTTTTCCAAGCCGAAAAGTCCTAGCCTCTTTAATCTCTCCCCATATGGGACCCGTTCCAAACCCCTAATCATTTTAGTTGACCTTTTCTGAACCTTTTCTAATGCCAGTATATCTTTTTTGAGATGAGGGGACCACATCTGTATGCAGTATTCAAGATGTGGGCGTACCACGGGTTTATATAAGGGCAATAAGATATTCTCCATCTTATTCTCTATCCCTTTTTTAATGATTCCTAACATCCTGTTTGCTTTTTTGACTGCCGCTGCACGTCTTCAGAGAACTATCCACGATGACTCCAAGATCTTTCTCCTGATTAGTTGTAGCTAAATTAGCCCCCATCATATTGTATGTTCATGGACCATATCCCTTATACACAGAATGTAGGCTCAGCCAGCTCCAGGGCACTGTCTTCCCCCTTCCTCCAAGCTGCACCAAGGGCTTTCTACAGATTGGTGGCTCTGTGAGTGGAGAGGGTGCAGGTAATGGTTGGATTTGAGGAGGAGTGGGGAGGACAGGGAATCAGCTAGAAGGGGGTGCATGTCATCCCAGCACTAATGCTGCAATATTCCTTAAGAAAGGTAATACAGCCCCAGCTTCCTGCTGTTCCTCCTTCTGAGGGAGATCTGCCTTTATGGGTGTCCCCAGGGCAAGTTCCAGCTGATGAAGCTCAGATGGGGTAATTCTGTTCGATCTGTGCTGGCAGATGGGGAGGGCAGGGGCGGGGACAAGGACGGGGGCTGGTGGCACAGAGGCAGGCAGACATGGGTTCTCTATTGGGATTGTCCTTGCTTTCCAATATTCTCCGAAGATTTTGAAAGTAGGAAATGTGATTTATTCTGGGAGTGCTATCCCTGCCCCTCCACCAGTGGAGAAATCAGTACCAATCTGAGTCAGGAGAACCTTATGGAGATTTTCATCCCTTTAGCCCTGTGCCATGTTTTCTTTTTCCTGCAGAAGGGAGCAGCTGTTACCTTGGTAAGGAAATAAATTTCAGTGGTATGATTCTAAAGAGTTTTATTTCAAATACAGTAATAGTGATGGGGGGAAAGGATGTTTTAAATGAGAAACACCTTGGCAAATCATTATTGCTCGTAATAAATATCAATACTAATAATGTGTAATTGGATGGGCTATCTCAGTCCTTCTGCAATTTAAGGGCCTGACCCTACCACCCTTACTCATATAAGAAGTTCCACTGAAGATAAAGCAATGAGATGTGAGTCAGCATTGCAGAATCAGGCCTAAAACTTGAGTTAAGATAGCAGTAATAACAGCTACAAATGTCATGTTAGGACAGTGAAGTAAAGAGGCAAATCCATCTGCTGCAGGATGGACATTTTCTTTTTACAAGTCAACAGCACAGGAAGGTGGATGACCTGGTTCTTAGCCCAAAGAGTATGTAGTGTAAGGAAGAATACTGAAGATAGCTTCCTCCCTTCATTATGTAGAACTCAACCCTCTCCATATCTTCTTCCTCAGAACAAATTCCATTTGTGAGATTGGGTAAGTAAACCTGCAGGATTTCTTGTTGCCCAACTGGCTATGAGAGTCCCGTTCATGGTGTGGAAACAAAACATATTTAAACTGGGGGTGGGGGGTTCTTTCTTCTTCCCTCCAATCCAAGATGTGTATTCTGTAAGCGTTTGTAAAAGAAAACAAAGTGCTGATTTATGGTGGCATATACTCAGTAGCAACTTTAGCCTTTTGGTAAAGATGGGCAAGCTTTGGTGTGGAGATTGAATAAGGCTGAGATCTAAATAAACAAACAACTAAGAATATATGAATGGCTGAGTGTTGCACTTAGGGCAAATTTATTATTGGACTTTTCTTCTCAATAGACCATCTGAGAGCCCCAGTGTCATTGTTTACTTTGTAAAGAAAATTGACTTGTAGAACATGTTGACAGTTCTCACGCCAGTTCCCGGGGGGCAAGTGTGCATAGTATAACTGGGTTCAAAAGAGAACTGGGCAAGTTAATGGAGGATAGGTCCATCAATGGCTATTAGCCAAGAAGGTCAGGGATGCAACTCCATGCTTGGGGTGACCCTAAAACTATGACTACCAGAAGTGGGGAGCAGAAGACAGGGATGGATCACTTCATAATTGACTTGTTCTGTATAGTCTCCCTGAAGATCTGGTGTGGGCCACTGTCAAAGACAGGATACTGGGCAAAATGGACTGTGGTCTGACCCAGTATGGCAGCTCTTACGTTCTTATAGAATAAAAATACCATC
This sequence comes from Natator depressus, assembly GCF_965152275.1. Lineage (NCBI taxonomy): Eukaryota > Metazoa > Chordata > Testudines > Cheloniidae > Natator > Natator depressus. Next base: position 64,104,381 of record NC_134244.1, on the reverse strand, counting down.
ATGCTTGGCACGAATATATGCCCTTGGCAGATACACCATGGATTAAGAGTGTTAGAGATGGAACCTATCCATTCTCTCCTACAGGTGTTCTTTCCAAATCTGGAGTGAGGTACACCAGAGGGGCAGTACAGGGAAATTGGTAAAGTCACTGTCTGTGCTGTACCTGTTCTGGGGTGCAATAGACAACTTCAGCCTCCAGAGACATCTTCAAAAGTACTAAAGTCCGTCTAAAAATTTTGAAGTTGATTTACTCATGAGGTCAGTTATTTATCTTGGGAATCTAACTGTTCAATCCACAGTCAAGCTAAACTTCGTATTTGGGCTAGAACTCCAGGATAAACAAGAAAGTAACTCATTCATATGAAGCAGAGAAATATTTCCCTAAAGGCTGATGTGCTGGCTGTAAAACTGAGTACTTTGGCAAGAAGTAAGGGGGAGTAAGCGAGAGCCACTACTTCATCTGCTCTGACTCGTCTTAAGACGGACTGTATGCATTGCTAGTAGGTATATTGTTATTTTATATTTTCTTAATAGCAATACAATGATATGCAGTGAGTGGGTGGGGATATGATCTGCATCACAAATAAAAGATACAAGCGGTTAGATGACAAGCAATTTTATTTTGCAAAACAATCACTATACAGCAACAAATACAATTGCAAATTGGATTGAAAAACATGAACTAACTACCACCAGCCATTCAAGAAATGTCTCTTTATGGTAACAGGCTCTAGAATTATCAGAAAAAACACAGGTTTGTAACAGCAGACTGTATTCCTCCAAATCCCAGCATACAGAATGTGTTGGGTTTTTTGTTTCTTTTTTCTCTTTGCTAAAGTTGAAGTGGCTTTTATGCCTGACCTTTCCAAATCTGAAAGTAAATTATTTTCCTGTAGAGGGCATTGCTTGAGTACGATTACTAGCAAGGGAGCTCTACACACACCTAGGCTAAAATTCTATCTGCTTCATTTTATATAACAAAAGTGATCTACACTTAAAGACATCTGTCTTTGAAGGGATGTTCATACTTGATTTTCAGAAAATATTTTGGTCCAGCCCAGCAAAAACTTTTCTCATATACAGTAGTCCACATAGACCGCCTTTCAACTCCCTTTGGGTTGTGTAGATAGGCCAGTTTATATATATTTGCAAGCAGTCATAATGAGGGAAGAAATGTTGCTACTGTACATTAACATAGTGTTAGCTGGCTAATACCATTTACTGCTATACAGTGAAAATATGTGTTGTCTAGTGGTCACAGGAGTATCCTCATCATTATTAGTTTCTCCTTCATTGTTGCTGGACCAAGATCTGCTCAATTTTTACTGGATTTCTTCCTGCCTAGGATTACATAGAAACAGATATTTTGCTGATGTGGAGACATCCAGAGTGCCTTTTCCATTGTCCTCCCACTCAACAAACATTCTCAATTTTGATTCTCCCATGACTATCTGATTTGGATTAATTTAAATTTTCTATTTATTCACTGTTACAATTAGAGAGAAGTTGGCTCTTAGATGTCACTGACTGGCTAAACCTGCCAATAGAATAGAACTGTTAAAGACGTGGGTTCCAGAAAACTGGAACATGGCCACCAAGTGCTTGCAAAGTTTTTAAACTGACACTCTTCTTGAGAAGGTTCTTATGAGCTTTTTCAGTGACTAGCTAGAGTTGCGTAATGTAACTTGCATTTTATTTAATATAAACTCTTGGTTTCTTTTATCTTCATCTAGCTCCTCACAAAAGCTCTAGAACTCTTTCTATGGAAGGACAATTATTGATTACAAGGACTTTGCTTGAATGAAGACAAGAAAGCTCATTTCAAAGCATGAAGTAAATGACTTGGTGTGTTACGTCAGTTTGACTTTGGATGTGTATGTGCAATAACTAAACATCACCATCTACAGAATGGTTTTTTTTTTAAAGCAGGATAAAAAGTACTTGAGTCACAGTTTAAATACTGTTCTGACCAGCTGTGTTCAACTTCAGTGAAGCTGAGGTTCAGCAGTACCTTAGGCTCTTCCTAACATTGGCAAAAGGCATAATAAAAACACTGCAAGGCTAATTTGCATTAATTGATGGAGAGCAACATGATCAAAAATATTGTTCTTCTTCTTCCTTTTGTTTTTTTAAACAATGGCAATGTTTATGGACCACACCAAACATTATTTCCATGTAAATTCCCATTGGTTATTCTAAGCAACAGTACTGCAATTACAAGGCAGAAATCAGAATCCTCTTGATGCACTTAACATGTTTGCTAAACTCCCTGTGTTTTGTATAAAATAACTGACTTACAAACAGCATTAGGTGCTTTATAGTGTGAAAAAGCTTTTTGCAGAGTTGATGTGTGGGGCTATTTAGGAGTTCATCTTCAGTAAGGTGCATGGAGTTTGAGCCATATAATTCATCTTAATGCCACGGGGAACAACTGCTTGGCCAAAATCTCCATTCATCACATTGAAGATTTACTCTTTAGTATTTGTGAAGTTTAATACTGTGAATTTAATTCTGTGGAATCCTTTGCTATTAATTGTAAGAATCCTCTGCACAGACACAAACTTCTCTCTGTTCTTTTCAGATCAACCCCCAACACACACACACACACGCACATAGTAAAAAGAACAGAGTACTCAAAAGCTTCCAATACACAAGGTTGACTTAATACACAATTCATGTCTAGCTCAGTTGACAGTGTAAAGATTAGCTAGAGATTTCAAAAGGAAGAGAGCCAACAATCTGCAAGTGTGTAAATTTGTCATTTTATAATGTCTACTTTACATAACATCAGCAGATTTGTTATCCACTGATGAGTAATACCACCCTATTACCTTCAGCAGTGTTTTCTTAGTGTCCATAATATTGTGTTGGAGTTCTCACAAGTAACTCCATTAGATCTGATGTTTATGTATCTCTCTGCAAGTTTATGCACACTTTTCTTATACTTTTTATAATCAACATACACTTGCTGCTTCTTTGTTGAGATTTAAAGATGCCCTATTTATCTATTCAGTCACCTTGGTGATCCAGGCTAGGGAGTTCATTTTATTTATCTATTTAATTTATTAATTATAATTTATTGGCATCTCTACAGTGTTTACTGCTATACTACCAGAGTGCCCGAGTGTACACATAAGACACTACTGAAGGTATGGAATGACACCCAAATACTTTTTTCAACTTTAGCAAAAGAAAAAAATTCAATAAAATAAATCCAACATTCATTGTTACTATAGAAGTTTAAAAAAAAAGCTAAAACCAAACTGTTTTTGATTTAAAAAAATCCAGAATCCAAACCCACCTCTTTGGAAACCCTTTTTCTAAACATCTGGAACTCACAAAATCAGTCTTGGTGAAAAAAGGAGGGTGGGGAAAAGGAATAATTTTTCTAGCATCACAGAAGAGACTTGCATCTGACACTAAAACAGGGTCACGGCTTTTAGTTGTTACAGAAAGCAGTTTCATGCTAAACGTTTTTGTCTTTTTATGTATTTTTTTCTGAATAGGGAAAAAAAAACCCTGCTAACATCTACTTTTACATACCTAAAATTGCAACACCAAAGGGTGCAAGAGACACAGATACTGTGAATAAAGAAGTATAATATTCAAGTATATGAGGGCGTATCACAAATGGCCACAGAGAAATATATATATCTATAATACTGTATCAAACAGATGGAAAGGATGTGAAACCGGTAGTGTGTACACAAATCTAGCCGCTTAACCGACATTCTAATCAGACACAAGCCCATTGAAATGGAAGTGCTTCCTTTCAATAGTGTTTTTGTTTTAAAAATGCCACTTCCTCAAGCACAATTCAAATGTTTTTCAACTACTATTTTTAGTTATCAGTTAAATAATTTATTGGAATCAGCTATACACTGACATAATTATCCAGGCCCCAAAATGTTAATAACTTAATCCAGTCTTTCTCCTTCTACCCATTTATACAAAATAACACTTTTTTTAAATTAAACTTGATTTCCTTTATATGCCATTCCCATCCGGTAACTAGGCTCTTCAGTTTAATTTAACCTGTAATAAGTTACAGTGGGTGACTTTTTTTTCCTCCCACCCATCAACAGAACCGTGAAATGAGCAACTTGGGATAGTCAGAAAGAGGTGGATGGCCCTCAGGCACATGGAAAGGTAAAAATGCATTTTATCATAGTACAGTACTCCATGCAAGACAGAGCAGAGCAACAATAATCATCCAATGTCATACACTGCAATTGCATACCCATGTAAACCCAGTGTCTTCCTGCTGTAAATGGAGATCAGGCCAATTTCTGCATCTATTTAATGATTTTGGGGTTTTTTATTGTATGGTTGCTACAGTCTTGGGATGTGACTTAATTTTAGACATGGTAAAGAATGAATGTAACACCTGCTCTGAGCCCATTCCTGCCAAGAGCTCATGTCTAAATATTATTACTTCATACACTGCTAAATGGAGCAAATTCATAAGCCCTGCTTAGCAAGGGCGGCCGTGACATCTTCAGCAAGGGTAGCAAGCTGAGGGGATTCCAGCAGGTTGATGCTTCCAGAGGATGAGACATTGCTGAGTCTGCGTGGTGAAGGCACGCTGGACCTGCCTGGTGACTGCGTAATGATCTCAGCCCCGTGATCTACACGGGCTTTAGCATGCTCTCTGAAGTTTAGCTTCTGGCTGTCAATCTGTTCAAGAAAGGCAAAATGCATTTAAACCTTTGCTTTTAAGTAATGATCTTCTATTGCTGATTTGATCTGAAACTCTGGTCTTCTGTGGTGACACCCTTTCCTATTCATACACCATCCCACCTTTTCGGTGTGCGGCCAACTCTCTCCTTCCCACAAAGGACCTGTTGCCGTATGATGCTGAGCACCTTCAGTTCTTGAAGTCAGTGGGAGTTGAGAGAGCTCAGCCCCTGCCAGAAATGTGATCAACAGCCTCACAGCACTGGACTCAGGAGTCACTCACCACTTTGCCTGGGCCACCACTGCTGGAGCACGTCCTCTAGCAGAGGGGTCCTGTCCTATAAGCCTGCCAATGATTCCCACCAAGGCGACAGCCGAGTGAATAATTCAATCTAGGCTGGGATTCCAAAGATGCCTAAGGGGATTAGGCACCTAATGTACATTGACTTTCAGTGGGAGTTGGGTACCTAACTCCCTTAAGCAGGACTGAAAAATCCCATCTTTTGCCTCTATTTCTGAATATCCATGAACATATCATGTCTTTATCGAATTAATATATTATTCTACATTTTATTGGTCTGAAATGTCTTTTCTTTTTTAAAAAGCCTTGTAAGGATTGAACATGAGGGTATCTCTGTGAGCATTCAAAATCCACCCTTGTGCAGAGCCTCATCCCAAGGTTTAAAGTGGGACTTAGGTGGTGCATAGGCATTGAGCTGGCCCTCTGCACAGACGTGAATTTCACCCTATTTGAGTTGCACTGGTTTGCTGTGGTTGGTTACAACAGTCGTGATATTGTTTCAGTTCTCTGACTGGATGATCACACAAGCAATGCCAGTGTAAGTATTTGCTTGTGCAAAGTGAACATGCACGTGTGTATGTGATTCTAATATTTGCACTGTTTGAATGTTGTTCAAATGTTCACAGGAAGCATACACAAAAGGCCAGTGAGCACGACTGAAGGGAAGGGAATATACATAAAAACCCAGTGTGGATTTAGAATAGCAGCAAAGGTAGAGAGCGGTCTGGAGGCAAAACAGAAGTTTAGCTGGGGAAAGGGAAAAGCATTGGGCATCAGGAGGAGCAGACTGGGAGTCACTGGCTCCAGGTTGAGAGGATCAACCACAGAAAAGTAACCTGTTCCATCTTATATTCTCCTGTTAGTCACTTTTCCTGCTCTCACCTCTGTAGCCCTGTATATAAGTGACACTCATTTTTCTGACCCATGTATACCTGCTGTGTAATTTACACCACGATTCAGGTCACTGCTGACATTGGGCTGAAGTGCATTCTCAAAGAGAGAAGCTCAGTTCATCAGGCTGATTTCTTACCTTGATATTGCCACCTCCAGGTGTATGGTGGGCATTTTCCAGAGAACCAACTTTAGCGTGAGCTTTTTCTTTGAAATCCAGTTTCACACTCTCAATTTTCACACGTCCCCCACCTATTCAAGCAAAATAAAATACCATTAAGAAAATGAAATAGTCCTAAATTTCAAATACACTTTGTTTTGTTTCCTGAAAATGTAGCTTGAGGACCAACCAGGCAAGTCAACGGAGAGCAGTAGCTATTAGTGTCTTATTTTTCTGGGAAACAATCTGTTGCTACAGTAGCAGTAATAATGACGCAAAGAGATATGGACAAGCACAATATTGACTTAGTCCAGTAGAGGATTTTTGTTTTGAGGTTCTACAGCTCTATGAGTGGTTTCGTTTTGGACAAATTTAATCAGGCTAAGTAATTTTCACGTGGGACTTTTTCATGGATTACCCAGGGAGACATATTTTTCTGCCCCTCCCAGTTCTGTCCGGGCACAGACATTTATTACTTCTCTGTCAAATGTGATCTAATAATTCATAAAGGACCAGATTTAGAGAGGCGAAGAGCACTGTGCCCTCTATTTCAATACAGTAGAACCTCAAAGATACGAACACCAGAGTTATGGACTGACCGGTCAAGCGAACACCATGTGAAACTGGAAGTAACCAATCAGGCAGCAGCGGAAACAAACAAAACAAAACAAACAAACAAAAGCAAATACTGCACTGTGCCTGTACTGCATCTTAAAGGTAGGCACATCCAGGCTGCCTGTCCCCACCCCAACCCCATGCGTGGAGTAGCCACTTACATCTAGTAGTGAAGATGCTGGGGCTGCCAGCCCAAGGCACCAGCAGAGGAGAATCAAGGCTGGGGTCTGCGCTGCTTTCACCTCTCCCTCAGTTGGGGGTGTGTGTGTGCTGTTTTCACACACACCCAGCCGGGAGGGGAGGGCACTGTTTTAAGCCCCCCTCCTCTGGCCGGGAGAGGGACAAGCTATTTTCACCCTATCCTCCTGGCTGGAAGGGGGACAAGGTTACAGTCTGATCCAGGGAAAGAAACTGCCTGCAAGGAAGCTGCTGGCACCGAGGAGGGAGTTTAGCTGCTGCTTGAACCTGGTTTGGAGTGTCAGCTGCTGGAACTGGAGCCCAAACTGCACTTTGTTCAGAGTTATGAACATTTCAGAGTTACGGGCAACCTCCACTCCCGAGATGTCTGGTACTCTGAGGTTCTGCTATATGTGCTTAAGCATATGCTTAAATCCCATTAACTTCCATGGGATTTAAACACTTGCTCAAGTACTTTGCTGAATAGGGATGGACTCAATATCTTCATCAATGATTTAGATAATGGCATAGAGAGTACACTTATAAAGTTTATGGACGATACCAAAATGGGAGGAATTGCAAGTGCTTTGGAAGATAGGATTAAAATTCAAAATGATCTGGACAAACTGGAGAAATGATCTGAAGTAAACAGGATGCAATGCAATAAGGAAAAATGCAAAGTACTCCACTTAGGAAGGAAAAATCAATTGCACACAAACAAAATGGGAAACGACTGCCTAGGAAGGCATACTGCAGAAAGGGATCTGGAGGTCACAGTGGATCACAAGCTAAATATGAGTCAACAGTGTAACACTGTTGCAAAAAATGCGAACATCATTCTGGGATGATCATTAGTAGGAGTGTTGGAAGCAAGACATGAGAAGTAATTCTTCTCTCTATTCCGGACTGATTACGGCTCAGCTGGAGTATTGTGTCCAGTTCTGGATCCTACATTTCAGGAAAAATGTGGACAAACTGGAGAAAGTCCAGAGAAGAGCCACAAAAGTTATTAAAGGTCTAGAAAACATCACCAATGAGGGAAGATTGAAAAAATTGCGTTTGTTTAGTCTGGAGAAGAAAAGACTGAGTGGGGACATGATAACAGTTTTCAAGTACATAAAGGGTTGTTACAAGGAGGAGGGAGAAAAATTGTTCTCTCTGAGGATAGGACAAGAAGTAATGGGCTAAAACTAAAGTAAGGGCGTTGAGGTTGGACATTAGGAAAAACTTCCTAACTGTCAGGGTAGTTAAGCACTGGAATAAATTGCCTAGGGAGGTTGTGGAATCTCCATCAATGGGGATTTTTAAGAGCAGGTTAGACAAACACCTGTCAGGGATGCTATAGATAATATTTAGTCCTGCCATGAGTGCAGGGGACTGGACTAGATGACCTCTCAAGGTCCCTTCCAATTCTATGATTCTGTGTGTTTAAGTACTTTGCTAAAGTGAGGCTCAGTGGAGAACCTGCAACTCCCACTTGGGTCAATGGTATCTTGTGGCAGTAGGTTCCACAGATTAAATTTGAACTGTGTACAGAGAATTGTTATCTTTCAGTTTAAATGGAGCATTCCCCTTGTATTTGTATTATGAGAACAGGTAAATAGGTGCATCTGTATCATTAGTTTGTATATCTCTATCATGTCCCCTCTTATTAATCTTATCTCTAAACTAAGCAGTCCCAAACGTTTTCAATCTCTCTTTATATGAAAATGTCTCAATTAAATAAAACAAAGAATATTATTTCCATTCGTAACTTCTGGTGATCTGTACTTGGATTATTTTTTAAGTGAAGATTAGTAACCACAATCTTTCTTTCGTAGATGAACAAACCCAACATGTGGAGGCCTGTAACACATTCATAGAATCATAGAATATCAGGGTTGGAAGGGACCTCAGGAGGTCATCTAGTCCAACCCCCTGCTCAAAGCAGGACCAATCCCCAACTAAATCATTGCTATATGGACTCAAAGTCCTGAGGATCACATGTAATTTGCATCTGAATAAATTTGTTAGCTTATATATGTGAAATCACACACACACATATATATATGATCATTTAGTTCTTTATTGACTGTATATTTGAAGCTTGTGTACACTATATAATCCAGAATACTGAGCATCTGAAATATTTCATATTCTCGTTTCTGACAGGAGTATGTAAATAGCTAGGTCCAAATTCAGATCTGGTGTAAGCAACTGCAATTCCGCTGACCTCAGCAGAGGTCTACTTATATTCCTGAATTTAGTCCCCACTTATGTAAGGGTAAAAACTTCCCATTTGGGGGTCGAATCATGCACCATGAGCACAGGCACATTAGATGTGTGTTTATTAGATTTGGGTAATGTGCTTTCTAGAGGAGAAAAGTTTTGTAGGGAGGATGTTGGCTCATCAAATACTCTTTCTGGGATTATGTATATGCGAATCTGAATTTGGAATAGAGCTCTTAATGTTCCAGAATGCTGTCACTTAATAATCAGCTCATGATGGACTGCAAGCGGTATCTTTATCATTTCTTCTGGTACCTACCAATTAGCATCTTGAGCTGTGGGTTTGAGCATGCATTACTGAACACTCTAGCCTTGAACCAGCAACACATTTAAACACATGCTGAATTTTAAGCATGTGAGGGTTTTGCTAGATTAGGCCAGAGTGCTTAGCATCTTGCAGGATCCAGCCCCTAAGAAGTAGGTACATTAGAGAACCTCCACTTATCCTGTTCACATTACTTGCATGAGTAGTAAGCTGCTGCAGTGGGTCTATTCACATGAGATAGACAAGCAGGATTTGCCCCCTAATATTCCATATTAGTCCAAATAATTCCTACATTACCTGGTCTGTGACGGATGTTCTTCAGGGAGCCACATTTGGAAGTGACATGGCTCAGATCTATTTTCTTAGTTACAATTTGTATCTGTTGAAAGTGCACAAAACAGATTTTAGGAGGGCAAAGAGGAAGAGCACTAGCTTCGAAAAACACTGAAAAAGAAGAAATAGTTAGCGGAGGACAGATCATGCCAGAAAGGTGAGAAACATCTGGATTAATACAGCAAGCTTCCATTCCACCAAGGAACCTGACAGTGGTGTGTTAAGTCTTTTCATTAGTAAAACGAAGATGTGACTCAAGAAGATAAACAAGGGTTATTTTCGAAGATGCTTCTGAGCTTTCCTCTTGTGGTGAAAGGCAGTGCCGCTAAGCGCTGCGTGTAGCATGATGCATCCTGTTGTTCTAGTCTGCTTTCTTTGTTCCTTTCTTTAATGCTTATTTCCTGGGAATCTGGGCTTTTAATATCATCCCTCTCACATGGCTTATCCTGACTTTCAGATTCAAATCTCTTCCTATGTCCCTTTGTCCCCATAAGTACAGTGTAAACACTGAGTGTGATTCACGACTGAGTTACTCCAGTTTTACATCAGATTAAATCCATAATGGGGTTACACTGGCATAAAATGGGAGTAACACAGTGGCTAATCAGACCTTCTGCCTAAACCCTGTTTTTCCTGATTTTGTATTTCTTTTATCTGTCTTTTTATCTGTCATCTAACTCTGTTAATTTTATATAGTCGTCAGAGAGAGAGAGAAAGACTCTGGGACCATGCGCACACCCTACCTTGAATGACAGATGGGCTACGCTTTCAGTCTTTCTGTTACTTTATCTGGGGTGACCTAAAGAAGGCAAATATACAGATCTGCTGTACAGCCAGGACAAGCTTCCCCTTCCAGGAGCTTGAATGACTGCCTTCTGTGGAATTGTGAGCAAATTTGAATGAAGCCACATTGCAGCAGTGTGCATCTAGGCAGTCTGGCCTTTTCTCCGGGGATAGAGGGAGAGAGAACGTTGCAGGTTAAGAAAAATGTAATAAGTGAAAAGCGTGTTTGTCACTTCCTTGAAATTAGTCACCTTGGGCCAGATCATGTAAGAACTGAGCAACCTCAGCTCTCATTGGGCTTCTATTTTGGGGTTCAGTGGATGCTGTAGCCACTTAGCACCCTCGGGGCACTCGGCTCCTTGCAGGACTAAGCCTGTGGCTGTAAAGGCGCACCTCATCCTCTTCTTCCTAATCCATTTCCTGGCGAAGCCCTAACCATTTGCTGCGGTCTGTGGGGAAGGATCAGAAGCCCACCACTGAACACACAGGCTTGAAAGACTACCAGACCAAGCTAACACGTGAAACATAAGCAAGAAGGAAAATAGTGCTTGGAAGGAGGGGAGACAGAGGTCTGGCTGTGCAAGGTGGGGCATCACAGTCAGGACGCCTTCTGAGGTAGCATCACTACTTACATTTCCTCCCCCTGCAGAATGTTTGATGTTATCCTTGGAACCACATCTGGACTGAATATCGCTAAAATCGATCTTCTTATTTAAAATTCTAACCTAAAAGGAATTGGAGGTAACTTACTATGCTGTACACATGTTCTTTCAGTCTGCAGGTTAGAGGACCCAAGACGGCTGTGACTGCTACTGCTGGTGTGGGCAGTTAGGTTTAAACGTTGGCCAAATGGATACAGCCAACTATGGAAAGCAGCCTCAATGTTAAAATAAATCTATTGCTCTTTTCACCTCCTTCCAAGCTGGTTGCTGGTAAAATGAAATATAATCGGTGAGAGTTATATTCTGGGAGTTCTCCCTGTTAGGCCTAAGGATCCCAGTTTGTCTCCAATTTATATAGCTACTAACCTCCTGGCCAAGGAAGACTGGAGTGGATGCTCCTGGGAGGTTGCCAGCACCTCTCTTAAGTTGCCAGAGGGGGTCCATGCAGAGAGAGACCTGGGACAGAGGACTGTGCCTCCTGGACAACCATACCAGATCCAGCCAGCCCAGGGAGCATGGAGTCAGGAGTTGGACTCTGGTCTCCTGCTTAGCACTTACTCCTAAAGAGCCCTCAGATTGCCTACGAAGATAACCAGTGATATTTATTGCCATTTTACGGATGGGAAAACTGAGCCACGGGGGGCTGAGGGCTCACTTACACCTCTCACCAGATTAAGCTGTGACAGGGAAGAGGGGTGCACCACCTGGTTCTGGGAGCTTTTTGCCTTTGTCACAGTTTCCAGGTCACTGGGAGGAGAATGACAGCCAATGAGATTTGCTACACCTGTGTAAAGTGTAACCAGTGCTGCCCCGCCATATGGACAACACACCCCTCTGGGGCCACTGGCACTGCTCCTTTGTGCTCCCCATCACTGTCAGCCACATCCCTGGGGGAAAAGGGATCCCTGTACCTTTCCCCTCACACACTCAAGTGGCCATCATTTGTCTCTATGTGAGACAGCAACAGAGCCAGGACTAGAATCCAGATCTCCAAATACCTAGCCCTACCCTCAGCCCACTGGACCACAGCTGCTCCATTCAGATCCCCCGACTACAGCAGCATCTTCACCTGGCAAAAGGAGGAGCTTATTGGGACACCAATAATTTTGCTTTGGTAATTGTGCTTCTGTTTTTCCAGTAAACAATGCAGGGCAAAACTGTGGGTGTCCGGGGGGGAGGCTCCATCCCACCAGAAGTTCACATCTGCACCAACCAGCCCTGTGCTCCTCTTTGTGAGCCCTGAGCACACGGGGAAGGGGGACTAGTGCTGCTAGTGCTCAGCTCCCCAAAGGGGACGTGAGCCGACATTTCTGGAGAGTGCCCATGGCTCCACAGGCCTCTGTCGGTGCCCGGAGTCCTCATTGCGCCTTTTAAAAAGTGTAGCAAATGCAATTTCGGAACATGTTCCCCGCTCGCTTCGCTGGCGACATTATGCCTGACTGTCCTTCACAGTCGTTATGCCTCCAGCCAAAACGACTCAGGTACAGCACTGCAGCCTCTGCAGCGCACACCTGATCACACAAGCCGTACGTACCCCGGTACGCCTGAAACAAAGCCCTAAGAGTAAGACAATGACAAGCAATCTTGTCACACACAGGTCTTAGATATCATAGTGAATGACAGCCTCAAACAGAGAGACAGATGAGATAAGATAGGTAGCACCCACCACAGAAGGTCTGGCTGGTGCAGTGCAACAGAAAACCCAGAGTCTGTGAAATCACGAATGAGGACAAGATGGCTGACTTCCTGCAGGGAAGAGAAAGACGATGTCGGTGGAGGGGGCGGGGGGGACCACTCGAAGAACAGGCAGGAAGCACACCTGAGGCTGCAGGAGCACTTCTGCCACCTGTGACTCAGGTTCGTAATCAAGGAGTTTTACTATATCCAGGGCTGCTTTTGGAACATTAAATTACAGCTGTAGCCAAAAAAGTTTCCATCTGCACCTGGGTGAGACAATGCCACTTTTCCTTCCAAATGACCCCTGGGAGCCTCATCCACACCAGTCGCCTCACCAGGTGGCGACTGCAGTGGGCTCTACTTGGGGCCACGCACTGGGAACAAGGCTGAGAAGCTTACACAGAATGCAGCTGACCATAGGCTGAGCAACACACCATCACGCAGGGAGCGTATTACACGAATGCTCCACAGAGCGGCAAGGGATGCCACTATGTTTCCAAGGAGAGAATCAGGCGCCGATTTAATATATAAAGCCCTACCTGATCTGGGATCTGGTTATCTGAGGAAGCTCCTTCCTACTTGGGTCAAGCTGCCACAGTGGCATAGCTCGTTGGTGTATCACACAAAATCATGTCCCTTTGGGCAATGTGGAGATGGGGAAAAGCGTGTGTTTGACAGTGCTCCTTCCTGACTCATGCTAGATCAGACCATGAAACTGCAAGCACATAAACTAGCTCACCCCATGGTTCTCCCATCTAACCACCAAATGTCTGCATTTCATCCTTGCATCCAAATGGTGCTTAGGGTCCCGTGTTAGAGTCTCAGTGGTGGAGTAGTGTCATATTCTTTGTTATGTTTTTCTCTATGGGCTAGATCCTCAGCTGGGATAAATCAGTGTCGCTCCATTGACTTCAATGCCAATATAAACCAAGTGAGCATCCCCAGTGAGGGATTTCTGCTTAAAAATTGAATGCCTGGTGTGGCCCAATGTAATTCCTTGGGGGCCACATCCTAAGGTCTTTACTCAAATATTGCATGATTTTTATTCAACTATGCCTGAGTAAAATAAGGACCTCAGGATCTGGTTTATAATACTAATGTACTTGTGGCATCTTAGAGACTAACAAATTTATTTGAGCATAAGCTTTCGTGAGCTACAGCTCGCTTCATCGGATACCACAAGTCCTCCTTTTCTTTTTGTGGATACAGACTAACGCGGCTGCTACTCTGAAACTAATGTACTTGGAATTTACAATGTGTTTCCATACAAGCGTTATATTTTTGTAAGGCTTGCTGATAGGCATTTCTAGATCACTCTTCAACACAGCATTCATCACAGTCATGTCTATAACGTAGTTGACAGGCAGAATAGGAAAAGCTAAGTTGACTGACTGATATTTAGCTGATAGGTAGATAGATTAAGAGACAGATTCATTGGTACCCTCTAGCTGCTTACTGTCGATCTGGTAACACAAAGCAGACGCAAACCCAGCTTAACTGTCCAGTGGGAGGAAGGCAGTCTTGTGGCTAAGACACTACACTGGGACATATGTAATCTGGATTCAATTCCCAGCTTTGCCACGGCCTTCCTTTGTGACCTTGGGCAAATCACTTAATCTCCCTCTGCCTCAGTTCCCCATCTATAAACTAGGGACAATAATACTTCCTTGCCCTACAGGTATGTTGCCAGGATTAATGCTTGTGAGGCTCTCAATTACTATAATCATGGTGGCCATGTCAGTACAATACCTTAGTAGATAGCTAAACTGGAGTGTACCGTTGAATCAGGTCTTTTGTCCATGCTCCTGTACCTGAGTACAACATTTATGCTATTTATTTTCCTCCCCCGGTGTCATGCTGTCAGACCAGGTGCCAGCTCATGCCAAGGCAATTGGACCTCACTAAACACTGACAAATGCGTAGCTGGAAACCAACCTGCCTCACCTATGTGTTACTCTTATTAAAATAGATATTAGAGTTATAAGAATGTCTTTAGTGTTTAGACTTTATGGGATACTTGTAGGAGGCTGCACATATTAATCCTACTTATAACATCTGTATCTCATGTTATAAGATAATGTTTAAATGCTTGCTCTGTAACTATAAAAATGTTTGCTAAGACTGTGAACCCCCACCGTCAGGGGAGAAGCATCAGCAAGTGTGAAATACTAGTTTATCACAAGAGGTGTCATCTCTTCCTCATAAAAGAAGGTTTACAGACATCAGACAAGCCACTGTGCAACATCAGTGGACAAAACACTTTGCTGATTGTTCCTCCCACACCCATGGAGAGGAGACATGCACCAAACGCTCATCTCATCAGTTTGATTGCTGGGGGAAATCCCTGTGTGATGCATGACCAGAAAGGATTAAGCATCCTGTAGGATGAATGACTCAAATTCAACCCTTAAAGACATATGGGAAGATAATGTTTGTGCTTTTGTGTATTTACATATATATTAGTCGTGGTCAGCAATGTAATCAAACAGTCCCTGTCTATGCTGTATTCTGTTACTTCAGAGATCAAAAGAACATCTTAACATTTAAATGAACTGTAAACATAGGATGTCACTGTATTCATCTCTCTTTGAAATGTATAGCAAATCATCTGCAAATGGTGGAAAAACAGGCAATTGCTTTATGTTAATCTGTGTGAATAATTACTGGTGATGCTTAAGAAATATACCTAGTTCAAAGTCGCCCTGATTGCCTATTGTTTACCCAGGACTGTATGGTCAAGTGGATGCTAGAACATTGTATAAAGGACCCTTGGGTGCTGATCCTGTCATCTCAGATCTGTTTAAGCTTCATCAGGGGAAGTTTGAGTCACAAGATTGAGATCTTGGTTAAGCTGGAACACCCTGAATATGATATTGGACATTGGACTATAACCTATGGATTAAATTCTAAAAGAACTCTTTGCAACTACAAAGCTCACCATCTCCGCTATGAATCTGAAGCACTATGCATGTCTGTATGTATATTGATCTTTTAATCAATACTCTCTCTCTTTTCTTTTTTAATACATTTTAGTTTAGTTGTTAAGAATTGGCTGTAAGCGTGTATTTGGGTAACATCCAAAATATTCCTTAACCTGGAAGGTAATGTGTCCGATCTTTTGGGATTGTAGAACTTTTTTATATGATGAAGAAGATTTTCATTAATCCTCATCATATCTGACTTGGGTGTCTAGGTGGAGGCCTGAGGCTGGGTTACTTTAAGGGAACTGTGTTGTTGACTTCTGAGTAACCAGTGAGGTAATAAAGAAGCTGTTTTATGCTGGTGTGGTAAATCTAAGTACTGGAATATCCACCAGCTTTGGGGATTGTCTGCCCAATTCTTTACAGTTCACCATAATTGAGTGACTTCAACTGGCTCCCCTGGGACTCCAGTCACACCCTGTTAAGGAGAATTTGTATCCCTGTGCTGCTTGAACTCTGAGGGCAAAGATTTCTAAGCATAAGCAAGGGGTCCCCAGCTGTTTAGCTTAGATTAGCCCTAAAGGATGTACAAAGTTTGCATATTATAGCAGCTACTATCATCTTTTGGAACCTAAGACTGTATCTCATTTGTGTGTGTATGTTTACCTGCTTCAACCTTGTAAATAACCTTCTTGTTTCTTTTTCCTAGATAATAAACCTTTAATTGGTTTATTATAGGATTGGCTATAAGCGTTGTCTCTGGTGAGAGATCTAGGGTGCACTTGACCTGGGGTAAGTGACTGGTCCTTTGGGATTGGGAGTAATCTGAATATTGACGTGATTTTTGGTGTAAGGGACCACCGATCACAAAGGCAGGCTTGCCTGGGTGGCAAGATAGACCGGAGTACCCAAGGTCACTGTCTGTGATTCCATGTTAAGGCTGCTAAAGTGCTCGAGCAGTCCACACTTGTTACGTGGCTGATAAAATTTAAGTATAGAACTCACAACCAGTTTGGGGTTCGTGCCCTGTTTCTTGACAATCTGCCCTGAGGTTGGCACTCACAGTCGTGAGCCACTCTAGACAGCCTGACACCTGGCTAATGTTATTTTCCACTGGGCCGTATTTCGCAGCAAAGGAGAAGCTGTCAGCATGAAAAGCTTGTTGCATGGACTTTTCTTCCTCTATATAGATATTAGGCTAATCCAGAACATCAGGACAGGGAGTGCCCTCTGGACTGACTGAAAAAAGATCTGTGTCAATGGGTGCCACGGTGAGAGGACTGATACTAGTAAGCACCTCTATAGCTTCAGAAACTCCTGCTATCATTTGTCATGTCTAGCTTCATGAATGTCTGTGGTTAGTGAAATGATTTCTGTATCCCCCCCACTTCTTTTCAGCAGATCAAACTAAATAGATGTTTCCTGAAACATGAAAGCCAACTGTCTTAGGAGTTTTATGTTTTTGTGTTTTATTTCAACACACTTTTTTTTTTAAACACCTCTGATATATAAGACAGGTGTCACATCAGTTAGAGGAATGTGTGTCAGATGAGGAGTCTGGGTCTGGCTCCTGGAGAACTTTAAGCCAGATAGTGCTAGGAAAAACACAAAGCCATTTTAGCATTTTCTGACCACACCCCGTCCTCAGTAAAGAATCAGCAGGGCCTCTTAGCAATGACCGGCAGGAAGAATTAGCTCTGGAAACGCTGATTCAGGTTGAGGACTAGGCAGTGCTGGGCGGGTGTGTTGGCAGAGGCACTTATGAAATCTAGGTTAAATAAAGCCAACCCAAGGTGATAAAGTTGAGAGACCACCTGAAAGCAAGCGGCAAAAGCGTCTCCTCTAGCCTGACACATCCTCATGAGTTAGACTGAAACTAGGGATCCCACTGCCTGAGGGCCTTGCTAGCAGAGATGTAAAGAAACAATCACTGTAATTATCTTCTCACTGGGTAAAATTCACCCTGGTACAGAGGGATAGCATAAGGCCTATGCACCACTTATGTCCTATGCTGAGGGTTGAAATGGGATTTAAGTGGTGTGCATGCCTTCTGCTGGCTCTCTGCACAAGGCTGAATTTCACTGGTTCTCTGTGAGTGTCTGTCTCTCCTAAAGTAGACTGATATATTTGTCACATACTTCAATTGTTTCACACAGAAGAAGATTAAAGCTTTCATCTGCAGTGCGCTCTCTTAGCCTGCTCCTGCTCCCACTGAGGTCAATTGGCATCATGCTCTGCAACAGAAACAGGATCACACCCCAGGATCACACATGTCTGTATGTATATTGATCTTTTAATCAATACTCTCTCTCTTTTCTTTTTTAATACATTTTAGTTTAGTTGTTAAGAATTGGCTGTAAGCGTGTATTTGGGTAACATCCAAAATATTCCTTAACCTGGGAGGTAATGTGTCCGATCTTTTGGGATTGTAGAACTTTTTTATATGATGAAGAAGATTTTCATTAATCCTCATCATATCTGACTTGGGTGTCTAGGTGGAGGCCTGAGGCTGGGTTACTTTAAGGGAACTGTGTTGTTGACTTCTGAGTAACCAGTGAGGTAATAAAGAAGCTGTTTTGTGCTGGCATGGTAAATCTAAGTATTGGAATATCCACCAGCTTTGGGGATTGTCTGCCCCATTCTTTACAAAAAGAAAAGGAATACTTGTAGCACCTTAGAGACTAACCAATTTATTTGAGCATGAGCTTTCATGAGCTACAGCTCACTTCATCGGATGCGTCAGATAAATTGGTTAGTCTCTAAGGTGCCACAAGTACTCCTTTTCTTTTTGCGAATACAGACTAACATGGCTGTTACTCTGAAACCATTCTTTACAGTTCACCATAATTGAGTGACTTCAACTGGCTCCCCCTGGGACTCCAGTCACACCCTGTTAAGGAGAATTTGTATCCCTGTGCTGCTTGAACTCTGACGGCAAAGACCCCACATCATCAAAGACCACACCGTCATCAAAAATCCCCCAAGATTATGAGATTCTGTAGCATGAAAAATAGAAATGAACACAAAACGAAACACATAATAAATACAAATGTACAATATGAATATTAGGGCTCGAATTGCCAAAGGAGCGTAAGGGAGTTACCATTCAGGAATCAAAGAGAAAATTCCCTGAGAAGTAAGTACCAATAAGGCAGAAAAGAAAAAGTAGGAAGTTAAGATTCATCTTCAGAAACTCCTTCTACAGCTTTTCAATTATGTACAACATCATGCGAGCATTTAAGAGCCTCCAATATCAGCAGCCTCAATTTTGGAAGACTCCTCTCTGCTAATCTTCTCTCCATGTCTGGTTTCTCCCTGATAGCTAAAATTATGTCACAGCAATATGTGATTGGTTACCTGAGATCTGGTGCGATGCTGACATTAGCCGCCGGCCAAACTGGATGTGAACGAGAGAACAGCACCATTCGTCTGATGTGCCAGCTTCCTGCTGCACAGATTTGGCAGCATACTTTTTCATAACCTTTACGGTACCCCC
Source organism: Natator depressus (assembly GCF_965152275.1). Lineage (NCBI taxonomy): Eukaryota > Metazoa > Chordata > Testudines > Cheloniidae > Natator > Natator depressus. The sequence goes on along the minus strand of NC_134244.1, from coordinate 64,085,155 downwards.
ACTGGACTGAAACTGCTGGGTTTCCTCTTATTCTTCTGACACTAAATTACCATGGTATCTTGGAATGCATGGAGGAGTAAATATTTCGTACAGTATGGAGGAGAGATTCCTTCAGCACTCTCCTTAACAAAAACAATCCAAATGAAGTGTACTGAAAAAGTTAATTTTTTTCTGACAATGGCCCCCTGCGTTTGTGTGGCTGGAAAGGGTTTTATTGCATTATGTTAAGCTAATCGCAGCCCAATGAGCTTCCACTGAATTACACTGCTCCCTGTCCCTGCTGTTGGACGTCGGAGTCCCACAAGTCCTGGCTTCATCAGAAGCAGGAATTCCGGGATAACACACAGAGAGGGCACGGCCGATGGCACAACAGGTTTCCGAATGAAAACTTGGCTGATTGGATTCTCTAGGTTCTGCAATAAATATTATTCCAGAAAAGGGTATTGGGCCAAATTCTGCTCTGATTTACACTCATGGCAGCTCCACTCAGGGCACCTCCCTTGACTTCTGTAGCACTGCATCCTATGTAGATCAGGGCAGACATTTGCCAGCTGCTTCTGCTGAGTTTGAATTCCACTTGTCTGAACATCTGAGGAAGTGGTTCATCTCTGGAAAGCTTCATGGGGGGAAAATGCCTAAAGTACTTTTACAACTGCTGGTTCTCTCAGTACATTTTGAGACCTGCACTTTATGAGGTAAAACCTAAGCCCCCTCCATAGACACAGAGGGCCTGAATGGCAGTTGTAATAGCAAGGAGCTGGGCACTGAGGGGGCACCATCCATATTAGGGGAGGGGGGGTATGTGTATGTGTTTTGAGTTTTTTTAGCAGGAGTAGGGGTAGAAGGGAAGACAGGAGAAGACCAAGAGAGAGGTGGGGAAGACCTGTGGTTCTGCAGATTTCACCAGTGTAAGAGTTAGTTCTGCTCCTACACAGGGGTATGCTCATGGCACAGAATCTGAATCTGGATTTCAAACACCCCAATGTGCAAGGGCATTCAGACCTGGCATTTCCATTCATGCCCATCTCTGCTAGCAAGAGAGAGTTATGTTCACAATGGACATGTGTACGTAGAAGTACAGAGTGGAAGACCAAGAACTGGAAGACAGACTCGAGCTCAGTTTTGCTCCACAGCCAAAGGCAGTGTCCATGCCTGCGTGCAGCTGGTGAAAAGAAGAACCGCATTTCATTCTCGCCAATGTTAATTCTCTTCAGATGCCATTCACAGCAAAAACAAGACTGCTGAGAACCCTTCTCCCTAACGTTCAAATTACTTTCCAACCGCTGGGCAGACTATTCATAACTGATTTCCCTGGCCTACCCTACCACCCGGATGCCCACTGAAACAAAGAAGAAAAAGTGAGATACAGAAGAAATTATAGGCTGTGAATACATTTTCCACCAAACTGATCATTTATGTTCTCCCCAATTTCCATACCTTGTAATTATGGCTGTGCATGGTCTCTCATAAGCTTCCCCACAGGCACTAAAGCTAGGTCATTTAAAAATATTCCAGCTTGGCTTCATTTCATTAATGTACTCTTCAGTGAAAAGAGAAAATTTTCATGTATTTTGAGCCACTGTTCATGATTTTCTTCCTAGGATGTTTACATCCTAGCCCTACCTCTTAATATGTTTTTGTAAGATTTGTTTGAGATCTATTATTCTGTCTTTGTGCCATATTTCCTGCTCAGGTTTTTTGTACTTCAGACTTGGGCTCCTTTGAGGTCAATGAGACTGCTTACATACTTAAAATTATACCCACGCCCCTGTACCTTGCAGAACTGGGGATCTTGGAAAGTACTCTAAGAGCAGTCACACTACTTAGGCACCCCACAGAGCTCATCAAAATAGGGGGCCTGATTCTCTCCTTACCTACATCAGTTACTCACCAGTGTAACTATACTTACTTTGGTGGAGTGATTCCCGATGTACACTGGTGTTAAGTAAGATCAGAATCAGGCTCATTTGGGGAAAAAAGGGTGAGGAGAGTGGGTAAATGAAAACCTGATCAGCACCAAGCAAGATTCCAAACATGTGAGCTGGAAATGATCATTGATCTCATAGTTTTCAGGGCTTTTAGCAGAGGCTATGGAAAGGGGTTTGGTTCTTTTGTAAGGGCAAGAACCTGAAGAGAATTACTGTGATCAGCACTTTCCAGAGACATACACACTGAACTTGAGGCTAGATCGTGCTCTCGCCTCACGGAGGCTAGTGGAGTGATTGGTTTAAAGCCAATGGGTGTATTCACCCTGAGCAGAGGGACAGCACAAGGCTTCTGCATAAGTTAAATCCCACTATGAAGCCCCCAGTAAAGGGGGGCTTAACTGGTGCATATGCCTAATGGTGGCCTCTGCATTGGGTGAACGTCACCCACTCTGAGAAGAGAGTCAGGCCTCCTGCAACGAATTTTCCATGTTAAAAAAATCTCTCTGCAAAGGTCAGTGGCCCAATCCTGTAGCCTTTATTCAGGCAAAACTCCCACTGACCTCATCTCAATGGGATGTGTTTTCTCCAAGTAATATTGATATCACTGGGAATAAGAACAGCAGGGCTAGGCCTTATGAGGAGGGCATCTAGGTCCATCAGTTCATACAAACCCATGTTTCTTTGTCTCTTTAGCAGAAATACCCCTCTGAACAGTGATATATGGAGGGGCACCAGCTTCATAGTTGTGAGGAGTGGTATGAACATGATTGCATGGAAGGGGAAAGGAGGCTACATGATATCATTATAATCTGCTATTGACATCCAGAGCCTGATCCAAAGTCCACTCAAGGTGATGGAAGTGTTTCCATTGATTCCAATGGGCTTTGGATCAACCCTGAGGTGGCAGCTGTAGTTAAGAATCCATTCTTCATCTTCAGCTGCCTAAGAGATTGTGTCCAACCAAGTCAGACAGGGACCTGGCTACAGTGATCTACATGTCTGTCACTTCTAGTGATGATCATGATGATGCCTTGATAATACATTCATCTTCATTTTGGCAACCAGGGCCATTTGGGAGACTTCAGCTGGTGCAGAATGGGGCTGCCTATTTTCCAAGCGGGTCAGACCCTTGAAAACCTAGAAAACCTGTACTCTGCACAGAGGGCCTGATCATGGTGCCATTCACATATATGGCAAAACTCTTCACAGCTTCAGTGGCAGCAGGATTGGGCCTATCCCAGGAGAAATTCAAGGTGCTGGCTACTATCTAGAAAATCAAAAATGTTCTGGGATCCAGTGTGAAACTGGCACCTTTCTCAGGAGACTCAAAACACATCACTTCGTTCAGGGTAGCTAAATAAAAGGTCTGGAATGTCCCAGGGCACACCAACTCTTGAAGAATGAGCATCATCTGCCTTTTGCTCAACAAGAAAGTTCCCTGTTCTTTGTCGAATAAGAAGGTCTGATACTGTGGTATGCTCAAGTGAGTGCTCAACGCTTTCTGCAAATCAGGACTTTAAGGTGACTCAGATGAAACACCTAAAATATTGAAGCACCCAAAATCTCTAGTCACTTTGGAATAGGCCCTAAATTTGGGCAGTTTGGCCAAAATGTTGTAAAGGACTCCCAGAAACAGTGGTGATAGACATCATATAGAGGCATGTAATAAATACAGTAGTAATTAAAAGAATATTTAATTTAAATTAATATGTCCCTTTAAAAAGATTATGTTTGTGGTGAACATATAATTCTATTACACACACACACACACACACACACACATTAAAAGAACATTATTAAGGTTGCAAAGTCAAGCACTCAAAAGTTAGGAAATGGCAGAATTATCTCTATGCAACCTTAATTTCATCTCCTTGTGTGTGTCCATTAGGATACAATCTTTAATTACATGGTCACATACTATTTTTCCCACAGGGCCCCTGATTCAGTCTGTGCACAGTAAGGACCTACTTTGGGGATGGCATAATAGACAGGTTTTTGTGTGTGCAATTTCCTAGGTTTTTAAAAAAGCAAACTGAACCGTGCCCAGAAATTCCATTATGTGGCATCATATTGACACCCACATGGGTCATCAGGAGGGCTGGAACCTTTAGATCCACCACACAAATCTGTCCACTTGAGTTAACAGAGTAACTGATAGCAGTAATAGGTTGCCATCCTCTATATGGACCAGCACGAGAGGGGGATTTCATAGACGTTCGCAGACAGCAGAGGAATGGTGAGATTCAGGAATCTAGGCTCTGGAGGGGAGTGTTCTCTAGTGGGCATAGACTCCTCTGTCCATTCCTCCAAAATTTGACCCTTGCTGCCCTGTCCCCTCCAAATTTCCCCTGTCCCAGTCTTGTCTCTTCCCCACTCCTGGCTGCTTGTCCCAGTCCCATTCTCCTGGCCTATGCAATCCCAGTCTCAACTTCTCAGGCTTCTCATCACAGTCCCAGTCTCCTTACCCATGAAGAGCTAGTGTCCCCCTGCCAATTCCCTTTCCAGTTTCAGTCTCCCACCCCACTCCCAGCCGTATTGCCCAGACATTTCCAGTTTCCCCCAGCTCCTCGCCCAGCCACGCCCAGCTTCCCCTACCTCCTGGCTCCTCATCCGATCTGTCTCTCTTCTCCACACTGACCTCCTCTTCTTTCCCTTCCCCCACCCAACCACATTCTCTGCTCACTCTGGTTCCTAGCCCTGATCTACCTTCCCGAGACCCTCATCCAATCTTAGTGTCGCTGCCTCCCGAGCCCCTTGTCTCCACCTCTTTGCCCAGCCTGCCTCAGTTCTCCCCACGCACCCTGGCTACTCATCCCATCTGTCTCCCTTCCCCCTTCACCTCTTCCTTCTGCCCCACTGGTTCTAAGTCCTAGTCTCTTTGCCCTCCCAGCTCCCTGTCTAAGTCTCTTCGCTTACTAGTCCCACTCCCCCTGGCTCCCAGTCTACTTGCTCAGCTAGTCCCAATATCCCCCCACCTCATTCTCAGTCCAAGTTTCTCTCTTCCCCACCACCAGCCTTCAGTCTTCCCTAACCCAGTGAATCAGGTACCCATTTGCATCTCGGTGGACTGAAGGCAGCCTTTCTGTGTGAGATCAAGCAAGACTCTGACCCCTGACTTTTGGGATTGTAGCCAAGCACCTGGAGCACTCAGCCACCATGCCTCATATGGGCTTATACTTAGGCCAAATTTGAGCAGACACATCCCAGACACCGAGGCCAGTCCCTCCCAAATTTCAAGTCCCTCCTCCAGAGCATGGGAGTGCGAGAGCTGTTAAAAAAAAGAATTTTTACTGTGGGAAAACCAATGTGTTATTCTCCTAGTCTCATCCTTGGAAACAGCTGAACTGTTTTGGCTGAAAAGAAAGAAAGAAAGAAAGAAAGAAAGAAAGAAAGAGAGAAAGAAAGAGAGAAAGAAAGAAAGAAACCAACTTGAGACAGACACTTGGCATGGAAAATTTCAGCCCTAACAATTAAAGTTTGGCAAAGTTATAAGCAATGGAAAGGAGTCTTATAATGGGATGTGTCAGGCAACCTTAATAACAGGCAGTACTACCAGCCCTGCCCGTGATAATTTTTTAAGCATAATGATCGCTGATTTACATCTTTGAAGGATTCCGTTTATTGCTTTTTGCAAAGCTTCATTATAGCTAAAAACAAATCATGGCATTGTAGCAGGGTGGGCTGGCTCCCCGCTGCCCTGGAGAGGGACGAGCCTCTCCGGACACCAAAGTGCGTGGAGCCAGCGAACCCTGCCCCCGCCCCTCGGAGGTCAAGGCGCAGGACAGGATCCCCACTGACACAGCAGCGGGTCTTCTGCCGCTTCTAGGGCCCTGGGCTGGGACGCAGTGGAGTGGGTGGGTCTGCATCCCCCCTGCCACCCAACTCGCGGGTGGCCGTTTGCCCCTCTCCCAGGCCGCTTGGAGCCAGGAGCCTGGGTTTGCTAGTGAACTGTTTGCTCAGCCCCAGCTTGAGGGCCTGAGCTACTGACTGTTGGCTCCGCAGCCAGGCTAGATCCCCGACGCTCCTGACAGAAGTAGCAAGGTGGTCTGGCTCCCCACCGCCCCGGAGAGGGTCAAGCTGGCCAAAGCCACCCAAAGGCATTTATCTAGTTAATCATATGGTCACTGAATCAGCTATTCCCTGAACAGCAAAAAATATCCCATGTCATCAGAATACAACAGGAAAGTAATAACTGCTGGGAGTATAAATCTTTTAAGTACTAATACTCTTATGCAACAAAGAAAATTAAATGCTTAAATTGTGACATTAAGTCAACATCACAAACCCATGAAACTCCTAAATGCTCAAATCACATGGAAGGGAGTTAAAAAATGGTGTTCTCATGAGTATCATATGGAAAAGCTCTCCCTTTAATTAACAAGTGGGGGGGAAATTGTAAAATATTCTTTAATGCTGAGAACAAAAATCTGTATGTGATCTTTAAACCCAACCACTATAAAGGTTATTTTTATTGTTTATAATGTATGTTGCAGCAGCACCTAGAGGCCTTATCCGCACTGTGCTAGGTGCTGTACAAAACTCATAGCAAAATGATGGTCTCTGCATCAAAGAGCTTGCAATCTAAGTATAAGTAAAGAGACAGCAGGTGGATTTACCGAACAGACCAGGGGAGCACAAAGTCACAATGAGATAGCTGTGATCGGTATTCTCTACACCTTTTATCAGTAACTCAGGGTATCTGATAGGAATAAAATAAATGGTAAAAAACGAATCTTAGAGAACATTCCCCTCGACGCACAAAAAAGTGAAGATCTGAATTAAACCAACCGAAAATAAAAGCCATGATTCAGCACATTTTGTTTCTGGTACTGGACTTCAAAAAATAGATTCAAAGTTTGCCTGAATAATGGGCCTGACCCTATAAACTTTACCAATAATCCTTCCTCGTGCAAACAGTACCATTGACATCAAGATCTTAAGTATCTGCATTTGGATGGAGTTAGGCATACAGATTAGGCCCAGCATGTTTAAGGGGAGTGATTTTCAATCTTTAGGGCTTGTGTAACTGAGGTGAGGGAATGGAGAATCAGGCTCTGAGGATATGTCTACACTGCCAAAAAATCCCCAAGGCAGCAAGTCTCAGAGTTTGGATTAACTGACTTGGGCTCACGGTGTTTGCACTGCGGGGCTAAAAATCGCAATGCAGATGTTCCTGCTCGGGCTGGAGCATAGGCTCTGTAACCTGGCTATCTGGGAGGGTTCTCAGAGCCTGAGCCCCAGTCTGTGCAGTAACATCTAGGCTGCTATTTTTAGCCCCATAGCTCAAGCCCTGTGAACCCAAATCAGTTGACCTGAGCACTGAGACTCGCTGCATTGGTTTCTTTTTTGCAGTCTAGACGTACTCTTGGTGTCTATCATGATAAACACCCATTTTTTCATGTTCTGTGTGTATATAAATCTCCTCACTATATTTTCCACTGAATGCATCCGATGAAGTGAGCTGTAGCTCACGAAAGCTTATGCTCAAATAAATTGGTTAGTCTCTAAGGTGCCACAAGTCCTCCTTTCCTTTCAAATCTGCAATTTTAAAATGAAAACAGTGCCCGACAGAATATTCTCTTTCCACTTTAGCAACATAAATGTACTTCATCTCCGTTGACCCAGAGTAGAGCATGGTATTTAACATTTAACTATACAAATCCGATCCCGTTTGTGCCTGCATATTTTTGTTCGGCAGAAGTACATTCTGTGAACCACCGTTTTTGTTTCAAATTGACACAAGGCAGGTTCCAGATGCACATCAATGTGGCTATTGCATATGCATATAACAGGCATAGCTGCTCCCCATGAATTACTGAAATGATATTACACAATAACATATGTAGTGCGCATAGAGCATTTCTCATGTTCAAACACATAGCAACTCATTTGTACTCACTACTCCTCTGTGAGATCCAAAACCTATTGCAGTTAATGGGAATCTTGCCATTGACTTCAATGGGCTGTGGATTGGGCCCGACCCCTGCTCACATTGGGTAGCAGCTACTCACATGAATAGTTCCAGTGAAGTCAATGGACCTAGATAATGTGAAAAAGTGGTTCACAATCTGACCCTAAGTCTTATCCATGAAGTGACTGACCCAAGATCACATAGCAAGTGGGTGGCAGATCAGGATTCAGATTCCCAACTCTATGCTCATTCCTATAAACCTACCCTCCCACCTTCCCACAAACAGAAGAGACTCCTCCACCTGCTTGCTAGAGTGTCTGTAAAAAAATAAATAAATACATGTACAAGTAGCAGTAACCTCCTTCGTGGCCAAAATAATTAAAATAATTCAGGACCTAACTTTTCAGTCATGATTCCAAAAAACCTTCCATTAAATCAATGGGAGCTTTTGTAAAAAAGGACTGTAGAATAAGGCCACCCGTCATTATTTTTGTACAAACCATTAATAGTCAGCAAAATTTCGAAAGTTAAAAAAGCTTTCAGAAAAAAGATGTTGTTTGAACAAAAGGAGAGTTTTAAAATAGGGCCTGAAATCTCTTACTTATCCCTGCGTTTGCACACCTCTGTTTAACAAGGGATGTACTGATTTCTGATTTTCAAATTAAAAAATGCTCTTGGATTCAGACATCTTCTCCAAGTTCCAGCCTGGAAGGAATCTCTCCAGCTATTTTTTAAATCCACAAAAACAGACCCTTGATGATGGAAATGTAATTGTGTGACACTATCTTACTCCTATGAACTGTTGCCTCGGTAAATATGCAAACAGAGACAGTTGAACTAGGTCTAACTATATGGAGAGAACTGCCTTATAGTGACGTGTTAGCTAAGTACTTTGGCAGTAGCCGAGTTTCAGAGTAGATCTACACCCTTTAAAATTTGCCTGCTCTGTCCCTGATTCAGGAATGCACCTATTCACGCACTTAACTTTAAACACATACTTGAAAATATACATAAGATGCTTTCCGGAATCGAGGCCCAGATGCTTAAGGCTCAGTTATGTCTCCCAGCCAGAGGAGGGTTGGTGGAGGCAAGAGGTGACTGAGATATTACGCCTGGGTAGGGCAGGAATGGGCATAATGGGCCAGATTCTGCTCTGAATTTCACCGGTCTTCTCTACTGTCTTTAGTGGATTTACTCCCCATTTACACTGATGCAACTGAGAGTTGAATCTAGCACAATCTCTCTGTTGGTAGGGGAACACACTCACCTGTAGCCATAGCCACAACCCACCCAGATACGCCCCTCCACGGTGTTCGTGCTGTCAGCAGCACCAGCAGCTCCCCAGCCATTACACTTGGAGAGCCCTGGCTGCAGGATGGCTTCCTGCATGCTGAGGAGGGAGGGGATTCTCTGCACGCTTCACCTGCTAGCACACAAATACTGAAGCAGCATGTAATTTGACCCTGTTTATTTTTCTCCTTTCGTTAGTGCATGTACATTTTTTTCAGAGCTGGTTTAAAGAAAATTGAGTCAGAAAGCGCCTGGTGGACAGATTCTGCCCTCACAGCTCCTCTTGAAGTAAGAAGGACTGGACACAATTAAGGGGACCTTAATGGGAATTTTACGTGGCAGGATAGAACCCTTAGTTCACACAGCCTTCCCACTCTGAGATGCTTAGTTAAATCATAGAATCATAGAATATCAGGATTGGAAGGGACTTCAGGAGGTCACCTAGTCCAACCCTCTGCTCAAAGCAGGACCCATCCCCAACTAAATCATCCCAGCCAGGGCTTTGTCAAGCCTGACCTTAAAAACTTCTAAGGAAGGAGATTCCACCACCTCCATAGGTAACACATTCCAGTGTTTCACCACCCTCCTAATGAAAAAGTTTTTCCTAATATCCAACCTACACCTCCCCCACTGCAACTTGAGACCATTACTCCTTGTTCTGTCATCTGCTACCACTGAGAACAGTCTAGATCCATCTTCTTTGGAACCCCCTCTCAGGTAGTTGAAAGCAGCTATCAAATCCCCCCTCATTCTTCTCTTCCGCAGACTAAACAATCCCAGTTCCCTCAGCCTCTCCGCATAAGTCATGTGTTCCAGTCCCCTAATCATTTTTGTTGCCCTCCGCTGGACGCTTTCCAATTTTTCCACATCCTTCTTGTAGTGTGGGGCCCAAAACTGGACACAGTACTCCAGATGAGGCCTCACCAATGTTGAATAGAGGGGAACGATCACGTCCCTCGATCTGCTGGCAATGCCCCTACTTATACATCCCAAAATGCCATTGGCCTTCTTGGCAACAACGGCACACTGTTGACTCATATCTAACTTCTCATCCACTGTAATCCCTAGGTCCTTTTCTGCAGAACTGCTGCCTAGCCATTCGGTCCCTAGTCTGTAGCGCTGCATGGGATTCTTCCGTCCTAAGTGCAGGACTCTGCACTTGTCCTTGTTGAACCTCATCAGATTTCTTTTGGCCCAATCCTCTAATTTGTCTAGGTCCCTCTGTATCCTATCCCTACCCTCCAGCATATTTACCTCTCCTCCCAGTTTAGTGTCATCTGCAAACTTGCTGACGGTGCAATCCACATCATCCTCCAGATCATTTATGAAGATATTGAACAAAACCGGCCCGAGGACTGACCCTTGGGGCATTCCACTTGATACCGGCTGCCAACTAGACATGGAGCCATTGATCACTACCCGTTAAGCCCGACAATCTAGCCAACTTTCTTTCCAACTTATAGTCCATTCATCCAGCCCATACTTTAACTTGCTGACAAGAATACTGTGGGAGACCGTGTCAAAAGCTTTGCTAAAGTCAAGGAACAACATGTCCACTGCTTTCCCCTCATCCACAGAGCCAGTTATCTCGTCATAGAAGGCAATTAGATTAGTCAGGCATGACTTGCCCTTGGTGAATCCATGCTGACTATTCCTGATCACTTTCCTCTCCTTTAAGTGCTTCAGAATTGATTCCTTGAGGACCTGCTCCATGATTTTTCCAAGGACTGAGGTGAGGCTGACTGGCGTGTAGTTCCCAGGATCCTCCTTCTTCCCCTTTTTAAAGATGGGCACTACATTAGCCTTTTTCCAGTCGTCTGGGACTTCCCCCGATCGCCATGAGTTTTCAAAGATAATGGCCAATGGCTCTGCAATCACAGCCGCCAACTCCTTTAGCACCCTGGGATGCAGTGCATCCGGCCCCATGGACTTGTGCTCATCCAGCTTTTCTAAATAGTCCCAAACCACTTCTTTCTGCACAGAGGGCTGGTCACCTCCTCCCCATGCTGTGCTGCCTGGTGCAGTAGTCTGGGAGCTGACCTTGTTCGTGAGACAGAGGCAAAAAAAGCATTGAGTACATTAGCTTTTTCCACATTCTCTGTCACTAGATTGCCTCCCTCATTCAGTAAGGGGCCCATACTTTCCTTGATTTTCTTCTTGTTGCTAACATACCTGAAGAAACCCTTCTTGTTACTCTTAACATCTCTTGCTAGCTGCAACTCCAGGTGTGATTTGGCCTTCCTGATTTCACTCCTGCAAGCCTGAGCAATATTTTTATACTCTTCCCTGGTCACTTGTCCAATCTTCCACTTCTTGTAAGCTTCTTTTTTGTGTTTAAGATCAGAAAGGATTTCACTGTGAAGCCAAGCTGGTCGCCTGCCATATTTACTATTCTTTCTACACACTGGGATGGTTTGTCCCTGTAACCTCAATAAGGATTCTTTAAAATACAAGCCAGCTCTCCTGGCCTCCTTTCCCCCTCATGTTATTCTCCCAGGGGATCCTGCCCATCAGTTCCCTGAGGGAGTCAAAGTCTTATTTTCTGAAGTCCAGGGTCCGTATTCTGCTGCTCTCCTTTCTTCCCTGTGTCAGGATCCTGAACTCAACCATCTCATGGTCACTGCCTCCCAGGTTCCCATCCACTTTTGCTTCCCCTACTAATTCTTCGCAGTTTGTGAGCAGCAGGTCAAGAAGAGCTCTGCCCCTAGTTGGTTCCCCCAGCACTTGCACCAGGAAATTGTCCCCTACACTTTCCAAAAACTTCCTGGATTGTCTGTGCACTGCTGTATTGCTCTCCCAGCAGGTATCAGACCTCCTCCTTCTCTGCAGTTGTCACTGTACCACTTATTAGCAGATCACTATTCATTTTCATAAAATTCATGTGGTTTCTGGGCAGGTTTTACACTCTATTGAATGTTGGTATGTCACAGGGGTGGCCACCTCACACACATTCCCTTATCTGGATAGAAGTCACCGTGCCTCCGTTTTCCCTCTCGATTCCTCAATAACCCGAAAAGAGGCTTTCACAAGTCCAATAACAGCATGTCTTGGAGTCTGGTTTTATTAACACAAAGTTCCAAAATAAGCACAAAAAGGTCTTCCATCCCAGGCTTACCCTGGGCACAGCCCCGCCTCCCAGAGGAACTCTCTTCCTATGTTCTCTAAGTCTCTGGAGAAGACCCAACGGCTGGCATGCCTTCTTTGCCTTCTCCCCAAAAGGAAACCAAAACGTACAGGTGGGCCTTTCTTCCCAGCCCCAATTCCTTCCTCAGGGACCACTTCAGGAGACTGACTGACTGTCAGTCCGTCTCAGGCTCTATCTTGCACTCTGCATGTTCACTCTGCAGTCCCCCTTTGGCTATCCACTGACCTCTGTTTTTCTACCCGGACAGAGGCCTGGTTCAGTCTGTCATGTGACTAAATTCCTTGTCTGCACTTAGGGAGGCAAATCGGCTGCAGGACAGGTGGGCTGAGACCGCTATCTCCCTTTAAAAAGGGCTGGTCACCATATAGCACAGTACCATATTTATGCACTTCAGATTTTATAAAACGTGGCTGAATGCAATTTATTCTCCACAGCTTTGGGCAGACAATGAATTTCTGTCTTTATCTCCAAAAAAGCTTTTGGAGAGACTCCATTCCACAACTAGGTGTGGATACATATTTTTTCTATTTGCCAGATTACTCATTACCAATTGCTTGGCTATTCCTGAAGTCAGTGATGCTAATAAATACTTAGGACCAAGTTCTCAGCTCGGGTAGATCTATGTAACCCTATTGACTTCATTGAAATCATGCTGATTTACACCACTGAGGATCTGGCCCATGTCTTAGATTTGATTTTAGCATTTTTTTTTAATTTTTATTTTTAAAACATAATTTGGATTTATCGTTGATTGCTGACATGTCGTATTTAACATACATTCCATGTCAGTGATTAGATCAATGTTCTTTGGTACAATCAGTACCTTTACAAACATCTTCTCACTTCCATGGGTATAATTCCATGAAGAAAACAGAAAATAGAAAAACACTTGATATCTGTAACAGATTTTCCCCCCCATTCTTCCCAAAGGCCATCTTAGAAAGAATATATGCAAATTGCATCCTTCTGAAAGTGCAGTATTTCCTTCATTGCTGAGGCAGTGCTAAAATCCTTCTGAAGTTGGGTTGCCAATTTTATTTGGACGTATTCCTGGAGGTTTCATCACATGACATAATGTTTAATTAAGGATTAATCTTTAATCCTGGAGACTCCCGGACAATCCTGGAGGGCTGGCAACCCTAATCTGATGCCCAACAGATGTACCCATAAGTAAGTCGTGTCTGAGCTTTGCCAAGAATCCTACATTTCATCATACTTTTCTATAAGGAGACAACCAGACAACTGCCCAGTGGCTAACATCACACAGCACAGAACCCCCTCAGTTCTCAATGCTGCAGAACACCCATTAAATACTTCTCATACTGCATGCTACTAGTAGGGACCTATTATGATGCAACATGAACTTGGTTTTTCCCCAGAAGTATGTTTTTTCTGTCCTGTAAAGCCGCTTTCCTTTTAAACCTTTTTTAAATGGTGAGACAGAGCTGAATTTAAATTAATTTGTTGGCTGATGAACTTCTAAAGAGATTCAAGGATGAAACCCTGTATTTCTTTCTTGATTTATTTAACATTCAAACACCTCCTGCTTCTTCAACCATGCACATCAAACTCTGGCACTGTTGCAATGCAACTGCTTTCTCCAGGACCGCAGTAAGCCCAGAATGGACTTTGTGTTAGGTTAACACATGCCTCTGGTGAAACAAAAGATTGTGTCTCTAAATGACACTTTAGGGTTGCATAGTTATACACTTGATATAATTTCCCTGTCATGTTTGCTTACTTGCCCAGACATTTTTTTTCCTATGGTTATTACTATCAGTACTGCAACTTCAGCTCAGGTTATAAAGTTCAAGTTGCCTTCTATTTGTTTCATACATCATCAGTAAAAGCAGAGAGCAGACAGCAGTTCATTTCAGCCGCTGGAATATACACTGCCAGACATGATATAGGAAGGCAACAACAAAGAAATAAATTTGTTTTCACATTTTAACATGATAGGCTGATGCCGTAAGACTGAACAACAGAAAAGAAAAAAACAGCAACCCAGAACTCTTGTTTAGACTGAGGAAGGATGATCTAGAGAAAGTACAAAGGAAGTACTCAGTGAGTCATTCTCTTTGCCCAAGCCATATATAATGGTCACAAACCACTGAGGAATAAAGTATCAAAATCCTTAGTTTCAATCATATTTTTTATATTCACCCATCAAATTTCCCCTGTGATCTCCAGAAGAAAGCACTGCCAGCTGCTATATATCATTGAAAGACAAATACTACTAATTTTTTTGAGAAAAAAATCTCACCATATAAGGCCACAATATCTGGCAGAAAAACAAGGTAAAATTGTAAGTAAGGGCTTGTACAATAACTGATTGGAGACACTCGTATACATACAATACTGTAAAAATTGGTAATCCTCACTGAATTAATCCACCTGATAATTCTTTATAATAACAAACACAAAATCAACTATTCTCGGGTCCCTTCTTACAGCTTAGCAAAGATTTTATGCAGCATGAAATTACTAGGAGTAACAGTTTGTCAGAGTGCTGTATTGAGGTCTTATATAGCTTTTACAACATGTACTACAGAACACGTACAGGGCGAGATGAAATAGTATCAGAAATAATCAAAAAGACGTGTCAAAATAAATGAAGAAAATACACTTGTTGATGCATTATCCTTATTGGGCTTATTTGATTATTTGGCCACAAGCCCAATCCTGCAAGGGGCTGATCACGCTAAAGCACCTGGCAGGATCAGAATCTACATACTGAGAGCTGCATTGGGATCTAATATATCATTAACCATTTTTTTCACTCCCAAATACCTGCAATGAATGGATATGCAAAATTAAAATGTTAAGATCCAACTTTTCTTTAAAATTAATGAAGGGTGAACCTCAGTGTTTTGAAGGTCTGGATAAATATCCAAAAGCTTGGACATTTATCTGAATCACAGGTTTGGAAACCTTGTGAGAACTGGCTTTCATGCAGGATTGTCCAGCAGGTTCTGGTATCAGTATGGATATTTAGCATTTTGATATCTGCCCTCTTCTGACTCAAACAAATGTTCTGACCCTGCACGCGATTAGAGGCTGCAGAATTGGACCCAGAATCCATTGGAGTGGTGGACACGCAGTATGCTATTCTTGTGAGGTGTTGAGCACTCTCAACTTCTAATGAAGCCAACGGGAGCTAAGGACGCAGAGTGCTTTGTAGGGGGCACTCAGACCCTTGCAAATTTGGATCATGAGTCAACATGAAGGGCAGACGAACATTTTATGATAAATAAAGTAACCAAAATTTTTATAACCTCAAAAGGAGGTTTGGTCCATGTTTTAGGCATATGTCTGGTTGGTTTTAGGTTTACTGATCTAGCTTGTCCAGTGTTATATGAGATTGGTTTCCTTTCTGAAACAATAAAACTAATAAAACTGATTGCCACTGCCTCTAAGTTACAAGATACAGCAATGGCCTTTTATGAGCAGAAAGCTTGCTTGGTTGCAAATTCTTCTGGCCTCTACTGATGTATATACAGACATTTCCCCTTTCCCTTAAAGGAGATAAGGAACAGGAGTAGCTGTTGCTATGGAAACGAAGAGCTACGCAGACCAATCTGTGACCCAAAGGCGATAGCCATTGGAAAGCAAAATGTGAGCTAACAAAGCGTGCATTAGTATAATGTAATTATTTTAGACAATACACTCCGTCTAGGAACATAGGAACTGCCTGGCTGAACCAGGCCTGAGGTCCAACTAGTCCTGTGACAGTGGCCAGTACCAGATGCTTCAAGAGGAAGGTATAAGAACCCCAGTATAGGCAGATGTATTAGATCCCATCTTGGTCTCTAACAGTTAGAGATTGGCTTAAGGCCAAAAGCATGAGGTTTAATATTCCAAAATTGTTTTAAGAATTAACTATAATAAATCTAGATATTCTTGTTACCCATATAAATGTCCAATCCCTTTTTGAATTGTATTAAGGTCTTGGCCTCAACAACTTCCTGTGGCAATGAGTTCCACAATATAATAATGCAACATGTCAAATAGTATTAAATTTTATAACTTTTGAATTTGTCCCCTTTTAATTTTATTCTCTGATCCCTTGTTCTTGCTCTGATATTGGGAGAACAGAAGCTCCCAATCTATCTTCTTTATGCCACTCATTATTTTACATACTTCTATTTCCTCTTATTCATCTCCTGCATTTTACAGTTGTTTAAAACTAATAAAACACTTCGCCTCTAATTAAGGCTACTACCTGTCTGTCTGTTAAGCTTATTAATTCGTTGCTATTTAAACAGGGGACTGAATAAGCAGTAGCTTCTGGTTTTTAGGCTAACACACATCTTTGACTTGGAAGGTACATCAGACCTCTCAACTGATCTCAGTGAGGCATGAAAAAAATCTTTCCCAGAGTTAATTTTCAGTTTACAAGACAATTTTCTGAAGACAAGGCAAGCCCTCATAATTTAAAATCATTTAAATAAAAAGCGTCTAACTGTGACAACAGATGCAATGCTCTGACTGTTATTTATGGGGCATCTCAAAATTGTGACCTTCCCAGCACATTAATACCTTCACTGTGCATTTAGAGTAAATTCTTACCTGTCCCCCTTTTGGCTGGTACCGGATGTTGTCTGTCGATCCAATTTTGGATCTGACATTCTTGAGGTCTGGCAGAGGCTGGTTAATAAGTCGTAGCTGCTTAGGAGTGGCTGGAGATTTTGGAGGAGTGCGTATGATGGCGACTTTCTTCTCAGTGGGCACCAATATAGCAGACTTGGGAGTGCCTGGAGTATGAGGGGTTCTGGAATAGCTTGGGGTCCCAGGAGTGCCTGGGGTACGGGAGGAGTAGCTGGGTGGGGTACCAGGAGTGATGGCAGTGGATCCAGGGGTAGTGGGCGTAGAAGTGCCACTCTTTCCTGTCCTGCGAATTGGCTCCGATCCTATATTGAAGACACCACAGCGTTAAAACCACATGGATAAATCGCTCTTTTCTTCATACTGCGTCTCCACAGACTATGACACCTATAATTGTAAGCATCCTGAAGCAAAGCCCACCAACTCAGTGGACAGACCCACACTGACTTCAGTGGGCTTTTGGATTAGGCATTAATGTAGCCTATATAGTGGAGATGGTTTCGATTGTAAACTTTTGAACAGTAGATTTCAAATACATGGCTGCATTTGGTCATGTACCATAGCTAGTAGCCTTGTATCTACAGTAGAATCCAGAGGGCAGATCCTCAGCTTGTGTAAACAGTCATACCTACATTGACTTCAAAAGAGCAATGATCGTTTACTCCACCTATGGATCTGCCCCCAGGTAATTACTGTTCTGTTAGCGCCAGTATCAAGGTAATTATTACAGGAATACCTCAATTATTATTTAATCTACACCTGGAATAGAGGTCACACAAACAGCATCAGCCAAGGCATGAACTGTCTCCCCCCACCCCCTTCACCTCAATAAAGTGTTCACTTTAAAGCTTAGTCAAGACAATTTCAATTCTAAAATTATTAAATTAGGCAGCAAGGAAAAACCCCGGAATGGAGTCAGAAGTCTACATTGTACTCCTTTCCTTGCTGTATGGACATACATCCTTGGCTTCCACCGAATTTTCTGGGAAGTCCTCTTAGATCAGTCCCTTTGAGTGCACTAACAGCCAGTGAAATCAAAGGGACTCATTCTATTTATGTCACTGGGGACGGATGAGACCCAAGGTACCGGTACTCCCGGGGCTAAGGAGAAAGCCTCTTTGTTGAACATGACACACTAAATGGATTAAGCACTCTTTACTCTCATCTCTGTTTTTCCCAGATTGGGCTCTTTCTCTCCCAATCAACCGTCGGTCAGGGTTCTCTCACTGCACTGACTATGCAGGAGAGAGAATGGGATTTTCCTGCCTCCCTGCAGCCTTTATTTTTTATTCCTCAGGCGTCCATCCCTTTTGGCAAACACACTCTGGTATACGGCTGCCCCAGACAGGAGGATGGGCATGTTGTTCATTTGCTGCTATGCCAGCCAGGGGTCACTGTGCACTGAGATGGGGCTGCACTTTATCCTCAATACTCAAGATGGGATTTTCAAAGGATTTTCAGTGGGATTTGGGTATCTAACTCCCTTTACATAACACATGAACTAAGGGTTGTCCAATGAAATTAAAAGTCAGCTGGCTTAAAACTAACATAAGGAAGTACTTTTTCATGCAACACACAGTCAACCAGTGGAACTCACTGCCAAGTGATGTCGGGGAGGCCAAACATATAACTGGGTTCAAAAAAGAATTAGTTCATGGAGGATAGGTCCATCAGTGGCAATTAATCAAGATGGTCAGGTATGCAACCCCATGCTCTGGGTATTCCTAAAACTCTGACTGCCAGATGCTGGGAATGGACAACAGGGGCTCAATCACTCAAAATTGCCCCATTCTGTCCATTCCTTCTGAAGCAGCTGCCACTGTCAGATACAGGACACAGGGCTAGACAGACCATTGGCCTCACCCAGTGTGGCCATTCTTATGTTCTTAGGCTTCTTTGAAAAAAAAAATGGCTTCTGAAGAGGCAGAGACACAAGAATTCCTGTGGGACAGGAAAGTACCAAGCCAGGTTCTGAGGCCTGAGCTGAATGCTAGACTGGCAAGGGAGGATGTCTGGGAAGAGGGGTGGTTACCTTTCCTTGGTCTTATGGTAACTTGTTTAGATGTATGGTTCTATAGATTTGCTTCTGTGCAAACAGGTCCCTGCTTCAACTTCTGGAAATCCTGGCTGGTAAACCCTCTGGATGAATTAAACAGCACACACCTTCCATTGTGTCTTTATTA
Source organism: Natator depressus (assembly GCF_965152275.1). Lineage (NCBI taxonomy): Eukaryota > Metazoa > Chordata > Testudines > Cheloniidae > Natator > Natator depressus. Next base: position 64,066,093 of record NC_134244.1, on the reverse strand, counting down.
TTGCTTTCTCCCTTGTGCTCCAGGTACAACACAAAGATGGCAGCAGCTGGAAGCAGCCCCCTTTCTGGCTTGCTGGCTCAGCCTTTTATACTGCTTGCTTTCTTCTCCCTGCTATCCAACTGGTGAACTAATGATTAGCTCTCTACAGATACAAGTGCTCCCGTCTAACCTTCCAAACCTCCTCTTACTTTAACCACACCCAGTACACTGGGTGCTAAGTGCCGGCTTCTATAATGCCCTGTTTATAGCTGCTAACAGCACTGTCACACCCTAATAAAAACACCTGGCTGGTTAAGTGCTGTGTCTTTCTTCTGATGAGTCACCCCAATAACTTACATACAACTATTTTTAGGTAAAGCTTCTTTCTGGCGTGGCATTAACTAAGCACCAGGAGACCATTAAACCAAAACAACAAATTAACTAATCTTGGGTATTTATTAAATAAGCCTCCCATTTTCATGACATCATCAGAATTATTATTTTTTTTTAAATTATACTGCTCACAGTGTGTGTGTTTCTTTTTTTGTTTATAAATCGTCTCTATTAAATGTGTCACACAACTGGGAAACCCACGCGAAGGGATTTTTTTATACAAGAGAAGGGCTTCAACTGCAGTCCTAGGTCTGAGCAACCCAGACTTTGGGAAAGGTTGGTTCCACAGCTGGACTCAAACCTTTGTCGCTATATTGGGTCACAACAGCACCCCATATCTGAACATGCCCAAATTTGGGGTCCAGATCTCTGGTCCCAGCAGTACAACTCAGGCCGACTTTTTAAAGGCAAAGAAAAGGTAGGGATGGATGTAGCAAGTGTGTGAAATATATAGCAAGGGTGGGCGAAGACCCCAGGAGAGTTAGGTTGCAGAGAAACATACGGGTAGTCCGTCGTACTGAAGAGGAGATGGAGCTATTGAAGGAGAAAGAATTCTCATCTCTGTCTCGGTCTCCTGATATACCTCTCCGAGTGGGGAGGATGGAGGAAGGTCTTGGGAGAGAGGAACGCTTTTCTGGACTCTTGGTTATTCCATCCTGATAGGAGCAAAAAGGAAAAAAATCGCTTTACAGTAAACGTAATTATCCAGATTGTGATCTCTCACTAGTTTAACACAAGTGCGATCCCATGGTAGCCCCATGCAACTGAGATCAAATGATGCCCAGTTCCTTTACATTTCATGCAGGAAGCTCTGATGATTATCCAGGTCTGATGAGTCACTTAAATCCCTTGGGATTTACTGACTCTGGGCATCTAGCTTTTAGATTGACTGCCTCATAGGGGAAGACATTTCAAAAGTGCTCAGCGTTGGCTGAACTCTGCTCTCGCTGAAGTGAATGGCAAAACTCCTCCTGACTTCAATGAGAGCTGAGTTCGGTCAATACTGAACCCTTTTGAAAAGCCCACTCTAGATTTTCAGTTTGCCTAAGACTATGCTGAACAATCCAGCAAACTTATTTTTACAAGGCTCCTTAAATGTATGGTTGCCTATTTCAGGGGAAACTCCCCTCTGTTTATTTCCAAACTTCACTGAATAGACCCTGAATATATATGCTGTTTCACTGATCTGACCAAAAATGTATCAAGGCTGATTTTGCTCCCACTGAAGTCAATGTCAAAACCCGACGTGAGTTCAATGGGGCAAAAATGGACTCTTGGAGCTTGATCCAAATCCCAATGAAGCCAAATCTGGGAGTCTTTCTATCCGTTTCAGTGAGCTTTGGCCCTTAGTGAAAGAGGAGTTCTGGTTAGGAAGTCATGGAACAAGAAATCCTGAATACTAAATGAGTGTAAATTACAAACTTCCTGAAAGGCATGTTGGTGCTGCTGTCCTTAGCCACTTACATTTATTTTATGACCAAATTACACGGGGGCTAGCTACTCTGCTTTTGTAAATAGGCGCAACTCCACTGAAGTCAAGGGAGCTGTGTCCATTTCACCAAGGGTGGAGCTGGCCCTACATGTATAACTTATGGTTTTTGAAGTGTTGTTGTAGCCATGTTGGTCCCAGCATATTAGAGAGACAAGGTGGGTGAGGTAATATCTTTTATTGGACCAACTTCTGCTGGTGACAGAGACAAGCTTTTGAGCTTACAGAGCTCTTCTTCAGGTCTGGGAAAGGCACTTGGAGTGTCACAGCTAAATATAAGGTGGAAAAGATAAGGAGTTAACACGTATTGAAAGAGACCATTCCAGGTGAAGTGGGCAGTTAACACTTCTACAGTCATAGGACAAAGGAGAGTTAGTGGTATAATTTATGTCATTTATGATACAGCTGACTTTATCCTGAAGAATCGGTAACAATCTCCTTAGTTTCTATACATGTTGTGTCAGGCTCTAGAGCCTGGAGACCAAGTCTTGGGCTCTAGAGCCTGGAGCCCAAGTCTCCTGCCACTGGATCTGGGTAACTCTCCAAGTAACTTCACTGAAGCTTTGTCTACACTACCACTTTTGTTGGTCGAGGGTGTGAAAAAACACCCCTCCTGAACGACATAACTTTCCCCGACAAAAGTGCTGATGCAGACAGCACTATGTCGACAGGAGAGGCTCTCCTGCTGACATAGCTAATGCCGCTCGTTGGGGGTGGTTTAACTCCTGCCGGCAAGGAGAGGATACATGGGAGACGGTAGAGTGGCACAGTTGTAGCAGTATAGCTGTGCTGCTGTGAGGTCTACAGTGTAGACGTAGCCTGAGGCCCGGTCTACACTACAGACCTATATCGGTATAGCTATGTCACTGAGGGGTGTGAATGTAGTTATACCAGCCGAACCCCTGATGTAGACAGCGCTAGGTCTACAGGAGAGCTTCCCCTGTCAACATAATTCTTCTCCCCTGAGAGGCAACAGCTAACTATGACAACAGGAGAAGCTCTCCTGTCAGTGTAGGAGCATCTTCACTTAAGTGCTACAGCGGTGCAGCTGGGCCACTGTATGTGACGACAAACCCAGGTAACTTCACTGAGACTTACTTAGGTTCAGCAGGGAGAGAAGAAGATCCACGGAATTCACCTGTGCCCCTCTCTGAGCTACCTCTCTCTAACTCTGCTACCTTACCTTAGCATCTGATTTTGAGTATGGCAAGCAGTCTCTTGGGCCCGCCGAGGAGGGCCGTACAAGGTAACTGTCTGTATCGAGAAAAGTAGCCCTTTTAGTAGTTAGTGAGCAAGCTGAGCTGGGTCTTGGAGGAAGCAATGACTTCGCTCTAGACTTTGAGGCAGGAATCTTTGACAAAGAGGAAGTCTAGTCATGAGAAAACAAACAAAAGAAACATACCATGAAGCTGAGCAATGAGAGGAAAGGAAAACACATGCAAAATGGATAAATGAAAAAATGCCAAGCTATGAATTCAACTTCCTTTTTCCAGCCAGCATATGTAAAATTCTGAGACACACGTGCAAGTCAGTATTGTGAAATGCAGCATTTGGCTCTGAGATAGCAGCTGACTCTACAGGTACATCCAGACACGGCTCCCAGCTCAGGTACACGTACACCTGCTACCTCTGTTCAAGCTAGTGCCAAAAAACAGCAGCGTGTGTGCCGGGGCATGGGCAGTGGCTCAGGCTAGCTCCCTCAGTATGCATCCCAGAGGCCGAGTGGGATTGTCCTCAGGTGGCTAGCCTGAGCTGCCACCTGCGCCACCACATCCACACGGCTGTTTTTAGACACTGGCCAAAGCAGAGCTAGTAGGTGTATGTCTACCCAAGCTGGGAATCACCTTCCAGATGCTTTGCGGACACACCCTAAGAAGGGCCTCAATACAGCCCTCCTTTTGTGCAGATGCAAGTTCGCCCCCTCTATTAAGTGCAGACACAAAGGCTAGTTCGTAAGCGTTTACTGCAGGTGGGAATTTGCAGGACCAAAGAGAGCCTGCTTGTTTAAAATCGAGTCCTGTATATGAAGTATCTCCTTCTCTGGCAATGTTCCACAATAAAAGGTTAGTAGGAGATTTAGAAAAAAATTGAATGGTACGACTCAAAATGGGGAAATGACTTGATAATAACACCTCTTCTACCGTATTAACCCTTGAAATCCAGGGTAATATGCAATATTCGGTACTCATTACATTTCCTTAGAAAGATGATCAGATTGTGAGCCCCTGGCTGAACATTGGCAAGCAGCGTCACAGCTAGTTCCACTGAAGTCACTCGGACTACTTGGCTTAGTAATGCCTCACCAACATAAGGGGTTTGCAATCTGGCTCTAATTTTTTTTTTCTTAAAGGGTATAAGGTATAATGAAAATGAATAATTGGAAGCTATTATCGTGGCAATGAAGGCCTGATTCTGCAACACTTTACTCACACAGAGGTGAAATTACTCATGTGAGCAGTTCCAATGGGACAACATATGTGTAAGAGCTACTCAGCACAAGCAAGAGCTGCAGAATTGGGCTCTTAATAATGCATAGTAGGACTGAAAAAATCAGCTTTATCAGTAGACACCGTAAGAAATCAGGGTACCGTAAGTTATATCACTTATGAAACAGTGGGTCTGAATCTTTTCTCCCTACTCTCGTTTTATACTGGTGTAGCTCCACCGACCACAGTGTAGTTATTCCTCATGTCCACCAGTTTAAAAGAGATCAGAATCAGGCATATTGACATTGCTTTAAACAATTTTTAAATTGTGAAATGAAATAGAGGAATTCCTGTACAGCTTGGGAATGCTCTAAATTCTAATGCCTTCTCATGGAAACAGCTATCATTTTAGTCCTGCTGCATTATCAAACTGGGTCTCTGTTGTAAGTATCGTTAATTTGGCAGCCTCTATTGTAGGAGACGAGCTCAGTTCAATGACTGGAGATACTTTAATATGGTGAATGTGTTTCTAAAAACACTGCTTTTATGTACACATATTCTGCATTGTGAAATATTTATTATTTTGCTATCTGAAGTACAGGGAGGCATATAGCTGATCAATGGCACGGCTGCTTTAAATAAAAGTAAATAACTTTCATAAAACTGTTCCATCGTAGTGAAGTGTTCACCTAGTTAGGCATACCTCCGTTTTTGGGTGCCCAACTTGAGATACTTTGGGCCAGAGTTACAAAGCGTATTTAGGTGACTCAAGATGCAGAAAGTCAGTGGGAGTTAGGCACCTAACTCACTTAGGCACTTCTGTAAAGCCACTAAACATCTACTCATGTTTTTAGGCATCTAAATGCCTTTGCAAATCTGGCCCCTTGTGCCTGATTTTGAGAGGGTTGAAGACCAGCAGTTTGGGTCCTATGGTACTTTTATACCCTCCATCATTATAGTATCTGAGCACCTCATAAAGACTAATACATTTATCCTCACAACACCCTTAGTAGATACGATATTACAGCTGGGCAATGAAGGCATAAAAGGAGCAGCATCTGCCTCTTTGCTCATACTGAGTAATATCTCACTCCATGAGTAGCTGCACTGTGTAAAGCACATCTAATTTGGATCCCAAACACAGCCAGGACAGGGTACTGCAAAATATCTTCCTGTCTTTAAAAGGGTACGGTAGTTAAGGAGAAAGGATGGTCTTGTGAACCACTCTGGGACTCAGGAGGTCTACGCCTCACTCTGCTACAAACTTCCTTTGGCACTGTGGCGTGAGGTACTACTTAGCATGAATAAGGGTGGCAAAATGTGACCCAAAAAGATTAACTGATTTGCACAGGAAATATGCAATGGAGCCCAACTCAGTGCTTTATCTGCAATATCATCCTCCCTCCTTGACTGTCCAAGATGGGAAAATACTTTGCAAAATCCTGTCCTATCTGTGTTTGAGGGCCAAACTGAATGTACTTTTGCTTTCGAACAAATGTCCATTGAAGGCCATATGCTACCTTCAGTTTCTGGCAGAACTCCTGCTGCTGGAAGGGCAGGCTGCTTATGTGGGACCGAGCAGTATGTGGCCCTTACAATAAGAATGACCGTTTTGCAATGGTTAAGAGACTGCCCAAGATGAAACACAGAAATGTCATTTTATATCATAAGCCAGCTAGGGAAGGGGCCGTCACAATGCATACTTCCTAATATGAATTAGCCAATGTTCTTAACACACACCTGGGAGAGGGACATGATCCTCCCCAGCAGGGTGGAACTGCTTAGCTTTTCCTGAGCATTGTTCAGAAGTACAACATGTACGTTGCAGTCAGGTATTAAGGCTCTGCAAATGGGTGACGAGTGTACTCAGCTGCAATTCTACCTGACACAACAGCTGGAATGGAGTTGGGAAACTATTATGAGAAGGCCACTTTGGGAGGGTTGCACAACACAATACACAGTGAAGCAGGAGGGAATGCAACAGTAATAGGGGATAGGTGCTTGAAAGGTCAGGATGTGGACTGCCCCAGGGAATTAGGAGAAAAGGCAGAAGGTGGGAGGGGTGTTTCTGGAAGGGGATGCACTGGGGACTGAGAAGGAAGACAACAGTGGAAGCAAGAAGAGGATAGATTTCAGCTCTTTGCCCTAAAACAACTGACAGGAAGAAGAAAGAAGATACAAAGACAGGAGACAGACCCAGAGGAAGAATGCACACTGCTTGTTTGTGCCAGTAGCTCTCCAAGGGCACCAAAGGCTTTGGCAACAAGCAGATACTGACTTCTGCTAAGGTGACTATAGACATTTACCTCAGAGGAAAACGAACCTCGCTGTTGACCCAAGCAGGAAGTCAGTATATGCATTGTGACCTATATTTCTGAACGTTTGACTGAGAAATATCTACAGATCTCTCAACAGTGGCTAGAGATGGGCCAAAATTGTAGCACTGGATCAAATACTCATTTGGGGAGAGTTCAGAGCTGGATTTGGATCTAAACTGGCACACCACTCATGATGGCCACAAATTACGTGAGCTGTTGCCATCATCTTCAACATTATTGATTACAGTATCATCTATTATTATGGGCTAAGCACAGACAGTGTGGTTAGCACGTTGCATGGTCCCTGCCCCAAAGGAGCTTACAATCTATTTAGACAGACAAAACAAATCGGGCACAAAACACACTGGGAGATCCAGGAGTACGGTTCAATCTTGGAGGTCTTTGTTGTGGTTGTTGTTCAATAATGGGTGAGTCATCAGAGTGCTACAGTTGTGAGCTAGCACATGTGGACTTCTTGGAAAAAGAGTTACACAGTGGGGATTTGAAAGAAAATAAGTTGGGCACCTGGGGCGCTCGGATGGGAAGGGTATATGGGCAACATGTGAGAAGGGCGGGAGAGAATGACTAAAGGGGAGGTGGGGCAATACTCACTGGCAGGCTGGAGGGAGTCAGAGGTGTGGCGTGGATGACAGCAGAGATGTAAGTGGTGGTGTAGGCTGTGCTGAGCCTTGAAGGTGAGGACGGGAAGTTTGACAATTTTGTTTAAACCTAACATTCTAAGGTGGAGAGTGGTCCAGGACATGACCTCAGCTAAGCCAATCAGGAGGCACATTTGTATATGAGATGTCATTGGTTAACATTTTCCAGAAATCTGTGACCTCTGAGGAGAAAAGCAATAGAAATGTAATGACTCATCACAAGACTCTTTTCAGCCAATCATGAGGCAGGATTTTCTTCTTGCATGTAACAATCCAGCAAGATAACAACAGTGGCCAGATCATCAGATCAGGTAAATCAGTGCAGCTCCAGTGCGCTCCAATGGAGCTATGCTGATTCACACCAGCCGAGGGCCTGGCCCTAAATGCTTCACAATATTAAACTTTATTGTAACTCAGAGGCTGTGTGTCAACGGTGGATTGAGGGATTGTCTTTTGTTATATGTTTATACAGCACCTAGCACAATGGGGTCCTTGTCCATGACTCCTAGATGATACAATAATACGAACAATACATAATAATAAAAAACCATTATCAAAAACTATATAATTATCTATTTTTGTAATTCAGAGGCTATGCGGGGAAAGTGGCTGTAATAAAAAAACGAATATGACAAATGAATTCTAAAGGGAAGGCACAGCTATCTACTGAAATTAAAACAAAACCACCCGAGACAGGACAAAAAGGAGTTTTTAGAAAGATGAATGACAAGAGGATTATTTTACTCACTGAAAGTTTTTCCTTTGCTTGTTTAAATACACCTGGAGCCTGGTTTGTTTCACCACCTGCCGCTGTTAGACCCAAAAACAAACAAACAAACCCTTGATGGTTAAAAATAATCATTTTGAATTACTGGACACCTTTAGTATAATCAATTGTCTTTTAAACACCGTGCAAAGCAATGATCTGGTGAATTACTGTATGCAGTATATGCAGCTGCCTTAAGAAATAAAAGAATACTTGTTACCATATTTGTGAGAGTTCCAGTTAATCTATTAATTCTAGCCAGCAAATTAGAATTATGTCCTCCTCTTCCTAGTGGTCTAGGATTGAGAGCCAAGATTTTTGAGGAGTGACTTGTGATTTTGGGAGTCCAACATGGGACACCTTAAAGGGGCCTAATTTTCAGAAAATGCTGAACAATTGCCCTCTGAATATCAGGCCCCTTTAAGGAATCTCAAGCAATCTCACTAGCCATCTTTCAAAATCTTAGCCAAGAAGCCTCAATGAAAAGACACTGATTCACTGCTGTGTATTCACTCCAATTTACACTGCTATAACTCCACTGATGTCAATACAGTCACACTGGTATAAAAAGAAAAGGAGTACCCCACCTTGATTATCACTACAAAAGGTCCCCCGCGCCCCCGCTGGTAATAGCTCACCTTTCCTGATCACTCTCGTTACAGTGTGTATGGTAACACCCATTGTTTCATGTTCTCTGTGTATATAAAATCTCCTCACTGTATTTTCCACTGAATGCATTCGATGAAGTGAGCTGTAGCTCACGAAAGCTTATGCTCAAATAAATTTGTTAATCTCTAAGGTGCCACAAGTACTTCTTTTCTTTTTGCGGATACAGACTAACATGGCTGCTACTCTGGAAACTGGTATAAAAGTGGAGTAACACAGAGATCAATCAGACCCTGAGACTTTAGTTTAATATCTTACTATTCAAGCACTTAGCACCTATCTTCTTTCAGCGTTATCCTGTGGTTCTTGTCTGATGAAACATGATTTAAGTTACATTTGAGGTGAGAATGATATCGTTTGACTTGGACTCCATCCTAGGGGAAAGTCTAGAAGCTGAGGGGCATTTCAGAAACTTGTGTAGTAAGTGTTCACCATGCTGTTACTCAGGAAGCTACGTGTTATGTGAAATCTAACTACTAGTGAAATCCTTTGCCATAGCACAGAACTGGACTCGGAGTGGGCATAGGAGGAAGACTGGGTGGTCACAGCCGAGTTCTCTTAGCTATAATCACGATTTTGTTCCATCTGTGAAACCAACCCCGAAACTTTGTCCAGGGTAGCAAAGATGGGTTTCCCCTTGACCTTGAGTTGTCCCAGAACATTCCCTTGTCTGTAACAGTGGTGTGGTATTCTGCAACCAATCTCCATTGTGAACAAGGCTGCCTTTCCCACTCAATAATTTTGCCCTCTTAAATAATGTTTGTCTTGTTCTTTTTCTTTTATTTTAAATTCAGGGAGTAGGAGAGAAAGCTTGAGAGAGAGAGAGAGAGAGAGAGAGTGGGAAAGAGAACTGACAGTTTAGTTCTGCATTTATAGCTGAACATGTTCAATAAAACCCTCCTGCATTACATTTTACCACATCTGTTACTGTTGTTTTTTGGGTTTTAAATGTTTCTCCTTTTTCCGTTGGTATTTAACTCCAACTGCCTGCAGCTATGAAGTAAAGAGCACAGTTTTGTGCTTCTGTGACTGACTTACCTGAAAGCATAACAACTCCTCCATCTGAGCAAAACACCTGGATCATGACGTCACACTGTCCCTTCGTGCTCCGCTACCAGTTTAATCACACAATAAACATATTTAAGACAAGGAAGACAAGCCTAATGCATGTTTGCCCCAGTTCAAAGGCTAAGCAACTGTGCTGGCCAGCCCTATGACATCCATGATATGATGTCACAAAGGCAGCAGTGTCTTCTAACTTCAGCCAATCAAACAAAACGATGGAAATTAGGATAAAGTTCAGATGATCAAATAAAACTGTCTTTTCCTTCTGCCTTCTTTCTCTTTTCATGTTCCAAGGAAGGAGCATCTTTTAATAATCATAATTACTGAGAATCCCACTCTTGAGGAGACTGTGGTTGCCATTAAAATAGTCAGCTTCTGCCCATAGTTACTACACAGTGATGTGAGTTATTTTCTGTCCCTTGAGATTCTAGGGAAATACTGTGATATCTCATTTACTGTCTCACTCCATGGTAAATGTGGACACAATTTTGACTTTTTAATGAAAAAAGAAAAGGAGTACTTGTGGCACCTTAGAGACTAACCAATTTATCTGAGCATGAGCTTTCGTGAGCTACAGCTCACTTCATCGGATGCATCCGATGAAGTGAGCTGTAGCTCACGAAAGCTCATGCTCAAATAAATTGGTTAGTCTCTAAGGTGTCACAAGTACTCCTTTTCTTTTTGCAAATACAGACTAACACGGCTGTTACTCTGAAACCTGACTTTTTAATGGGGACACCTGTGTCCCACACGATTGCTCTTTGGACAAGTTTCATTTTTAATGTTCAGAAAAGGCTAACATGGAAGTTTTTGCTGCTCAGAGTGTGCTCGAAGTTACACTCTGAGGCATTTGTGGCTAGGCATCCAATTCAGCTCTCACTAAAACCAAAAAGAAAGCTTACACTGATTTCAATGGGAGTAGACACTAGCCTCAAACAAACTGCTTTACATTCATCAAAAGAGAAGAATGGAAAACAGACTTCTTGGTTTACGCCATTCAGCTAGGAAAATATACGTCCCGCTCCAGCTCCCAGATCCTGAAGATGCCTGGGGATGGGTCCAGACCCTGTGTTGGTTAGGTGCACCTGATGGGTGTGCATATTTAATCCTGAATGCCTACACCCCAGGGGGCAAGTCTATGAAATATCCTTCTATGCCCCCTTACCCCCCGCAGCAGCAATCACTGGAGTGACTGCACTGATACAGAAAAGGGGAGGAAAAAGAAAACCAAGCTTTCTGTGTGCTGTCTTGTGATTTTTCAGCTGTCTTGAGGATGTGCCAATGTTAGGTTGTGGGGACTTTCTGTTCATTCAGTGATTGGTTCATGTTCGTCTGCTTTACAGATGAGCCCAAACCTCAAAGTTCAGTTCCAGACCAAAATTATCCCAAATTTCAGATCTGGGGTTCTGGTTCAACCCATTATAAAGGCCATGAAATTTAATCTGATTCAGACTCTCTCAAAGTTTGCTGATGTTTTGGACGAGGGGTTTTTATTTGATCTCAACTCTTACTGCTTGAATAAATTTGGAGTTTGTCCTTAAATTATATTTTCCACTTTCGCTACCTGTTGGGTTTGTTTTTAATTTGAGTGAATTCCTTTATATATTACATGAGGGGCAGATAGCACTACCTAGGGCCAGAATGAGTGTGTCTAAGCGATGGGCAGGCTTCCCCATGTTTTTCTACTGGCACACCTCAATTCTGACTAGAAGGCCATAGGAAGAAATTTTTTTTTGAGGGTTAGTGGTAGCCCATGGGAGGGAACAATAGCAGTATACATAAGAAAGAGGTGTGGATATTACCAAGACTGTAAATCTATAAAGCAAATGCTTTATGCCATGAAGAAACACCTCATTGTTTTAGCCCTAAGCCTCCCTAAATTGCAATCAAATCATGCCAAATAGTTAAAAATTAATTTATGACCAATGCAGGATATGAAACCTGGTCTGCAAAGGTGAAGGACTAAAGCATTAAACCAACTTGTGCCACCTAATCCCTAATCCCACAACACACTTTGGGTTCTTTGAAGAATCTTTGAATTATGGGTCACATCTTCTGGACTCATTAAGCTGTGCTTTGTGAAAGAGCAGAGGAAGTGGGGGGCAGAAGTGGGTTTAAGCCACCTTTACTCTCCCAGTTGTGGTCTGGAGCTAGTTGGAGCACACTGGAGACTACTCTAATTTATATCTTGCTAACCAAAGTAATAAACATAATTTTTAACTTCTGAGCCAAGAAACGTAAAAATATTTCCATTTTCAAATATTATACCCTGAATGTAAACTATTGGGGCATGGTTCTCCTCTCACCTACTCCAGTGTAAATAAGGAGCAACTGCATTGCAGTACATGGAGGTATCAAACTGTGTTATAGGAAAATTATGTCCCATCCCTTTAAAAAAAAAAACAGACAAGTCCAATACTTCTCTTTCCACCCAAATCTGACAGTGCATCAAGAATAATACTGTGAGACTGGAGTGAAGATGTTCTAATTCTGGTCTTCTGAATAATGACATATCTATTTAGATATTGTGAGAACTACTGGTTGTCTCTCTCTCATGTTCCCCTATCAAATACTAAGATTTTGAAAACCATTTTTGCTTGAAATGCATTCGTCATTTGACTCCCAGATTTCTTCTCTCTCAGCGTCGTACTCTGCATTCCAGATTCTCCCTGTGGGTTTTGGCTTGAAGTCATAAACATCAGTAACAGATTTGGAAGTGCCAATGCAGATAAGTATAAATGAGTAATATACAAGTCTTCTTATTATGCATGAGAGAAAAAAGCAAACTAATGGATATGTACACCATGGCTTACGTTGTCAACGCTTTCCCACCATATAAATTCACCCCAAAATAAATAAATAAATACAAATAATGAAAATAGAGATTCCTACAACACCACATTCAAGCACAATGCCAAGATACAATCACGGCACTTGGAGGGCCGAGCAATGACAAGCATACATGATCATGGCCTCTGCCAAACAAACAGAGAAATAAAGAAATGCCGAAAAAGAAGAATGACACAAAACACTGAAAAGTGATATTATTCATGAAGGTTGATATTCTCAGAGAAAAAATGAAAATAAAAATACAGAGAAGCTGCTACAGCCATGAGATTTAAAAAAAAAAGTGTCTATGTTTGCCAGCCACATTGCATAACTGAACACAGCACAGTCACCTGTCTGCTTCCGTTTAACACAGGAGAGATGAGTTGGTCTAGTATATTTGATAGCAGGTTTTAAAATGATTTTCCTGGAGGGAGAGTGGGCCTGAACTTCAGATTTTTTAGCAAGTTCAGCTTTCTTATACACTGCTATGGACAAGAAAACACAAAAGCACACAATCAGGAAAAAAGCCCAAACAGTTTTACATGACAACAAATCAACCATGGGCCAGACCCACTGCTCTGTTCCTCCAGTTTGATGCTTTAGGTCGCACTGGACTGAACTAATGAATTCATTAGTTTGCAGAGGCGAAGGAGTGATGCATTAATCCCAGATGTGTTGCCTTGTCCGCCATATGGGCATAAAGCTGGAGTAACAGAGGGGTGAGCCTAGCACCCTGTTTTGATGTAATTGTACGTCTGATTAAATAGTATTAGTTAGTACTATCACGACATTCAACTTCTACAACAGAGTAACCTGGCAGTACTGTACAACAGCAAAAATATGGTAATAGTGAGTGTTAAATGAACCTTTTTTCCTTCTCACTTCATCTCTGGAGAGTGTGCTAGGTTCCTTTTTAGCTATTTTTCTTTCAGGAGTAGAAATCCTGCCTCTCCCAGTTTTAAAAGGTTTCTCTTTTTTATGCTTATCGAGAGATGATCTTCGCAATTCTCTCTCTGCTTTCTCCTCTTTAGGAACAGTCTCTAACTGTTCTGTCATGATGCTCCTATCATCATCTGTAGGGTCAGAGCAAATTATAACAACAAACAGAAAATTAGTAACAAATGTTAACAATGCTTTGGTGGAGGGGCAAGAAATTTGAAAACACAGCAGATCGTTTAAAATAAAGGGCAGATTATTTTATAACATTTCTGAAATGTGCTGAAATTATTATTATTATTATTTATTATTATTATTATTTTGCTTTTTAATCATTATGGTTTGTTGGGAAGCAAAAACATTTTTTAAAAAAAGGATAATGCACACCTTGAGTATCCGCCCACAGGCTGTCTGTGTCCATGACGGAGTCATCGATAGTAGTTTCATCTTTGTAATCATCATATGTCTCTGTCTTGTAATCGGTTAACAGGATCTCCTCCTTTTCGGGTGAAGCAGGAGCTTCTGGTGAGCCCTCTTTGGGCTCTGCCTGGATGTCAGCGGGTTCCTCCATCTCCATTTCCACTTCCTCTTCAGGCAAGGAGTCCCTTCTTTCCATTTCTTCCTGCTGTGCGGCAGCAAAGCGCACACTGTGAGAGGCAGATTCGCCCTCATCCACAGTTGTCTGCACCACCGTGATGAAGTCGTCCTCAATTGTCACAACAGACTCAATAACTCCTTTCAGTTCAGGCACTTCCTCTGGGCCAGCCTCCGTCGGCACCTCTTTTCCAGCAGGTGCTTCCAACTGTATTTCTTGGTGCATGTCTGCCATGAGTCGATGCTTATCATCTTCTTCTTTTTCTTCATGCTCTTTGCCTTTTAAAGACTCAGATGTTAAATCACACAGTAGCTGCTCTGTGGTTTCTGCAGGTCTCTCAGCTATGTCTGGAGTTGGCTCTTTAATTTCGTCTTTAGGCTGTGGTATGCTCTCCATTTGGATGTCGGCTGTGTCTTCTTGCACAGAGTCAGCTTTTGAAATGGCAAGCTCGATGGAAGGCTCTTCCCTTGGCAACTGTGATGTAATCTCTTCTTCTGATACAGGTGGTTTCTGAGATTCTGTTTTGCCGTCATCAGGTTTCAAAGATTCTCCACTTACGTCTTCTTGGATTTGATCATGTTCTCCGCTAGACTCGTAAGATTCTTCTTTATCTACTGCTTCCTGATGCACCAGATCAGGCTTAGGCACTTTCTCCTTAATTTCAGACTCAGATAGTCTGGTGCTGTCCTTCATTTGACTAGGCTCAGTTGCTGAAAGAACATCGGCCTCCTTTGGTTCTTTGGGCAAAGAGGGCAAGTCCTTTTGCTGCTGCTGAGCTTCTGGGGCTTCAGGCTCTGCTTTTTTTACAGAATCTGTGTCCTGCTTTGAACCAGCGGCAGCAAACTCACTGACCTCAGTGTGTAGCTGAGTCTGGTATTCTTGGTCAGCTTTCCTGGCAGCAACATCCATCTCGTGTTTTATAGCATCATAGTCTGGCCTGTGTGGTGTTTCTATCTCGGCTACCTTTGGAACCACGCTAAGAGACTTTTCCTGCTTCTGAGTCAGTAAAGAAACAAGATCTTTTTCTTTTGTTACCTCTTTTGTTAATGCTTTGTCATAGGCAGTGTCACTCTCTGGCCCAGCTACATGAAGTTTATCAACCGTACCTTCTTCTTTCATTTCTAAAATTGCATCAGGCCTTTTTTTCTCATGTTTTGTATCTTCAAGGGAATAGATTTCTTTGGAATCAACTTGTTCCTCACTTTTTTCCAGCACAGTATCTAGCTTATCAGAACCTTTTTTCTCTTGCTCGAACTCCCTTTCCAGAATGGTTGGGTCACTGGAGATGTTTGGACTCAGGTCTTTTCCACCGCTGAATTCTCCTTTAGACTTTTCAGCTGCTGCCAACTTCACTTCTATCAAAGAGAGGTCAGCTGCCAGTCCTCTTTGCATTTTTTCATCCCTGCCTTCATAAAAGGGGCAGATTTCACTGGTTAAGCTCTCGCTGTCCTGGACTGGCGAAGGTAGTGGGACTGTGTACTTATTGAAAACACAGTAGCCTAAGTCTTCTAGCTGACTTTCAGCTTTTAGAGTTATGTGGTTTTCATCAGTCAAAGGAGGCAGGGACGCACCACTGTCTTCTACAACAGCATCAGAAGGAACAGATTTTCTTCGTGTCACATCTGTATCAGCACTCACAGAAGCTAATCTAGACCTTGTGCCTGCTAGGTCTAACATTTCAGGCAAATCAGGGGCCATTACAGCCCCATTTTTGTAATAATCTTTAGTCAGGAAGGGTGACTCACACAAGGATTCAACCTGAATATTTTCTTCTTCTATTGCTTTTTCCTCCTCAATGTTTTCATCTTCCTCTGTGCTATCTATTGGGAAACAGGGGGCTCTCTCTAATGCTGGGGTGGTTGCTGGGAAGTAATCATCACCTTCATCCATGCTCCCACTAGTGTTTGTTAGAATATCTGAAGCGAGGGGAGAGAGATCCTGAGCACGGCCAAAGCTGAATCCTAGTGCTATAGAATCTAGACAGGACATTGGCAGGTTAATTGACATACTCCTCTGTTCTATTGCAGATCTTCCCCCAAGTCCTAAGCTCCTGCTTAGAGTCAAATCATCTTTATTTTTACTATGGATCTGTCTCTTATCCCCATACACTTTGGGATCAATAGTGAACATCCTTTCCTGTGGAGAGCTAGGTTCCTCAGACTTATCTGATGGAAAACTCTGAGCAAGAGTACTATATCCTATTTCATGAGCAGGGACACCGGACGGTTGATCTGTTTCTGGCTGTAATTTCTTGTCTTCCTTTTTAGATATTAGAGGATCTGCATGATAAAGTTCATATGCACTTTCCTTAGTGTCACTAAGTTCATAGTAATCACTGCCTTGCTGCTGTATGTCACTTTTTGTTGCTTCCTCTTTCAAAGCAGATGTTTCAAAATACTTTGACATTCCTGACCTATCCTCCTCTACCTGTATTTCATGAGTAGCTGAATCTGAGATATGGAATGTATCCTCCTTAGCATCCTTTTCAACAGCTCCGTCTTGACGAAGTTCATGAGATGGGCTCTTTTCACTTGTTAACCTTGGTGCATCAGGAGCTTTTTCTGTTGTTTTAGATAACTGAGCTGTATCTATAGGTTCTTTTGGTTTCTCAGGAAATGATTCATGGCTTAACTTGCCAGTGGGGGTCTCTGTGCTCTGCTGCTCTTCCTTTTTGGTATCTAATACTGCTGAGACCCCAGTTTGATCAGTCTCTTCTTCTGCTTTGAGACCATCAGATGACTTTTTAGCTTCACTAACAACTGCTTTGTCTGGAACAACTATTTTATCTTCCTGCTCTGCATAAAGTTTACTATCATCTAATACTTTGGAGGGCTGCCAATCCAGGAAGCCAGATCTTTCCTCCTCATCACTCTCGTCCCTTGTCATGTCCTTTTCTTCCCCCCAAGTAGAAACTTTCTGGATGGCTCTTTCCTCTGTAGTTGGTTTGGGGGCATCTACAGCCATTGCTGAGACTTCTCCTCCCTCTGGCTTTTCTGTTTTGTCTTTGTGGATCTTTTCATCTTTTGAAAGATCTTTGGCAATCTCTTTGTCAGTGGACTCTTGTTTTGTTTTGCAACTGTCTTCAAGTTGTGATTTCTGTGGGACAGTCATTGGAGTTTCTGAAGGAGGTTCACTTTTGGCAGCACCAGACATGTCAATTCTAGATTCTGAAGGCAAAAGAGCAAGATTACTCTTCTGGCTGTCTGTAAAGTCATCTTTATATTTCAGGGGTATAGCTTGGCTAGATGGTATCTGGGTATCTGTACTCCTTCCATCTGTTTTACTCTCCTCCGGCAGGTCAGCTGACAAGTCCCTGTGTCCTTGAGATACAAGAGGCTCTGCAGTTGAATCAGCACCTGGGTCTGCAAAACTTACTTCCCCTTTCTTTTGTAGATCTGCATCCAAAGTCTGTCCCGACACAGTTGTATGCATTTTCTCTTCTTCTTTGCCCCGTGCCTCCTTTTTATCTAGAGTCTCAGTTTTTGCTGGCTGTGGAACTAAGGCATCATGTTTAGATTGCTCACCAGTCTTACTGTCTTTCTCTGACTCACGTTCCTTTGTGTCTAATGGCTCAGCTGTGAAAGGGCCTGTGCCCTCCTGGTCACGGATTTCCATCTTCGAGGCTGTAAGTAAATCTGAAGTAGTTTGGTTGGGTTTTATGACAAATTATTTAAAACACTTATAGGCAGTCATTTAGCTTACAACAATATCTTGGTATGATTAATGGAAGGGAGAGGGGAAAATATGCAAACATGCAGCAATGCTATTCAGTTAGAAATTTGTTTGAAAGTGTTGCACTCTCCTCTTGATGAAGAAGGTTTTATAAGTGCATTAATGATAATATGAGTTACACATATAAATCTGTCTCCACTGAAATGAGAAATATACCCCTTTGTTTCATGTGATTTCTTCATACTCATTACTTGTAACAGTAAAATCGTAATATCCCCCAATTAATATTTAAGTGCTTTGCTAGACTCTGAAGTCAATACAAATTTTGCTTTGGTAAATGTCTGCAAGATTTGGCCAAGTAACAGTATCCTTGTATATGTGCTTGAAATACACAATCTATGCATTTATATAATACTACATCTCTTTTTAAATTACGAGTTTTTGTGTATCTAGCTTAATCAAGGGAAATATTAAAATGCACAGTACATGGGCTAAGTGTAGAACAAGGGCGCTCACTGACTAATATCACTGATCTTTTACATTTGCTTTTTAGCAAAAAAGCAGAAAGCAGGTTATTCTCATGAAACTGACCTCATGCAACATGCACGGGCTGTGAACCTGTTTGTATTTCCAAAGTTGCAGGGCCTTGCTTTCAGAAATGCAGAGCACTCACAGCTCCAAATGAAGTCAGTAGAAACCATGGGTGTTCAGCATCACTGAAAAATAAGGCCCTGGATTATTTTAAAATTAATCAAAATGTTACTCTGACATCTGTTACTGCTATATTCTTAGCATAGTTAATATTCTTTGGTAACATTTTAATATATAAAAATTTATGGATGATTTATTAGTAGCCAATAGATTGATCTTTCCCTAGTGCATTATGAGACAAGGATAATGAAATCTATGCCAGAATGTGTTATAACATTGTCTAGTCTATAAAATTATGCATATTTCCAGAACGTGCTGCAACAAATCTCGGACAAACAAATTTGGATCTCCTTACTCACAGAAGTTCTCCTGTTGAAGCCAATGAATCCACGTGACTATGGCACACAGGTCTGGGCCCTTTATTATTTTTAAAGCAATTTGAATTAATGTGTTCATCATTATTTAAAATATTTAGATAGGTTATCTTAGCTTAAAATATTAACCACCCTTCTAAACATTGTAGGTAGCAAGTAAAAACATCCACAACTGTCATACTTCTTCCTCCTCTCTATTTTTAAAGTTTTTGTGGTGTTTTGGTGACGGTGGTGATTATTTGCCACGCATATAATGTGCAAAAGCAATGCCCATTAGCTGATTTCACTGTGGTTTCACTGAGACTTTCTTCACCTATAGCACTGTACCTCTGCTGGTAATGCTGATGCACATACTACATGATATTAGCAGACACAATACCAAAGGAATTTCACCTGGCTCAACTGGGCCAAATAAAATTACTGGGACAGGCTTTTTTGTAAACACAAGCATCCAACACCCAAAATCTCTTAATTAGGAAGCATATGGCTCATCACCACCTCATACGCAATGCAGGATGCATCCGATGAAGTGAGCTGTAGCTCACGAAAGCTTATGCTCAAATAAATTTGTTAGTCTCTAAGGTGCCACAAGTCCTCCTTTTCTTAATGCAGTCTATGTTTCCCTCTGAAACAACTGATGAGAAATACTGTCAAAAGGACAAAACCTGAAGACTTACTTCTTACTCAAGCAAAACTATTGATTTCAGTTTGATCAAAACTATCGATAGTTTTGCCAAAGCATTTTAGGGTTTTACCCTAAGTGCCCAATTCCACACTTCATTACAAAGGCAAAAATCCCACTGGGATCGATGGGAATTGTACCTGAGCCGGTTGGGCCATAAACTTGTAATAAGCCTAAAATAAATGAAAACTCAAAGTTTTGGCGACGGTCAAGGCGGGAAGGGAAGTGGGGGAGCTGATTGCAATGAATGGCGAGGATATGACATAAGAAGCAATAGCCTTACGGAAACGAAACCAGAATGCACGGAAGCATAAATAAATAATAATACTGCACACAGCAAGCAAAAATATTTCTACAGTTTAAGCCTCTTTATGTCATACTCTAAGTCAATAAATCTCCCCCTTTTTCTTTCTTTTTTTTTTATAAAAGAAAACCAGATGGATCTCTGCACCAAAAAGAAAAAAATGTACATACATAGATTAGCAATGTGACTGGCAAACACATCTGAGATGGGGGGGAAAAGGCTGATGTGGCGGTATCAGCTTAGCTGCAAAGCACATTGTATCGTGGCAAAGTAAAAAAAAAAAAAATCAGGACTCAGCGGCAGTGGTGGGAAACCATTTGTTATACAGCATCTATGCAAATCGGGTTACCCGATACATACTCGTCAAGCATAATAACAAGAACAATAATAATAATAAACGAGAAGAGGAGGAAATGGAGCAGCCTTGGAAAGCACTGGAGAAAGCAGGAGAAGAACTCATTTGCAGCAAACACATGCAATCCGAAGGAGGACACACCTTCCTCAGCCAAGGAAGGTATTTTTGCTTTCAGTGGCACCTCCTCGATAACTGTTATGCTCTTCCCGCTGGGTGCCACACTTGGCACACTGTCTTCATGATACACTTTGGCCTCCGAACCAGAATCCAGCCGGCCCGCTGTCTGCTCTGAAGGCTCAGCAGGCCCACTGTCTTTCCCCAGCTCCTTTCCAGGAAGAGCTGCTGGTTTCTCTTCCTCAGCCATTCGACTCTCTACTGTGTCTTCTTCTTGGGGGATGGAAAAGGAGGTGACATCAACACAAAGTACAAAGTTCAGTAGGACTATTCTTACAGTAACACTTTCAGCTCCATAGGTGGGCTAGATCGCCAACCTCAAGGCCATGTCAGCTTCCATCCCATTTCAAGTGCTGGATGGGGGGTTGGGGGTGGGAGGAGAGTGAGTTAGCCTTAGAACGAAAAAGGATGTATTATTTTCTGGTTGCCAAATTGCGTTTTGCGTGGCAATGCGTAAGGCATAACAGTATTGTTTGCCTCCTTGAGAAGCATGTTTAGGTTGTAAAATGAGAGCTGAAAGTGTTTTACAGACCTGCCCTTCCAACACGGAAATGACTGTAGATCAAACATCCTGAATACTCATTGGAAATGGAGATGGTGCTGGGTGATAGATGGCCGTGAAAAATCTGATGCATCCACGTACTCACAAAGTGCATTGAAATTTTTGATAAATGTGCTGTTTTCTCCAGTGCAGGAAGTAACTCCTCTCACTGACCTTGAGGAAATTGAGCACTAACTGCCTAGTAAGTTAACCTACTACAAGGCACCCAGTTTGGTGTGGTGCTAATATAATTATATTAATATTAAGCATATTTTTGGTTCTTCTCTTGCCACAGCAGAAGAAGGCTGAAGAGTGATTAATGAACTGTTCATTATGGGGCGGACTCTGGCATTCATACTCAGGTTGAATAGTACCTTACCCCATGATAAAAGGATACGATTTTGTCACTGAAGTCACGGATTCCGTGACTTTAACAGACCTCTGTAAATTCTGCCTTCAGCTTCAGCCCCCTGCTCAGGCAGTCAGCCCTCCACAGCAGTGGGGCCGCAGCTCGGGCAGTCAGCCCTCCTGGAGCAGCGGGGCTTGGGCAATCAGCCCCCCTCAGCAGCAGGGCAACAGCTGTCAGCCCCCCACAGCAGTGGGGCAACGGCTGTCAGCCTCGGGTGTCGGGGCCCGGGGCTTCCGTGATTTATTGTTTATTGCCCACATCCTGCCCGTGAATTTTAATACAAATCCCTGTACCAAAATCTTGACCTTACCCATGAGTATTCCCAATGATAGCAACTGGGATTATTCAGGCCTCAGTTCGGCAAGTTTCTTAAGCACATGCTTAGTAGTCCCATTGAAGTCAACAGGAGTACTTGTGTGCCATAAAGTTAGGCCCATGCTTAAGTCCCTCACTGAGTCAGGTTGAAGTAAGGTGCTATTGAACCTGAACAACAATGGTTGTATCTGGCCCTGTTTTACTGATGCTAAACCTCTCTGTAAAGAAGTGATTTTTCTCCTGAGGCTGGTTTGGGAAAAAGAACTAAATTTTATGCCTTTATAAATCACAAGAAGGAATGTGTTCATTAGCCTGTGAGGAGAAAATAGTTATCCAAAATACAGCATTATTAATTAAAATATAAAAATGAAATTAGTTATGTAATTCATCTCAAATTAACAGAAGTCAGAAGATTCAGGATTAGAACTGTAACTGCGTCTTTCACCAGATCATGGTGCCGAGGTGTTGCAGGGATCTTTAAGCATAGGTGTGTGTTATCTAACATAAAAGTGTAATATATTGGCACAATAAGGGCAAGTTAATGACAGTGTTCAACTACAAAATCTTTATTTCCTTGCTAAAATACTTTACTAAACTTTTTTTTGCTTTGTTTTCTTTTGCATTTATCTCTCTTTTTAAAATTTTAGATCAAAAATGTAAAGGATCCAATTCTCAACCTCATTTTTATGTAATGTAACTTCATTGCTATCACACAAATAACATGGCTGCAGAATAGGTGGAACAAAGTGAACAATTTGGTCCAAAGAAAGTATAATTAGCTAAATGTTGTAAATAACTGTCAATATTATAGATCATAATGGCTCTTTCAGTATTATTACAGCCCATCATACCAATATTATTTTGAGTACACAGTTAAAAAAGAAACACTACCAAAACAAAAGTTACATGAAATATCTTCTCATATGTTTTCACATTGGGGAAAAAACTCCTACTCCACCAAGACCACAGATTCTTGCTTTACTACGGAGCAAAATTTTACTACTGGGTTACAATCTCCAAAACATGAGGTTTATAATGGAAACATTTATACAATCTTAATATAGCTGCACTACTGGGTGTGTCTATATCTGCAGAAAAAAAGATTTTCTACTTGAATGGACAAGCATCTGTATTTTCAGGTGTAAATAACCACACACACACAAAAGTCAAGTAGTAGTTCCACCTAAAAATATATTAAAACACTTGACTTTTCTATTAATTTCCCCCCTTTCTAGGAAATAGATTTACCTATCTGATCCAATAATATTATAATATTCAATACACTCTTCAGCATCAAGCTAAATTCTCCGATGTGGTAAGGTCGTCACTGACATGATTTCCTCAGTTCTTCTCATATGTTTCACTGAACAATTACAGATATTCAGGGCTATTCTTCTGTGACTTAAACCTCTGTAGAATGTCACCATTCTTCAGATTCAGTTTAAGTCCCAGGCTAATTTAGCACAACAGTGTTGAGTGTGACATTGTCTATTTGGTCTTGGCTAAGAAGCCAACACCCTTTTCACTATCTGGAGTAGGAACTGACTCCAAAAAATTAATTCCACCCTTCTTCAACCCTCTTGATAAAATAATACTGCTAATTTTACTCAGTGAGGGGCTCAACCTAATAAGAGATGGGATACAGAATGATTGCAACGAACTTTCGTAAATGTCTATCTTACATGCCATCTTGTTGATGACCAGATAAACACATTGTCAGCTGGACACATGTGGAATATTGGTAGACACCGTAGGTCAAGTTAATCCCTGTGAAGTCAACGGAGGTACACTAAGGATGAATCTGGCCTCCTTTGCTCTACCTGATGAATCAAAGGTGATCAGTCATTTTCTACTGCTGTCCCAGTGGATGGGTGTTGTTTTTTTCGGTAGCATTAACAACTGGCTTAACTCAGGTATCAAATGATAGCCTACTTTCCACACTTTCTCTGGCAGTGATCCTCTCACAAAAGGAGAAGGAACAATTTATACTTTTTTAAAATTAGCTGCTCCTTTCACTGCAATAATCAAGGCCATTTTACTACAAATTATGGACTAAATTCAACTCCTGTGAAAGTGGCAGCATCTCTGTTGGCCACCATGGACTTGGGTCCATTTATAGCAGTGCTGCATTTGGCTCTAATGCTGAAGCCTCCCCTTGGGGTGTGTGGGTTCCAGAGAGACTTCACCTCCATGTGAAAAAAAAATCCAAAAGGCTCTCTCCCACAGAAACAAGTTACTTGAGGCACAATAATGGGATGAATATCATGTAGCAGGATGGAAAGGAGGAAGAACAAAGAGGGACCATGCCTGGTTCACCTTCATCGCGGCCTAACAAGGCCTCTGCACTCTGCGCTGTAGCACTGGGGAGTGTATTAGAATCAGTCCACTCTGAGCTGAACAAAGGGTGCTCATAGTACTCCTCGTCTGAATTGCACGGGTCATCAACAGGCACAGACACTGAAATGGAGGGTGCTAGGTGTTTACGCCTCTCCCCGCTGGCAGCGGACCTATAGCATGGGCAGCTGTGTAGAGGTCCCACCTTTTCCTCAGCCCCTTCATCTACAAACAGACACACACAGGAAGAAACTGCAGGGAGAACTGGACAAAGATAAGACAAGACAGGATGGACACATGCACAGACACATCAAGCTGCTATGTCAGTGGTTTTTAACCTTTTTTCATTTGAGGACCCTTAAAAAAATTGAATGGAGGTGCGGACCCCTTTGGAAATCTTGGACATTGTCTGTGGGCCCCCAGCAGTCTGTGGACCACAAGTTGAAAACCACTGTACTATGTCATACCATGGAGTGGATGAAACCAGCCATGCTAAGCAATGGAAGACATGAGGTTTACATTCATTTAAGGTATTGTTTATGTATTTATTTCCTGTCTCTCTTAGTGCCTATAATAACGGTACCCAAGCATCAAACATATCAAGAAATTCAAAATCACTCAGTTATAGAGGGGCAATATGCTGCCCTCAATCCAAAATTCACAACTCGTATTGAAGTCAATGGAGGTTACAAACATAGCTAGAGGGTAGAAGATAGCCCTGGTGCATCCCAGGACTGAGCTGTATAATCCCTTCAAAAATAGCTGAAACTTTTGAAAGTATAAAATCTAAAAAGCTATTTTCATTTAAAAGAAATCAATTTACTGTACTTTGGTAGACACTGTTTTTTGTTTTTTAACCCTCTGCAACTCCTTTCAGCTACACATCAATGAATGACACTTTAACCTAAAGAAAGAAAGTTGTTTTAAGCTGGTGGCTATCATTTCTGTGCTAAAATCCTCCCACGTACAGCTGCTTTTCAGCGGTTTCTTTTAGGGTCCATTCCTGCCCTATATATTGCTTTGCCATGTTCCTATAGCCTACCTGGCTCTCCGCTGGGAGTTTTCCAATGCACTGTAATGAAGGCTTTATTTATCTCCCACTGAAAAGTTAGAGTGTATTGTATCAGGTTAGCTCAGCTACTGATAGCAAGAGGAGGTTCCATGCAGTTTCTAGTAACATAGGTTAACGAAATAACACAGCTGCAATAAAAAATAGCCAACTATCCAACCTATTAAATGGAACAGGTGCATAGTTTGTGGTGCACACTGAACATGAATGAACTCACGAAGAACTAAAATGTTCATTTTCTGATGACTAGAAATTAAGTCTTGGGTTGACCATCCTCTGAGTGTGATAGCTAGTGACTTGTTGACCACTTTATTCATAGGATATACTCTTCAGTCAGTATCTGTAACTACAGATTACCTGTTGGATTTTCTGCCAGCATGAAAGTTGCAAAATAATTTCTTTTTCTTCTCCTTCTTTGATATAGAGTCCTGAACCCAACCCCACCCCACCTCAATAATGAAGAAGTTAATCAAGCCACTTAAAGTTTCCAGATCTGTGTACCTGAGCATCCCAATGTCGAAAGCAATACCACCATGGCTGCAGAGTGCTAGTTCTAGCAATGATACCTAACCTGAGTGAACCCCTGAAGTAAGAAAAGCAAATCTGACAGAGGAATGTGCATGAGTCATGACCCACCCCAAGATATCTATCTCAGTTATTATTCCACTTTAGACTGCAGCATATTAATTTACCAGTCACTGTAATCATGAACAAGCTGTGTCCTTCCATTTATGGTATATCACTCCCTTTTTATGGAAATGAATAAGTGCGTACAGAAAAGTTAGATATAAAGGCCAGACTGCAGCTTTCACTCACATTGGCGAACACTTATGCACCATTAGCCTCATTGACTTTGGTGGGTCTGCTCACGTAAGGGAGGGCTCAGTGATGTGAGGAAGGGTTGTATAATCTTGCCTAGGAAGGTTACTCTTGGAGAATGTAACCAGGAAGAGGTAAACAATAGGGTAAGGAGGAAAATATGATGTTTTGACCAAGGACAATCTGGATCTTGACCAACAAGACAATGCATGCGGATAATTTTTGCAGATAAAATGCGACAGTATTTAAAGTTCGTTTGTGTTGTATGCCCTCCTTTCCCCATTTGGCAACAAGCTACTGATCTCATATGACGTGCACTTAAAAAATCCGGGACTGATTAAGGTATCCCAGCTAAGCCGTGAGAATAAAAATTGCCTCCTGACTCAGTTTGCTAGTGAATGTTACCAAACAGCAGATGCGTTCCTTGATGTGCTTTGGAGACAGCACATGCAACTCCTGGGGGAATTCTGTTCCACTGCATGCTACAGAATTCATGCCCCCTGCAGACTCCTTTGCTTCCCCACAGAAAAATGACTGACTGGGAAGCAAAGAGAAGCTGCAAAAGCGGCCACGCACCCCTCCCCAGCAGTGCGGGAGTGTCATTTCAGGCACCCGGAGCAGCCGGTGGAGAGGTAAATCACCATAGAGGAGTGGGGGACAGGGCTAGGGACTCCACAGTTAGTGGTTCCTACCCTGTGCCAGGCTCAGCTGCTACTCCCCGCTGGGCTGGAGGTGGGGGAGGACAGGACTTCCTCTTCCCCTGCAGGTCAGACTCACCCCCAGAAACCTCTGCTGGCTGCAGGAAGCTCCGCACTCCCCTCCCATGCTTCCTGCCCCCATCACTCCTCAGCTGCGGGGGGAGGGATCACTGTACTGGGAGCTGTTACCCCGCTCGCCCAACCCCCATGCATCCAGACCCCCTCATACCCAGACCCCCACACTGAGCCTCAATCTCCCACACCCAGAACACCCCACAAAGCCTCCCATACCCAAACCCCCACACTGCTGCACCTCTCCCCTCCATCCAGAGCTTCCCTGCACCCAGACCCCCCATGCTGAGCCCCACCCCAGTGCATCTGGACCCCCACCCCAGGCTGAGACCCCTGTACTCGAACCCCCACCCTTATGAGCCCTGTCCCCACTGCACCTGGACCACCCCACTGAGCCCCAACCAGCTACACCTGGACTCCCACCCACCCCCAGCAAGCCCCACTCCCCCAGCACCCAGACCCTCCCACTGAGACCCCACACCCAGACCCCCCCACCAAGCTCCATCCCCCACATGCAGATCTCCCCTGCTGAGCCCCAACAACCTTCACCTGGACCCCCAGCAGCATCCCATTGCCCCTTTACCCAGAACTTCCCCAATGAAACCCTGTGCATTCAGATCCCCCCTGCACCCAGACTCCCCACTGAGCTGCCCGCAGGCAGATTGCTTCACACAGAACCCTCTCAACCCACACCTGGATTCCCTCACACTAAGCTCCCTCTGCACTTGGATCCTGCCTTGCTGAGCCTTCCCACCCACACCTATTGCACCTGGCATTGGGGAGCAGGCAGGACCCTGGGGTGTTTCTGGGGCAGGCCTGGCCCTTGCGCTATGTCAGGGTCAGGTGCAGCCTCACCATATCCTGAGCAGGGGCTGCAGGGTGGTCTCCCACCTCTGTGCAGCCAGTGGTCCGTGTTGCCCCCTGCTATGCTTCGGCCTCCGCATTTAAATATTGACAAATAAACTTTGCAGAATTTGAAAATATTGTTCACAGAATTTTAATTTTTTTAGTGCAGAATTCCTCCGGAGTAATGACATGCACAATCAGACAGGAGCACTACTCCCTACGTGCAGGATGGGGCACATCTGGCTAAGCAGACCGAGAAGTGGGATGCCAGAGTTTTTTTTAGTCTCAGGTTGGATGTGCTTCTTTGTCTATGTACGCAGAGCTTTGAGATGCAAGGCAGCAGCTTCTCTGGCACGAATTAAGTAATTACATTTCTCTTATCTGCGTGAGTTTTTAGTTGTTCCAGGCTCTTTTACAATGGGAATTTTCCCAACCTGGTACACGGCTTGGAACACATGTTGCTCTCAGCTACATATGTGCAAGCAGTTATAGTCAGAGTGATTGCATCCATGTAACTGAGATTAAAATGACAGGTTTCAGAGTAGCAGCCGTGTTAGTCTGTATTCGCAGAAAGAAAAGGAGTACTTGTGGCACCTTAGAGACTAACAAATTTATTTGAGCATAAGCTTTCGTGAGCTACAGCTCACTTCATCGGATGCATTCGATGGACCCGATGAAGTGAGCTGTAGCTCACGAAAGCTTATGCTCAAATAAATTTGTTAGTCTCTAAGGTGCCACAAGTCCTCCTTTTCTTTTTGAGATCAAAATGTAGCCCATCAACTGTAAAACACATAATAAAGTTGTCTTCCACAAACTGCCACATATAGCCTCATTAAGGCATATGGTGATATATTCCTTGACTCATAGACTTTAAGGACAAAAGGGTCCATCATGATTATCTAGTCTGACCTCCTGCATGTCGCAGGTCACAGAACCTCACCTACCCACTCCTGTAATAGACCCATAACCTCTGGTTGAGTTACTGAAGTCCTCAAATCTTGATTTAAAGATTTTAAATTACAAAGAATTTACCATTTATTCTAGTTCAAACCAGCAAGCAACCCATGCTGCAGAGAAAGGTGAAAAACCCCTATAGTCTCTGACAGTCTCACCTGGGCGGAAATTTCTTCCCAACCCCAAATATTAGTTAGACCCGATCATGGGGTGAGACCCACCGGCCAGACACCTGAGAAAGAATTCTCTGTAATAACTCAGAGCCCTCCCAATCTAGTGTCCCATCTCTGGGCATTGGAGATATTTGTTAATAGCAGACACAGATGGGCCATATGCCATTGTAGGCAACCTCATCATACCATTCCCTCCATAAACTTATCAAGCTCAGTCTTGAAACAAGTTAGGTTTTTTGCCTCCACTATTTCCCTTTGGAGATTGTTCCAGAATTTCACTACTCTGATGGTTAAAAACCTTTGTCTGTCTAATATCACGTCCAAACTTGTTAATGGTCAGTTTATATCCATTTGTTACTTTAAATAACTTCTCTCCCTCCCTTGTGTTTGCCCCTCGGTGTATTTATAGAGAACAATCATATCTCCCCTCAGCCTTTGTTTTGTAAGGCTAAACAAGCCAAGCTCCTTAATTCTCCTCTGATAAGGTAGGTTCTCCAGTCCTCTAATCATCCCAGTAGCCCTTCTCTACATCTGTTCCAGTTTGAATTCATCTTTCTTAAACATGGGAGACCAGAATTCCACACAGTATTCTGGAGGCGGTCTAACCAGTGCTTTGTAAAATAGTAATAATACTTCCCTATCTCTACTGGAAATACTCTCCTGATGCATTTTAGGATTGCAATAATCTTTTTCACGGCTGCATCCATTTGGGGGCTCATAGTCATCTTGTGATCAGCCAATACACCCAGGTCTTTCTCCTCCTCTGTGACTTCCAGCTGATAAATTCCCAGATTTATAGTAAAAATTTTTGTTGTTAGTCCCTAAATGCCTGATCTTGCATTTGGCACTGGTAAATTCCATCCTACCTCTGTTACTCCATTTTTCAAGGTCATTCAGATCTCACTTATTCATCATATGGTTGATTTATCACACAGCATTTCAGAGGTAATCTCATTCAAAGACTATAGTCAATAAAGAACAGAGAGAACCTGTTTTGTCATTAATTGTACCTCTCCAGTGACTCTTAAAACAAGTATTCTGTAATGCACTGAATGCATCCAATGAAGTGAGCAGTAGCCCACGAAAGCTTATGCTCAAATAAATTTTTTAGTCTCTAAGATGCCACAAGTCCTCCTTTTCTTTTTGTAATGGGGAGGTTACACTTGTTTATTTATGAAATGCGTATTGCTCATCAAATCATCACATGCCATCAAAAGCATATGACTTGGAGTTGCAGCTACTACCTCAGTGTATGATATGCCACTACCATCGCATAAGGGGAACACTGGGGAAGAAATATCATTGCATATTATGGTGTGGACAAAGAGAAACCTCTGAAGATAATGCCAGGCTAATGTTCTGGTGTTTTTTAGAGAGGGCTGATATATTTTCTTCATACTAAAAAAGATAAAAAGATACTTTGTATGTGTGTATGTACATATATACATGCATATAGATACACACACACATTTTAAAACAGGAAATTACTATTATTACCTAGTTCTTCCATATATATATGTAGGAGGGATTATTAGTAGCATCATCCTGGTCATAATAATAAAATGTGGCGGTTTCCATTTATAATTGCTCATGGCCCTTTCGTGGCAAGTACTAGGAAGTTTTAAATAAATCTTCTTGAGGCTTTAGGATCCTAGTCAGTCATTTGGCTTAAGACCCTTAGCTCATTTGTAGATTTCAATCTGGCTAATAACGGTGACCTGTATTTAAAATTCTTGAATATTTTTGCAGATACATGTATGAACAGAATAGAAAAAAAACTTTACATATAAGAACTTTGTCATGCCACCTGCACTTCACTTCGAATCATAGGCTCTAATTCTCCAGATACTTACTTACTGGCTTAAGCACTGGCAGGATTGGGGATTTAGATTCTGAGCAAGGTCTCCAATGTCTTTTCTTGTCTCCAGAAACTTATATTTTCCAGAAACATCTATATTAATTTTCCAAGCACATATTTTTGAAATGTAAAATGCCTAACTTAGTGCAGTTGAAGAATCTCTATTCTAGTAAACATTTTAGGCACTAAACAATGCATTCAAATGCACGATTCATTTTACAGGACACCATGAGAACCCAACTGCTGTTATTTTCAGCGAGGAACTTTTTGCTTTCTGCAGCAACTGACTTGCGATAGAATGATATTTATTAGAATCATAGAATACCAGGGTTGGAAGGGACCTCAGGAGGTCATCTAGTCCAACCCCCTGCTCAAAGCAGGACCAATCCCCAATTTTTGCCCCAGGTCCCTAAATGGCCCCATCAAAGATTGAACTCACAACCCTGGGTTTAGCAGGCCAACGCTCAAACCATTGAGCTATCCCCTCCCATTCTTCCCCCGGGGAGGAGCAGCATGTGGACCCATTCATGCTTATTCATTCACAATGGGAGGACAAACTATTAATTGATCACAATACCATTAGTTCCAATCTGCAGTATTTTGCATTTGAAAGCAAGATTATCCAGGGTTAAGATTCCGTGGCATACTGTATTATATAACTGTCCCCAGTAACGTCTGGTTATTTGCATCCTGCGGAGTCTCTATTGAGGTGACTATCTCACCTCTGTCTATCTGTATCCCACAGAGTTCGCTTTAAGTGGTCCATTTTAACAAACATTCTTTCACCAGGGCATATAGGTTACCAGAGAGTTAAAAATCAACAGCAGGGTAAAATATTTAGGAATATTTTGCTGCTGATTCTTCTAAATTTGTTTCCTACTAATAAATTACTCTGAATATGCCAAATGTCGTAAGACTCTGCAAGTATCTATGACTTAACGTACTGGCAGGTTACATTCAGGTGGGCCAAATTCACTTCTGCTGTAAGTCTATTGAGTTACACCCAGGATGAATATAGTGCAAGATGCCTATCTGACTTTAAAGGCGGCTCTTTTTTAAAACTGCCCACCGCCTTGAAGAAAAAATCTCAACTACCTTTAGGAAAAGCAACTTTCCAAAGAAACATTGCTTCAAACAATCAAAACATCGCCTGTGATGGTGGGCAGTGCTACTTGCTTGGAAAACTACTTTCTGAACTGGTGATGTTAACTCTGTGCCACGGTAACTTCAAAAGAGGATATACAGATAGCAATAAGTAAAAGGAGCTAAAATCTAAGCTGCCAGTACGATGGGAGCGAATGATGATTCTAGGTTTCTGTACCATTCAAATGAAATAAAGAAGAAATATGTCTGATGTCTTTACAAAGGCTTATTTGCATGATGGAAGGGGATGCTGCTAATCAACACTAACCAGGGAATTGTGATGTGTGTATTCATTTAACTACTAAGCCAGTTAATTCACTTTGTATTTCCAGTTCATTTGATTATATTGATTAAAGTCTCAATTCAAGAAAGCATCATTATTCAGAAATGTAGTTAAGCACGTGCTTAAGTTTGAATTGAAGTCAAGCTAAAGTTAAGCATATCCTTAACTGCTTTTCTTATCTTAACAGATATAGATTTAAGTGAATGCTTAAGTGCTTTCCTGAATCGGGACCTGCTTGGGTATAACAAAAAAACTCATAGGTTATTATGCAAGTTAACCAGAATTTCACTGCTGTAACAATTGATGATGTTCAAACCAGCCAACTTGATAAAGGGCATAGAGCCAAATAGAGGAAATGTCAAATTACCAGAGATTTGCATCTATATTTCAGTAATATTTGTTGAAGTATTTTTCAGTGACAAATACCATCAGTAAAATATTCACATAATGTTTTGCTATTACTTTCTCCTGAGTCACAAGATAGATTATGAGAAGGTGGAAAAGAGATTACATTTTAGTGATAAGAAACAGAGAGAGGGAAGTGACCGACATTGTTAAATCGGAGCATGTTAGTCATGTGATTTTAGATTACAGGCTGGGATGTTAGGTACCCAACTCACATTGAATTTCGATGGAAGATGATTGCCTAACTTTGACAATACCAGCCATAAGTCTTTATGGCAGAGGTTCTCAAACAATGGTGCATCTATCACAGGTGGTACACAGAGCACTTCCTGGTAGTCCAAAGTAAGCTGGCTGGTCACATGGTGGTGACTCCTCCTCCTTGTACCTAACGGCTAAAATGCTTGAAAAGGCATCAAAAATACATTAAAGAGTGAGTTTGTCAAAAATGCTCAGCCATGAGTCTGACTTCACTCCCACTGAAGTCATTGGTAAAATTCTCATGGAAGCAGTTAGGTCAATGCTGAGCACTGCTGAAAATCCCCTTACCAAACACTTTCCTAATATTATTTTTCTATGTAAGCAATCACTGTCGTTATCATATGGGGATGTTACCTAATCATGAATGGGAAGGGAAATGGCCTGCATGACCACAGATTAGCGTGGGTGGGAATGGTCCCAGTGACAATCTGTCTGTTAAGAATTAAGAAGTCAGAGAACACCTACTTTATAAGTTGTTAACTGGTTATAGCCAAGAAAATACAGGCCCTACTTAGAGTCTGTCTGAAATATTAATGGAACTGGAGGAGGCAACAGAGTATCTGTCCTGGCTTATATATTATTTTGTTGCTACTGTTTTATTAAGGTCTGTCATGTCTTACATTGTTGCTTTTGTTTTTTAGTTTTTGTTTTTTGGTACATCTGTATTGTTTAGTCATAACATAATTTAGGATACAATTTTTTTAAGAAGGGAAATAATGTCTTTAAATGCTAATATGATTTATGCGCCTCTTTTTATTTCTATAACAAAAATGTAATCTTTATTATTTTGGTCCCTGCTAAACAATTCCTTTTTGCCTTAATGCTCAGGCAGAAAGATAATGTATTTTAAAGTCTATGATAAAAAATGTTTACACAAAGGCTAATTCAGTTTTAGCTTCTGGGTATCTTTTGAAAATACCTTTTAAAAAGTCATTTTTCACTGGAAATAATCTCTGTTTATAGCACTTGGTTCCTTTCAATTTGTAAAATATACTTACTTGGTTTAAAAAAGCTTATCCCAAAATACATACTTAAAAATGTAAGCTAGTTTACCAAAGGCATTTAGATTCATTTTTTACACAGGGCAAGGGAATTAGGGACCAATCTTACAAAGATCAGAGCCCTGAAACCGCCATGCTGGGAATACAAAGCAGCAGCAGCACTGTTTGTCCGGATCCATTTGATAAAACGATTAGGCAGCACTTGGGAAAATTTCAACTCCGGGAAAAAAAAAATCACATGACAATATTTCCAATCACCAAAATAATTTCAATAAGAGCAAATTCATTATCTTACCTCCGGCAGCACTGCAAAGAGACCTGCTCATCTGAATGTTTGTCTGTGGCTGAATGAAAGAATCAAACCTACATTCACTGACTCTTTTCTCTCCTGAAATGTATTTGACCCAGAAATCTCTCTCCCTTTCTCTTTCCTTCTTCTTCTTCTTCTTTTTTTTTTTTAAATTTGTGTTTGCTGCATGGCTGGCCACATCTACCTTTGTCATGTCTACAACACAGTGATTTCCACCCTGGTATGACTGAAGGAAATCTCTTACAGTTTCAAAGCAATACAAGGCACTGACAACATCACCGGCAAAATATTCAAGAGGAAAAACAACAACAACAAGGAAAACTAAGGTGTATATATACACAGAACTACCAGATCGGTTTACCTGTTTTGTTCAACAACTTCAGAAGTGGATTAAATTCTGTAAACACCACTGCATTCCACAGAGCAGACAGACAGACAGACAAAAAGGTACACACAGACAACTGAGTAGCATGAGGGGCTGAGGGTTTAAATGCGTATTGTACACACTGGGTCAAATCCTGCAGTCTTTACTCACACAAAGTTCCCACTAAAGTCAATAGGCGCTTTGCCTGACTAATTAGTGCAGGATTTGGCTTATTAGCAGTTAATATTATCAGGCAATCCTGACTCCCAGCAACAAAAGTTCAATATAGCTTCCAGCTGTAAGGCCTTGATCAGGTGAATAAGGGATTTGCTGAATCAAGGCCTAATTCACTGAAAGAAGCTCAAGACAATATTAACTAAAGCTGTTTGAAACTTCAAATTTCGATGAAAAACTAGACCACATTTTTGGTGACAATTTTTACAAACATTTCCTTTGTTTTTTTCAACTAACTCTAATATGAACTACCCCCCACGAGCCAAACATAAAAGAGGAGCTTACAGCACTTTGGAACTCTTAGGCCCTCAATGACTAAGGAACTACAGTACAGGAGCTCTGTCAATGTTTCCCTTATAAACCTGTATTTTCAGGAGGTTATAAACAAGTCCAATGAAGTTTGCTCTCAAACTGAAAGTTAGTAGAAAAGTTTATCATAGAAACATTTTTTAAAAACCAACCTTTAAAGCAAAAAAACATGAATGCTGTAAAAACTAACATACTTAGCAAGTATATAATACATTACATCTTCCAATCATTCTACAATCATTGACTCCGTATTCCTCACAACACCCCTGTGAGGTAGGCAAGCAAGCATTATTGTCTCATCTTTATATAAGAGGAAAAAGAAACATAAAGAAGTTAAGTGACTTTCTGAGTCATTTGCAGAGCTGGGAACTGCTCAGTCTATTAGGTCAAAGAGATGTCTACTGTTCTGTCACTTCTTGGCATCGATACAACTAACAAAATGGCTTCCATTTAAAAGTCATTTGGCAAGTGATTAACCTATAACATTCTGTCAATTAATCAATGTTGTTACTGTATAAAACCCACAAAGTAATAAGCAATAATACGGTTAGTGAAAACAGTGCGCAAAGCCAATGCAAATCCAAGGTAAAGGAGGGATCTTAAAATTGGTCTCAAGCAGATCAACAACCCCTTCATTCTGTTACCAAAAATCAAAAAGCACACCCTGAACAGTAAGGTAATCAAATAAATCAACACAAAAAGAGCAGTGAAATAATCAAAACGCCCCTAGCAATCCTAAAAATCTTTGCCAGTGTAGTACTGGTTTCCTTTTTTTTTCCTGAGTGGTTTTATTTGATTACCATTACCTTTGAGTAATATTTGCTCAACAACAGGAATGTGAATGTTACAATAACAATGACCAAGAAATCAAAGTTTGCATATTGGTTACTGCACATGCCAAGTAAGTATTTTCAATACAAAGTACCCAAGGATGTGACGTTTGTCAATGTATACAGGAGATGGACTGACCCAAAATGCATGGAGATCAGGTATAAAAAAAAGTGTCTCACTGCAGAATGTCATGGCAAACTGAGAACTAGCACATATTGGGACATCACATAAAAAAATACACATTTCCAACACTAGTGCAGGATAAATCACACACAGTATGTACTCAACAGACAGTAATAGCTTATTTCTATGACACATTAATTTTCAAGATATTTATTTTTAAAAAACAAGAAGGAAGGTGACATATAAAAACTATATTCATAATAAAATGATAATGTCAACTGTCTGATTTAGCTCACAAAGACAAGGGAATTCATAGGGCCAAATTCTTCTCTCAGATCCATATGGTAGGGCTCATCAGTAATATTCTGTTCTTCCTCTGTCGATGTTAATGGGAGACTCACACACCCAGGCCCTGATTCAGCAGTCTACCTCTATTCATCAGAACACATAACCACGGGCTTAATGTTAGGCATGTGACTTCAATGGGGTTTTAGCACATGCTTAAAGTTAAGCACATGATTACATGCTTTCTGAATTGTGGCTTCAGGGACAGCAGAATGCAGACATTATTGGGTTACTGAGGTTGAGTACTACTGTGTGGATCAGAGAGTATAATTTGCTTTAAGACTAGAATTTCACTTTGGCATCCTTGTACAGAATCCCCATACACACCAAGACACAGAAATGTGAATTAAAGATGGAAAGCAGAAGGAATAATCTAACTCTGAATCTCCTTGCTTGCATGGACTTGGACTGTGAGACAACATTAATGCTGGTTAATTTCCAAGTAAACGCATCTTAACAGACTATAGTAATCAATATATAACACCACGTTCTAGGCCTATACTTGGGAAGTCTCAATATTTAGCCATCTTGGCTTGTAATATCTATTAATGATTATTTTTCAGATATATATGCGTGTGTGTATTTATTTTTACTTACTTCCAATTATCCATGTGTGTATGCATATATCTCATTTGTGTGTTATGGTCAGTTTGCAGATGGCACTTCATTGCTGGAGAATGCTTACTCTTTAAGCTGAAGCTGGCAGGAAGTATTTCCATTTACTA
Organism: Natator depressus; assembly: GCF_965152275.1. NCBI lineage: Eukaryota > Metazoa > Chordata > Testudines > Cheloniidae > Natator > Natator depressus. Next base: position 64,029,341 of record NC_134244.1, on the reverse strand, counting down.
TTTCCCCCACCTCTTCGTATGAGCGTTTGTTCCCTTGCTTGATAGACATACTCTGAAATGTCCAGTGGACCCTTACCTTCTGCCAGTGTTCCAGTCTGTTCTGAGGCGGGTGATGGAGGCGGGGAAGGAGGCAGATTAGCTGATTCTTCCACTGCTAGAGATTGAACAATGCAAGTGAGAAAATGAGATACAGCAATTAATTCCCGTGAAACCATTAGATGCTGAGTACAAGCTGCAATTCTGGCCTGTTTGGAGAAAACTTCAATGGAGTTTGTGCCTACTGGATTTTCAGGTATAATCCCTTTTCTAATGTATTATTTTAAACCTATAATGAAAGGAAAACATTTACTTTCAGGTGCCCTGCCTTACGTTCCAGAGTCTGGTCCCAGGGTACAACAAAATGAAATCAAATCAAATAAAAAAATTATCAGTCCTTTGTGTTTGTGTCCCATCTAGTAGCCAGATCAATACTATTGTTCATTCATGATTTTGAGAAAGCTTTATTCACAAACCTATGATGGTAACATATTTAAATCAGGGAGATTTTAAAGATTCAATTCGATCATCTGGAAAAGGGAGAAAAAGGTACCCAATCCCATGCTTAGTTTACCTTTGAGTAGCTGGACAAATAGCACTTTGCTGTGTTCTTACATTATTATAACCTGGATATTTTTTGTTTCTGCTGGGTTCAGGGCTAGCTACATAATATATGCAAATGTTCCTTGTCAAAGTATGAAAGGTACCAGCTGGAAGCATCACCAAGGAAGGAAAACAAGTCAATGGGGAACTTCTGTCAGCCATCTGATCATGGTATTTCATCAGAGGAAGGCGCTGTATAGAAGCTTAATCTTCTAGGGTTTTAGATTAATTCCCAATTAAGGGTCTTATGCTCCCACTAAAGTCAGAGGAAGTTTTATCAGTGGTTTCAGTAGCAGGAAGATTAAGCCCTAAACAAGGTATTTCTTAAGTATACTCAGATTCTCCATCTGTTTTCACAGAAATAGTTTTGATATTTCTTCAGAGTTAGTACTGGGATCTATTAGGCTTTTTAAACTTTATGCCACAGTATTTCATGGGCTGCAAATGATTCCAGCAAGCAACTAGGTCTCAATTTATGATTTAGGGCGTGATCCCCAGACCAATGAAATCAATGGAAAGACTTTCATTGACTTCAGTGGATATTGGACCAGACCTAGTGCCTCGAATACTTCCTCTTGAGACTGGCTTTTTGATCCCAATGCAGATCATACAACCACATTTTAATAACTCACAGATGTACTTTCGTACCTACAGGCACTGTAACAGAACTCATTGCAAACACATACGTTGTTTCTCAGAGTTTGTTGAAGAATGTCTCAACATCCAGGACGTGTGCTTAGTTCTGCCCTCACTTAGGCCCAACTCAGCAAAGGAGTTCAGTGTGCACTTAAATTCTACTCGACAGGACATAAGGACATGCTTAAAGTCAAGCATGTGCTAAGTGTTTCTGCTGAATTAGAGACTTTCAGGCAAAACTGCACCTCAGTTAACGAGCCACTATCATAATAAACACAATAATAATAATAATGGTTGAAGTTGCTCAGAGAATGTAATGCAGACCTGGTGGGAGATGGACTAGTGAGGAGAGGGTCAGCAAGGCAGTCAAAGGTGCATGATAAATTGGGGAAATGTGACATTTTATTTATTACCTGGTTACAGAATTTATCCCAGGGTTCTACAGTTTATCCATGAATATCAGCACCACTTATGTCATCGACATGCATTATATATTGTGACCTGATATTAATAATTCTATTTATATACATCTGCACACACAGAGATACCTTCACCACTCTTGTAAATGCCTTGTTTTACCTAAAGGTAATGGTCCAGGCTGATCTTTGTGCTGGGCTTCTTTTTCCTGTTCACCTTTCAGGACTGCTACAGCTTCAGCTGTTACTACTTGGACTATCCTTGCAGACACTTCCTCTGTGATCGTAGCAAAATTAACAAAACAAAAAAGTTGCGTTAATAAGAGATATTTTTTTAAAAAACAAATTGAGTCTGGCTAAAACTTTCAGAGTCAGACTCATTCAGATTTTTTAAAAAATTATTTTCTTTAAAATATTCAGGGAAATCATTACAAATGAAATTAAAGGATCAGATTTGCAAAAGATCTCAAGCCCCAGCACTCCTATTCTTCTCAGAGGGAACTGCTGGGTGTTGAAAATCTGTCCCTGAATCTATAAATGTAAAAGAAATTTTGAATCTTATTCCTTGGAGCGAGAACAGCATAAGACATTACTATTAATCACTGCTTCTCATTTTCGGTACGGGAGATATATGCAGTAATTGCAGAATTTTAAAGTGAGAATTTATTAACTGCCTAGGATTTTTTTTTTATGTGCAATTTCGTGACCCTGGCATTTTCCAAACATGGCCAGGATGACAAGCCCAGAGCTGGATTTTCTGGCATCTAATATATTGAGTGATCTGTATTTTTACAAGTGCTTTGGATTGTATTTTTTGTTCATCAGCATACAGTTAGTATGCATTCAGGGCACTGCACCTGAAAACATTGAAGGGTGTGCTGATGAGGGACTTAAGAAAGAAGGGCCAATGACATCTTGACAACGTTATAACGTACAATTTATCCGCCTCACCTTTTTCAGGGCTGCATCATACAGGCCACTCTACATTTGAATTGCAGATCTGAGAGCATGCAAATGTATTCCACTTGATACCACTGTCTGGGATGACGGAGGTTCACAGCTATGTGTTTGAGGTGCAGACTTTGCCTCCTGACCACTCAGAGGGGCCATCGAAGCTCAGCCGAAAGTAAGGGCCTATTCTGCCCCCGGAGGAGTAGAGCTGCTGCTGCACCACTTGATGAGATGCTGCATGCTATGTGGACTCGTGTGGAGGGGTGCTGAGGTGGAGCCATGACCCAACTTCTCCCCATCCCCTTTGGAATGCTGTCTGGCCCTGGAGGGAGTAGGGAGTGAGGAGTCACCGTGCTCTCCTTCGTGCTAGGAATGCAATTGTTCCTGGTCCTTACACGGGCTGGAAATGTTCCCTACACCCATCTCTTCAATGTGGCCAACATGACCCTGATTTAGGGACTGATCCAAAGCCCAGTGAAGTCAAGTCTTTCCACTTCAAAGGGCTTTGGATCAGACCCTTATTCCACTATGAGCGCCCATACGGTTACACCTAAGGCACATTTGCTTTGGTTGAATGACCGATGCTATCACAGGACGAAGATCACTGAAGATAAATTAGTTGGGTACTTTTCAAGCACAGCATCTGTTGCTTTGTACAACACAGCAATAAGGAAACGGTGAAGAAATCTGTTCAGTGCAGTACAGCATGGACATTTCTTTTTTGCTTTTAGTTATTGAGGATGGGATTTTCAAGCCGCCTCGGGGATTTGGGTGCCCAATTCCTATTCAACTGAAGAGGAACTGGGCCAACAAATTCTCATGCAGCTTTGAAAATACCACACTCAAGTCTTTTTAATACATGCAAAAACCTCTCCCATTTGTGACTTAGTGCCTTTAGATGGACTGCATGAGACTTCTACATCTGGTAAAAATGTGGCCTGGAGGACGGTACACTATTACCCAATGAATTTACCTAAGAACATAAGAACGGCCATACTGGGTCAGACCAAAGCTCCATCTAGCCCAGTATCCTGTCTTCCGACAGTGGCCAATGCCAGGTGCCCCAGAGGGAATGAACGGAACAGGTAATCATCAAGTGATCCATCCCCTGCCATCCATTCCCAGCTTCTGGCAAACAGGCTAGGGACAGGCTTGGGGGAGGGATAGCTCAGTGGTTTGAGCATTGGCCTGCTAAACCCAGGGTTGTGAGTTCAATCCCTGAGGGGGCCATTTAGGGATCTGGGGCAAAAATTGGGGACTGGTCCTGTTTTGAGCAGGGGGTTGGACTAGATGACCTTCTGAGGTCCCTTCCAATTCTATGATGCCAATCCTGGCTAATAGCCATTGATAGACCTATCCTTCATGAATTTATCTAGTTCTTTTTTGAACCCTGTTATAGTCTTGGCCTTCACCACATCCTCTGGCAAAGAGTTCCACAGGTTGACTGTGCGTTGTGTGAAGAAATACTTCCTTTTGTTTGTTTTAAATCTGCTGCCTATTAATTAATTTAGTGCTAATATGCATGAAGATTTTATAATACTTCCTAGGCTAACGGCGCAACACTGAAATGGCAACTGCAAACGCAGCTGTAGGATTCAGGCCTAAATTTGCAAAGGATTTGTTAAAGGCCGTTTTATGATAACTCTTACACACAGTGAATAGCACCTTACTCCACGTGAAGTCCTACTGAAGTCAATGGACTATCTATGGAGTTAATACTACTGACTGTGAGTATGGATATCTCAAACCTGGCCTTGGGGTGCAGTGGGATGTAATCAGGCATATGGAAATAGCCAGGAAGATCGGCCTAGTTGCTGTTTTAGGTGCTTAGGGCCAGATTTTAAAGGTATTTAGGTACCTAAATCTCACTGAAATAAATGAGAGTTAGGTGCCTAAATATGTTTAAAAATCTGACCTTTAATGAAATAGCAAATTGGATAGTTCATGCATCCAATGGCAGAACTATTTACAAAATAAATAAACCGTTATGTTTTCTCCCATGCAGCCCCTCATGCTTGGGAGGAGCTCCCGTAAACATCTGCAAAACTAATACATTATCTTCCTTCAAAACCCTCCTTGAAACTTGACTTTGCTACTTGAGGCCTACAAAAAACTTGAGAATGGTTTGGCTTCTGGTGTGCTGACCATTAGTGTCTCATTGTTTCTTTGTACTTCCCCATCTGTTTCCTCTTGTTTTATACTTAGATTGTAAACACTTTGGGACAGGGTCTGTCTTTTTGTTCTGTGTTAGTACAGTGGCTAGCAGAGTGGGGTCATGGTTCCTGACTGGGGCTTCTAGACGTGACCGAAATACAATCAATCAATAAAATAAAATTCAGAGAAAAGTTGTGGGTTTCACATCTGCATACCTATTTACACTCCCTGGCTCATTAACATCCATATTCCTTTCTATTTACAGCCATAGTCACTGTATTTCCCAGGTATTCCTGTCGGCAGGTGAGAATTACTTTCAGACATTGAGGCCAGTTCTACATGGTGCTGAGTGCCCTCACATGCACTGAAGCCAACTGAAATCATATCAGACTCAACGCCTTGCAGCTTCAGGCCCACTATATGTATTGCCCAGACTTGCCCTCAGAGCCTTAATAATACAAGCATTTGCACTATATACCCATAAAATTCAATGTTGCTGTGGATGCCAATTACTTTACTACACATTTAGTTGATAGAGACAAAAATCGCAAATTAAATGCAATCCATCAGTGTCCAACAATGATGACATCATGGAGCATCCAGTGAGAGCAAGGATGATAGCACATCAGTTATCATTTCCTTTAGCATGGGTGAACAGGTGGAGAGGGCGTATATTTAAGTCAATGCCCTGCACATAACTTTACAGCAACTGCTTTCACAGGCAAGTAATGCAGGCTATTGGATTTACACTTGACCTATTGTCACCTTTAAAGTTCAAATGAACATTCCAAAAGGTTTCTAAAATAATCATTTTTTCTCCGTGTCTTTCCTTCAACAAGACGGAGTTTCTTCTGAGAACTAGAGATATGGCTGCCTGACTTCCACAGTCACCTGAGTTTTAAAAAATGCAGGGACAAAGCCAATGTTAATTTCTTTACTGCAGAAATTTCATATATAATGAGGTATCAAGACACTTGCAGGCAAGGAATATTTCCCTCACAATTGTTGGTCTTCATTACTGACATAATTTACTCCCCTCTTGACTGGTAGTCAGAAGGGCAACTGATAATAATACAGTTCTATTGACTGCAGCCAGCAGTACATGACAACGAAGAGTACGTCAGACCCCAAATGCATCCAGAGTATACCAGGCAAAGCTCCATTTTGCCACCCAAACCTCTTACATAACCATAGCAATGCAATACTGACCGTTCACCAATGTTACACAATATTGTGTGTGTGTGTTTATGATAGCAACTCATCTTCCAAAGTTGACCAGTGTAAATAGCTGCTTCCACTGACTACAGAATATGGATTGTTAATTTTGAGCCCATGGTTTCCCTCCATCATGAAGCGTGTACAGAGTGCAAAGTGGAAGAACTGCACAGAAAAGACAGGAAAGGGGGAGTGGTAGCTCAACTGCACGGGTCTATCTGCTTCTTGGCAACCTCTGGTAGCCCCTCCAACACAATGCCATATGGTTGAGGCTCGGGGATACTTTGTATAGGCAGGTTGGGTATGCAGGGACCAGGGAACATCTATTCTATATTACAGTAATATTTCCTCTACCTTTTTGGGGTAGGAAATTAATGACACCAATAAAGAGCCAGGCTTCAAGGGACTTGGTGGGTGTGAAGAGCAGCATGGAGCTTCACAGATGCCCATGGATCTGTGGGTGAGGGGGGATAGCGTCCTGGGTTCCACTGCATAAAAGAGCCATGTACTCCATCATCAACACAGACCAGTAAATCCTGGCCCATTTGATTGTTTTTTTAAAACCCTTTCACAGGTTTTACCCCAGGAAGAAACTTCTTTGTCAGGAGTTTTCATGAAGTGGCAATTCTCAGTAATTACTACCCTGCTGAAGAAAGTAACATCACGGAGTCATTTACAAAGTTGTGCTGTTAGCTCAAATCAATCCCTGTATTGGGAAAGCTTGCACAGAGGACCAACTCAGGGTGCTGCTGCATGCCTTATTCTAGGAAACCAGGGAAGAAAGCAGGAGCAATTTTCAGAATAACATTTTAAGGAAAGACCACAAGAGATTAATTTTTCAGATGCAAACACTAGCACACAGTGAGAGGAATACACATTCGGCACTGTAGATTATAATCAGCAAATCACAAAAGTTGGAGAGAGGAAAGACCTAATAGGTCATTCTTTGTCCATCTCCCACCCAGCGTAGGACAGTTCCCAGCAATATAAGCTGAAACCCTATTAAAAGTTACTTTCCTTGCTATAAATTTAGACTTCTTTGCATTTAATCTTGCTCAACAGAGTGAAGGGATCCTCCAAAGGCCTGCAGGTAGCTCCTACCATCTCAGTTCCTATTCTCATTCCATTTCCCAGAGGCATTATACCGAAAAGAGAGAGAGAGGGAGAGACTGCTCTGCTGAATAATGGAAGCTTAATTTCAGACATTCCCCAAATAAATAAATAAATAAATAAATAAACAAACTATATAAATTGCCTCCGAGGATTTTATCAAGGTTCACTTCACAGCACTCCACTGATGGATATTTTTGGTGACATGGGAGGTACAGGCAGTTCAACAGGAACCGTGTTTTTGCTGTTAATGACTGCTGGAAAAGGACAGACACTTTTGTACTAATGGACCCTATAAATAGCAGATCCAGTGGGTAAGTCAGATACTTGGAGCGTAGCTATTGAGGCTCTTCATCGTTTCCTTATGGTTCAGTTGAAGTTCAAGGAAGATGAATGATAAATATCAACAACAAAGAAGAGTCCATACTTCCCGCCAGGATGCCAGGCATCATGGATGCTTTGCTTCTGTTAGAGCTTTTGTTTCTTCAGAGATTTTTTTCCTCCACCTGTTTAACTAGAAACACACTGTCTTCCTCTACTTTTTGACATTGAAATGACAGCAACAGGTACCGAGTGACGCAGAACATGAGTTTCTCGAAGGCACTACAGATTCCAGCTTTGTGTGTGACTTTACTTGAATGGAACAGCGAAAACACAGCTTCAGAATGTTTTCCTCTCAATCAGCCATTTCCCTTTTTTTATTAGGGGGAGGGATGCTCATGCTGATGGGATGTTGATTAAGAATTTCTCTTTGTAGACTTGCTATGTTTGAATTTTGAGAACATGTCAACAGATACAATGGGCTCACTAAAGAAAAAAACACTGAGAAGAAGTCAATGCAGCTACACTGGTGTACACCAGCTGAGGATTGGGGCCAGAATATATTTAGCTAAGGAAGAGATGAAACAGCTAAATGGATCCTGGCTGGTACAGAAGACAGGGACTGCGATAGCATTACCTCAGTATCATCGGTTAATACATAGACCTCCATCATGGACTCAATAGTGAATATACAACATTATGAATTACCTTTTGATGGCTCTTTAAAAACCACCTTGACAACTGACAGTCTCAGCAGAGAGGCCAAGAACTAATAGGCATGAGGACTGAACTTCCTTCTCACCCTCCGAGTTGTCACTTCACATACAGGTTGACGCATATTGCCAGGTCACCGTGAGGAAGTCTGCACGGCTGCTGCTGCTGATGTTGTAGCTGCTCTCTAGATAGAAAACACAGAACTCCAGTCTCCTGTGCTGGTGTGTTTCAGGAGCACTACATTCATTCAAAACAAAACTAAAGCTCAACCGAGTCAGGGATCTGTGCTGCTGGGCTAGAAAAAAACGGTTACCTACCTTTTCGGAACTGTTCTTTGAGATGATGTGTTGCTCATGTTCATTCCATTCTAGGGGTGTGCGCACCCACACGCACAGTCGTCAGAGATTTCTGCCTTAGCATTTCTGTAGGGTCGGTTGTGGCGCTCCCTTGAGTGCCACGCTCATGTGCTGGTATGTTAGGCACTGCCGACCCTACACCCTCTCAGTTCCTTCTTGCTAGCAACTCTGACAGAGAGGTAGGAGGGCGGGTAATGGAATGGACATGAGCAACACATCTCAAAGAACAACAGTTACGAAAAGGTAGGTAACCGTTTTTTCTTCTTTCAGTGCTTGCTCATGTCGATTCCATTCTAGGTGACTCACAAGCAGTATCCTCGGAGGTGGGTGCAGAGTTCACAGTCTAGCGACTTGCAGTACTGCTCTACCAAAGCCAGCATTGTCCCATGACTGCTGGGTAAGTACGTAATGGGACGTAAACATGTGGATGGATGACCAGGTGGCCGCCTTATAGAGGTCCTGGCTAGGCACCTGCGCTAGGAAAGCTGCTGAAGAGGCTTGCACCCTGGCTGAGTAAGTGGTTACAATCACCAGAGGGGACACCTTTGCCTGATCATAGCAGTAGCAAATGCAGCCAGCGATCCAAGAAGATATCCTTTGAGTGGACAATGGACAACCATTCCTGTCGGCCACCGCACCGAACAACTACATCGACTTGTGGAATGGCTTGGTCCTGTCGATGTAGAAGGTTAGCGCCCTCCTGACATCTCAGGAATGCAACCTACACTCTTCCTCTGACTTATGCAGCTTTGGAAAAAAGACAGGTAAGTAAATGTCCTGGCCCGTATGAAACTGTGAGACCACCTTGGGCAGGAAAGCCAGGAGTGGCTGCAGCTGGACCTTGTCTTTGTAAAAGTCCGTATAGGGCGGTTCCGAGGTGAGCATCCTAGTCTCAGGGGCCTGGCGTTTCCATCATAGACAGGGTTTACAGTTTGGTTCAATGGCTTTCAGCATCCCCATGATATAAATTGTTACAGCACCCCTGCACGTGGCCTACCCTGAAGGAAGAGTGAAACCCCTTGGGGGTCTGGGACACTGAAAGCGTTCCTCCAAGAGACTGTCTAAAAGCAGGGATGTAGCACAGATGCTGAGAGGTGGATCTTCCCATACACAAGTTGTGTTTCAGATCACTCTAATGCCATCAGTGTGCAGTCTTAGGCTCCTTATATAAGAGAAGAACCGTCTCTGGTTACGCTTTCTATCAACAAGTTTATCTTATACTAGTATGATGAAAATGGATCTTGAGCTTGCAGTACCAGTGGACTATTCCATGTAGCTTCTATACAAATATGACCTATTTATGGTACACGCAGAAGTATAAATTTAATCTGCTGCAAGGCACAATGAATGCTCTAGGAAGAGAGGGATGTTAGGAAGGAAGGTTAGGAAAGAAATTTATCTTCTACTGAAAGAGAGAGAGGCCTATGTCAGATAGCATATGCATTCACAATGCCACCAACAAGAAATTAACAGTGATTTGGATTAAAGTGAAGGAGAATTCCTGCTGATAATTTGCAATCAGAAACTAAAACAGGGTTATGGAAAGATGCAAAGAGTTACAAAGAATGAAATAACAACCCCTCCCCCCATAATTTTGCTAAATTTTAGGCAAACACAAGAAAGGCATGGTGAAGAAATCAGCTGTATGTGTGCTTGTGAAACTGAGAAAACAAAACAATTTCAGACAGAAAGCTCCTGTCAAGAATCTCAGTAGGATGCAGAACAGTTTCCTAGGTAACTGAGGCTAATTGCTGCCAAGGTGGAAATAAGTCAACAATGAAGGCACTGAGTAGTTTGCAGTTCTCAGCCATGCAAACATCCTAAATAAATTCCTTGAACAAGGAAAGAACAAAAGTTACTATTTGCTGTCTATGACTAATTTGAAATGTAAATGGGGCCTGTGGAATTCCTTTTTTGCTGTATTGCAATTCACAGTGAAGGCCTAAAGACCAGAGAGCTATTCTGTTTGTTACTAGACATTCACCCAGGGCCGAAGCCTGAAGTCTTTACTCAGGCTGAGCTCCCTCTGAAGTCAATGGGAGTTTTGCCTGAGTAAAGACTGAGCAAACAGTGAAAAAAGATCAGGATTTCACCCAAAGATTTTTTTGGTAGGAGCATTTACAGACAGTAAATAGGAATCACAGGCCAGATCTCAGCTGCTCTGAAGTAGCCTAGCTCTGCTGACTTGATGGTTGCAATGCCGATCTAACCAGTTAAGGATCTGGCCCCATTTTTTCACCTGCTAGCTGATGGCTACAAAATAAGTTATTACAACTCCATCAAGTGACCCTGTAATATGTGAAAAATACAACATGGCATTCAAACATCCTTGAGGCTTCAAACACATTGAGGCAACAGACCAGGAAACAGGATGGATCAGGGGAATGGAAATAGGTTACTGAGCCTTTCACCTTTAACTCACTGATTTAATCTTGACCCAGATGGTGGTGATTGAAGGCAATTACCATCTGATGGTTGTTTGGTGGCCTGTGACAAATAAACTGGGGGTCTGCCTCAGTCTATTCCCAAATGGTCAAGTGTCCACATCATGATAAACACTATATGCTAATGGGCATCCCTGGCTGCAATCTCACCAGAGCAGCCAAGAACTGACCAGGTGTATAGTCTGAACTAGCCTCTCCTTCCCAGAGGGGTGGGCCATTGAGCTAAGTGGTTAGACATATCAGTGGGGTGATGTGGGGAAGGCTGCATTCTGTATTGCGTGTGCTGTGGATAAATATCAGACTCCAGACACCTTGTTTTTTTTACTCCCCTGTGATAATCCAGAGTAAATGGGTTTAGTGAGAGGGTGCTCATCATGGGATGTAATCCCCCTCCTCCTCCTCCTCCTCCTCCGGCTTTGCAGTGCCCGCAGTCTCACTCCTCCAGTAATCTCTGCAACTGTGCTCAGTTTCTATGACAACTGACTTTGTCCTGTTGGGAATTCAGCATCCCTGTATCTTCAGATTAAAAAGCAACACTCATAAAACCTCACAGACTAACTGCACTGCTGGAATTCTGAATAAGGGACTCTCCTTTCAGTTGCAGTTCTTCTACCTCTAACCTCCTGGTTTTCAGGAAGCCACCGTCACATGCATTCTCTCTTCAGCAGCACTGCTCCAAGCCTTGCCCAAAAGGACTGATTTTAGCACAAGTGTTTTACCAGCTAATTAATTTTAAAAGCTATTTTCCCCCTCAAAAACAAGTGATTGTATTTGGAATTAGCTATTTGTCTTATGATGTCCTGTTCTAGAGAAAAAAGGGAAAGCCTATCAACTCCTCCAGCAGAGGGAAGACATCAGGAAAAAAAAATGCCACAGACAGGAAGGAGAGAATTAAACACTGAAATTAAGAATTCACCAGTCATGCCACAGGCTAGCAAAAGGAAAGTTAAGATAGCGTAAAGAGCAGTTTTACCCATTTATCTTTTGTCTCTGGGTGTCTAATACTTAGCCCTTTTCATCCAGAGATCACAAAAACAGGTAAGAAGTACTACCCCAATTTTACAGGTAAGGGAACAGAGGCGCAGAAAGATTAAGGATAAAAGAGGCCACTGATTCTGGGCACCTCAGTTTCTGAGAGACACACTTTGGGGCTGATTTTCATTAGTGCTGAGTACCCAGCGCTCAAAGCGGAGGCAATGGAATCAGCAGGTCAGGCGCTCCGCGTCTCTGAAGGCCATGCCACAAAGCGTCTCAAGCTGAGCGCCCCAAAATCAAGGCATTTGAAACCAGTGGCCACTTCTGAAAATTTTACAGTGAGTGACTTGCCTAACTTAGAGAATCAATGGCAGATCCAGGAATAAAACACAGGCCTCCTGACTTCCAGTCCAGGACTCATAAAAACAAACAACCAGACAAGCACACAAAAGAAACACCCCTGTAATGTGCTTATGAAAAAAATCCTAGAATGACATGGTTTATGAGAGTCCTATTGCTGGAAGAGTTTTCTCCCTGACCTGGTGATGAAGAATGCTTTTTTGCTTCTACTTTTTTAAAACAATGGGCCATATTCTCAGCTGGTGTAGAATGGGGATAGCTCTGGGGAAGTCACTGGAGCTATGCTGATATACACCAATGGAGAATACGCCCCTTTGTTCTGATGTTATATGGAAATAGCAAATGTAGAGTAGCATTCAAAAAGAGCACAAATTACTCATACAACACAAAATCAGACATTTCCCTATAAGTAGGTCCTTGATTTTGATGTCAGTAACATCCACAATAATTGGCAGGCAGATGTGAAAGGCAAATAATGGGAATGTAGGGTTTCAAGTTAGCCTCCTAAACCAGAACTTTTATTTTTTAATAAACAGCACCACAACACACCTCCCCTCAATTATCAACACTTTAACAGTTATTTAAGATTGCATCATTCACAATGGCGAAAAACAAACTTGAATGACAGGTTTCAGAGTCGCAGCCGTGTTAGTCTGTATTCGCAAAAAGAAAAGGAGTACTTGTGGCACCTTAGAGACTAACAAACTTGAATGACTAATTTAGCTCTCAAAACCGTATAACCAACAAGCAAAACAGGATTATTTAGGTAACACAAATGCCTCTCCGTTGGAACACTCAAAATTGTGATTCTGCAATGCCACAAATCTTCATAGCTCTACTGGGATGGTATATCTGACATTATAAACCAAATCCACCCTTGTTCAGCCCTTGCAATAGTCACTTATAACACTGCAAATGGAATGCAAACTAGGTGCTACCATCCTGACTTTGGTTACATTTTACACTGGAGTATTTGACAGCACAAGGTGCAGGGCAATGCTGAATCTTTTTTGCACCCTATGTTTTATTTTACAGTATTTACTGGGAGGCACTGGATGACTTCCCCAAGGCTTTTGACTGTATTTGCAAGATGAAGCTGGGCAGCAAACCAGCCCTTTTGGGTTAGACTGTATGGGATACTGCCTATCACGCGGTTTAGACACTGATGTAACAATGTAACAATTTTCATACAATATAGCATTTATAAAAGGATGATATTGTGTCTTGCATTTGATGGAGGTGTTGACATGAATTACGCTGCTCTTCAGAGTTCTCGGCCCTTATCGATAAATTAAATATTTTGCAATTGACTTTGGTGAAAGTATCAAGAGGCTTTATTGGATGCCTTGAAGTTTACTTCCTAAGGATGACAGACTTTGATTCCCTGAAGAAAGAATCTTGACCCTAACTTTCTCTCTTTATGATCTCAGTAATCTTCATTTGTGGGATCAATGCCTAAAAACCTAATTAATCATTCTGGGAAAATCTCCTCCAGTCTCCGCAAAGTCTCAGACTTTCTGTCTGTCTCTCTTGCTGGATTCATCTCCTGGTCTACTGATCTCCTTTCCTGAAGTCACATTCCTCTTTAGTCTGTTCCTGCCCACCTCTCCATCCCCCACACCCTATCTTCTTTCCCAGTGTCTGCCTTTCACCAGCCACTTCTTCCCTTTCTCTCTCTTATATATGTCCTGGCTCCACTTCCTCTCTTTTGTTCTATTGTTTAGTTCATCCCAGCTCCTATATCAGAATCTCCCTTTCTTTCTCACCAGTTATATGTCTTCAATTCTAGGTCTCCAGTTCTGCTCTCAAGTGAGTTGCCCTCTCGTTCAGCTTGATTTCCCTGTGATCACAGTTCTCCTTGGTTTGTTCCGTCACCTTCTATTGGCTCTCCTCAATATGTGTTTCAGCTTCACTGTCCTTACTGTGTGTTTCCCTGATCCATGTCAGACTCTTTAACAGTTATTTTAAGATTGTACAACAGAAACTCCAAATCTCAAGGCACACAAGTGGCCAAATACACAAAAGACAACTCATCCTGTGTGCCAGGAACCATCTTGAAAGCTTAATTAACCACGCCTCCCATCTCCCCAAACACACACAATGTATGTTCATTAATCAAATGCCCCCAGAACACTGTCTATTGGCTGCAGAACAGACCATCACAGGGTTAGTTCCTTTACCATCTCCTTAAAACACAAAGGTCAAATAAAAGTTAAATAAGGTGACGCTTTAAAAATGGCTGCTCATTACTGTACATATTTTGCTCCCTGTGCCTTCTGAGTCATATCTTCTTACGTTTACTGTCTGTAACGACATTTTTACTATCGCCAGCACTCCAGAGCCAATATAGATGCAGGGAAAACAAGCGGTATGCTATTCTGTCTGATGCATCATCAACACAATTTCCAGCTGAAGTGTGATACTAAAAACATTTTGGGCCAGACCCTCAGCAAGCGCAAATCAGCACAACTCCAGGGACTTCAGTAGAACTATGTTGATTTACACCAACTAAAGGTGTCATTAATATATAAGAAAACAGCTATGTTTTTCTATATAAAGACCAGCCTTCAGTAATCACAAAGGAAAAAATGCTTTGACTTTAAAACAGCAAATCCAATACAGAATTTGATATTTGATCCATTGAGGGAGATTAAATATGGGAAACCAACATCTTGTTTTTACACTTACTTTTCTGATCCTCAGTGCATTTTAATTTATTTAAATAGATTTCTAGGGCCAAACGCTCTGCTGATGCAAATGGATGAACTGCCATTGAAGTCACTAGACTTGCAGCCATTTACCTGAGCAGATTATCTGACCCTTAGAGCTCCATTTCACTATCCTGCATAGATAATTTAATTACATTTCATCTTGTTTCCTGCAACCTTTTAAAAAAAATATAAAAGAATGTCACACAAACCATCTTGCATTTAGGTTAAAAGGTAACATTGACATTAACACCCAGCACACGGGGTTTACTGTTATCCCTTGTTTCAGTGACTGAAAATCATTTTCTGTCAATGCAGCATAATTCTGATACTTCCCATTAGAGGTACGGTAACTGTAAATGCAGTAGTAAAATGCCCTTTTCCCCTTAAGGCTCACACTACCAGTCAGACACTGCTTAAGCAACTAGCCCTGCAATGCAGCACCAGCTGCACAGCTAATCAGCTCTGAGCATTAATTCCCAAAGTACTACCCTGACTGCATCAAGGCAGACGTCCTTCTCTTACTGATTGCAAGGAATGATGTTGCATATTTATACGCATGCACAGAGGGTAGATTCAGCAGAGTAGATTCCATCAGAATTTTGCATACAACTTATTTGAATCCCATGGAAGAATCCGAAGTTGCAAGGAGTTGAGTATGTTCTAGAGCAATTCATCTCCCTTTTGAGGTTTCTGTCCTGCTCATGTTTTCTGTACTGTCTCTCTGTGCTGGCACTGTCCACAGGAGACTGGACTTATTAAGGAGTTTTCCTGGCTAGGTCATTATCCCTGACCCAGATTGATCCCTGACTGTTTACAATGCCGTTTCCCACCCCCGGCCTTACTATAATCAACGCCCACCCCTACATAAAAAAGGATCAGAGAAGATTAAAACAGATGTAATGGGACCATGAGAAAGAATGTATGATCCTGATTCAATAAAGAGCATCCTGTATGGCAAATGAAGGGGAAATGGGTTATCAGCCAATCTCTTTGATTTAAAACTATATGCCAAGGCAATAATAAAAGCAACATTGGGTCAAATTCTGAGTTTGTTTAATCTGGTAGTCTGTAGCATATAAGCCTCAGACAGCAAGTAACTAGCTTCACACGCAGTTGATTGATCCTGAAGAGAATCAGGTCCAGTGTGGATGGGGCAAGAAGGAGATCTGCATCTATTCCATAGGGGGAGGTGCACGAAACACATGCAACCACACTCCTTGGTGCCAACTCTAAGCAACTCTTCATGCCTCTCAGGCAGAATCGGTTCCTCCATACACCCAGGATTTGCACTAGCTTCTATCTCCACGGTGCCTAGGAGGGCTCTGTCCGGTGGAATCTATTTGGACCAGGATTTGGTTAATTGTGAGCAGTGGGAGATGTTGACCTAGAGGGACATTTTGAACGTTGACAATAGAGGGGAAAAGGGACGAAAAAGAGAGGAAGAGCTATGAAAGCCCAAGGATACAAAGGGGGGGAGGAGTAACAGGTGATAAGTGAGAAGGAAAGAAAACTGAGAGGAAAAGAAAAGTGAGGGACTGATATGATAATCAACTAAAATATCAAAGTATATTTAAATAAAAAGGGGGGATTGTACTAAGATAATAGACAGATCAGAACAGTTTCTCCTGCCTGGTTTCTCCTAACATTACAGCTGACCAGCAGTCAGCATGGGCACCATTGCACTGAGTTCAACACTGACATTATGCAATAATTGTAGCTGAACCGGCCCCTTCTCTAGCATACAGTCTAACACACCCGTTGCACTAATGAAATCAGTTTCCATACATCAGCTCTACCAGCACCTCTCCATGGTTTAGGCAGCAGAAATTGCTGTTCTTTATTAATGTTTCTGTCTATTTAGAAGCATGCACTGTATGGGAGCAGGAGCTTGAAGTTAGTTTTATCAACACTTTAGACAGCACTGTACCTGAAAACTGCACCAAACTGATCATGTACTGGCATGAATTAGTCTCAAGGAATGAAATGTGACCCATTGCCTCCTCTCACCCCGCTAAAATATATCCTGGCGCTGAGTGAAATTGATATCTGTAAAGTACTGAATCTACTCGGTGCCAAGTTAAAATGATTTTCTGAAAGCAGCTATCAGGTTTTCTTTCTTAGAGATAATGATATCTCATTCTCACTTTCCCTACTCTCTGCACAGCAGATAGCTTTAAAGTTTTCACTAAGTGTGTTTCCAAAATAGGAGGAGGTTCATTCACACAATCTGATCTACACAATTGTGGCCTGGTGTCTTGATTTTGTGCACGTCAACAAACAATTCCTTGCGCCTGACAGTTCTTTTGGCATATTCTATGCAATGCATTGAATGGAACAATAATAAATAAATCGAGACTTTGCATTTCTGCAGTGCCCGATCTGAATGTGCTTTACAAACACAGCTAACCTAGCCTCATAACAACTCTGAGAGGAAAATGCCTTTGTTACCGTTTTACAGATGGGAAACCAAAGCACAGAGAGGTTTAAGTGACTTGCCCAAGGTCACACAGGGAGTCAATGGCCATGCTTACCAAATCTCTCTCCCTATCTACTCTGACTCCCCTAACCTTGAGAAGCAAACGTCTAAAAAGATTCTCACTTCCTTTGCCAGACAGTCTGAATCTAGCTCAGAACCTTTGCGGAGAGGCTGTTCAGCTTGCAGCGGGTCTACTTCTGAATGCTAAATAAGCTCCCAGACTACACACTTGCTCTCAGCGGAGCTTAAAAAGAAATCTCAGACAGCGCACTGAGATGTTGGCATGGCAACGTGGAAGAGAAAATCTGCACCTTCCGGCATTCTTAGATGCAACAGCAGCTTGTTTATGTGACTTGTTATTTTTTAAACGGTTTGATGGCAGCCCTCTTTGCTTGGGAGATTAGGGAGCATCTCTTGCTTTGTATGAATAGGCATATATTTAATCTTGCATGCCATGGTGTACCTACATTTAACTAGATACGTATCTGGGATGGGGAAAGGGGGAGTATGTGCGGCTGGCTGTGCTGGAGAGAGGCTGGTCTAAGACACAGTGCCCTGAATTTGTGTTTGCGACTGTGGTTAGCAGTGAATTAATAGTGTATCCAAACCACAGACATTAGATACCATAAAAGGAAAATGAGAGAAAGTGATTTGAAATGAATATAGGTGACTCGGTTAATGACTAGCACAGGGGCAGCAGTAAACATTGGCAGAGCTTCCCCACACCAGGATCCTCAGGGACCACAAAGCTCATAACTGCCTGAGGCTGCTAGCAAAGGACATGGAAACTTTAAAATGAGGCAAGCAATATACACCGAATCCTCATGGGGCACAGTCAGCCATTGCAGCCAGTGGAGTTACTCCAGGGATGAATTTGCCTGCCTCTTTGGAAGGAGTCAACGGAAAACCTGCAAAATTTCACCCACCTAGGTATTTTAACTCAGATTACAAGGACTGTCAGAACCACTGAAAAGCAAAGCTTTATGTTTGTTTAATTGACTGTCAGCCAAATCCTCTGGCCTCAGATCTGCACTTGGATGGGAGATTATACCCTAGCATGGCCCAAGATGATAATGAAGTTTAATGATAATCTAAAGACCCCTTGCCACCATCCCTCCCTGCTGAACATTGTAATGCACGCCTGCGTTTTTGCCATGCTGCCAAGCAAACAGGTTTCGTTCTGCTTGAATGAGAGAAACAGAAGAGACACTGCCCTTGGTACAGTGGGAGCGAGGGTGCGTCATGATGGCTGTCTTTCCTGATTGAGCCAGCTGTGTCATTTGGAGCCACCGGCAGCAATCAATTTAGCAACGTCTGATGGAGAACTGACAATTGCTCCAGCCTCAGCTTCTCTCAGCGGCATGTTGTGAATGCTAAATAAGCTAAAATGGCCATAACAGGCTCAGATGACATTTTGTTCCCCATCCACTTATGCATATGGCCCCTGATTCAGGAAGGGCATTTAAACACCTGCTTAACTTTGACTCCAAAAGGACTTAACCACATAGTTAAAGCTGAGCACATGCTTACGTGCCCTTCCGGAATAGGGTTGCTTTCCTGAACCAGGGCCCTGGCTGGTTTATATAATTACTTTTTCTAATTTCTGGTATCCTTGTGCCCTTTCCCCTTCCCCTCCTGGTGTTGTGTATATTGCCCTAACTTAGATTGCAAGTTCAGGGTGGGAGATGGCATTTTCCTAAGTGTTTTGGGGCACGTAGCACAAAGGGCATCTCTGACTAGGCCAACTGCACTAAGCCCTGGCTGCTGCTGTGATACAACTTAAAAATAATCATTATAAAATTCTCAGCCTTCTTTATGCAAGTGAAGAATCAGCGAAGTGACTTGGCAGCATGCCATTCACAGGAGATGCCGAGTCAGAGCACCGTCAGCTCTCTTGCTCGTCGTTTGAGCTCAGATGACAAGCAGAGGGGTCTGAGGAGGGAGACACATAGCCATTCGCAGTACAAATGCTCTTGGCACAGCTAAGGAGCACTGCTGTTGGCCTGGAGGATGAGCAAGACAGTTGCAAGAGACAGAGATAGAGAGATACCTCTTGTGGAGGGGCAGTGTGACCCAGCAAATGGGGTGCTGGGAGCCTGGAATCTATTTCTGGCTCTGCCACTACTGCTGTGTGAGCCTGGGCAAGTGACTTCACCTCTCTGTGCCGCAATATCCCCTCCCACCCTTTGTGGGTCTTGTCTACCTAGATTAAACTCTTCAGGGCAGGGACTGTCTGTTGCTATGTGTTTGTACAGCTCCTAGCACAATGAGCCCTGATCTTGATTAAAGCCTCAAGACATTACTGTAATATTAATCATACTATTTCTGATACTCTAGTAATGGCGGAAGCAGATTGGCCTATTGCAAAGAATGAGGGGAGAGTGTCAAAACTCCAACTAGACCAGCCACTAATGTGGGACAGAGGCATTAACACTGGAAGGCAAAGCTCTGTCCAAGGAGGGAGGATGGGGATTATCAACAATAAATAAATCAGCCCACAGTAGTGACTATAGCCAGGGTCTGCCTCTTTGTTGAGTGTCCTTTAATTGACAGGATACTCCTTCTTCACGCAAGAAGTGAAGGATGAAGCACAGAATCAAAAGCAGCAGTGATCTGTCAATTTCACATCCTCACAGTAGAAGCTGGCTATACCAGAATGATAAGAGCATCGTTAGAATTTTTAAAAGGCTGTTTCTGTGAATACAGGTTTTAGGATATATCATGTATTAAGAGTGTGGTTGGAATGATATGTTGTCAAAGATGTTTCATCCAGATGTCAGCCTTGCTATTCCAGGTGTTCTATCAATGGGCTTCCCAATGCCATTACTTATGATGTTATCTGGGAACATCAACTGCAACAAGTTAGCCCTCTTGTTGCCATGACTACAGAGTTGTATTCAGCTCACATCTCCATCCTGAAAGAATCTTAGCTATTTAGTCCTGGTTCTCTTATTATGCTAACACGATAAGAAAGAAAATATTACAACTAATTAAAATAATAAATGGGGCCAATTTATTTATTTATTTATTTAACCAATACAACTCATTCATTGTCTCTTCCAGCCAGATTCAACCCTGATGTATGTGAATGTAACTTCCATGGAGTTATTATACGAAGGGTGGCGTAGGATGGGATTGTCAAAAGTGCCCAAGTGATTAGAAGCACAGGCTGGAATTTTAAAAGGAGTTTTATAGCGTTAGATGATTGACAGGCGAATTTCAATAGGTGCCTAACCCCCTCAGGCATCTTTGGAAATCCAAGCCATAAAAGTATTTGTGCTCCTAAGTCACTTAGGAGCTTTTGAAAATCCTTCCCTTAGGCGTTCTTCGACAGACTTTTCAGAAGCATCAGTACCTACATTGGGGCCAGATTTTCCAAAGAGCTCAGCTCCCATTTAGTAACCTAAATAAGAAGACAGATTTTCAAAGGCATTCATCACACAGCGGCTCTCGCTGCTCTCAATAGGTGCTACTGGGTCCTGAGCTCTTTTGCAAATCTGGACATTTCATGTAGGTGCCTAGATGGAAGCTGAACCCTTCTAAAAGTCTGGCTGAGGACTTTTGAAAATCTGCCTCACCGCTTTTCTATACATTGAAGCAGACGAAGAGTCAGCATCCAGGCAGCATGACAGCCTTGTCAGCTCAGAGAAAAGATATGATCTTAAAAACTGCACGATGTAATGAAAAGGGGCGGCAAAGAGTTAAAATACAGCTCCCCAAAGAGACAGTGACTGATTTATGAAATTCCTCAAAGAAAGGGGGAAAACTAAACATGGGTGAAGACTGAACTAAATTGAACATCTTACCAAACTTAGCAAATGATCATGTAAGCCACAGAAAAAGACCGAGGCAAGGGCAAATGCATTTGCAGCAGTTATTAAACAAACAGAGCCAGGGGACAGCTACTTTAGAAGGTGGGAGGGAGAATTACCCTGGCCTCATTCCCAGTCCCCTCCAAATGAACCACTGAGGAGGAGCTATACAAGAGTCTTAACAGAGAATGGTGAAAAGTATTTCCCAAGGAATGCCCCAAAGAGCTTGCACTCTAAAGCTTCTGTCTATGCCTTCTCCAACAACATAATTTGATCATGTCTGATGTATTCAGACAAGATGTCACAGAGAATGAGATTCATGTTACTTCTAACACGCAATGCATGAATTTCAGATCTGTGAAATGCAATGTATGTTTGCTAGTGTCTATCAGCAAGCACGATGCATGGTGTATAGTAATTACTATCACGATTTCCTGGGGAAAAGGAGAGAGACTGGCATGCTTAATTAAAGCTTTGTCCCTGTGGGACTAAGCAATGAAATGATAAGAAGTATTCTCTGAGCTTTTTAAAAATAAGGAATGAAAGGGAGTAAATACAAAAATCAGATTTATCTTTAGATCTCACTGATTTTCCTTCTTCTGAGCTGTTTCATTTGCTTCTCCTATTCCTTGTACTTTGTTCTAAATGTATTCCAACTGAAAATGCACAGTTGAAACAAAAGGCAGGGAGGTCTCCCCCCGCATGCCAGATGTTATACAACTCCTGCTGGAGCCTGAAGATGCTGTCTTAATTCTATTAACACAATGTCAGCTTCAAAACTGCAAGGGCTGTGGTGCAGTGTGAATAGCTGAATGAAGAGGAGAAATACTGCAGTAATGTCAGGACTGCCAAAATCATCAACTCCCACTGTCCAAGCTCCCCTGGAGGGCAGAAGGCTGATGCCAACAAAAGCCCCATTTGCTTGCTCGCTGGAGCTGTGGAAGTATCATGACTGGTACCAGCAGTGGGCTGTGTGTGTGCGCGCACGTGTCAGAGAGTGCGAGAGAGAGATGGGGTAGGAGAAAGGAAGATTAAATTAGGGAAGTGATCAGAGGGAAAAAAGTATGAATGTATCAAGGACAAATTGATTACCAGTCTGAGGGAATTTCACTGTGAGGGAAGCTGGCATACACATAGAATCATAGAATCATAGAATATCAGGGTTGGAAGGGACATCAGGAGGTCATCTAGTCCAACCCCCTGCTCAAAGCAGGACCAATCCCCAATTAAATCATCCCAGCCAGGGCTTTGTCAAGCCTGACCTTAAAAACTTCTAAGGAAGGAGATTCTACCACCTCCCTAGGTAACGCATTCCAGTGTTTCACCACCCTCCTAGTGAAAAAGTTTTTCCTAATATCCAACCTAAACCTCCCCCACTGCAACTTGAGACCATTACTCCTTGTCCTGTCATCTTCTACCACTGAGAATAGTCTAGAACCATCCTCTTTGGAACCACCTCTCAGGTAGTTGAAAGCAGCTATCATATCCCCCCTCATTCTCCTCTTCTGCAGACTAAACAATCCCAGTTCCCTCAGCCTCTCCTCATAAGTCATGTGTTCCAGACCCATCCTACTGTGCTCATGAGGCCCCTAGACTCTCCCAATCAGGCTTGACAAATGCAGCAGCTTTTGGAAGCAGGCTTGCAGACGTGCCTGAGTCAAAGTGGGGAGAGGGTGCTCTAGCGCTCTTTGGGGCTGCTGGCTTAGTCCAGCTCCCATTAACGTCAATGGAAGGTTTCCCCATTGGTTTTCAGTGGGAGCTGGGTCAGGCCCCAGCTGAGTACTAAGTGCTAGTGACCTTGAGCAGGTCTCTGAATCACGCCCCCGTGCTGCAGAGTCAGCACAAGCAATTGCGCACAATTGCTCCACCTGACTGGGCTCAGACTCTGCTTGGCAGTGCGGTCTCTCAGCATTGCCTGGAGCAAGATTACAGTGTTTATAAGGAGGGAGTGCAGCGGCCAGACACAGACATGAGAACCCTACACTGTATGTTACTTTGTTTTACTGCGGTGATATTCTTTCTGACCCAAGGAGTACCCTACTACCAGGCAGACCGGTGGTTCAGTGTCCTCACAGGGTATGTCTACACAGCCCACAGCAGCCATAAAAGTGGCTGCGTATACAAGCTTTCGAGCATCTACACAGCTGTTTTTAGCGTGAGCCCCATGAGACTGAGTCCATTGACTGGGCTGGGAGGCTCACTGCTGCGGGCTGTGTAGACGTAACAACGGAGTGCTGCCATGTGGGAGACCCAGCTTCGACTCCTGGCATGGTGTATTCGCTGCCAGGAGCAGCGGGCCCTTAGAATGCTGAAGAGGCTACGGGTGCCTTTCTGTGGGGGTCGGGGACCCTGGCCAGACTCCTCAGCCAAGAGGCCTGGAAGCAGCTGTGAACTGTGAAGCCTAAACAGCCAAGGGCAGCGTGCAGGAAAACACTAGTATGGATCTGGGGGCTTTGTCCGTGTGATACGGTACGGTGGTTAAAGTGAGCGTGCTCTTGATCACCGTCTCTCTCCTTGGGAAATGAGAGTCTCAAAGCCAACTTGCAGGTACGCACTGCCTTTGTTCCTCAGATTTAGTAACCGTGCCAGGATGGCCCTTCAGTGCAGGATCCCCAGCTGCTCCTCTGGAGAGAGTTAATGCCTGTTTACAGACTAATGGGTCAGGGAGGAGTTTTGTAAACACATTTCTTAAATGTCTTCATGGAGTTTGGCTGAGCAAGCAGCGGCGATCACGAAGAACCGCTCTATAAAATGAACAGCCCAATCAGGATGTATGTGAATTCAGAGGGTAACAGGACTTGCTTCTCCCCAGGTTTCTTTTCAGGCCATTCTCCCCTCACTGCCCTGAATTAGCTTCCCTGAGGCAGATGCTCATTGTTTCTAGCAGGGCAGCTGCTATTTCATCCCTTTCTTTTTACTGTCACAACTTCCTTTTTGTGTGTGTCTCTTCTGTTTCTCTACTGTTTTCTGCCTCTTCCTTGCCCCCTCGCTCTGCCACCAAACTCTTTCTCTCTCCTTTCCTTTTATGCTCGTCTCTCCATTTCCTTACCCCAGGCTCTGTATCCCTCCCAATCCTTCCTTTCAGCTTCACTCTCCGCTCAAGCCCCAAGTTCACTCCAAACTCCCTCCCGTTACCTCCCCAATTTCCCCAAATCGTTCTACATTCCCCTTCTCCTCCTGTGTCACTTACTGCCCATATTTTACCAATCTCTGGGCCCCCATCCACTTATCACCCACCAAAACACTATATACCCCCCCCAACACAGAGCCCAACCATCTATCATGTACTCCCTCCCACACACCTCTCTGGTGGATTTATATTCTCTGGAGAGGGAGGTTGGGCTAGTCACTCGTCTCACTGTTGGGCAATGGTCTCTGCTGTAATTTTTCAGCAGCCTGTCCTCTCCCTGAATATTGGGGGGTTGTGCATATCAGTGAAGCACTCCACGTTTGTCAGGCTGGCAGGACCAGCATTCGGCACACTGGCAAACAGCCATTACTTCTCCAACATCGATTGACAAGACAACAAAGTACCCCGGCCCAGGCCACTATCCCGTGGCTCTGAAAATGTCATTCTGGGAACTCTCTCAAGTTGTTAAAGAGTAATTCAACAGGTAACAACATGAGCAATCCAAACCCCCTACGTTATAGCCCTACTTTAGGTATATCATGAAGAAAGAGATCAATTAACTGAGTCATTATATATAATGACACATTAAAATGGCTTATAAGGAAAAGATTTTACAATGAATCCAGCTATTTTTACCTCCAATTATATAAATTGGACAGATTAGTCATCACATTACTGAATAAAAAAGAAATTCAATAACAACTACATTTTAAACATACTAAACAAGCCTGATCATTTAAAGTCCTTTGCAAGTTATATATGTGTTGGATTTTGAATGAATAACCTACTGAGGGTGTTGTGAGCCTTCGATAAGATTCCGGAGCTATCCCTTCCGAATTCCTGACCAGGACTTTTCAATGACCAAAGTGCTACTATCACAGATTAAAAATGAGCCAAGTGCATGCTGGGAGAAGACACTCCAAGATTATTCAGGACTGTGCAGATACTGATTCAAAGCCTACTGAAGTCAGTCCACTCAACAGTGAAGTACATATTTATAGAGTTTATACAGAAAGAAATACTCCCTTAAGAACACATACTTCACATAACAACAGTTAGCTTCATGAGAGCTACAGTTCTGGTCCTGTATTCCTGGAGCACCCAAAATAGTCACTGAAATTAAAGACAGCTCTGGACTTGTATTCCTGGACCACCCAGTATATTCATTGAAATTAATGGGGTGTGTGTGTATATGTGCGCGCACGCACACACACACTTACTGATTTATATGAGTATTCTGGGTGTTCCAGGAATATATATAAATCAGGGATCTCTGGATCTATTCTATTCTCAATAACTGATAATAAAAGAATGCATTCATTTTACAGAAAGAATTCATAAAATATCACTGCCAACACTTGCACTCTGTGCTGGCTACGAGTGGGGTAATCGGTGTTCTTGGAGTGCCAGAACATCTGACTTTCACAGCACTGCTCTCACAGTATCTCATCATCATGATCTCTCCTCTCAAAAAGAAGGCTTGCCAACCAAGCCTGATTTCATTCTTTCTTTAGATTACAAATTTGGTCCATAAAGGTATCTGTATAGATGTAATATACATAGACTTTTTAAGGTTATGTCTACACTACTGCAGTAAGTCGACCTATGCTACGCAACTCCAGCTAGATGAATAACGTAGCTGGTGTTGACATATCTTAGGTCGAGTTACTGCGGGGGGGCGACGGGAGAAACTCTCCGTCGACTTACCTTAATCTTCTCGTCAGGGAGAGAGTACAGGAGTCAACCAGAGAGCGATCTGCTGTTGATTAGGCGAGTCTTTACTAGACCCGCTATATCGACCGCCAGTGGATCAATCTCAGAGCGCCGATCCGGCTGTAGTGTAGATGTAGCTTAGTATTGCATGACTTTTTGATTACAAAATTAGCACTATACAGTATCAGTGTATACTGTAGAGCCATTTAACATGTAGTTAAATGGGGGAAAAGAAAGAAGGCTGAAGTGGACACATTTATATACAAGGGATCTGCTACGCTACTGCCCTTCCTTACACTTTATACAACAAAACAACATCAAGAATGACTTTCTAAGGACTATTCCACAATCTTAAAGCTGGATCCTGCCCTTCTCAGTTTTATGCCACTGGGGGGCAAGATCAGGCCCTGAGTCTACCCTGCAGCAGTACCCTCGCTGAAATTCCCCTCCATTGATTTTGTTTCCATTTACAAGGGGACACTGATCCTGCTCTGTAACTTAGCCATTACCAGTACAATACCAATGGAGAGTAATCAAAGCCACTTCAACAGGCTGACACAGAGGATTCCAAAATTGAGGTCAGGCTCAGTAAATCTTAGGCAGATGCTAAAAGAGAGACACAACGGTAAATGTTAATGGTGCAACCCTAAGAATGTCACTTGTGGTGAGGTATCATACGTGCTTCAGTGATAACGGTTATTTCCCCCTTCAGTTTCAGAGTTGGGTGAGATGCCTTTGTCTGAGCTGACTACCTCTAATGCTGGCCTTCCTCTCAGCCCTTGAGTTTTACAGCACGAGCTCTGCGATGGGGGGCAGCGCAGGAATGGAGGAGACTCCACGGCCACAGCAGAGGGAGGCCACACCGTGCCAGGTAGAGTCACGGGGGTTTGAGGGTTACATCTCAATTTCTTACTGGCACCTGAGTTAATCAGAGGCAGCTGAGCCTAGTTAGGCTGAAAGCCTTAAAACCAAACTGAGCTCTTATCAGAAAGGATCAGGCAAGTATCTAGTGACCAGAAGAAAGGCCCTGTTTGTACTTATGCTTCCATTCAGGTATTTTTTTGTCCTATACTTATAGACTACAGCATGAAGACAGAACAGCCAGCGTTTCTTCTGGTTTGTGTCACTGTGGTTGCCCCAGAGAAAAATGCTATAAATAAATTTGAAGCCCCAGTTTGGTTTAATTATATTTCTTTATCTTGACTCCCTGTGCACTTTCAACTGTCAGTTCTTAGAAATGTACTGTATTTTAGGTTATTATTAATTATTTGTATTACAGTAGCACCTAGAAGGCCTGACTGAGATCGGGGCTCCATTGTGCTAGAAATTGTAGATACACGTAATAAGAGAGAGTCCCTGCCTCAAAGAGCTTGCAATGTAAGTAGGTAGACAAACAAAGCGTGGGAGGGTAAACAGAGGTGCAGGGAAGTAAAGTGGCCCATCCAACCTCACATAGATCAGTGGCAGAGCCAAGAATTGAACCCAGGTCTCCTAACCTAATGCCCCAGCCATTGGACTACACTGCTTCAACTTTAAATGCCTTATTGGCCAACCCCTTGCCTCAGAAAGCGTTACCTAAATTATAAGAGAAATCATGGAATTAACAAGATGTTTGCTGATCTGCGCTGCCATAGCCTTGTCTCATCTCATTCCCCATCTGTACATTGTACAATTAAACTATAAGGTCTATCTTAGATACTTATTCGCCTCCAATCACTGTAGCATCTCAGTGCCTCATGCTCTTCAACGTATTTATCCTTACAACTCCCCAGTGAGGTAGGGCAGTGGTATTGTCCCCATTGTACAGATGGGGAACTGAGCTGAGGCCCAGAGAGACTAAGTGACTTCCCCCAGGTCACACAGGGAGCCTATGGCAGAGCAGGGAACCGAACCCTGACCTCCCAAGAAAACATGACCTATCAGGAAAGGCTGAAAGAATGTGGCATGTTTAACCTACAGAAAAGAAGGCTGAGGGAGCCTTTGAGAACAGCCTTCAAATAGGTATAGTGTTGTTATAAGGGGCTGATGATTAATTGTTCTCCATGTTCACCAAGGGTAGGAGAACAAATAATCAGCTTAACTTGCAGCAAGGGAGAGTTAGGTTAGATCTTAGGAAAAACTATACAACTATAAGGATGGTTAAGCTCTGGAACGGGCTTCCAAGGGTGGTTGTGGAATCCCCATCACTGGAGGTTTTTAAGAACAGGTTAGACAAACACCTGTCAGGGATCATCGACCTGCCTCAGTGCAGGGGGCTAAAGTAGAGGACATTTTGAGGTCCCTTCCAACCCTCCATTTTTACAATTCTGTGTCCCAGGCTAGCTCTGTAACTACTGGACCATCCTTCCTCTAGTACTTGTTATAAAGTGCTTAGCATACAATATAATAATAAAATATAAGGAGGGGAGAAATGTGGGTGATTAAAAAAGCACTATGTACAGGGCCGGATTTTCACCTTATGGAACCCTAGGCACGGCATCTTCGGTGCCCCCGCAGCCTACAGCTGACCTTTGCATTGCACACAGTATTAGAGAGGTAAGGTGCCCGTAGAACACAGGCACCCGTAGGCACGTGCCTACTGTGCCTAACTGGAAATCCAGCCCTGTACATAGTGCTATGACTATTTGCGGCTAAGTATAGAAGGAAGTTAGATTAGTGGGAAGGGAAAAAGAAAAGGAGTACTTGTGGCACCTTAGAGACTAACAAATTTATTAGAACATAAGCTTTCGTGAGCTACAGCTCACTTCATCGGATGCAAACTCACGAAAGCTCATGCTCTAATAAATTTGTTAGTCTCTAAGGTGCCACAAGTACTCCTTTTCTTTTTACAGATACAGTACGGCTGCTACTCTGAAACCTGGGAAGGGAAAGGGATCCTTCTACCCAAAGGACAACCAAGAACATGTCTGCACTACTGCTTGCACATCAGGTTTACTTTATCTCTGGGCTTTTGAGTTGTTGCTAACCACAAGGATAATCTTTCAACATTTAAATCTATATATATTTTAACAGACCTATCATTTCCAGCACAATCTCTTACGAAACTACTTTGGGGTCTGGAGATTTAAAACTATCCAATTGCTGAGAAATTATGTTTGGCATGAAGTGCTGTCAACGGCCAGTAAATGGTGCTAAAATGATCTTCTTAGCATGCATGTATGCATGCACTGAGGGAAGCAGTGTCTGCAAAAGAGAGAAATTTCCCTTGCATTGTGCATTCAGGGCTTAAATTGTAAGTTTTGCAAAGGAAAGATTGCTGTTTGCGTCAAAAATAAGAAGCCCGTCTTGCATATTTCATTCATTTTGACACAATCAGATTTTTTTTCATCAGGCCGAATCCTAAAGTCCTTATCCAATTGATACACCAGTGAAACTCCCAATGATTGCAAGGGGAGATATGCCTGTATAAAGTCAGAAAAAACACAGAGGGCCAGAATATGGCACCCTTACTCATGTGAGTAGTACCTTTCTCCATGAGTAATCCCACTGATTGCAGTAAGATACTACTCAATGGAATGGTAGCAGAATCTGGCCCTGAGAAAAGACTTCAGGATTTGTCCTGGGAAAAGGGGAACATTATCACACAGTAACTGATTGGTTTTTTTTGCTTCATGATATCACAATAGACCTGACTCTCATCTCCCCTACACCAGAATATCCACAGAGCTTCTTGGGGGTTACACCTGACTTTCACCAGTCAGAAACCAGGCCCACTGTCATATATTATTTAATGTTTATATTAGCGGATTGCCAGCTGTCCTGAATCAGGGTCAGGGTCCTGCTATGAGTTGAGCATGGTACCTACACAGATGAAAAAAACATGATCCGTGTCATGAAGGGTTGGGGCTACCCCATCAAAACCGAAAGCTTTATGGTACAAGTCTCTTTTTTTGCAGTGGAGGAATTAAAAGGATCGCAAAGGAAGTACTTATAAAAGCAAACACCATGGCTTTGCTCTCTGAAAGCTCGCACAGCACATGGGTAAAACGCAATGTGTTCACCTTCAGACCAAAGTGACCTCAAAGCAAGATATTATAGGAGAAAGGGAGGGTGGACCGGAGTCTGGTTCTGTCACCTGCTGTTTCTCTGTCTCCTGTGGATAGCTCTCCATTGATCCCATTCTCTTTGGTTCTAGAGTATGTGCCCTGTTGCCCGCGTTCACCATATCCTGCTTCCTCATCCTCTCTGTATGGAAATCCGTTGGCACTTCTGACCAGTCCGGCACCTGCACCAGCTTGCTCCTTAATTTCAGGGGAATGCGGGTGTGAAGAAGCCTCTGTTAGTTGACTTGAAGTCCAGTGCGGTGCCTTGGCTTCATCCTTCCTATCATCTGCCATTTTCCCTCTCTTTCTCTGTCCTGTAATTACAGTAGTAAAATAGATTAGCAGTGATCCGGGAATGGTTTCCCTGGCTCATTGTTTACAACCCTAGCATAGCACATACACATTTCTCAACTACATTGTCAGGGAACCCCAAACCACTGCCAGGCAAGGGGTTTAAAAGTAAATCAAAGGTCACTCTGCACATGACTGAGCTGCTTTAAAACAGATTATTAAACTTTATGGGCCAGATTCAGATTGACTTCAGTGGATTACGCTGGTTTCTGCCACTGATTTCTTGATGGAAGATCTTTCATGAATCAGTTTTTGGTTCAGTGAGTTCAAAAACATTTGGATATAAGTCATGGCAAATGACTCATTCCTCATGGAAACAATGACATCTCCTGGTGATGGAGGAGGAGAATGTGATAATGACTCTTCAGCTACAGCTACTATCATTAATTATTAGTTGTACTTCAGTAGCACCTAGAAGCTCCAGTCATGGACCAGGACCCCACTGTGCTAAAACAAAAAGATGTTCCCTGCCTCCAAAGAGCTTATAATATACTGCTAGACATGGCAGAAACAATATTCATGAATATTCATTTGGATTCTGAACCTGTGTTTTGCCTTTGCCACATTCAGATCCCTTCTTATACATGATTTGCAAACATTCACGCACATTTCTTTTGTTCACATAAATGTTTGGGGAATAGCTGCTCTTCATACAAGCCTTTGTGAATAAAGGTATTTAAGCATGAACACAAACAACATATCACTACTCCTCATTTGCTATTCTCCTGTTTCAAATGTTTCATTTATCCCATCAGGGAGCAGAAAAAGTACCATGGGACTTAGGCTTTGTCTTCACTGCACAAAAAAGCGTGGCTTTATATCAAGAGTTAGCTAGCTTAATGGACAATCCTAGTGGAGACAAGGCACAGTAGGTATTACCTGGATATAGCTCATTGAGCTCAGCCCCAGGTGGGAAGGGCATTGGGTTGAACCTGACGAGCTACTCTGCTAGGTCACGGCTAAAAATGACGTGCGCTGCGTCTCCACTATGATGTAAAATCTTGATGCAAAGAACACACTTTTTTTTTTTATTATTAGTGAAGACAAAGCCATAGTTGGCCAATCACAAAGAGCGAACTGTCTAAGAAAAGAGTTTGCAAACAACTGATAGGCTGAAAATTGCTTGTCAAAACTATTCTGTAGATAGTTAGGATAAACAAATGTAGTCACAGGAATCCGGATCAGTTTGTAGCTGATTTGCAAACAGAACAAAAGGCTAAATTGTCTGATAACTTGTACACAGCAAAGACTTTCCGGCCCTCTTATCATATATTGACTTTCTGAGCTACTGACTAATTTTTCTTTTAATGAAAAACCCTGTTGAAATAAGAATATTAGTGTTCATTTACAATAAAAATATCAATCTCTCCATTTAATCCTCATATAAAAGTGACTAACATATATACTCACCTGCAGAAATATAGCATTGTGTATATTAGATACTAGATAGCATACTTCTTTGGGGAACACTGGACTGAGTAAAGACCCTATTTTCTCTTTGCTGTAGTGAAAATGGGAAGCTTAGGAAAATCACAAGGTGCATTGGGGTGGACAGAAGGACTTATGCATCTCATTCAGCCACACAAATATGATACTGTTTTATATTAACTAGTCCTTGCCCCGTGCTTTCTCCCAGAGCCAGTGCTAGGCCTAAGCAGACTAAGCAATTGCTTAGGGCCGCAAGCAGCTCAAGGGAGCCCCCAATTTGCTTGTTATTATTATTATTTTCATAAGAATTTGCCTGTTTTAGTATTGTATGTGTGGGGAAGCCCACAAAAATATTCCTGCTCAGGGCCCCCGATGGGATAGCACCACCACCGCTTCCTCCTCTTCCTTTATTCTCTATTGTAAGTCA
This sequence comes from Natator depressus, assembly GCF_965152275.1. Lineage (NCBI taxonomy): Eukaryota > Metazoa > Chordata > Testudines > Cheloniidae > Natator > Natator depressus. The sequence continues at coordinate 63,996,959 of NC_134244.1, read as the reverse complement.
TATCAATTAGGTTTCTTGTTTAAGAGATTTCAGCTCACACAATGAATGCCAGAAAGCCATGATGCAGTCATCTCAAGTCAACCAGCGCCTGGGAAATGTTATTGGTGGAACTGAGGAAGAGAAAGTACAAGTTGGTGCCCTCGTGTACTTGAGGCAGTCATCTGCCTTTAATTTTCTTAATGCTATGAAATTAAAAACATTTTGTGATCAAAGTTCTTTCCAGAAACATGAGAGCCTGGGGCAAATTCTTCCCTCTGGAGATAACACATTAACACACTGCAAAAATCAATGAAGTTCACTATGGAGGGTCATGTATCTGAGGACAGAATTTAGCCTATTCTGTCAAAAAAAAAAGTATATACCCAGCTGTGTCCCTTTATTAAACTGAACAAAAAGCTAACAGAAATATTGACTCAAAGTTTCCATCCATCCATTCAAGGCATTTAGAACTAGAACCAAAGCCCTTGGGAGTTAATGAGAGTCTTTACATTGACTTTGGATCTGGCCCATATATCACATTCTAACTCCAGAGGTTTATTGTCTCCAAAAGTGAAGACAATACCAAGAATCATCATGCTGAAAGGGGTTTAATACAATAGCAAATGCAGAGGAAGCATTTCTGATCATCATTTTGATAAAGGTGATGGTTACAGTCACAGCGCAACAATCCTAATGCTATTGTCTCCAAGTGGCCCTTCCCCTTCAAGTTACACACTTCTTCGTTCTCCTCCATCTCTGTGGGAAGGATATTTGCATTCTTATCCGTGCTACAGAGAGTCCTCTATGAAAGTAACAGAAGCGCTTTCATCTTTAAAAGTAAATATAGTGGGTGGGTTTCAATGGGAATTATGTGTATCTGGGGGCAGAACTTGGCTCAGTAAGCAAAATAGATGGTTAGAGAGTGAAACATTGATGAATTCTTTCTAGACTCTGTTATTCATAAAGTGCTCTCACAGTTTATAATGCTAGTAGAAACACTGGGAGTGAGTCACAATACTTCTTTGTATTCACTTCAGGGACGACTACTCTCCCCAATGTACAAACTGTACCTCTTATACAAACGGGTGTGCTTGGAGCACAGGAGAGATTCCATCATGCCCACACACACTTTTTATCATGTTTTTACCGCTGAATGTATTTAATTCAATAGCAAATTAATTATTCAAATAGTTAATTCAAGTAGTAACCTAGAAAAAACGCAAAGCGGTTAATCACTGTGGCAATTTTTAAATAGTGTTATGTAAATAAATGAAAAGAATAAAAGGGACCATCAATCATAGAGTTAAAACACATCATTGCTAGAAATTTTAAAAGTCAGTTTGCCTTTTCCACTATAGTTTTCTGGTTTCCTTTCTGAACTGCTATGAAGGCCTTTGAAAATTACAAAGACAGACAGAGCATCCTCTTGAAATGTCACGCTTCCATGGTTAAAATGAATTGTGACATTTATCACTCCTCACTCTTTTCTGATTCCAGTGTTATCTAATTATGATGTAATATGTTACAACAATCTTAAGGGCATGTTCTCTCCCCCGCTGCTCCCGCAGGTGAATGTAGTGGTGGTGGAAGAGTCTGGATTGACAGAATTAGCTATTTAAGTCCTCTGTTTCCCCACAGAATAGCTGTCTGGGAGAGGGATAGGGGGTGGGGTGGCTAGGATACTGGAATGAGACACAAGAGAGCTCAGTTCACTTTCCAGCTCTGTCAAATTCCCTGTGTAACCTTCGGTAAAGCACATAATCTCTCTGTGACCCAATTCAGAACATGAAAGTAATGTTATGTCCTTTGTCTCCCTTTTCTATTTAAAATATAAGCTCTTGGGGGCAGGGATTCTCTTATCCTATATGTATGTGCAGCACCTAGCACAATGGGGCCCCATTTCAGCTGAGGCTCTCTAGGCACTATTGTAATACACCTAAATGACCTGGAATAGGTGTTTGTAGGAGCTGGCTTGTGCTGCTACACCAGTGTGCCTCAATCCTGACCCAAAGGAACTACCTCCAGGGAAAAGAGTGAGCATGTGGGTTCTCACCTATCGGCAGGGATTGCTGATTATCGCTGCTTGTGATGGTAGTTTTTGTGAAGTGGACACTTTTCCACAAGGAAATGAACTGAGCCCACAACACTCAAAGGATACTAAACAGCTACTGGGTGGCAACAACTCTCAGCTGCGGCTAACCTCCACTGTGTTTGAAACCAGAGGTGAAAGGCTTTGCTTTTACTCCAAAGCAATTCCAACCCTCCTGCAATCCGGGCTTCATCTCACAAGAGAATAATCCTTCCCTCTCAGGGGTTCTGCTCAGTCAGGGAAGCGACACACTGTACCAGCAGCAGCATTATATAACACTTGTATTTAATTAAATGTTTCCTGTTAAAACAGTAATCAAAGACAACTTTGCAGAGCAAGTTACAGCTGTGGGGTCAAACCGTCCCATCCTTCCACAGCAGTAACAAAGGAGTCACAGTGCCATTACACAGGGCGGAGCAGTAACACTGGAGCCCACCTGGGAGGACAGCATCTCCTGCATGACACAGAGCAGATCTCCGCGGTGATGCCCTATGCACTGACTTCTGGGTGGAGCATGGATGGCTGACAGAGAGGGCAAGGTGGGGTCAGCTGATACACCACTATGGATCCTCTGATCGATCCACTCATGGAAGGGTCATGATGCAACCACAAAGGCAGCCCTAGATACAGTAGTGGCCATGGAGACGCTCGTCACGGAGCAAAGTACATGCCCCAGCTATTCAGACAGTGCACTAGCGACAGTATTTGGCCCTCAGCTAGGCATCACATCATCTAAAGGAGAAACTTTGGCCTTGTAACACAAATTATGGTAACAAATAACCACCCTAATCTCTGTTGGAATCAGCATTGTGGCTGAAGGAATTTAAATATTTTGCACTTAACACAGAGAGTTAAACTCAGCAGGAGTTTGTGGCTTGACACAGTGCTTTGCAGCTGTCTCATCTTTTAATGTGTGTGTATATATTTTTGTTGCCTCATATATTTTCTGACATGACACCTGCTCCCAGTCTCCTAGTCGAGCTGTATCAAAACAAAGTGCTCTGAACCCAGCACATGACAAATCCTTCACAATACAATGTAATGAAAATACATGATGCAGAGCCAGAGAGAACTCTTGAGTTTAGTTCTTCCCAATGCTAACACTCCTAAAATGTCTTCCGTGATCACATTCCTAACAACAGTTTTCCAGGGTGGGATTTCCAAAAGCACAAAACATTGGCCTAACTCCGCTCATGATCTAGAAGAAGCAAGCTAATTAACAAAATTACCAGTTGATCCTAAAGTTAGAGGATGCCAGGACTCTATGGACAAATATGTTGCCAGGTAGAATTATTAATCGCTCACAATCTGAGACCCTCTTCATCTCAAGCACAACAGGGGACAAACTGGTTCCTATAGTATACTTATACTATATTTCTTCCTTTCCCACCATTCAAACTACTAGTTTGCAGTGTAGTTCCTTGTTTCTTTACAATACCAGCAAGACTATGCCTCTAAATAGAATTGCTTATCTGTAAAACCTGCAAAGAATGTTTATATTACTCACATTTATGATAGTTTTTTGAGGGTTTTGTCCCCCCAAATTGTAAACAATTAGCCAATAGCTGTGCATTTCTCATAGACTACAAAATAAATGGGAAAAACTCAGAGATGCTTGAATTGTGGGCTGAAGAAAAGAAAGTCATTGTGTAAAGACTGAGATCGTTTACTGCAATCTGTATCCTCACCAGAGCTGAAAACAAGGAATGGCTCAAGTCTCCCGTGTGGTTTATGAGACCTATAAATTGGCACTGCAGTGAGCAATTCAGAAGCCAAACAAATTGCTACTCATTTTCTAGTGATTTTCTCCCTCTTTCAGAGGTATCCTCTCAGAGCATCTTAAGCTTTAAATCCCTCCCTACGTTTCTCCCTATTGGTCTAGAAAGCAGTACCTGAAGGAAGATAAAGGAGGGGTGAGTGTCACACAGTTGTTTCTATCTATGTGGTCTGCGTAGCCATGGACTTGAGGTGTGAGACTCGCTGTAGTCTTCTGACTTGGAGCCAGACTTTTGCCAATGAAGGAATAAAAGTCAGCTTTTCAATTAAGACTGTTCCCTTTTAAAAAGACAGAAATAGTTGCTGTGAACCAAAGGAAAGCAAATCATGCTGCCTTTTAAAAAAAGTCTCTTTTAATGGGTTTTGGATACACCAGTTCATTAAATACTCTGTTGATCTTTTGATGAGGTACAGAGTTTAACCACTGTGCAGTGTGTTTGCTCTACATCATATAATCTATTGTTTTTCATTTGCTTAGTTAGAAACAATCAGAGCCGTTCTTTTAGTCTAGACATTTTGTCTTTCCTTCAAGTACAAAAGGCCAAATCCAAAGTCCATTGAAGGCCAAGGAAAGATTCTTATTGGGCATTGGGTGAGGCCCAAACTGAGTCTACTCCTTGTACAGAAAAGCACAAAAATGGTAACTAGGGAACCAAAAATTAAAACCTAGGCAAAGTGTCAAAGGTAGCTGTCCTCTTCTGAATCACAAAATTAAAGGCACAAAATTGGAGACCATATTTGATTCTCCCCCTCCCCAATACACAAGGTCCTTCAGATCTAATTACTAGGGGCCTTATTCTGATTTCACACTAGTTTTACAACACAGTAATTCCACTAATGTCAGGGGATTTACTATGGATTTACATTGGTGAAAGAGCAGAATCTGACTCTTATTCTAGATTCTGTGATTCACTACATTGTCCTGAGTCTCATTTCCACTAAGGCCCATTTACACTGCCAGTAGTGTAAATGGGAATCAGACCCACATATATTTATGGCTCACCTACTTATTGTTTATGGTGGAAATATCAGGTGCAATGAGCACCTGAAATACAGGTGCACTTGTTTGTTTGTTTGTTTTTAAAAAGGGCATAAAACTACAAATTCTAAGTGATCCAATAATTATTAAAACAAGAACTCCTGACAGGGAGTTGACATAGACTGATATTATACGGAATATCCTTTACAGATGATTTCTAAGAGCCAGTACTTGGTGGTAATTGCAATCCAGGCATCCGCAAAAAATTAAAGGTGGGTGCCAATGGGAGTATAGAAGGGATGAAGATCGTCTTTCACTGGTCGAGGACTCTTGACCACAGCATCAAACCTGCGAGCTCTGTGCCAAAGGTGAGTGCGCTGTCACTGTAGAAGAACTGCCCCTCTCCTTCCGGAAGCAAAGCCTTCTCCTAGAAAAATCAGGAGCCCTTTGTTGGTACTCGTACAAGGAAAGGGAGGCCTCTGACTGGAGACGGACTCAGTTCTGGTGTGCTTCCCTTTCTGTGATGGTGTGTAGAGACCCAGACACCGAGGCATCATCCTGCAGTCCATCAGAGTGTGAAGTGTTACATCAGTTCCACAATTTAAAAGGTCGCTACCTTCGAAAGGCAGGTCTTCAATAGTGGCCTGACCCTCTTTTGGAATGACTGCAACCAAAATGTTCTTCTCGTAGTGACTGTGGTGGCCATAGACCTGGTTGCAGTGCCAGAGGCATTGAACGAGGCCTGCAGAGCTGTCTTCACCATTAACTGGCCTCCTGAAGCCACTGCCTTCAATTCATTTCTGATCTCTTGGGGAAGTCTCTTGGACAGTTGTAATACCTTGTCCCATTGCATAAATTCATATTTAGCCAGCAAAATGTGACAACTGACTACAAAAAACTGAAAAGTAGCAGATGAATAAACCTTCCTCACCAGCAGATCCATCTTCTTTGATTCCTTCTTCGTATGGCTGATGTAGATGTAGAGCAACAAGTATAATTTTACATTTCGATGGTTAAGCCAGATAATTGCATCTGGACTAGCAGAGTGTATTGTTGAGATGCACCTTCATATTTGTGAATTGGGCATTGAGTTGTTATAGGTTCTTTACCCCTAGGGGCTTGTGCAAGTTAGATTTTTGTGAGCTGCTGTTACAATCAATGATCTAGGTACCAGAAGCTTTCTTCTGTCAACATAGCTGTGTCTAAGATAGGGTGTTATCAGCACAGCTATATTGGTCAGGAGTGTTTTATTCATGCCCCTGATGGACGTAGTTATGCTCATATAATTTTTCAGTGTAGATCAAACCTTAGATGTGGCCAAGATAGATGCCATAAATCCTTAGCAGGCTTGAGATTGCCTTCATTAACAGGAATGGCTGAAGAACCCTGGGCTACAGGGTGCAAAATGTCAAACAATTTATGAGATCTCTCCTGGACAACCTCCAGTGGCATCTCTAGGGTGTTTGTCATCCTTTTAAAGAGATCCTGGAAGTCTCTGAAGTCATCTATACTGGACACAGAGTCCTCACTTTTATATGCTGGTAACCAGTTTACAGGAGTTTCTGTTGGGATGATTGAGGATCCCTGGAAAGATTCTTAGGAGCAGTTAACTTTACTCTGGACCTCAATGAAGCGGAATAAGGAGCAGATGGAAGATGCTGAGGGTTCTACAGAGGCCAACAGGGTCATGTCTATGCCCCATAAGAGAAGGGCATATGACACCACAAAGATAGAAACCAGGGAGAGTGAGACATCTCTGAAGCATTCAGTCTGCAAGAATAGGGACTTCCTTCAAGGCCACTCTCAAGAATTAGTCTAGGTGAAGGTGGAGACCTCCTAGAAGAACTCCTATTACTATACAGAGATGAGGATGCCAATGAATAAAATTCCTCTAATGGAGGAGCATATCTCTGAGATATAGAACAAAGAGCCTCAGATTTTTCATGAGAGGTAGTCACCAGTGTCATCGAGGGTTGACAGATATTTTCTTCTTCAGTAATGTAGGCTCCCAGGCCCAGAAGAGTTCTGGATACAGCAGACAAAGGAGAGATATCTGACAATGGGGACTCCAGTTCCAGAATAAGTGTAAGGGCTATAGGACATATGAAAGATGTCTTAGCAGAGGAAAAAGGCAATACCAACAATGGTACCATGATGACAAGCACCAGCGCTAGAGTCCCAGAAAAAGTCGAGTCCAGATGCAGTACTGACGACAGTGGAACTGAGGAAGTGATACTGATCACCAAAGGTGCAGAATGCAGTACCACCGCTGAGGAACACAATCCCACAGTCTTAGAAGACTCATGCTACTGATGCAGTTTCAAAGGAGTCTGCCATCATGACAACACTCAGCCTTCTTCTTGGTCAGCACTGGAGATGGTGACCAGGGCTGAGCCCTTCCTGGGGATCTTTGTTCTTTCCTGCCTTGGGCAGCAGGGGCCACTGACTGACCAGAAGAGCACTGATGAGAAGGCTCAGAGTGTTTGCTAGCAGCATGAGGTCTCTTAGAACCAGCCAATTTCTTATTTCCCAGACTCATGTCTCTTGTAGCCAGGGAACCTGACTTCAAAGCAGGAAGAGACCATTCCCAAAAGGGTACCTCAGAGTCAGACAAATTTTTTCTACCAAGAATCATTTTAAACGGGTGTTGAGAGCCCTCTGTGTGCACTTAGAAAAAGAATTACAAGTGGCACGCTTGCTAAGGATGTCAGACTCCCCGTAACTCTTCACTAACAACACTCTAATCTATCTGAGCAACAGGAGTGCAGGAGGACGTAATGGCACCACCTTGCTACAAGGGGCAGTGAGCAGGAACTGAGTGGCAGTTGGAGATGCTCTGCCTTTTATAGCCTCATTGTTGGGGGTATGAGGATGTACAGTGCATGTGCACAGACCCAATGGGCCTGTGGGCTGAAGGATTCCAGGCTTATGTGCACAAGATGCTCATAGCTACAGAGGGTGGGCGCGCGCGCACACACACACACACACACACACACACACACACAGTCATCCAAACATTTTCAAACTTCAAACAAAAGACTCGGTGTAGGTTTGGGTTCAAATTCAGTGAAAGATTCTTAGGTTGGTTCTTAGTGAATCTGAACTTGCTCATCATCCTTCGTCATCATTTGAATTTCTATAGTGCCTAAGATTCCTAGTGATGCACCAGGACCCCCATTATGCTAGGGCCTGTACAAACACAACAAAAAGGTTACATCTCAGTAATTGAAATGGGAGAGGAGATCTCTTACCCAGTTTGCTATCTAGTACTGCTCAGCCAGAAAGGGTCTAGAAGCCCAGAAGTGAACTTTCTCATTAGAAATGCTCTAGTGTTCTTTGACTAACTCCCCACTTGCCTGTCTTTGATTGTACTGGAACAATCAAATTGGAAATTAAATCTTTTTACCTGGTACATTTTGTTTCTTGTACAGAATGAATACATGGAGATTTTCAATTTGACATTAAGGTCTTAGTTAACTAAATATGTGTCTTGATGACTTAGTCCTTATTTGCATTTTTACAGTCTGGCTGTTTTGCACTATGTCATAAATAATAAAGTGAAGGGTAAACACCTTTAAAATCCCTCCTGGCCAGAGGAAAAACCCTTTCACCTGTAAAGGGTTAAGAAGTTAGAATAACCTCACTGGCACCTGACCAAAATGACCAATGAGGAGACAAGATACTTTCAAAGCTGGAGGGCGGGAGAAACAAAGGCTCTGTCTGTCTGTCTGTCTGTGTGATGCTTTTGCCGGGACCAGAATAGGAATGGAGTCTTAGAACTTAGTAAGTAATCTAGCTAGATATGCGTTAGATTCTGTTTTGTCTAAATGGCTGATAAAATAGCTGTGCTGAATGGAATGTGTATTCCTGTTTTTGTGTCTTTTTGTAACTTAAGGTTTTGCCTAGAGGGATTCTCTATGTTTTGAATCTGATTACCCTGTAAGGTATTTACCATCCTGATTTTACAGAGGTGATTCTTTTACTTTTTCTTCTATTAAAATTCTTCTTTTAAGAACCTGATTGCTTTTTCCTTGTTCTTATGATCCAAGGGTTTGGGTCTGTATTCACCTATGCAAATTGGTGAGGATTTTTATCAAGCCTTCCCCAGGAAATGGGGTGTAGGGTTTGGGAGGATTTTGGGGGGAAAGACGTTTCCAAGCGGGCTCTTTCCCGGTTATATATCTGTTAGACGCTTGGTGGTGGCAGCAATAAAGTCCAGGGGAAAAAGGAAAATAGTTTGTACCTTGGGGAAATTTTAACCTAAGCTGGTAAAAATAAGCATAGGAGGTTTTCATGCAGGTCCCTACATCTGTACCCTAGAGTTTAGAGTGGGGAAGGAACCTTGACACACTACTAATGTAATTATAAAGGATTCCTACTTCCTTTACTGTAAATTTTAAAATATGCTTTCAAAAAGCTGGGAAGAACAAGAGAAACCCCTTCACTTAAGCAGATTTACTAGTTTCCAGAAAGAAAGATCCAATTATCTCAGCCAGAGAGCATGTCCCCATGCCATTTGTGCCTTCTGCTTTTCCATGCCTCCATCCTCCCCAGATGGTCACGTTAGGACATTGGCAAGGAGAAACTATACTTTCCATTTCAACGTCACAACTGAGCTGCAGCCCCTGAACAACAGCACGTCAGTATCCTTTGGAACGGGATTTGCAAGATAAAAGAAAATGCTTAAAATAAAATAAGCTGTTTCTTTACTGCCCTGGAAAAGAGCATAAGGATCGACATGTTCTTGCCCCTTTCACAACAGAAATAAAGCTGGGGAAAAAACCTAGACTCACATAGGAAAAAGCAAAGGTATTTTATTACGAGACGGTCTCACTCTGTTCACAGAGAAAACTGATATTCAATTGCAGTTCTCGATGAGTGAAATTCAGCTCCCTACCCAGCCCTGCACAAAACCCTATTACATGGGCTTTGTCCAGGAGCCTATCTAGGAATCAAGGGACAATTCAGCGTACAGTGGGACTGATGCTGCTCTCAAGAGAATCAATGACAAAATCTTTCAGTGATAAAACTTGACATCTGCAGGAACAGAATTGGGATCTGTATAAGTGCAATACTGCTACAAAGAACCTGGCTCAGCACTGCGTGACGTTCCTCAATATTGCATTCTCTTGCTCACCATCCACTTGATAAAACATTTTACACTTTGGGAAAGATGCTCAGCTATTTCAAATTGTAATAACCCCCCTGACCATAATGGATCTGTGACAATTAGCACCAGCTCAGGATCTGCCCCCTTTTCTTAAAGTGAACTGCTTTACTCAGTAACAAATGAACTGGGCAGCCACTGTTCCATAAAAGAGAGTGTCCTAAGAGCCTACATCAAATGCTTTTTGGGGCCTAATGCCTTGCCAATTGAAATTAGTAGAAAAGCCATTCACTAGTCTGAAAAGCATGGAAGTCAATGGGCTTTGGATCAGGCCCTGTATTTATAATCTGTGTCTCCAACTAATTATCCTGAATTAGGTGACATTTTTCACCATTCTAGAAATACTGACAAACACATTACACTTAAAACAACAATATAAAATGTTTTGTCTGGCTTCCAAGATCTCAATATTGTTGCCAGCTGAAATCCTGGCTGAAACAAACATCAGCTTGTTAAGAAATAGTGAACATAAATTGGGTTTTCGAAAAGAATAGTTTTTATTACAATTTTTTGTGGGAATTTAGTGCTTGTGAAAGTTGCCATACTGACAACCCTGGAGACATAACGGTCCTCTGTTTATTCACCAGACAGGTGCAGTGGGCACGAGTTGTACACGTTTCCCAGCCTAGTACCTGCTAACATTCAGGCCCACATTTTCAAGCGTGGCCTCTGAAACTGTGCCAACAAAATTGTGTTTCTATTTGCCTATGCACATTAGCTAGATAGCTGTGCAGCTTCACAATTTACATATGCAAATGCGGATTTGTGAAGTTGGAGCACGGGAGGGGGAGTAAGAACAATTGCAAGGGTGGCACTTTGGAACTGGCTCTTGAAAATTTGATTTTCATTGTTTTTTCTCAGGCATGTTGATTTGATTTTGTGTCTTTTCACTCAAGAGGCTCCATGATCCGTAGCAGCTTTGGTCTGGTTGCTCTGAACATGTTTAATTGCGCTAATATATATTCTCCAGTGACCGCTTTCTCCCTGAAGAACAGGAGTAACTCTTACTAACTTCGGTGGGAGCTATTCCTCTCCTGGGAAAGGCAAACAGGGCCACTGCTGCAGATCTGCTGCATACTCTAATGATAAGCAAATGCTCCCTTATCTGAGTCCAAAATGAGGACATTAACTACACTGAAAATTCTTATCCAAACCCCTGTTTATGTGAATTAATTTCCTTTAGTTCCAATGAGGTCTCACTATACACAATATATTTCATTTTCATTGGGCTGGGGCAGGAGGTTAGGGTGCGGGAAGGGGTGAGGGCTCTGGCTGGGGGTGCAGGCTTTGGGGTGGGGCTGAGGATGAGGGATTTGGGGTGCAGGAGGGGGTTCTGGGCTGGGGGATGGGGCTGAGGGATTTGGAGTGTGGGAGGGGATGAAGGCTCTGGCTAGGGGTGTGGGCTCTGGGGTGGGGCTGGGGATGAGGGGTTTGGGTATGGGAGGGGGCTCCGGGGTGGGGCTGAGGTGTTTAGGGTGCGGGAAGGTGCTCCAGGGTGGGGCGGGAGGTTGGCATGCAGGAGGGTGTGCAGGGTGCAGGCTCCGGGAGGGAGTTTGGGTACAGGAGGGGGCTCAGAGCTCGGGCAAAGGGTTGAAGTGCGTGAGAGGGTGAGGGGTGCGGGCTTTGGGTGGTGCTGACCTCACTCAGCTCCTGGAAAGCGGCGACATGGCCTTCTGGCTCCTTGGTGGAGGCGCGGCCAGGGGGCTCTGTGTGCTGCCCCGCCCGCAGGTGCTACCCCCGCAGCTCCCAGTGGCCGCAGTTCCCAGCCAATGGAAGCTGCGAAGCCAGCGCTCAGGGTGGTGCCTGCAGGCAGGGGCAGCACGTGGAGCCTCCCTGACCACCCCTCCACCTAGGAGTCAGACATGCTGGCCACTTCCCGGGAGCCGCAGGGAGCCTGCCAGCCCCACTACGCTGCCAACCGGACTTTTAACGGCCGGGTCATCAGTGCTGATCGGAGCTGCCAGGGTCCCTTTTCGACCGGTCGAAAACCAGACACCTGACAACCGTAAGCCCAGAGCAGAATTCCGCTGTGCAACTTTTTCACTCATTCCAGACTTTCCCAGCAAACCTATAGATGTTACACTCCACAAATCCCATGGCAGCTGGACTACCCTGGGACACTGTGAGAGAGGCCTGAGTCAAGGGCATGGTCAGCATTTTTTGGTGTACACTCCCTGACCTAGTCCCCCAAGATTACTCTTCCCCTTTGGATGAATGCTTAGTGTGGGATGTGGAGAGAGTGCAGTGCATGAGACCATAGCTGGTTATGATAGAAGTTCACCTTACTACTGCTTCTGCACCATGAATCTGTGCATATTTCTGGGCTTAGAGGGGAGAGGGCCTGAAGGAGAGACTAGATGAGCCCAATATGCTGGAAAAATTATTTAAGCATATTTCCTCTATATGAAAGTATCACTTTGGTAAATGGGACCCCGGGTGATCGGCTGTCCATGAAATTAATGCATGAACATTAATTAAAATTAATTATACCTAGGAGCTACTTAATATATATAATTACAAGGTTTGAAACATTTTTTAGAGAGCAACAACTGCCTTACATGAGCCACATTTCCAACCCTTTAAACAGTTAAGCCGCCCCTCACGCACCTGGCATGTTACCTCCCCTGAGAGCCCCAGCGGACTCTAGAAACATAAACATCAACATGTACACTTACATGACATATCGCCTTGAACATTATTCATAGTGTCACACTCTGGATTAAAATCCAAGATGGTGACACCAAAGAGCAAAGAGAGCAACAGACCCTGCTCAGTTCTCTTTTGTAACTTACACTTGTACCTGAATTTCAGTTTGCAACTGTCAAACATACAATTCCCATGAGACAGTCTCTCACTCTGTATATGCAGGGTATGTATTTCCTGCTGTTAACTTCATACTTGTGATGACCCTAACGCCCCTCTCTTCTATACACAGAAACCTCTCACCTAAGTCTGATGGTGCTTTCAACCCGACCTAGCTGGCACAGTTGGGGGGTGTGGGTCAGACCCTGGGTTCTACTTTCACTCGGGATGATAACCCACCCCATTTTGCTGTGAGGATGCAGGCCAAATCACTCAAGTGCTGATAAGCCCCCAATGCCTCCCCACCATTTCCCCGGTGTGCCCAGAAGGACAGACAAGTTCTCCCACAATTCACTGGAAAAGAATCACACAGTGACTCAGATTACTGCAGCACAACCAAACCATGGGATGTGCCCCTAGAAGTCCACATGACACACAAAGGGGAGTGCAGCACCAGTGAGCACATAGTAACTCAGGTAGGGCTTGGCTGTGTGCACCCAGGCTAACCCAGGAGCTGAACACCCGAATTAACTCTGCAGTGAAGACACCCCCACAGCTAATTAGGAAGCTTAGTCATGCAGTTCTTCCAACACTTTGGGGGAAAATATTGGCAGGAGACTTGAGAGGCAAAGAGCCTGACATGATTATTATTTCCTAGGCTTCCTGTCTCCTGCCAGTCTTGGGTTTCACAAACAGGGCCTTGTCTCAGTGACTAAGGGCAATTACCCGACAATTTATTAAAATCTGAGAGATGAGGTAAGTACGTGATATCAAGAAAGGACCCTTAAGGCACGTGCGCTGCCTTGCTGGGTGCAAAAAATTCTCACTAAAGTCACTGAGACTTCCACCCAGATCAAGGGCCCTTTTTCTGAGAATGCTTTCAGCAGCACTTAGCAATACTCAGCCACGCTGGGCAGTCATCTAGGGGCAGCAGTGGAAGCAGAAATGTCTTACTGGCTAACAGATTTATTGTTTATTCATGCTGTAAAAGGGCATCCCACAGTAGGAAGCTTGTTCTCAGGTCTCTATGTCCAGAATCACAAGCATCTTTGCTTCTCAGTTAGGGACGCTATTGGAAAACCTGAAAGGCAGGGAGAACAATAACCTGAGACTGTTTTACTGCAGTCCAAAAATCTAAAAAAGAGACAAGATGAAGGCCTGGAAAACTGACGGGAAAGAGACCATTTGCAAAGCATGCATGCATCTATATTTACAGTAAACTTGGCTCAATGAGTGCGTACTGGAATTTTCTTCTCTAGGGAATGTACTGAGCACTAATTGTGCCATGACATTCTGATCTTATAAAAACAGTGGGGTCATAACACGTCCACCCATTGTTCTCTGACAAACAAAAGCACACAGGAAACATCCACTTAAAGAAAAACTAGCTTTTTATAATCTACATGTATACACATGCTCGCACTCGTGAACATGTCTGTACACAGACACATGCATGCACACTCATATCTTTATAACTGTAACCAAGTATCTGTAGATATTTTGTGCTACAAAACCTTTAAAAAAGAAAAAGAAAGAAAAGCAAGCAAACAAGCATAGAATTTTGGATATTCTACGATGTGGAATTTCTCCCCTGCCAAACCTTTTTCCACCGTATTTACTGCCTGCTCAAAAAAAAATAAAAATCACTTTCTCCTCTAGTTAGTTTCAGAAGTGGGTGTGCATGTGGGAGGAGAGCAGATAATTAAGCGAGAGGACTCTGAAATGGAGGTGGCTGATCCTGCAGCCCTAATACTCAATGGGAGCTTTGCCTGAACGAAGAGTGGAAGATCAGGTCTCAGATGGGTACTGAGAAACAATGGAATGGCCTCAGCTTACATGAATCATGTTTTTGGTTCAGTTGGTTTTATATTTGCTCTGCGATGATTAATTTTTTGCTGTAATTATGTTGTAATTCTAACATCTTTACTAAAGATTTTTAAAAAGAAAATCTGGGCATCTCGGGCCCAGAGGTGCTGCTGAGCAACCTGAGCTAATTCATCTGAGATATATGACCTCTCCTAAATCACACCTGCCCGGTGACAGCAGCACTCACTGTCACAGCACTGAGCCTTTGGAACGGGCATTTGCACACCCTTCCTGATTTGTGTAGCCATTTGGGCTTCTGTGAACAGCTCTGTTTTTCTGAAGGTGTACCTGTCACCCCCAGCTCTGAAGACCTGACATTCACATAGGTAGGAAATGGCTTTCTTATTGGGTTTTCAATGAGAGGGAAATATATGAGCCTGGAGCACGGGAGAGGAACGAGTACGAAAATTGCACAGAACAGAAAAAGAAGAGACTGTCCAAGAAACAAACAAACAAATGATATGATATGATGGATAAACAAATTCAGAAAGTGGGGACAGGTTTGTTGATAAATGTTATAGTCAACTGCTTGACCCCATTTTGCTTTTCTATGAAATATATTCCAGAGACCAAATAATCAACATCAGTCAGGTTTACAGTACAGGACAAAGGTTCAATATGATACCAGTCTCAAGGAAGTCATCTAATGCACAGTTGTTGCAATCATCTTACGCGGAAGGTATGCTCCTAAAGTTACACTCCTAGAGCCATCTTTTTTATAACCTACCTGTTTACAAAGAACAGGTACTGTATATATCATCTGAAACTAGATTTAACCAGTCAGCTTTCTACCTTGTTTGTCATGGTATACCTTTTATCTCTTTATTCTGAACACATGCATTCCAGGTACCAAAGGGCATGATGGCATCTCCTAGGTATGTTCTAGGGTGGGTTGTCTTGTCTTCTTCTTTTGGGACATTCCAGTATTGGCCTGTGAGAATAACTCCCTACCTGTTGCTATGGTAAAATACTCATAAGTCCTGATCGTGACAGCTTTCCTATCTATTTAAGCCAAAGTTTGCCTCAGCTAATACAAGGTGTTTGGGACACTTAGCACAGGAGAACAGGATTACACTAAATGTAAATAGGCCAATTTAGGCTATGTAAGTCCTAGAACATTTGTGATTAACACAGACTAATATATATATCGGGGTGGCCAAACTTACCGACTCTCTGAGCTACATATGATAATTGTCAGAAGTTCGAGAGCCGGGGTGCCCATGCGGGGCATATGTATTATCTTCACAATATAAAGTAATATCGTTCAACAGGTTTGAAAAAAATACCCATGCCATCAAATGTATTCTTCTGAACACGAGACAGGCAGACAGCAGGAGGAAACATAGGAATTGCCCTGCTGGATTAAACCAGTGGTCCAAGGAGTTCAGTATGCTTCATCTGGCAATGGCCAGTACCACCTGCTTCACAGGAAGAAGGTGCAAGAAGCTCTGCAGAGGATGGGTGGAACTGGCAGCATCTCTCAACATGTGTACAAGTCTTTATCTAATGCCATTATCCCCTTGCAGCATATGCGGTGCATCCACAAGCCATCAGTCAAGGCCATTTTCCTGATGAGAGCAAGCACTTCCTATACCAAAGATAGCCCTTGCACAAATTGGGGTTAGAGTTTCAACAAGGAGTTGAGTCACGGAGCAGTGAGTGAAAGAGACTGCGAGGGGTGGTGAATGCAGAGTGCTGTCTGATCCTGCTAATTAACTTAGGCATGTATAAATAGAGGTGGTTTTGACATATGCTTTGGGAGGTGCTATGGATCTGAGTTGTTTCAAATCTGCTCTAAAGACTAGATCATTTAAAAAGTGTAGAGTGTGGTACAATGAGTCTATTCATCATTGAGGTTTTAGTCTATCTTTTTTGTTCCGTGGAGTTCTTTAACAGCTTTAATGTTTTGGTTTAAGGTGTCGAGAGTATTATGGTAAAATTGCTGTTATTGGGGCAAATACTAAACTACGCTGCTCTTCTCATGGCTAGCTTTCCAGTGAATTATAAACTCCCATTCTCAGATACACTGTGTGATTTTAAATGTGGTCAGTAAAGCCAAGTCATATAGTATTCAGCAGCTATGGAGGGCCTGGTGTTCATTTACAGTAAGCCCGCTTTACCCTGCCAGCACAAGTGTAAAGAGGCCTTAGAGTACATGAGAATCAGGCACTAAATTTGTGCCTACTAGTAGAAAGGACACTGGAAAAGGACTCAAGAGACCTGGGTTCTACTCCTGGCACCACCTCAGGCCTGCTGGGTGACCTTGGCAAATCACTTACCCTCTCTGTGCCTCAGTTTCCCCTCCCACTGTTTATCTGTCTTGGCATTTGTAGAAAAAGAGCACTTTATAGACTACATTCTCTTGCTTGAGTTCCAGACAGTTCAGACAGAGACAGAGGGCACTGTCAGCAGGCGTGACAGTGTGCTGCAGACACAGCTTGCTTTCGTCCTGCTAAGGCAATACAAGAAGGCACTAACGTAGTTAGTTGGTTGGGCATATTAAAAAGATCAGCTGATGGAAAAAATGTCTTTTGTAAAGATAAAAGTGCATGTGTGGATAGGTAGACAGATGGGCAAGAAACCCTTCCAGAAGGTCTAGGTTATGCATCCCAAGCTGCTACTTGCAAGAGATCTGTGATGAGACGCTAAATGCTAATGTTTTATACCTGAAAAGCCTGAAGTGGCAGCAATGGAAGCAGTCTCTTGTTATTCCTCCCCCCCCCCAACCCCCACCACTGTTTCTCACAAATTCTTGTCAACTGCTGGAAATGGCCCAACTTGATTATCACCACAAAAGGTTCCCCCCCCCACACTCTCCTGCTGGTAATAGCTCATCTTAAGTGATCACTCTGGTTACAGTGTGTATGGTAACACCCATTGTTTCATGTTCTCTATGTATATAAATCTCCCCACTGTATTTTCCACTGCATGCATCCGATGAAGTGAGCTGTAGCTCACGAAAGCTTATGTTCAAATAAATTTGATAGTCTCCAAGGTGCCACAAGTCCTCCTTTTCTTTTTGCGAATACAGACTAACACGACTGGTACTCTGAAACCAGTCTCTTGTATATTTTCTTTTTCACCAATCTGAAGCACTGCCCTGCCAATGACCTCAACTATGACCCAAAGGGACTGTCTCTGGTTTAAAGATGATTCATGTACTATGTTAGCTGAGTTGGATGAATAGGCAGTATTCTGACTGTAAAACACTTATCAGTTGGGATTCCCTTAAAACTCAGGTCTGACATGACTGGGTCAGTAACCATGCACTTTCGTTCCTATCTCCTTGAATAGAAATGTCTCTTTGCATCCTTCAGTGGTTCTCAAAAATCAGGTCGATTTTTATGGCTTGCTAATTATTAATGCTAGACTTCTGCTGGCTTTCAGGGTGAGACAGAGTTTTCTTGAAGGCTCTGGGCACAAAACTTGCAAAATTAATCACCATCTAGCTGCAAAACCCAGCTGTGGCAATCACAAACATGCAAATCGGTCCAGTGTTAAACTTTAGTCACTTACAGAAGAAAATATTTGCTATTCTTTTTGTTGATTGGGAACATTTAGGACAAACATAAATGTAAAAACATATTATTAGTATTCTTAATATTAACTAACTTATTCCCACAAAAGATTATGTTAAAAGAACATTATTCAGGTTTCAAAGTCAGACACTCAAAAATTAGGAAATGCTAGAATTCAGGCTGCCTGTGAAACCTCATGTGTATGTCATTATTCCTGGGGGAATGCTGCACCACTGCACAAGCGCAGAATTTATGGCCCCCGCAGACTTCTTTGCTTCCCTGCAGAAAAATGACTTTCTGGTGGGAAAGAAAGGGAAGCCACAAGAGTAGTCACGTGACCCTCCCGAGCAGTACGTTTCCAGTTCCCAGGGCAGCCGAAAGAGCTAAATCACTGTGGGGCAGGGGGCGGGACTGGGGAAGACCCAGCTGGTGGCTCCTACCCTTGCGCTGGACTCAGCTGCTAGTCCCAGCTGGGCTGGGGAGTATGGGACTTCTTCTTCCCCTGCACGGCATCTGGGGCCGGGTCAGACCCACCCCCAGGTTTCTCTCCCAGCTGCAGGAAGCTCTGTAAATTCCCCCCCCCCCCGCTTCCTGAACCCATTGCTCCTCAGTTGCAGGGGAAGGGAACTCTGTACAGGGAGCTGCTCCCCCATCCACCCAACACCCATGCATCCAGAACCCCCTCATACCCTGACCCTCCCACCAAGCCTCACCCCCCCACACTCAGAACCCCCTTGATAAGCCCAACTCCCCCTGCACCTGGACTACCCCAATGAGCCACCCACACCTGGATCCCAACCCCACCAAGCCCCACTCCCCCAGCATCTGGACCCCCACTGAACCCCCAACACCGAGACCCTCCTGCTGAGCTCTATTCCCCCACACCCAGACCCCTCCCGCTGAGTCCCAACCACCTTCACGTTGACCCCCCTACAGAGTCCCATTACTGTTGAACCCAGATCTCCCTGCACCTGGATCCCCCACTGTGTCACCCACACCCAGACTGTCCCACACAGAACCCTCTCAACCCACAACTGGATCTCCCCACATTAAGCCCCTCCACACTTAGATCCTGCCTTACTGAGCCTTCCTGCCCACACCCGGTGCACCTGGCACAGAAGGACAGACCCTGGGGCAGGCCCGGTCCTTGTGCTGTGTCAGGGAGGGGGTGCAGCCTCACCACTGAGTCCATGTGCTGTGGGCAAGCTGCACAATGATCTCCCACTTCTGTGCAGCCAGTGGCCTGTGCTCCCCAATGCCATGCTGAAGCCTACACATTTATTTGACAAATAAAATTTGAAGAATTTTAAAATATTGTGTGCAGAATTTTTAATTTTTTGGAGCAGAATCCCCTCAGGAGTAATAGTATGTACTATAATGCAGTCTTTAATTGCGTGGTCATATACTATTTTTTCCACAAACTGCTGACTCATTCAGTGCATAGGATGGACAGTGTTCACTTCATGAGTAGCTATTCAATATTTTGTTTTCTCATCATTGTTCCGTGTTAGGCCCCAGGCCTTACTTCCTTAACACTTTCCAATCCTGCAGACAGAATTATTAATTTCCTCATGGGCTTTTCTATGACGCTTACAACTATAATATCTGAGTGCTTCACAAACACGAAATAATTTATCTTCACAACACCCATGTGAGCTGAGAGGATGGTATTATCAACATTTGAGGAGCTGAGGCAGGGAAAGATTAACATCAAAGTATCCAAAATTTTGGGTATCCAATGTGAGACACCTAGGACTTCATTTTTCAGAGTACTTAGCCTTATATGACTGTCAAGGTTCCATCCCCACTCTGAACTCTAGGGTACAGATGTGGGGGCCTGCATGAAAACCTCCTAAGCTTATTTTTACTAGCTTAGGTTAAAACTTCCCCAAGGTACAAACTATTTTACCTTTTGCCCTTGGACTTTATTGCTGCCACCACCAAGCGTCTAACAGATATATAACAGGGAAAGAGCCCGCTTGGAAACATCTTTCCCCCCAAAATCCTCCCCAAACCCTACACCCCCTTTCCCGGGGAAGGCTTGATAAAAATCCTCACCAATTTGCATAGGTGAATACAGACCCAAACCCTTGGATCATAAGAACAAGGAAAAAGCAATCAGGTTCTTAAAAGAAGAATTTTAATTGAAGAAAAAAAAATAAAAGAATTACCTCTGTAAAATCAGGATGGTAAATACCTTACAGGGTAATCAGATTCAAAACATAGAAAATCCCTCTAGGCAAAACCTTAAGTTACAAAAAGACACAAAAACAGGAATACACATTCCACTCAGCACAGCTTATTTTCTCAGCCACTTAAACAAAACAGAATCTAATGCATATCTAGCTAGATTACTTACTAAATTCTAAGATTCCATTCCTTTTCTGTTCCCAGCAAAAGCATCACACAGACAGAGAGAACCTTTGTTTCTCCGCCCCTCCAGCTTTGAAAATATCTTGTCTCCTCATCAGTCATTTTGGTCAGGTGCCAGCGAGGTTATCCTAGCTTCTTAACCCTTTACAGGTGAAAGGGTTTTTCCTCTGGCCAGGAGGGATTTTAAAGGTGTTTACCCTTCCCTTTATATTTATGACAATGACACTTCCAGAGTTTAACACAGCTCCTGTTGACTTCACCTGCAGCTGTGAGTGCTCAGTTTTGCAAACCAGGGACTCAAATTGTGTGTCCAGAAAAGGCAGGGCAAACAATTAGTGACCAGCTGTGAAAAGTTTGGTCTAAATGACTTCCCAGTACCACACAGGCAACCTTAATTCTGGCATTTCCTAACTTTTGAGCACTTGACTTTGAACCTTAATAATGTTATTTTATTGTTATTTGTGGTGTGTAAATTTTCTTTTAAAAAACAAACTGAAAAAACAGAACAATTCCATCACGTGTTAGCATATGACACCCACACACACGTCATCAGAAGGGTTGAAAACTGTAGCTCCACCACACAGATCTCTGTGAACTGAGACACTGGTGTAAACAATAACAATGGTAGGGTGTCATCCTCACTGTGGACGAGCATCGGGGAGGGAAGGGACATACTTAGCTGGTGGGTTTCATGGACATTCACTGACAACAGAGGAATGGTGGGACTTGGAGATCTTGGGTGCCAAGCTTGGCTCTGGAGGGGAAAGCGCTCCAGTGGGCACAGTCTCTTCTTCCCATCTTCCTCAGGCTTGAGCTGTTCTGCGCCCTGCCATCAAACCTGTCCCTGTCCTAGTCCTGTCTCTTCCTCATCCCCCTACCTCCTTGCCCCAATCCCACTCTCATTGTGTACCCAGTCTCAGTCTCCACTCCTCAGGCTTCTCATCCCAGTCTCAATCTCCTTGACCAGCTACTCCTAGTCTACCCATCTAGGTTTGCTGTCCAAGTCCCAATCTCCCTTCTTCCATCCCTCCCAACTCCCAGTGCCTTCCCCCTCCCTGCACCCACTTCCAGTCTCCTTGTCCTGCCAGTCCCAGTTCCCACCTCCTGGTTCCTCATCTAAGCTGTGTCTCCCTCTCCTCACCTCCCAGGCTCCCCCATCCTTCCCCTGGTTCCTTGTCCCAATCTTTTTACCCAGCCCATCCAAGTTCTCCCCCTGCAACCAGCTCCTTGTTAGATCTGTCCCCCCGCCCACTGATGCTTAGTTCCAATCTCCATGCCTCCCCTTAGTTCCTCATCCATCTCAGTGCTCCCCCACAAACTAACTGGCTCCCAGTCCCCTCCCTGTTTACCTCATCAGCTTCTGATCCTAGTCTTCACTCCTCCCTCCCCCAACTAGTCCCAGCGTGCCATCCCTCTGAGCCACCAGGCTCCTTGCCCAACCAGACCCGGTCTCCCTCTCCTCAGTGACAGTTTTCCCCAGCCTCATTC
Organism: Natator depressus; assembly: GCF_965152275.1. Classification (NCBI taxonomy): domain Eukaryota; kingdom Metazoa; phylum Chordata; order Testudines; family Cheloniidae; genus Natator; species Natator depressus. The sequence goes on along the minus strand of NC_134244.1, from coordinate 63,974,922 downwards.
TGAGAAACAGCTGATTTGTTTTTGATAAAATTAAAAAAAAATCAATCTGAGGCAGACACTGGTATGGAAAATTTCAGCCCAAACAGTTAAAGCTGGGAAAATTTATAAGCAACTGAAAACAGTGCCTTCTAATAGGAAGTGTCAGGCAACCTTAAAAATAGGTGGAGCTATCGGGCCACCTACAATGAAATGTTAAGTTCATGGAAAGTATTTGAATAGGTGAGTATATTATGTTTGGAAAAGCATGAAAGAGAGAGAGACAGTATTTTTATTTCATGAATAATTATAGAAGGTAAATGTTTTGCCACATTCCGACAAGCTCTTTGGAACCATGGCGACTACTAGCCGTGCTCTGGAAGTCATATTGCAGACCAGAGTCGATCAGTATGATGTGAAACGGAAGGTGTAAAGAACTGTAGGAAGACTTCTTCTGCATTAGAGGTGGAAGATTAAGATGAATGCCCATGATTTTTTTCACTTTTATACTCAGGACTTGATCCGCCTTCCACGGATGCATTGGTTCAAGCCCAGGGGAATGTTTTAAATAGTGACCAAGGTTCACTACAAAAGGTTTTCCCCTCACCCCGATTTCCTCCTGCTGCTAATAGCTCACCTTAAGTGATCACTCTCTTGTTACAGTGCATATGGTAACATCCATTGTTTCATGTTCTCTGTGTATATAAATCTCCCCACTGTATTTTCCACTGAATGCCTCCGATGAAGTGAGCTGTAGCTCACGAAAGCTTATGCTCAAATAAATTTGTTAGTCTCTAAGGTGCCACAAGTCCTCCTTTTCTTTTTGCAAGATTCCACAGCAGGCTCCCAGCAGAGGTGACCCAGCTGATGTGCTGTACAACTGTTAGCAGTTTTAAATATTCTGCCTTTCAGTTTCACTGAATGCCTCCTTGTCCTTGTATTGTGAGAAAGGGCGATTAGAAGTTCCCCGTCTACCATTTTTATATCTTTATTGTATCACCTCTTACTCCTCTCCTCTCAAAAGAGGCCCAGTCTTTAAATTTTCTGTTCATATGGAAGTTTAATGACGTACATGAGAATCGCACAAGGAGAAAAAAAGGGAGTTGCCCCCCTACCTGCAAATCTCAGATGGATGATATGCAGCCTCTGCTTTGCACTAGGGCTCTGATAACTGTAGCAGACCCGACAACTCTTCACGCTGGGTAATACTTCACTTGTCTGGGCCCACGCCGGAGTCCTTTCCTAACCAATAGAGTAGGGCACACAGTATTCACTGTGGTGATATCTCCTGCTCCTTTCTCTTGAAGGCCCTGACCTTCCCCTCATTTCTGATTAAAGGGAAACCTGATGGGTGAGGCTTGTAGATATTTGTTCCCTCTAGATTGTGGAGTGTTGGGATGCTCTTGCTTTTCTTTGTCCAGGCCTAGGCAGCCTGGCTGTCCCTGCTCCCTGGTGGCTGATGGCTGGCTGGGACAGATGCTCCGTCTCCTTTCCCCTCCCATTGCCTTCTGCTGGAGGAACTGTTCTGGTGAGGGATAGCTAGGTACGAAGCCCCTTATGAAGCTGGGCGCTTTGGGATGTCTATGCTCCTTTCACAGGGAGGAAAATGTGATTCACCTCTCTCCTGTCCTACACAGAGCAATCACAAGGCTGCATCCCCTCCAGCTGCTACAGCAGCCAACTCCCTCTCTTCCCTGTAGCCAATGATTTTAATTCAGTATTCATTTATCGTGTGATGTTATGATCAATCAATATGTTATATTACATATATTCACTGTAAGTTTATCAGAGTTGATTCGTAGAATTATAAAAGTATAACATTGATCAGTATTTAGAGAAACTATGTAATAGACATAAGTAAAACAAGCTGAAATGCAAAAATCTGTAGACTGAGGCCTGCAAGACTTTAGCTTAGTTATTTTAGGCCTTGGAGACAAGAAATGATGGCGCAAGTCAATAACCGAGAAATAACCCAAAAAATGATGGGAAAGGGGTACCAACTGGTAATATTGCGAAAGTATAGCTGGAAAGATTATATTTAAATTATAAAATACTGTAACGTAACAACAAATATTGTCTCTAATACGTGCCCTAACTGCAGGATAAAGGTGGTAGGTCAATGTTAATAAGAATCTACCCAGCCTATAAAATTCAGGGTTTCTTGTGTTTCCAGCGGACACAAACCAATAAGAAAGAGAGGGTTGACACTTTCATGTACATGCATAGAATGTAGGTATAGACAGAATCACAGTATAAAAAAGGGTGCCCAGAACAGGAAAATTGAGTTTCCGGGGGGAAACTCCAGCAGGAACCACTCCCATATTGATGGTCAATCCATAAGAGAGCAAACAGACTTTAACACCATCTAAGAGGATGTGAGTATGTCTGTAGGTATAACTGGTACATTGTATTTATCTTTAGGAATTGTATATGCTGTGACATTTATAGCTTTGTTGGTAACTTTAATAAAATTACTAAAAATGTATGCTCTTATAATTGTGTGTGTTATTTGCCTATGGTTTTATGTGTTCCTATTAACTCTGGATCCAGAACAAACAGAGATAACTCTGTTCAACTTGAGACTGTAGCTGCCAGAGCTGAACTCACTAAAGTATGATTAACATTAAATAGAATAAAAGGCTACAGATTTGGTGCCCAACAGCAGGGCCATGAAGAACACATGAAACCAATAGGAAACAAAGGTTTGAGGGAAAAAATATATATATAGGTCAAAAGTTATTATGAACTAAAAGGGAGAGTTCCTGCTTTTGCTTGCTTGCATGTTGTTTTGTTTGTAGAAACCCTATCAGGCGTGGCACAGTGAGTCAGACGGTTCACAGTCATCTGTCAGTAATAAGCTCCCCAAATTTGTTAATAAGGTCCACGAATTTTAGACTCCTCTGGACTGGGCCACTGACGTAGGATCAAGGAAAACTTTGGGGGGTTACCTTGGACACCACTCCTCCTCTCGGTGTACTCCAGCTGTAAAACAGCTGAAGGAGAAGTAAGCACCACAAGCCCTTCTCAAATCGAGAAATCCCTGTAAGATATTTATCAGGAGCAAGTCAGGGATGCCTTCTATTATTTTTCTAAGGAAAGTACGTAACAGAATAAATTATCCATTCAGACACGTGTTTTAACAAACCCACAAACATTCCTGGAGGGCTTTGTGCAAGACTACATCAAAACCCATGGGGGAGGATTAGCTAGGAGACCAAGCAGTGGCCTCCTGTGGGGCCATAGAGATGCTTGGAATTTAATGTGTTCCCTCTCTGAGAAGGAACAGGTAAAGAAAAAAAATCTCAAGAGGTGAAAGGAATAGCTAGGGATTGTGTATACATTGCATGTAATATCCCGGGGAGAAGATTTAAGAGGAAGGTTGAGGAACTGGAAGAGACGAGACAAGTCTTGTCCAGAGAGCAGGAAACACATTGAGAGAACAGGTTTCAGAGTAACAGCCGTGTTAGTCTGTATTCGCAAAAAGAAAAGGAGTACTTGTGGCACCTTAGAGACTAACCAATTTATTTGAGCATGAGCTTTCGTGAGCTACAGCTTAGCAGGACAAGAGAGGTAAATTCCATACTTCTTGATCAAAGGGACAGTTTGGCAAGAGACCTAAGCTACAGCAAGTTACAATTCAAAAGGCTGGTTATGAAATTCTGATGTGGAGAGACAGAGCAATGAGGCATGGATGTTTAAGAAGGGAGAATAGCAGAGCTAGCTCACAGAACACAGGCATTAGAACAAACTTGTGACATTCTGGAGAATACCTATCATCAGGTAATAGACACTGAAGGTGAGAATAAGCAGATACCTCAAGTAGATGAGGAGGATAATTGTATGGAGATGGAGTTGCCACATGTGTATGTTGTAAATATAATTCCAGATATTTCAGTTGCTTTGGTAGGACCTGGGGAAGAACTACCCACAAATGGAGGTCGAATCTCACCCCCACTTACCAGACTGAGAGCTAAACTGAGACAGGAAGAACAGCAGGAAACTGAACAATCTGGAGGGTTAGGAATAGAGGATTCGGAAGGAGAGAATGGGGGATTCAAAAAAACTGTCAGTAGTGAAGCAAGGAAAAAGCAAGTCGTAAAATGTTTTGAATGGAAGTTTTGATAAGAAATTAAATATTGCAGGTTTAAGACAAGAAATGAAACGAGCAGCAATGAGTAACTGTTGTGAGAGTGAGAAGAAAGAGGGACAAAGAATAAGTAAGCCAGACACGTCACAAACCCATCCACAATTGTGCCATTTGTTACAAGAAACTCAGGAAACGATAGAAGGTGCTGTGAAGGCCTGTAAGAGGGCAATCTTAAATATCAGTAGCTCTCAGGAAAGATGAAAGTCTTTGCCAACCTGAAATTCCAGCAAATATTTTTGATCTCTCTAAATCAATTAAGTCAGAAGGAATGATGAAAAGAACAAGTGGCATAATTCATTTGGAATCTGATATGCCCACTGTACCCCAAGCCACTTTAGAGCCAAAAGCAGAATCTCCATAGAAACCCATGCCAATGCCAGACGGTCCTAAGGTACAGACACCTATCCCAGCCAAAAGAAAATGTAAATGGTTACAGCAAAACCCTACACCTAAACTATCTACTGTTAAAGTTGCCCACACTTGGGAGATTCCAATTCCTCTAGAGGAAAAGATACCCAGACTCCACAATAGAACCGTGAAGGAGAGGAGAGAATCAATTTCTAATGTGAGACCAGTAAAATCCAGTAATCATCTCTCTCCAATAGTCATGGTGACAAATGTAAAAACCTCAGAAGCCACTGAAAAAATGGTAGGGCCAATGAAAAAAGAAGATCCAGTGGCTGCCCACGTGGCACATTTAGAAACGGTTGTGAAGTTGTTCCAGTTAGATGAAGAGGATTGGGTTAAGATTTTACAGTTACCTGTAGACAGAGCCTTATGGAACATGTTGCCACCAGAATTTCCAGAAGTGGAAAAATCATTCAGGGATACTGTGTGGCTGTTAGAAAGAAATATGCACCCAGGCCAGGCAGAAGTTCCTTTGGCAGCGAACATGAAACAACGGGAAGGCGAGTCACCGCATGAATTTCATTTTTCTGCAGCTTCAATATCTAACAAAATGCCTGAACGAAAACAAACCAGCAGTATATTAATTTGCTTTTTAACAATTCTTTACCAACTATCTGATGGTTTTCACTATTTTCTGATTCTTTGCCTGCAAAGCTTTTAGATTTGGTACCCCTTGGTTGAATTGCTCTTTTGCTGCTCCTGTTGGGGTTAAATTTGAATTTGCCGCGGGATTTATTTGCCTGGGTTCCTTCCATAGAATCCCACCACAGGCTTCTTTTTGAGCTAACAAATCAGCATGATGATTTTCCTGAGCACATGGCCCTGTTTTACTAGGAGCTTGCACCTTCTGAATTATGGGTTGCTGTTCTGGAGTGGAGCGAGCTGCAGCCATGTCAGTCCCGGGATATGAGAGAGACAAACTGGGTGAGGTAATATCTTTTATATCTTTTATTGGACCAACTTCTGTTGGTGAGCGAGACAAGCATCACGATTTTTCTACCCAATTTACAGATGGTGCAAAATTCATCTTACCGTTTCCATATCTGTTCTCGGTATTATCTTAGCCGAAGTTTAAACTTGGGGAGGTTTTCAGAGGAAAGAGAGCTGGAGGGTGGCAGGACATTTTTCTATCATGGCCTTGTGCAGAACCCTACACTTAGCATATCGCTACACCATTCAGAACAAAGGAAAGTACATATACACATATATGGTCTCCATAGCTGTTTCTCAGGTAGGTCGATTCAAACTATATAATGTATAGCACTAAACATAAGGGCGAATGAAAATGTAAAGCTCCTGTTTCTGAAGCAGTGTGGAGATCAAAGTTCATTCCATGCAAGCTGAGCACTTCCAATTTGTATTTAGGATTTAAATTCGTGCTTTGTAAGAGTTCTGTGAAAATGTTCCAAGAGCTAGAAGTTTTGTCTTGAAGTGATTCCTTATTATTCCCTTAAAAAGTCACCTCATTTGATGCAGGCAGGCCAGAACTCTGCAGCCATCATCACATTTCAGGCTTCTTTTGGTTCAGAGCAATTTATGAAGATTTTCATTGGGTAGAATGGGAAGTGACACGTTTTACAGATAGAGAAATGAAAATCCTCTGCCAAGCTCAGGGTAACCAAAAACCTGATATCCACACCTTCCAGACTTGACATAAAACATCTGTCTTATTAGGGGATTGAGGTTTCTTGGGAAGTCATAAAAGACATAGTTGGGTTTCAGATGTCAACCATCCAAATGCTTTTGCTGTGAAGACTGGAAGGCCGGCTGTACAGACTTTGAAAGTAGACATGCTGCACAGCCAGGGCCACAATGTTGTTTAGTGAGAGTGGGTCAGGCCCAGTTGCCGTTTCCTAAATGAGAAAGAGATATTTTCTGTTTCCATCATAAAGAAAAAGTGTCCAACCAACTAGAGGGATTCTTTCCAGTGACACAAGACACCACACCTTGGATGCACAAAGGGCTCGAGTAAAGAGCTACTGTACAATACACATGACAAGTGCCTCGTTATTTTTACTATTTGCTAAGTGCCCATCTCTGCCAATCAATGGGGACAGCGACCCCATACAAGGCCCAAACTGACAGCTAAGGAGAAAACTGAAATAGGTCAGTGGGGTCAGGGGAATTCCCATTTAAAATTTTGTTACGAAACAAAGAGCTCCTCTTTAGCAGAAGGATCTAAAAAGCCCACAAGTAGCTGAAGAGGTGGAACAGAACAGGGGGAGGTTTTCAGGAGGGTGGGCTCTCCTTCCTTGCCAGTGACTGACAGGTCTGGTTCTGCCTCATGAGCCACAAGATGACCCAGGGAATGGATTACCCGTGGTAATGGATCTAGGGGCCTTGCTGCACGGAAGAAAAGTGGTATGTCTGCTATGCAGGAGCCCAAGCAGGTGTTGGGAGCTATATTCCTTGAATTCAAGACGGTGTTGTCCCTCCCCATTCCCTAACCAGCTGTACTCTTCCACACCTTCTATCCTAATATCTTTGTAAATCCCATTTGCGGTCATTTTCTGAAGATTTAGGCTTTGTCTTCACTGCCCAAAAGGGTGAGTTTTCATTGCAGAATAGCTAACATGCATTAGCTACCCAGCTGTAAAATCCTAGGGGAGACAAGGCACCTGTAATTTCACCGTGAAGTCAAGTAGACAAGGTCAACCGTGGGCAGGGTATAGTGTTGACCTTGCCTACCCACCTCACAGTAAAAACTACAGTGTCTTGTCTCCACTAGAATTTCACAACAGGATAGCGAACGTGTGCTAGTTATCCCACTAACCCCCCCCCCCACTTTTTTTTTTTTTTTTTGCAGTGAGGACATAGCCCTAGACCTTGATCCTGCAAATACCTAGGCACGCATAGGATGATTTACCTGCATACAATTACCCCACGCAACTTTGTAGCATCACTGATAGAGTGGCTGAGATTTACTAGGTGTTTAACCCCTTCCCTCTAAGCATAAAGCACAGAATGACATTTAACACATTTATATTATGTGCTGCAAAGGAACAGACACAAGCTGAAGTGCACGTAATCTCTAAATGCCACGTGCAGCACTCGTACATAACGATTCCACTATTTCAAAGGTGTTTACAAATAAAGGGGAAGCATCCACCTTTGATATCCCAATTCTTCTGTTTTGTTTTGTTTTTTTTAAAGAGCCCACAACAATTTGCTTCTGTGTCCATCTGTTTATAAACAGCAAAAAAAAAAACCAAACAAAAACCAAACAAAAAACCCTCTCTCAAGTAGGGTTCTCCGGTTCCAAGCATTTACCTATTAATTTTGATGAATGCCCATATTGTCAAGTAGCAAACACAAATACCTTTGCATAAAGTTGCCTGTGCTAGCAATTTAAAGACATGACATGACCTACTGCATGCTGTACCTGCAGTGCCAGAATCCATCGAGAAGAAAAGACTTAAGTAGCACATAGTTTTATTTTTAATCACACGCTCTTGAAAAATGCGTGACAATAAGACCTGGGGAAGAGATCATCGAGATTTTCCGCAGTCAGTAACACTTTATCTCCTTTTCCTTTTCTCATCATCTCTGTACCAGAGACACTTGAAATAACTGACAACACTGACTTAACACCCACTTTAAACATATTGAAAAAGACCAGTTTTCTGTTGGATCCAGCACTTTTAAATTATGTTGGTTACCATGAGAACTTGATTAAAATGCCACCCACATGCTGGCGGGGGGGACGGACAACAACAAACAACAAAAATTCACTTTTAACCTTTAAGGAAAAGCCAGTGACAGTACACTTGCTGCATTGCAGTATTTTCATAAGCTCCAAAACATTCTGCAGCAACAGGCAGCAGAAATGCCCAGACAGATTTATTTTGCTGAATACCTTCCTCTGGAAAATATTTAGCTGACAGAACAGCTTTCATCCAATACTGTCGCACAATATCACATTTACGGGGCATATACACAGACACGCACGTTCCATGGAGGAGCTGGCTTGAAAACAAAAGGGCTATTGCTTATGCTAATGGTGTTTTCAAATCTGGCAGCCAGTCAGGACGGCACACGTTATGTTTTTGGCGATGCAACAGATATGTCATAAGTATGATGCATTCTGGTTTCTATTCTATTTGCTAATTTTTGTGTGTTGGGTTTGGGGTTTTGTTTTAAATTGAAAGTACAGTATTGTATTTATTAGTGAACAATTTTTTTAAAAAATTACACTCTGATGGTCTATGAAAATATGGGAACCCTTTAAATTAGGCAAGATTATAAATTATGGAGCTACGAGACCATTTTTAACACTTCCACAGTCAATCTTCTTGTAGTAAACTGTCGGGCCAGATTTTCCACTGGTATAAATCAATGCAGAGCCAGTGAAGACAATGGAGCTACCCTGATTTACGCCATCTTAGAATCTGGAACCAGGTTACTACTTGTAAACTGCAGTATGGGCCCAATTTTGCCTCAGCTACACATAGGTATAATTTCCATTGAGTTCTAAAGGCTTTACACCCAGATGTAATTTGAGGGCAAAACTGGGCCCTATCAAGATAATCAAAACTTGATCCAATGCCCACTGAAATCAGTGGGAGTTTTCCTATTGATTTCAATGAGCATTGGATCAGGCCCTTATTAGACTAATGTTAGGTAGGAGAATGTTACAATCTCCCAGGGCCTCAGTGTGTTTAAAAACAAAGTCTTCTTCTCTTTTGTGTTCAAGAAAAAAACCTCAAGTTTATTCTTCTTAGACATGGATTTTCCAGGAGATTAATGACATTAGCAATTATGAGGTACTGTGTTTAAAGAGATTTCCCCTTTGTTATCTCTAGATGGCTAAGATTCTGATTTGTTGGTAATTTGCCTTCTTCTGTTAGGCATCAGCCGGAAGTAATTGACCAAAATTAGCCAAAGGATTCTCAGACAACTGTGTATTTTCATCCTCTGCTGAAAGCCCTGCACCTATTAAACTGATTTCAAGACTGTCACTTTTAAATGGAAGGTTTTGCAAGGTGTTCCTCTCATTTACGCCACTGTATATTTACTATGTTCATCCCTACAATATAAGCACTCTTTAGAAAAGGAAGGATAAATTTATGGTTAAAGCCCTGCAGCAGAACTCAGGAGATCTGGGTTCATCTACCAACCTGCGGTGTCACCTTCAGCAAATCACTGAAAGCTTGTCTGAATGAACATTTAGTTGGCAGCAAGCTGGGTTGTGAATCTACCCCCACTAACCTTCCATGTTCTAAGTGTCCATGTGGACCCTGCTGAAACTGTTAATGCACTTTGATCTAGTCGTCTTTGAAACAGGTCTAGATTAAAGTGCATTAATGAACCGTTAATGCACATCAGCAGGGTGTACACGGACAGCTAAAGCGCAGGAGGCTTGTGCAGGGTAGATTTACACCCAAGCTTGCTGCCAACTAAACATTCAATAGACAAGCCCCAAGTGTCCTTATGCCTCAGCTCCCCATCTGAGGAAATGCAGATAATAACGTTTACTTTGTCTGTCTTGCCTCTTTAGATGGTAAGCTCTTTGTGGGAGGGGCTGTCTCTTATTGTGTGTGTTAGGGCTGCCAATTCAGCTGAGGCCTCTAGATGCTACTGCAGAGGTGGGCAAACTACGGTCCATGGGCCACATCTGGCCTGAGGGACCCTCCTGCCTGGCTCCTGGCCCGGAAGGCTAGTCAGGGAGCAGGGGGTGGTGGATGAGGCAGGAGTCCCGGGGGGGCTGTCAGGGGACAGGGAACAGGGGGGTTGGATGGGACAGGAGTCCCAGGGGAGCCGTCAGGGGGCGAGAAGTGTGGGGGGGTCGGATAGGGAGTGGGGGCCGGGCCACGCCTGGCTGTTTGGGGAGGCACAGCCTCCCCTAACCGGCCCTCCATACAATTTTGGAAACCTGATGTGGCCCTCAGGCCAAAAAGTTTGCCCGCCCCTGTGTTTCTGAATTTCACCCTAAACCACTGTATTTTTTTTGTGTGCATGAGAGAAGGTTCCCAGTTGTGAAACCCCATTATTAATGCCACAAACTGTTTTCGTATTTCCATGAAGTATTATGTGAATTTCACCAGTGAGGATGCAAAAAGCAAAACAAAAGAAAAAGAAAAAAAAAACACCCCACAGCTTCAGTAGGCCCTAGCAGATAAGACTAGTACATCAACCAGTCCTGAGCCAATTTCTGCTGCTTCTCTACCTAGTGCCATTAGCAGACTGCCCAGCCGCTGGCTGCCAACTCTGACAAAAGATGTTATTGTTGAAGGCACCACCAGCAATCAAACAACCCTTCCATCCCACCCTCCAGCTGAAAACTCTTGCAAGACCCAGGACCAAATTCCCCTCTTTATTACAGGAGGTTAAGAGAGTGCTCCCCCCCTCCCCCGCCCCGGCATTAAAGGACGTATTTTTTTCTATCAGCTACTGTGGCACTTACTGAAGAACTTGCAGCCATGGTACCACCTGTACAATTCTAGCCTAAACAACCTTGCTTCCCAACTGTAAATAAGTTTGGCGAATACGATGGTGACAGCCTACTATGCAGAGTTATAATCATCGTCATTGTTGTTATTATTTATTAGCGTCAGCGGACATAGGCACTCCTCCTCCTTTCTGCCTCTCGACAACTATGAGTGATTCCTTCTCAAAGTCTGGCAGATGGGTTATTAGCTGATAAATACAAGTAACAGATGCCAGAGGGGTACTGCTGCCAGTAACTTGCTCTAGGGTGGTTTAGAGACACTTGGGGTGGGGCGAAATGCATGGAAAAAGTTGGCAGCACAAATTTAATAATAGTTTATGTTTTGCTCTGTGCTCTTTTTTCACCTTCCCTCTATGTCATTTTTTCCCCTCCCATCACGCTGTGGCAGAGACATTGAATGCTCATGAGTACAACCTACGGCACAGTGAGATAAGGCTCAAGAAGTCTCTTTCCCTAAAAATCAAGATAACTTATTGTGTATAGATACTATGGGCCAGATCCACAGCTGGCATGAATCAGCGTCATTTCACTGAAGTTCAAGACAACCAGCTCTAACCACTCAACATAAAATCCTCTCTGACAGCTGCATCACTCCAATCAAACAGAAGGGGAACCTCTAGACCTGTAATGAAAGTTATGTTTTATTTCTGTAAAAGTCTGTACATGTACCTGGCAGTTTACAGAACACTTAAAAAAGAGATGTTTCTTGTGCAAAGAGTTTACAAACTAACTCAGACAAAAATACGATACATAAAAACCCTCATTCAAGGATGCAATTGGACACATCTTGGCCTCATGCTGTTCTGGAGCCTGAACTCAGAATAACTTTTGCTAATACCTTTCTATCAATGTTCCTGTGAATCTAATACTCAGCAAGACAGGAACAAAGATATGCACGTATAAGCAATACACAAATAAAAGTATAATCCTTTCCAAAGACATTAGCAGTCTCAAGCTGACATAGCTTTGGAGAGTGCTATAATTCTTCTTCAGAGGAGCAGCCGTGTTAGTCTGTATTTGCAAAAAGAAAAGGAGTACTTGTGGCACCTTAGAGACTAACAAATGTATTTGAGCATAAGCTTTCATAAGCTGTAGCTCACGAAAGCTTATGCTCAAATAAATGTGTTAGTCTCTAAGGTGTCACAAGTCCTCCTTTTCTTTTGCATAATTCTTCTTGTTATCTTGAAATGGTTTGCAGGCAGTTGGGTACCTGGCCTACATTTAGGTAAGTAAGTTGTCATCATATTTAAAACCCTTCACTCTCCTTATTGAGGAAAGCCTTGATCCTTACTTACTAGAACTTGACTCTGCATAGAGGCTCCATTATGAAAGGTCTGTGAAAGGTCCCATTTTGCTATCACCCAACACCAGGGCTACTCTTGTACAATATCCAAATGCATATTATCCTTTCTTTGGGTTTTTAGCTTCTTTTCCACAATCTTTCCCAAGTACCTGCTGGTAGGATGCTGTCTCCATAGTCAGGACTAAAATAACCACTACAGGAACAAAAGACACCTAAGAGACTGCACAATTTCAAGTATAATAAAAAAAAAAGATGTTCAGAGAGATAAAATTGGCCTGATAGTTTCATAAATGAGATCTCTGCGGCTATCAATTGCCATAGCTCCATTATTTCTTCTTTAACATTGGTACAGCGACCTGTGCAAAAAGCGTAAGTGCTGTGGCATTGTTCTTTCCGCATTTTGAAAAGCAATTGTGTACTATTTAAATTGCCTCCTGTTAATGGCATCTTTTTCAATGAGAATGCTATGAAATTCCGGCCATATCTTCTCTACTTTCCTGACTAGCAATCAATTAGTATCTGAAGAGTCATCTTTAGATTTGTGTGTGAGAACCAATGCATGCTGGGATGGGACACTTTGGAGTTTATTTTATTTTGTGCGGATTATTAGCTACGAAAGAAGGATGTATGAAATAAACTGGCCTTTTCTTTACTTTAATACCAATACTTATAGGCAGATTCTGGCCTTCATTCCAGTCCCTACACATTGCTCCAGTAACAGGATCTGCCAGGGCTAGGAAGAATTGCCAAGGACAGGAGCAGTGTAGGACCAGTGTAAGCAGACGTATGCTGCCCTTACTCCTGGCAGACCCTGGCACAGTCTATGGGAATTCGGGTTGTGAGCAGCCCACTGGCAGTCCTGGGGAGACTGCCAGAAATTAGAGCTTATGCTGAGAGCAGTTTCAGCTGCAGTTTCTGCAGCAACCCATAATCCAGAGGGTGCATCTCCCCTCCTGCTGGTTTGGGCTTTCTGTGCTGCATTTCTCAGGAGCTGTAGCACAGAATCATCCCCACAGCATATTAATGAAAGAATCCTAGAACCTGGGACACAGAAAATGCTGGTATCAAAACAAAGCTCCAACTCAGTTAGGGCTAGATTGTGCCAGGGAAGCACAGGTGCATCTCGAGAGGTGTGGAGTTGCACTGCCCCAAAGGAACCTCCAGCAGGCACTATGACAAAAGGAGACAGGGTGCTGCATGGTGCAGAGGGTGTTGGGGGCCATTGCCCCATCTGATGTGGTTTATATCCTAGTGGCGGCTCAGAGGGAGGAGTCAGGGAACGCAGAGAGAGATTTTGACTTTTCCTTGTGCATAAATTTAATAAATCCCTTAATACTTAGATGAGCCAAATTTGTGGCCTTGATGCCACCTATGAACTTGAAGGGATGCGAGTGGTTCAGAAAAAATAATATGCAAAGGGGGATTGCTCCTTTTGTTCAGTAAATGGCTGGGTTTGTGTATGTTCTTCAATATAGTTCTGCAGTGTTGAATCTGGTGTTGTGTCAAGTAAGCTCCTCTCTCTCTCTCTCTCTCTCTCTCTCTCTCATGGCTTTTACGCTATTAAAGTGTTTTCACTCTTTATTGTCAACTACCATACTTGCATTTTTCTAATGCTGGGGCTATTGTTTACCATTTTAAATCTTTAATTCTGTTGGTGGTCTGAGTAGGGCATGGATTACTTATAAGGGAGTAAGCGAGCATTGTTTCAGTCACAAGTGAGCAGACAAAACTTGCAAGATATAAAATACTCCACAATCCTATAGTCCATCAGCTGAAGACCCAATTTACTCTGGATTTGGCAAAGTCGAGACGATAGCCAAAACACAACCCATCAGCTTTCGGCAAAACCAAGCTTGCCTTTGCTGTCTCTGTTTTATAGTCCCCTGAATAATAATTCTTTGTTAATTACTACAACAATGTATTAAGTTTAACTTCACAAAGAGATGTCCAGTGTTCCGGCTCGGGTCGTCAGCTGGAGTAAATGGACATAACTCCACTACTGTAAATGCATGGAGCGGGGCAGTTACCACATTCTTGGGAAAGGCTAGGCTGACTGGGGAAGCAGCCACCGCTGGGGCCACGCCCCAGTCAGGCCACAGCTGGCCCTATAAAAGGACTGTGAGCCAGGAGCTGAGTCCGTGTCTCTCTGGCTCTGGAGAGAGGAGGACCGGGCTGCCTGGGAGAGAAGGGTACCGGGGTAGAGCAGTGCTGGGGAAAGGCAAGAGGAGCTGGGGAGTTCCAGCCTGGCAACTCCCCAGGCTGCAGGCCCTGGGCAAGGCCTAAAGCAGGTACTGAGGCTGCAGAGGGGCAGCCCAGGGTGAGACAGAGGCAGCTGGTCCAACCCCCTTGCCAGCCACGAGTGGTTTACAGACTGCAGCACAGGTGCCAACTTTTTTCTGGGCCGGTGGATGCTCGCGCCCGCCCCGCCCCTGCTCCACCCCTGCTCCAAAGTCCCCGCCCTAACTCCACCTCTATTGGACCCCTCCCCAAATCCCTGCCCCGGCCCCGCCTCCTCCCCCAAGCGCGCTGCATTCTCCCCCCTCCCTCCCAGGCTTGCCGCGCGAAACAGCTGTTTCGCGGCGCAAGGGCTGGGAGGGAGGGGGGAGAAGCAGGATGCGGCAGCATGCTCCAGGGCGGAGGCAGAGCGGAGCCAAGCTGGGCCGGGGGGGGGGGTGGAGCGGGGAGCTGCTGGTGGGTGCAGAGCACCCACCAGTTTTTCCCCACAGGTGCTCCAGCCCCAAAGCACCCACGGAGTTGGTGCCTATGGACTGCAGTCTGCCCCAGTGAGAGGGGGCTAGATGATGACTGGAAATAGCCACTGAGCCAAGGTGGAGGTAGAGGGATGGGGGTTCCCCTGGGAGGGGAGACCCAGAGTGTGGGTTACTGCTGGGGGCAGAACCCTAAGGTAAAGGGGCACCAGGATCCAGGAGGGACATGGGGTGCCTGAGGCATGCGAGCCGCCGGCAGAAGGAGGTGCTCCATATGCTGGAGAGCTAATTCCCAGGATGACCAGCAGGAAGCGCTGCACTGGTGAGTCATCACTTTGCTACAATGCCACTATGACTACTTTTACTAGCTGAAGATCAGGCTCTCTGTTTTTACTGTGACTTTTTAAAGAATTTACAATACACAGGTTTCTAACCTTTCTGAGCAAAGACAAGACACATTAGCAATAGGAAAGTACCAACTAACGCAGCCTTGCTTTGGATCATTCTATGTTCCTGCTTTTCCCAACATGCCCAAGTGCCCTTCTTCAGGCATCTCTCAAATTCCTCTATATTCTGGGTCCTGTTTCTCCATTGCCAGGCATCTAGTGCCATCATTTACACCTGCATGAAGCAAGGGCAATGGCGGTGCAAAATGCTACCAAAACGGAATGGTAGCACTTTGCATCTGCTCGGCACAGGTGCACATGGCTGTTCATTCAGTCCAAGCCCCCTCCCACTTCCTAACATTTAATATTCTGTCCCTTGGATTTTGATCCCATTTGCGAGTGTGAACAAGGCCTCTCTCTGCTCGTAATCTGAACTGAACTGACAGCCATGGAGGGTGGCAGCACTAGAAATCTAACGTCTCTAGTTATCCACCGAACATGTGCAGCATAGGATGTATACTCATAATCCTAAAAACTGGCCTCCTCAAAGTTTCTTCTTTTCCAAGGAGGAGAATAAGTACAGCTCATTTAATTAGCTGCATTATTTTAAACTCTTAAGATCAGGTAACATCACAGTTTTCCTTGCTCTGCCTTCTCCAAATCATCAAAATCCTTTCTGCAGTATGACTGGTCTCTACCGCTGGACAGGGCACTCCAGATAGGGTCAAACAAGCGTCAGAGGCAGTAACAGTACCCCTTCTTTTGTATTGTATCCCTCTGTTAATAAAGGTGTCTCATGTGTTCTTCCTGCAGATCTGTAAAGTAGGTTGCTGCCAGGCTGACGGAGGGAAGATAAGTGTTCAGACTCCACTGGGTGTGACGCTTCCCACCAGCAAGATATAAAAGGCCTTTCAAGTAAAATAAAATGGAGGGGACAGAGAGGCAGGAATGACCCAATGTAAAACAAAATATGCCAGAAGCCATGAGTTGTTTTCTGCTGCCTCCTTTCCCAAATTTTCCCTTCCTGTGAAACCATGAGAAGAAACATGAAGGGAGTTAGTCACACTGCCTATGCACTAAATGTACTAATGGAAGCCACTCAGGCTCGGACCTCCGGTGATGAGCACAGCATATTGAACAGAACAGAACAGGGCTGTGGGACTCCCAGTTAACAAGTGATAAGGTCTTACCTGTTTAAGCAGAGGGGAGAGCTTCAAGGCTGCTGTGTCCTGTGGTTAAAGAACCAGGAAGGCTCTCTGGCTCCTGTGAAGAAATATAAACCAATATATTCCATTTATTCTCAGATGACATCACAGGGTGATTGATACTATATAAACTAAATAATGTCGCTGGCCAGGCCATTTCCCCATTACTATTTTCCAAAGACTGGTAATTTAAGATACAATAACCCAGATCCTCTGCTCCTCTGAATGCAGCAGGTGGGGGTCGCACCTACAAGGAGCTGTTTGTAGACTGGCCCTGGTAGAGGCGCCTAGGAGCTGTTCTAAATGAAGCCAGTTGGTAATGTCCCCAAAAAGACATCTGTCAGATGGGGACAGCTGGAGCACAGCATGCTCCAGCCATGCCCCTACGCTGGGGAGCCTATGAACTGTCTATCCTGTCTGAGGGTTTTCCCACCTTGGGGGAATCTCGAGCAGTGGAGATGCAGCCATTTATGAGGCTCATTCTCCCAACTATCCCTTTACTCTCCTCCACTCACAAAATCCTCACGTTGCACTAACTAGCCTGTTGGCTGAGAAGGGCCGGATAGAGTTCCCATTGGGGTCCAGCCAGGCTGCTGCTTAGTTAGACCTCTTGAGAGAATGATCTGAGATACATCCTCACCCCTACAGGAGGCTGAGCATTGCACTGCTTCCTCAGCAGAGTACAGAAGAAAACAATCAGGCTGAGGTCTCAGATTCAGATAACCCCTATCGGTCTGGGTTTTCCTACCAGAAGACCACCAGGGACTGGTCGCAGACCTGTTGTACTTTAACTTTAGTATGTCACTCATTACATTGGCCAGGTACACTGTTAAACCTGAAGTGTAAAACATCTGAATGGGTTTGCTACTCCTGAAGGTCCTGTTGATGTAGGGGACGCTTGCTGTGATTCCTGTTATTTTTTAATATTCGAATTGAGGATGAAAACATCACCCCCCCATCCTTAACCACTGCCACCAGCACTCCCATTCATTTCAGGTTCTACATCCATGGCTGCTATTGTTGTTTTTTAATTCCTCCATGGACTTGACTTAGCCATTCTCTGGGACTCTTTTTCTCTCCCTCACATAGATCCCTTTGCCCATCTATCCCCTGCTTCTTCTGTGTCTCTTGCTACTATCTCATCACTATTGGGTTACCGCCTTCTCTTCTGCAGCTCCTGGCATTGGGGGCAGCTTTCCTCTATTATATGCCTTTTGACATTCTGGGCCATACCTCAGCGGGTGCCCAACACTTTCCATTATAAGATCCTGTTTTCAGTTGCTTATAACTTTATCTAACTAACAATTCAGGCTAAAATCTTCCATGCCCGATGTCTACCTCGTAGCATGTGATCACGTCATTAAAGACTATATTGTAATATAAAAGGGGGCTGAAATAAAGTTACACAGGCAGCTTTAATTTGGGTGTGCGACAGGGTCTGCTTACCCCGCACTAGCCCAGACAGGGTTATGCCCATATTATTGACAGCGGAAGTCCCACCTCCCCAGCGGGATTGGGCAGGCTCCAAATGCTCCAGCAATATAAAGGGAGGAAGCCCAGCTCATCCTGGCCTGGAGGCCGCAGGGGAAGGACCTGTCTGGGAAGCTCCGGTGGAGGGCCAGCCACAGCCCCTGACTGCACCAGGAATCAGAACCTCCCCAGGCCCGCCTGCACCCCAGCGACGTGAGGAGCCACAGGAGGTGACTGGCCCAACGGACCACGGAGAATCCGAAGGCTCATGGGAGACCCCCAATGCAGATTCTGGTAGGAAGTGACCCAGGGAGGGTGACAGAGTGGTACCTCCCACCTGGGAAACTTCAGTGTCTTTCGGTAGGACTCCCCTGCTGAGTCAGTGGCGAGTTGAAACGCCACTGTTAGGACCCTGGGTCGGGGCCCGGTGGAATTGGGTGGGCCCGGGCCCCCCATTGGGGCCTCCACACCCCCTAGTGGGCACCCCACCCGCATTGACTCTTGCCACTAGGCCACGCTGCCCTGCATCTAAGGGCTGCTCCATAGACTCTGGCCGCTAGGCTACGCTGCCCTGCATCTAAGGGCTGCTCCATAGACTCTGGCCACTAGGCCACGCTGCCCTGACCCTTGGGGCGTAGACCGTCACAGGGTGTTTCCTAACTTTTCAGTGCTTGACTACATCTTCAATGTACTTTTAATATAGACTTGCGTGTGTTGTTGTTTCATGTTCTTGGCACAGGTCTTTGTCAATTACAGTTTTACACCAACTGGTCTCATTGATTTTTAGCTTTGTTCTCCAGCAGTTGACAGGTTTTGTTTCTTAAATATTATACCTTGAAGAGGATGGTTTCATAAAACTTTGGCAGCAAGTTAATATCAGGCGACTTCTCTGTTCGACTCGGTAGAATCCACCATTCACCTCTGTGCAGTAATTACTTACAGTGGAATTAGCGGAATTAGTGGAAACAAGGCTCCAGCCTGCATTGATTTTACCCATCCACTGGATGCAGAGGAATTTTATAATAAACTAATTAAATTTGCTCTGGCTCGGCAGAACAATCAATGCTGTGGAGAAGATGAGCATATTCAGCACTTACAGCCCTGCTAGGCCTTCTGATGCATGGCTGATGCAAAATAATGCTAAAAGGTCTGATCTGCGGGAGGGGGAATATATATCTATATGAATAGCTATAAAGAGTAGACTGAGATTTTAGAGAAGGATATAAACTAAAGCAGGGACAGATCTGTAACCTGTAAATTGATTCACGGGATGACATTAATAAGAAAATTAGTATGGCAGGTGAACAGGTTGTTGTTTTAAACAACTAGCACTTTCAAGCTGTCCCCTAAGACCAGAGCTGGACATATGCTCTTAAATGCCCTAAACTGTATGAAGTCCTTATTATTTCTTGCCACTGGCAAATATTTACTGCACTGATAAACTGTCTGCATCAGAACAGTGGAAATCCTGGACTGCAAAAATATGCCAGGCTATAATTTACACCCCCCCGCTTACACCCATCCCGTCCTCTTGTTTTTGAACACAATGGGGCAGATCCTCAGCTGGTGTACATGGTCACAGCTCCACAATAGAGCTATGACGATGTACACCAGCTGATGATCCACCCCAAGGAGTTCATGACCTGCTGTCACTATGACCTTGAAAATGAAAACTTCCTTTATCAAGATTTGCTCACTTACCACAATGAAATAAACCTTGCTGAAGTTTTGCTTGGAAATAATGCAATAACTTTCATAGAATATCAGGGTTGGAAGGGACCTCAGGAGGTCATCTAGTCCAACCCCCTGCTCAAAGTAGGACCAATCCCCAATTTTTGCCCCAGATCCCTAAATGGCCCCCTCAAGGATTGAACTCAAAACCCTGGGTTTAGTAGGCCAATGCTCAAACCACTGAGCTATCCATCCCCCCCCCGCCCCCCTGGTACTTTATCTCAGTACACTGAGCAGATTGTCTGTTGACACAGATTATTTTTGTGTGCCTGTAAAGCATAATGCTGAATGAGAAGTGTCGCGTAGTAGCTAGAAAAAGAAACCTGTATTCTGTTCCTGGCTCTGCTGTGTGGCCTTGGGCAAGTCATTTCAGCTCAGTGCCTCAGTTTCCCCATCTGTAAAATGGGAATAATGATCCTTCCTTTCTAACGCAGTGCAGTTGTAGCCTATCAGTCCTCATCCTCAAAGGAAATCTGCACACTTTCAAAAGATGAGCCTAGGAACTGAAATTCATCACCACGCTAGACACTAAAAATCGTGGACTGAACAGACACTGGATTTATGGCTTATTACAACAATCTTTAACCACTAATCCCCTTTTTGTCCTATGACTGCAGAAGGGTTAATAGGCTACTCTACCTTGAAAGGTCCCTTTACAATATGTGCTAACTGCTTACGCTAAATGATCTGTTCCACCTTGCGTGTAGCTGTGGCATTCAGAGTACCTTCCCCAGACCTGAAGAAGAGCTCTGTGTGGGTTGAAAGCTTGACTCTCTCACCAGCAGAAGCTGGTCCAATAAAAGATACAACCTCACCCATCTTGTCTCTCTAATTTCCCTTCTACGGCACTCTGACATCCGCAGTAGGGCTGTTATTTTTCCTCACAGTAGCAGAGACCTTAGACCCAGGTGAAAAACTTCATTTTCAAACAGAATGTAAGAACCTTCCTATACCTGCAGGGCATCACTTAGGATACACTGTTATTTTTAATGCCAAGTGCACCAAAATGAAGGTCAAACACATCTGAATGTCAGCTGGTGCTGATGAGAGCTTCAGCAAAAGCTTGAGATCTGGAGTCCAGATAACGATGGTATAAATCGAGGCTCAAATGAAATCGAGAGAGTTACACAGATTTACACCAGCTGAGGAGCTGGCCCTGAATTTTGGAAAGGTTTGCCGTGGGACCTTTGGTTCTACTTCTGAACCAAAGATCAGTGCCAAGCGCCCTCCAGTCTGAGAAAGAGTGAGATCTATAAGGAAACTATTGACACCCATTTGCTGTACAAATCTACTCTACTGGATTATGAAGAGTATATAAGTCAGTGCACTTCTCCTTGCTACCAACATTTCTGCCATTGAGAGCTGGATTAACAACACTGTTGGAAAATACTCACTATCCAGCCAATTTATTCGAGCACTAATGCTCCGAAAACAAGCAGAGCAACATTTGTCAATATAAATCTATTTATTCTAAAAGCTATTAAATTACTTCTGTGTTACGAATGACTGGATTACTCGAACACTTTTTCATTCCCAGTGGTGAAGCAGCACCACTTGTCCAATGACAGGAAAAGGATACAGTCTAAAAAGCCCCTTTGCCCTAAAGTGATCCATGGCAAATTCTTCATCGGGCAAGAAACTTGAGAAAAGTTTGCTGGGGTGAAAAGACATCTCTGCACCACTACTATTCATCTGAACACACAGTGACTGAGACTCCGCAATGGAGACTGGGGCAGTTTGGTTGCAATCGTGTGGAAGAGTCAAAGCTCTCTCAGCACCCAAGAATCCCTCAGCTGCAGTCTGAAATATGCTGTAGACTGTGTTTAATCATTTATCGAACGCAAGGCTAGTACCATCAGTGAAACTGGCGCCGGGGGAACGGTTTTTTCATCCTCTTGGCAGGAAATAACTTCACTACATTAGTGGGAACCCATGAGAAAGTAGCAAAGAAATGAAATGGAGAAGGAAGAGGATGGCAAAGGGTAAAATGAGTACATCAGTTTTTTTCCCACAGCTTGCTTAAACAACCTAGCTAGGACCCTGAGGGGACTGGAGTTTCAGGAAACACTCACCATGTTACAGAGACACAGACAACTGCTGTAGTAGATGAAACTTTAGGGTGTCCGTTTTCTACAAATGGTATATCCATTTTTATAATGAGGAGCAAAGGAAATTGTGAAGATGATAATTAGTACCGACGTACTTGCAACCTTTTTGCAGTGTATAGCAGGGTAGATGGGTCATTAACATTCCATTTTTCCCCCTTTGTAGCCAGCATAGGTCTGGGGCTGTTTTCCAAATGTTGTCAAGAGAAATTTTAATACATTGCTTGAAAGATACACCACCTGCTATTTTATTTCTATAATTTATTGTATAATGAACGCCTATAAATTCCTATGGTAGCTTAAAGAAAAGGAGGACTTGTGGCACCTTAGAGACTAACCAATTTATTTGAGCATAAGCTTTCGTGAGCTACAGCTCACTTCATCAGATGCAAGTCCTCCTTTTCTTTTTGTGAATACAGACTAACACGGCTGCTACTCTGAAACCTATGGTAGCTTAAGAGACGAGTAAAATGCATTGCTGACTTTTTTTTCCCTCGGTTCATCAGCAAACCAGGAAAAGTTTAGGTCACTTTAAGTCCTTGGTCAGAGGCACAGTAAAAACATTCTCACTAGCAGTCCGAATATATGTTTGGTCTCTCAGAGAAAAGTATCAAGATTTTCACTGCCACTTGAGTGCCACTGCTGATACATGAGTGGATTGCAATTTTTGCCATTCACTCTTAAGAGCCTTAGGCTACTTGAGATGGCCACGAAATTGGTAGCATCTATTTGGGGTAGAGGAAAGCGAGTCAAGGAAGGATTTAAAAAAAAAAAAAAAAAAGGACTAAGGTAAACTTTCATATTCCCCGACCCAGGCTGTACTGTGCCAACATCCACGGAAACCTCACAGGAAAAAATATCTCCACAGGGTGAAAGAGGAAATTCCTTGGAAACTCCTTCTCAGAGAGAGAGAGAGTGAGGTAAAATGAGTCCCTTAATAAGAGGGAGACCTACAATAGTGCTGTAGATTAGATCTTAAAGTGAGCTGACCTCGTCCTGGTTTGCTGATGACCAGAGAAAAAAAGAGTCAGAAATTCATTTCACTAGACTCTTAAGCTACCATAGGAATTTATAGGCATTCACCATACAATAAATTATAGAAATAAAATAGCAGGTGGCATATTTTTCAAGTAATATATTAAGATTCCTCTTGACAGCATCAGGAAGAAGCGATTATTTGAGACTAGGTTATCAAGAGAAATCTGGGTAATTATTACCATCATAATGCCACCTACTTAGACTCACACACTGGAAAGACTTTGCTTCCACTTCTGGAGCCAGAAACCCCCACCTTAGTGCTGTGGGCATTCCTCATGTCGGGCTCCTCACTTATTTTTGCGTTACCACTCAGCGCCAAATACTCCCAAAATTCCAGTACCAAGGGGTAAATGAGAAGTGAGTGCATACATATTCCATTTGTATAATTAAAAAGGAGGAAAGAATCCTAATTCTGGGAGAATAACTGTGCTAGAGAAAAAAGAAAAGGAGGACTTGTGGCACCTTAGAGACTAACCAATTTATCTGAGCATAAGCTTTCTAAGGTGCCACAAGTACTCCTTTTCTTTTTGCAAATACAGACTAACACAGCTACTACTCTGAAACCTGTGCTAGAGAAGTTATAAATACCATAATTAATCTTTCCTCGGGCTGAGAACCCTTTCTGAAATACGATAATCCTCGGTGAGGCTGTGACTGCTAAAGCAAAATTCATGCTGACATGAGGAAGCTCTTAAACAGCACTTGTCTGGCGCATAAAGCTGCGATGCACCAGGGCTCTCGCTGTCTGAGCCGCGAGTGACATCATCAGCAAAGAAAATATGCCAATGTCTCCTGCTTTCATCAACTTGCAGCAGCCTTTAGGACAGTGGTCAGCCTAGGAGTTTTGAAACGAACAGAACAGTTTCCTGGTGCTCAGATACCAACAGGCAACACTGGAGGGTTGTGCTGCTCCTGGGCATCAAAGAGGCTGAAGAGGGGTGGCTGAGGGAGAAAAGCGCAGTGATCAAAGAAGAAGGCACACCAGGCCTCGAGCGCCAGGAAGGTGCCTGGTTCATCTTCTGGCCCTGT
This sequence comes from Natator depressus, assembly GCF_965152275.1. NCBI lineage: Eukaryota > Metazoa > Chordata > Testudines > Cheloniidae > Natator > Natator depressus. The sequence continues at coordinate 63,950,968 of NC_134244.1, read as the reverse complement.
GCCTCACACCCGTCTCTGCTGTGGCAAGGACCGTCACTTGAGAAGCGGACTCTTTAGCCACTTGCGATGCTGCAGCGTGACACGCAGAAACTGAACTACTTTGGTGCGGACATCATTTGTCTTTCAGGACGGACGGCTACCATCTCAGATAGCATTGTAATTACTGCGGGAGGTCCAGAGATGGAACAGGTTAGATCAGACTACATTTTTGGACACCAATAGGAGGTGCTGTGCTGGGAAAGAGAACCGATCTGATTAGGAAGAAATGAACAGGGACTTCTGGGCAGAGCCATTCCAAGCCTTACCTCCCATATAGCTGGAAATCACCCTCCTTTCTCTTTTGACAAGTCTCAGGGTATATCTACACAGCAGGATCCCGACGCAGCGAGTCTCAGAACCCAGGTCTACAATCCAGGGTTACCATCCTCCTTAGGCTTCAGAGCCTGAGTTCCAGCCTGAGCCCAACGACAGCCTACACAGCTCTTTTTAGCACTGTAGCATGAGCCCTGCAAGCTCCAGTCTGGAGACCTGGGCTCCAAGGCTGGCTGACGCAGGATCCTGCTTGCTGGGCAGATGTACCCTACGCTGCTGGCTCCCTTTCGTGCTGCTGTGGGTCTTGCCCCTGACTCAAACAGGGAAGAAGTACCATAAATCCAACTGCACAGGCCTTAGGGTAAAAGAAAATACATAGCCATCTTATTTTTAAAAACTCTAGATATTCCCTAATTTAGCTTTCCCATATTCCCAAACCCACTGAAGATTCACAGTAGCATTGTCGATGCCTGGGGATGCAGGAGGCTCTCAAGAAAGACTGGGGGAGGAAACTCATTTGGGGGGAAGGCTTCTTCTGCTGTGGCGGGTGGGGACGGGGAAGGAAGGAGAGAAGATAGAGGAAAAAAGCAAGACTACTTCAGAGAGGAAAGACAAAAGCTTCATTGACTTGGCTCCCTTTCCTCACCTGAGGATCCTTTTGTTTTTCCCTCCAGACATTCCTATGCTCCGACTTTAAAGGTAGGCGTTTTCTCTTCGGATTGCTGTATGCCAAACTGAAAATGATATTTCAGTGACCTGACATACATGCCAAATGGTAAGACAGGGTAAAAATATATTGAACTTCTATAGGTGTTTTTATTTTTTTAATCAGAAGGATCCCACAGCAATTTAAAAGAATTAATTAATTAAGTCTTACAAGATGACTGTAAAGAAAACATAGCAATTCCCATTTTACGGATGAGTAAATTGAGAAAGATTAAGTGAGTTATTGTCTGAGCCGGGGCTAGAATCAAGAGCTCCTGATGCTCAGTTCCCTGCTCTCACCACTAGGCTAACATACACAACACCATAGTTGTCTTTTATGCTATGTGGTGTACAATTCTAAACTCAGTCTCTTCTGATGTGTGCATTAATGCAAACTGCGTTTTATGAAGAAGGGAATACACAACATTATAGTCTGTAGTGTAGAATTAAGCATTTACAAAGTACTTTTAATCTTCAACAGGTTTGAGACTATATGGGAAAGTTAAATTAGGCACTATCTAGAGTTTTGGTTTTTTTTTTAAATCAGCTGTCTATATATTTTCTCTCACCCAAAGGCCTGTGCAGTTAGATTCATGGTAATTAAGTCTTGTTTACACAGATAGTAGCCACCACTGTGAGCTGCGCCTGGGCAAACTTCACTGCAGCAGTGTTAAAACCATGTTTACACTGCAGGTTTGCAGGGCATATTTATGGCAAGGCCCAAGACGCCCAGCTTAGAGGTAGAGGAACACAGACAAATATTTCTAATATTCTCTACCCAGCATCTAAGCTACTACTTCTGTAAAATATGTGGCAGCTACAGAACACAATGTGGTGTGACACACAGGTTTTACTGGGTTCACTTGAGAGGAACGACATAATTTACTCACTCCATAGCACATCACACTAACATATATTACCTACATATAAATTAGCAACTGCAGAGAAGCTGAGAGGGTTTAAATCTCTGAGCTTGTAAATCATCTTCAAAGTGTTTATCTCTGTTAGAAATCTGAAATGGGGGAGTGGCTCTGCCATGGAACAAAGCAGAGTTAAACAAAGGAAAGGCTCTTGGGAAGTCAAGAACTGTAGCCTCCTGTTTTTTGCCAGGTCTGTAGATCTTTCATGGAATCATAGAAAATTAGGGCAGGAAGAGACCTCAGGAGGTCTTCTAGTCCAACCCTCTGCTCAAAGCAGGACCCATAGAGTCTCAAGATATCACCTCCGTTCTTTACCTCTTTGATATAGCATTGCCTGAGTTTTCTGAGTTTTTGGAAATCCAACTGATACGGCCAGGCTTTGTTCCCTCTGACAACTGAAACACCCAGCATGCTACTGCACCAGTTAAAAGACAGTGGGCTATATCCTCAGCTGATATGAATCCAAGTATCTCCACTGACGTCAACAGAGTTGGGCCAATTTACACTAGCTGAGGACCCGCCCAAGTGTGTCTCACCTTTAGTAAGAACAGACATCCTAGTGCACACAATTTTAAACACTTCAGAAACCTTAAGAGAAGTTTCTGGAATGTAGAGACCTTCCGAAATGATGTCTTAGACACACTGTCCTGGTCCTCAGACTTGGGACAATCTCCTTTATTTTGGAGTTGATTGCCTGGCTGAGGAACTGCATAAAAGTTTCTTTCAGGTGTGCGGTACTGAGGCAATCTAGGAGGTGTTGACAATCCTACACCTCCTCGGAATTTTTCTTCGCTGTGCTCCATTATGGGACCATGGAAGATAGCAGGTAGGAATTTGACAGAAGAGCTTGCTGGCTTCCTTTTATGTTAGGCTGAAACTCAATGTTTGCATTAAATAAAAAGAGTACCTGACCCATTCAGTTTGTTGGCAAACTGGATTGGCCTTAAAGTCAAAGATCTCTTTGACCTACCATCCACACTTCAAGAGGCTGAGTGGGGGACCTCATAACCACTGGAGGACCCAGAGGCCATGACTGCCTTATAGAACCATCAGAATGAGCCTAAGACCTGGAGTGGGACTGCTTCATGGGAGAGAGAACCCAGAACAGGGTGGAGATAGGAGAAACATAGCTGGCCTTGTTGAGGAGGCAAGTGTGTGAGTCGGGACAGATGTCTGTAGAAAAGGAGGTGATCTTAGTCTCAGCAGGGCCCGGAGGCTGCCATTGATACCTCCATAAAGTCCATTAACAAGCATTTTGGGGGAGGATCAGCTCCTCCTCCTCATCTGGGCAAGATGAGCACCCAAATAGGATAAACAATGTTGTTTTATTCTCTGGTTGATGAAGGCTGATGTTAGCAAAAAGCCTCTCTCGCCTGTGTTGTTGTGTCGGCTGTCTGCTGCCAGGACACCTACACAACGAAGTTCCTCTTAACGTCCATCTGATAGGCTTGCGGAGAAAGAGGAACATTTTGATAGCTTTTGCCAATGCAAGTCACACCGCATGCGAGTGATAGCTCGGCTCTGAGTGCTCACCAGTGGCAGCCATAAACACCATGTGAAACAGACAGAGCTAATGGAATACCAATTGTGCACTCAGCATCACAATCTCTCCTCTGCTGAAATCAGGACATAGATCCAGCCCTAACCCATTGTCCTGACTATCCTTCATTACAGAGCCTACCCATTTGTTCGCCCACACGTAGTACACTCAGTCACATAGGGCTAGCAAGCTGAAACAAGATTTGTCCAACTTCAGGCATTTGGCCTGCAACTCGGGTTTTTAGGGTGGTTCCCAGTACACGGCTGCCAAAATCTCTGGACTTTATTAGCACCATGGTTGTGGGTTCTGCACACAGTCACTGCACCTTTGTAAGTGATGCTGAGGGAGAAAAGAGGTGAGTTCTGTCCAGGCAGGTTGCAGAAAGACAGTCACTGAATCCCTGAGACCCACCCTGGCCTGAATCTGCATAAAATGGAGCCTTATTTGAATTTTCATTATTTGAAAAAACGTACTGGCGATCATATTTCCCCCGAATGACAGTAAAGCCAGCCAGTTTGGGCTGATAGGAAAATTTCAAGCTTCACATGTTCTCATCATAGGCAGGTATAGGAGAAATGATACAAAGTTATAAATATACTGGCAGGATCGGTCAGAATTTTGATGTAAAATAGGATTTCAAACAGGGGCTAGTGCCGCCAAAGCAGTCAGAGTGCTTTTTGGAAGGCTCACAAACAAGTGCTTGGATTTTCCCTGTAAAGTATGCACACACATCAAATGAACTGGGGAAGGGTTTGAACATGTACTGAAAGGGTCACCAGCTTCAGTGAGATATAGACATGTTCAGTTCTTTTATTCATAGATTTTAAGGCAAGTACAATAACCTAATCTGATCTCCTGTAAAACGCTGGCCATAAGAAAGCATCTGAGTCCCAATTCAATGCCGGCACCTCTGTCTCTTCCCTTCCCTCACCAATGCCCTTGGAACCAAGAACATTAATTCTTCAAAAAGTACAGGAGGACTTGTGGCACCTTAGAGACTAACCAATTTATTTGAGCATAAGCTTTCGTGAGCTACAGCTCATTTCATCGGATGCATTCATTTTCCACTGAATGCATCCGATGAAGTGAGCTGTAGCTCACGAAAGCTTATGCTCAAATAAATTGGTTAGTCTCTAAGGTGCCACAAGTACTCCTTTTCTTTTTGCGGATACAGACTAACACGGCTGCTCCTCTGAAACCAACCATTAATTCTTCAGTGCTTCTAGCCTTCATGAGTCCTGGAAGATGCAGCCCCAACTCATTTTTGAACCCAGATACCATGCGAACTACTGCAGTTTTTAAACCACAATTGAAGACTTCAATAGCTCAGACATAGGTGAGAGGTTTATCACAGGAGTGGGTGGGTGAGATTCTGTGGCTTGCGTTGTACAGGAGGTCAAACTAGATGATCATAATGGTCCCTTCTGACCTTAATATCTATGAATCTATGTTAATCAGCATCACTGCCACCACAATAAATGGCGCAAAGGGACACTCTGACAGCAGGGAAACAACGATTACACTTACCAGCTGAGTTTTGGTTTTGTAGGCACTTGGATGTACATCCCATCGTTACTCCGCTCTTTCGGTCTGCTCCATTCTTGTGACGAATCCTTGTTTGTATTTCAGTACTTTGCTCGCTCACAAGAACAGGGCAGGCAGACAATCAGCATGAAGGGATGGAATGATGTGTCCACAAATAAACCTAGTGACCTGGATTTGCTCCTATTAAGTTGTCTACCAGGGAAATTCGAATTTTAATAAAGTTGCTGCCCTGTTATTTCTGTCTTTCTTAGGCACCTCTGGTTTTGGTATCTAAGTGCTGATGAGTGGATACATATTCCAGAATTTTTAAGCTAAGTATAAATTTAAGCCTCCAAGCACTGGAGTATAAATTAAATGTAGAGGTGACAATGTTGGCAGAACTGAATGTATGCACTGACAGAGTAGAAGGGCAGGAGTATAGGAGGAAAAGTACTACAAGGATTTAATATTGTACATGATAAAGTAGGAGGCTTGATTTATTTTATTTATTCTTATATCGCCCTTCTGACCCACTTGTCATATGAACTACAACAATTAGAACTCACATTGATTTGCCAGGACAGCTGGGCAGGAAACAGTTTTCCCACCCCAGAAGAATTTTTGAGATTTTGAAAAATTTTCACATTCTGTATTAGAATAAAGTCCAAATTGTAATTTTTTTCACAAACTGAAAATCGGAAATTAAAAAACCCCCCACAAATCTCAGAGCAGGTCAACAGAAACATTTTCTTTCAATAAATTGGAATAATTTTATTGCAACTTTTTGTAGACAATAAATGAACTTACATTTCAAAACAAAAAGTCATTTTGGTCTGTCCTGCCTGCATTTGACTTTCAATGTCTTTGCTCCCCATCTGTACCTAGTAAAGGACCAATGTCCAGAAGCAGTCTTGGATAGCAGCTTGATGCTCTCTGCTGAAGAAATGGGAGGTGTGAAGGGGCAGGGTTAGGATTAACTGTTTTGTGTGAAAAGGGAAAAAAATGATGCTGTTAAAGCTTGAAAAGTTGGGAAAAAACCTGTTTGTGAGAACTACAATGATGTTCTCTCTCTGTGACACAGTCATCGCAAGATCTACTGGTTTACCAAACTATGTGCTCCCATTGAATTCATTAGGTGCTGGATCAGCTCTGACATGATTTCTACACTGGTTAATTTAGAACTATTTAAACACCTGACAAACCATACAACATAAAGAGCCATTCCAAGTTTAAATTGAACCATGAAATTCAAGGGCCAGGAGTTTCAAATGGGAATAAGGAAGTTAGGCACCCAGCTCCCATTGGATCTCAATGGGAATTGGGTGCTTAATTCCATTAGGCACCTTTGAAAATCCTAGCCTCAATGACACAAAGTCAATGAGGCAATCTCCCCATGAACACCTTTCAATAGGAAGAGTAGGGGGCAAACAATAGATTACTTTCCATCTTAAATCTAGTTAAGTTTATGAATGTGGTGTGGTACCAATAAAAGCAACAAAACATCAAGGCCCTCAAATTGAGACACCCTTCAGAATGCCCTCTCAGGAAGATTTCTAATGAAGTTTCTTTGCAATGATTCACAAATGAAACTGGACTTTGAATGAGCAACCAACATTTAAAGCGGATAAGAAACGCTGACATTTAAGAATCTCAGCATCCTCTCTGAACTCCCCTCTCCAGTTAGATTAAGGGGATAACATATATTGACTTATAACACGGAAATATAAAAAGGGAGCGTTGCTGAATGGTAAAATTAAAGGCTTTATTTTAATGATTTGTAATTGTGGATAGTGAATGAGTACAGATGAGGTAACAGGCCAAGGCCTTGCTCGCGTAAGTGTGGTTTTTCCAATTCTTCTTTATATAGAATTGCTGATCTGCTTAAAAAGCTGTTATTACTGACAGAACAAAGGTAACATTGTGCTGGGCGTTTTGAGGTAAAAAAACACACAAATCTGGTAACCAAAAAACCCCCTTTTTCTGGGAAGACCCAGGGCAGAGTTACATAAAATGACATGAGCCAGAAACTGCAAAGCCAGCAGTACAAATGCTGGTTGGGTAACTGAACCTTGCGAATGTGTAATGTACATGTTACCTAAACTCAAAGGGTTGATGTACAACAAGCTAACTGGATAAAGATTAAGTAACCTGTATTGTAGAAATGTACAAAAGACCTAAGTGAACATGGACCCAAACCAGAGAAACACCAAACCAGAAAATAAAGGACGGGCCTGAAGGGCCGGAACAAAGGATCAGAAAAGCCAGTAACTATCCTAGAAGGTAGAAACACTTTCTGGTGCCCCAGAATGTGGTAACTGGGGCCATTTACCAATTCTGTCTTGTCTGTTACTCTTCTGGCATAAATTTATGTCCAGACACTATAAATGACAATAATTCTGTCTGAAATTGTATAAAGACAAAAATTGAGTAAGCCTAAATTGGGTGGACTCATGACTCAGTTTCCCAACTCTTCCCCCCAACATTGGTGTCCCTAGGAGAGCATGAGTCCAAGACATCTTACCGTCACTTCTGTGTCTTAGGGATTGCGACCTGAAGATTCTGGGTATTTAACAAGTTTTGGGAGGTTGTAGGGAGCAGTGCCTCTGGCCTCCAGCCATGGTTTTGTCAAACACCCGGAAAAGAAAGTAAGTTCTCATAATCATAATGGAAGAGTACGTTAATATAATCTCCCAGGGAGGGGGATTTGATAGAAAAGTTGTAGTCAAGGAAGAACCTAGGGATATGGTGAAAAAGACTTTTAAGAGTAATGTTGTGAATGAGAATACAAAAGTACTCAAGATAGTTAAGTCCAAAGCTAACGGTGAAGAGTTAGAAGGGGACCTCACAAAACTGGGTGACTGGGCAACAAAATGGCCGATGAAATCCAGTGTTGATAAATGCAAAGTAGTGCATATTGGAAAACATAATCCCAACTAAATGTACAAAATGATGGGGCCTATAGTTGCTGTTACCATTCAAGAAAGAGATTTTGGAGTCATTGTGGATAGTTCTCTGAAAACATCCACTCAATGTGCCATGGCAGTCAAAAAGGCTAATAGAATATTAGGAACCATTAGGAAAGGGACAGATAATAAAACACAAAATATCATAATGCACTATAAAAATCCATGGTATGCACACACCTTGAATATGGTGTGCAGTTCTGGTTGCCCCATGTCAAAAAAAATAAAATTAGAACTGGAAAAAGTTCAGAGAAGAGCAACAGAAATGACCGGGGTATGGAACAGCTTCCAAGTGAGGAGAGATTAAAAAGACTGGACTATTCATCTTAGAAAAGAGACAACTACGGGGAGATATGACAGAAGTCTATAAAATCATGAACGGCGTGGAGACAGTGTTTAAGGAAGTGTTAGTTACCCCTTTACATAACACAAGAAGCAGGAGGCACCCAATTAAATTAATAGGAAGCAGGTTTAAAACAAACATAAAGAAGTATTTCTTTGTTCAACACACATATGTGTTGCCAGGAGCTGTTGTGAAGGCCAAAAGTATAAATGGGTTCAAAAAAGAATTAGACAAGTTTATGGAGGATAGGTCCATCGATTGCTACTTACCAAGTTGGTCAGGGATGCAACCACATGCCCTGGGTGTTCCTAAACCTCTGACCCTGGAAGCTGAGACTGTATAACAGCGGATGGATCACTTGATAAATTGCCTTGTATTGTTCGTTCCCTCAATAGCATCTGGCACCAGTCACTGTCAGAAGACAGAATACTAGGCAGAAGGACCACTGACCTGACCCAGTATGGTCATTCTTAAGTTAAGAAGAAATACAAAGACTCCCAAAAAAGGGGATTGTGGATGGAAGATATATATTTAATGGTTTTGTGGCAGTGGGACAGGAGTTAAAGAATTCTGCAAACAGAGGCTGTGGCAGTATTTGCTCTTGATAAAAATCAATCACTGTGCTGTGACAGTGAGAAACCAAAAGCAATACGGAATATGCAGTTATGGGAAGACAAAACACATGGCAATATGTACACACACATAATGTACAATCAAATTATAGAGAATTTAAGGAGATGTAAGGGCACTGGCACTACTGTGGACTTGCCCCATCCATATCTTTCGGCAGAGGATAATGGCTAGTCTGATTTGTATTCCTCCCCTCTCCCGCAAACCGACTTGCTAAAAAGCTATCATTGATAATGTTAATGATTAGGGACCTCTTGACTTGTTCTGTTAAAAGTTTTGTGATAAGTCATAGAAGGTGCTGGATGCCACTCAGCACCAGGATCCATGAAATTATGTTTGTTAAGTTTTTCTGCTAGAAACAGAGAAAAATGATTGAGTGAAACTGCTGTTTGGAAATGTGAGCAGCTTAAATGTGTCCCCAATTAAAGGGGAAGGTACGTGTACAATGAACTGGCTTTGAAAAGAATTCCACTAAAAATCCATTTGCCTTAATCGTCAAAGAGTTAAATTCTGTGATGATTTTAAACACGTAAATTGCAAAGGTAAAGTAAATTCATCTCTTTATCTTTGGTTCTAGGTTAAAAGCTAACAAGGAACAGTGAAAACCTGACGGCACGTAGTCGTCATATTGTGGCATACTGAAAAGAAAATAAGTAGGAAAAAAAGCAAATATAAAACTATTTAAATCTTCAGATAAAGTACTAATTATATATACTGTATACATTTTTGTTTTATTACAGTCGTCCAACAAAAACAGGATCCTAGATAAATTTTCAGCTAAAGAGCAGTTATTAACTCAGTCCCCCCCCCCTTTTTAGGAATCAACTGTTTGTAACAGTTGGCTCGTATGTTTCTCCCCATTCCCCCCTACCCCCATTAACTATCCCCAATAACCTTTTCTATATTTCTCACCCAGCTTGGTATGTTAAATTGTTCATTGCTGTTTGTGCTTTGGAAATACTCTAGCTCTACTTGCCTATCCTTATTGCTTATATGTGCTCTATATCTTGATTTTTATTTGTATTTATTCTGTTTTCCAACTTCCCTCCTTCCAACAAATGGGATTATATGATAAGGTGGCCTGAGATAGCAGGGGACTGGACTCAGTGACTTAGGAGTTCCCTTCCAGTCCTATGTACTATGTTCCTGTGTCCTAACCCAAACAGCCAGCATAAAATGTATTGTGTGCCTGTTGAAATGTTGGCAGTTTTCCACCTTGGTCTCCTTCTATGCTGTTTTGTAGTATTCCTTCTCTTTGTATTCAGTTCAGAAGTGTTTTGTTATTATACTTTGGTTTACAGTTAAGCAAAAACAGACATGTCTATGATGATAAGAAGCTGAGGCACAAGAAAGTGGAAAGCATTATACACCCTATTTCCCTCCCCAAAATGGAACTGCATAGTAAATCTGAACAACCGAAATGAGTGACAAGCCAACAAAGAACGTAGGGTAAATACAGATTTCTAAATGTTCTCATGTAAAGCACTCCATAGAAAATTCTTTTTCTGTAGCACCACCATGTGCTTCTGATTTGTATCAGAATACATTAATATAATGTCACTTTTACTAAACTGACTAAAGTTAGGAAATTGATCAGTTAAGGATGGAAGTTGGCCTCGTTTTGCCTATGTATTGGGCCGTATTATACCTTTTCAGTGCATTACTTTCTCCAACAGCAGACAATGCTGGTTGCAGTACTTGCATGTAGACAGAACAAGGTAAGTCAAAAATAGTGTTTTGACCTTGAGAAGATAAATTTCATGGCACATAGGTCAAACTTTTATTTAGGCAATTCTTAAAATTAGTATGTGGGGACTTTGGGAAACATGTTCTATTTACCCAATGGACTCTGACATCTTTTTCAGAGCTATTACAATCTATCATGTAAATCACGGAGGGATTTTTTTAAATAGGCGTTCTTTACTCAGAAGGGCATAATAGCTCCGTTAGAAGCACTGTGCTGTATTATATAAATTCCTGTTAAGGGATGTAAAGAAAACCCAGATTACTGACCTATTTGGCCATAAGGGCTCTGTCTTAGAAATCACATCTGGCAGTCCCATACAGGACAAAAGGTCCTGAAGAAATTTCAGTTGTTCAAGGGTCACCGTTTGTTTGCACTGTAGGTGCTTCTCCAAGATACCTGAACCAGTTTTAATTCTCACTGTGCAAGTGGATTGGAGGCAGAGCGTTCACATTACGTAATCACAGCCCGTATAATTGTGATTTAAAAACACTGGCATATAGCACTGAAATTTAAGGAAACAAAACAACTCCCCCATATTGCACTTCTATGGCTGAGAGAGAAATATAAAATCCATCACCAGGCCCTAATTTTTAAAATCACAATATAGCTCAAATTTCAGTCAGGAATGGATTTTTTAAAGGCAAAGTTAAACATTTCAAATAAGTTTAAAATGAAAATGGTTACTGAACCTTTCAAATAACAGAATGAAATGTAATGTTAAAGGACAAAAGTAGGATCCCACCAACGTGAGCGTATTTTCCCCGGGAAGAACTTTCTGCATAACTTTTGGTATAGTCTTTATGCCCACAAGAACTGATCAGGGTAAGAAGTAGCTGTTTGGTGTGAAAATAATGAAATAATGCCACCGAAGATTAGTATCTGACTTATTAAGGGCTAGATTCTGATGACTTTATTTACTCTCACTCTCAGTAGCACCTCACTCCACTAATAGTCCGACTGAAGTCAACAGGACCACTCATGGAGTAAAATGCTCTTCAACATGAGTAAGGGTCACAGAGCATGGCCATACCATTTGGGAAGCAGAGGCAAATGTTTCTTTTATAACCTAGGTAGATAGCAGAAATACTTGGAGTCAAAGATCTAAAGATACAGAATCAATTTAGTTTCATTTCACGTAACTTGATGGCTTCCGCCTGCTGTCAGTTTATCGTGTATGAAAAAAGAAGAATCCTATTCTTGGCATCTTGAAAATTAATGAAACAGGCATGCTTCCATATCAATTATTATTAAATGCAACCTCAATTTTGGCATGTCCTAATGTCTGAGTAGTTCACTTTGCAACTTTCATCATGTCCTTTTAATGCAGGGTGGGAATGGAATATTATGTATTACATAGAATAGTAGAACAAGCAACAGTCTAAATTCAGGGGAGGGAAAGGATGAGCCACACAAATATCACTAGAATGTATCACTGTAACTTAAACAAAGCAGTGCGGATGTTGAGAATTCATCACACATCCAGCATGAAACCATTTATTTAAAGAAAGGAAATGTATTATTAGACATAAGTGAATGCTGGACAAAATTTCCCATATATATTTAAAGCAATTGTAATGAATTTCCTTCAGCAATGCTCAGTTTTTGTGTTCACTTTCCATGAACAATCACGTGATGTGATGATTTAGTTTTACAGACACAGATGTCCTCAGAAAGTGAATATCAAAATCATTCATATTTGTGATAGCAATGCCTATATTACAGATTCATCCAATCTGGGGAAAGAAACAGTTACACGTGACCTACCTACCCAATCCCAACATACCAACAAAGCTTGAACAGTTAACATTGAATACTACCGGAGAAATGTTTGCAATCATCCCCCAAGTTTAAAAAAAATTGGTCAGACATTTCTGAATTATGAATAAGTTTGATGACATCATGAGCTGCTCAGGGAACACTTATGAACCAAAAAGAAACTAGGGGTAAAATTTTCAAAAGCTGTTAAGTGACTTCAAAATCTGTTTCATAGAAGCCAAATGAGATCTAGTCTCCTAAGTGCTTAAGTCACTATGGAAAATGAGACTTAGGCTCCTAAATAACTTAGGTAGTTTTGGAAATTTTACTCAAAGCCCCAAATGCAGCAAAGTACTCAAGTGTGTATTTAACTACCAGTGTGATATATGCCATCATGTGCCAGCAATGCCCCTCTGCCATGTACATTGGCCAAACTGGACAGTCTCTACGTAAAAGAATAAATGGACACAAATCAGATGTCAAGAATTATAACATTCAAAAACCAGTCGGAGAACACGTCAATCTCTTTAGTCACTCGATTACAGACCTAAAAGTGGCAATTCTTCAACAAAAAAACTTCAAAAACAGACCCCAATGAGAGACTGCTGAATTGGAATTAATTTGCAAACTGGATACAATTAACTTAGGCTTGAATAGAGACTGGGAGTGGATGGGTCATTACACAAAGTAAAACTATTTCCCCATGTTTATTCCCTCCCTCCACCTCCCACTGTTCCTCAGACTGCTGGAAATGGCCCACCTTGATTATCACTACAAAAGGTTCCCCCCGCCCCCGGCTCTCCTGCTGGTAATAGCTCACCTTAAGCGATCACTCTCTTGTTACAGTGTGTATGGTAACACCCATTGTTTCATGTTCTCTATGTAAATCTCCCCACTGTATTTTCCACTGAATGCATCCGATGAAGTGAGCTGTAGCTCACGAAAGCTTATGCTCAAATAAATTTGTTAGTCTCTAAGGTGCCACAAGTACTCCTTTTCTTTTTGCGAATACAGACTAACACGGCTGCTACTCGGAAACCTGTCATTTGACTTTAAGAGGATTCTCTCTGACTTCAAATTACTCCTAGCCCTATACCTTCACGCTTCCCATTCCATGACTAAAGAACAGGACTTCAGTGGGAAGCCCTGAGACTCAACCAGGGCTTAAAATTTAGCACTTGCTTAAGTGCTTTGATTGATGGGGTCCTTAATCTGTTTTACAGATTATTTGTTGTGAATTATTCATTCAACTCTGATTACTACTAAGAAAAATAAGTAAAATGGTGAAAGTTACCTTTGATACTTAGGTACAATGTCTTGCAGAAGGAATTCACTCATTCTGAAATCATTCATCTCACCAATGGAGCTTTGGAATAGTAAAGGCCAAATCTTACCCTGGTTCGGAGGTGTGTGTTAGGAGGCAAGAGGGTACGGGCAGCCTCTTTCTTCCCATAGCATACAGGATTATAGTATAGAGTCTCCCAGACACTATGGCAACTGTGGTCCTACAAGTCCCTAAGAGAAAGATACAGAAAGGCACCTATCTAGTGTTCAAGAAAGCCACTGTTAGCACATCACAGCCTCAAGGAGCATGGTCAGGTGCCCAGCCACAATGTACAGTATGAGCTATCCTGAGGTGAAAGGAACACAGCAGAGGTATCCACTTCCTCCATGGATCTCTTCACGCCCCTTCACTTTGAGCCGTCCTGTCCGCGTAGCACAATGGGATTGCTGCTATTCTACCCACCTGAGGCAGTTGCAGCAGATAAGATCAAGAGATTGCCTCTTAACTGATGCTTGCATAGTGTCCAGGGCAAAGGGGCCTCCACTGTGAGGGGATACTATAATATAAATGTTCACTAGTGTAATGATCATTATTACTAATGATGGATTAGAATGTGACACAAACAGTTTACAAGGAAGCTACTAGCAACCCAAATTACACTAAGTTCCTGGTCTACACTACACCTGCCGGTTGATCTAAGCTACGCAATTTGAGTTACGTTTGTAGCGTCAGTCGATGTAGCTTAGATCTACTTACCGTGGGGTCCACACTACGCTATGACGACGGTAGACACTCCCCTGCCAACATTGCTTCTGCCTCTCATTGGGGTGGAGAACTGAAATCGATGGGAGAGCACTCTCCCATCGATTGAGCGTGTCTTCACTAGACCTGCTAAATTGATGCCTCTGCATTTAGTTCCATAGTGAAGACATACCCTTAGACTGGATTGTTAACAGAGCTACTCATCCAGTTCCCAATAAATTTAAATGGGAGTTGGCCATTTAATCCCTTAGGGAAGTCTAAATTCTGCCCTTGGATATATGTTGGCAAGTCTCACTAAAATCCCAACATTCTACCCTAGTGCAGAAGATGACCTAATGTGGATCCATCATATGTAATTTCTGCGCTTCTATGATCCTAAATGCATTTAATAAGGCTAAAAGCCAGCTCAGAAACACATGCTGTATGTTCACTGTGTTAATGAGATTGTGAATACGCGTTCGCACCTCTAGGGCGCCTCCCTCCTCGCTGGATATGGCATTGCAGAGGACTTTGCCTCTCACACCCCCTGTGGTGGCTACTTTCTCAGCCGCGAATAACCACTCCCAACTCCCCCTGGAGGTATTCTGTGGCTTGATCCCCGGCCAAGACACATAAATATCTAAGTTGCTTCTGGGGTAGCACAAACAAGTCCAAATAAAGATTCAAACTACAGCAGAACCTCAGAGTTACAAACACCAAAGTTACGAGCTGATCAGTCGAAGTACATAATAAGGCAGCAGCAAAGACCCCCCCCAAAAAAGCAGCAAACACAGTACAGTATTAAATGAAACTACTAAAAAAATATAGGGAAAGCAGCATTTTTCTTCTGCATAGTAGAGTTTCAAAACTGTATTAAGTCAATGTTCAGTTGTCAACTTTTGAAAGAACAACCATAACGTTTTGTTCAGAGTTACGAACATTACAGAGTTATGAATAACCTCCATTCCCAAGGTGTTCGTAACTCTGAGGTTCTTCTGTAGCTTCATATTAATAGTTCTTCTGCCCATCCCAGGCTCCACATAGTCCCCTTTTTGTATCCTGCCTGTTAAGCACTAGCTCAGGGCTTCTCTCCATCACAGAAGCCTGTCTCCTGAGCAGTCCCTCTACAACTGACCTGCCTCAGTCTATTTCAACAATTACTCACTCCTGAGGTGTGGAGCATGAGAAATTGGGTGCTTTCCCATGGCTTGCAGGTGATAGGGGCTTAGCCTCATCATAGTGATCCACTCTGGATGAGACCCACATCCTTGGTGGGGTTTATGGGAACTTATGCAGAGACTTATGCCAATGAGATTTTCGAAGACGGGAGTAAATAATATGCAGTAACGAGCTGCACTAGAGGAAATGTTGCCCTCATTTTTGGTGGCATGCGTTTTAATGCACCGCTTGTACCCAGACAATAAAACCACACATATCTGTTTTAATGTTGAGATAAATACAGTTCAAAATTCTAAGTTTGTGCCCACACAGTTTGTCAGCTGTTATTAAACCATACAGAAGAAAATGTGTGCTTTTATCTTTTCCAGACAGCCTTTTCTCTATTTGCCTATCACTTTAACTGTAAACATTCAGCAAACTGCGTAAGAGTTGCCTGCATAATAACAACAATTATATACATGCAAAACATTATTAGGGAACCTTTCACTCCAAAACACATCCCTAACTATAAACATACCCAACACCACTACATTTTAGCTACCAGTGGAGCCGGTGCTAAGCCAATTTACCCCAGCTGAGGATCTAGACCTAGAAATATACACTTGAGTTACAACATTTGGAACTGGTTTCAGATTTCTAAAATCTGCCACGTTTAGGGTTCTTTGCCTCTGGGGGTTTTATTCCAGGCACATCTGTAGTGAATGTCAGCATATTAGTGGAAACTGGTAGTTTGGGAATTAAGGAACCCAAAATAACTGTCAGAGATTTACCAGCATAACACTAGTTAATCAGACGGGGAATTTTACTGGCTAATATTTAGCAGTAAAATGTTTCATACTGCCAATATCACAAAGGGTGTCAAAATTCAACAAAACAACTACCACTAGCAAGAGGCTCTGAAGTGACAGTTTTAATTAACTTTCTTTGAATAGATCTGACACTTCACAGTAGTACCTGTAAAAAATACATTTTACTATGTCTTGTTTCAGAACATGATTCTGAGCAACGTGGATGAAGATTTCTTCTAAGGGTCAAGTTATCTCAGTTTTGTCTGTCCGATACAGCATGCACTCACCACACAATACATCACTCGGCCTGGGTGCTACTGGAACATAGAGACCAAATTACCTTTTGCCCTGGAGAAATGCTGTCTCTTTCAGCAGTGCAAATGATCTCACAGAGCAGTCGTCTTCCTGTACTGGATCAGTACCACAGTAGAATTCACAGTCTTCAGCAATACTAGTTCCCCTTCACCTTGTCAGACAAACCTTTACTGAGCCAAACCATGTTTTCCTTTCTGCTTAAAACAGCTCACTAGGAACCAGATTCAAAGTCCACTGAAGTCAATCCATTGACTTCTCTGGGCATTAGACCTGGCCCTAATGACACACGTTGTGGGGCTGATTCTTTGCTCTGGATGAGCTGTGTTCAATGTAAAAACAAGAGACAGAGATAGAGGGTGGCTTTAAACTGCCTCTATGTTTCCTTACAGGATGCCCAGCCCTCCATCCCAAAGGGCCATTCTGGCACCTGGGGATCACTAGGACATAAAGCCACCCCAGCCATGCTCTCATTCCCAAAGGAACACTCCCTGTGCCAGGGGCGGAGAGGTTGAATGGTGACTGAGATGCTATGGTGGCTGTATGCACCTGGGGATTGCATTTGGTGAATCTTCAGAGGGCCAGATCTGGCTGGTTTGCTCTGCTGAAGCAGCACATAGCAGCTGCAGCGGGGGTTGAGAATCAGTCCCCATAGCTATAAATGGAGCTCTTCTCCAATCAGTGCACAGGTGTACCTCCCATTGGCAGCCATAGGAGTTACTATTACTTATCAAGGAGGAAATACATCCTCAGAAATAAAATCCCAAACAGGAACTCAGATAACAGCACGAAAATACCTTGTCCTGAGCAACTCCACAGGGTGGAAAGAAGTAAGGGGGAAATCGGCTCAAGAATAAAAGAAACTTCAGAGTCTCTTGAATCACATAGCAGAGAGGATCTGTGCATGTTACCCCCTCACTACTCCTGGGTGAACACCACACACACCAAGTAGGTTTAACATTATCACATTTAGGTCACTCCACCCTAGTATGAGCGATATGGTTTTTAACAGAAATTCCACAGCTGGCAGAAGAATTGATGCACCTCCTACCCCAACATTGCAGCTGCAGAGGTGACTTCTTCACAAACAACCACTCCTTCCCCACCCATCTCCATTTAGAACAAAATGAATGTCAATCGAGCTTGGGCCGTGACTCAGCACAGAAGAGGAGAGAGCTCAGACTTTGAGACTGCGCTGCTGAGAGGAATACAGTGCATGAATCACAGACATGATCTCAGGCACTGTGGGATAAATACCGAGCTGATGTATGTTAGACTCCCTCACGCTCCCTTACCACCTACTTGCCCCCACCCTACCAATAACGTAATGGAGTTGGTGTCACTTCAGTTTCTTCTTGCTGTTGTGTGTGTAAGTTAGAATCAGGCAGGGGATCTAAGTGACATGAGTATAGTCTCCCGTACACACTGGTAAAGCGGGAATAAGTAGGATTTAGGGGAGTGCAAGGCCCAGGCTACATATAATTTTTCCACCACTCTAACTATTTTGTGTTTGGGTGTTTTTTTAACCAAACTAGCTGTACCAGTACAATCATTAGCGTAGGTACAGTTATACTAGTAAAAAGGTGCCTTAAATCAGCATCGGTTATTCCCCTTCCCAGACAGGCTATACCCATATAAACACTTTTATACCAGCATAACTGCATCCACCCTTGGGGGGTTGGACCACTTTTGCTGTACCAGTATATTTAAAGTGATACAACTTTTGTGCATAGACAAGTGCCTTAAGGGAGTCTAAATTAGTGTAAAGGGATTGCACATTGTCAGTGAACGTGGCTTTGTAGCTTCTAGGTCTTAGACAAAGGAGCGTTGTAGATGGCTGAGCGAGGTTGCTCTTTAAGATGATAATACCAGGAGTTAGGTCCCACCTTCCTGAATGGCCACAGATCGGTAAATGGTGGCCCCATGAGCTCATTCTCTGGAATCCAGATTTTGATTGTGTGTGCAAACTAGAAATATTTTCCCCCCCTGTCAGTATGAACTTGCCATTTATTGTGCCAGGAAACTACTAACTGCAGACATCCTGGCAACTCTGTCTTTCCTTTTAAAGTTATTAAACACCCAAATAAGATCCACCTTTGAAGTGGCTTTCCTAACAGCTTCAAGAGCCAAGATGCCTGCAGCACTTTAATAAAACAAACAGTTCTTCAGCACCAATGGAGGCTTTTAGAACTGGTGCTTTTAAACCAGCTATCAATCAAGTGGATTCCTCTCACATTTATTAGGAATAGCACTAAAAAGAAAATTGGCTATTGGTTTTCCACGTGCTTCTTAACAAACTCAGCAGCGTAATGCTGCTGCTTGGAATGATTAATTTGCAACGGAGGCTGTTTTAATTATTTCTTTTGCATTTACTCCATCAGTGGCTCATTCTCACAGTGATTGATACCTTTAACTTCTGCATTCCTTTGAAGGGAAAACTGCAATCAGCTGTGAAATCTATACCCGATCTTGAGAAGAGGCCGGCCAGTTCACCATGGGTAGAAGCCAACATAGGGGAAGTGTAAGCTTTGGTTAACTACATAATAATACTTAGCTCTTTTATTCGGTAGTTTTCATCCAAACATCTGAAGGGACCTCACAAAATAAAGGGTATTGTTACCTCAGTTTTACAGTTGCGGAAACTGAATCATGGAGAGATTAAGTGACCCCTCCCAACTCACAAAGCAATCAGCAGTAGACCTGGGATGAGAAACTGGGTCTGCTGACACCCACTTCCATACTCCATACAGTGGACGAGGCTGCTTTCACACTGCCACATTTATTAATAATTTACACTACAGTAGCACCTAAAGGCCCCAAATGAGATTGGAGCCCCATTGTGTTAGGTGCTGTACAAACGCCTACTAAGAGCTGTTTCATGATCTAAAGAGCTTAAAATCTAAGGAACTCCATCCATTCCAGCAATTGATAGCATGCAGGCTTGCTGAAATCAAGGGGCTCCGCACGGATCATCAACTGTATGACATTAGCCGAAAAAGATGAAATAAAGGGTAGAGAAGGGGATGCAACATACAGACAGAGTGATCAGAGCAATGGCTGGCAAATGTTAGATTAGTTTCATAATTGCTATTTAATATTAGTTTTATTTTTTCCTTTTTTTAATTGGTGTGAGTTTTTGTTTATAATGGGTGAAGTAGAGGTAAAACAAGGAAAAGGCATCAGGGGTTGGTTTGAACAGATACACCAAAGCTATTGTAACCCACATACCTTCTGGGTGTGGTGTTCTGTCCAATCTAGTGGCACCGAGACCAGTTAGAGAGAGATATAAAATGGGTCTGCTCTACAGCCTTAGCTAATAGCCAGTTGGCTTTTAGTTCATGCAGTAGAGGCTCATGCACTAAGCTCCAGAGGTCCCAGGTTCGATCCTGCCAGCCGACGACCATGGTTTGTTGGCGTTACACTATGCTGACCAGATATTTCTATAAATCACATGTGGATGTCTGAGCTCTTCTGAGGAACTATCCAATATTATAGGCTTTACAGTCTACCTGAGTAAAGCTTACAGAACTGTCCCCCACCATCAATGTTCTGATAAGTCCCTCTAAAAACTCTTTTTCTAATGCACACCTTTTGTGATGCAAAGCACTATAAATTCACAATAGAGATGTGACAAATAGTGATTTTGCCTATATTCTGTTTTTAATTTGTTATAACTTAAAAAATAAATTCACTGTATGTTGAAAAAAATCATTTTACCTGAAGGAATATATTTCCTCTTCACCTCCTTGGGTAACCATCATATTCGATCACTTTGAACCTAACTTCACTTGCATTGTTATCACCTTACACCCTCAGTTTACACCTTACACCTATTTGAGTATGGGGGCAATGTTCTGCCTCAGGATTTGCAGACATTAGCTCTCTGGTTTCCTGTATAATTACTCAAACTATAGGTTTCAGAGTAGCAGCCATGTTAGTCTGTATCCGCAAAAAGAACAGGAGTACTTGTGGCACCTTAGAGACTAACAAATTTATTAGAGCATAAGCTTTCGTGAGCTACAGCCCACTTCATCGGATGCATAGAATGGAACATATAGTAAGAGAGAGAGAGAGAGAGAGATAAGTTGGAAGTTACCATACAAACTGTGAGAGGCTAATTAGTTAAGATGACCTCTTATCAGCAGAAGAATCTTGATTATCACTACAAAAGTTTTTTTCTCCTGCTGATAAGAGCTCATCTTAACTAATTAGCCTCTCACAGTTTGTATGGTAACTTCCAACTTATCAGTGTGTGTGTATATATATATATATATATATATATATATATATATATATATATATATATAAAAAAATCTAATCTTACTATATGTTCCATTCTATGCATTCGATGAAGTGGGCTGTAGCTCACGAAAGCTTATGGTCCAATAAATTTGTTAGTCTCTAAAGGTGCCACAAGTACTCCTGTTCTTTTTACCCAAACTATAATTACCTACATTTTCTTTTACAATGGTATAATTGCTTGTTATTTCTGCTTAGAGGATGAACGAGTCTGCAACAACTCCTCCCACCCCTCCAAACCTTTTTTTGAATGATGTGCATAGTGTTTTTATTCAGTAGGGATAAAAGCCTGCTTTCTATGAAGATCAAACTGGGGGTGGCTGCGATGGAACAAAACCAGAGACATACTAACAGAAAGCCTCAACCAAAATCCAAAAAGCGGAAGTACCAATGTTTTTAAAGTCTTTGTTTCATGCATATTCCTAATGACGTTTTGTACGTATGTTCATCTCTGTCTAAGCGGTATCTCCAACGGAAGGTCTCTGGCATGCTGTAGTAGTAATAAGGAGCAGCAAGTGACGCTGGCTTTCAGATCACTGCGTGCAACTTTTCGTTATGCAGACAGGGAGCCACAGTGCATGCTGATTACCACCTTGCTGATTCAATATGGAGATTGCATAGCAGCTGCTCTAGTCTAGGCTATATTAAGAAATGGATTTATGCAGCACTTTATAATGCAGGGCATTTCAAATCCTTTTCCCCAAGCTCTGCAATAACGTTCAGATGTCTATGGGGCGTATAGATTAGAAATCACATGAAACCATACAAACACACGGCAGTAAAGAGTTTGAAATTCAATTAGTTTCTTACTCCTCTCTTGCATCAATCACTTTCCAGTTTTCACCTGCTATGAGGAAAGTAATGACCTGAGCTTGTTACTGCTTTTCATGGCCAGCAAAGTGCACCCATGTGTACTGGAGGAGTCAAACCTTCTCACTAAGCATGTCATCTCAGCAAGCTGAACAGCATTTCACTACCCAGTAAACAAAGACTCTTTATTGAATTTTTAATTCATGGACTTTAAAGTCTACAAAGCAATACACTGCATTAGGTACCCAGGGCAATCCAACAGTCTCCTGTCTTTTCAAAAATAGAAGAGGTTATATTCTGCATTTATACCAGTGCAAAGCCAGAGTGACTCTACTGAAGTCAATGGAGTTCCTCCAAATTTGCATTGTTGCTACTGAGATGAGAATCAGACCCTAATCTCCAGATTGGGATTGAGATTACGAGCACTTTCGGGAAATCTTTTGAAATCTTTCAACTTCCTGCTTTCAGAAAAGCTCTCATGGCTAAATGGTTTGTTGAAGGGGAGGGCTTTCTACTGGGGACTTGAATGTTTGAGGGAGATGCATGGATTCCAAGGCCAGAAGGGACCATTGTGATCATCTCGCCTGAGCTCCTGTACAACCCAGGCCACAGAGCTTGCAAAAACAATTCCTAGAGCACATGAGTTGTACACCATTTATATTAAAGTGGAAAATATTTTATTAAAAATGTAATAATAAAAATATATAATAGACCAAATCCTACCGTCATCAACAACTGTGCGACACCTGCAATCCTACTAGGGTGGCATGAATGTAAATAGAACAGAGTCTGACCCAAGGAATTGGAGAACTTCAGTCTATTCACCATTCATAAGGAATGGTAGTAACGATCTAGCATAATTTCTGATTGTGAAATTGCAGCGCCTGCTGACACTGGTCAATGGACTGCTCCCTGACTGATTTGGATTTACACAGTGCTAGCCACAAAGTCTAAGCCACTATTAAATATTGCATTTTGTCTAATGCACTATACATTTGCTTTACATGAACTATTGTGGCTAGTCTGTTTTTAAATTATTTTGATGCCCCCATT
The DNA here is from genome assembly GCF_965152275.1 of Natator depressus. Taxonomy (NCBI): domain Eukaryota; kingdom Metazoa; phylum Chordata; order Testudines; family Cheloniidae; genus Natator; species Natator depressus. Next base: position 63,928,062 of record NC_134244.1, on the reverse strand, counting down.
CCTTGCTAGCAAAATCTTCCTGTGAAACCTTCAAAGGGTTACCCTTTTACTCCATTCCCCAACACCTGCCGTCATTTCTGTACCCATTTCTTTTTTAATTATAAAATATATGTTGACTCCCAATTCCATTCAGAATAATTCAAACTGAGATAGCTCCAATACACTGCGGAAAAGGAAAGTCCTATACACTCCAATTTAGCAAAACACTAAATCCCAAGGAAAAATTAAGCACTGGCTTATGAGATTTGCTGAATTTGAATGGATGGATTTAAGCATGGGCTAAGTGCTTTGCTGATAACGATTGTGATAAATTCCCTCTACATGAATAAGAAGATGACAGAATTTCAAAAGATCATTTTGTGGTAAACCAATCACAAGAGTCTAACAGTGCAAGACTCTGTGGAAACAAGGGGCCCCTGTATAAGTACAAGAAGAAGACATTATTTTATGTCAAAAAATTGACAGCTCTTTTATCCAGCAATGAATGTGGACTGGCCACTGATTTAGAGGACCAATAAGATATGGTCCAAAAAAAAAAAGGTAAGTTATTCTGCATGAAAGAGGGCAGATGGCAACCACACAACAGCCATCAACTCTATTTAAACAGATAAGTATCCTCACCACTGCTCTGGATGTGTGTTAAATTAAGCACACGCTCTCTTTGCACAGAACCTTCTAACCTTCTGAGGAAGGTGCAAGGGCATGCCTCTTCCTTCCAGTTTATCATTTACAATTTGCCTATTCTGTCTGACAAGCCAAAACTAACAAAAGCTTCTAATGGCTGCTTTCAACTGGTTAAAATTAAGAGTGTATCCATTTTGATTGCCTTCCAAGCATATGGACGAGAGCTCCGGGACTAAGTGATGCAGCTTGTGAGAGGCAGAATGGCATGGAGTTAGACACAAAGTGCCTGACCCGATAAACTCAATGTTTCGTCAAGAGATTTCTGAGCCACAAAGGAGACAGCTGCCATGTAGAAGGCAGAGGCCATACGAATGACTGCCGATCTACTTCCACTTCAAAGATGCAGACTGTCCCCGAGCAGAGTTCCTGTGCAGAGGGAGAAGGAAACAGGCCAGAAAGAGAGAGGAATAAACAGAAAACTACAGACCTTGCTGTATCAGCCTGGGAGGTCGGAGTGGACAGATTGTAGTGAATTTTGAATGATGTGGATAAGTGAAAGACTTAATCCCCGCTAAGCAGCGAAGGAACCAGGATCCCAGGCCAATTTTAGTGATATTTCTGCTGTTAGATGAATCTTACCACTGACAAAAGATACTGATGACACTGAGAAATCAGAAACCAGGGGCAGTAGGATAAGCTGGGGGCAGAGAGGGGAGCAGGGGAGGGTGACGGGGAAGAGGACTGAAGGACGGCTAGCGAGAGAGATTACCTCAGCAAGTTTTCATTCTTACACCACATTACAGTCTGCAGGCCCTCCCCTGGGGACATACAGCAAGACTGTGGGTTTTAATATTCCAAGGATCACTTCAGTCCACTGGCTTAAACTTCCTATAGCAAAACTTCACACACAGCTTGAGTGTCATTGCTTCACGGCTGCTGTACAACGTATCAGCAGGACTGATATCAACTCCAACCCGGCAGTTTCAGCATTTCAGGCACTTCTAGCAACTAACTGTTTCTGTGAGTGCTGCACATGTGATTTATGTTCAACACACCCTTAATCTTTATATATATCCATCTTCCTAGGATCTTTGCAGACAACATAGTTTGGAAACGAAAGCACTCTGTCTTTGAATCTCATACACAAACAGGGCGGCAAATCTGTAAAGGCCTTCTGAGATACTGAGTTAAAACACATGGTTTTCCTTCACAAGATGGGGGCAATTTACCCAGCGATTTCGTCTTATTTCTTTTAAAGAAGAAAAGGACTTTGTTAAAAGGAGGACAGCGAAGACTACAATGCCGAATGAGCACTCTCCTTTGGGCAACACAAAAGAAACATTTTCAGACAATCGTTAGTCATGCTGAAGGGATGCCGACAAACCGTTATGTCCTCCCATACATTAAATAAACAGTGGCACAAGTGTGAAGAGGCCAGGCCTGAGAAGGGGATCACAGCTCCTCATGGGCCCCATCCACAGCCTGCTGAAATCAGTGGGAGTATTTCCACTGAAGTCAGTGGGGTCTGGATCAGGCCCAGTAGAACCCTTTTCATGCCTTTTTAATCAATTTTATTCCAGGACTAATATTTAAAAGCACTTAAACAGTCCCTCACAGTGATGGAAACTTCAACGTATCACTTGAGTGCTAGCAGAGTTAAAAAAGAACCCGTCTGTCTTTGTTTTTAAGTAGGGCAAAGTGCAAAGTACATTCAATTTATTAAAATATTATTTCAATTTAGTGATTTAATCTTCAGTATAAAATAAAAAGATATTGATTTAAAATAGACCTGTAAATACATATCACAGAGACACATGTACACACACACATTGGGCCAAAGTCATCGCTGACTACTGAAGTCAACTGAGTTACCCCAGGAATGAATTTGACTCATGATTTTTAACCTGACAACATCCTTTTAAACAATAATTTGAATTCCAGGGTTGTGCTATTTTTTTAATCAGGATCAAGAGCTTGTGTTTATATGTCTCCTGACTCTCTTAGTACCTCAGAACGGCATTTTGTGGGGCAATCAGAGTTTTATTACAGGCTCATAAATGGCTACTGGGGGCATAAAAAGAGCCCTGAGAAATGTAAACATAAATGCTAAGAAAATATACAGAAAGCAAATACTTGGCCACAGATATAACGGTTTGACATTGTGTATATTCTAAATTGTTCTCTCTTTTCTTCCTGGATTTAGTTGGAGCTTGGTGAACACTGGGAAGGAAAATCACTTGCAAACATTTTGGCAAAGGGAAAACCACATTTCAATGTGCCATGTATCCTGCTTTGCCCTTTCATAACAGATTTCAGGAAACAAAGTTTTGTTTATTTGACTGTTCATGGAAAATGAATTTCAGGCCCAAAGACCAAATTGTTTTTGATAAGCAACAAAATTTATTTTTTGGTCACATTTCAAAATGTCAATGAAAAATGTCTTTAAAAATAAATCAAAATTCAGAACATTTCAACGAGCTCCAGAACAAGGCTACTGCAGGAGCCTCAGAAGCAGGGCCCACATCATCCTCCTCATCGCATATACCGGGTGTCATAACTCTCTGTTCCTCCCAGAGCTGGCTCCTCCTCTGCATATATTCTAATATGGATTGTCTTGATAAATTAGGCAAATATACTGCTCTTTCCACAGCAGATGGAGTGATTTCCTACTCTAGGTCTCACACACTGCAATTTAAGAAAAAACAAGAGGACGGATGGTCTCGCAGTTAAAGCATGGCTTGTATCTCAGGACATCTGAGTTCCATTCCCAATTCTGTCACGGACTCCGTGTGTGACCTTCGGCAAGTCACTTAATTGTTCTGTGCCTCAGTTCCCCGTTTGTAAAATGGGGATAATAATTACCTCCTTGTCCCATCCTTTGTTTTGTAAGCTCTTCCATGCAAGGAATGTCTCTTGTTATGCATTTGTACAGTGCCTACCACAATAAGACATTGATCTCGGTTGGGGCCTCTAGATCAATGGTTCTCAACCTTTTCAGACTACTGTACCCCTTTTATGAGTCTGATTTGTCTTGTAAACCCCCGTTTCACCTCACCTAAAAATGACTTGCTTTCAAAATCAGACATAAAATACAGAAGTGTTACAGCACACTATTACTGAAAACTGCTTACTTTCTGATTTTTACCATATAATTATGAAATAAATTGATTGGAATATAAATATTGTACGTACATGTCAGTGAGTAGTATATAGAGCCGTATAAAGAAGTCATTGTCTGTATGGAATTTTAGTTTGTACTGACTTTGCCAGTGCTTTTTATATAGCCTGTTGTAAAACTAGGCAAATATCTAGATGAATTGGTGTACCCTTTGGAAGACCTCTGCATACCCCAATGGGTACGCTTACGCCTTGTTGAGAACCACTGTAATAAATGTAATGAACAAATCAGAAACCTAAAAATGAACTTGAGATCATAAATAAATTGGAAGATGTAGACTACTCTCACTCGTGTGCCAATCTTTATGCAAATGGCGACATAAATGAATGCAACCATTATGCAATCAAATGCAACAAAAGCAACAACAGAACTGGTGAGAAAGACGTCTGCCTTCTGATTCTCACTAGTACTACTTTGCTCTCTACCCTGTCTGCCAAGTGCAAATTCCCAAGTACTGACGCTGGTACCCTCAGAGGGTGTGTCTACACTGCAATTAAAAACCCGTGTCTGGCCTGTGCCAGCTGGCTCCAGCTTGTGGGGCTCCGGCTAAAGGGCTGCTCAACTGAGGTGTAGACACTGGGGCTTGGGCTGGAGCCTGGCCTCTAGAGCCCTGTGAGGTGGGAGGGACCCAAACATCTACACCGCATTAAACAGCCCCTTAACCTGAGCCTCAGTCAGCTGCTATGGGCCAGCCAGGGGTGTTTAATTTCAGTGTGGACAGTGCTTAATTTGTAATGAAAGAGGTGCTGGGGCTCAACCAATTACATGCCAGGGCTCAAACAATTTTTTTTTTTTTTTACATTCATAACTGATGCAACAAGCCTAGGGGTGCCGGGACTATGAACTGCCAAACCTAGAGGTTCCCGGGCTCAGCCCTGACAAGCCCTGGCACAAATTAAGCACTGAGTGGAGACATACCCAGACTCACTCACACTCTCTCTCTGTCTGTTGCTCCCCATACTACAGAGGAGAACTAGCTCTGCTAATGTTAAAGTTAAGACCAGCTTTCTGTTTAATGCTTGACTTTTCTAACTGCTCTAAAATCCACACAGTTACTTGAAGCGCCTTGAAACGTTGTGTGCTTCATGTGGCCATGGGGTTTGGTCAGCAATCCACATCTGAGGCCATTTGATCAACTGGTTCTTGAGATACAGGCCCCCCCCCCAGATAAAACAGCCCTGAAGTTGAGACACTTTCTCAATGATTTTTTGTGAACAGACAGAGATCGGGGCTGAGGTCATTGCACCAGGATCTCAGAGGCTTGAGAGTGACCCCAACAGAGTACATGTCACCCACAAGCCCTTTGGGGGGAAATCAATTTACAACAATATTAGCCAGGTAGGTATGCTGCAAGGAGCTCAAAGGCTCCCAGATCAAAAAGACTGCACGATGCAGGAGCAGAGAGAGGCTAAGGGGTTGAAAGCTAGCTACCCCTCACAGGTCCTGGACAGTTCAACGCGGGACATTCTGGCAACCAAAGCTGAGTAATACCCAGGCACTGAGAGTTCCAATCCAAACCCTAGGCAGAAATCTGAAATAAAATGAGATATTTTGCTACCATCTGCCTCTCACAAAGGACATTTTTATTTTGGGGAAAATGTAGTCTGCACACAGCTGAATATTCAGAAGGTGCTAAAACTGTTTTCAAAAAGAAAATAAATCACATGTTCAAATGCTCGCTGGGATGGTGAGAATAAGGAGAAAGGGTCAGGGCATAGCAAAAAGAGGGGCAATTATGAGGAGGGAATCAATGAGGACAGGCAGGTAAAAAGAGGTCAGGGCTAAAAAGTGGAATGGAGGGACACTGGGAAGGGAGACATGGGGAGAACAAGGAGAAAAGGGATGGGGGGAGGGGTGTCATCAGCATTCCTCTCACATGGATGTGCTGGGATCTGGGGGGGGCTGCCCCTCTTGGTGGGTCCTAGCATCTCCCCTATCTTCCTGTGTGCACCACGTATGACAGATATGGCAATTTCCTGCAATATCCTTGAAGACTTTGTTTAGGTATTATTGTGGGTTGGGACAGTATGTAACCTCTCTAGGGGGCAGATGTGACAGATGGGAGACCAGGGAGTTCAAAAGACCAATACTGAAAACATGCCAGACAAGTATGGAATCTGGGGACAATGAATATTAAATGGATTTCCTGGGGAATCCCTAGGGAGAGGTTAATGCAAATTCCCCACCTTAGGTTATGCAAAAACCCAGCCTTCTGGTGCTATGCCCTGAGGAGAGGGTCAGTGTCTGCTCCTTACAGAAGGCCAAGATCAAAGGTCTGAGCTGTGTAAAGAAATAGCTAATCTGCCCCATCTCTGTTCTGGATCTAGACCGGATGAACTTGTAATAATGGGGAAAACCCAGTTCTCGGTTTTGGAGGGCTCAATCTGACCAGAGCCTAGGTAGGAGTTGGGGGTGACCTCTGGAAAGCGTTTTAGCATGTGTGTAGGTTCTTTTGTTGTTTTAATATGTTTTCTCTGTAGTGCTTTCACCTTACAAACAAACTTGCTTGCTGAGAAAAACCCGTGTGGTAACTTCTCACTGCAGGCAATACACTGGTCGTAGCCTTTGGAGAGAGAGCAGAGCACAGACACTGGCCTTTTAGGCAGTCTGGCTTGCTGGAGATATCTCAGGGTATGGCAGGGAGATTTGCAACTTTAAAATCCTCACTCAGGCAAAGACCCACATCTCACTCACTCCTGACTAGGAGGTCGTCCGGTCATGGCTCGTGCCCTTCCAGACTGTCAAGTTCGGAAGAACTCAAACTTTTGAAAACCAGGAAATACAGAACTAGGGTAAACACCCATGTGGTGATGCCCCAATTAAGCACTTAACACATACTCACACTCTGCCTTTGTCCTGCACTGAATAGGAGCTACCTACACATGCACTACGCCCAGCCCACTCCACAGAAGACATCACATCTAAGTTTTACAACTCCCTCAGCTACTTTTACAACCTTCTCACACTTATTCACAGGATATCAAACACTAACTTTCCACTTACCCATCATTAAACTCACATACCACATTCACTGCCTACCCACCTGCTGACAATCCCCAGGGCAAGACCACCCTGTGTCCAGCTAGTAACAAAGCCTCGACAACGCAGCAACAAAATGAGACACATGGGATCTCCCAAGGTACATACACTTCTTCCTTTGATCACCCACACAGGGATCAGGGAGAGGGGCTCATACCCCCACCCTAGAGGGCCACAGCCCCTCAGATCACTTCATATCACAATCCCAATCCCAACTCTTCCAAGCTGCTCCCACTTATTCCTCTACCATTCAATACACCTACACATAACAGTGCATGCAGCAGAAATGCATGCAGATAATTCCCAGTGGCTATCCCAGCCCCAGGGGGCAGGAGGGTGGGCAGAGTTAAGGTTACATGGGCATGTATCTTAACTCTGTATTTCCTGATTTCACAAGTTTGAGTTTTGCTGAACTTGACATTCTGGAAGGGCACAAGCTATCACCAGGCAACTTTAAGTCAAATAAGTCAAGTCAAATTGTCTCCAGAAAGAAGCCAGCATCTGTTTGCCTGGTAAATAAAATAATCTTTGGCAGGTTTTTGGAAGGAAGCACATTATTGAATGGCTATGATGAGTTCTCAAAGAGTGCTTTCATCTCATCCTCTTCTTCCACATCCTCTTCTTCCTCACCACAACTCTGATGTCCAGTCCCTTATGCTGCTGCTGCTCCTGCTCAGAGTAACTGGCCCCATACCAGTATCCTCATCACAGGTGAAAATTCTTCAGATGCCCTGACCTCATTTACACCCCCCAGTGATTGGACAAAAGCCTGGAACACATCTACTGTACCCCGTCCACCATTCCCTGGCTTCCTCCTTTGCCTAGTTAAAGGGCTCAGTTCTACAACCCCCACTGACTTCCATGTCTGAAATAGACCAATATGTCAGTACAGTAGATGGCTGTGGGCTGGCACTAGCAGAAGTGCCTTAGGGTGATCAATTTATGCGGGCGGTACCTGTATTTGGATTGCCCCCTGCTACATGCACAAGGCCTAAATGTGTCTTTTTAGCATATCCCCTTATCCCACTACTACCTCCCGTACATGCTGACAACCAGTAAAGGCAATCAAAAAACAACACAAGGCAGCCAGAGAGACTTGCTGAGCTGTTCCCCAGGCTGCAGTTACTAATTTGTTAGTGACTAGAACTATGGTGAATGAAAAGTAGTGGCAGAAAACTGGAGACCAGTTAAGTCTACAAACGCCCTTGGTAGAGAGACAGAACATTGTTGTATATGGGAGGAGACAAATTAATGTTAGATTATTGTGATATATTGTTTTTATCTTGGTAGTGCCTAAGGATTCTGACCAGGGTCCCATTGGACTAGCACTGTCCAAAGAATAAAAAGCCAATTCCTGCCCCAGTGAGTTCCCGATCTAGGACTCAGACCTATGTTAAACCCATTCAATTACGAATGTCAAGTCTGACATAACCCCACTGAGCCAAGGAAATTCAGAATTAGTGGGGGCTGAAAAATTCAGAACAAAACAATTTATTTGTCAAATGTCTTTGTTTTCTATTTGTGAGATGTCCACAAAGAAATGTCTTTTTTTATTATTATTCAAATGTTATTTGTAAATGTCTTCAGCCATTTATTCCTGATTTGTAAACTGTTAGCAAGCTGTTACTTAAATACTGTGGCACTGTTTCTATTCCTTGACCAGATGACTTCTATAATGAACCACCTACAGTGCTAATCTTGATTTCCTTATCTAACTGCAACAGTGACCATGGCAATCCAAGAGTCACACTGTTGTTGGTTAAAAGAAAAGGAGTACTTGTGGCACCTTAGAGACTAACAAATTTATTTGAGCATAATCTTTCGTGAGCTACATCCGATGAAGCGGTAGCTCACGAAAACTTATGCTCAAATAAATTTGCTAGGTGCCACAAGTACTCCTGTTCTTTTTGCGGATACAGACTAACACGGCTGCTCCTCTGAAACCTGTTGTTGGTTACTTACAGTTTGACGTTTGCTTTCAGGTAGTGTCATGACTGAGCATTAGAGCCAAACATTGACTTTTCATGATCATTTCCACTGGTAAAAATCCACTTGCAAGTAAGTGTGTGCAAAGCAAACAGAAAAGGAGCACGAACACAGTCCTAGTATATACATTTAAGATGCAAATGAGTATTTGCAAAAATGTTTGTTGTATTTGCCCAGCTTTCATTCCTAGATGTTGCAGGAAATATAGTTGTAGGATCCACTTCTGCAAGTCTTCTGTGGCTGTTGTTATTATTATTACTTATTGGTGTTAATCCAGTGCCTTGGGGCCACCATTCAAGGGAAAGGACCCCATTGTTCTAAGCATTGTAACCCCAGCAAAACCAAACAAACCAACTCTGCTGCAGCCAGTCTCAGGCCTAGACTCAGGCTCAAGCTGTAGCACTAAAAACAACCATGTCAATCTTCTGGCTTGGGCACCTCCCTTCCCAGGGTCCGGCGCTCCAGCCCGAGCTAGAACATCTACTTTTAGGCTCTGAGACTAGCTGGAATGGGTTTTTGGTGTTTTAGTTTGCAGTGCGCACATGCCCACAGAGTGAAAAGATAGTCCCTGTCCCAAAGAGCTTACAATATAAACTATGGAACTCTCATGGCGAACTTGCTGGATGAGAGTCATTGCATGGTAGAGAACACAAAGGCCCCCATTCTGCAATGAGTTTTGCGTGAGCAGACCACTGCGGCCACTGAAGAAGTGGGGTAAATGTTTGAGATCTCTCCAATATCCACGCGGGACCAGTTGTTATCTTCTCCAGGTGCCAGTCACATCCGCAACAATATCGAGCATCGTAGATTTTTGCTTTAACTTCCTCCATTTTAAATTGTGGTTATAGAAAGAAAGAAGGAAAATGAATGACTGTGTGAATGTGACACATTGTTTTGAGAGTGGAACAATTTGGAAAAATTTACCAAGGGTTGTGATGGATTCTTCATCACTGACAATTTTTAAATCAAATCTGGATTTAATTGGATTTCGGTATTTTTCTAAAAGATCTGCTCTAGGAATGATTTTGTGGACGTTCTATGGCCTGTGTTATATAGGAGGTCAGACTAGATGATCACAATGGTCCCTTCTGGCCTTAGAATCTATGAATCAGTAAGTCTAAAGCTCTTTTAGACATATGTTAATAAATAAATCCAGTATAATGTAACAGCGGTTCTGTGTTTTATCTTATATTCAGAGGATACAGTGTAACAGCTGCCTACTACAAATGCACGTTAACAGCATGTATTCCTAATTATGTCTCCATAACCAGCTGAATTTAAACACATTTTATTACTGTTAATAATAAAAATCACATATCTAGCATTACAAATTTACACTGCGCTTTACATTACAGCCATATGAAATCAATGGCAGCACTCTCTAACTTCCCTGAGAGCACAAGAAAGCCATGAGACTGTAAGCTCATTAGGGAAGGGAATATGCATGAATCTAAAACCTGATCCTGAGAGGTGTTAGCCACCTCCCGCCCCCGCCGAGGACCATGAGGGTGTGAATGAGGTCACATGAGGGTGTGCGGCACCTGGTGCAAGGCATGCAGCATCTTGCAGAGTCAGGCCTTGTGAGTAATGACATGTCTGCATGCTTAGCAGCCATGGTTTAACAACAGGTGCGATTTAAAATCAAAGTGGTGAAATCAGTGCAAAAGGTTGCGTGGACCCTCCTGAAATCAATATAAACCTGGCTTATAGAGAGTTGAATCGATTAGGAACAGGTTTAAGCTAAATAAAAATAAGCCATTCTTGAATGAAAAAAGGAGGGTCTGACAGAGTTTTGCAACTTGTTTGACTTGTGAGTAGACAAATCCTAAATCACGTTGCCCAACCCTAAACAATTTATAATCCAATAATTTAGTTCTCCTCTTAGTGAAGTGAAAGGAATATTGCCATTGATTTCAGGTAGAACAGATGAGGTGCTTTTGTCTTCATACACGTTCACAAGTAGAACCATAACCGTTTTCAAAGACGATTACCCATTTGTCTGTGGTAATAGTACATGGACAGGAAATATTTTGTAGTTCAAATTCCTTGATGTGACAGCGTGGCTCTGAGTGAAGTGAATCCAAGGGCAGAATTTGTCCCTTAACACACATGCCCATCAACAACTTTTCAAACCTTTTTAGTTCTGCCATTTTTCTCCCTAATGGCCATTCTCCAACATGGCTCCATCTTAAATCTCTCCATATCTGACAAACTTTTAAAACCCTACCAGACAAGAAAGGCTTCAAACCACATTTTAAACAAAATAAGGTCAACATTACTTTTTTTTCCATTCTGCTAATAAACAGCATAGAAATTACAACAAAACCCTATTACTATATTTGCTCATTCATAGAAAAATATAAAATACAATTGCAAGAGAGAGGTGATCATTAGTCAACATACAGCTTCCTTGTTCCCAAAACAAAATGTTAGGCCCCAGTTCTGCAAAAAGGACTTTTACATGTGCCTAACTTTACACACTGTGAATAGTCCCATTAAAGTCAATGGGCCAGCTCATGGGGCATAAAGACAAACACATGCATAAATCTGTGCAAATCCAGGTCCTAAACCACACACTATGGCCTGAGCCTGAGGTGGTGTGAACCAGCATAGCTCTGTTGTCTGCAACGGAGCAAGGCTCATTTACACCAGAGCAGGATCTGGCCAAATATTTTTGCACTGTAATGTCACCAGTGTAAAGACAGTTCTATTAGTAGAACCCCCTTTTGTATAAAAAAGGGTGTGCAAATCATTTTAAAATATCTGAAGTCTGATATAGGACCCAATCAGATTCCTTTTGCAGTCTAATGAGAACAGAATTGAAGCCAAGAGATATTTTTGCAAACTGCCTTCTTTTATTCCAGTATTTTGGAGAATGTCAATGATCATAAAAAGTTAGGAGATGGAAGACACTGACTAGAGGTGGATAAATGAGTAGCTTTGCCACATGTCTGGATTAAGGACTCTGAACCCTAACTAATGGCTCATCTCTGAATGAGCAAAATGGTCTAATATGACCATTAGCATGGGAGAGGACAGCAGAGACAGAATGATGTAAAACACCGTTGAGTACCCTAACTCTACATGAACTGCTGATCTGGTTTTCCAACTGTCGTCTCCAATATTTTCCTTAGTAGTTATGGGCCACTTCAAACCATTTTGTTCTGTACATGCAATTCCCAGTGATATTCCTCAGAGCTCTGCACAAAGGCTGAGGTAACATTTTCAAAAGTAAGTGACTTAGGAATCCATGGAATTTAAGCGCTTTTGAAAATTTTACCCTGTGGATAACATACAACCCTAGGATCTTTGCTCTCATCCTACATTCCTTTCCTTTCCCCCTAGTAGCTTCTGAACATTTCTTCATTGTGTAAGTGGCAAGTAGCTTCCTTAAATCTGACTCATTTTGTCTTATCCAATCAAGCAGCGTTTTAATATTTTCAAGCTGCCAGTATAAAAAAAAATTAATCTGATTCAACAATCACATGCACCTAGAAAGTCACCTCCTTGCAAGAACTGTGATGACTCAGAAAATGCTTTTGTGATTTAGAGTTGACTGTCGCCCAATGTTCTAAGATAAATTGCCCATGATTTCTCACGAGCGCTGCAACAATGTACGACCAAAATGGCACTGAAAATGCTGCACTGCACAACTATTTAGAGGTTTCTTTTGGAGATAAATAATCAAAAAACTGTCTTCTGATCATCAGAGGGACGGGCAGAAGTGGTTAGCTTTCATACCTGGCCTTTCGGAGAATGTTACAGGTTTTTAAATGATGAGTCAGCAGTATTCTTTGCTTGTTCCTGCCAGTGCAATCTCTTTTTGGCTTTCCCTGCTCCCACATACCAATCTAAGTATGATTGACACCCCCGTAAGTAAGCAGCAATACCCTGTACAACATGGGACTGGGGAACTGACTCACATTTATTCATCATGTCTACCTTAATCCTCACTCAGTACTGTAGGATCACCATGTAATTTACATCGAAAGCCAAGTCATTAACCAGTAGATTCCTGGGAAAATAAAATGTCCGCCTCACGTATTTGTGCTATCAATTAATTAATTAATTATTACTAGCACACCCATTTCTAAGGTCAATATACTATCTAGGCTCCCATTACTTTGGCATCTAGGTTCCTTAAGTAAACTTTGTACTTACAGTGTTCCCTCTGCCAGAGGATCTCAAAGTGTTTTTCAAACTTTAGGACTTCAGAGACAGCTCCCTGTGGAGGCAGACAAATGCTACCACCCACTTTTTATGGATGAGAAAAGTGCAGCACAGACACAAAGTGTTGTTTCAAAAGTGACAAGGAGCAGCCTGCAGCAGTTGAAGCCAGGTCTCCTGTCTACCAGGCCTGTGCCTTAATCACCTTTCTTCCTCTAGTTAATGGCGCCTAATGCTATGCAACAGATCTGGGTTTAGTTTCTGACCCAGTCTCACTTTGCATTTTGTAGCCAAGCTACTGAGGAAGTGTCACCAATGGGTTGTGTCTGATGACAGGTCCATCCCACCCATCGCACCAGGGCCTTGAGGACGGGAGGCGGGGGGTTGGATTCCACTGAGTACAGGAGGATTGATGCGGTTAGGGTACTAACCAAGATCTTGGGAAACTACAGTTCAAGTCCCTGCTCTGCCACAAACTTCCTGTGTGACCTTAGCCTCTCTGTGCCTCAGTTCCCCATCTGTACAATGGGGATAAGAGCACTGCCCTACCTAGGGGCGTTTTGATAACTACATTGAAGATTGTGAGGTGTTCACATACCAAGGCAATCGGGGCCTTATAAATGTCTACGACAGAAAGGTAAAAAGAAAAAAAAATCAGCACAGAGGGAACTATGTATGTTACTGCCACTAAAATAAAAGGAAATGGCCAAACTGCACACTTATGTTCAACATTCAGCTGTCCTAAAGAAGAGCGACTTGGCTTTAATCCGCTTTGGATATTTTTCACATGATTTAAGAAAAGACAATACGGATAGTGGTGGACTGTGCAATGAATTTGGCTGGGAAGCTGAATAAAAAATTGAGGTTCCTCCTGGAACAATTCTAAAGTAGAACCTCTGCTTACCAGCAATGTCGATTCTTTCGAAAAGGGGCACGGTAAGAATCTGCATTTTGCTTATATTATGATAAACCTCTTAATAAACAGTATTAAGACCTAGATGTCCATTTCTTCTCAGGAATTAAGACAGACACACCACTGGTGCAACTCCCAGTAATAGTTACACTAGGGATAAATGTGTATTTTTCAATGCCTTCAATGAATGTGGCCACACTGTCATCTGTTTAAATAAAGTCGATGCCAAAATATCACATAACTTTGGCTTCATGCCCAAGAGTTCAGAAAGTGTAATCTACCATGTAATTGCCTCTATACTCTTTGGCTTCTGTTCTTTATTCCTATCGTTCCACAAAACTCCCTTCTTTTTGCCATTTCTCCACTGTATCCACTGGTTTGCAACTTTAGTTAAATGCCTCCTGTCAACCTAGCACAAATCTAATACAGTAAGCAACCCAACTGTTGCTTTAAGACTATAACATTATTTTCAAATGATTATTTACAGCATAAATAATATGTAATAATTGATACAGCATACATAATGTATAGTATAGCAGCCTTTTACTTTTCTTTTCTGTAGACAGAAGGGACAATTTGCAGTAGGATTACCAAGGAGCTGGCTACAGCTACAGGGTTAAAATGAATTATAACTGCATAAATTGGAGGTATAAAAATATATATGTAGTTCATTTTTAAGTCATCTCTTCTCTGAAGTATAAACAAACAGATGAAACTTGAGTTTTTCTGTGCTCAGGAGATCACAAAAGGTTTGGTAAATGGCTGCACACTTCAATAAGAATTTCCATAAGAGAGGAAAAGCATTATAGCCAAAAGAATTGCATAATCCGAGATTTTGATTCACCATTCACTAATTGGTGAAAAACCATGCAAGTCAAACATGGTCTGTTAATGATGGCCTCACTTCTATTTCTTTATTTTTATCTTGGTGGAGAACATTCCTTTACAATTCTCCAGTACTGCAGCAAAACCTTGAATGCTGACATCAAGACTAGTAAGCAGCATTAGACCTTGAGGCACCATTTGGAAAGTGTTAATGAATTCAGATTGGTACCGCAGTTTGGCTTGTTGCCCTAGGATCATGGAAGTGAAATTACAAGGGTTGGAGGAGGGAGAGAAAAATGACTTGAGCTTAGCCCAAAACAAGTTGTTGAACATATGTTTTATGAATCAAAGAATTTTATACATATTGCTGGTCCATGCCTTTTGGCCATAACGAGTCCTCATGTTAATGAATATCAGGGAGGAAATATTATTAACGCCATCTATGCAAAACATAACAAAACATTTCCTTTGAAGAAATCTGAAAAACAGCAGAAATCCCCCTAAAGACAGAAGAAATATGATGGTCTATAGAACAGGGAGAGATGTAGAAGAATGTATATACGTATAGTATAAAATATCCATTATAGGCAAGATTCTGGTCAGAAAATAATTATCGAGAATGTCAGATGGCCTGATGACAGCCTGAAAAACATACTCGTTTTAGTTCAGAAATAGCATCTATCAATCAATTTCGATTGTACGGGAAGTCCGATTTCATTATCATCATGATAAATGAAAATATTAAACCAAAATTCACAGGGAAGCCCGTCAGCAGTTGCTGTTAGCTGAGAGCAAAGATCCAGAAGTGCCATTGGGTTTACATGTTTTCTGACTCATCCCAATATCTGACAACTGGAAACAGCACTGGACATCTCAGGAGACTGGGCTTTTTCACAAAGTTTCTGTTATTCCTGCTTTCACCCAGGCTGGAAATACCACAAGAATTCCCTTTCCTGCAGAATTTTCTTTTTAGTGTGTGCGCGTGGGGGGGAGATTGGGGGGCTTCTGATATCCCCACAAGACACCATGAAATAGAATAATGAAGACATCTTTGCAAGTGTGGGCCTTAACCCTGCAAACACTTATACACCTGCTTAACTCTAAGCACATGAGTAATCCCATAGAGGTTAAGCAGGTGTGTAAGTATTTGTAGGATTAGAGGCTTAATTTTTAAAAGAAGTTGAATTTTTCTGAATTCTACATTGATTCAGGGTTTGGTTCAGCTTCATTTTTTGGAGCAAAGATTTGGATCCTTTCTTATTTCAGTCATTCAATTAGCACTGATATTGGCATAACCAGTCTCTTAACAGCTAAAAGGACAATGAACTTTGTGTAAAGATTACATGAATGAAATCCCATTACTTCTAGGAGGCTACTGTAGGTTTGTGATGAGATATAACTGCAGAAGTTAAGCAAAATGAACAAAGTGCTTCTGAATTTTGTTTGATTGTTGGAGTTCTCCAAAACATCTGTTTTTTTTTTGTTTTTTTTTTTTAAAAAGAAAGGTATTCATATAGACTTAAAGGAGGCTGATCAATCTCATGACAACGGAGTGGATGCCCATTGGGAGGTTTGGCTTGAAAGATACTGGGAGAAGTATGGCATGTAAGGGGTTAATGAGTGATGATCACACACATTATCTCCACTGAAAAAGGAGACACACAGGCAGTTTTGAAAAAACTTCCAAGTGACTTAGGACCATGAGTTCCATTGAAAAATCAATGCGATTTGTGTTCCTAAAACACTTAGATCCTTTCAAAAATCCCACACAGTTTGCAAGGTCCTCATTCTGAGGGCCCTATTACAAAAGAGCTCCTTTCTCCAGTGACTTCTCCAGCAGGCCTCTATGCTATGCCGATAGTCTCAAAAGATTAAACAACAGAAACAAAAAAGAGAAGGAGAATATATATTTTCTCATTTATGTTTCAGCAACAAAACATTCATAAATAGCAGATTCTGCTGCTTTTGTAGCAACACATAGCAAGAGGCCTCTTCTGTGCTGAATGACGTATCTAATAAACACGGGGAATGTGCTCCTCCAGTGTTGCCCCATAGACCCGGTACATTAAAATTCCATGCACCAAAACCGAAGCTGTATTGAGGCACGTGTATTTTCTGGCAGCAAGGTGGGGGTTAAAAGCAATTCCCCCCACCCAGTATTAAGCCATCTCTATGCTTCCAGGTCTGAGTTCTGCGATAGATCTTACCTGGCTAAAGCAAACCAATGAATTTAACCCCATTCTTAGTATGAGATGTAGCTTTCAGTTACACTAAAACCCATATTAAAAAGACCCCCTTTTTAACGCTATTAACTCTCAATGTGGATGGAGGATTTTGTACAGCTTTCACAGGGGTTCCAAATCCATGTAAGCAGGTAAACAGCCGTTAGTATTCACCTCTCTGGTGGCCACTGAGGCTGAAATGACTGACCTGATGAGGTAGTCACCACAGATCAAACAGTCTAAGCTTATATGTACATATTAAAAGTAACTTTTACAGTCTGCACTGAGATCAGCTTTAATGCCCAAGTAAAGCTGTAACGTAGCACAGTATGACAGAGTGAAAAAGCACATACGTTTCTAGAAGATTGTATCAGTATTAACTCCACACTCCTATCTGTTTATAAATATATTAAAATATAACGTGCCTTACCTTTTTGATCTGTGGAATAAGCAGACCCCAATCAGTGCGCCTCGTCAGAGACAACAGGCTGGAGAATCTGTTAAAATAAGCCAAAAAAAGGAGTGATAATATTTTATTTTTGATGAAACAAAGTATTTTCTTCAGCTAACGGGGAAAAAAAACTAATTGTTTTTGTTATACTAACATGGATACATGTATAGATACGTATACACATACAGCATGTACTATATACACATCTTGAATTGATCCAAGGTACACTAACGCAGCACTTAATACCCAGCAGACTGAATTCGGAATGCTACAACACAATGGTGGTTTTCTTTTCATGTTCCAAAATCACACAAAGCTGACATTTTAAAAAAGAAAATCATTACCAGCTCATATGCTGCCATACCACAAAAGCCTATCCTTAACTAACTGCTGCATAATCGTTCTCCCGGAGTGTTATTATCCATCGGCTCGCTGCCTATCTCCAGACAGACGCAGTCTGCAAGCCACCAGCTTGCATCTACCATGTGTACGTTGGGAAAAGGAAAACGGCAAATTAGAAAAAGTCCCTGCAGTGGTGAAAAGGAAAAGAGGGCGAGTGGGAGAGGAAGAGGGAGCTCACTGGCCACAGAATTTTCGAGAAGGATGACAAGGCAGCCAGCTCCGCCATCATTCACGTACAATAGGGTACTGCATTTGCGTCTGCTTAAGCAGTTTGTCAAGGGGTTTCTGGTATCAAATGCC
Source organism: Natator depressus (assembly GCF_965152275.1). Lineage (NCBI taxonomy): Eukaryota > Metazoa > Chordata > Testudines > Cheloniidae > Natator > Natator depressus. The sequence goes on along the minus strand of NC_134244.1, from coordinate 63,909,955 downwards.
TGACAGGCATTTTAATGCATTCAGCCAAGTGTGTCCCCAGGAATCAGGCCTCTAATCCTATGAATTTCATCAACGGGTTTCCTTTGTGCCATTGCCAAACACACACACACGCACCCACTGCACACAGGCAGCAGCATGCGGTATTTCTGTTGCTATACCAATCCAAATCCTACACGGGTTTTACGTACTGTATATGCTGAAAAGGAGGTCTCATTTTCTGCATTATGGAAGGGGAGGGGTTTGATATTTCTGCTTTATTTTTCTATTTGGTGTTTCATTGTCAGTTCATTTACTCGGCTACTTGAGCCCCAGGTTTGCTTATTTCCAGTGACCGAGAAAGACGAGAAATTCCGAGCAGAGCTCAAATGTTGTGAATGGGGGACCTTTGTCGCCAATATTTGTCACCAATATTCCATGGTTCAGCTTGCAACTAAGCTCCTGTCAAAAATCCAATTTTGCCCCTACTGCCTTACAGTTTACATATTGGGCTCAAAATGCGTATGCTAGATCAGGAGCTAGGGTAGATTTTTTTAAAAAGCCGAATTTGAACAGACTCAGATTAGGTGCTTCTGAATTATGGCACCCTATATATTGAAAAAAAGTGTTGAATAGAGTTTCAAAACTTGTCAAACTTGTTTTCAAGGAGGGGAGGGCAACTTCCTAGCAAAAAAAAAAAAAAAGACAGAAGAAGAGATCAAACTTAATAGCCTGAACTCCCCTGGCTATCTAGCGCCCGGGACTAAAATGTAGTTGATAAAAGTCTAATTTCTTTTTGAAAAAAGTTAAGGTAAACTGAGGCCCCGATCCAGCAAAGCACTTAAGCCCATGCCTGACTTTAAGCACATGAGTAGTCTCACTGAAGCTAGCGGGACTACTCATCAATTTAGAGTTAGGCACACATGCTTAAGCATTCTGCTGGATAAGGGCTCAATTACGCATGTCAAATGGCAGATGAAGACCGTTTTAAACAGCAAGTTGTTGTCCCTTTTCCTTGCAGAGTTAGACCCCCACAGTGTAATCCTGTCTCTGGGGAGGTCTGGTCAATGGAACAGAGGCCATTTCCCTCCAAAAAGCGTTTGTGAGGAGACCTAACAAGCCTCCCAAGTCTTGTGGGCTGATGTGGGGGATCCACCATGGTGCTCAAGGCTTGTGAAAAGGGCTGAGAAACATCCTCAGGTTCACTGAGGGGTCTCCCCTACCATAGAGTCCAGGAAGTCCAGAGGGACAGGGGGCAATGCCCTGCCTGACCTCCTCCTCCCAACCCCCTCTTCTCACCAAGTCCCCATTCCCTGTGGGCCTCCCGAGGTCTTTTTGACTGCCTGCCCTCCAAGAGTCACAGCAGGCAGTCAGGTAAAAATAACTGGCAAGCACCAATGCTTCCCGCTCTGCATTCGCCTGTGCCCAGGAGCTGGCTCCAGGTGCCCACACTAGCCCATCTCTCTTCTTGGAAGCAAAGCTGGCCTTAGGGGTGGGCAATTGGGGCGGTTGCCAAAGCAACCTGGGGTGGGGGGAGGAGGCGAAAAATGTTTTCCACCCTGGGTGCCAAAACCCCTAGGGGGTCAGGCCTTCCTGAAAGCCCTTCTTCCTCACAAACCACCACATCTCCAGTGAGAGGGAGGCATGAGGAAATGGAGAAAGCTAGTTTGATGAGGGCATGCATGGGACTGAGGTTATGGGAGAGCATGAGGATATGGGGTGGAACAGGTGTCTTGCTAGGAGTTATGGGGGATGGGGACCCCTGAAGCAGCACAGGGGCAGAAGAGAAGCAAGCAAGGAAAGCACTAGGATTCTCCTGACTTCTCTTCCCAGCAAGCTTCCTGTGACTCATCAAAAGGGAGTCTCGCAGCTGCCAGCTACAGGAGGTTCACCATCTGCAGAAGCCAGGTCCAGTCTAGACCTTCGCTGCCTTCTCCCAAAGCACGGAGCTGCTCTCCAGCTCCTCCACCTAGCCCCCATCGGCTAGTAGCAGTACCCTCATGGTCCTCCAATTGCCCCCAAAGATCTGCTCCTCCACAGACTCCCCCAAAGCTCTTAGAGGGTCCCATAAACATAAGGCATGGGGGAAAAGAATAACGGGGACCCCTGAAAACCCTCCTAAAGACTGAACTGAGTGCAGATGGCTCTGAGAAGCCTCATTCATATGGCTCAGTGGGGCAGTCGATGCATTTCCCCAGGCAGTGCCCTATTTCTGGGCCCATCCTAGAACTTCAGAAGGCATGGTGACGTCAGGCTTCCTTCCTTCAGTCCTCAGGAAATCAAGCAGCTGATAGCTTCCTTTGGTCCTGAGTTTCAGGTCAGAACTATTAAAAAAATTATGAACCTTTGTGCATGGGAAGTTAAAGTTGGTAGGCCCAGATCAACAGTGAGTGTATATTGCCTTTAAAGAAAATTAGAGATCAGAATACAACCCTTTGGACACCCAGGAAACGCAGAATTGAGGTTGCACTTCTCAAACAAGGCACCCAAACCACCTCAACTCTGCCCAGGAAATGATGTCCTGAGAAAAATCAAACCATTGACTCCGACCATAGCAAACAGTTTCATTTTATCAGTCTTCACAAAAACCAGAGTGCCTCACTCATAAAGCATGTAGTGGGTGTGCTCCCTTCCAGCTTTCCTTATGGTCATACGATGCACATATGCAAGAATTTCATAAATTCCTGACCAGACAGACAACATCCACAGTCACTCTGGACCTGATCCAGCCAGATGCTGAGGGCATTCAGCATCTCACAGGGGATGCCTATGTCCTTCCAGGATCGAGCCCTGTGATGCATGTATGCACCAGTTCTCCAAATGTCATTAGCCATAAAGCTAGCTTGTCTCCATAGATGAGCCTCACATCCCAGGATAATGAAATTAGAGCACTTAAATGAGATGAGCAAAGGTTAGCATGGAGACAAATCGTCATACTTAATATTGGGGATGCATATTTGTGACGCAAATCATAAAACCGATGCTCTGTCATACACGTTTTCTATACCCTACCCATAAAGAAGGGAAAATGGGAAGCGAGAATCTTCGGGTACGTTGACACAGCATCTGGGAGGGTGCTTCCAAGCACAGGCAGAAAGAAGCATGCTAACTCTGCTCCAGAGAGCATGCTACCGTACGTGGCTGCGGCACCTGAGTACAATCCTGCCTGACCTGTCCCGATGCACTCAGGTGGCTAGCCCCCTACACCCATGCCACATTGCTATTTTCAGCGCACTAGCTCAAGCAGGGCTTGTGTCTGTCTACCCCTGCACCCTCCCAGCTGCTATGTAGACATACCCCACATAGGGGAAAGAAAGATAGTCTGCATGCCTTGTTTGTTCAGAGAAGACTTAAAGCTGCATTTTCGGGGGTTTTAGCTTTGTGATGGGGCATCTGCCCCACACTGGCGTGTAAAGGGTTAACCTCAGCAGGGAGCAGGGGAGAGGAGTCCTCTGAGTGACCCACTCCAGCGCAGCCAATCCAGGAGGAATTGCAAGGAGCAACCAATCCGGGCCCAGCAGGCTCAGATAAGAGGAGCAGCAGGGCAGGGCCGGGTCAGTTGCTGTTGGAAGCTCAAGGAGTGAGGACTATGTTTCTAGTAGGTGGAGAGACCTGCAGCACCTTGGACAGAGCAATGGCTGGCAAAGACTGGGGAGCAAGAGGGAGCTCTTGGCTGGCTGGCTGGCTGCTGGCACTGGGCAGTTGCATGCCCTGAGGCAACGGTAAAGAAGGGGACGTGGGGAAGTGGCCCAGGGAGACATAGCAGCATGGTGAGAAGTTAAGGAGTTGCAACACGAGGCTGCTATCCACAGGGTCCCTGGCCTGGGACCCACAGTAGTGGGCCCAGGTCCCCCCCACACTCAGTACTGGGGAAGTGGCATGATTATTGGACTGAGACACTTACCCCTGGAAGGGGGAAATATGGATGGTGATGCGGTTAAGTCACAAGGAGGATGCTGTGGTTCCTGAGGCTGCGAGAGGGGCTTCAGGCAGACAACAGTGACAGAGTGATGGTGTGCAAACCATGGGTGGGAGGGCTTCAGCCTCAAGCTAATCCCCAGAGTAACCAGGAGGAGGTGCCAGACCAGCAATAAGTGACATGTACCATGATAAGCTTCTTTTTTAAAATTAGCTAATTTTTTTATTATTTCCATTACAGTAGCAGCTAGAAGCCCCAGCTGAGCTCAGGGTCCCATTGGATTATTTCCCTCATTGTAGAGAGACTGGGACTAGAGGCAAAGGACAATAAATGACTTACCCAAGGCCGCACAGGAAGTCAGTGGCAGACTCAGGAATTGCACTCACATTTCCTGAATCCCAGTCTGGTACAATTACCACAAGACCATCCTGCCATGCAAATTACTGCCGTCGGCCTGCACCCATCCCTTAACCTTAGCAAAGGCTTTTTTTTCTGTGTGTGAATTTGGTTAACATTTTATGGGGTGTCTGTAGTGGCATCTAGTATGATCTCGACTGTAAGTTAAAAGAAAGATGCCTTGTGAACAGAATTTGTACCTTGGTGGTAAAAACAGCCCCCAACAGGCCTGACTATTTTGTTTTCACACCTTTTTGGTTGACCATTTTAAGCACTAATGGAAGGATGGCTGCAGGGGCTGTTGTTTCAGCCCCAAAGCTTCAGGGCACAGCTGGAATCCCATCACTGCCAGCTTCTCTGCCATAGTAAGAAACATCAGAATATGCCCATTTTACAGTGCCCTGCGCGGGGGCCAGTTTGGGAGAAGTTCTGGGATTCTCTCTCTTTCCTTTAGGAGGAGGAAACTAAATTGAAGGAAATGAATTAATTCCGAGAGGCATATGTATGCACAGTACTGTGTCTGCAAAACCTTTCAAAGGGGCTCTGCAGTGAGGAAGGTTGAGGCAAGAGTCAGCATCACTAAGTATCTCCATGGTTACCGGTACAGTTCAGATAAAATAAAAATAAAGCAGTGATGGGAACTGGGAAAAGCTGCAGCCTGAGTTACCAGCTTCTGCAGGTACAAAAGACCAGAAGATTAAAAACTCATTGTGGAAAATTTCAGGATTGAAAGAGGCCCTGGTTTTGTCCCTAGCCTCCTACTTTAATTTCTTTTACAGTGAATTGATGCACAGACAACTTATCTGCCCATCTCACGCTGCCAGTCTATCCCGGGCCTTCTGACTTGTGTTGTCCATTTCCTTTACACTGGCTGCACCCTCCAGTTCTGTATCCTCAGCAAATTTTGTTATCTTGCTGGTACTTACATGCTCTTTCTCACAAGCTATTGACAAAATGAAAAAAACATCCGTACCATTATTCAACCTGGTGGCACTCCACCAGTTGCCCATCTCCATTTCCCAGTGCCTCCCAGCACATGGACCTTTGGCCTTGGCAATCTAAGCCAGTTCTCTATTCCCCCGATAGAATATCTGCAGACCTCAGAGATTCATCGTTAGTTGAGCACAGTATTATTACAAGGGATCTGAAAATCTAGATAAACTACGTCCACTCTTTGCTCCTTGTCATCTCAGTTGGTTACTTCTTTTTAAACTGGTTTCAGAGTAACAGCCGTGTTAGTCTGTATTCGCAAAAAGAAAAGGAGTACTTGTGGCACCTTAGAGACTAACCAATTTATTTGAGCATAAGCTTTCGTGAGCTACAGCTCACTTCATCGGATGAAGTGAGCTGTAGCTCACGAAAGCTTATGCTCAAATAAATTGGTTAGTCTCTAAGGTGCCACAAGTACTCCTTTTCTTTTTAAACTGTCAGACAGATGATTCAGGTATGAGCTCCCTTTTGTGAATCCAAGCTGACCCTCATTAATGAAATAACAACTTTCTAGGTATTTCTTAAATCTATCTCTGATTTCCATTTTTTCCTGTTTCATCTTTACTGCTGAAGTCAATACTAAAGATTTAAAACATTCAGACCCTCCCAAAAATGCTTTTCACAGTGTGACTGATGCCATATGGAATCCTTTGAAGCTATCAGACAAATATATTTATTTTTCCAGGCCATTTCTCTCCCCAATCCTTTTATTAGAGGAAGAATCAAGACAGAAGTGAGTTTGCAGTAAGATATCAAAGATTATTGTGAAATTGTTTCCTTAAATGTCAGTTCAGTTTGTACTTTCATTTACTGTGTAACCTAATGATGTTTTATTAATTGTCTTGTCATGCCTCATCCTGAGAGCTCTAGCTTGTTGTTATTCTATCTCAAATTTATAAATAAAATATCTTTTAAAAGCATGAATCATTTAGTTAAATCAGATTTCACATGACAAACAATTAAAAACTAATACTTGAGCTGACATGACCTTAAATGAACACAGATCAAGAAGTCCAATGCAAAATATACACGTTATCTATTCTGCTCCATCCCCGGGATCATGACAACATATAGACATATACTTTAAATCTATCCCTATTCAGATCAGCACTTAAGCACATGCTTAACTACAAGCATGTACTTAAGTTCCATTTACTTAATGGGCATTACAGGACTTAGCAAATGTTGAAGGGCAGGATGATTTTCCTGAACTGGAGATCATATTGCAAGCTTCTCGTGGCATTGGATCTTGCACTGCATTATGCCAATAAACCAGTTTAAGCTGGCAACCTTTGCTCAGCAGTTGAGAATACAAGATACAAAGTTCTCCCCCTTTAAAATTATGCCTTCTTAAGACTCAGTATCATCCCTGGGTAGCTAAGCATTTTCTTCCATATCCACCCACTCACTCAAGAGATTAAAAATAAGTGGTCGTTCAGATAACTTGTGACTTACTTGACAGTGAGACCGAGTAAACCAGCAAAAGAAATCGAAATAACATGTAGCAACATCTACTTGAATTAGTTTGAACAATTTCTCACTTAGCAAATTTTAATGTAACATAGGCAGTCAAGTAGAAACATCTGCAATAATTCTCAGTAACCGGGCCATGTAAGAAGGGAAGCCTGCAGTTTAGCAACTCTGAAATAAAAAAGTATCACTACTATTTAGTGGGGAAACTGCAGCAAAGAAAGGAGAAATAACCAGGCAAAAGTCACTCACCAGTCAGAGTTATAGATGTGAACAGAACCTGGGCCCCGACTCAATAAGATAGAGAAGCACGTTTCTAACTTTAAGAACCTGAATAGTCCCATCAGCTTCAATGGATCTGCTCAGGTCCTTAATGTCATGTAGATGCTCAGGTATTTTGCTGAATTGGGGTCCTGGCCTCCTGACTTAATACAGTGCCCTATTTGATGGACCAAGCTGCCTGCTTCTCTTTCTCCATGGGTCTCAATCCTCCCTTTCAAAAATGAGCATGCCAGCAATGTTAGTACCCTACTAAGTCTAAAGGTAAATCATAATGTTTCCTTCTTCTACTTTAACTGGTTCATTTTAGGACGCCAGGGCTCCAGAACCATTCGCTAATCTCAATTTCCATTCACAGTCCAGGGCTCTGACTGACCCTCCCGCCCCTTCCAATAAAGGAAGAGGTACCAGAAAATCTCTGGAATGTCAGCAGGCACAGATGTGTCTACTGAGAACTCTGCAAGTAAACAACTAACAAGGAGAATGGAGGTCCTCCATCCCCTGAACAGGACGGCTCCTGCTGAGGACACAATGTCTATGATGGCCTTGCTGGCAATAGTTGCTGCAGTCATAGATATCATGTCCACAGCAGCCACAACACAACAAATCTTACCTCGATGAACTCCTTTCCATAAGCGTTGACAAAACAGGTGAATGAAGCAGAAAGGAGAATGTCAGCAGTGGAAGATCAGGTGCAGAGAAGCCTCACAGATTTATCTTCTCTTAAATCTGAAGTGGCAGACCTTTGGGGAAGGTCTCATCATAATAATGTGAGAATTATAGGAGTACCTGAAAGAGCAGAGAAAGGGAAGCCCCTAGAACCCCAAGCTCCTTTCAGAAATGCTCAGCTAGTTAGAGAACACACAGGTTTCTAAGCCAGGCTCAAATACCAAACCTGATTGTCAAACTGATCAGATTTACTGTAAAAGAAAAAATAGTGCAACTAGCTCATGGGGTGGGAGGGACGTTTTGGGGTAGGTCCCAAAACAAGATAATCATTTTTCAAGATTTATGGGGGGAAAAAAGTGGTTGCACAGAGATCAGCCTTTAGAAGAGCAAGGGAACTTGCCAAGCAGGGAGGGTTCAGCTCAATTTCATGTCAGTGTTTGGTGAGGGAGTTCATCTGATCCCAAAGCCACAAGAAGCAGAATGTTTTTTAGATAGCCTGAAGTGAACTGAGCACCTGTTCTGTTTTACACCAAGTTTACTTCCCAGTTGTTATGTCTGCCTTACCTGCATTGAACTTATCCAATTACTGTGACTAACCTGCTTACTTGGTTTATCGTTTCTGCTCTAAGCTTATACTTGATTAACTTTTGGGACATATATATCCCTTCTTGTTGAATGTGAAGTGCCCCAGCAGGGGAATTAAGGAACACCTCATCCCAAATTGATCTCACGGGAGTGCACTGACTGTGGAAAGGATTTATTTAAATATTGAGTGCCTTTGCTCCAGTATTTGTGCTGGGGAATTAATGAAACATTGGACATTACCCCGAACTGGACAGACCAACATGAACCATTTGTTTGTGACTACATGAAGCCTGTGTGTTAGCCCAGCACCGATGCAAACCAAAGAGAGATCACTAGGGGCAGTGCAGCTCCCCATGGCTCCGTAGAAATGTGCGGGTTCCAGTTCCACTTTTAAAAATCGGTGCCAGCGGAAGACCCTGTTGTGCCACCACGCCTTGCTGCTAGGGGGCCTCAAAGCTCAGCAGCTAGACCTCCCCTGGGCTGGAAGTGTGAGAGGCGGCTCTCCTCCCTGCAAGACATCACGGAAAGCTGCACAGGAGCTGAACAATATAGCTATACCCCCATGGATCGATGGAGTAGAGGAGAAGACAAATGCAGGTTGCGGCGCTATATGGACAGTGATTTCTATCTTCCCCTATCCCCTCCAACTTCCTCCCTTTACACCATGTCTCCTGCCTTCCTCATCCACCCTGCTCTCCCTACTGCCCCAGTCTTTCCTCTTGTTGCCCAAGCCCCATTCAACTTCCCCCACCCTAGCACATTCTATAAGCTCAAACCCTGAGCTCATGAACACCAACTATGAAGTTAATGCAGAAGAGTCACTTGTTCAACTGGATTGTTTGCTGTGTTCTTTGGTGCAGTCATTTGCAATTTGGTTTCTCCCTTATTACCTATATGTTTGTTTAACATGGGGAAAGAAAACAATGTTTGGTTGTAAACAGGAGGGGCTGTGGGAAGGTAATCCCCACAATACACAATGTCCCACTCAAGATGTATTACCAATACTCTGGTGTTGGGTTAGGCAAACTAAAAAGATTATAAGTTAGGAGACAATACACAGGCATATCCTTGACATATCTGGTTAAAAAAAATGTTACGTTTGTGGAGTGTGGGCTCCCTTTCCCCTTACAATGGAGTTACTACTTTGTGGTATGGGAAAAATAAGATGCCCGATAAAATAAATAATTAATAACCAATTAAAATAATGGATATTGGTGGAGCTCCCAGCATGGATAGTGTCTCCCCAGCCCATCCCATCCTGCACTTTTGATTGGTTTACTTTTATTTCTAGAGTTAGGTGTTTGATTATTGTTGCCTTTTCATTGTGATGTACCATGCTTGGTAATAAGTTAAGTTGTTATATGTATGTTATGTGTTTTTATGTTTTTGCTTTAACTTGCCCTTTTGTGCTCTTCTTTCCCCCAGAGCTCTCTCCTCAGTATTCCCTAGAAGTCTGGCAAGTGGCAAGAGAATCAGCAATCTGGGGAATAAATGTCAAACATTTCATCTGTAGACTCCCCACCCTCATGGGCTTCTGTATGGGGGGGATGGGATGGAATACAGCAAGTGACAAACATTTCATCACCAATGGGTAGGGATTAGTCATATTCTTCTCCAGAACGTAGGTCCTATTCCCATATAGATTTCTTTTTGATCTCCAAAGTCTTGGCTAATTCTGCAACTGACTCCTCCATTAAACACAATTTCTGTCTCTGAGTTTCCCTCTATAACTCTTCAAATAGCAACAGATCAAGGTAAGACATAGCCATGCAGATGGAGATTTAATTCTTCACTTATCAGATTCCCCCTTTCAGAATTTTTGTTGAAAAATAATTTGGCCTGTTCCTCAAAACAAATGAACCCTCAACATCATCTCACAGGTTTTTGTGGGAGACACTCAAGGCCTAGTTGAGGGGTAGAATTATAATTTTGCATCTGCCAAGAAGAGATAATGTGGAGAAAATGACACCCCTTGAGATTTGTCTTATGTCAGAGCCCCATCTCCAGATTTTCTGCACTCTCTGGTTAACTGTGGATATGAACTCAATAAGTTGCACTCGGTGCATGTTGAATTTGCCATATTTCAGCTCAGGCAGAACTTCTGGGAATTGGGAGAAAAAGCTGGCAAGTTGCTGGCATACCACCTAAGACAAAAGACCTCTGCATGTAGAATCTCGTCCAGCCATGATAAACATGGTAAATTACGTTGATCTTAAAGTATTAATAACGATTTTTAATGCCTATAAAGATCTGTACAAATTGAACATAACTCCTCCAAAGATGCTTTAGATCAGCTTTTCACAAATATTACATTACTGCAACCCAGCATCGAAAACTGGCCATGCCCCCTACAGAGGATGAGTTAATTGAGGTGATTAAGAATAGGAATATGGAGTCAACCTCCAGGCCACATGGCTTCCCTGCCAAATTCCATAGACACTTCTCCTCCTCTCTCACAGGATACTTAAAATATTTAATAAGTCACCCCACAGAGAAGGAAGCCCTAATATAAGTTATTCCTAAACCAGGAAGAGATGCCACACTAGGTTCCAGTTGCAGACCATTTTCACTTATTTATAGTATTGTCAACATATTGACCAAAGTTGTGGCAATGAGACTGGAGAAGGATTTGGGTTCTATCACACACCCAAATCAAGTTGGGTTAATCTGAGGCCATCATAGCTCTGATAACCTTCAACAACTTATTGATATTCTGGCAGTGAAAGATGATGCCCCCAAACTACAAGCCATATTAGCCTTAAATTTTGAGAGCATGGGCTGGAGGTATAGTTTGATACCCTTTAAAAATTGGGATTTGGAGAAGGAAATAGTTCCTAGATCCAAATGTTATATTCTCACCCAGCTCCTTGCATTCTAACCAATGATGTGACTAAGTGAATAGGCAAGTATTATTTACCCTTTCCCACAATACAAAAACCAGGGTCACCTGATGAAATTAATAAGACAGCAGGTTCAATACAAACAAGAGGAAATACTTTTCACACAACACACAATTAACTTGTGGAACTCGTTGCCGTTGGATGTTGTGAAGGCCAAAAGCATAACTGGGTTCAAAAAAGCTGGGTGGGTAAGACAGGGATGGATCTCCCCAAAATTGCCCTGCTCTGTACACTTACCCTGAAGCTTTGGTACTAGCCACTGTTGGAGACATGATACTGGGCTAGACAGACCTGTGGTCTGACCAGTATCAGGGCTTTGGAGCTGTGCTCCGGCTCCGCTCCAGCTCCAGGCAAAAACCTGCAGCTCCACTACTCCGGAGCTGCTCCGCGCTCCAGCTCTGGGCTCTGCTCCAAAGCCCTGCCCAGCATGGCAGTTTTTATGTTCTTATGACCTTGGATTCCTTCAGCCTCTTCTGGTACTAAGCAAGGGTGCCTGCTTACTCTACTACTTTTTGATTTGTCTCTTGAGCCTCCAGAAAGAGCTGCATGGGCTTCTCCGGGTGTCTGAGGCATACAACTTGGTTCCATGGAATATAAATTAATGTTATCTGTAATTAGTGTATATAGCCAAACCAGAAACCACTATTCCAGCCCTCCTGTAGCTAATTCAAAGATTCAGAGCAATATCTTGTTCCAAAATAAATTGGGAAAAATCAAACCTGTTGGAAATCTCCTGGGTTGTCATGTAGTGGGGGTTTTTCCTCAAAGGAATTTCCATATGCAAACTGATGCAAGGAAGTACTTAAGTATAAAGTTACCAAGAAACATTAAGAAACTAGTGAAGATAAATTTAGATCCTGTACTCTCTCAAAAAACTAGAGATACTAATAGGTGGCATCCTCTCTTCATGAGCCTGGGGAGAGAGGGGTGAGGATTAATGTAAGAAAAATGAATATTCTGCCTACACAGCTCTATATTCTAAGTGACTTACTTGTATACTTCCCTCCATCTTATTTTAAAAAATGTAATAACATTATTAGTCTGTGGGGGCCTGGTGAATGCCCACAACTATCACTTTAAAAATGCCAGCTCCTTATAGCCAAGGGCTGGTGCGGAGGGGGGCGGGGGAGGGGGGGATCACAAACTTACAAAATTACATGAAGGGCCAGAGCTATCCTAGCTAAGAGATATCAGTTTCATCCTCACTGTCATGCATAAATCACCTATCTGGGCCAACCTAACCTTAGAAACTGAGGGGGGGGACGGGACACACCTATAATTTGGAAGAACTGGCAATATATATATTTTCCAGTTAGTCAAGGATAATAGCTTTGTCTCTTTTCTAAATGCTAAAGCAGTGATATGACCTACCACGCTCAGCGGAATGGCAACTGTACCAATTAGATCCAGATGTCCTAAGGCTGCCAGAGGCCCCAGAGCTACTGAGAACCTTGGAAATGGTTCATAAGCTCCGCAGGCCCATGTCCACTACGTGTGCTTTACTAATGAAGAGGAACGCCACAGGTCTGGAGTTCTTTGCGAAAACATGGCCTGGGGAATTACCACAGCCCTTGAAAGAACCTCAGGGGCACAGCGGAGGAGGGAATTTTAAAAATGCTCCTGAGGACCTCAGGCTACACCTGATACAACAGAATATTCTATTCAAAATATACTGGACACCACAGAGGTTGTGAAAAATGGGGCCTTGTCCTCTGATATTTGTTCGTGCTGTAATAAAGAAAAAGGAACTCTGGTACATATAGTATGTGGCTGTTCACCATCAGCCAGCTGTGGAAAGAGGTGGACACAAAAGTGAAAACAGTACTTGGCCTTCAGTAATCAAACCTCAGCTGAAAATTATATCCTAGGGTTAGATATGTACTATGCTGGGTTTAATTCCATTGCAAGGACTTTGGTTGTTACCAAGCACAGAAATGTAGGAATAGGCTTATGCCCAGAATAGGGCAGTGGTATTCGAACCTGGCTGAGTTAGCAGCGAAAGAAAGAATAGCTCATTGACATAGAAAGCGATTATATGAATTCAAAGAATTTGAAACCTCTTCTTGATACATTTGGATGAAAAATGCTGAGCTAGCTCAAATAATGCCAGACTTCTATTCCACCTGACCTCTCCTTTTTTGCCCTCCCTCTTCTCATCCCTAGCCCCATCCTCCCCTTCCCTTTTTTGCCTATTTGTGTGGATTTTTTTTTGTATTGTTACCCTCACCCTCATATGTTATGTCTGTGTAGTACTGTCTGTCCTTGCAACTTTGACAAGTTGTAAAGTTGCGTAATTGCATAATTATATTGGCTATCCTGTGAAGTGTGTGGTATTTGGTAATATGCAATCTCTAAGTCATCTACCTTTTTGTATTTTGTTTCTTTATGAAAATTAATAAAAGTTAATAAAAAACTAGCTCATTTTATACCTGATTCATTACAAAAGCTTTAATTCTACCATCAAATCCCCCATCAATGTCACAAGTAGAAGCAATTTAGCACATTTAATATTCTTAGAAATCTATTTGGATTAAAGATAGTGGAATGTGTTTAAGCTATGGTTAAACTTTAGCTCAACATTTCAAATGTCAACAATTCTGATTCCTGCCATAGGTGCTGGAAGTAGGAGTCCTGGGGGTTCTGCCACACTCCCTGGTTTGAAGTGATTTCCATCATATACAAGGTTTACAGTTTGGTGCAATGGTTCTCAGCAGACCCAATATACAAATTGTTCCAGTACCCCGATTCCTGCTGTCAATTTTTAAGAATAAATTCAAGAAACGGTGGGAATTAAAAAAAAAAAGGGGGGGGGGTGAATTTTGAATAAAGTTTTGATTTCCCCCTGAAAAAAGTCCCCCATATTTTAGACCAGATCCAATTTAGAATGTGATTTAGCCCTTACCTTTCCTCTGTACTTTTCTGTGAGTGTCTACATAAAAATATTACTTAGCTTCTCTGTAGCACTTCACATCTTCAAAGTGAAAACACAAATTAACCACACACTACACAGCAAATCAGCAGTAGAAAAAAGATTAAAAAGAAGAGTTCCTGGCTCCCCATCTTATGGTCAGTCCACTGCACCATGAACCCTATGAAAGTGCCTTGATGAACACTTCACTCTAATCCCATATACAGTCTCACACATCCTACTGATGATTCCTTTCATGGATAACTTTGTTATATGCATTTCTCAATGGACTTTCACAGTTACATTTGCTTTGAAATTCATATAGTAGATTCTGCAAGCTAATGCATGAAATTCTTGAGATTGATTCCTCTCTTTGTCACCATAAAAGCAAATTTCCTGTGATTAACATAATGAGACTGATTCCTTTTGCTTACACATGGGGAAATCATGAGTAACTACACCAGCGTAAAATGGGTCTGAGGGAAACCTAGACCTGATAACTTAATAGCAGTTTTCATTTCCCATGCTCTCAGAGTGCCACGCAAAATGATTTTCAAGCTATGTGTACACAAGAATGACTTCACCTGCCTCCAGTTGCCTCTAGGGTGAAAAGCAGCAGCTGTTTAACAACATGATGTAACACTCAACAAGAGTTTAGGGGAGGAAGTGAAGAATGTCGTACCCAACTGAAATTAATAGGGATATTTTAGGAAGGTAAAACATAATCATAGTCAAACGTCATTCATTAGAATGGGATGGGAGTCGTGAGAGTAATTAGGATAAATGGGGTTCTGGATAAGTGAGGGACTTTTGAATGTATTTGATATACATCGGAGGACATGATCTTCTTTTGGATATAGAAGTCCTTTGGCTAACTGAAGCTTGGATAAAGGACCCAATCTGAATACTGCCAGGACACCAGGGTTAGCACTCCCACTCTTTCAGAAATTGCCTTGAGATCTCTTATTTGTACAAGTGGCTTGGTTATTGGTGTTATATGTATTCAAAAGCTAGCACCCTTCAGCAGAATAATGACCCCTAAAACTATGCAAGGACATTGTTTGAATAATGACCCAGAGATAAGAGGGAGAGAAGCTTTTTGAATCACTAATTCCACTTCCTGCAGCACTGCACATGGGATTGTCTTGGAAACTTTCCATCCCGACACTGACCAAAGAAAGCACTGGGGGCAGCTAGTATATTATCGCTCAAAAGACCTGGAGGTAGATTTGGTACTAGACTCCTGAGAGGTGCAGAACAAAAAGGCACAGCCCAGGAGAAGGGGGTCCAGAGGTGGCATTAAGACATCTTTGCACCATCCAGATTCTGCAGGTTATGTGGGCTGGTGTGGCCTCCAGCAGAACCTCAGAGTAGCCTTAGAGGCTACTCCAATTTAGAGAAACCAGTGGGCTGTTCTGAAACCCAGAATTTGAAACCATGGCACAGGTGTCACTCCATCTAGTTCCCCAGAACTACACTGGGGGCTGGGAGAGGTGCAGCATAAGACTGCCTGACAGCCCTACGCAGTAATTCCATCAGAGAATTTTCCTCCTGGCTTTGGTGCTCCATTTTTAATGCCAATGCACCAGATAGGGCCTAGGGCTGGCCCATAGTTTTCCAGAGTGCTATGGAGACACCAAGTTCAGATTGTGTCACTCATCTGGCAATCCCCCCATTCAGCCAATCCAGGTTGTGGGACTGTGTGCTGTTTTTGGAGGAGGCTGTTTTTTGACCACTTGGGTGCAAGATGAACATGATGTTGCAGCATCCATGAAAGAAACTGGACTCCCATCCCCTTATAAAGAAGGTAGGGGAATATTCAGGGCCTGGTGAGCCCTGCGATTTACTAAGGTTCAAGAGCAGCCATGTGGAACTTGTTTGGAAGACAGGTTGTGTAGCATGGGATAACAGGATGAAAAAGGATTGAACCAGAATTGTGAATACATTTTGGGTGTTATATTTAAGAGACATGGGTTCATTACGAAATGTGAGAGTGCAGTCTGACCTTATTCAGTAGACAGTATCGCTGAACATCCTGTTGGATAAGAGCTCTCCAATAATGGTTTTAAACAAGGACATTGTTCTAATGAAATCTAAATTGTCATTTGCCCTTTTTTAAACTTTATAAAGCATTAGAATATGACTATTGTTGCAAGCTGGGTGAAACCTTGTTGCGGGTTGAGTTAAAACCTCATTCAAACTGATCTGTGAACATACCCTGCACTTAAGATAGTTGTAAGAAACACTTAAGGGGCCACAACTAAAATAGAGCCTAATAGAATCTGCCCAGAAACTCGCATCATATGGGCAGGGAGTTCCACTGGGTATTGTGACCAGGTGTGGAGGGGGCAAAGGAGGACAGACAGACAGACAGAAATGGAGAACAGACAAGAACAAAGAGAGAGGCAGCGGCAAGAAGAAGCCAAGCAGTAGCCTGTGAGCAACGTGTGACCCTTGAAAAAGCTAGAAAGGGTGTTTTGGGGTCTGTTGGCTAAAGAGACTTGGGGCTGTAAGCTACAAAACTGCTCCTTTTGTTCTTGGACCCTCTCATGTTTGGAGTGATCAGATGTCATACACTCCTTGTAAATAAAAAAGATGGCATCAAAGAAAATGCCAGACTTCATCAACTTCTACTTCCAACTGGAAAATCCCCAGCGCCCTGATATTTGCCTAGCCACTTGGGTTGAAGGGGAGCAACACTATTGACAAATGGCCAATAGTCAGAGCTACTTCACACCTTTGAGGATACACTGCAAGTGGCTGATATCAGATATTTTAATTTAAATTGCCAGCCTGTGCTCATTCATATGTGCCTCGACTGAATGCAGATGAAGTCAGTGCAAGCCTCAGCAGTACAAACAAACTGTACCTTATCAGGATAGTAATCTTAGACAGAGCTGTTTTCATTCATAAATTTAAAGCGTTCAACTACAATGGAGTTAGGCCCATTCTCGTCAGCTGAGCCCAAAACCTTCAGTTTTGCAAAAGGGAGTTTTTTCTCAGAAGTCACACTGCAGAGAGGCAGACAAAGGGTACCTCAATTTTATTGTCTTGCTGTCTTATTTTTGGAAAGATGTTCAGATCTCCACCACACTTAGCAGGAAGCTTCCATGTTTTGAATACCTTTTCAATGGCTCCTCTAAAAACTGATAAGTAATTCAAAGGTGTTGTTTTTGTCATTGTAGTGAGGCGGTCTGGTTCCCCGCCACCCCGGAGAGGGACGAGCCTCTCTGGACGGCAAAGTGGGTGGAGCCAGCGAACCCTGCACCCGCCCCTCAGAGGTCAAGGTGCAGGACCGGAAGTATAAAAGCCCGACACCAGAGCTCAGTTGAAACACAGCCACCGGAGAGGCCAGATGCATGTGGCGGAGCTCCCAGCTGGGAGACCACGGCAATTGGTGGCTGACCTGAGGTCTGGCCAGACCAGCCAATGCTTGATGCTAGCCCAAGCCCAGAGACACTGCCAAGCTTGCCGCTCACCAGTTACCCCGAGGAGCAGCCAAGCCAACCGAGTGCCAGTTACCCCAAGGAGCCCATGGTGTGTGACCCCTTGGAGGACGCCAGCTGGACCCAGGTACCTCTAGAGGGGGAGGTAGGAAGTAGCCCGGGGGCAGCTGACCCTAGTCAGGCTGCAACACTGCCAGAGCCAATGTCAGTGTGTTGCGGCCAGGAACACCACTGACACAGCAGCAGGTCTTCTGCTGCTGCTAGGGCACCGGGCTGGGACACAGTGGAGTGGGTGGGCCTGCGTCCCCCCGCCACCCATCTCGTGGGTGGCAGTCTCCCCCTCTCCCAGGCCACTCAGAGCCAGGAGCCTGGGTTTGCTATTTAACTCTGCCTTTGCTCTGCCCCTGCCTGAGGGCCCTGAGCTACTGGCTGTTTGTTGCCCTGCCCTGACCCAGGGCCTGGTCCTTGCTATTGAACTCTTTGCTCAGGCAGGCTAATGCCCCGACACACCTGACAGAAGTAGCGAGGAGGTCTGGTTCCCCGCCACCCCGGAGACTGACGACCCCTGGCCGGATGCATCTACAGTCATAAAAAATAAATAGCCATTAATCTGCAAACTTTGAGGAAAACAACAAGTTTTGTAAATTTCCTAGCAGAATAATCCCCACATTGCCTGAAAAAGAGGAAGTAGCAACTTGTTGGGAACCTAGCACACATCAGACAGAACACACATTCAACCAAAGGAGTACTTGCAAGCTATCCTGCTCAGAATAATTCGATCTGTCTTTGCAAAGCACTATTCTGGGCATGCTGCTTCAAATATGGGGGGGTATGGCAGAGTGTAACATCCAAGATACATATATACATCAGAGGAATTTTTCAGAAACATTAAATATTGACCTAACTCAGCTCCCATCGAAGTCAATGGGAAGTTCACAAATCAGGAGTGTTCAGTGTTTCTGAAAATCCCTCCTCAAATAATTAAACAGGACCAAGATCTTTCAAGAGAAATTTTCTGAACTTTCTGTAATTTTTAAAAGAATTGAGAAAAAATGCAACCAGCATGCACAATATTACACAACAACACAATGCAAAGGCAACTTCACACAAAAGGGCAACAAATAGCACCGAGAAAGACAATATATAAATGTTTATTCCTAGTATATTCATTTACAGTCCTATTAA
This sequence comes from Natator depressus, assembly GCF_965152275.1. Classification (NCBI taxonomy): domain Eukaryota; kingdom Metazoa; phylum Chordata; order Testudines; family Cheloniidae; genus Natator; species Natator depressus. The sequence goes on along the minus strand of NC_134244.1, from coordinate 63,891,232 downwards.
GGTTACAGTCCCAACTCTACCATCTTTACTCGTGCTGAGTTGCACCATACTCTGTGGTTATTCCCACTGAAATTAATGGGACTATTTGTGTCACATGCTGGTACTTGGCAAAGGGAAGTGGTAGAATACAGGCTTTAGGAACCCACTGTTGGTTACGTTGTACAATTATAAACATATTACTATCACACAAGCAAGTGAACATTTCAGAAGGCAGAGTTAAGTTCTGCATTTCCATTCTTTTAAGTATTTGGGATCTTTAGTTAATGTAAATTTAATGCTAAACTCTCAAGCTTTCAGGTGTTAAGTTAGATAAATATTTACAAACTTGACTCAAGCTTAGCTAAATCTTCATCTGGGGACCTCTCTTAAGAAAGGTAGCTCAATGATACATTGATGTACATTATTGGCTTGGAAGCTTCTTGACAGCGAGGTTAGCGCTTGGAAGCTCTGCACTGGCAAGATTATTACCTTCCAGCCAAACAAAACCCAAAATAAACTTTGAATGGAGCCCCACATTAGCTCCTCCCCACACAAGCCATGCACTCTTTGTTCTGTCAAAGTCATGTCTGCTATCTCTGGACTGGGAACAATGTGGTGGGTAGGATGAGAGGTGGGTGAAAGGCAGTCAGAGAGATGTAAAGCATCCAGAGGTCAGTATAGACCAGATTTTCAAAAAGATCTCAGCATCCATAACTGGGGCCAGATTTTCAGAACAGTTCAGTTCCCATTTAGGCACCAAAATATGTGGCTTCTTTTCAAAAGAACTCAGTACACTGAGCATAGAGCTCTTTCCAAATTCTGGCCATAAATGTCACACTGGAAGCTGTTGGACTCTGGGCAATTTTGAAAATGGGAGCTGAGCACTTTTGAAAATCTGGCCCCAATTGTGGCCCTGAGCTAATCTGAAAATCTGCCCTATGATTGGATGGCATGGGGATGTAGCGAGGCAGAGCAGCCTTCCTCCAAGGCTGACAGGGAGGAAGCACTGCCCGCCCTTTGGTGGGTGGCCTGGCCCTCACACTGGAATCAGAGGAGCGGAACAAGAAGTACAAGAGGCGGGGCCTCCAGTTCAGTTGAGCCAGAGCCAGGGAAGGAGCCGGACACCCCTGTCTTGCTGCTAGCCCCTGCACCAGAGACCAACTGTGCCAACCCCTGCCCCTGGAGGGGGACCCTGAGGGAGGGGAGCTGCTGGGACTGCCATCGGCCAAGAACCCCAAGGAGCTGCTGGGACTGCTGGCCACCAAGTACTCCAAGGAGACTGAGAATCCACAAGCAACAGAGCCCTACGAACAGGTAGGGGTAGGATGTAGCTCAGGGAAGCCAGACATTAGTTCGGTTGTGTCACTGAATAGAGTCACCGTGTTTCGGGAGGATCCCTGCTGACCCAGCTGTGGGACCATTTGCCACTGGCAGTGCCCTGGCCTGGGACCCAGTGGAGTAGGTTGGGCCCTGGGTCCCTCTACCCCTGCTGCCAACCCCACCGCTGGGGTGGCAAGCTACCCACCTTGGTCCGGACAGCCTGGCTGCGTTTGCTGTCTGCCCCAGCCAGGGAGCTGGGCCACAGACTGTTACTGCTCGGCCCCGCCCAGAGGGCTTGAGCCAGACTGTGTCTGCCCCAACCTGAGAGCTGGGCTGAAGACTGCTAATTGCCCTTCCCCACCCCAAGGGGCCATGGCCCTAGACTCTTTACTGGCACAGACTGTGCTAATCCCCCATCAATTGGCTATCAGCCACTAGGTGGCGTAGTGAGGCAGATGGCCTCCCTCCAAGGCTGACTGGGAGGAACCACTTGAAGCCACTACAAGGGAGAGGGCAAAGTTACCGTGGTTAATAAAGCAAGAGATGCTGGTTAGCTTCTTCATTTACGTTTTATTGTGGAACATCAGCTCCCTCAACTCAAGGCTGCTGGAACACTGTCTCTCTCACACATATGAATGTTATGTAGTATTTATATTATGGTAATGTCCACCAACCCTAGTTAGGATCAGGACCCCACTGTGCTAGGTGCTGCACAAACATATATGGAGAAATGGCCCCTGCCCTGGATATACTTGGACAGATTCTCTGCTGTATTCCTTTCCCTGAGCACAGCAGAGAGGGAAATGGAGGCTGTCATGGAGCCAGTTAAAACTCCATGATCCTTTCCCCAGCCCTAGCCTCAGTTCACGTTAGAGCAACATGAAAGTTGCTCTAGCTTGCACTGTACATTTCCCTACGGGACCACCTTTCCACTGAAGGGCAGCTGAAGTGCATCACTACATCTGCTCTGCAAGCTTTGAGAACAATGGTAAAAGAACTTGCTATGCTTTCTGGGGACTTGCCCATACCATGTGTATACCCAGCAAGGAAATTAGGGTTGGGTTTTGCTCTCTTTCTGTTGCAGGAGCAGTGCAACATCCATGCAGTTGGCCAGAGAACCTGTCCCATTATATGTATTCCAAAAGCAAAAACAAATGGTTTCAAAAAATCAATGAACATTGTGGAATGATGACAATTTAGTTTCCTAGCATATTATTTACAAACCCCAAGCACTTAAAAGCAAGGAAATTAATAGTAAAGGATATTGTAAATCTTACAGCAACCCATAAAATTATTCATATCGAGCATCAAGTATATGTATTTCAACACAGTACAGTGACTTTAACTCTGACCCAAAATGACCACTGTTGTCTCACCAGTGATCTCAAAATTTAAACACAAGACAAACCCCTTTAAAGAATATAAAATATATGTTCAAATTAGTGGCATATATAGTATGATTACTGTTCTTTACTATGCCTGAATAATCTCAACACGGCAACCTGAGCTCTGAACCAAATTGGATGTGGCATATAGTATATGAAGCCCAGAAGTCAAGACATCAATAAAGTGGAGCATCAGACCCTTAATATACAGCTCAATCTTGCAGCCCTTAGTCGCATGAATATAGGTTGCAAGCTTGGACCCATATTTTTGTATTATTCTTGCTTTCTAGGCAGTGTAAGTTAAAATTACAGAATTTGGCCAACTTGAAACATATTTTAAAAACATTTTATTGCTTACAGCCAAGCATAACATATAAATCCTGTCTGAATGAGCTCTTATAGGACAATAGATTAGTGAGAAAGAATTGCGTTTTCATTATAGGATTTATTCTCTTTTCTTTGCATGTGTTTTGTTTTTAAAGCACAATCTCTAAATACATTTTCACATGGACAAGGAACATTATTTCCTCCTCAATTTAGCTTATTTCTTATTCTCTATGTGGAGACTTATTAAAGGGATGAGAAATGTGGAGAATAAAAGAAATAATTATTCTGTCCCTCCATCTGATTTTTCAGAGACAAACTTTAAAAAGTCATGGATTAAAAGACTTAGCATTTCACCAGCATCACTGTAAATAGTTCTCTAAGGTTTTGAAGAATCAGGCAGAGACTTGTTTATATTAATATTAAAAGGGACAGCTTTAGATGCCTCTGCTAACACTGAATAGTACCTTATTCCTCAAGTAGTCTCACTGAAGTCTGAAGCACTGGTTCTCCATTACCCTACACCTTGGACCCCTGAATCAGCTTTACACTAAGGCCTCTTTACACCACTCCAGCTCTGGTTAAAAGGCCTTTAAGTGAGTGTAAATTACACTGCCAGAATGGTGTAAAGAGGCCTTAATATAAGGAAAACCAGGCTCATTGTGGAATCATTTGCACAAGTGTAAAGAGAATACAAAGTGGGTATAATATACTACCAGATCAGAGTGGTAACATGGTCTATGTCTGTGATTTTCAAATGGACGTAAGAGAGGTAGGCACCTATTTACTTTTAATCAGAGATGAGTGCCAAATTCCCTACGGTCCTGGCTCAAATCCCACCCCAAATGACTAAACAAAGTGCAAGGCAAGAGAGAAATAGACCCAAAGAGACCACTCATTATTATCATTGTTTATGTTTATATTGCGACAGCCCCTAAAGGCCACAGCTAGGACACGACCCCATTGTGCTAGGTGCTGTACAGACATATAATAATTGATAAGCTCTTCTGAGGCAGGAGTTACAATCTAAATGCAGCCAGGTGCTCTATAATGGGAGGTGAGGATAAAAGAATCTGGTGCCAAACAAAATAATACAGAGGAAAGGTGGTCCAGTCGTTAGGATACTGTGACTTGGGAGACCTGAGCTCTAGTCCTGCTCCACCACAGACTCTGCGAGACCCTGGACAAGTCTGTCTCTCTGTGCTTCAGTGCCTCGTCTATAAAATGGGGATAACGGTGCTTCCCTACCCCCCAGAGGTGCTATGAAGATAAATATGTAAGAGACTATGAAATGCTTAGACATGATGGTGACTTATATGGCTCTATAAGTACCATAGATAGATAATAACGGTACCTGGTCTACACACATGATGATTGGAAGGACTACACCACAGTGGGACAGGCTCTTTGCCCATTAAAAACACTGAAAGCAGGCTCAGGCCAAGAGAACGGTTTTCACATACACAAAGCAGCATCCAAACACTGCACGCCGAACACCTGTTGGATGTGGCTTGCTCAGTCCACTGGGAGAGAATTCACATTTGGGAAAACTGTGTGAGCCTTTGCTAAGGTCTGATATTTTCTGCAAGATGTCATCTGTTCAGAGCACCAAGGGACTGGGAATTCTAGAAATAACTCATGCCAAGTGTTTCTGAAACTGTATCCACTGTATATATCTTGGCACTGGAAATCCAGTCATCTGTGGTTAACCATTGTGGCACTGTGAAACACACTCTTTGCTCTTCCTCCGTTCCTCAAAGCCTCTCTCCCCTCCAGCAGATACTGATTCCCCCTCAACTGCTGATTCTTCTTCTCCATCTTACAAAATCTACCTCCTCCCAGGCTCTCTGATTAACCCTACTCCGACCACGCTCCCTATAGCAAATTCTCTCTCTCCCATGGCTACCTGCATCTACCTCCCTTCCCTGGCTTCATTTCTCTGACTCCAATGTTCCAGCCCCAATAGAAGGGAGGCAGGTCACATGGGGAGCATCTGCCCCAGATTGGTAAGAAATACCATCAGTGAGAGAGGATGAAGCAGGAAGCACGTCTTGGAGATCAAAGTTCCTTGCAGAACATGTTCCAGGCAAGAGTGAGTGTCTCCACAAGCCCCACCTATCAGATGTCAAAGCACTTTACTAATCCCAAAGGTAGCACCTCTTACCGAGCCCCCTTCCAAAATATTCTGCTTTCTAAGAGTCAAAGGATGGTTTTCACCACCACCAAATGCACTTTAAAAAACTGGCAGATTTTCAAGTATAAAATCCAATCTGCTTCTTCTTTCAATGTTTAAAACATAATGAACTTTCACATCAAATTTGCTTATCTTCTTCCCCCATTTTTCAACTTCCTGACGGATGTTAAGGGCAGAGAAGACACTGTCTCAGTAGCTACTATGTTGGGATATAGGATCAAGTCCCCTCTCTGACCCCTCTATGGCTCCAGTTCAGGATTGCCAACCCTCCAGGATTGTCCGGGAGTCTCCAGGAATTAAATTTTAACCTTTAATTAAAAGATCATGTCATGTGATGAAACCCTCCAGGAATACGTCCAACCTAACTGGCAACCCTACTCCGGCTTTTTTTGGGGCGTGGGGTTGGGGATGCAGAGAGACCCTATTTTACATTTTTATTTTCTGTAACATTTTGACATTAACCTTTAATATTAAAAAAATTAGCTCACTGGATTTTCTCTCTTTCCCATGTCTGTTTGCTGTAGTATTTATATTTCTTCCCCTCTATCCCCTTCACCTTCCGTTTAACCTTTCTATCCCTCTCCCATTTTCAGCCTTCCCTTCTCCCCATTCCCTCCTGTATTGCCCCAGCAATAGCTCTGTGTCCTGCACACTCACTCACCCCGCCCCTCTCTGCACCCCACCCGCCCCTTACTGAGCCAACTCCACCTCCTCCGGAGAGGTATGCACCCTCCCAGACCCTGCTGCCACACCCACATGCTGCATTCCCCCTGAGCTGCTGTATCCTCACCATGCTGCGTACAGACCCATCCCCATCTTATTATAGGCTCCATATTGTACTTCTTGCGGCATAGCTCGCCCCTCTTGCTGTCATCCCACCCCCTCCCTGCACCCCAGAATCCTGCTCAGAGCCCTGTTACAGGACCCCATGGCTGCATTTCCTCTGACCCCTTGTTGCAGGGCCCCTCATGAGTCCTCCCTCCCTCCCCCTGTTACACCTGCCTCCTTCCTCTCCTCACCATGGCTAGGCCACGGTCAAGTCTCTGAGAAAGGAGCAAATGATTCAGAGGACCAGGCCCAATGCCACTGCTGCCGAAGGCTTGGGAAGAGGAGCAAACTCTGCCCCACAGGCAGCCAGCAGGGAAAGGGGAGGAGGGGACAGTGGTGGGGCTACCCAGTGGCTGGGGCAGGCTCTCCAAGTGCCACGGTTACAGCAGGCAGATTCTGCGCTGCAATGAGAGGCACCAGGCTGCAGACAACAGGCACGGTTGTTATAACAATCGAGAGAGGCTGGAACCCTGGCCCCCCAGCTCCAAAACCACGGGCCTGTGTCACTTGAGGTAACAGCTGTCTGCTGTGGAGATCGACCACATACCCTCTGCTCAGGATCAGCCATGAGAGGACACTGTCAGACACTCGCTTACACCAGCAAAGCCAGTGTACAGCACCCGCTCCCACTAGGCACCTAGGCCCTCAGAGGCTCCAGGGAGAGCTTTCACACCACTGCTCAAAAAAGCAGAAGCACAAAGCGGGTGGGGTGGGGTAGGGTGAGGGGGAAGGTAAGGGCTGGGTGCTTTTCTATCCAGCAAGCAACCTGTCTGAAGATTTCCAGGTAAATGGGACACATGCTGGTGTGTGCCGGGAGGAGGGCATTGGAGGACTGCAGGGGGCTTGGGCGGGGGGGAAGGGGGGCTTTGAAGTTTCTGGTTCAGAGAAAAACTTGCAGAACCTGAAACTCCCAAGAAAGCTCCCAGGTTGGACCCTCCAACAGACCCACATCACCTGAAACCTGAAAGTTTCACCTTGGCCTAATTAGGACCCCTGGGTTTCATCCCTGGTTCTGTCTCTGACTCGCTCTGTGGCATTAGCCATAGCTTTTAACCTCTCTGTTTGTACCAGAAAGGCTGGCAAAGTGGAGGGAGTTCAAAGAAAATCAACTAAAATGAATAGGGGCCATAAGGGATGATCTGATAAGGAAAAATTAGAGAGATAAATATGTACTGGGTGCCTGGGCTGAGTAACAGCAGTGGGAGGAGATGTTACAAGGGAGGGTAAATACAAAAGCAACGGGCTGGAACTGAGGAAGGGATTTTGGAGGTTGAATAGCAGGAAAATCCTCCTGAGTATGCGAGGTTACGCAATAGCCTCCCTAGGGAGGTAGTGGAAGCCTCACTGCTTGGGTCTTTTCAAAGAACATGGGATAAAGCCCTAAAAGGTGTCATGTAGGGAAAATTCAGGGCTGGCTGGGGAATCCAGTAGCTGAACTAACAGGTTTCCTCTCTCTCTAGTTTCTGTGGTTCCATGACTCAGTTTACCCCAAATGGCTATAATACCCCCTTAGCCATCCCACAAGGGTATTGTGAGGCAGTTAATGCTTTCTAGAGCAATTTTAGATCCTCAGATGAAAGGTGCTACACACATGCCAAGTCCGGTTATTGTAACTGCCTTCAAAAATAGCCATCAAAGAACACAAAGAAGCTAGTACTAACCACCCTTTGGAATGGCTGCGGAAAGATTTAAACATACCTTTTCAGATGAGAACTATGCACTTGCAATAAAACTATGATATCTTTTCTCCTCTCACCACCCCACCCCACACACACACCCCTTTTAAATGCTACTCGGTCAGGGTTGACTCCATCATTTACCTGAGGGGGACAGAACATAGCATTTTTTCATGCAAGTGATTTTACAGCTCAGGAACCTGCAAGATGGCTAGTTATGACCAGCTAGTCCATTCCACCCTGGAAGGAAAGGTTATGTGTAGAAGGCAGTCTCCTGACAGCCTGTCCCCAATTTCAAGGCGCTGAGCAGATGCTGGCCACCTGATTGAGCACACAAAGAGCTCCATAAGCTGAAAAGCTTAAGGCCTTTTCTCAGTCTAATTTTATTTTTATTCACCACATCTCCATATGCTGCTATTTAATTTAATGGCTCAAGGTTTTGTTTCAAAGAAAACCATTTCTGCATTAATTGTACATTTCTGAGAAGTGCTGACTCTCCCTGTGCATCGAGAGGGATAATAAAACAAGGGCTGTGACAGGTGAAGATTTTCCATGCTGCCCAGTCAATTATTATTTATGTTACCTGGGCCTAGAGACCACAGATGAGTTTAGGGTGCCATTGTGCTAGGCACTGTACAAACACACAATAAGAGACAATCAGAGCTTACAGTCTAAATAGACAAGACAGGCAGAGGGTGGGACAGGAAACAAGCTCAGAGAGGTGAAGTGACTTTCCCAAGGTCACACAGCAGGTCAGTGGCAGAGCTAAGAATAAAATCTTGACTCACAGTCCAGCACCCCATTTAACAAGATCACGATGTGTCCCCAAACCGTCTCCTCGTCAATGTGCCTCAACCATGACCTGAGGTGCCACTTTTAGGGGCTGAGAAAGTCATCCAGTTTCCATGCTCATTCAGTTCTTGACCTTTCTGCTGAAACGTCCAAGGGTTTTATTATTATTTGTACTGCAGTAGCACCTAGGAACCCTACTCATAGACCAGGTCTCCATTGTGCTAGGCACTGCCAAACACAGAACAAAAAGACAGTCCCTGGCCCAAAGAGCTTAGAATGTAATCCGATGAAGTGAGCTGTAGCTCATGAAAGCTTATGCTCAAATAAATTTGTTAGTCTCTAAGGTGCCACAAATCCTCCTGTTCTTTTTGCAAATACAGACTAACACGGCTGCTACTCTGAAACCTATAATGTAAGTGTAAGACAAGAGACAACAGAGGGATACAGACAGATGGGAGAGCACAAGGAAACAATACTGACCAGCATGATAAGCAATGGTCTGAGCACTCTGACTGGGAGGCACGGTTGAGTTTATTTTAGGTATTCCAGCAGAAGGAATTTTAAGGAGGGATCTGAAAGAGAGTGAGGCAGCTTTGCAGATGTTATGGGGAGCTCTCCCTGTGCATGGGGGCAGCACAGGAGAAAGCACAGTGGTGCTTGTTTGAAATTTTGTGTAGGGACAGCTGTGCACTGAGAACCGGGCCAATGCCACAACAATTTCCGAGAGACAAGTGAGGAGTGAGTAGATGCAAACAACCCTCAGCCAGTACACAATGCAACTGGATTTGACAAATTTGCCATTAACAATCCCCCACGTCAGCCAGTCCCTCTCCAGTCTATCAGATTACAGACTAAAGTACAGGACGCTTTTCTAAAAAGCCAAAAATGGCCCTTTTAACAGCATATTCACCTACACTCTCTCTCTCTCTCTCACACACACACACTTAAAGCAACAAAGAAATGAATATATCAAAGATCCTAATCCTGCAATCTTTACTCAGCAACACTTCCATGGACATCAGTGGAAGTTTTGCCTGAGTAAGGACCAATGGCTGCCAAAGAGATGTCTACCCTGCACACTTCTTTCAGCGGCATGTAGCCCACGTACATGGGTAGCCTCCTTAGCCCCGGTACAAATAGCTGTGTAGACGGTAAAGCCCAGCACAGGCGAGCAAAGGCCTGCTTGAAGCCTGTGGGTATGTACCTGTGTATACATCCACACAGCTCTCTACTCGCCCAAGCAGTGCCTCCCCTGATTACGCCGCTACTTTCAGCAGAGTAGTGTCCTGCTGCCTCAGCTGCAGAGAAAGGGAATGCTTTTTTTTTTTTTTTTTTTTTACTGGTAATGAAACAAAGCTCCAGCTTCCGGCTCCCCCTTGCACAAAGGATGATTCAACCATCTCCTTCCCCCTCCCCTCTTGTGCACCTGCTCAGAGCAGCCGGCATTCTGGTGCTTTCACCCCAAGAGCACAAGGTCTTCGCACTACCCCTGTCACTCATCCGCTGACTGCTTGTCCTCCACAAGCAGAACGCATCTGCCCTCTGCCCCTACTCACACACTCAGCCAGACGGTGGCTGGTAATGCCTCAATGTCGCGCTGTGGAATCAAGTGCTAGAGAACGTACATCTGTGAAACACCCATCTGTTCACATTATGATGCTTTAACCATACTGAATTAAATGAACTGAAGAGGCAGGAGACTCTGGATCAGGCCGTGTGTCTTTCCCCCTTCCCACCTTACTCTCACCCTAAAATACAAAATGCCATGCAAATTACTGAATGGATCATACTATAACTGAAACCTGTAAGAGATCTATTTTTAAACACAGATTAAGGGAAAGTGGTGATTCCATTAAGCTATTAGTAAAAGCTATTACCAGCAGGAGAGTGGGGTGTGGGGAGAGAAAACCTTTTGAAGTGATCAACACCCATTTTTTCATGATCTGTGTGTATAAAAACATCCTCACTGCATTTTCCACTTTTATGCAACCAATGAAGTGAGCTGTAGCTCACAAAAGCTTATGCTCAAATAAATTGGTTAGTCTCTAAGGTGCCACAAGTCCTCCTTTTCTTTTTGCGAATACAGACTAACACGGCTGCTACTCTGAAACCACTCAGTTGAAAGTTTGCAAAGAATATGTCACGTCTAAGTTATCGCTCTGCAATTTTCCACCCCACTGCTATCGTTCTGGAGTAGCCATGTGACTGCTAAGTAAGGTGTCTAGGCTTCATTTTCATTGTCATAAAGCTTTCTATTAATCAGATGTGGAGTGTCATTAATTTGAATCTTCATGATGAAGGAAACAGACAAAGGAAACTTCAGTGACAGGCTCATAAATCATGTACTGCCCCAAGAAATATAAAGAGGAGAATCCACACACATTTTTTGTTCTTTTGTATAAACAGTGAGTGCCCGATTTTATTTCCGAACCGATCCTTTATCCTGTCAAACCCCACAATATAACAGTGGAGTCCTGTTATAAGAAATGACTTGGGCAATCTGGTTTGATTGTATCATAATGATCATTAACACCTGATCCAATAGAACTTTTCAAACCAGATACACACACACAAGCAAAACCTTCATCTTGCAAGAACACAGCAAGTTTTGCTAGGCATTGTAAAACCAAGGCAGGTCAGGGAGGTTTTTAGCAGCTCTCAGTGGTACATCCATTAGCTCTAACATTCTTTATTTGTAGCTGAGTGGTTCTCAAGATTTTTTCCCCACTACCTTTGAAAAATCAAAGAAACCATTTCTAATCTGATCTTTACAACCAGATGCCCTATTGATCAGTACAGGGTTATGGCCCACTAAAAAGCTCCCATTCACTTCATTGGGTTTGAATCAGGCCCTATAATTTTGGAGCATGCACACCAAATGCCACTGAAGAGTAATTTTCTTTAATCTATATAGGCCAATTTTCACTAAAATCAAGCTCCACTGTGTCTTTCTAGTCTGAATTTAATAATTACAGGAATAGCAAACATGCACACAGATGCAGGTGAATGTGTGGGGGGTTTTCAAACTAGCTCATAATATTGTGTCCACAATTGCTTTTTTGAACTTTACCATGAAGATGCAGATACTGCTTAGGCAAAAATGAGACATTTGAAACAACTCAGCATTCCCAACCATGGCTGCAAAGATTAATAACCCTAGAGTTCCCAGAGGTCCTGGAATGGAAGCTGTGCTCACTGAGGCAGCTTTAAAAGTGTTTAACAAGGCAGAAACTGTGACTGATGTGCCACAAAACAATATCAATTACCATAAAACTATTACTTCATTTTAATATACAACATATCTAAGTCTGTCTCCTTAGGGTAACGGTTTCATAGGCAGAACTGAGGATTGTAACAATTGTGCCATAGCTCTGCGAGCAGTTAAGGCTCTCACACTTTAAGTTTGTACAGATCCAAATAATCTCTACCTGTCCTTTCATGATTATTTGCTACGGGCTCAGTAACCTTTGAAAAGCTTTCATGGCATTTCCCGGAACTCCTAAGTTCTGCAGGGTCCTGTCTTGTCTTCTGCATCTACATCATATCAAGCTTCCATTCTTCATATCTGTTACCCCATGCTCCTCCACCACTATGTGCTGAAGACTTATTTTTATTTTCTTTGCGATAAAAGCAGGATCAATGGATCTGAATGTTTTTTAAAGGGGCTAGATTGTGATGTGGACTATGCACCCACACCAAGGGAGTAAGAATCTCCTATACAGGCTACCTGGACCTTGGACCAAGGCATGACGGAGAAAGAAAGGCTACTCACCTCCTACTCGTCCCTCTGATCCGCTGGGCGGGGAATAGACTGATGAAGGTTCCCCTGATTGCTAGCCAGAGTAGCAGAGCTTGGTCAGGGCATGGAGAGAGAATAGTTGTTAGCTCCCAATGTAGGCCAGTAGTAAATTAACACCTCCTGGAAACAGGGGAGGAATCGTGTCTCAGATGGGTCTCAGGCACAACACCTCCAAGGGTTACATCTAGGTTAGTGCAGTTTACACACCTTACTCGGGGCTGTGCCTAAAGTCACAGTAGAGCCCTTTGTTAGGTCTAGCGAAGCCTTCTAGAGGCCATGTGTTCCTCTGGCTCACCGAGTGCTCTGTGCTCTTCTGACATCATGTCAGCAGTATCAAAATAAAGACAGAAGTTATACAGACCTGGCTATTATGCCGCTAACTGAAGTCACGAGTGGCTTAGTGTACATTTGGGCCCTCTTCTATTATTATTAGCATTTTGTGAGAGTATTCAGGAAATACCGCACTGGTGATGCATGCTTCCCCCAGCCAGACTTAGCTTGGAAAGCTGAATGATTTACAGTGAAAAAAGGGGGAATTTCGGCATCCCACAGGCACCCAGTTTAGTTAAACAGCATTTCGGGAGGAGTTTATCTGATGGGAAGAAACAGGTCTAGAAATAATTTATTTTCCCTATGGACGTTGTCTCTGTGGCTTTTTACTTGTTTTAAATAAATGTACTGCTCGAGTGAAGGAAAAGTTGTTTTTATTTAACAGGAAAAACCTTCTGTTCACATAAAGGCCCAGTACAGAACTAACCCCCCCCACCCACAAATTAGAATTCAATGGTTCACTGAAAAGTGAAACTCATGAGCCCTAGCACTCTACCACAGGACACAAGTAACTCCCAGTGAAGTCTATGTGAGTGACTCAGACCTTGAAGCGTGAGAACGCACAGGCTAATAGGACATCTCATTTTGAATAGACCCGTTTTTAACATCTGAGTTAGCAATAAGTTGAAGCATCGGTGGTTGTGAATTTTCTGTGTTTTCCACCTGAGCATGATTTAACAACACATAAGAAATAAAACAAGTGTGTGTGTGTGTGTGTGTTGAAGCTTCTGAGGAAGCAAAATAAACCTCTTCTAATGGGATCATGACCACATTAAAATACATCAGAGTACTGAATCTGACTGCTGGGACAGGTTAGATGTCCTCAGTCATTTAGTTCAGCCTTCTCCCCAGTCTCCATGAGTGACAGAGTTCACTTACTATAAAGAATCCAAGTGCTGTGTCGGCAGACACAACTACTGTATAAATGGCACACACATCCTAGTGGAGCCTTGGCTAGAACCCTGCGCCTTCGATTCCAAAAATTAGGCCTTTACCACTTGATCTTAAAGAACAAATCAAGACTGAATGTTTTTCTGGAAGAGATCCTTTATCATGATGAACTTCTATGACCTGTTTTATATAGAGACAAATTAGATTATATTCTGTCTTTAAAATCTCAGCATGCTGCAGTTGGTAGCAGAAGCAGGTCCTATATCCTCTGTTGCCAGGCAGTACAGAATACCATTTACTCACTCATATACACAAAGCTAGTAAATTACATTCTCTCCATCCATTGGACAAAGCTTATCTTGAACTTTTGAGGTTCACTGTACTTCAAATACATCAGTTAGGTGCCAATCTAATGAATAAATATCTGCAAACACAGGACACAATTACCACCCACCCACCCACCTACTCACTCACTCATTTTTGGAAAGCCGGGACTGGCACTAGGGTTACCAATTTTAGTTGGACATATTCCTGGAGACTTAATCACATGACATAATCTTTAATTAAAAATTAATTTCTAATTCCTGGAGACTCCAGGCCAATCCTGGAGGGTTGGTAACCCTAACTGGTTCTTCTGTTCCCAAAACACAGGGCTCTACCACTTCAGGTAAAGGGGAACTTCGACAGCTGCTTGCATTAGGTTATCCTCCTCTCCGTGGGCCACTCAGCAGAGGGCAATATCACTCCTACAGCCAGTACAATACTCTACCCAAGATGTCTAAGCATTAAATGCAATTTCTTCAACACCTGTAGTGATAATGCTCTTTTTTGCCTCTTTCACAATTACTTGTAAATGGTTGGTTGCTGTTTAGGTTACATATCGCTATCTACATGATCACTTCATTATGTATTGCACAACACACTCACTCTCTCTAATGGGGATTGAGTTCTATGTGTCTTAGGGTTTTATAGTGCTGCCCATCAGTATAGTAACCGAGTGTCCTCTATGCAAAATCCATATCAACAGTGAAGTCCTTATTATGTATAAACACTGCATTCGATACATGTAGAATTTGATGTGTATGTACATAAGAACGGCCATACTGGCTCAGGGCAAAGGTTCATCTAGCCCAGTATCCTGTCTTCCTACAATGGCCAATGCCAGGTGCCCCAGAGGGAAAGAACTGAACAGGTAATCATTAAATGATCCATCCCGTCGCCCATTCCCAGCTTCTGGCAAACAGAGGCTAGGGACACCATCCCTGCCCATCCTGGCTAATTGCCATCGGTGGACCTATCCCTCCATGAACTTATCTAGTTCTTTTTTGAACCCTGTTATAGTACTGGCCTTCACAACATCCACTGGCAAGGAGTTCAATGAGTTGACTGTGCGTTGTGTGAAAAAATACTTCCTTTTGTTTGTTTTAGACCTTCTGCCTATTAATTTCATTTGGTGACCCCCAGTTCTTGTGTTATGAGGAGTAAATAACACTTCCTTATTTACTTTCTCCTCACCAGTCATGATTTTATAGACCTCTGTCATATCCCCCGATTAGTCATCTCTTTTCCAAGCTGAAAAGTCCCAGACTTATTAAACGCTCCTCATACGGAAGCCATTCAATACCCCTAAACATTTTTGTTGCCCTTTTCTGAACCTTTTCATATAAGAAATATTATGTATATAAGCTTTTGATATGAAGTTTTACTAAACTAAATAATTGTGTGTAAGAGTTGTTTAAGAATGCTGAATTGTTTGAGAGCTAGAAGTATGTGGTTTATTGGTTACATACCTGAATCAGCTCCAGTGTAATGTTTTATGAACCACTCAAAGTTTACTGTCAGGCTTTCTTATGCCCTCGTAAATCCTCGAATGAAACACAACCCTGTTAATCAGCCACTCATGGTTTATTATTTCATTTCTCAACCCTCCCTTATCCCTTTGCTCAGAGCCAGGGCTGATAGAAACCACAGGTGCATGCTACATGCGGATGTGGGGATTGCCAGATTTACAGTTATTACTAAAACATATAAATTGGTGAACGGATCAACAAACGTTGCATTCTACCAACTATCAGGTCACATATATCTGATGCTGTTAGCTAGAGATACAATGAATATAGAATAGTTATCCAGTTTTTCAGGAAGAAATAAGGCAAAGATTCTTACAAGTAGGAGCAGAAAAAAGTTCTGCTGAATTGGATGCTGCTGCTTATAATTTCTTCAAAGTCTAATGTCACAAAACTGGTGCCAAACACGGTGAATTCGTAAGTGTAATTCGTAAGCGAATGGCATCCATTTTGTTTTAGTGGCCCCCTTTGCACCTTCTACTTGCATGTGACAGTCAGATCACCATATTCACTGTCACACAACCCTTGCAGCATTCTGAGCACCAGAAACGTACTGTGCTTCTCTGCCTCGCCGACTGGGAGTACGAACTGTTATAGAAATGCAGACGGCCAGACTCCCAACCGGTGTAAACAAGCACAGTGGCGCTGCCATCATTGGCACCCGCTGAGGCTCTAGCCCAGAGACTACAGCACAGTAATTAGCGTGTTAAAGTCACAGCAAGATTTGCCATGCAATTTCCCTGCCACTCCAAGAACTTGGATAGGAGCAAACCTATACTTTACCTAGAAAACAAAAGAATAAGCTAATAGGGTCTGAAAATGTATCTGAATGTGTAGTTCTAATATCAACTCAAGGTCAGTTTATCATTAAACCAACCAGTCATTGTTCCTTAAATCCTCATAGACCACGCATGTGCCTGTGTACACATACTGTGAGGATTTAAAGGAACAATGACTTGTAGCTTTAATGATAAAACTGATCTTGAGTCGATATCAGAACTACATATTTAGATACAGTTACTAGTTAAGATCCCAGATACACACACAAACACACACAAAATCTACCACTAGCAATCTTGCCTTTCATAGCTCCACGAACCTTTGCCTGTGTGAGAGAGATTTAATGCTGGAGTCCAGCTAGATTTGTTATATGGGACAAATAGTCATTTTCTTGTTTTTACACAATGACAAAAGCTCTTGTTGCTAATAATTTATTCATATGTCCGCCAGAATAGGATCCCCGGATTACAACAGCCATATTACAATGAAAGGCAGTCTCGAGTAAATTACTGTAGCTGCTTTAAATTAGACAATAATTTATCTCCCCTTTCCCCCCCCCAGCCCAGACACAAAAATCACAGTTTGACAGAAACAAAGCTAGGACATGCACATGTTATTCACCATCCAGAAAATCTGGCTTCTAAATCAGGAGTGGCTGAAGATTCAAGTTTCCAAGGCAACTTGTTCCAAGTAGTCTGTGGCAAAGGATACAGCTGACAATGCAGAATCTCAGCTCAGATTTAAGCAGTCACTGCACTGTTAAAGCGAGCACTACTGCAGACACAATCTAAAACATTATCAGATACCATTTGGTTTAATTACAGCTCATGTAGGTGCATCACCTACCCCCACACACGCCATGCCACACGGCTGCAGTTGAGATCTGCAGAGTCACTAGAGCGGACGTTCCCTCTCTATTAACAGAAAGGAGCTGCTGGCGGTGTCTTCTCCATGGGGAGTCTTTGGCAGTTGTTCCTCCCTTGCTCCATGAGAGCGCAGACATATTTTCCTTCTGGGAAGGCTATAAAGCCCTTCTGTCCCCATTCTAGGTTTTTTGGGTGTTCTTAGGACTGGATGGGTCCGGGTGGGTATGTATTTGTGGCAAGGTGGGATGAGATGTCCCTTCTATAGTACTGTGTGATATATTTTCCTTTCTAGGATGGATGCCCCGGGTAAAGAATGGGTGCCCGGAGATGCTTTTTTAGCTCTGAGGAAATATGTGAAGTAAGGAAATAAATATAATCCATACTGTCCCTATCTGCACCCTCAGAACGTGAGGCCTTGGCAAAAAGCTGCCTGAGGGAGTTGTGCTGTGTTGAACCCAAGGACTAATTTGCAGTCACTGTGGACTTACAAGAATGACCTGACACTCAAGAGATGGGATTTCCTTCTGGGTCTTGGGACATCCAAAGGTTTGGGGAGTCTCACATCCTGCCAAATCCATGGAGGGTAAACTCTAGAGACCTGATGGAATGGTACAATAGAACCCCAGAACTTCCTTACCATTATTTCAGTGTTTGCCCATAAGGGAGAATCAGGCTGCAAGGAAATATGGGAACTAAACTAACAGAGGAAAGGCAAGGTAGAACATTTGTATCAGTATATGCACTGGATCACAGCTAGTGATTTGGGGAATCTAGTTCAAAATTTTTCCGGTTACCCAAACTAAACAAGTTCCCCATCCCTTACTCCTCAATTTACAGTTTCAGAGGTTTCCAACACAGTTGCTTTTTACTTGTGATTTTCGAGTAACCCACACCACTATTCCCCCTCCACAGTTTATGTTCCCTCAGCATTAAATAACCTGTTCTGAGTATAGCAGTTGTATAGTCTCTTTGCTAACCTCATATCCTCTGAGATGTGCAATTCATTGTGGGGTATATAGTGTGAAGTCATTATAGAGTCTTGGGCCTCCACAGTTACCAGAGAGGACCAGGATATGTTGCAGCAGAGAGCTTAATAAACAGAGGAACTTCCTAGTTAGGAAGTTCTCTAGTTACTGCTTAACGCTTGGCTCTTTGGGTTATATCCTCACACTGCTGGTGCCAGAAATGAGTGAATTCCTCTCTCCAAAGAAGGAATAAGGGAAAGAAGAGACCCCAGAGAGGAGTGTGTGTGATGAAAATGGAAAATCAGAGAGAAGACCTGTAAAATTAGCAGCAGGAAGGAAGCAGAGCTTGGGCTCACTGCAGAAATGAAGCCCATAGCACAAATGGCTCTCTTAGAGAAGTTTAATTTTGGCAACTCAGGCAGCTAACCTTCCTAGAGCCAAAGATCGGAGTGTTTCTGGATGTCTTCTGGTTTACCTGACAAAGCAAAAGAATGCCAGATAAATGCCTGATATTTGCCATGGGTGATGATGCTGATGATATCCTATGTGCCCGACCCTCACCAATGAGGAAAAGAAAGAATACTTCAGATTGAAAGAGGCTTTTGATGCCCATTTCATAGGCAGACAGATTATTATACATGAAAGGGCCAATTTAACAGGAGATGCCAGGAAAAAGGGGAAACAGCAAAGACTTTTATTACTGCAGTTCACAGTCTTGCTTGAACATTGTAAATATGGACTGTTAAAAGAAGCGCTAACTAGAGAGAGAAGAGTTGCTGGTATAAGAGATACCAAATTATCAGCACAGCCTCATTTAGACTCAGATCTCACACTAGCAAAAGGTACAGGCAAAGTGAGAATGTAAGAAACCATAAAGAAACAGTCGTGTGACTTACTTGCTAGAAGCATAGGGGGAGACGGCATCAGACAGTAGTGACACAGTAAAGAGAAAAGACAACTGTGAAAGGAGAAGTCAGACCAAATTTACAACATAAGAACAATGCAAAACTAGAGAGCGGGAGACCAAAGAACCATAATAGGAAGGAAAGCTTGGAAAAGCTGGGGAAGATGTGGCAATACACGAAGCCAGAATTGGCAACAATGCAAAAGAGGCAGAATGTGGAGATGCCACAAAATAGAACATTTTGCAAGAGCATACAGGTCACCAAGAGCAGTGGCAGCAATCCAAGGAGGAGTGTTATCAGAGGACAATGAGTCTATGCTTCTAGGGACACCCGCAATAGAACATACAACACCTTGGTACACAGGTCTGAAAACCGATATTGGAGCAGCAGTCACTGCAATTCCAAAAAAACCCAAATAAATTATAACTGAGCCTAAGGTGGAGACTGCAAAGACCAAATCAAATTTTACATGGGACTAGTAGCAATACATTGGATGTTTGTGGCCAGTTCCTTGGGAATATATGTAATACAAGAACCTGATAACTCCCTTACTAGAGTTGCCAGCAATACAAGGACTACACCTAGTAGAGAAACTGGAATGCAATAATAGCAAAAAGCAAGCTTTACAGGAGACATATCCACCTGTCTTCTCAGGGCTAGGAGAGCTTCAGGGGAGTACAAAATAAAAACTGGTGCCATCAGTGACTTCTTTTGCTCTCACAACCCAATGCTGCATCCCTATACCTTTGCTAAGGAAAGTCAAAGAAGAATGAAAGAGAATGGAAGATATGGAGGTTATTTCCCAGATAGAAGAACCCAGTGACTGGTGCAGGGATGGCTGTAATACAAAAGCTCAATGGCAAAACCCAGATTTGTGTGGACTTTACACAGCTTTTAAAAAGTGTGTGCAGAGAAAGACATATGCTTCTCACAGTAGACCAGACATTAGCTTGGTTACCAGAAGCTAAAGTCTGTTCAAAGTTAGATGCTACAGTATGCTCCTTGCAAAATTTCTCTCGCTAAAGAATCTATACTATTAACAACATTCATCACCTTGTTTAAAAGGTACTATCTTCCATTTGGCATATCTCAGAACCAGAAGATTTCCAAAAAGAATGTCTCAGACTTGCCAGGCAGATGATATGTTGGCATATAGCAGAGATGATACATTGCATTTAATAAAATAAAATCCATGGACGTTCCCACGTTTTGACACAATATTTGGTAAACTAGCCAACAACAGTGGCAGAGGATGCATATTCATATAGTTTAGGAGCGGTGCTCACACAAAAGCAGCCAGAAGGAGGCGAGAGACCTGTTGCATTTAAATCAAGAAGCCTGGCAGAAACAGAGCAGCGGTGTGCTCAAGCAGGAAAGGAATCTCTCGAGTTCACTTGGGCATGTGAACGACTCAGTGCCTATCTGTTTGGCTTGAATTTTAAAACAGAAATAGACCATAAGCCGTTAGTGTCATAATTGGGTTCAAAACCACTGGATGATCTTTCACCTAGATCTTTCAAAGACTTCAACTACGGCTGATGCGATTTTCTTTCACCATTGAATACATACCAAGGAAAGCCCTCATAGCAGCTCACACTAGCTACAGCCCTAACTGAGCAGCTGCCAAAATAAGAAAAGTCTTTAGTGAAATATATCAAAGTCTATACTGACCTTGTTCTGGCAGAAATTATAGCATCTGCCAGCCAATTTTAACAAGTTAGAGATGAATAACTAAAGGATTAAACTTGCCAGAAACTGACTCAACTCTGCCAAAGAAGGTGGGGTTGAAGGAATCGACTTCCAACTATATTGGCAGGACTGAAATGACCTTCACATGGCTGATGGCTTGCTTCTGAAAGGATGGTGCATTCTTATCCCTACGGTACATCAGAAAGAAATGCTCTCCAAAACCCATGAGGGACGCCAAGGTATAAACAAGTGAAAGGCACAAGCAAAGCAATTCGTACGGCAGCCCGGACTGAGTAGGCAAATTAAGACCTTAGTAGAGGACTGTGAAATACATAACAAGACAAAAACCAAAAAATAAACCCAAAACAAGTCACCAGAACCATTACTTTCTAAAAAGCTGCCTTACAGGCCTTGGCAGCAGGTAGCCACACACATGTTTTTTGGAAAGCACACACATACATGATTATAGCTGATTACTTCTCCAGATGTATTGACTCAGATACACAGACTTCATTGGCAGAGGTCATCTGTAAACTAAAGTCAATATTTGTAAGATATGGAGTTCCTGAAGTCCTCATATCTGATAATGGGCCTCAATTTACCTCTGAAATATCCCTAGTGTTTGCATAGGACTTTGATTTTGATCATCATACTTGTAGTCCACATTACCCCCACAACAATGGGGAGTTGGAGAGAGCAGTGAAGACTTTAAAAAGACTTCTGCAAGTGGATCCCCCCATGATAGGAATCATCACTTGGAATGTGCAACCTGGATAGACTCTCAAAGCCTTACTCTTTTCAATAGCGGGGCACTATTAAATAATAAAGT
Source organism: Natator depressus (assembly GCF_965152275.1). Classification (NCBI taxonomy): domain Eukaryota; kingdom Metazoa; phylum Chordata; order Testudines; family Cheloniidae; genus Natator; species Natator depressus. The sequence goes on along the minus strand of NC_134244.1, from coordinate 63,869,833 downwards.
TTTTGTTTCAGTCACAGTACTCACCCGTAAGTTAACCAAAGTGTCAGAGAGCCTGATTCATCACCATATTATGTCCGGTTTCAGAGTAACAGCCGTGTTAGTCTGTATTCGCAAAAAGAAAAGGAGTACTTGTGGCACCTTAGAGACTAACCAATTTATCTGAGCATCAGCTTTCGTGAGCTACACGAAAGCTTATGCTCAAATAAATTTGTTAGTCTCTAAGGTGCCACAAGTACTCCTCGTTCTTTTTGCATATTATGTCCGTGTTATACTGGTGTAACAACTGAAATTAATGACATTATCCTGACATAAAACGGGATTAACATAGTGGTGAATCCGTTAATGGAGTTACATTATCACAACATCATCCCGATAGCCCTACAATTCAAGACATTTGTATTTGCTCAAAGTTTAGGTTACTTAAAAAGCTGATAGGTTCCTTGCTCTCATAGCTCTACAGTGGTACAAATGCCACGTTACATAAGCTCCTTGAAAGTTTCGACAGAGAACCCATTTTACATGCTGGTATCCCCTCCACCCCTCCTCCCAGTAATGAGTTTAATGAGGCCTGTTTTCCAGCTGGGTTAGATGGCAAACAATTCTCTCTTTTAGTCCTGTGAACACAGAGATCAGTTGAGTACCGGGGAAGGAGGGGAAGAGGCGGGGAGTGGGCATGAGGAAATGGGAATGTGTGTCTTTTTTTCTGCATGTTCCTCTGAGCATTTGAAACACTGGTAACTAATCAAGTCCAAGGGAAATGTGATAGGGGCTGGAAAAAGCTGAAAAGAAAATGCACATCATTTGAGTTTAAGTCTTCACAAAAACTTCTGGCCATCATTTTTTTCCTCCAAACCCCAGAAATCTCAGTGAAACTAAGACTTTTGTCCAAACAAATTATTTCTTTCCTGAAACTGTGCATATTGAACTAATCAAACAGACTCGAAGAACATTCTTTGAAGGGGTTAATGATTTGCTCCATGGAGAAAGATTAAAGTCACCTCTATTAGCTCCAGACTAGGCACCAACCCATATGCTTCACCAACGTTGTTATACAAAGTAACATGAACAAAGTCTTTTCTTAATTACGCAGCAGGACTAGCCCTCTCCTCTGCCCTGGATTGCCCCTCTCTCACTACAATGCTGCCCCTGGCTCCCATCAATCTGGATAGGCTTGTTTAGATCACTGTTTTGTGGGAATGAAATTACACTTCCTACCCTTTAGATCATTTTGTGCTATAAAGGGTAACTGTGGGGATTGAAATCCTCTGTTTAGTCATACAACAGGCTTACACTCCATGCTTACTGAACCCTGTTTTGCAGGGACCACTTCTGCGGGTGGAGGATTGCTGGACACTTCAATCATTTCCATCTGCTCAGAGACTGCCAACCTGGGAGACAACTGTGGTAGGAAGGGCTTTGTGTTGTGGTCACCTGTCCACCTAGCCCAGCTGGTGATCCTGACCTCTCACTGCACACTTAAGGCTCAATTCTCTGTACCCCCTGTTCCTTGTGTAACCATTTACACCTGTGCAGACTAATTGCAAAGCCAGTATAAAATGCTGTTCTGAGTTACTGGTGTAAATGAACGAACATGGTACAGCACAATGGAGAATCCTGCCCCTACATTCCTTCTGCCCCTTCCCTCCTCCCCCACACAAAGAAAGTGTTCTTTTCCAAATCTCTTTGATTTCCTTCTGTAGAATGTAATTTTATTGGGCATCAACATTACACAGCTTACTGTACATTGCACATAACTGCTTAAAAATGTACCTCATGGTCATTATTTATTATTTTTATTACAGTACCACCTTAGGGCCCACTGAGAATGGAGTAATAGATGATCGGTCTGTGGGTTTTATACTGCTGCCCATCACTAGAGTACCTGAAGGCTTTTCATATAAAATTAACAGCAAAGCCACGAGTGGACCGGATGGAATCTCTGGCCCTTCTCGTTTTTTGGGGTAAAACCTTTGCTTAGAGTCGGGCTTTGATTATTTTTGTTTATTGGATAGAAGGGGATGTCAGTGTTATTCCTAAATGGCAATGCTTTTTCAAAGAGGAAGGGCCCCACCCCAAAGAGATCACACTCTAAACAAACAAAACGACCCAGTATCCCATCATTCACATGGAAAGCTAACTACCAGATTTTCTATGCAGGAATTGTAGTTGCTTCAGTGTCTTCGTAATAGTATATCTTGTTATGCAGAATTGTTTCTCATTGCTAGGAATGGTTGGTGGGAGCCAAAAGCACAGAACAGATAGAGATGCTTTCAAAACCTTTACATAACGTAGATCCTCTGTGTTTTAAATGTTAGTATAATATTGTACTGTACAATTCCACTAAAAGCTGTCAATCTGCTGAACCGGACACCATCCAGAGTGCTTATTACCAGTCAGAATTGTCACAAGGGATGGATCGTAAATGAGATTTCCATGGAGAGCTCTGCTTCCTCCTTTAACACTTAACCATTCACTTTACTTATGCAGACAGTTTTAATGACTTGTCAGGACTGATGGTCTAGGAAGTTCCTTACACCTGCATGGTAGAGCCAGGCTGGATTTTTTAAGCTACCATAATTCCCAAATTCCTTATTTATTTTTTTTAATAAAATAGGCAAGAACCCCTTCTATTTATAACATTTCAGGGGCAAAACACTGCTAGATTGTTAAAACATAAACACGTTTCTTTTTATGGCTTGATCCTGCCAGTTCCTAAGGGGTGCTGCGTATCCTCAACTACTACTGATTTCAATGGGAGTTCAGAGAAGTGCCCAGCGACTTACCGGATCAAGCCATGGATGCCAAGTTATAAAGCACTAAGCAACTCCTTAACTTCAAGCACTTGCTTAAGCCTACCCCTAGTCAGCAAAGCACTTAAAACTAAGCACGTGCGTAAAAGCATTGCTGATTCAGGGCCTTAATTCTACTTCCTTTTGGTTACATACTATTTCATCAAACCGTATGACTCATACAGTGCACAGGCAGATTCACAGTAAACTTGGCCTTGCTTTATGAAAAGAAATGGTTAACAAATGGAGTATTATATACCATAAACCTCTTACATGCAGTACATAAAAGATGTTGATTGAGATCAGATGTTGTCAGCTGCCTCTGAGCTGGTGTTAAAAGAAATTTTTATATATATTATGTTATTTAGGAGTTCTCACTCATTCAGGAAAAAGTCACAACATTCGGGGGGAGGGAAAGTAGTGAACAAAAGTCCTGCCTAGTCTGAAGGTACATGTGTATTAATTAACGATAGCAGCGGGTAAAGTGCTGTGCATCTGTATACCTGCTAATTGCAATGCTAGACCCTCTTGTTCTGGCACACTTTTCAATTATGTAGGAGTTCTTCCTTTCATTCTAGATTGTTATCTCATCCCTGTCCCCATAGCAGCACCTCCAAAAGCCCTGAAGAGGTGTTTCTCTCCCCCCTCCCTCCAATCAGAATGAACTGGATTTTGTTTAAGTTGTACGGTTTGGTTTTATTTGGGTTCTCTCTTTTCTTTAAATGTGGTGTTATTGTGGGTCAGAGAAGTGGTATTTGCATTCTCCTCTCTGTGGGCACTGAGGTTTGTGGTTTATCAGAACTTCTGAGGGTGAGTTCCTGACACAAGTTGACTTGTATAAAAAATGAGTACCAGAGCCCTGACCCTAAGGCAGCCTTTCCATTGATTTGTCGGCTTTGGATCAGACCCATTTTGTCTACTGTTGTTCCCACTGTCTTTCCCCTGACTTTTGTCTCCTAATCTGCCCTGAGAGTTTGAGCTCTTCGGATCTGTGACCATGCCTTCATGTGTGTCTGGAAGGGACCTTGCACATATAGTGTGCACTACCGTGGACAAATAACAAAAATCAACAACAGTAATGGCTCTGATTCAGGGAAGTACTTAAGTACATAGGGATGCTTTCCTGAGTCGGGGCTCATAAAAGAAATACATGCACATACAATGATAAATAAATAAATGAATAATAAAATAATAAAAATAATGTGTGTGCGCCAGTTGCTGAGAAAGCTTTGCCTCACAGGCAGGAATCCTACCCTGGAGGCTGATACTTCCACTGTCCAGGGTAGCCTGAACTTGTATTTACCTGGAAACCAGTGAAGTGGGCACAGCATGGTGCTCCCAGCAGCTTGTGCTCCTGAGCAGTTGGGCTGCTGTGTTCTGGACCAACTGTAGCGTTGCTAATGTTGGCAATGTCTTACCTAGGCACGGGAAATTACAACAATCAAACCTGTAGGACATTGTACATGAATGGCCATGACCAAGCCGGAACATGACAAGAGGAGGACCAATCTTTCCACCAGCCAGTGGCAGCCACAAATGGGAAAGGGGCATTTGACATGGCCCAGAACCAGCAAGGAGTCCAGGGGAGTTCAGGGTCCTGACAATCTGAAAGCAGACAGCCTCTTCCTCAGTGGGGAAGAGTATTATAGAGGTGGAGAGTTCTTTGGAATGCTTCCATTTTCCCACCAGTCTTCTCAGCTTTGAACTTCGTCCAGTTGCTGATCTCAGCCAAGCTATTAAGTAGCAGCCCACTGTGGCTCTGTATTGTGAACGCTATGTTTGCTGATAGAGATCTTGAATGAGTAAAGTGTATGGATAACTCCTATGGTATTAATTGGTCAGCTACTGGTAGTTTAACCCCCAAACTTAATTTAAATCTAGCAAAGCTGTACTCTGTGCAGAGATTTACACACACACACACACACAGAGAGTTAAAAGAACATTATTACGGTTGTAATGTCAAGTGCTCAAGAGTTAGGAAATGCCAGAATTAAGGTTGCATTATTTACTGCACACTAACATCCCGGCGTTTCAGAGCAGGGTTTGAGTAGTCTCTCATGTCACTTAATAGTAGAGCTAGGCCATGATAAACTGAAAAAGTTGACTCTGGCCTCTATAATGGGCCAAAGCAAATTCCTGGATCTGAAGCCCTCTAAGCAAAATCTGGACTCAGCTGTGAATTTGGTATATAGGGCACATCTCTGATATCCTCAGGAGTCTGCTGGAAGTGCTTTGCTGTATCTAGTGACTGACTATGTGACTCAGTGTGTGAGCTCTCATTGGGCCTCATTCTCTGCTCACTCATACTGGTGTAAATCAGGAGGAACATCACTGAAATCAACTGAGTTGCAGCAAAGCAAAGAAGTGAGAGAATGAGGCCCACTGAACGGAAAATGCCCCCATGTGATGTTTTGTGCCTTATATAAAACATTCAAGCTCGTTATAGGCTCATAAAAACTTGTGGTTTATATCTTTAATAAACAGTACTTGCTGTCCTAATAAAAAAAAAGGACAAAACAAAAGGCAGATGATATAAATGTCATGCACAAATGGAAATGTGGATCGTTTCAGAATTCACACTAAGTTCTGTGAGTGTTAAAGAAAGGATCGGAAATATATGAGCTAGGGAAAGGAACAAAAGATACAGATGGGGAAATACAAGTTGCAAAGCAGAAAGGAAAACATGCATATAAATACACTGTTACAGTCACAGAGCCTGATTCTCAGTCCCAGCTCCGTCCCTGCACCGCTCAGAGGGGGCACAGCCTGCCCACGGCTGGCCAATCAGGAATCCCCTCAGCAGGAACTCTCAACTGGGGTAAAGCCAAAAAAGGCAGCTCCCAACAAAGAGAATGTGTTGCTCGGCCAGGCCTGGCCTGAAAAAATTCCCTCCACCATCCCGCTCCTGGTGGGTGGGTCAGCTGATGGGGGTGATTCCATTATGCATGGCCCAGCTGCAGCCGTGCATTCCTCCTTTCTGTGAAGGAGTCGAAGCAGCGCAGGGGAACACCTCAGCTTATTAGAAGGCCTCACCCCACTGACATCTCCTCCTGTCTTGCATAGGGAGAGGAAACATGACGGCATCTTTTGAAGCTATGGTCAGGGGATGTGAAGCTGCCCGCCGCATGGTACAAATGCGGTGAAGGAGGCAATTGACTGACTACTAGGGGACTGATAGTATTGGTGAACTAGCGGGTAGCTGGTTGAAGGCTGTGAATTGCGTACAGCTGCCCATAATTCAGGTTGCAGCCATGGCTTTGGCTGGCTCCTGCTACGGGTCCTGACAATGATTTGCCTCCTTAAAAAGCTTTTGGGAACCTCAGAGAATTTGCCCCAGAGAGCCCTTGATGTTTCTTACTTAGCTGAAGTAGCACTAGTGCAACCTTGTGTGGATTTGTACGCTGGACTGCCATCCACACAAGCGCCAGTAAAGATGTGCTCCTTAAAACCTCCATTATTTCTCAAGCACATGGAGATATTCTGTTCCACACCCTCCTCATCTTCCCACAGAGATCTCCTGAAGTGCTCCCCCTCCGCATAAACGGCGCTCCTTATTCTTCTCCCTCGTGGGGAGTGTGCAAAATGATCAGAAGAAAGAAAAGCACCACAGCTCAAGTGACCTTCAGTCATGGAAGAAAATTGGATTTCTGAGGACAAGGAAAATGGTAGGGTCTGGGTTTGTTAACGGAAATTAAACGTTATAGATAAGTGTCCAGGCATGTTACATTTGCACCATTTCAAAGCTTCAAATGTTTGTGCTAGAATTGGGAAGAAACAGGCTCTGTGTAGGTATAAAATTCCTGTCTCTGGTAATAATTTATATACTTTTTCCATCACTGACATGTAATTTCCCAATATAAGAGGAAAGGGATAAATAATATACAGAGCCATTCATATGGCAGTCTCAGGGCTCTGCACAAAATTATAGGAATGTAGGAACTTCCACAATGCATCAGACCAGTCATCGCTCTAGCCCAGTATCCTGATTGCAACGGCGGCCAGCCCCAGATGCTTCAGCAGAAAGCAGCTATGCTAATACATTCTACATGCTGTTCCATTCACTTTGGAAGTCCATTGGCCCTGAAGGACGTTAACATTCTTTATACTACAACTTTGGTGGAATTAAAATGGAATTCCATCTGCACAGCAGGAAATCCCTCACAGAACAGGGGGACTTTTAATTGGACAGACAGCAAGTGTCAACACTCAAGAATGTGCTCTGGCCTCAGTCTAGCAAAACACTTAAGCGCGTGCATAACTTTAATCATATAAATAGTCCCATTGAGATTATTTGTGCTTATAAATTAAGCATGTGCTTAAATGCTCTTCTGGATCCTCTGTCTTTCTGAAATGATGGGAAATAATGTACTCTCCATTCGCTGTGCAGTGTTGTTATACATTCATACACTAACTTTGCTACTTCAAAAATAAATGCCTTTAAATATTCTTCACGAAGCACTAACAACATGGGTAATTTGATATTTTCAAACAGTTATTGAGGGGGTCATCAGAGTGCAAAATGAAATTTAGAAAGCATCAAGTAAACTTCAGGTTCCAAGATCTCAACAGCAGCTCAACAGGTTGTTATGATATTTACCACACATACCAAAATAATTGCTTCTGGGCTGAAACCTAGCATGAGAAATTTCAGCCCAAAAGGTAATTTACAAGCAATCTACTAACAAATGGAAAGAGAGATGTAGAATGCAAATACTCCCTCAGTAATAAACTATATAGAGTTTCTATCAAATATCTTCCATCATTGGGATGATTCATAGCAAACACCATTTTCATCTTTCCTCCAAGCACTTGCCTTTGCAACTCTCATGAATAACATTTTGCGTTAACTATACAAACATCACATGGTTTGTAGCATTTTCTACTTTGTAAATTCAACTCAATCTGCTGGTGCAGCAATGGACCCTCTCGTTGTGCCTGGTAAAAACATGGAAATGCTGCTGTCTTTCCTTTTCTAAAAAAAAAAATAGTGCAATACTGTGATGTCAGCCCAAAGTCTCTATTCTCAACCTCCCCATGTTTTAGTTAGTTCTAGTGCTTTACTGTAACAGAAAAATTGCAACACACTAAAGCACATGCTTAACTTTCAGAACATGGGTTGTCTCTTTGAAGCAACGTGACTATGCATTTGCTTAAAGTTAAGCATGGGTTTAAAAGCTTTGATGGATCAGGGCCTAAAAAAAGGGAGAAGGTAAAGGATAGTCTGGCAGATATTTACAAGAAGTCAGATAATGTGCAAGGACCTGATCTAATGGGAAGGGAATTTAACTGTTGTCAGATCTGACTTTAATAGGTTTTGGTTCAGGCACTATCATGGCTGCAAATCTTAGTAATTACATGTCTAACTCCCTTATTGTGGTTGCAAACCAGATATCTTAGTGGTTACGTGTCAGATTATGATTCTTCAGTTTGTCTGTGGTGGCAAAAATACAAATGCTCAGAGAATACAAAGACTTTATTGGAGAAGAGGAGGAAAATGAAAAGAAATGGCAGCGACAGGCTTGAGTACTCCCTTCTCTGCAAGCTCATACAAATGAAGTTGAAGGAAGACTTCGAGAAATTTCAAACCGAAAAGCTCCTAATGGCTGCTGAAGATCATAAAAGTCTCAAAAAATGCAAATGGGAACTGGCGTTGTACAGGTCATCATTATTGGCTTTGAAGAACAGGGACGGAGAATCAGTAACCGATCGAACAGAGATGGAGGCAATATGCAGGGATTTCTATACCCAGCTGTTTGCATCCCCTGCAGACGTCCCACTGCCATCACTTCAACAAACCGATGAACACATACTCCCGGTTCTCATCGGCGAAGTCTGTCACTCAGTCCATCAAATGAAAGAGGGGAAGGCTCCAGGCAAGGATGGTCTGACAGCAAAAGTGCTTAAGGCGGGAGGTCAGGAACTTTGGAAAGCTCTCGCCCAAAGGTTCAGTCGCTACCTGGAAATCCAGAAGATACCATCCAGTTGGAAAGAGTCCAATACCATCCGGCTGCATAAGAAAGGCAATCAAGAAAATCTAAAGAACTATCGCCCGATCTGCCTGCTTTCACATATCTATAAGTTGTTCACTAAAATAATAAATCGACTGTCACAAAACCTGGATGAACAGCAACCTAGAGAGCAGGCCGACTTTCGAAGGAATTACAGCACAATAGACCACATCTTCACTCTAAACCAACTACTAGAGTGTTTAAGGGAATACAAGTTCCTTTTGTGCATTGCCTTCGTGGACTATGAGAAGGCATTTGACAGCGTAGAGACTAATGCTGTTCTTGAAGCTCTTTCAGAACAGGGCATCAGCGTGAAATATATCACATTACTAAAGGAAGTGAACTCTGGCTGCAGCACGGACATACCGCTGTTCGATACTCCTCTCCGAATCCCCATTGAGAAAGGTGTGAAACAAGGAGATACAGTTTCACCAAAATTATTCACAGCCTGTTTTGAGTTGATTTTTCGATGAGCAGACTTGAAAGGCGGGATTAATATAAACAGCGAGTGGCTAAACCATCTCAGGTTCGCAGATGATATAGTGCTGATAGCCGAAAATACAGCCCAGCTTGAGAGAATGCTTAAAGAACTGAACGCGAAAAGTAGTCAAGTCGGATTAAAAATGAACTGGTCGAAAACGAAATACACGAGATCAGATGTTCTGCCAAGAACCCAAATAACTCTTGGAGAAGAGCAGATCCAAGAGGTTGATAAATATGTGTATTTGGGCCAGGAAGTCAACATGCGCCACGATCAGAAAGGCGAACTGTCGTGCAGAAAAAAAGCTGGATGGTGCACATTCAATGATATCAAGGACATCCTCCAAGGAAAGATCAGCAAAACGCCACGTGCGAATCTTTTTAACTCGACTGTGCTTCCAGCAACGTTATATGGCAGCGAAACATGGTCGCTGACAAAGATTGAAGAACATCAACTGTCTGTTACACAGAGGGCGATGGAACGAACATTTTTGGGTATTTCGCTCCGTGATCACATCCCCAACGAAATAATTAGGCAGCAGTCTGGAGTGCGAGACGTTGTTGTTGAAAGCAGGCTCAGCAAAATGTGGTGGGCGGGACATGTGGCCTGACTCAGTGACAACAGATGGACTGCAGCTATATCCAAGTGGTATCCGTGAGAAAAGAAATGGCCACACGGTCGGAGGTGGGATGATTTCCTAACAAGGAGATATGGACAAGCATGGCGAAGGATGGCCGGAGTGAGAGAATATTGGAAGACGTGTTGTGACCGGCTCAGTCTCAACTGATGAAGGACTGACAGTCCACACTATCTACGTGTCAAAAATACAGGCCCAGTTTTTGCAGGTACATGTTAAGGCTGATCTTCTGCCTGGCTGGAAGAGAAACAGAGAGAGAGAGAGAGAGAGAGTGTGTGTCAAATTCACCACAGGTGCAAGGGGATGCATTGACTTCAATGGAAAAGGATGAACTGAGTCTTTTACCACATCTGAAGATGTGACTTTAGGAGCCAGACCAAAAAAACCGCAGCAACAACTTGTGGTCGGGGGGGGGAGGGAGAGGAGGGTGCACAAAAGAGCAATATTTATGTATTTATTTTATTATCTGAATGAAGAACACAATACTCTAATGTTTGTAGCTCCTGTCTGGGAAACAGTACATGTCACTAAATTGATTTCTCTTCTGTTCTTCTAAGCTTCTGACATTGAAGGTGCTATCCAAGCAAGATTTTAATCAACCTAAAATAGTATCCATGTCCCAGTCTCCAGAATGACAATGACTCTTCTCCTGAAGGGCTCACAGAATCCTAAAGCTCTCTAAGAAGCAACCTATGGAGATGGGGGATGGGCTTTCAGCACCTCACACCCTACAGCCAGATCCAATGAAGCCCATGGAAAGACTCCCACTGACTTCAATGGGAGTTGGATCTGACCTAAATGACCATCTCTGCTACCTTTTTGAACTCTTACTTGGGATTAATTTCATTTCCTCATTTCTCTGTAAACGCAGATCTTCTCTGTGTTAATTTACAGTGTTCTTACAACCCCTGGATTCCCTAGGGGAGATCCTCAGTTGGTGTGAATCCGTACAGCTCCATTGCCTTGAATGGAGCTACACCAACGTACACCAGATGATGTTGCGGCCCATCACTGAAGACCAGATACAGCAAAAATTGATGCACATTCATAACTTTCCTCATATAAGCAAAAATATGTTCATAACCATCTGCAGGATTGGGAACAAAATTATTTATGCTGCAACAATACGGAACTGGTTGGTCACCATCATAGCCCAACATCCATAAACAGAGTGGCCAAAATTCCTCTCATTTCTACTGCCCTTTGCTGTGCTGATGCCTCTCTTATTACAGGGCTTAAAAACCTGCGTTGAGTTTAATCAGTACACACTTTATCCTCACGCCTTTATTTCTGCTTTTTACACACTGTAGATTGGTTAGAGTGTAAGAAATGCTATGTTAATAGAATACCAAACAGAAGTATCCTTTTAAGAAAGAGAAAGTAACTGGAGAAAAGAATGTAAAAATAGAACTGGCTGGAAACCAGAAACCACAAGAGTTCACTTACAGGAAAAGGCACTAATCAATTACACTGGAGATTTTTCCCCCCATGTATTACAGAGGCAAAGTGAGCGGCTGTATACAAAAGAAATACCACAACACAAGACTATCTAGTTTGAGGACTTTACTGCTAGGATGTGTGTTTTTCTAATAAGCAAAGCAAGACCCTTTGGGTAGATAGATTCTCCTGCTGGGTTTTAAGGGTGCAGATATTGTAAAGTTATTGCAATAAATGAACATCATCCAATGTGAAGCCCTGGTAATACAAACTCTGAGTCATTTACTAATACTCTTAACTCATATGCTCATAACTCTTCATTAAATGTCAACAATCCCATTGACTTCAATGGCACTATTCATGCAACTGAGCCATATTCATGTTCGTAATGGTTTGCATGCTCAGGGCCTAACATTCTACTCAGCTGCAGAAAAGGTTTATGAAACAGACTTTCACTGTGTCATTCTTATGAAGCTTAAAAGCATATTATTTAACCTGGTTTATGGCTAGAGGCATACCTTGCCTACTGTTTTTTAATATAAAAAGCTCTAGTATCAGCAGAAGAGAAAGTCAGCTTTTCCCCTGAAATAGTTACATTTTCCATAAGGGTTAATGGTGCTATTTTTTCGTTACTGGATCGAAGACACAGACGACGACAAATCTGGCAACAGCTAAATTCCCCCTCCTCCCCACAATGGAGGACTTTTGTGATACAGACAATCCATCAAGGATTTTGAACTGCTATTGACAATTCAAACACAACAACTGAACATATTTTTATTTAAAGGAGTAATAATAATAAGTCCAAGCACTTACCAGTAGCACTTTTCATCCATATAGCTGAGATATGGATAAGTATAATTTTACAGATGGAAACAAGGTGGCACAGAAGAAATGAAGTTGCTCAGGGTTGCCCAGCAAGTCAATGGCAGAGTCCCATCTTGAACCAGGTTTCCTGACTCCCATTCTATGGTCCTGTCTAGTGGGCCACTTTGCTGGCATGTGTAAAGATATGGCAACATATCACATAAGGTACTATGGGATTAATCCAAAGCCCATCAAAGGCAATAGGAGCCCTTCTGTGGATCAAGCCCTATATCATAACAGTAAAAAGTCACCCCAGTAACAAGTGTTTTCAATCATGCTGCAAACTTCCAAAATAATATTCATTCATTTTAGGCTCATTCCGCTAACATCTATTTCTCACAATGTGGTCAGTTATCACTGTTCAGCTTTAGAGTGAAAAGTTAATTCCCCCTTCCCACCCACCCCCAGCCATGATAGATTTTCAGCAGGTTTTATATTTGGTTGGTTTTCTGTAGTTCCTAAGGGCCAGGTTCCATCACCCTCACTCACACTGAGTAGTGCCTTACGTGGTGAGCAGTCCCATTGATTTAAATGAAACCACACAGTGTAATGACAGCAGAATCTGGGTTCTAAAATAAATAGAATATAAACAACAAAGAACGAAGATTAGGTCTGGTTCAGCTTCAGGGAAGTTAACTGAGTTGCAACCACCTAAACCAGGGCTGAATTTTGCCCATAACAACAGATTTATTGAAGGGGGCGGCGGGGGGGGGAGAGAGAAGTCACATGGAATTTTGCTGTATTTTATTTATGCATGATGTAAAGTGTGCATTGAATAAAGCAAAGGATGGGCACCTAACCCAAAAAAGCTTGGATGAGCGTATGCTGCATAGCAAACACAGAGTATCCAAACCTCTCTGTTTTACTTGTATAAGGAGTTGATCTTCTCACAGGTGCATAGCCTGAATGGGCAGGCCTCTGAATCAGTGGTCACTGCCATTTCACAGTGCTCACGCAACAGCCATGGAATGAGGGCAGAGCAGGGGACCAAAGAGGTACACTGAGCACATGGCAGCTTTCTTTCCCTTTACATTCAGCTTGTCTTCCAAACTACAGTTTTGCTGCCACCGATAACTACTTTCTTTTAAAATCAAAATTATTTTATTTTATATTTGAAAACATGAGAAATGTTCAGAGAAAAACCCACATCTAAGGGGAAATCACCTTTGCCAATACTTGTTATAAAATGCATATTAAAGCCTGTGGAGAAATAGATCAGATCAGCACCCTTTTATTAATGAAAGTCATTATATTCCAGCAATCAGCACACAAACTGGGTGAACTGTGGGTTTCTATGGTTACTTCTATTCAATGCCATTGGAAATTCCCCTTTAAAGTCCTAAGTGGTTTGTGTTCTGAGTACTTGAGAGACCACCTTTCCCTCTACACTATATCCAGAGAACCGCAACCAGTTGAGATGCTTCAGGTAGCCATCTCCACCCCCAACTGTTATAACCAGGATGAATTTTGAGAATAATTTTCCTCCCTGACCCACTAGACCTGGGATTTGATGACCCTCACAACATGCTGCAAAGCTCACCTGTTTTCCAGCTCTTCTTCTAGGGAAAGGAGTGATAGGTAAAATGAGGTGGTATTTATTCCTATACTCATATTAGTTTTCAGGGGATGGAGAGATTTTCTAGCATGAACAGGCCTTTGGGAGGTCTGTTTTCCTATACACCACATAGAATCATAGGACTGGAAGGGACCTCGAAAAGTCATCTAGTCCAATCCCCTGCACTCATGGCAGGACTAAGTATTATGTAGACCCTTCCCGACAGATGTTTGTCTAACCTGCTCTTAAAAATCTCCAATGATGGAGATTCCACAACCTCCCTAGACAATTTATTCCAGTGCTTAACCACCCTGACAGGAAGTTTTTCCTAATGTCCAACCTAAACCACCCTTGCTGCAATTTAAGTCCACTACTTCTTGTCCTATCTTCAGAGGTTAAAGAGAAAAATTTCTCTCTCTCCTCCTTGTAACAACCTTTTATGTACTTGAAAACTGTTATGTCCCCGCTCAGTCTTCTCTTCTCCAGACTAAACAAACCCAATTTTTTCAATCTTCCTTCCTAGGTCAAGTTTTCTAGACCTTTAATCATTTTTGTTGCTTTTCTCTGGACTTTCTCCAATTTGTCCACATCTTTCCTGAAACGTGGCATGCAGAACTGGACACAATACTTCAGTTGAGGCCTAATCAGTGCCGAGTAGAGCGGAAGATTTACTTCTCATGTCTTACTTACCACACTCCTGCTAATACATCCCAGAATGATGTTTGCTTTTTTTGCAACAGTGTCATACTGTTGACTGATATTTAGCTTGTGATCCACTATGATCCCCAGATCCCTTTCCGCAGTACTCCTTCCTAGGCAGTCATTTCCCATTTTGTATGTGTGCAACTGATTGTTCCATCCCAAGTGGAGTTCTCTGCATTTGTCCTTACTGAATTTTATCCTATTTACTTCAGACCATTTCTCCACTTTGTCCAGATCATTTTGAGTTTTAATCTGATCCTCCAAAGCACTTGCAAACCCTCCCAGCTTTGTATCATCCACACACTTTATAAGGGTACTCTCTGTGCCATTATCTAAATCATTGATGAAGATACTGAACAGAACTGGACCCAGAACTGATCCTTGTGGTACATCAGCTAATACATACACAAATCAATGTACTATAATATGAAATATATACAAATTAAGGGTCCCAGTATAGCATTTAATTGTGCTTTTTAAACAGTGTCTCGTACAAATCGTTAGAGTGGCAGCTCATGTTGTGGAAGTATATGAGATTTGAAGCCTTTAAAAGGTTTCACAATGGGCATTCTCATATCCCCATTAATTCAAATAACGTGCAAGGTACAGAAAGTCACTGACAGTAGAAGTCTCCTCATCAAGCTCTTCAAAAACAGACATTACTTCTGGAATCATGATTCCAGAGGGGATATCTTAGATGCCCATTGTCCTGGTCTCATGATTATTTTTCTTTAGTTGTCTCTCCCTCTCTGCAATTTTTACTACCCCCCTTATCTAACCTCATAATGATTAATGTTCATAGTACGTGCTTCGGGTGCTTGTGGAATATTTGTGTGCACTGCTCTGATTTAGCAGTATTTTCCTTGTCTTTGCTGTTCCTTCCTCAACAAATTATTTCCCATCTCTGCATCACTGTGATCTTCTCTCTCATTTCTTTTCTTCTTTGTCCATTCCACCCCATTTCCAAGGCAGCACTGAATTGTTTGCTACTGAGACTTCTGTAGGCTTCCAGAAGAAGGATTTTTATGCACCAGCGGCTTTGCTACAATTCAGTGATTTCTTCCAAAAGGAGTCTACAGCAAAAACACAGCTATACAATGAAGAGCAGGAGAAAGATCGTATGCTCTGATGCCTTTCCTCTGACGACCCCAACAAGCCTCCTTGTGCAAAGTTCCTGAAGTTTGAAAGCATATTTTAGGATGTCTTAGGAGAACTGCCATGTGTGAGACCAGGTTTAGACCGGCATCTGCTGTCTGCAGAGATCCAGGGCCTTGTAAAGATGATGTGTTTGGTCTCTGTGAGATGGGGCAGGATGCGTGAGGTGGTGAACCAGCAAACATAATAGGAATCTCAAGGTGATTCTGCAATAGTTTGTCTGGGGGCAATCTTAGAGAAGGCTATGCACCCTGACTTTCCGAGCTGGAGAAAGGACTCATGCAGAAGGGACATTTCAATCCAGAGGAGATCAAAAAGCTATCCAGGGGCTTGGGGTTAAAAAGGAGTGTCAAAAATAGCTTCAAATCAAAGAAGTAAATAAACAATTGTCCCATCTCAAATGCCTCGGGGGAACAGGTCTCAACGTAAACAACATATGTAACACTACGTAAATAAGTACTATACTTCAATGGCAATCAAATCACTGTTGGAGAATGTATCAACTCCAAAGATGCAAATGCTGACTTTTTACAGCCCACATTCTGAATGACAAAGATTCATTTTATACTATTTAATTATGTAACTCACACCCACTGTAGAGAACCAGAGATTACAGCTGCCACCTTTCTAATTGCAGGTAACAAGACCAAGACCCTTCCATTCCTCTTCTCCCCGAGGCCCCACCCTCCGCTCCATCTTCTTCCAAGATCCTGCCCCCAGCACTCACTCCTCTCCTCTCTGCCCCCGTCACTCACTGGACGTCTCCTCCTCCCTCTCCCCCCAGCTCCCTAGCTGGGCTCTCTCTGCTCCTGGTCTGGGACGGGAGCTGCTGCAGCCTGACAAGAAGCCTGCCTGCAAGTAGCGCATCTGACCAGACACTGCCAGACCCCCTTCTCAACCGGACTTTCCAGTTGAAAATCGGGCACCTGGCAACCCTAAATGGCACCCAGCCACAGAAGCCAAAAATCAGACTGTCTGGGTAAAACCCAGAGAGTGGGAACCCGACTAAAGATGGGCTAAAACTAGACCCTCAAAATCCGAACACTGAATTTGAAAGGCAAATATAAGGTGGAGGGGGCAATATAAGATGCTGGGTCTGAGTCTACCCCTTGGGCCTATTTTCTGATCCTTGATTGGATGCTGATGAAATCTCATGAATACTTGTATCTTGTGAGATTTCTCCCATTGCGGGGCCACGACTCTCATGGGAACAGCCTGCAGCATGTCTGCACCTACAAATCCAAACCGAATGGAGAGCCCTCCTTTGGCCGGACACTCACTCCCCACATGCTAGCCTAAGCTGAGTCTGTATCTGAACCCTAACTGCTCAGACAATGACTACATGCCAGTACTGCTGCCCAACCTAGAGGGATACTGCTCTATGGTATTAAAGCTAAATGACAAGGTGAAATCATCTTTTAACCTTACTGAGGAAGTGCTGACACACAGGCCTGGCTGGCCTGTCAAGGCACACTCCCCTCTGGATTAGTGGTAGTGTAAAACATCCTCAGATCCTGCCTCACAAGCTTCTGCGTGGAGCTTTACTTAAAGGAGAAGTAGAGAGAACCTGAAGAGCTATGGCCATTACTTCCAGAAGCATATGACAAATGCATGTATAATGATCAATGCACACAGTCTCCAAAGCAGCCCATCGAACCCAATGCTTGTTAAAGTGCTGATCAAATGGGCAACCAAACCTTTCTTGGGGGTGCTCTAAGAAGGGGCTCAGTAAGCAGGGGCTCAAATGATCAATGAAAGCCTTTGCGCACCAAAGGTGCAGCAAATATGGACTGTCATTCGACACCTCAAAGAAAAAAAGACAGAAAGATGGGGGGAAGCTAATATGCACGCAGTTTTCTGCAAAACAATCATTTTTAAAATATTGGGTTTGTTTTGTATTCCATTAAAATTCTTATTTTCTCTGCCTTTGGTGAACATTTACTGTAAATGCAACTGTATTAAAGGAAGCAAACAGCTTTACGATATTTGGCCAGCATTTTCCAAAGCGACGAGTGATTTTCGATGCCTCGAATTTTGAGTGCCCAATTTGAAACACCTCATTTTCAGAGGGTGGGTGCTCAACAAGTTGATGCTCAAGCCCTTTAAAAAAGTTTCAGACTGAGCACTCAAAACCACTGATCCTTTTGGAAATTTTAGGCCAGTCATTTATTATGCACATACATTTTTGGGTTATAATTTTAGCCCAGCTGAGACCCAGCCTCCCTTTCTGCAGGAACAAGTTTCGCACCCACAAAATGAAATAAGGCCACAAAGATGATTAATTGTGCCTCTAAGCAGTTGTTTCATGCCCACAGTACGGTAATTAGAGATATAAATATTCAGATTTGCACCCACCGTTTAATTATGGGTGCAAAAAAGCAGGCAAGTTGCAATCTCTCCTTTGTGAATGTCTTTCTGTAGATGTACCCCCTATGCAAATCTCCCTATGCTTCTGCTCCCCTCCTACAAAAAAATCAGTTTGATAAATGTATACCAATGTAAAAGCAATTAACTCTCAGAAGACTACAACTTTCTTCTTAGCATTTATATATATATTTTATATATATATATATATATATATATATATAAATATATAAATTATTTTATATATATATATATATAAAATATATAAATATATATAAATAAAATACACACACACGCAAAAGTGTGTCCTATTGGGATTCTGAAAAAAACCCCAAGCCCTACATCTCTAATAATTGTCCTGATCAGTTTATAACTGGCAGATGCTCGCTCAGGGTATAACATAGTGAATGAGCTCTCAGAAAGCTTACAGTTATAATAATTGAGGTCACGTGATTTAGTTACATGACCCAGCTAGAGTAGCAGATGGCATTATATTAGCATTTGAATAAACCCAAGGAGTTCTCAGTTGAAAAAGACTTGGCATAAGTACTCCGATGGCCAGTAAACGCAATTTCTCAATCAAATACTGACCTGAAAGGAGGTGGTTAAGTCCTTGCTAGGGGGCACAGCCTTCAACAGACAACACAAGTATCTTCTTTGCTAAGTAAAGCAACTCTCTTACTCCTCTTAAGCAGGTAGGGAGCTACCAAAAAAGAGAAACATGAATGGCCAAGGCAGCGACATATGGCGAGACTTACTTTGTCCACCCTGGGTAATCTCCATGAAGCTGAACGGGGGGAGGCGGGGGGAAGAGATGCAGCAGAAAACAACATGGTGCACCTGTGCAATTGAGAGGAGAGTTCAGCCCTGCTCATCCCAACAATACTTTCACCTTGGACTCAGGATAAAGGGGATCCCCTCACTTTGTTACCACACACCCATTATTGGATCATTTTCTGGCCTTGGCAATATGGATGCTCGTGTGATTGGTTCACAGTTAGCCCTCTAGTCTGTTGCCTCAAAGGCTGTTGTGGGGAAAATACAAAAAGAGCAAAACAGAAAAGGCATAAGTGTGTTCTGGGATGAGGACACTGTGGACTCCAGGAGTACTTTTATTGCTTGTTTATGTGAAGTAGTGTATTTCAGTGTCTGGTAGGAAACCCACAAAACTGTAGTGTGGGGAATTCTCAGTTACAGACATTTATACATCTCAGCCTTTCAGCAGGAACTGTTTCTTTGGCTTTTTTTAAAACAATCTTTGGGGGGAAAAATCACTTCACCTCTGTGCCTAAGTTTCCCCATCCATTAATGGGAATAATGCTACTGACTTCTTTGTAAAGTGCTTTGAGATTGACACAAGAAGAGTGCTAGATGTATGTATTTATATGACAACAGCACATCAGAGATGCCAACCACACTCAGGGTTCTGTTGTGCTAAGCACTGAAAAGACACACAGTAGGAGAAAATCTTTGCACCACAGAAGTTACAATTTAGATAGGTAAGACAAAGGGTGGAAGAAAGAAGTGTTCTTATCCCCATTTTAAAGATACATTGTGAGCAGAAAGACCACAAAGAGAACAGAGAATGAATGGGAAGAACTGGAAGTACATAAGCTAATTTATGACTTAATTGGCATCACTGAAACTCAGTGCGATAAATCTCACAACTGGAATATTGGTACAGATGGGATAGCTTGTTCAGGAAGGACAGGCAGAGAAAAAAAGAGGTGTTGCATTATACATCACAAATATACACAACACTTGTTCTGAGATCCAGAAGGAGGTAAGAGGCAGACCAGCTGAAAGTCTCTGGGTAAAGATAAAAGGTGAAAAAAATAGAGGTGATGTCATATTAGGGGGTCAACTATAGACCATCAAGTCAGGAAAAGGAGGTGGATGAGGCATTTCTAGAATAAAATAAAAGAAATATCCAAAACAAAAGACCTGGTATTAATGGGGGACTTTAACTACCCAGACATCTGTTGGAAAAATAATATGAAACACACAAGATGTACAATAAGTTCTTGGAATGTACTGGGGACAACTTTTTGTTTTGTAAAGTGACAAGAGTAACCTGAGGGACAGACATTTTAGACTTGATTCTGACCCACAGGGAGGAATTGATTGTGTATCTGGAGGCAGAAGGTAATTTGGGTGGAAATGATAATTTCATGATTCTAAGGAAAGGATGGCGTGAGAGCAGCATAACAGGGACAATGGATTTTTTTTTAAAAGCAGTCTTTACTAAACTCAGAATTGGTAGGTAAGGTCCCATGAGAAGAAAATTTAAAGGGAAAAAGGAGTTCTGGAGAGCCGGCAGTTTCTCAAGGATAAAATATCAAAGACACAACAGCAAACTGTTCTGATGCAAAGGAAAGATAGGCAGAATAGTAAGAAGCCAATATGCCATCAGGAGCTCTTTAATGACCTTAAAATGTAAAATAAATCCTTCAAATGGACAAATTGGTAAAGGGGATTGGTCCTGCTTTGAGCAGGGGGTTGGACTAGATGACCTCCTGAGGTCCCTTCCAACCCTGATATTCTATGATTCTATGAAAACAATAGCACAAGCATGGAAGGACAAAATAAGAAAGGCTAAGGTACAAAATGAGATACTCCCAGCAAGAACCATAAAAGGCAGTAAGAAGAGATTATTTAAATACATTAGGAGCAAGAGAAAGATGACAGAACGTGTAGATTCTCTGCTTAACAGGGAAGGAGAGCTAATAATGGATGACATACAAAAGGCTAACGTGTTTAATGGCCATTTTGCTTCAATCTTCACAGAAAAAGTTAGTAGTGACCAGATATATAACAAATAATTAATACTAACAACAAGGTGGAAGGAACGCAAGCCAAACTATGGAAAGAATAGACTAAGGAATATTTAGATAACTTAGATGTATTCAAGTCAGCAGGGCTTGATGAAATTCATCAAAGGGTACCCAAGGAACAAGTTGAAGCAATCTCAGAACTGTTAGCAATTATCTTTGAGAACTCCTGGAGGATGGGAGATGTCCCAGAGGACTGGAAAATGACAAACATAGTACCTATTTCTAAAAAGGGGAACAAAGGACCCAGGGAATTATAGTTCAGTCAGCCTAACTTTGATACCTGGAAAGATACTGGAACAAATCATTAATCAATTTGTAAGCACCTAGGGGAGAATATTGTTATCAGGAATATCCAGCAAGAACAAACCATGCCAAACCAACCTAAAGGAGAAGCAGTAGATGTGATATATTGTGATTTTAGTAAGGCTTTTGACACAGTCCCACATGATATTCTCATAAACAAAGTAGGGAAATGTGGTTTAGCTGAAATTACTATAAAGTGAGTGCACAACTGGTTGAAAGACGAAACTCAAAGAATAGTAATCAATGAATCACTGTCAAATGGGGAGTGCATATCTAGCGGAGTCCCACAGGGGTCAGTCCTGGGTTCGCTACTAGTCAATATTTTTAGTAGTTAATCGCTTGTATAATGGAATGGAGAATATGCTTATAAAATCTACAGATGACAGCAAGCTGAGAGAAGTTCCAAGTACCTTGCAGGACAGGATCAGAATTCAAGATGACCTTGGCAAATTAGAGAACTGGTCTGAACTCAACCAGATGAAATTCAATAAAGACAAGTGCAAAGTACTACATGTAGGAAGAGACAAAACCCAAAAGCACAACCACAAAATGGGGAATAATTGGCTAAGTGGTAATACGGCTGAGGAGGATCTGGGGGTTAGAGTGGATCACAAATTGAGTAAGTCAACAACATGATGTAGTTGCAAAAAAGGCGAGTAACATTCTAGGGTGTATTAACGGGAGCATTGTATGTAAGACACAGGAGGTAATCGTCTTGTTCTACTCGGCTCTGGTGCAGCCTCAGCTGGAGTACTGTGTCTAATTCTGGGTGCCACACTGGGGGAAAGATGTGGATAAACTAGAGAGAGGCCAGAGAACAATAAAAACGATAAAAGGTTTGGAAAACATGATCTACAGGGAAAATCTAGAGACAGCAAGAAAATTGGCCCCTTAAGTTTAGACACATCCATTTATATTAGGAAGGGGAAGAACTTGATAGCAAGTGTGATCTGAACCCCATTCAAAATTTGCAGGAGAGCTAAATGATTGAAGGAAGAAACAGATCAATGAGACGACGATGGCATCACTTCATAAGCAGTTATACGTTTGCCTACATAATATCTTTATTCACGTTGACTTCGTGGGAGCAAGGGGGGCCTACAGTAAATCATGCTTGTCCTTGGGCAACACTCATTTACATATACTGTACATGTCCTCTTTTCTTCATTTTTGTATTTCACTTTAATTGACAAAAATATGCAGAGTTGCTTCATTTGACATGCAACAGAGCTCCTTCCCCCCTCCACCTCATTTCACTTATCCTTGGAGTTAAGAACACAGGGAAAATAAGGTTAAAGTTTTCCTAAATGCACATTTCATTTTATTTTTTAAATGAATTAAAGTGTAGTAAAAAAAGGGCACTTTTAAAAAAAAAAAAACAGACTCAGACCCAGACTCTGGTTCCAGTGTTATTACAATATCTAGAAATTAAACAATAAAGTTGTCCTTCCTAGTGCACCTGAAAAAGAATGGTATTTATTTATTTTTTTAGTAAAGCTCAAGGTCCTGGAAAATGTGCAAGGAACCACAGAGACTCAGCCTAGGGGGAAAAAAATCTTCCCGGCTCCCGGCCCCCATGACTTTTACTAGACTTACTAGATTCTGTCTCACACTTGCTGGCCTGTGAACTATTTTGCATCTCGTTCTTTTAGCAGATGAGACAGCTAATAAATCCCAAGGTAGAGAAGCACCATGGAGGAATTTTTCTGCTGTGTAATTACAGCCAACAGTTAGTGAATTAACGCTAGCTCCTCCGCCCTTCAAGAAATGCTAGGCCAGCAACATGAAAATCTGGAAAGATGTTACAATCCTAATCATTGCACATAGGATAAATATGGTACGTCTTCGAGACATCTGCCTGGTTCTGCACTTGATCCAATCATATACGTAAGAATACTGCGTCTAGGTTTAACTCATTGGTTCATATGTGTGAGACTGTCAGACACTTTACACTGTACAAGGCAAAATATACAGGCTAGATCCTCATCGGGTGCTCTACTGATCTCAGCAGGGCGACGCTGATTTACACCAGCTGAGGATTTGGCCCCATGTAATGTACAGTTGCTGCGCATCATACAGACTGCTCCTATTCAGTGACTTCTCTCAAAGTCCCTTGTGGCTAACTCTCTACTGTGCAAATACACACTTCACTTTGAGGGAAGGGTGGAGGGGAAATGGTTGCACTCGAATCAAAGGCCCTGCACTGGGATCAAAGTATAACACAGTGAGACTCTGCTGCATTAACATCCATGAGAGTCGCACAGCTAAATACCAACTCATTAATGGTATCTGTGAAGTCAAGTCAGCCTAGAAAGAACTAACGTTTAATGCCCTATTTTAGCATTGAAAATGCGTGTGTCCAACAAAAGGGGACAAGCCTAAGAAGAGACTGCAGCCCAAAGGGGAGCTGTGCAGCGCCCTGAAGGTGAGAACAAGGGGTGAAATCTTGGCCCCACTGAAAATCAACAGGAAAGTTCCCACTGACTTCAATGGGGACAGGGTTCCACCCAAGGGGTATAATCCTGTTGAAGGTGGAAGAAAGCCATGGAGGATAGTTCTCCCCGATCCTTTAATCATTTGTACTTGTCTGTCTGGATCAGACTGTAGGTTCCTCAGGGCAGGGGCTTTGTCTTCTGATGTGTTTGTAAAGCACTTGTATGCCGACAGCAACATACATATAATTATGAATAACAGTCTCTAAGACAAAGGACTCCTTTTAAAACAGTCAGTGTGAACTTCCAACTTTGGCTCCCGCCCGACTGGAGTCTCCGGGCAGTAAAGGAAGCACAATATGCAGCGGGAGAACTCCCCCAGCTCAGGAGCAGAGAAAAGTGGCCCTAAGCCTAAACTGTGCCCTTTGAAGGCTGTGGCATGGAGGGAGAGTCTGGTGCATCCCAGAGGCAGCCACAAGGAGGCCATCATAAGGCAGAGCACCCCTAACTTAAAATGAGGACCACTGTCTTGACTGCTCCAGAGTTCTGCCTCTTTGAAGGGGTAGCTGAGAATCTGCCCCTCACATCCTCCCCACTCCACTCCCTATTTAAAAAAAGATTTAGAGAAAATGTATTTTGCGAAGAGGTTGCTATGCTGCATGTTCCCAGGTTATACAGCCCCTCGTGTTCAATGCTATTGTTGTTAAAAGCTGTTTCCACATGAACCAACTATTGTAAATGAGGTAATGTCGACATCTAACTCATTTCATCCAAAAAAAAATAAATAAAAACCCAACAACACGACCTTATTTGCTCCAGCGAATAACTCAAAAGAGAGAACGGGTTACGGCTCCTCCTTAAAGAAAAGGCTATCAGGCCAATTAAGTACTAGGTTTAAGTAAATGTTTTAGAACTATGGCCCAGTGCACTTCAGCATAATGCATCTCTAATCTCATTCCTAGCACAGAAGGACAACCTTGTGGTTAAGACACTGGACTAAGACTCAGATGCTGGTTCAATTCCCAATTTTGCCATTGATTCCTGGGGTAAGACACCTGATCTGTTTGTTCCACATCTCTAAAATGGAACTCCCTCTCTCTCAACCCTTTGTCTCGTCTATTTAGATTACACGCTCTTCAGGGACAGGGAGAAATGTAAAATGGGGGCTCTACTTACAAGTTTTCATTGTTAAAGTTTTTAAGTTTAGTGTCTATTTAATTTCCATGCTGCTTCGACAAATATTTTCAGTACAGTGTTGTCAATTTACTCCTAACAGTTTGCCTCTTGTATTTAACGGTTTTATTGGGAGAAAAGTATAACTAAAATAATCAAATATGTGTGTGCAGGGTGGCTATACTTAAGTCAACGCACAGTATTTTAATTACATGTCTTAATTCAAGAGTGTACTGTTGCTTAAAGAAACGTACCAAATGGGAATTCATTCCATGCAGTTTGGAATCTAAAATCATTGTATTTTGATGCAGGTTAAATAAATTCTTGACTTGAACAAAAGTAATTATTTTTTCACCTTTTGGTCTTAATTCAACATGCTATGATCTTCAGTGTAACTATGCAAAGATTAAAGCCATAATTTTTTTAACAGGGGTACCTAAGGCATCTAAGTAATAGCACCCTGATTTCCAGTAGTGCTGACCACTCACAGCAATCATTAAAGGCAGCGAGAGCTTTCAGTGTAGCACGTTTGATAACCAGACTACTATAATTTACGTGCCCACATTTAGGCAGTTGGGTCTGTACATTTTGCCTTAAAATTTTTAAAGAGTTAAGATAAAATCTATTTCTCATGCAATAACAAACCAAAACATGAGAATCTAATGGAAAATACTTTCCAGTAAGGAGGACAGTTCCACCTAAAACTAAATAAAAGTAACATTTTCTTCATTACCTACTTTGCATTTCAATTATAGCCTCTTCACAGTACCCATAGCCATTACGCTAAAGTTGGGAGGTATCACACTGCCAGACAATTTGACTTTTCTTTACAAGAATGCCCCAGGGAGTCTTGCTGAAAAGAAAACAGACCCTCCACTGTAGGATCGTTGTTGTAACTAACTTACAATACCAGCAATGATAAAAATTTTATTGGGACATTTCTGTTGCTATGTTACCAGTGTTGCCTTGTACTTCCTGTATTTCTGAAGATCAGGGGACAGATCCTCTCAGCTGGGACTTCGGTGGAGTGGGACCAATTGTTGCCAGCTGAGGATCTTACTCCACTGCTTCAAGTTTTTTGGTGCAAATGTAACCCACACACCTCCTGGGTGCGGTGCTCTGTCCCATCTAGTGGCACTGAGACCACAGAGAGAGAGAGAGAGATAAAATGAGTCTGCTCTACAGCCTTAGCTAACAGGCAGTTGGCTTTTGGCTTCAGAGGTCCCCAGTTCGATCCTACCCGCTGATGACCGGGGTCTGTCAGTGTGACACAATTCCATGTTAATTCTATTAAATGCTCACCTTGAGCAAAGAAAACACAGGACTCCTTAACCAGTACCCCTCTTCTTGCCCACTAAGAAAATTTTAGCATTTAAAAATGGGGCTGGCAGAATAGGAGTCAGACCTGCATTTACAATTCTGTACTTTCCGGACCCAATCCTGCACTCAGTAGTACTGGAGAGTTTTGCCTGGGTACAAACGGGTGTTTCTGCCTGTGCACAGGCTGGCATGATCAAGTGCTCTGGACGGCACTGATTCACTGAAACAGACCCACAGCCAACTGTGCTGAACACGTGCAGTCTTCCACACTGCACACTTCCACTATACGTCCATTGCACACAGGAAAGAAAAAGGGAACACTAGAAATTCTGGTCTGTACTAAAGCACTGCACAGCACTGGGAAAGTGCTTCTGTGAGGCCGTATTCACCTCAGAGCAAGCTGCAGGGAGACACAATCATTTCCAACCCATAGCCAGAGCCAAAGCAATTTGCATTTTTAGCAGAGAAGATCAGCAACAGCTCTTCATCTAAGGAGATATTTTCCTGTGTGATGGGTTATGTATCCATGTGTCTTCTTCAAAATATTCATCGGATTTGTAGGCATGTCCCTGTGTGCTAATTAGGAATATTAAATGAGTTCAGAACAGCAAATTGGGTTGCAAATACAGAAAAGGTACCTTTTAGGGCTAATTAGTACTTGTTCTATCAGGAAAATATATTAATTAAAAGGGATGGTGGAAACAGGAGCTTTGAGAGCAAGGGTGATGGCTGTCTTGCACTTGGGAGACCTGGATTTACTTTCTGGTTCTGCCACAAACTCCCTATGTAGTTTTGGGCAAAAGTTATTTAGGCCCAAATCCTCAAAGGTATTCAGTCAGCAGTCAAACTTCCATTGATTTCAGTGGAAGCCAGGAGCCTAAAATACCTTTGAGGACTATGAGACTTAAGCACCTGGAAAACTACTGGAATCCACAAACCCTGAATTACGAACTGAGGCTCCCTCTACAATGAATGGGGAGAAGGAGGAGCCTCAGAATGAGATCCGTGAGAGACAGCATGCTAGGTGGGGAGCCACCTAAACCAACCAATGGGAGATGCTGACAGGAAGGGTGTGTTGTAAGCCCCACCCCTTCCAGAATCTTTCCCCAAACGGAGATTACACGAAAGCACCTGCAAAACTTTATTAACTAAGGGAATAACTGTTTCTGAGGCTTCATATTTTGGATGCACTACTACGATGCAACAAAACTTTTTGATCTGAATATCTGAATAGAGCGTTCCGAGTCCCACAACTGAGTTAACAGCAAACAGATCAACTGACTTCTTGTCTCTGAGGTCTCTCCAGATCTGTGCTAGATTCATACTCTCTTTTAGGCAGGCACCCAACTCCCATTGACTTTCAATAGAAATTGGGCACATGACTGCCATAGCCCTTTGGGAAAATCTCAGCTTAAAGCAACAGACCCAAACACGGCAATGTCTTTTTATACGTATATGTAGTATCTGTCATCCCAAAGCACTTTATAAACGATATACACCCAGGAATTACTTCATCCCTGAAATGCACCCACCTCTGAGATGGGGAGCGGTAGCAAGGTGTAAAACTGGAATGGAGCACTTTGTATAATAGCAAGCTAGGCAGGAACTATTTTGCCAAGGACATCAGGGCAAGCCTCTATTTTTTTTTAAACCAACAGGACAACAGGGTCTTTATCATCCAAGCAGAGCAGAGAGGGTGTGTTTCTAAGGTCTTCCCCCAAAGCCTTCTTTATAGAAATTTGCACAGAACTCAATGGAGCAACCGCAGAAAGTCTGAGGTACCTATGGGTCCCGTTACCATAGCATCTGAGCACTTCACAATCTTAAAAGCATTTATTCTCCCATTGCCCCTGGGAGAACGGGATTATCCCCATTTTACTGAGGCAACACTGAAGAACAGAGAGGCTAAATGACTTGCCCAAGGTCACACAGGAAGTGAGTGGCAGAGCAGGGACTTCAACTCTAGTCTCCCAAGACCTAGGTTAATACTGTAACCACTGGACCATCCTACCCTCTCTAGAAATAAAAGGCTGACTTGCCCATGTCAGAATTTGAACCTGCTGTGCTCAGCAGTCTAGGTATTTCAAACCTGATGATTTTCACAACAGATCCCTCTGCTCTAAGGATGCAAACAAATACACAACAGCAGTTACAGTAGAGCAATTATTTGCATGTTCTCCAATACATGTATGTTTAGTTCTTTTAACTTTAAAATAACCAGATGACAACCATATCAAAAAGGCAAGCACGTTGACGAGTAAAGAGATTTTTAACTAAATGTTAACAGAAAAAGTAGAGTTTCAGCTTAAAATGCTGGCTTTGTGCATTACTTTAACAGGAGCTGGCTAGAGCGGATACTCAGCCATATATCTTTCAGTCTAGAACACAGGAATTGGGTGTACCACTCCCATTAACACGTGTAATTCCCCATGCACCAAAGTGAGAGTCTACCCTTACGAGACACTATAACACCTCTTTGTGGTGATGCATGTTTACGCCTGCAGTAGTTAACAGCTGACAGTAAGAAAAATAAAAATAGCCAATTCTCCCTTTGATTGTCATCACATTTTCCCTTTTTTAGTCTGTGACATGTTTTCATCTTGTGACACTCAGACTTGCAGTGTGAAAAAATCTGACATTCCCTCTATACGCCTTCAATGTAGGCAGCTGACACAAAAACCTCCATATTCTACCCTAGTAAATACCTTAGATCCCTCTCCTACTCCTATTGAAGTCAACAGAAAAACTTTCATTGACTTCAACGGAACAAAAAAATGATCTTTATGTACAGCTTGGTCACTGGGGTTGAAATTTCAAAAGACTTTTGTCTGCATGAAAACACGAAGGTCAGACCTATAGTCTATTTAGTAGAAGTAAATGAGTCTGATTTGGTTATAAGTCACAGAAAAGCTTCCAACTGTGAGGTACCACCTGATATTGAAATATTCTCTCCCCACTAATTCAATCTAACCATTTCACATTCCACGTAAAGTTATGACTCCTCCTCCTTAATATTGTCTCATTACACTTTATTTAAGGAGGCAGTGTGGTCTAGTGGATGGAACATCGGACAGGAAATGAGGAGACCAAGGTTCTATTCCTGGCTCTGCCACTGGCTGGATGGGTGACCTTGGGCAAGTCTCTTCAGCTTTCTGTGCCTCAGTTTCCCCATCTGTAAAATAGGGATAATGATACTGATCTTCTTTCTAAAATGCTTTGAGATCTACTGATGGAGAGATCTATTACAGGGTTTTTTTATTATATTAAAAAGAAAGGGCTTGGTCCTATATTCCCATTTGAGTCAATGACAAAACTCCCATTACTAGTGCAGGATCAGGGCCAAATTGCCTTTAAATGTTATCCTTCTGCCTGCCTGACTGCTGGAATGGCATGTGGCATCCCTCACAGGGTTTTTTCCATCCCTAATGAGCTAGTAAAATAAGGGGAAAGTAGCAGCAGTATAAGGCCCTAATGACCTCTCCAGTAAATTATTCACCACACTCAACAAACCCCATCAAAGCTTAGTTTTTACACTGAGCCTTAACTAGCAGCAGATGGTTTCACTTTTACAATATGTTGTTTCCTTTTCAAGGTCTTGCACCACCTGTTCCTTTCGCTCGCTGTTTCTACTTGAAGACATCGCTGGCAATTGAGTTTGTCATAAAAAAAAATCTAGAACACATACTTTGTTAAGTAGCCAGCACTAAGGAGCTGTTGGCCTGGCCTCAATATGGAGAGATTCCCAGGCTCTCTCTCAATTACATTTTTCTGGCCCTGCCTCTGAGTTCCACTTCTAGCAATCTGATGCTCAGTCTGATGCTCATTTCAGCCTTTGTTGCGACTTTCAGAATGCTACTTTCCCAGCCCCGCCCGTTTAGACGATACGTAGTTTAGAGCAGGGGTAGTCAATAGGCCGACCGCGGGTCAAATCTGGACCGCCAGACACTTTTGAACAGACCCCCAAAATATTTCCGTTTACTTATTATCATTTTCTCTGGAGTCTGGACCTTGACTATACCTTGACCAAGAAATCTGGATCTTGACAAAAAATAATGGATTACCCTTGGTTTAGAGCATTCAAAACAAAACTCCCTACTCCCAGGCTTCAGCATGTCTACTTGCCTGTGGCATCAGAAAACAAGTCTGAATGTCCAGACATAGTTAAAAGGAACAGACAGCAGGCCAGGCCCAAAGCTGGTGTAAATCAGTGTAGCTGCATTGATTTCAGTGGCACTATGTCAGTTTCCACCAATTGGGCATCTGGCCCATGGGACCTAATATTGCTACCATTATTCACATAAGTACTCCTTTCTTGTTCAAGTGACATCACCACTCCACACCCCATCCAATGCCTGCACCCTCCCTAATGCAGATCCAAACACAGGAGAGAGCCCTCCATTGGCTCCTAAGAATGAAATAGGGCAGAGGCCACAGAGGCATGTGACCTATCCTCCCACGTGGTAATGGGATCCACACACAGATCTTTAAGGCACAATCCAGCCCACAGATAAAGTCTGTTAACCATGTGATTCTGTACCCATAACAAATCCCATCCATTGTATGCACCTTTATAACTCTTCACACTGCTGACCTGCTCACAGCTTCACTGCTGCTCACAGTTAATGGGAGTGCCACACACATGCAGTAGATCAGCATGCTGCATACCCTTGCAATGTTTTGTTGGGAGGGTAGGCAACATTAAAGCAGCTGCTTCAGATTTGCCGTTCTAAATGCAAGAACTCAGTCTCACTTACTCCACCCACTAAAGAACCACTCGGTACCTGCTCACTTCCTCAGAATGGACTGAAAACCTGCAAGGCTCAGAAAAACGGGCAAACACAAACAGAGCTTAAAGTCATGGGCAGCTATTGGTGTGTGCTCTTATAACTTTAAAATGACTGATCAGGGTTCAGCAACTTAGGGTGACCAGATGCTAAATACAAAATATCGGGACTGCCACAGGGGGAGCGCCTTTTCAATTGTTACACTCACCCAGCACGTTCGGTGGTGGGAAATAAATCTTGCCAGCAAAGAAAGAAGTACCCGCCGCCGAAGTGCCGCCGAAGACCCGGATGTGCTGGGTGAGTGTAACAATTGAAAAAGCGCTCCCCCTGCCTGTCACCGCCACCTAAGGGGGAAAAAAAAAAAAAAAGGACACGCCCAAAACAAAATATCGGGACAAATGGCATCCCGACCGTACTTTGGTCGGGACGCGGGACAAACTGCTCAATATCGGGACAGTCCTGATTTTATAGGGACGTCTGGTCACCCTACAGTAACTTCATAGATTCCAAGGCCAGAAAGGATCACTATGATCATCTAGTCTGACCTCCTGTGTAACATGGGCCACAGAACTTTAAGAATAATTCCTACAGCAGATATTTTAGTACAGCATCCAATCTTGATTTAAAATTTGCCAGCCATCATGACCCTTGGTAAATTGTTCCAATGATTAGTTACCCTCACTGTTACAAATGTATGCCTTATTTCCAGTCTGAATGTGTCTAGCTTCATTTTCCAGCCATTGGATCGTGTTCCACCTTTTTCTGCTATATTAAAAGGGCCTATTATTAAATATTTGTTCCCTATGTAGGTATTTATAGACGGTAGGCAAATCACCCCTTAACCTTCTCTTTGTTAAGCTAAATAGATTGAGCTCTTTGAATCTGTCGGTATAAGGCATGTTTTCTAATCCTTTAATCACTCGTGGCTCTTCTCTGAACCCTCTCCAATTTATGAGCAGCCTGCTTGAATTGTTGACACCAGAACTGGACACAGTATCCCAGCAGCAGTTGCACAGTGCCAACTATAGGGGTAAACTAACCTCTCTACTTCCTACCTGAGATTCCCTGTTTGTGCTTAGGCAAGCCTATGCATTAGAGATATAGTACATTTCCATCTAAGGTACTTATCAGGCCACCTATTACCACAGTACTATAGTATCTCACAATTGTTAGTGTATTGTAACTTCACAGCATCCCTGTGAGGTGAGGAAGCACTAGTTGGCCATTTTAAATGGGGAACAGAGAGACTATGGCCAGACTTTTAAAGTTACTCAGGCACTGCTGTGCTCAGCATTGCAATGCCTAACTGATTTAGGCACCTAAATCTCATTTTCAAAACACATTTAGGAGCCTAAACCCTCCTGACTTGTCCAAGCTCACACAGGAAGCCTGTTGCAGAACAAGGATTTGAACCCAGGTCTCCCAAGTTCTAGGCTAGCATTCTAACTACTGGGTCATCCTTCCTATCCTCACCTTCACCCACCACTACCTTGTCTTTGTGCTTTGTCCTCACTAATTCATAAGCAGTAGTCATCACTACAGTGCCTCTTATGCGCTAATATTATTTTTGCTATAATTGCCCTCATCATTACCGAATAAGAGAAATATCAGTAATGATTAATCAGCACATGGAACCTTGTGGCATATTGTTTGGGTTACTTTTGATGGCGACTATAGCCAAAGTACATGTGTGAGAACGTGTTTATATTTCTCTCTCGCTTTCATTTACCGTGTGTGTGTATTTTTCCTTTCTGTTCCTCATATTCCATGTGTATTTCGAGAAAGCCTTTAATTTCTCTAAGGCATTAAAGAGAACCCATCAGAGACATCTCGGAAGACATCACACTTATATGTGCACAAATGCCTCTAAAAACAACTAAACTGTTAATTCCTGGATCCTTATAATTTAAAGCAAAAACAAAAACACAGAAACAGACAGAATACCCATTTCATTGAAAGACAAAGGATCAGACAAAGCACAATCTGAACCACTGTTTGTAAGAATCTACCACTAATGATGTTTTTAATTATTGTTGCATATTGATATAGAAAATACAGACATCACCATTAAAAACAAAACAGTAAGTGAAGGTGTATAACTTCTGTTTAAACCAATGAAATTACACCAGGGATGAATTTTGTTGGTACTGTATTACCTGAGAAAAGTGAGAGAGTGGTGAACTACTATTCTGCAGTGGGATGACAGCTCGGCAGTCTAGAAGAGAGAAAAAATTCTAGTTATTTGCTAAGCTCTGCCAATAGTCTGGTAGCCAGATCAAATAGTCACAGTGCCTGACCTGAAGAGCTTGAAATCTCAAAGACAGAAGCAGAAAAGATGGGATGCCCTGAGAACGGAGGTTGTGTAGCATTTTTTGAGGAAGGAACAAATGGGACTTAAGTGCCCAGCCCTGCATTGACCATCAATAGGACTTTCACTAACTTAAATGCCTTTTGTGCTTTTAAAAAAAATCTTATTATTTTTGGCTTGTGCCTTGTGGAAGTTATAAGGAGTTAGAGATGGTCAGGAAATGCTTATTCTCCCTCTCCTGCATGAGAATTTCACTGAGAAATTTTGATACAAAGAAGAAAATATTTTTGTCTAAGTTTTTTCAATGAAAATTTTCTAAGAAAAACACCAACCGCCCCCCCCCCCAAAAAAAAACACGTTAAGTTTAAAACTGACTTTACAAGTTTTCAGTTATCTGGCATTTTGATTACATGGAAGTTTTAACAGAAAAAGTTGAGTTTTCGTGAAAATGTTTCAAGTTTTTGTAGACAAACCAAACATTTTCCCTACTGAAAACTTTCAATCAGTCTTACAGGGAGTCTTTAGGAGGGACCTGGATGGCTTGGTGAACTAGGTGGGGAGGATGTTTCGTGCAAAGGGGCTGCATAGAAAAAGGCATGGAAGCTGCAGCATTGAAATCGACATTGCTGGTGGATTGGAGGGGTGAGAAAAATGCAGTGATATGAGTTTGGAAATGCAGATCAGAGAGAATTTGTGTAGCACCTTGAAGGCCAGACAAGAAATTTAACCTCAAAGGGCTAGGCAAGAGGGAGCCATCACAGGTATCCACAAAGTGGTGAGACAGGGTCAGATCAACAGAAAAAGAAGATAATTTTTGTAGCTGGATTTTAGATTGGCAGGAAGGAGCAATATGGGTACCAGGGATGCGGCAGTAATGCAGGTGGGAGGCAATCAGGGCAGGGAGAGATGATTTATCAGTCAAGACAGAAGGGGACAGGTGAAGTTTTGTATGTACTGTGGAGATGGAAACAGCTGGATTTGAACATGGCCTGGATTTGACGGGGGAGAAGAGGAGAGGAGAAAGAAGACAATATTAGTGAAAGATAAAGATTGGGCAACTAATAAAATTTCAACTGAAATATCTTCATTTGGTCTTGCGCGGTGTCTGCCCTTGGCAAACAGTACAGCAATTTCCATCTGTCTGGTTTACTAAAATGCAATTCAAATAATTGATTATTACATTTAATTAAGAGATAATTTCTCTTCCCTCTGTGTATAGAAGAGAATAAAACTTCTCCACATGGACAACTGTTTCTGGATATTATCAGATCAAGCACAGTCTATACTGTAGCTAAATGGACGGTGTCAGTAGTTTAATAGCAGATGTTAAAGAACTGAATTAACATTCTTCTGAAACCATTTTTGGGAAGCACAGTCCATCCTCAGAAGTTCACTTAATGTCTCATGAACCTGTACTAACTTCAGTGAAGCAGCATCTGTGTGGTTCCATGTACACTGATCATAAGCCATTGCCATATCGTTACTGCATCATTCAAGTTAGCAAATGCACCTTCAAAAGTCATAGCCCCACGTGCATACGTGCACGGACATGTGAAAGCATTAAATGGAATGGAAGGGGCTAAAGAAGATAATCCACACCCAGATACTCGGAAATGTTCTGCACACATTCCTCTAAATTTGGAAACTCTTGGCTCTTCATTTAAATGCTTAAATGTGACTCGAGCACTTTTGAAAATCTTGCCCCAGCTGTGGGAGCCAAGCACTTCTGAAAAATCTGGCTCAGAGTAAGCAGAAGGGTTTCTGGAAACGTTCAGGTTTTTTCATTTCTTTCTATTAAGTTCTACAGAGGTAGAATTAAAAGTCTGCAAAACCAATTTCAAATACACTGTTTTCCTAAGGAATCCAGGCTTAGCAGATCAATGTGTGATCTTTGGTCGAAGGATTATCTCATACTACAGGTTTATGCAGCATCTAGCAAAATCCCTCCCCCGCCCACCCCATGTTAGTTGTGACTTCTAGGTCTTACTGCCATATAAGTTATAGTATGGCAAAATGTGTGAATGAATTGATCAGATATGTCAACTAAAATCTATCGTTATTTGTGATAAGGTTTTATTAATAGCAGGCAGCACATTCAATATTCTCAAGGATTTAGGCACAGATTTCTAAGGGTATTTAGCTGTTGCTGCATTCAGCATAGCAATGCCTAAGTACCCTTAAAAATCTGGACCTCAGTGCTCAAACCTGCTCACACAAAGTAGAAGGCAAAACTCCGACTGGCTTCAACAGTGCACTTTTAAAGAAGCATCCAGTGAAACAGCCTAGTTTTTAGGGCCAGATCCTCAGTTCATATACTGACATACCGCCATTAAAATCCTTGGCGTTAGACTGACTTACAGCTTCTGAGGGCCTGGCCCACAGTGCACATCCACAAAGCCAGGTAAGTGCCCCTTTGCCACGCAGTGACTAATATATAGTACACTCAACAGTTTTAACTGCGCATTTTCAAGTCAACAAGGAGCTGCTAACAAAGAAAAAAACAATGCCTGCTTGGTCTCCTACTGAAGTCATGCGGAGTCTTGCCACTGACTTAGTGGCATCAGAATCAGGCCCAACAGCAGTCTGAATTTATACCTGGACATGGACAACTATGACTTGGGGGAATTTTAGCCGCCCCTCCCCCCCAATTCAGTGGAACCCATTTGTCCAATCTAATTGGGACCAGGGCAAGATCAGATAATCAAAAATTTGGATAATCAGGAGAACGGGCAGACTCTGGCAGACAGCCCCAGGAGGCTAGGCTCCAACTGTCAGCCCCATCACCCTGGACTGACAGCCCAACCCCTGCTGCCCGGTTAGGTTAATACAGCGGCCGGATAATGCAGGCTTGGATAAATAAAGTTCTACTGTATTTATTAACGCAATCCCTAAATTAAAAGATTTCATTTTATCACCTGGAAAATACACACGTTGTTTGTACTTCACTCAGTCACTTAGTAAGAATGGCATAGGATTGCAGAATTAAAACACACACAATCCTTGGGCAAACTGGAGCACTTAGGTGGCCTCTTGGTTTTCTACAGTCACTGTGTTCTTTGTGGGACAGTCTAGAACATAGCAGACAGAAGGAAGAAAACACCCTACAGCTGATCCGCTGATTACACTGGAAAACAATTGCTTTTGTTTATTTCACCATGTGGGTTCCTTTCTCACCCAGAGATGCTGACAAGGCAATGACTACAAATAAGACGGCAGCTGGAGGCTCTTTGACTCCCAGGCATGATGGGACTGATGCAAAAGGACAGCAAAGAATTCTGGGGGCTCCATGATGCCTGGCCTCCCCAGTCACATGAGTTCCATGAGCTTTTTTCCCCACAAAGAGACGAGCCAATCTAGAGGCTCTGGGAGTCAGCCCCACAGGAGTGCCAGCTGGGTGGACCTATCCAGGTCTCCCTAGAGAGAGATGCGATCAGAAACACACACACA
Organism: Natator depressus; assembly: GCF_965152275.1. Lineage (NCBI taxonomy): Eukaryota > Metazoa > Chordata > Testudines > Cheloniidae > Natator > Natator depressus. The sequence goes on along the minus strand of NC_134244.1, from coordinate 63,833,237 downwards.
CAGAAAGAGGATCATGTAATAAGAAGGGAAACAGCCAGCTTGGCTGCAGAAATAATGGGAGAAGCAAAGCCAGTGAACCTAACCCAGGTACACAGAATTCCCCTTCCCAAGGAGAGAAGACACTGTTTGCTGAGCCATGTCCCAGCCAGGGAAGAAAGGAGCTAGACTCTGCTGCAGGAAAGCCTTCGGCCTGGCCCTGGCTACAAGAGCCAGCTGACACCCTGGAGGAAAGAGAGAGACTTCAAACAATCGAGACCATCAGAGGGTGGTACCTCTCATGGACTGAAAAGAGCAAACTGGGTGTTATCAGAGGATTGTCCCTGCTACAATAATTAGATAGTGTAAAAACAACATTCAGCAGCTGTTTTATTATTTTTTAACTCCAGCCCCTCCCCCCATGAAGAATGGTCTACACCCTGGTTATATAATCTTTTTCTTAGTAGATAATGATAGGATGCTCCATTAAGTTCCACGAACTAACATTTCTGGTTGCATCTGCGGTTGGGATGCATTAGTGTATTCTATAAACATCCCCAATAAAACAGTTGGGCAAAACAGAGAAAAGAAACCTCAGACGATGAATTCCGTGTTGTAATTGATAGACTGTCTATCCCCCCATTTTGTGGTAAATGTTCTTGGCAGCTGCTCCACCAAAATGCGATATTTGAGAATCGAAAAACGCTCTGTTGTCGATTCAGTTTACAGTACTTGTGCTCAGCAGGCCTGGCTCTTGGATATGTTAACTGACACTGTCTATAAGACAATTTCTACTGAAAACAGAAACATCTGTACAAAGAAGTTGGCAAATTCACTATGCATTTTTGTTTTCATTAGAGTTTCTTCTGTTTCAGAAACCCATCCACTGCAAGGCTGAGTAAATGTGCTCATTATTTCGTTTAAAAAACCACCAAAATACACGTGAGCACACACACAGAGAACTCAATGAGAAACAATCTTCATTTTGTTTGGGAGGCCATAGGAATTGGCTAGTTAACCAAACAGTAAAATCAGGGATGTACAGTGTTGTCCAAGCTCTGGAATGAGGGGATCTTCGACCAACACAAACAGAAAACCCACCTCTTGGTGTAGCTGTAAAGTTGTCAGTCACAGAATAGCTTAGATCAGGTTTCCAGAGTCTGAAACAAAGCAAATACCTCAGTCAGTTACAGCTACTAAAGGAAAAGGCTCTTCGATGTTAAACAGCCATTTAGTCCAGTTGAAGGTTATAAGGAGATTCCGAGGCCTTGTGAGGCAGCTGCTTTATTCTGGTAAAAAGTAAAGCATGCCTAGAAGGGGCATAGCCAGCTATAATGGGAGGAACATATGAGCATAGGGTGACCCAGCTGTGGTGTGAAGCCTGTGTTGTAGCTCCAAGGACACCACCCTTCCTGGTTGCCAATGTAGAGGGGGTGGCCCGGGCTTTTCTGGGCTTCACCCACTTGGACTGTTGACAGCCAGTGCAAGTCAGAGCAGCTCTGCCTTCTGCTGCACTGACTTATGCCAGGGAACTGCAGATCCAGGACTGGGGAAGCGCAGGTGGTTTAAAGCCACCTTTGCACATCCTTCCTCCCGTCCGAATTGCTGTGTGCGCTCCTCACCCAGAGCTGAGGACCTGTGCCAAACTGTCTTTTGGGTGGGTTGGCATGACACCTTTTTAGAGAGAATCTTACCCCCTATTTATGCTCTCACTGAATAAAACATTTGTGACTCTATATTTAAGAAAGAAAAAATACCAGCAATTAAAATATGAGTCAACTAAGTAAATTAACAACTGTATTACAGCAGCCTCTAGCGTCGAACAGAGATCAGGCCCCATTGTGCTAGGCACTGTACAGACACACAGTGATAGACCCTGCCAAGAAGGGCTCTATTAAGCAAAGGGTGAGAGAGGAAACATAGGTGAAGTGACCTGCAGGTCTCTAGAGGAGCTATCCAGTACCCTACTCACTGGAACACACTGCCTTTCCAAAGTAATTTTTCAGGCACTATTTAGTAATACTGGTCAGTGTTTCATTTTCTCTGTGCAACGTCCAGAGATATTTCCCCTCTCAGCAGGGCGGCCATTTTCCCTGGCTAGAGCCTGATTTGATAATGGACTAGAGGACTGAAAGAATTAGATTTGAAGATATTGGAAGCCAAAGTTTAAGGCAAGTCCTTACAAAATTATATTTTATTGCTGGTCTAATCATTGTTAAATTAATAATAATGGGTTAATCACTAAATGTATGGTAACATCTGAGCAAACAAATCACTTTCCTTACTGTTGGTAATATGAACGGCTCTTAGTGTAAAAACTGCACGAACCCTGGCTAATAAAAAGGGCTAGATCATCCCTTCCCACCCTAAATCCCATCCTTTCACAGATATCCCACCATACTAACCCTTCCGCTCCTGGGAGAGACCACAGGGCTTGCCTCCGACATCCCCAGGAAACTTGACCCCACAAGAGTTCCACCCCCACCTCTCACCCTGGCATTCTGGCTCCATCGTACCACACTACCAGGGATTCTCCCAGGTCACAGTCCTCCTCAGATCTCCCAAAGAAAAGTCCTGAAAAAAGGCAGTACTGCCCCAGGCTACGTCCCCCGATCCCCACTCCAGGGACTCTCTATGAACATTTTTCTCACCTCCACCCACTCCTCCCTTGGGCCCGCTCACTCTCCACCCTCCTCTCCCTGCAGAGGCTCTATGGGGTCTGGAGAGGGGCAAGCATGCTACTGGGAAGGTAAGCTAAGCCTCTCCCTTCCACATGGTGGAGAGAAGACCTATGTGCAGAAGGTCCCTGTCACAGGGCATAGCTGCCCTGTAGCATTCCCTGCTGGCTGAGCCTAGGTCACCAGGCATTCCCTACCTCAGTTCCCCCTCACCTGGGTTTTCTGCCTCTCCTGGGGATTCATGTGGCTCTCAGAGTTCAATCTCCTTCACACAAGTTCTTTCACCCTGCTTGGGCTTCTCTTCAGCTCATCCCCTGAACTCAGCTCCCAGTCTCTCTGCTCTGGGATATAGCACTGACTTCCAGTCACTTCATGAAACAGCTTGCTCCCTAGGCTCTCTCTTTCAACCCTTTCATGAGGTCAAGGTGTTGCAGGCTGCCACCTGACCCCAATTAGTTCTGCCCCTTTAGGATGGGAGGCAGCTAATTATGGCACAGGCAGGGTTGATTGAATGTGGCTGGTTAGCCACAGGCCGCCTGGCCATTAAAGGGGTAGGCCACCCTGTTACAGTCCCCCTTATTTCTAGATTAAGCCCAAGGTACTGGTTTAGCAAAGGTAGTAATGAGGGCACTAAGTAAGAAGTACCAAAGGCCAGCAAATGAAGAAAATGTGGGTAAAATGGCAGACCTGACTGATCGCTCTACTGACAGCTGACTCACTTCAGGGAACCCCACGGGCAAATAAAATAACGTGTTCACAAACGGCAACTCAATGTGACAAGAGCTACAGATGCTGGTTCTTACTGCACATCATATGGAAGTGCCACAGAATATCTTTAAGGAAGGAACATTGCCAAGGGGTTAAATGACAGGGACTGGGAGTAAGGACTCCAAAGAGCTCTTCCTGGCTCGATAACTAACCTATTGTGTGACCTAGAGCAAGTCATTTAGACTCTCTCTTTCCTACTTCCCTTGCCCCCGCAATGTAAAATGGGCACAGTAATCCCTACCACTCTGCATGGGCATAATGAGGCTTAATTCATTATATTAAGTGCTTTGCAGTTCTTGGAAGGAAAACAGCTACTATACCTACAAACAATGTATTTATTATTATTTATGCACTGTGTTTCATTGCACTGCCTAAGTTTCCTTTCCAGCGTTAATCCAAGAAAAGCAGGTGGCATGGCAGGAATGCCTGCAGCTGCCCTGAACCACTGCGCTGCTATCCAGATGACTAACCACGGCCAGAGAGTGCCGGTAGCAAAAATGTCTTTGTTATTTAGTCATCGCGACTGAACAAAAACATATTAAAATCTTCATTGCTACACACAGGAGGGGGGAGGATAGACAAGATGACAAATATTCATAGGAATTCCACCTCTTTAAAGCTATTACACCACACAATACTCCTGTGAGGTAGGGATTATATCTCCATTTTACGAGGGCCTGATCCAAAGACCACTGGAGTTAATGAGAGCCTTTCCACGGATTTCAATGGGCTTTGGATCAGGATCATACTGAGTAACAGGCAGGATATGTGACTGCCCTAAGTCACAGCAAGTCAGTGAAGAGAACCGTCCTGGCTCTCAGTCTCCTGCTTTAATCATTAGACAACACGCTGAAAAGAAAAACAGATCGGTTTCATGTGTCAATTAGACAGACAGGACTTGTGAGAGGATGTAAGGTTTGAGGCGTAATCAAGAGGAGGGAAAAACCTGCTGATCTGCTTTCTCCCTCCTCTCTGTACCAGCAAACGAAGAGTCGGTCCCTAAAATATGTCAGTTGGGAGGGACCCTATCATCATTGGTTAACTCCATATGTCTGAGAAGAAAATTAACTCTAATCCTGTCAGACTCGCTGAATGAGATTTGTCTTCACCAGCTGTACTGGCCCTAAAATGCAGAGCTGTGTACTGAAGATTTGATGTTCTTTATGAAGGCTGCTTCTTGCCCTAAAATATTCAGGAACTGCCAGTGAAAAAATGCTGCCTTTTAAAAACTTGCCTCTAACCTTCCTTGCCTGGGCAAGACAGATGAGAAATGGGCAACAAACCTTGTCCAGCAGTCCCTGACCCCTCCCAGTCAGGTTTCAGATGAGGAGACTGTCTCCTGGTTTGGTATCTTGCGCTTAATCAGACACAGAAGCAGCTAACATAGAGACATAACTGAAGAGGCTCCAACAAATATGAATGTATTGCATCTTAAAGGTACAGTCCACAACATGTTTACTCCTGGACAAGGACAAATGTCCAGGCTAATATTGCTGGATCCGCAAGAAGTTTGACACCCTCAGTCCTGAGATGTTGCTGAGAGGGTGAGGACGACAGAATTCACGGAATTTTGGTGGTGCCTATATACTATGGTTATGAGCACAGCATAAAGAGAGACAGGCCCCTGTGTGCCTACCTTCTTCATTCACAGTAACTAAACGCCCTCACTTCTTTTACCACCTCAAGGGCTTTAAGAATCACAGGCCTTACTCATCGGTTTTTGTGCACACCCAGTGCAAATTTAGGAAACAACTCCTAATAAACAGGGCCACACCAATGTCTCTGACTCAGAGCAAACCAATTAGCGACTCTGTGTGTTGGCATTTTTTTATTCCACACATGGTGACTAATAAAATTAGAGGTGTTTTTAAAGGACACACCTATATGGCATTCTTACCCTCCTTCCCTTAAATCTAATTGGGCAATGCTATCATTTTTGTGTGAACTACAAAAGAGAGAGTTTAGAATGACAGCTCTGGTGGTTGAAGTCTTCCATCTATCCAGCATGGGCAACAGCAGTGCAAAATTCCCCCACAAGATCCATCGGTGGATCTCAGTCAGGCGCTGGAGGGGATACCTTGTCATTCTCCAACCCCTTTTTCTCATTGCAGAGACTGACAAACACAGGTACCAATTTGTGACAGATGTAGAGATAAGATCAGCAATGTGATCCGCTGCAACCGGACTGAGACCACCACACATTTCACAGAGAGACTGCATCTGCCTCTTGCTAGCCATGGAAATGTCCAAGACTGCTTTGTCCCATGACATTCTCAGTCAAACAACAAAGTAGAATGAGGAAAGAATGTACTCAAAGGGCGCTTTCCCAGAAAATATTAAAAGGCTAATTCACAAGGTTCATGTCTGACCAAGGTTCACGTCTGAAGCCCATTGTGACAGCCAGGCACACACACAGTTCTATGTGGAAGTAAAATAAATGAATCTTCTGTTACCTCTTTAAACCAGAATTTCCTTGGGAGCACAACTTTATCTCTGTTTGGGGGAAGGATATTCTCAACTACCTCAATACTTCCATTAGCCTCTCTGAGTCCCTCAAACTTTTACAGGTTGTGAAGAATGTTACAAAACAATTTGGACTGTCCACACATAAGAAAGAATCTGTAACAGCGTAGCTCTGAATTGAAGGAACTGAGTAACAGAACAGATATTTGGAGCATTTTCCCTGAAGTGCAAAATAAATTGACACGCAACATTATATTGTTAATAGGAGCTCAGAGTTTGATTTCCTGAATGCTATACTGAAAATTTGCTTCCTAAATGTTAATCTCCCAGTTTTAGGGAAAGGAATTAACATGATCAATAAGTTTTCATACAGTAAGTTGTCAGTAAAGCCCTACGGCCTCTTTCTGTTTAAAACTTTCTATGATTTCCAGATTACTCTTTTAAAAATTCTCAAGCATGATCAGTGTTGCCCTAATTCTGCTTCCATTGAAGTCAACGGTAAAATTCCCACTGACTATAATCAGAGCAGAGTTAGGCCAATGATAAGCACTTTTGGAAGTCTCACCCTAAATAAACATTCTGAGCCTGTTTCTGTTCTTATTTGCATGGAATGTGGTCCCTTGTAACTCTCCCTATTTTTATGGCGTTACTCTGGATTTACATAGGTGAAATTAAGATCAGCATCAGGTCCTCTAAATCTATTACTTGTCTATAAAATTTTCAAGCCATATTTTCATCTGCATTGTTTTGGTGAACAGAAGAAAGTTTGTGCCAAACACAGGTTTGATTTTAGCATATCAGAAAAAAAGCTATTGACAATTTTTTTATACATCAACTCCTTTCATTTGTAGTTTTCTTTATTCTTTTTCTAATATTCCTTTTCTAGAGGGTTCAATTTTCTATTAAATTGTTCTAAGAGTAAGGTCACAGATACAATACATATCCATTTACAAATGCAGATATTATTTATTATTTGTATTACTGTAACCATAGGCACCGACTCCATGGGTGCTCCAGGGCTGGAGCACCTATGGCAGTCCCACTGATCAGCTCCTCCCACTCAGGCCTGCCGGTGGCCCCACCAATCAGCACCGCTCCCTCCCTCACAGCACCTCCTGCCCACTGCAGATCAGCTGTTTAGTGGCATGCAAGAGGCGCTGGGGGCTAGGGGAAGGAGCGAGGGTGGGGTACACTCGGGCAGGGGGCAGAACGGGGGCAGGAAGAAGTGGGGCAGGGGTGGAACAGAGACATGAAGAGGCGGGGCGGGGGCCTTGGAGGAAGGGATGGAGTGGGGGCGGGGGCCTGGGACGGAGCAGGGGTTGAGCACCCCCAGGGAAAGTGGAATGTCAGTACGTATGACCTTAACATCTAGGAGCCCTAGTTATGAACCAGGACCCAATGATGTCATTAAACTATTAGTTTTATTACAATCCAAAACGTAATGTGCAATTTTCAACTATGAGACTTACAGAACTCACTGGAACTCCATTTCCTCTTTCACAAGATAAAATATTAAAGGGTAGGAGTCCAGTTAGTAGAAATCAGCATAGCTCCAGTGAAGTCAAGGAGCTATACACTTTAAACCAGCTGAGGATCTGCCCCATATGTTTATCTCAATGCATCATGCAATGAAATAAGTCATTCTTAGTTCTGGAGTAATGAAAAGGATGTTTGAAATGTATCTTTGGTTTCTTTTTTCAAAAAACTAAATCCTTGGAGTGTATCCAATATAATTACTTGAAATTCCTTATAGTTACTCACAAGGCCTGATCCGGCACCCTTAAAATCAATGGCAGTTTTGCTATTGACTGCAATGGGAACAATGCCTCTTAAAGGATATACACCATCAAGCAATTAAATGAATGAAGTATCATTTGGAAAAGTGTACGCAGTATGTAACAATGACACTTTCTAACTCAATAGATCTGCTCCCTATATGTATTAAAGGTGCTAACTATTGACTACAGTGAGAAAAAATACATTTTTACTCCTGTACTACCATAGGTACTTATATGGCCCCATTCCCATAGTATCTGAATAATTCACAACCTGTAGGTATTTATCTTCATGACACCCTTGAGAGGTGGGGAAGTGCTATTATCCCCATTTATAGATGGTCAATGGAGGCTTAGAGAGATGAAGGCCCAGATAGGCACCTAACCCCAATGAAATCAATGGGAATTAGGCACCTAAATACCTTTTAGGATCTGGACATAAGTGACTTCCCCCAGATCACACAGGATGTCTGTGTTCCAAGGTAGTGCCCTAACTGGACCATCCTTCCTCCTCTACAGAAGAAAGAGAGCTACTAGTGAGTATGCTGGATGCTATTTGGGTACTCAAGGGTGAAATAAACTGATTCTGGCCTTACAGAAGATCTAAGCAACAATGAAGTTATGGAGGAAGTGAAAATCCAGCCCTTACTTTGTTTCACATTAAAGGGCAATACTGTTATCTCAACAGGAACTACAATTACTTGCTTTGCTCTCAGAAAAAAAATCCCCTAACACGGAGAGAACATTCCCTTCAAGCCGCAATTTCCCATTGTCTCCCCGTCTTGGCTGGCAGCAGTACAGAACCCCGTGCCCTGCAAGGAGAGAAGCCCTACATTTTACAGCCTTCTCAGGCAGTGAGTGACCGCACTTACTTAATCAGGATATAGCTAAAGCACTCACAATCCTTTTAAGAACTCAAAAGTGCTCGATTCATCTGAGACCCTTGGAAAGGGATGTTTTTCCACACAGCTTTGCTTCTCCTTTCTCCCCCAAGACAGACCCTGCCCTGTGCAACATGCCTGTGGAACAAAACACCCCAGATAGGGATACAATCATGCATTACAATAGGAAATCCTCTGTCTGGAGCAAGCACCTGAAATGTTTGGGGATTTCTCGCACCCTGAAGGCACTAATGTAGGAAACAGGCAAGCTCTTTCTTACATGTTGGAAGTCCAGATCTTCCTCCTATTCAATATTTCCCCAATGGCTGTGACAAAAAATTTTAAAATAATAATACTGCGGCTTACTTGCTGAGAGGATCTCTCTGCCTCTCATCCATCTGGTTTGACCCTTATACCATGCATCAGTCCCTCAGATCTCTAGCAATCATAACCTATATCCCAGTGACTGCTGAATCAAATGGAAATTTGCTCCAGAGTTCAGCAAACTGATGCTAAAGGCACTTATTAAAAAAATCCACAAAAGAGCTACACAACCTTTCAAGGCCGATAACCATGGCCCCAATTAAGGGCCTAATGGTTGAGAAAAAATTGTTACCAACCACCTTAAGCTGTTTCCTTTAGGCAATTGCCAAATTATGGAAATATATCAAGCAAAGCTAGACTAAAGCAACCCAAAAACAAAGGAAGAGCCAAATGACTCAATTTCTAAGACTGAGGTCCATTTAGAGGTTTCCAAACTGGAGATCCACTGCTTTCCATAAAGTTTGTAAATGCCACAAATGTGAAGGATTACTTTGGGAAATGCTTTCTTCGTAATGAAATTATTCAAGTTAGCTTCTGATCACATTACAAGCCTAAAAGGCTCCAATAGGGTCTCTCTTTTCAAAATAGGTGAATAGGATTCTCAACCATCTTTGCAAACATTGCCTTTCTAGACGTTCCCTAACCTTACATGCATTTTGATCCATGCATCATACAACAGGAATATACAGCATGCTACACTAAATAGGACATTTGCCAATGGAAACCACACAGTTTCCACTGTTAATGTGTATTCTAAACAAAGGAAATCTGGGATACCTCTTTGCAAATACTGACTTTTTAACAGGGGCTGGATTAAATCATTGGCCTGTGCAGTCCAATACCATGCTGCTGGCAGTAACCAAGGGTTAATTTGTCCTCTGAAAGTGAACCCAGCACCCATTCACACAGAGATGCACCCAGCCAATTGCGTCGTGCTATAAATAGAAGGAAAAGCTCTTCCTGACCCTTGTGAATGACCTTGTTGCCTAGGTTAGAGCTGCAAAATCAGGCCCTGAAACATTACCAATCCTGAATACCTGTGTAGGACCAGACTCTCAGCTGATGTGAACTGGTGCAGCTCCATGACTTCTATGGCGTTCTGATGATTTACACCAGCTGAGAATTTAGTCCCTAATCTCTAGGACAGAGATGGGCAAACTACGGCCTGCGGGCCACATCTGGCCAGAGGGACCGTCCTGCCTGGTCACTGAGCTCCTGGCAGGGGAGGCTAGTCCCCGGCCCCTCCCACACTGTCCCCCTTCCCCCACAGCCTCAGCGCAACGTGCTGCCAGCTCTCCGGGCCACCGCTCCTGCCGGGCAGCGCAGCGGTGGTGTGGCTGGCTCCAGCCGGGCGGCAGGGCATTGCTGCTTTGAGCACCATGGTAAGGAGAGGTTGGATAAGGGGCAGGGGGTCCTTGGGGGCAGTCATGGGACAGGGAGGGTTGGATAGGGAGTGGGGCCCCTGGGGGGCAGTAGGGGCGGGGGTGTGGATAGGGGTCGGGGCAATCAGGGGACAGGGAGCAGGGGGGGTTGGATAGGGGGTGGGATCCCGGGGGGCGGTTAGGGGCCAAGGAGCGTTGGATGGGTCAGGAGTTCCAAGGGGGGCGGGAAGTGGGAGGGGGCAGATAGGGGGCAGGGGCCAGGCTGTTGCGGGAGGCACAGCCTTCCCTACCCTAGCCCTCCGTACAGTTTCTCAACGCTGATGTGGCCCTCAAGCCAAAAGGTTTGCCCACCCCTGCTCTAGGACCTGGCAAAGCCGCACTATACTACTGCCCCAATCAATGTATTTTTTCAGTCAGTCACTCATTTAAGTATTGCATTGCATAAAACAGAATGGCTTCCCAATAGCAAGACAGGGTTTTGGATTTGAGATTTTTTTCTGTTCTGGGCTAATAAAGATAAAAGGAAATGAATATATTCTAGGCCATAAGCTTTTTGGAGCACTGTCTGACTTGATATCTCTGCTTTGTACAATGGAGAACACATTGTTGGTGATCAGCAAATAATTAATGGTGCATGATTTTCTCTTAACAGATGACATGCATCTTTAGAATTTTTTTTTGTAAATAAATTATCCTGGCAGATTTGCAATGTACAATTAACAAATTGGAAGAATTTTGTCCTTCAGCCATCATTAAAAATAGATTTAAAACAAATGCAAACACTATGTGTTAGTAAATGGGAGGCATAAATGTCTTGTCGATTGTGCATTGCAATCAAAATATCTGACTGTCCTGTTCAGTGGTAGCCTGACTTGAAGACTCTGAAGCATGATGAAGTTGTAAGTGAGATACTCCTGGAGATATTTTCCTTTCAGGTCAGAACTGAGCTCATTGGAGAGATTTGGAAGACCATCTCAATGTATCTGCTTGAATATAGTAGACACTTGTTTATAGGGAGGCATGGAAGGATTCAATTTTTATTCACAAACATCAGGAAGCATCGATTTCACTGTACACACAAATCTACATAAAAATATTTCCAATCGATAATTTAACTGAAATTTGTAGATAGGCAAATACAAAAAATTCTGCTTGAGAACTCATTAGAGTCCCACCTTGTTGTGTATAAAATGTGTCATAATGCTGGTATTAAGTAATTACTGTCTGACCTCCCCCCACCCAATTTCACGCAACTGTGAAAATGTAAATAAATATCTTTAAAAAATGATTACATCTCAGCATCAATGTTAGTTGTCAAAATTATAAAAAAATAAAAATAGAATTCTTCCAAGCCTACTTACAGGTAACTCTCAACACTTTTATATATCTATGCTTAAGTATCCAATGACCTCTCCTCTCCTTTTACACCATTAAAAATTAAAAGTCAAATCTCTCTCTTCAAGGGTTAGTCTTAAAAATTTGCTTCCAGACTCACAAAGCAAAACATATTATTTTACCTAACAAATGAAATACACACCCACAAATATTGAAATATTAAAATTCTGCCTTTAGGGGTGGTGGTGTATGTATATATAAAAATCATAAAAACCTACATTAAAAAAGCTACAAAAACTACATTAAAACATTATTAAGGTTGCAAAGTCAAGCACTCAAAAGTTAGGAAATACCTTCTGTGTATGCATGATAGTCTTTAATTGCACAATCACATAATATTTTTTCCACAGGGCCCCTGTCTCATTCAGTGCTCTGGGGATGAATCAGGGCTGTGTATTGAAGGAGACTGTTGTCTGTAGGACACCTGCCTCATTTGTTGCAGACGTTTGCAAGGTGTGTACCTATTGTAGATCCAGGAAAAACATCAGGCCAAAGCCCGCTCATAACTAAAGGCCCTCCCCCTTAGCCAGGGAGAGGCACTAGTGGTTCTGGGTTGCAAGGTATAAAGTAAATGAGGCAGGGGATTGCAGGAAGAAGAAGGATGGTCAAGGCAATAGGAATGCTGCCCTTGAGAACCAGTTTATATCCCTGCCTGTGTCACCAAGTTCCTACATGATGCTGGGCAAGTCACTTAAACCAAACCTTTCACAGCTAGTCACTAAGAGAGGTGGTCACTTGAGATCCTGGGGTCTGATTTACAGATGTACTCATCACTAAGTCAAAGGGGATGGTGCTTGAACATATAAAGTGCAAGCTAATGCTAAGAATTCTGAAAGCCAGGTCTTGGGCATCTCAAATTGGGCACCCAAAATTATGTACTTTTAACCTTAATCTCTCTGCCTCAGATTGCTCTCTGTGAAATGGGGATAATACCACCCCCTCACCTCACAAGGGTCTTGTGAAAATTAATGTATTAATATTTGTGAAGCACTTGGATTCTATAATATGAGTGCCATAGAAAAGCCTATGCAGAAATTAGTAATTCAGTCTTCACAGCAGGGTTTGAATAGTAAGCAACAAATAAAGCACACATCAGACAACAAAGGAGAAAACAAAATATAGTACAGCTGCTCACTACGTGAGCACTGTCCATTCTGTGCACGGAACGAGGCCGGGGTCCTGTGGAAAATATAATATGTGCTCACATAATCAAAGACTGTACCATACTACACACATGGGGGCTGAATTAAGGTTGTACAGGCAACCATAATTCTGGCAGTTCCTAACTTTTGAGTGTTTGACTTTGTAACCTTAATAATGTTCTTTTAATGTAGGCTGGGGGTGTGTAATATATTATACAGATACCACAGAGGTCCGTGAACTAGGGATCCATTTTGCACCTGAATATGACAGAGGAGGCACTGTCCCTGTCATTCGTGCTGTCCAAGCTATTTCGCTGCCATCCTGAAGCCTATGTGGAAGGTGATGTGACTTTGTGTTCATTAGTAAAATGGAAGCTTAATTTTTAATTAACTGTTTTAATAAGAGAATCCATTTTTTATCTGGAAAAAACTGTTCATGATGTTCAATGGCTAAAAGGATCATGAATGAAACGGAATGGTGTGACAGATACACCCAATTACAAATACTGCTGAGGGTTAAAGCGAAGTTGGGGTGTACAGAATGCATAGTTAGGCCTATTGAGTGTACACACCCAATAACCATTCACATACAACAAAAAGGCAAACTAGTTCAAATCTGGTCATGAAATCATTTGAAAGCTGATTTATTAGATATTAACTTTTAATGGGCAGGCAACTGCCAATCCATTTTTTTAAAATACCTCATTCAGAAATAATATTCGAAAGAAGATACAATACAGAGAACAAGAAAGGATACAAGTTTTGTTAAAAGGGTGTCAATCAATCGGTGACGTAATGGGTGGTTTTGAATGGACTCTCCCGGTAGTACTCTCTCCTCAGGATTCAAAATATTGTTTTATGGCTACAGGTATGAAGACTTTGCTTTGGTGTATTTGGAAATGACAAATTTACAAATTACTTCTTCCTACTTTTTAAAGGTGACATTTTCAAAGGCACCTGGGGAGTCCAGCATGGAACTGCCACTGTATTTTAATGAGACAAGGTGAGTAATTTTAATGGGAGTTAAGCACCTATATTAGGTGCTTTTGAAAATCTTACCCTAAAGTCCTAAGCTAGCCACTGAAACAATTATCCATCTTATGAGTAAAACAAATTCGGCCCAGACCCTGCAAACCTTTACTCATGAAAGAAGTCCTTACTCACACCAGCAATCCCTCTGGCTTCAATGAGGCATATTGTATAAGGGCTCGCAAGGCTGCGGCCTCAGTCCCTAACAAAGAAAAATAGAGCATTGCACACAAATTATGAAATACACCATTTTACTTGCAATGGTACATAACACTTTCAGTTTCTTGCACAGGCCCTGCAGAATAATGTCTTTGGAAGTATATCTTTTAATGGGTTTGGGGTGAAAGGGCTTAGAAGCAGCATATGTAACTGCAATATTAACAAAATTAGACCATAATTACAGAAATTACAGAAGACTTATTGATTCAGGGCAGAGTTCTTCTGACAGGGCAAATGGCACTCACACAAGAGGGCAGAGGGATGAAAGACGCACACAGGCTGAGGCAATTTGAGGTGATTACATAACAGCAGCCATGTCAAAGAGCACAGGGTTTATGGGAAAGCTGTAAATTGTTCAATTTTTAACCCTTTCCCTCTCCAATAACTAACTTATTAAATAAATGGGACGAGCATTCCTTGATCAAGCTGTGCTAAAGATATTTTTCAAATAAAACAACTTGGAAATTTTAAGCATCCATAACCAGATATTCTGGAACTACTATGTAGTTTACTCAACACTGTTGAACTCATAATATTCCTCGTCCCACTGAAACACAACAGACACTTCTAGAGCGTGAAAATGATATTGATCTAGTTCCTCAGCTGATGTAAATCAGTGTGGCACTGTGGTGATTTACCCCCAGCTGAGCATATGGCCCCTTAATTTTACTTTTAAACACAGGCTGATAGAATAGATTTCTATTCTAAAATCCTGTACCCTGGATTTTCTCCCCACTGTATTTTCCACTGAATGCATCCGATGAAGCAAGCTGTAGCTCACGAAAGCTTATGCTCAAATAAATTGGTTAGTCTCTAAGGTGCCACAAGTCCTCCTCTTCTTTTTGCGGATACAGACTAACACGGCTGCTACCCTGAAACCTGTACTCTGGATAACTCTGAGGTTTTGATCTTCAGTGGTGGTTTTGGGTGCATCAACATCTCTCTGAAGGCCGAATGATGTCTGCCTGGCACATAGCTGCTTATAGCTTCCAGTGCACATTGAATCAAACAAATGTGAAGCATGTTACTGTACTGCTTATGCTGACACCATGTAAATCAGGAAACATTTTGTTCATCTCATTAAAAGTTTGATGCCCCTTATCTATCATTAAAAGTTTGATGCCCCTTATCTATCCTGGGGTCTACTGTAATTGTAGGTTTCAGCAAGTAAGGTAGTGAAAAAACACCAGCAAGATTATTAACAACAT
The DNA here is from genome assembly GCF_965152275.1 of Natator depressus. Classification (NCBI taxonomy): domain Eukaryota; kingdom Metazoa; phylum Chordata; order Testudines; family Cheloniidae; genus Natator; species Natator depressus. The sequence goes on along the minus strand of NC_134244.1, from coordinate 63,817,997 downwards.
AATGCCATGGGGGATGGCACAAAAAGAGAAGGAAGGCTCTATTGTTTATTTCAGTGCAAAGTCCGTACTCAGAGTTGTAATCTTCCTCTCCGAGTATAGATAAATGCTATCTGAGCACTACAGATGACTTAAGTCTACAAGGTGGAGGGACCTAAACGTAGGTATCTAAACAACGGTAACAGGCACCTAAACTCCCGACTGGGTGTCCAAATCATCTGTTAGGGCCAAAAATAGCTATTTAGGACCTACTGATATAGGCACTTACATTTATGCACCCAAACCTGAAAATTTAGCTCTACATTGTTTTGAGACTGAAACTTTGATACATGGAACTAGGTCAGCTGTTTACCTTCACAGACCTTTAAGCCAAGATGAACTGCTCTAGAAATAGGGCTTGGCAATATGACTGCTGCATGAAACTTTATTTTAAGGATATTGCAATGTGACTGTACCCTCAACTTTATTAACTATCCTTCCTGTTTTACAATTAGGTTACAAGTAAATAAGCAAATAATCTGGCAGATAGGGACTTGGGCCCAGATCCTCAACAGCATTTGATTTCAATGGTAGTTAGGCACCTAAATACCTTTGAGCATCTGAGCCTTATCATTCTTAAAGATGATTCTCTGGCCTCTTCCTGCCACCAAACTCTAGATCTACCTATTTGCACTGACACTGTATTTATATCTTTCAGTTTTTCTTCCTCTCCCAGGTGAATCCATGTGAGTCACGCCCTACTGCCTCGCCTTCATCAATATGTTTAATTCTCATTTTCAGATTTGTTTGACCAAATCCAGCCAGAATGAGCTCATGCTGCCAAGAGCCTAAGCATCTGTTTCCATCTGGGCAACTCCCTTTTCATCCCTAGTAATATTATCCCAGACTTCTCCCTCAGATGGAAATTCAACTTCCCCATCTGTAATTGCCAGCCACTCCCATCTCCTTTAGTACTACATTAGTACCTCCTTCCTCCAACAGTCTTCAAAAACCTTTCCCAATATCAAGTGACTCTGGACAGCCTTCCAACTACATTATAGACAAGTGTAGTCTGGCTCTTCAAACATTCCTTTACTGCTTTCAAAATTGCTACCAGACTTGTAAGCCTGGTGTTATAACAATGGGTGGTAGTCACATCACAGAGTGGATGAAATGACAAGACATGTTTTTCTATAGGTTTTTTTTTTTCCAGTTATCACTGGCAACATTTTATCTCAAGAGTTACAAAGATGCACAGTCCAATATCTCTGATGTACGGATGCCTCTCCTTGGTAGCTGATCACAATAACACACTTTCTCTTCCACACAACACCTGCCAATTCTAGCCCCGAGGCAGGCATGTGCTAAATTGAATAGCGACCAGTTCTTTCTCTGCTGTCATCCTGTAGACACTCAGTGAATAGCTATTTCACTGAACTCCTGACAATTACTCCAAGCAGGGCAATTCTGTACTTGCCCAAAAAAGAGTCCAACAGAGTAAATAGCCAGGCCAAAAAAAACAACAAACAACAAACAATAAATAAAAAAAACCACTGGATAACTATTAAACTACATTCAGTTATACTTATATACACAGATTCATCAAGCTGATAAATATGGGTAGCACTTATTTTGTGCTCCCTAACTTAAAGGCAATCGTCATGACAGTGAGAGTAACTGAACAGTAACTGGCTAATTCTATCCAGAGAGGAGAATATACGGGAAGGAGCACCAGTCAAAAAAAGAAAAGACCCATAGTATGAAAAGGCCTCACCACCACCAAGCACTTTGACCGTCTGCCTGACCCGTCTAGTAATGGAAACTGAAGGCACTGATCAGATTTAATTACCCATAGTGCACCTGATCTAAATACACGTTGGGGCTCTCTAACAATAGACATAATATCATGGCAGTTATAATATATCACTCAGGCAGAACATCAGATCAGTTGATTTATGGAAACAATGTTTTAGAAGATGTAGAAATGCATACAATAGCACAAAACCTTCAGGCATACATCTGGCATACTGAGGGAGACTGTGTTACATGGCCATAGGCCACAGCTAAGGGAAAAAATGGCAGGACAGTGAAACATGCCTGGAGGACCACAACCAAAAGATGACCTGCTTTCTTTACTGATCACTTTATCCAAGTTTTCCCTTGTATTCTCTCTCTACTTGGTAACTTAAAAAGTACTCTCAGCTTCTCAGCCTGAGAGTACATGTATCTAGTAGGAATTAGGGATACAGTGTGTAATACAGACAAGCAATGGCTTATCAAAAAACAACTGGGAACATTTTCCCCATTTCTGAACATAATTCCTATTTTTTCTGAATGAAAAATTAATTGCAAAAAACTATTTACAATTTTGCCTCCACGTGGAGATAAATCATGATCACAGTTTCTATTAATTTCAAATGTGTGTTTCATCTTTAAAAGAAAGTATCTCTAACTTTCCTAACATCTGGTAACTCTGAATTGATACCTTTGCCTTTATCAGTCAGAACTGTGTAGTGCAGGATTCATGTTCATGTAACACTTTAAATCTTTCAGCTATCAATTTCTTCCCTGTCAATCTCTGAAGCGCCTTAATTATTTGGAAATCTGCTACAACAGGAACTTCTTTACAAGAGAGCTGCTAAATATGTGGGCCTTGGCATATAGGGAATCCATTTTGCTAAAAGATTTCTTTGTCAGATCTTTGTCAATTGATCTGGAAGCTAGCCAGAGGATACACAGCAGATTTAGAGCCCATGGCACCTTTAGAACAGTTTTGTAGATAGGTGTTTTTCAAAATTTTACCGAGTCACTGGGAAAATCACTGGGGCTTCAGCACCTAAATCACTTAGGTGCTTTTGAAAAATGTATCCTTAGATCATCAATCCCTTTAAAAGTTACATCATTAAACTGAAAGAAAAATGCTTTTCAAAGTATTTCTTCTAAGATATCTATCACTTAGATATCTAAATGTCACTTACAAACTGTATAATATTGACAATGCATAATTTCTGGTTGTTTGTATTCTTAAAGGAAAGGGTTCTTTAAGATGTTTAAGGTAACTCATATTGATAGGAGATATAACTGTGTTACAGGTAACAGAAGATCTAATCAATGTTAAATTACAGTAACCATGACATCTTATGTTAAGGCTGATCCAAAAAAACTTTTTATATGCCAAGACCTGAGTCCAGGGCTCTGAATTTCTCCTACATAGTTAATGGCATCAGTCAGTTACAATGAAGCAGGTCTCTGTATTCCTTTCACAGTTTTAAGAGCTACTGAGGTCATCAGCTGTTGCACAAGAAACAGAACCCTTGTCAGTGAAGTAAAGTGCCAGCATCCATCAAAGCTCCTGAGCTTGTGCTTAATTTTAAGCGGTGAGTAGTCCGATTGACTTCAGTAGCACTACCCACAAACTCAACATTAAGCACAAGCTTAATTTTGCTGCAATGCGGCCTAAATAAATGAAATTCCAAATTTTGGGGGGGGGGGTTAAGTGAAAAATTAGCAATCCAACCTCTCTATATATGTAAACACATATGTGCAATATATAAACTTACCTGTGTGTATTTGGACATGTTGTACACGGACAGACACACACACACACACACACACGTACGTTTCCTTCCCGTCTTGCCAAACCAAAATTAAGGGGTGATTCAGACCAGAGCCATTTTTATCCAGCTACCAAGGTCTGGGGGCACGAGAGAGAATAAATGGTACTATGGTACTAATTTTGGCCCTTTTCTACTCAAAATGGGATCTAAAGCTGAAGTATTAATCTCATTCCTTGTGAACTCTACAATGATCATTCATCCAATAGAAAGAGACTAAATCCCACTATCAGATGCAGAGTATGGATCTCTTATGCACACTGGGCCCATCTCTCTTGCATGTTATACACTACATCCATTGGGGGGACCCATCCCATAATATGCAACGGAGTTCTGCCCTGAAGACCCAAGAGCAGGATTTTCCCCTAAATGTGGAAAAATCTCAGTGGAACATCAGCATTCAGGGCTGTTTAAATCAATCTAGAGTTACCTACGAAGTCCCTCAGTTGGAGGCCACATATGGAAGACGCACATTTCAGTGAGTGCCTTGCCATGCAAAGTGTGGGAGGTGAGTGGATGGGGGATAAAGAGGAGAGAGGATAAGAACTATGTGCAGAATTGCTGTTACTGTTTGTGTATTTAGGGGGAATAGTGCCCACAGGTATCCTATTAAACATGGGGACTGGCAATGTGTCTCTGCCAGGGCCTGTGTAACGAGGGAGATATCTCGAATCCTGAGGGAGCTCAAGGTATTGGGCCTTGATCTACAACAGGGCTAGACTGATTTTCACCAGCTGAGGTTCTGGCCATCATTTCGAGAGAGCTCTCCGTGAGCACAAAGCAGCTCCTGCACTACACCACACAGCGCTTAGGCATGAGAAATAAATAGCACACTTGAATCAGTGGAGGCCTCATGACCTGGGAGCCACCTACATCTGCAGGGATGGCAGGCTTGTCTGGACTGGCCCTGCCAGAAGTAGATACAGACCTGGAAGAGATGACTCAGATAGATGGCTGGTGGGACTGTGGAACGAACAGCACCTCTGTGTGGTTAAGGAAGTTTTTTTTAAAAGAAAAAAGTAAGAGGCTAGTTGGCCTCACTAATGCAGTGGTCTAGTAAGCTCTTTGACAGCTGGAAAATAGCAAGTACTTTCTATGGACATTTTCAAAAGAAGTTGAAAAAAAGTTGGTTTTTCCTAAATTTTGTAGAAATTTTGATTTTGGAACAATAGAATGAAATCCCAAACATTGTCAGTTTTCCTTAAAAAACAACAACACTGGACAGAAACTAAAAGGTTAAATTTCCAAAATGCCCATCTTTTGTCAAAAAAACCTGTTCGTTTGAAATATTTTGACATTGCTCTGCTATTTTAAAAAATGAATACATTAGCTTTTTGCCTCTTTGAAGTCCAAGCTGACACATCCATAAATCAATTGACTAATGTAGTCACACCCCAGCTACCAAGATACTCTCCCTAAAAGGCAACCTGAAAGTATTTCAGTGAGTAAGCACAAGTTTTATCTTTCACAACTGACGGGAGAGGTGTCTGAACCTTTTATGTGCTACTTCCAAAGACAAATTATCTTGAATAGTAAAATTTAAACAACTGGTAAAAAGAGAACAATTTAAATAATTACAATATTTGTGAGCACTGTGGTCCGAGGAGAAAAGGGGAGTTTTAATCATATTGATACAATTTGTTGTTCAAGAAATAAAAACCTTCAGTGCTGTCAACCCAGCCTGTAGAGAGTAAATAGTATTTTCTTCTATTCTTATTACATTAGGCAGAATGCCCACACTTGGAAATTACCCTTGGGAAAAGGTGCATTGAATAAAGCGGTTCAGTTTTTGGTTAGGTCATGGCAAGAAGGAAACAGAATATTTCACAAGTTGCTGCCTCACCGACAGTACATGACACTGAAGGACAATTACTGGGACTACATTGCATTATGCCATTGTTTTTAATAATGCCATTTTGCTCCTGTGCAACAGCATAGACCTATCACAGAGGTGGGCAAACTATGGCCCACGAGCCACATACTTCAGATGTTTTAATCCAGCCCTCAAGCTCCTGCAGGGGCTTGCCCACCTCCATACCGTGGCTCCGTGCGGCTCCTGGAAGTAGTGGCATGTCCCCCTTCCAGCTCCTGCGTGTAGGGGCAGCCAGGGGGCTCTGCACGCTGCCCCCACAGCTCCCATTGGTCAGGAACTGTGGCCAATGGGAGCTGCAAGGGTCGCGCCTGTGGATGGGGCAGCGTGCAGAGCCCCCTGGCTGCCCCTACGCATAGGAGCTGGAAGGAGGACATGCCACTGCTTCTGGGAGCTGCTTGAGGTAAGCGCCGCCCGGAGCCTGTACCCCTGAACCCATCCTGCACCCCAACCCCTTGCCCTAGCCCTGATCCCCCTCCTGCCCTCTGAGCCCCTCGGTCCCAGCCCAGGGCATCCTCCTGCACCCCTAACCTCTCATCCTCAGCCCCACCCCGGAGCCCACGCCCCCAGCTGGAGCCCTCACCCCCCCCACACACCCCAACCCTGGAGCCCCCTCCCACACCCTGAACTCTTCATTTCTGGCCCCATTCCAGAGCCGTCACCCCCTCCCGCACCCCAACCCCCAATTTCATGAGCATTCATGGCCTGCCATACAATTTCCATACCCAGATGTGGCCCTTGGGCCAAAACGTTTGCTCACCCCGGCCTATCTCATGCCCACTGACAAAGGGATCAATTGCAACCTGGACTGTGTATTTGCACTGGGCCACTAAGGGGAGTAAAAGCCCCAACCTCAAATCCCTGCATGGGTTAAAGCACCTTGACAGGCAGACATGGACCAGGAAAGGAGTGGGATGGGCACAGAGCCTTGGCACCAGCCTCCAATGCATCAGTTAACAGAGCTGAGCTGGAGCACAGGAGATAGTAACAATAAATTACTACGGGCCAGAAGATAATTATTACCCCTGAAGCAAGTGGGGGAGCAGGGAAGGAGCCATAATTCATTCTGTGGGATGCTCCTGGGGGGTGGTTCGGTAACGTTCACTAAGAGCTGTGTCCTTGTGCTACAATATATGTATCAAGTGCAACCAAGTGGGAAATGAAGGTGGGAATTCTTTGGTGGCCTGCTCTGAGCAGTCACTAAGGTATCTAAATGGGCATGCCACTTGTCTCGAAAATTAATACAAGCCATTGTTTATAGGTTAGGAACATATCACAGACCAGTTTTCTTTTTCAAAGAAATACCAATTTCCCTGACCTCAGATAACTTTACCTGGATCCATTGTGGGATCAAAGGTAAGCAAAAAAGGTCTCTCTCTACCCCGCCTCACTCTGCAGCATGGAACTGGTCACTATTTTTTGAAATTCCATTTTGGGGGGCAACATTTTTCATGAAATTTCTAATTTTGACCAAAGCCCCACTAGTTTTCATGATTTTTTGAAATGTTTTCTGATCAGCAATAAAGTTCAGTGAACTTTAAGCTGGACAAAAAATGGGCAACATTCTGAATTTTGAAGGAAAAAAAAGACAAAAATGGTGAAAACAATTCACAGAAATTAACCAGCTCTAGTTCATGGTTAGAGGGTCTCCCATAATGCAGATCCACCGAGTCAAAAAGCAAAGATGTGCCCAAATCTTTACAAATAGACTTTACTGCATACATTGTAGCATGAAAGGAAAGCAAATATACATAAGGAGGGTTAACTTACATGGTTCAAGCATTCCTCAGCTTTCTGTACAGTAACTGCCATCATAAGATATTTATCAGAAATGCGAAGATCATATTGCCACGGAGAGAAGAATTTACATTTAGATAGTGAGAGAGTGAAAATTCTTAGGAAACTGCTTTCAACTTTTGTCCATCAAAGACAAATGCCTCTGTTGCATCTGTGTTTTAAGTGATAGCCTAGATTTTGCACAGCAAACTGGGCAAATAGTCTCGACAACCCAGAGCTGTCTAATAAAGCACTGGATGTTAGAGAAGCAGCAAAGAGTGACTCACATTCAAGTTACAGTGGAGCTTTCATTTAATATGCCTTCTGTTCACAAAACCATGTAGACTTGGAGTTGTTAGTATCTTTATTTTCTCTTTTGAAATACTATCCTTGATACCGATCCCCTAAGATCTTGATTTTCCTTATAAAATCCTCCCACTTTCACTGTCATATAAGATCAAGGGCTTAAATGGAGGCACTACCTGCAAATGTTGTAAACACGAGTAGCTTTCTATTTCATATTACACTCTCTCGGGGGAAAGAATTTCATTCTTTCTGTTATCACTTTGGTGGCAATTATACTGAATTCACCATCAACTAGTGTTGAGAGTCTTCCTGCTTTCTGTCCCCAAGATACCTTTTGAGACTAGAAATAATATTGCCTAATATATATAAATATAATAAATATTTCTTCCTTATGTGTATTTACACCATACTGTATATTAGTATAACATTAAGACTAATTATCATTTAATTATAAAATGGATACCTTAAACATTTGAGGCTCATTGCAGGACCAGGGAAGGGGGGCAAAGGCAGCTTTAGACCATCTTTATATTCCCCTATCAGGGGGGCTGCCAGGGTGCCAATCCAGTGCCTAGTGTAAATCAGAGCAACCTAAAGGTTGCTCTAATTTTTGATAGATTATAAACAGTCCTAAGAGGCCATTCCAGCAGCTGGGGAGTGGTGGTGCTGAAGGATGCCCTAGCTACATTTTTGTCCCAGGAACACTCCTAGTTCGAGACGTTGAGAGGAAAGCAAAGCAGAGTAGGCTGCACCTCCAAAGGCTTCCTCTTACATAAAGGGGAATCATTGGATCAAAACAGCCATCGCAGGGCAGAGAATCTGACCCTGGCTTTCTTTTCCATTCTAAAATGGGAATTACTATAGGAAGAGAAAGAACACTATTTAAATACAGTATGCAGTGCCCATACATGCCACCAGAAGATAGCAGTAAACAAGCACTTTGAGTATAAGAACACAGTATCAAGCCTGCTGCAGTGTTTGGGCAGGATATATATGTGAAACACCCTGGGTTTTTGTCTAGCTGTCTTTCTTAGGTTTGTATGCAGCGGCAATCATCATTTTATTCTAAGCACTTAGAACAGGTGTTTGGAAGTAAAGTCCTTTTTAATTTCTCCAATTTGATTGTGTATGTTTTGCACTCCATATTTTTCAGACCTTTGGTCACATTTATTTTGAGCTGGCCTCATCTGTGGTCTCTCACTCAAATCACTGGCACAATCACTGCTCATCCTTTCAGTTAGCAGTGGTATCACACCATTTCTTTTGCACTCGCTACTCATAATGTTAGCTGCCTCGCGGTACTCTTTGAGAAGTCTGTTCTGATGTTAGGTTCATGTCAAGTTTTGCTTCAAATCACTTTCTTTCAAACCGCGAACTCCAAATTTCAGACTGACCTAAGAGGTTTGTTTGGGGTTTTATCCATGTCCAAGTCATGCACCTCTAAAAACTATATACAGGTTTGGAATAGAAATGTTGATGCCACTTGAGCTATACTGGCACTGGAAGGCACCACCATGATCCTAACAGAAGAAGGGTCAGATACCCAGCTGTTGTCAATTACTGATCCACTGACTTCGAGGCTGATTTACACCAGCTTAGGTTCTAACCTTTTATCTAGGTACTTAGATACTTAATCACCATCATATCTGAGGGCCAGATCTGTAAGTGCATTTAAGCACCAAAAGACGCGGATTGATTTCAATAGGAGTTAGGTGCATAGGAGCTTTGAAAATCCTACTAGGCAACTACTGCATCCTTAAGTGCCTAAATACCTTTAAAAATCTGGCCCCATGTACCTCAAAATCACTAATGGATCTTATCCTCACAGTAGCCGTGGGAGGTAGGGAAGCATTATCTCCATTTTACAGATAGGAAAACTGAGGCACAGGGTAGCTTAAATGACTTGCACAGAGACTGTCTCTGGCAAGAATTAAACCCAGGTCTCCTGAGGTCCACTCAGGTGCCCTATCCCCTAGGCCACCTTTCGTATCCTCAGAGCTTGTCAGTAGTAGAAAACTTGCACTCGAGTAACTACTTTGCTTCCGTTACACTGATACAAAGGCCCCACTCCCAATGTAAATGCACCTAAACCTTTAAACTGCATCTATACTGGTTTCATTTAATTTGGAAAAAAAATCATCAGATTATGCTAATCCAGTTTTCAATGCCATTTAAAGTGTTTAAATACATCTGTACCTCACTGGTCAGTGTGTGTTGCACATCACCCCTCACTGCCTATTCCACAAAGGCTGATGGAGACTCACATTTTCGGTTCTGGGGGATCTCATCTTCCATCCCCAGTGTTTCGGCCAGCATGGCGATCGCCACATAACCACACTGGGCGATTGCACTTGGGCAACTAAATTGATCTTGTTAGAAAAAAAAACCCTGAGGTCTAGATAACTTCTCATAGAAAAATCACATGGCTTCCCATCCAGTTTATGCTGCCATAAAAACAAGGACAAGGGGATTAAAGCACAGCTGTCTCCTCTGCTAGTATTTTTCCCCTAAAAACTAAATATCAAGATGGCCTGATTTGTACTGAAAATGCCTGCCTGCACGCATCTAGCACCTCTCAGGATGTCAAACAGTGTACACCGTCCAAGATCCAGAGTTTGTCTCTAAGAAAACGACAGGTTTCAGAGTAGCAGCCGTGTTAGTCTGTATTCGCAAAAAGAAAAGGAGTACTTGTGGCACCTTAGAGACTAACAAATTTATTTGAGCATAAGCTTAAATAAATTTGTTAGTCTCTAAGGCGCCACAAGTACTCCTTTTCTCTCTGAGAAAACTGAATGCAAAAGCTTGAAAGGGAAAAAACTCTCCCCTCAAAGAAACAGAAAATAGAAAACAATTTAAATAAAGAAATGATTTTGGCCCCATCAAGGGTTTGTTAAAATATTAAGCATTCTCTTTGGGTGTTCGCTGCTGTCGGACACACTTACGCTAATGAGCATCATTTATTACTAAGGCTGGCCTCTCTTTTCAAGCCACTGCCGCAGTGCACTATGGCTCACGTCCCTGTGGGAATGACAGGAAGGGGCGAGATTCAACAGATGAGACTAAAAGGGAGAGAAAAGAAATAATGAATATTGCAGGGAAGAGAGAGCAGGGGGGAGGGGAGAGAGAGGAAAATGGGAAGAGAGTGTGAAAGAGATGGAGTGATCCTGCCAGCAAAAATATCTGATGCAAAGTAGAAATAACTCCCATAGGTTCGTAGGTAAGAAAAGTCTCATCTTTCAGTAGAACACATGCTGCAAGGATTAAACTTCAGCTAGAGTATGATATGGTCTGGTGAGCAGCTGGTACAGCATACAGTATCATGCCTTGTTAGCCACAAAGGCTGAAGTGAACACATCACACCTGGTACCTTATTTGCTTTGAGCAGGGTTCAGAGTTCTCTCCCTAATCTATGAGGCTCTAACCGCCTGATTTTTCAAAGGGGATGTCAGTAAAAACTCTAGGTGCTCAGCCCTTTTGAGAGTCAGGCTGTTAATCGATTGGACGTGGCTAACTCAGAGAGCAAACTACCTTCCATGATCCTTCAAGGCAGCTACACTCTACAGCAAAGATGCCGTTGGACAGACAAGTTCTGGGTTATCAGGCAATGGAAAGCACAGCAGTCACAGAGATAGCGTGGTGAGTAGGACCCTGGACCAGGAGTCAGCAGATCTGTTCCTAGCTCTGCCTCTGACCTGTTCAGAACATACGAACAGCCATACTGGCTCAGACCAATGGTCCATCTAGCCCAGTATCCTGTCTTTGGATGGTGACCAGTTCCAGAGCTTCAGTGGAGCGTACAGAACAGGGCAGTTGGAGGGATCCACCTTGGTCTTCCCCTTCTGGCAGAGGTTTACTGTCGCCCTGACCAAGGGGTTGCAAACTGACTATCTTGACTAATAGCCATTGATATACCTATCCTCCATGAACTTATCTAGTTCTTTTTTGAACACAGTTACAGTTTTGGCTTTCACAGAATCTCTGGGCAATGAGGTCAACAAGTTGACTGTGCGTTGTGTGAAGAAGTACTTCCTTGTGTTTGTTTTAAACCGGCTGCCTATTCATTTCATTGGGTGACCCCTTGTTCTTGTGTTATGAGGAGTAAAGAACACTTCCCTATTCCCTTTCACCACACCAGTCATGATCTTATAGACCTATCATATCTCCCCTTAATTGTTTCTTTTCTTAGCTCAAGAACCCTAATCTTTTTAGTCTCTCCTCATAAGAAAGCCATTCCATACTCCTGATCAACTTTGTTGCCCTTCTTTGAACCTTTCCCAGTTCCACTATCTCCTTTTTCACATGGAGCGACCAGGCCTGGACATAGTCTTCAAGGTGTGGGCTATTCCATGGATTTATATAGCGGCATCATGTAAACACCTGTTGTGTGACTTTGGGCAAGTCTGTGCCCATTTCCCCTTTCACACTTCGGTTAGATTTTAAGTTCTTTAGAACAGCAACGGTATCTTACTATGTGTTTGTTCACTGCCTAATTCAGTGAGCCTCAAATCTTGGATGGAGCCTATAGTGGTTAATGTAATATAAATAATTTTACAACTAACATTTTTTTAAAGTGCCCAAGTGACTTAAGAGCGGAAGTCCCATTTTCAAAAGTCACTTAGGTGCATAAGTCTCATTGAAAGACAGTGGGCTGATTGATCAGAATCTCTGCACAGTTGGAATTCCATCAGATAACATTTGTTTTTTCTTGTTTTGGCTCACGAGAGTTTCTTCTGGTTTTTGGAGCTAAGCAACCTCTTCAAACTCTGCAATGTTTAACCAAGAAAGAAAACTGCACCATAGCACATCAAAACCACTTTACAATACCGTTGCTGAATTTCCAAGCAGAAATGCCCTTGGTGTCCTTCTGTCCTAAATTAGCTGCTGAACTCCAAAATGTTTTTCTTCTCCATTTTCTCAGCTTCCTGACAGTCCTGACAGCCCCCATTACCTCTCCTCATTTATTTCCTTCTCATGCCTTCTCAGCTGGGCAAATCATAAGGGATTTTTTTTTTATTTTTTCTCCACATTCTATGTTGTTTTCCTCACCACCAGAAGGCTCTTCAGAAGGATTAACAACTTTCTCTCTCACTTGACATACAAGCTGCTCTGTTTTCCAGTCTTTTAAAAAAGAACAAACTTATTGATTTATGATTTACAATAGATGAGAAAATAATGTATTTCCTGAGAAGGAAACTGAAACACAGTTGTTAGAGTTATACCATTTAGCAAGATTGAGAACTGACTCCATGCATTGCAATTCAGAAAAGGCCAAGCATCAAGGCACAGAACCAAATGTAACTAGTACCTCTTTGAAAAAATAAGTCTTGTTTCAACTTTGGGTTGCATACCTGGCAGTTTTGTAGGTCTGATTCTTCTGCTAATAAACATATTTGCAGATTTTAAATTCTTGTCTATTTGCCCAGGCACACAGTTCCTGTCTAGGGGATCGGGAATATCTTTAAGGACTCCAAATAAAGACAAATCAATAGCTCCATAAAACACTCTGAACTGTGGTTTTCTGGGGTTTCCGTAACACATTTGATGTTTGAGTCTATTTTGATAGAAAATCGTTAAGCAAATAAGGGAGAAAACAGCAGTTCAGAAAATCTTTTAAGTATTGATTGTCAAATGGAATCGCTCCTGCTTTTTGATTAGCAACAAAGATATATTAGGATTTTATCCTTTTAAAACCCCGCCAGCCCTCACATTAACAAACCATAAAACGGAGGAAAAATGGAACACATTTAGTTATTTCTCACTGTTCTCTGCAGAAGCAATAAACAAGTAGTCAAACAAACATTTCCATCTCAATAAGAATGAATAATTAATGTCCATAAACATGTAGCAAAACATGAACTGTAGTTTGGCAACTGAAGAAATATCTGGTTGAAATGTTACTCTATTTAAGCTGTTTACAGTATCATTAGACTCAAAGGCAAGTCCTGCTGAATGTACATACAAACGCACTTTTACTGAATGCAATGCATTTGTTACTTTTACCATAACAATAAGTGCCAGTGGAAAAAACTTACCATCATGCTGAACATAAGAACAGCCATACTGAGTCAGACCAAAGGTCCATCTAGCCCAGTATCCTGTCTTCTGACATTGGTCAATGCCAGGTGCCCCGGGGGAATGAACAGAACAGGTGATCATCCAGCGATCCATCCCTTGTCGCCCATTCCCAGCTTCTGGCAAACAGGGGCTAGGAACACCATCCCTGGCCATCCTGGCTAATAGCCATTGATGGACCTATCCTCCATGAAGATGTCACATATAGCTTTAGAACTGACTCCACATTTAGAGCTAAGGTGTCACCATTACCCATAGCATTGTCTGTATTTTTTAGTAGTGCCTGCAGACACCAATTGAGATCAGGGCCCCAATGAGTGAGTTAGGCGTTATACACACATACAGCCCTGGTCTACACTAGGACTTTAGGTCGAATTTAGCAGCGTTAAATCGATGTAAACCTGCACCCGTCCACACGATGAACCCCTTTATTTCGACTTAAAGGGCTCTTAAAATCGATTTCCTTACTCCACCCCTGACAAGTGGATTAGCGCTTAAATCGGCCTTGCTGGGTCGAATTTGGGGTACTGTGGACACAATTCGACGGTATTGGCCTCCGGGAGCTATCCCAGAGTGCTCCACTGTGACCGCTCTGGACAGCACTCTCAACTCAGATGCACTGGCCAGGTAGACAGGAAAAGAACCGCGAACTTTTGAGTCTCATTTCCTGTTTGGCCAGCGTGGCAAGCTGCAGGTGATCATGCAGAGCTCATCAGCAGAGGTGACCATGCAGAGCTAATCAGCAGAGGTAAACATGATGGAGTCCCAGAATCGCAAAAGAGCTCCAGCATGGACTGAACGGGAGGTACGGGATCTGATCGTTGTATGGGGAGAGGAATCCGTGCTATCAGAACTCCGTTCCAGTTTTCGAAATGCCAAAACCTTTGTCAAAATCTCCCAGGGCATGAAGGACAGAGGCCATAACGGGGATCCGAAGCAGTGCCGCGTGAAACTTAAGGAGCTGAGGCAAGCCTACCAGAAAACCAGAGAGGCGAACGGCCGCTCCAGGTCAGAGCCCAAAACATGCCGCTTCTGTGATGAGCTGCATGCCATTTTAGGGGGTTCAGCCACCACCACCCCAGCCATGTTGTTTGACTCCTTCAATGGAGATGGAGGCAACACGGAAGCAGGTTTTGGGGACGAAAAAGATGATGAGGATGAGGTTGTAGATAGCTCACAGCAAGCAAGCGGAGAAACCGGTTTTCCCGACAGCCAGGAACTGTTTCTCACTCTGGACCCGGAGCCAGTACCCCCCGAACCCACCCAAGGCTGCCTCCTGGACCCGGCAGGCGGAGAAGGGACCTCCGGTGAGTGTACCTTTGAAAATACTGTACTTGGTTTAAAAGCAAGCATGTGAAAGGATTAATTTGCCCTGGCATTCGCAGCTCTCCTGGATGTACTCCCAAAGCCTTTGCAAAAGGTTTCTGGGGAGGGCAGCCTTATTGCATCCTCCATGGTAGGACACTTTACCACTCCAGGCCAGGAGCACGTACTCGGGAATCATTGTACAACAAAGCATTGCAGTGTATGTTTGCTGGCGTTCAAACAACATCCGTTCTTTATCTCTCTGTGTTATCCTCAGGAGAATGAGATATCATTCATGGTCACCTGGTTGAAATAGGGTGCTTTTCTTCAGGGGACACTCAGAGGTGCCCGTTCCTGCTGGGCTGTTTGCCTGTGGCTGAACAGAAATGTTCCCCGCTGTTAGCCACGGGGAGGGGTGAGGGTTGAGGGGGTAGCCACGCGGTGGGGGGAGGCAAAATGCGACCTTGTAACGAAAGCACATGTGCTATGTATGTAATGTTAACAGCAAGGTTTACCCTGAAAGAGTGTAGCCACTGTTTTATAAAATGTGTCTTTTTAAATACCGCTGTCCCTTTTTTTTTCCTCCACCAGCTGCATGTGTTTCAAGGATCACAGGATCTTCTCCTTCCCAGAGGCTAGTGAAGATTAGAAAGAAAAAAAAACGCACTCATGATGAAATGTTCTCTGAGCTCATGCTGTCCTCCCACACTGACAGAGCACAGATGAATGCGTGGAGGCAAATAATGTCAGAGTGCAGGAAAGCACAAAATGACCGGGAGGAGAGGTGACGGGCTGAAGAGAGTAAGTGGCGGGCTGAAGAGAGGGCTGAAGCTCAAATGTGGCGGCAGCGTGATGAGAGGAGGCAGGATTCAATGCTGAGGCTGCTGGAGGATCAAACCAGTATGCTCCAGTGTATGGCTGAGCTGCAGCAAAGGCAGCTGGAGCACAGACCGCCTCTACAGCCCCTGTGTAACCAACCGCCCTCCTCCCCAAGTTCCATAGCCTCCACACCCAGACACCCAAGAACACGGTGGGGGGGGCCTCCGGCCAACCAGCCACTCCACCACAGAGGATTGCCCAAAAAACAGAAGGCTGGCATTCAATAAATTTTAAAGTTGTAAACTTTTAAAGTGCTGTGTGGCATTTTCCTTCCCTCCTCCACCACCCCTCCTGGGCTACCTTGCTAGTCATCCCCCTATTTGTGTGATGAATGAATAAAGAATGCATGAATGTGAAGCAGCAATGACTTTATTGCCTCTGCAAGCGGTGATCGAAGGGAGGAGAGGAGGGTGGTTAGCTTACAGGGAAGTAGAGTGAACCAAGGGGCAGGGGGTTTCATCAAGGAGAAACAAACAGAACTTTCACACCGTAGCCTGGCCAGTCATGAAACTGGTTTTCAAAGCTTCTCTGATGCGTACCGTGCCCTCCTGTGCTCTTCTAACCGCCCTGGTGTCTGGCTGCGCGTAACCAGCAGCCAGGCGATTTGCCTCAACCTCCCACCCCACCATAAACGTCTCCCCCTTACTCTCACAGATATTGTGGAGCACACAGCAAGCAGTAATAACAGTGGGAATATTGGTTTCGCTGAGGTCTAAGCGAGTCAGTAAACTGCGCCAGCGCGCCTTTAAATGTCCAAATGCACATTCTACCACCATTCTGCACTTGCTCAGCCTGTAGTTGAACAGCTCCTGACTACTGTCCAGGCTGCCTGTGTACGGCTTCATGAGCCATGGCGTTAAGGGGTAGGCTGGGTCCCCAAGGATAACTATAGGCATTTCAACATCCCCAACAGTTATTTTCTGGTCTGGGAATAAAGTCCCTTCCTGCAGCTTTTGAAACAGACCAGAGTTCCTGAAGATGCGAGCATCATGTACCTTTCACGGCCATCCCACGTTGATGTTGGTGAAACGTCCCTTCTGATCCACCAGACCTTGCAGCACTATTGAAAAGTACCCCTTGCGGTTTATGTACTCGGCGGCTTGGTGCTCCGGTGCCAAGATAGGGAGATGTGTTCCGTCTATGGCCCCACCACAGTTAGGGAATCCCATTGCAGCAAAGCCATCCACTGTGACCTGCACATTTCCCAGGGTCACTACCCTTGATATCAGCAGATCTTTGATTGCGTGGGCTACTTGCATCACAGCAGCCCCCACAGTAGATTTGCCCACTCCAAATTGATTCCCAACTGACCGGTAGCTGTCTGGCGTTGCAAGCTTCCACAGGGCTATCGCCACTCGCTTCTCAACTGTGAGGGCTGCTCTCATCTTGGTATTCATGAGCTTCAGGGTGGCGGAAAGCAAGTCACAAAGTTCCATGAAAGTGCCCTTACGCATGCGAAAGTTTCGCAGCCACTGGGAATCGTCCCAGACCTGCAACACTATGCGGTCCCACCAGTCTGTGCTTGTTTCCCGAGCCCAGAATCGGCGTTCCACCGCATGAACCTGCCCCATTAGCACCATGATGCATGCATTGGCAGGGCCCATGCTTTCAGAGAAATCTGTGTCCATGTCCTGATCACTCACGTGACCGCGCTGACGTCGCCTCCTTGCCCGGTATCGCTCTGCCAGGTTCTGGTGCTGCATATACTGCTGGATAATGCGTGTGGTGTTTAATGTGCTCCTAATTGCCAAAGGGAGCTGAGCGGCCTCCATGCTTGCCTTGGTATGGCGTCCGCACAGAAAAAAGGCACGGAACGATTGTCTGCCGTTGTTCTGACGGAGGAAGGCTTGGCTTACAGGGTTGGCTTACAGGGAATTAAAATCAACAAAGGGGGTGGCTTTACATCAATGAGTATTTCAGGCAGGACTTCACGGAGGGTTCCAATAAGAAATGGTGCACCTAAGGAATTGTTCTTATTGGAACAAGGAGGTTAGTCTGGCCTCTGATTGATACATGGCTAGATTTACCTCGCTGCACCTTCTCTGTGAGTGACTGCAGCGTGACCTAGACGAATGAGTCCCCTAGACGGGGGAGGGGGAGAAGCAAATGAGTACAAAACAAATCTGGTCTATTTCTTGTTTCGATCCACTCCATCTATCTTTTACATCTTTGGCTGGCAGCAGACGGTGCAGAAGGACTGCAAGCCATCCACATCTCATGGCTGCTGGGCAGAAGATGGTGCAGTAGGACTGCTAGCCATCCTCATCTCTTGCCTGCCTGGCAGAAGATGGTACAGTAGGACTGCTAGCAATCCGTACCGCCTGCCTGCTCACCATAAGATGGTTCAATAGGACTGACTGCAGGACTAAATAGAACGACCTGGTCAAGTCACTCCAAATTTAGTCCCTGCGCCCATGTCTGCCCAGGCACTCCTGGCCGACGTGGCCAGGAGCACCTCAGACATGACGATGACGGCTACCAGTCCTACTGTACCGTCTGCTGCCACAAGGCAATGGGTTGATGCTGCTGTGTAGCAATGCAGTACCACGTCTGCCAGCACCCAGGAGACATACGGTGACGGTTACCTGAGCGGGCTCCATGCTTGCCGTGGTATGGCGTCTGCACAGGTAACTCAAGAAAAAAGGCGTGAAACGATTGTCTGCTGCTGCTTTCACGGAGGGAGGGAGGGAACGGGGGCCTGACGATATGTACCCAGAACCACCCGTGACAATGTTTTAGCCCCATCAGGCATTGGGATCTCAACCCAGAATTCCAATGGGCAGCGGAGACTGCGGGAACTGTGGGATAGCTACCCACAGTGCACCACTCCGGAAGTTGACGCTTGCCTCGGTACTGTGGAAGCACTCCACTGAGTTAATGAACTTAATGCACTTAGAGCATTTTCTGTGGGGACACACACACTCGAATATATAAAACCCGATTTCTAAAAAACCGACTTCTATAAATTCGACCTAATTTCGTACTGTAGACATACCCACAGTGAAAGAAAGACTCTGCTCTAAAGGGTTTATCATCTCAATAGGCAAGACAGGCAAAAAGTGGGAGAACGGATGTATTACTTATCCCCATTTTAAAGATGGGGGGGCTGCAGCAGAGACAGGTTAAAGGTGGAATTTTCAGTAGCACCTAAATTACGGAGCACAAGTGCAATTGAAAGTTAATGGAACCTGTTCTCCTAAGTCACTTAGGCACATATGAAAATCCTGCGCTGAGCAAATTTGCCCACCCAGAAAGCATATGGCAGAGCCAAGAACTGGGCCCAAGATTTCCTGAGTCCCTGCCCAGCAGTGTAACCTCTCATTCGTCTCTATCCGGCTTCTTTTACTTCTCTTTATGTGCAATCCATACTTTCAGATATGGCTGCAAAGTATCTGGCTCTGAATGTTTCTCAGCTGACAACAACATTGGGTCAGGGAAATAGATGTATATTTTACTCAAAAATAATTACCGACTTAGAAGACTTGCCACGGAACACATGCCTGGCTTTCATTATTTTTAGAAAATGGACAGTTAAGAGTTAAAGGGCACGTTGTCTGTTTATATTCAGGGATGCCAAAGGGAAGTCTTCAAAACAAAAAAGCCCAGATCACAAAACCCTGCTCTCTTGCTCTCTCTCTCTCACCAGGCCAGATTGGAAACTTAAATCTTTAGAGAATTACTGTCACCATTCTCCCAAAGCATCAGGGGCAATAGGAATGGTACTTAGTTTGGAAAAATAATCATTTTTTACCCGAATCCCACTGTGTTTTGGAATCATTAGGCTTGGGCCAAACAGACATTGCTATGAAATCTGGTGCTCTGCAACTATCTGTGCATCGGTCTGTTACGTTGAAGCCCACACTGGGTTAAAATCGTAAACCGTCTGTCTGAAAGGTGGTGGGAAGGTCATTTTAATTTATAAACTTGTTAGTTCAGATCCTCAGCAGGCGCACGAGCATAGTATTATTGACATCAATGGAATCAGATTGATTTACATCAGCTATGGATCTGGCCCACTCTGTGAAACCATTGTCTAAAGAAAGCACAAAACAGAATCAAAGAAATGATGTAAACCAGGCCTGCCAAAACCAATTCCGGGCCCCAGGGCAGAACAGTCAATGGGCCCCCTGCCTTCACCACCACCACCCCGCTCACGTCTAGGAGCCAAGGATGGATTAATCTTTAGTGGGTCCAGCGTCAAACATATTTGTGGGCCCCCATGGGGACAATGGAGCATGGTGCAGGGAGGTCAGTACCTGGAGTGAGGGGCTGGCCAGGGGCAATGGGGCATGGCATGGCATGGCATGGAGGGGGTGGCCCCCCTCTGCCCAGCCCAGTGCAAGGGCATGGTTTACAAACCGGCAGCTGCCAGACGTACACCAGCCCTATGCTGCCAGCATGCCCCTTCCCCTCCGGGGAGAGCCCATGCTGCACCACACAGCCGCACCGCACAGCCTCCCCACCCAACACCCCCCAACTCTCTATGCCCAGCCTCCCCTGGATCCCCTCTGCCAAGCGCTCCCCCTGCCCACAGCCACACCACAACTGCCCAGCACCCCATGCAGACCCTACACTGCCCAGGGCCCCAACACACACAGCTCTCCCCCACCCTGCACTACCCAGTGCCCTTCCCCACAGCCCCATCACGACAACTACACAGCACTCCACAGACACCCCTCCACCCAGCGCCCCAACACACACACAGCTCTCCCCCACCTTGCACTACCCAGTGCCCTTCCCCACAGCCCCACCACAACAACTACACAGCACTCCACACAGACCCCCCACTGCCCAGCACCCCAACACACACAGGCCACCCCCACTGCCCAGCACCCCCCAACAACCTCCCCACTGACTAGCACTCCAACACACAAACCTCCCCCACTGCTCAGCACCCCCCCGACCCACTCCCCCATGCCCTGCCCCCCAGCCACACTCACCGGCCCTGCTGAACCAGTGCAGAGCTGGGATCCCCCCTCCCAGCACAGTCCTAGGGGGCAGAACAGCTGAAGCTTGGGAGCACAGAGCGGTCCCATCCCCCAGGGCCCCATCCAGCCCTACTTGCCTGGCGCTCAGGCCTGCGGTGAGAGGAGGATTTTCCTTGCAGTAGCAGTAGCAATGGTGGCGGCCAGGAGCCCTGAGCCCTTTTAAATCACCCGGGCCCCAGGGCAATTGCCCCCTTTGCCCCCCTCTCCCAACATCACCAGGCTTGATGTAAACTAAGTTTGTCCAAACAAAAACTGTAGAAATCCAGTAAGGACAAATGCAAAGTACTCCACTTAGGCAGGAACAATCAGTTGCACACATACAAAATAGAAAATAACTGCCTAGGAAGGAGTACTGCAGAAAGGGATCTCTGGGCTATCGTGTATCAAAAGCTAAATATGAGTCAACAGTGTAACACTTGCAAAAAAAAGCAATCATCATTCTGGGCTGTATTCGCAGGGGTGTGGTAAGCAAGACACATGAAGCAATTCTTCCACTCTAGTCCACACTGATAAGGCCTCAACTGGAGTATTGTGTCCAGTTCTGGGTGCCACATTTCAGGAAAGATGTGGACAAATTGGAAAAAGGCCAGAGAAGAGCAACAAAAGTGATTAAAGGTCTAGAAAACATGACCCATGAGGAAAGATTGAAAAAATTGGGTTTGTTTAGTCTGGAGAAGAGAAGACTGAGCGGGAACATAACCGTTTTCAAGTACATAAAAGGTTGTTACAAGGAGGAGGGTGAAAAATTTCTCTCCTTAACCTCTAAGGACAGGACAAGAAACAACAAGCGTAAACTGCAGCAAGAGAGGCTTAGGTTGGCCATTAGGAAAAACTTCCTAACTTCAGGTGGTTAAGCACAGGAAACAAATTGCCTAGAGAGGTTGTGAAATCTCCATCATTGGAGGTTTTTAAAAACAATTTGTTAGGCAAACACCTGTCAGGGATGGTCTAGTTATTACATAGTCCTGCCTTGAGTGCCAGGGACTGGACTAGATGACCTTTCGAGGTCCCTTTCAGTCCTACACTTCTGTGATTCTATGCTAAGGGTTTCCAAGGCTACTGGTGAGGTTACAGATTTTTTTGAAGTAACAGACTAAAATGTTCTTCAGATGAGAGGAAGTGTTCATATATCAGCCGTCAGAGATACCTGTTTTCACTGGACAATTCTGATGGGACGAGGTTGCTACCTCTTTTGAGCCCTTCTTTGCTGAAGAGCACTTGGCATCTTAGTCATGGCAGAGAGTTAAGAGTGTGACAGGGCACTGGAATTGTAGTTAGGGTCCTGCAGCCCAACCTGTGTCAGGGTTGGGTTAGAAAACAACCTGACCCTCCCAGGCTTGTGTCTATCCACCTACCACAGAAAGTTATAAATTTTAATATTTTTCAAAAGCCTTTGTCTTGGCTCCTTTCTTCATCTCTCCTGTTTCTTTTTCCATCATCACTCTTCCGAGTTACAACACAACATTCAAATTGTGATACAACCTCCTGAAGCCTATTTTATCAGGGGCAAATATTTTCCAAAAAGGCAACTGAAAATGCACCTGAAGTCTGTGAGCACACCCATTTGCAAACCTACAGCACTGCACGAGGACAAGCAAAGGGGTATTTGTCCTTGGGAGTGGACACTTGGTGGTGAAATTCACTGCAATGCAGAGAAGCAGCATAAGGCCTGTGAACCATTCAAGTCTAAGGAGTAAGTAGAACTACAGTCCTTGTGCTAGATCTCTGCACAGGGGAGAATTTCACACTTACGAGCACAATTGCCCTATTTAGGCAAACAGGGGTCCATTTGCACACAAAAATTCAGGGTTTTTCATACACATTTTCAACAGCCTTTCAGGAAATTAGGCTCTTAATGCCAAAGCGGCCACCACTGTCGATTCGTATCACTGGATAAATACGGGGTAAGAGATGCAAATTCAAACTATTTTAAGGTACAGTGGATGTCCTTTACTGTATCAGATATTATGTACTGTATGGTGATATCTATCTATATAAATCCTTACTTGTTTTACTAGTAACATCTTAGATTATTCAAAAGGTAAGAGAATTCTAAAAATTAAATTTACTCTTTATTGTTTATTTATTCCATTTCACTCAGCTTGGACAATGAAACGAGACTGGTCAGTTTCACTTTCTTGTTTCCTTGCAGTAATACCAAGCTCTGTTGAGATTTCCAAACTACATGGAAATATACTAATTTTTTTTTAAAATGTTTTCATAGAAATTGAAAGAGAAAATTCATAACACCTCCCTCACTGCCCATTCCCTGCCACTCCTGTATCTAAATTTAGGGCCTAAATCTGTTTTACACCATCCTTATCCAAACACAGCTTGGTATCTGAGTCCCTAAGGTTTTTTAAATAGTAAACAGAGAAAGTTAAACAAAACTATATTTATATGAGTGGCTCTTTTAAAGTTATGCTGGTTGCTGATGCAATGGGCATTTCGAATGAGGTTTATGTATCCAAGTAGGTCAATCAGAACAGCTTTCTTGAAATTGTTTAATTCATCATAGAAATGTGTGTTTGTTTTTAAGGTCCTGATTCACTAAGGTTTCTTAAGCACCAGTGTAACGTTCAGGACAGAGTAATCCCATTGAAGTCAATAGGGCAATTTACATGCTTATAAACAGGCACGTGCTTAAGCCCATTCCAGAATAGGGACCTATAGAAACAAATTGGGATTGGTGGGGAGAGCTGGTAGCAATGATGTGAGGCGTAATGGACAAATTAATCTACTTAGCTTGTAAACTCTTAGAAGCAAAGACCATCCTTTCATTAAATGTGTGCACAAACCTAACACACTGGGGCCCTGATTCCTGGGTGTGGCCTGTAGGCATTCCCACAATACAAATAATAAATAATAATGACAATTGCTAATGGTATATGCTGTAGAGCCCCTCACATCCTCTGTGGGTCTCTGGTTTTAGACCAGTCCAAATTGACCCATGAGAAATTACTTTATGGCACGAGTCCAGTTCCTGGTAGACATCCCAAAATCCACCATCACAGATGGCACTGTGATTAGCAGTCTCAGCAGAGAGGTCAAAAGCTGAACGGCCATACAGCTGGAATGGACATGGATTTTTATTCCCCCAATAATTTATTCAATTCTTAATGGAAAACAGTCATCAAATAAATGATTCAAATATTATTTTACTGCGTGTGGAGCTACATGAATAATGAAATGACGATTCATTAATAGTTTATCTGACAAAAAAAATTGTTATTCACAACAGATTATTTAATCAGCTCTGCCTCATTGCCCCAGAATTGGTTCTTCTAGGCCAGAGCTGGAGCTAATTAATATGACTGTATGGTGAATATTGTACTTCCATGCTTGGGCTGTGCCTATTCTGTGGCCTAAGGACTCCAGTTTCCAGGGCTTTCAATTTGGCATCTTTCATAGGTGCAAAAATTGACCTTCAATACAAACAAATTAGCCATGATCTACAGGCAGGTTGCTTTTTTCTTTCTAAGGAAACATAAACTTATATACTGCATAGGCAAAACCAGCTTCACTTCTGCTAGTGTGCCGAATGATCTTCATTTAAAACATTACTATTTGCGAAGCAGACAGGAGCTGCTCCTTGGAGATCATTCATTTTTGTGTAAGAGCTAGACCCTGAAATGAGATGCGATCCATATAGGTAGGCCTCTGCCCTGCAAAGAGTCCCAGTTAGGTCAACAGGATCCCTACAGGCTACCCCTGCCTCTCACAGAGCCCCAGCTGAAATCAGAGAGGCACCCTGCAGGGTCAGGGGTTCACCTGCAGAGTTTATTGCAGGATCAGAGCCTGTGCCTGTATTTGGAAGATGCAATATGAATATTTGGGGAAATTTTCAAAAGCTCCAAGTGCCTTAGGAAACTAAGCCCCACTGAAAGACAACGGGACTTAGGGCCAGATTGTTAAAGGTATTTAGGCACCTAAAGATGCACCTAGCTAGGCACCTAGCAGGATTTTTAAAAGCACTTTTGTAGATTCATAGATTCCAAGGCCAGAAGGGACCATTGCAATCATCTAGTCTAACCTTCTATATAACAAAGGCCATTGAACTTCCCCCAAATAATTCCTAGAGCAGATCTTTTAGAAGAACATCCAATCTTGATTTAAAGATAGTCAGTGATGGAGAATCCACCATGACCCTTGGTAAATTGTTCCAATGGTTAATTACCCTCACCATCAAAAATATACATCTTATTTTTAGTTTGAATTTGTTTAGCTTCAACCTCCAGCTATTGGATCGTGTTACACATTTCTCTGCTATATTGAAGAGATCATTATTAAATATTTGTTCCCCATGTAGATATTTCTAGATCGTAATCAAGTCACGCTTTAACCTTCTCTTTTGTAAGCTAAATAGATTGAGCTCCTTGAGCCTATCACTACAAGGCATGTTTTCTAATCCTTTAATCATTTTCGTGGCTCTTCTCTGAACCCTCTCCAGTTCATCAACATCCTTCTTGACCTGTGAACCCCAGAACTGGACACAATATTCCAGTAGCAGTTGCACCAGTGCCAAATTCAGAGGTAAAATAACCTCTCTACTTCTACTTGAGATTCCCCGGTTTATGTATCCAAAAATTGCATTAGTCATTTTGTCCATAAGGTCACACGGGAAGCTCATCTTCAACTAATTATCCACCACACCCCCAAACTTTTTTCATTCACTGCTCCCAGGACAGAGTGCCCCAACCAGTAAGTGTGACCTACATTCTTTGTTACTAGACAGATAAGTTTACATTTAGCTCTATTAAATCGCATATTGTTTGCTTGTGCTCAGTTTACCAAGCAATCCAGATCTTGCTATATCGGTGACGTATCCTCTTCATTATTTACCACTCCCCCACTTTGTGTGTCATCTGCAAACGTAATCCATGATGATTTTGTCTTCTTCCAAATCATTGTTAAATAGTGTAGGATCATGAACCGATCCCTGCGGGATCCCACTGGAAACAAACTCACTCGATGACTATTCCCTGTTTACAATTATGTTTTCAGACCTATCAGTTAGCCAATTTTTAATCCATTTGATGTGTGTTATGTTCATTTTATGTCTTTCTAGTTTTTTAATCAAAATGTAGTACAATAGCAAGTCAAATACCTTACAGACTGCTCAGTATATTACGCCATCACTATTACCTTTACCAGCCAAAGTTGTAATCTCATCAAAAAAGTTATTAAGTTATTTTGACAGGATCTATTTTCCATAAACCCATACTGATTGGCATTTATTATATTATCTTCCTGTAATTCTTTAATTAATCAAGTCCCATATCAGCTGCACCACTATCTTGCCCCAGGATCGATGTCAGACTGACAGGCCTATAATTACCCAGATCATCCCATTTACCCTTTTAAATATTGGCACATTAGCTTTCTTTCTTAGGCTCCATACTCCCATTGGAATTAGTGCAATGAAGACTGCATCTTTAGATGCCTAAATACTTTAAAAAAAAAATCTGGCCTTTAAGGACCTAAGTCACTTTTGAAAATTCTACCCTGTAAACAATTCATTTTACCCAAAGGCACAGCACAGAAATTCCTTTTCCCCTTTCAAAATGCCAGCTTTCGCAGCACAGAGATCCATCTGAAAACAATCAACTGCACTTTTCTTTTCTAAAATCTCACATAGACTTAAAATAAGCAAACTGATTTTTTTTTAATGTGGTTAAAAAAAAAAAAAAAATCCTGTCCCAAGCGGACATATTTGAAGCCAACTTCCAACTCACAGCCCATTTTTTTTTTATTGCCAAGATTTTATTATCCTATAATCCCTGGAGAGTCTATAGGCCTTTATAATGGAAACACAGACTTAACTACAGAGAAATGATAGTCTTATAGTCAAACACATAAACTACATTTCTTAATTGATGTCCTATGTTAAAGTAGTTATCATTCCCAATTTTCCTGACACGGCAAATCCTTCTGTGTAACCACGTGCTCTGCAGAGTAAAAAAAAAAACAACCTATTGTAACAGGTGGTTTCTACAAGTAGAACTACCTGATCTGGGAGTCAAGCCAAAGCTGTTTTACACTAAATCAACTTTTATTAAACAAGACATTTTGCTTTTTAACAGCAAAAACTTCTGTCAGATAAAAGCATTGTTCCAATCTATTTCCACCCTTATAATGATGTCAGAAATGTGAAAAGAGGGGGGATAATTTTATTATATATATATATATATATATATATATATATAAAAATAAAAGGAGCTTTTTCAAGTTGATTAGATAAAATGTACACAGTGCAAAGACATTGCAGACCAATTAAATCAGCATTACAAAAAATTAACTGAGCAATAAGCCTTCACAAGACTATAGCTATATACTGCGTATATATATATAAAAACACTGACCTCTCAACTTAATAGCCCTCTTAAGTGGTTTTGCTTATTATAACTCATAAGCTGAAATCTTGCCTCTTTACATGGAAATATTGCCCTTTCTCTCAAGAACTACGGCGCTGCTCATTTATGGCCTGATTCTGCACCACTGATGTCAATGTGTGTTTGACTTCAATGGGAGCTGGATCAGGCCTTAATCCTGCAAGTTACTCTGGGCCCTGTGTGACCGTAGACATCCAGCTGCAGGATCAGAGCCTTCCTTAGTACCTTAGTGCACCCAGTGGGCCTCATTCTCCATCCCCAGGGGCCTTGTACGGTCATTCATAGCAGGGCAAAGTGGGTCAGAAAGGAAGAATTTTATACACACTCTGCTCTCACTTAGCACCATGTATACATGGCTACATGAAGTGCAGGACAACAGAGAATCTCGCCCAGCAGACATGCAAAAGATTAGAGGTGGATGGGGGTTGAAAGAAGACTTAGGTGCTCAACTCCCACTGAATTTCAATGGGCATTGCATGCCTAACTCCCTCGAGGCTTGTCAACACGAAGATTTAGTTCTCGGCAAGATGGGGTGTTAATCCATGCTACACCAGGCTGCCAATGAACTAACTGTCCATGTGGATCCTGCTGATGCATCTTAACAATTTGTTACCGTGCTTTGATCTACCCTGCTTTTAAATGGGACTAGCTCAAAGCACACTAATGAACTGTTGGTGCACATCAGCAGTGTCCACACAAACAGCTAGTGCACGACAGGCGAATGCATGACAGATTTACACCCCTGCTCGCTGCAAACTAAGTGTTTGTACACACAAACCCTTAGATGTCTTTGACAATCCCAACCTTAAATATTTTGTCCAATTTATTCACAGGTGCAGGCTCCCAGAAGAAAACGGGTCTATAATGTATAGTGAGTAGATCTGGATGATTTAAAAGTATCAATCCCACCTGGGTAAAAACATCTTGCAGACTCACATAAGGAAAGCTCATCTGATCCAGGGCCAGGAACATGTAGGTTGCTATATAAATAATTATTGCTATTATTGTAATGAAAATCTAGAGTTTACATAGCTGTTCCTTGGATTACTAGCTACACAACAAGTAGGTGTAAAATACAGCTGAAAATCAAAGTAAGTCAAGCAAAAATAGTTCCTGCAGAGTTAATTATAAAGCAAAAACCAAACAAACAAAAAGACAAATTGGAAACCAAGAACAAACTACTGATCTTCAAGCTGCTTAGCATCACAGTAATTTTGACCTGAGCACATTACTGTGTCAACACTGAATTCATCATTTGCCAACAGTTCCAAATCAGTGGTAGGAGAGATGATACAGTTATTTCCTATGTCAAGCACTGGGGAAAGCCATGGGCTCATTCACTCCTGCAAGAAGAGTAAAACATGGTCATCATATAGCAATACACCATAATCAGCTGAAGAAATAAACCGAACTATACTCCTGTTCTCAAAAGTAATGTTATTGATATGTGCTTTTTTAAATACTGGGAATCTCATCTGTACCATAATTCCATTACCCACTCTAAGGGCTTCTCCTACACAGGGACGCTTGGGAAAGTTAATCCAAATGATTTTTTAAAGTGAACTAGTTAAACTGCATTAATCCCCTGTGTGGACAATTCAGCATTCACGTGGCCTTAATTCAATTGATCTTAATTCACTTCCAAAGTCCACTTTTATTCTGAATAACTGTCTGCACAGGGGTTTAACTAATCCATTTTAAATTCACACTTTTAGTTAATTCAGGTTAACTTTTACTGAGAGTCCCTGTGTAGACAAGCCCCAAGAAATGAGACATTTCCCCAAGATAATGTCCTCAGAAAAATAGAGACACTCCCTGATTTAAGTAAATTGTGAGCAGGTACTTTGCAATTTTGAAATCTCCAAGGGACTCTGAGACCAATCTCCCCTGTCTTGGGTCTAGAGAAATGGAATGTAATAAGATCTACAAGGTTAGCAAACAACACTGGGGGAAAGCCTGGGCATTCCAGGCCTGGAAAGATAAATTTGGGACCGCAGTAGATCATGTCCACTGCTTCCCACACCCTCCATTTCACTTTATTTACACTGAGCTTGTGCCACCTTTTCCCCTTCTTGTCAGCCCTTGTTACTCACGTTAATCTCACTGATTTCAAAGGGACTACTTGTGTGAGTAAAGCAAGCAAGATTTATCCGACTATAGCTAAATGGAGCAACAGCGAGTGAGAGTAAGCTGTTTGCATTGCCATGATTCATAGCTCTAAACAACAACTGCCCACTTGCACTCTGATCCAAACTAGAAAGCTAGGTACTCCCTTACAGGGTCAGGAATAAGCAAACTGGAACATCCTCCCTCAGCTACTGCTCCACTTTACTGAATTTGCAGCTCTGTGTAAATTGCATTTTCCCCCATGAACAGAGAAATGCAACCTAACTAGAGCCTTCTGGATGCACGTGTACAGTACAGTCTGAGCTAGGCGAAACAACTTGCTTTCTACTTTGTTTTAGGGGGAAGGGAAGGTTGCCATAAGTAACAAGAATTACCTAATTCAGACATGTCAGTTAAGGCTGCTTTAATACTTCCACTATACACTACATGTTTAAGTCAACATTTTAAGCAGACTGCACTCGAGGCAAGCCATAAAGCATCTTTAAATGGTCCTTTTGTAACCCATGTATCAAAAGAATACATTAGAATTAAGATATATGAAACAAAAACTGATTCTAAACACCAAACATTCTGAACAGCTCAAGTCTGTTCTTTTATTATTATGCATTTATATTGAGGTAACATCTAGTATGTCCTCTACCCAGTCCTGGTCCCATTGTGTGAGGTGCTGTACAAATATTTAATAAATGACAGGCCCTCCTTTTGTAACAGACCAACACCAAAATTGCCCACACAGGAGCCAGTAATTGTTGTTCTATAGGCAGGAGCCATGAATAAAACTTATCTTCCAATCATGTGGGTTTGGTCATATGAAGAAAACTGGGCTGGTCAGTATAGCATGATAGGGGAAGTGTTTAACCATACCTTTTCCCTTGAATATCAGAAAGCTGAAAGTATGTTTTAACATGTTCTTCATTGGTATACCTCGCTGAAGGCAGTGCAGTTCCCGTCCAAAGAAGATTTTGGCCCAGTATTCGTCCCTCTACCTAAAAGACAGTCTGAAAATAGGCTACAAAACCCATGAAGCATTTCTCTTAAAGAAAACAATGACCTCCAGAAAAGTATGTGGTGTTAGCTTAAATTTTAATCTGTGCACCTTCCCCAGTATTGTGCAATAAAACAGTAGGCAAATAAGTATCTGAAGAGCTGCTGCTTCTGTGCTTTGATGAGTTTCAGTGCAGAATACATGAACATGCTGTTTAAAACCAAGAGTTAGCCAGAGTAATTTTGCTGGGACACGTGGGTAGGTGGCTGAATGACTTGTGGAGTTCTCCAACTGGTTGTTATGCATATGGTCCTGATGGTAAAACACGACTTACAGAAGTGTGACAAGAAAGCTCTGTTATGAAGGTGATACAGGAAATGACACGTCTGCCTCTAGCCAGAAGACTCTTCATGCTGTATTTTCATCCTTAGAGATTATGTGGCGTGTCTGTTCTTTTTCTTGAGAACAGAAGCAAAGTAGTCCTAAGAATCAGGAACGCCCACTTTATGTTCTTCCCTGCCCACTTTCCTCCTTTGGCAGAATGTCTCCGATATTTTGTAATGCCTGTGTTGAAAAACCTGTAACACATAGCCTTGGGGCTTTTGAGAAAGTCAAAACAATCAAATCGTTTAGGGCCTACTTCTGCTCCCACAGAAGGCACTGTCCTATTGACTTCCAAGGGAAGACAGACCCCCAGTTCAGCAAATCAACGGGACTGCTCATGTGAGTAAAATGAGGCACAAGCTTATGTACACTGCTGAATCAGGATTTTAATATGGAATAATGTGGTTAACTTGGTGATTTTTCTTTTACAGAAGACACAGAACCAATGGGTTGGAGGGCTTAAAGATGTTCAGACTTTATATACCTAACAAAGGGCAATATCCTCCTGTTCATAGATCCTAATGGAGAGCTACCACACCCAGAAGAAATTGGCCAAAGAGAAGAACAGGGGAAGCAGTAGCTTTGTGGAATGCCACCTCATTCAGCAGAACCTTTTCTGCTGCCACTCCAGAGGACAGGGAGTAAAGACTTGTGCAACAAGGGGTACGGTGGAGGTGGCTGTTCTCTACATCAGTATCCACCTGCAGGGACTTCCTCCTGGGAGGTAATGCTGACCCATTAGCCCATATGTTCTGTTGAGTCCCCCTGCACCCTGAGAAAACACCACTCCCCCAGAATGGTCTCTGGGTAGATGCCGGCAGGGAGACAGTATGGTGCCAAGTAGCTAGGGAGAAATGTAGCAGCCCCGTGTAAATGCATCTGTCCTTCATGGGTATCTTGATATAAGTACCATTCCCTCTGGGGTGTAGGAGCATCCTTATGTTTGACAGGTCACACTGCCTTCCTCCTCTATGAAGTGGAATGGCACCTGCCCCATAAAGGGCAATAAGGCAGAAATTTTGCAAATTGACACTCCTAGAGTCTCTTGTTCCTGACATGGATCTCTCTGGGCAGGAGACAGATTTTGCCCCAAGGCTTTACATGAGTTGCGGACGGTAGCAAGATGGAGATTATACAGTTATGAAGTGAACAATCAAGCTGGGAAATACATAACCATGTTCTAGGTCCCAATCCTGAAATGCAGTCTACTAGCACAGTCCTGCTCCTGCCTCCACTGAAGTCAATGGGACTGTACATGGGTCTGTGTGAACAGGTTATGTTGGAGGATCAGGGCCTTTGTAGTCACAACAACTGTAAACAAACCCAAACGTGACTTTTATTAGCAGATATGAATTAATTAATTTAGGTATGGCACTTAATTAATTAAGGTCTGATAGAGTAGATTAACTAACAAAAGTTCAGGTATGAAGTTCACTTGTAGCTAAATAGCGAGTCTTCTTTAGTAACATTTAAGTAGAAGGCCTTGTGAGCAAAAGTATGTTTTGGCCTATGCTCTGGAATACTGCACCAGCCTATTCACAATAAAGATTCTAATGATTGCAGGGTGAACTGAGTTATCCTTTTGCCTATCCTTAGTATACTGTAAAAAAACAATTACAAAAGCCAAAAAAAAAAAATCTATTAACATTGAAATTATTGGGCCAGATTCTCAGCCGGGGTAAACTGATCTTACTCTGTTAAGTTCTCAGGAGCGTTTATGTGCAGGAGTACATAAAAGAATCCCGAGCATTGATTGTTTGCATGAATAGCATAAGTAAGGAAGAGAATAAGGAGGCTATTTGATGTGTGTGTGACATTTAAACACTGGCAAGCTGGAGTCTGAAATCTGCATAAATAGCAGTTTTCTCTTCCACACTCCCCCTTCAAAGAAAGATGCTCTCAGTGAGTCCAGTTTCCAAGTGATGCAGTGAAAATTTACACATGCAACTCCTCTTGGCGCTAATGGGAATTACCTTCATAAATCTCCAAACATCAATGAACAAGTAACCATCCCTAGTGGGATAGCCAGGGACCTGCATCATGCTGAAGTTGTAACTGCGGGTTGGCCTGTCTTGTGAGTCACGGCAGATTGATCATTTCTACTAAGTGCAAAACTACTGAAAATCTCTAGTAATTTTATATAAGTCTTCACTGCACTTTCCATTTCTTTATAGAGCATAAATGCCAGTTATAGCCCATATCAACGGATCAGGTATGTTATCGTGGGTATGTTCCTTTTCATTTGTAGTTGTACTTTAAAAGAATACCCTTTTTTTGCCCCCAATGCCCGCAGTTAGAGTATACCTCAATGAGCAGTCAAAAATGATTATATGCTGGTTTAAGTGTTGTTCTCATAAAAATGTAGGATCAACTGGAATATCCAAGTTGTTTTCTAAATCTGTTCTAAATAAAAATACAGCATGACACTACAGTACATGATCTGTACAGTATCCACGCATTTATGTCCTCCAAAAACATGACTATTACATTACATTATACCTACGATTGAAAATGCTGTCCCAGAAAAGACTCCAGTTCGTTCAGAAAGTAGCAAGCTAACTATTCTGCTCTATCTATTGAGTTTAATGGGCTTTGGCTCTAGCCCTGGGAGTATGTCACCCAACTCCTCCACTCACTGCAATGGCTCTCCATTGAATTTGAACTCAAATCCAAGGATTGGTCCTAGTGTTCAAACCCCGCAGTGAGATCTTCCACGACAGCTACTTTCCTGAGGAACAATGAAACTGCCAATCACAAGGATGACACTAATGATTGCTGTTGACAGAAATCTCTTGGCAGCTGGTTCATGACTATGGAACTCACTGTCACATGAGATCAGAAAGGCCACAGAACCTCACTGGTTTCAAACCAAAAACACTAAACACTTTTCTGCCTCCTAACTTTCTCACAATAAAATCTACACTGGGGTTAAAGGAAGGAGAACAACAGAGATCCTTATCAATATAAATGTTAGAAGGTGCCCAGGAGTGGATGCGGCTTAAAAGCCTAGACAGACAAGATAACTTAGTAAGTCTTTTCTTGGCTTTAGATTCTAGGATTGTTAAAATGTCAAGGTTATTATTCCCATTTATCTTCGCAATATGCATGCAAAGCTTATTCTGTTATTATTTACATTTTAAAGTTTAAAGTATGTACAGTATTTTGATTTAGTGCTCAAAGAGGATTTTAACTTTTTTTTAATGTTTTGTTTGCTGGTATCAGGCTGCACTTTACTCAACAATCCAAAACCGCAACTGTCATTGGTAAAGCTTCACATTTATGGTTCTTCTGTAGAAATCAGATGTATGGCTGTTGCCCAGGTGAAGTGAATGTAAAATACAAAGGGAACTATAGTCAGCCACTAACATCCACAAAAAATTTAACAAAATGACATTGATAAGAGCAGGGCAATTATATTTCATAAGGGGGAAACAACATGAGGGGGAAAAGGAGTCCAGGAGAGCTGGCTGTATTTTAAAGAATCCTTATTGAGGCTGCAGGAACAAACCATCCTGATGTGTAGAAAGAATAGTAAATATGGCAGGCGACCAGCTTGGCTTAACAGTGAAATCCTTGCTGATCTTAAACACAAAAAAGAAGCTTACAAGAAGTGGAAGATTGGACAAATGACCAGGAAGGAGTATAAAAATATTGCTCAGGCATGCAGGAGTGAAATCAGGAAGGCCAAATCACACTTGGAGTTGCAGCTAGCAAGGGATGTTAAGAGTAACAAGAAGGGTTTCTTCAGGTATGTTAGCAACAAGAAGGAAGTCAAGGAAAGTGTGGGCCCCTTACTGAATGGGGGAGACAACCTAGTGACAGAGCATGTGGAAAAAGCTAACGTACTCAGTGCTTTTTTTGCCTCTGCCTTCACAAACAAGGTCAGCTCCCAGACTACTGCACTGGGCAGCACAGTATGGGGAGGAGGTGACCAGCTCTCTGTGGAGAAAGAAGTGGTTTGGGACTATTTAGAAAAGCTGGAAGAGCACAAGTCCATGGGACCGGATGCACTGCATCTGAGGTGCTAAAGGAGTTGGCGGATGTGATTGCAGAGCCATTGGCCATTATCTTTGAAAACTCATGGTGATGGGGGAGGTCCCAGATGACTGGAAAAAGGCTAATGTAGTGCCCATCTTTAAAAAAGGGAAGAAGGAGAATCCAGGGAACTACAGACCACTCAGCCTCACCTCAGTCCCTGGAAAAATCATAGAGCAGGTCCTCAAGCAATCAATTCTGAAGCACATAGAGGACAGGAAAGTGATCAGGAACAATCAGCATGGATTCACCAAGGGCAAGTCATGCCTGACTAATCTAATTGCCTTCTATGACAAAATAACTGGCTCTGTGGATGAGGGGAAAGCAGTGGACATGTTATTCCTTGACTTTAGCAAAGCTTTTGACATGGTCTCCCACAGTATTCTTGCCAGCAAGTTAAAGAAGTATGGGCTGGATGAATGGACTATAAGGTGGATAGAAAACTGGCTAGATTGTCGGGCTCAACGGGTACTGATCAATAGCTCCATGTCTAGTTGGCAGCCGGTATCAAGCAGAGTGCCCCAAGGGTCAGTCCTGGGGCTGGTTTTGTTCAATATTTTCATAAATGATCTGGAGGATGGCGTGGACTGCACCCTCAGCAAGTTTGCAGATGACACTAAACTGGAAGGAGTGGTATATATGCTGGAGGGTCGGGACAGGATACAGAGGGACCTAGATAAATTGGAGGACTGGGCCAAAAGAAATCTGATGAGGTTCAACAAGGACAAGTGCAGAGTCCTACACTTAGGACGGAAGATTCCCATGCACTGTTGCAGACTACGGACCAAGTGGCTAGGCAGCAGTTCTGCAGAAAAGGACCTAGGGGTTACAGTGGATGAGAAGCTGGATATGAGTCAACAGTGTGCCCTTGTTGCCAAGAAGGCTAACGGCATTTTGGGCTGTATAAGTAGGAGCATTGCCAGCAGATCAAGGGACGTGATCATTCCCCTCTACTCGGCATTAGTGAGGCCTCATCTGGAGTACTGCGTCCAGTTTTGGGCCCCACACTACAAGAAGGATGTGGAAAAATTGGAAAGCCCAGCAGAGGGCAACAAAAATGATTAGGGGGCTGGAGCACATGAGGCTGAGGGAACTGGGATTATTTTTAGTCTGCAGAAGAGAAGAATGAGGGGAGATTTGATAGCTGCTTTCAACTACCTGAAAGGGGGTTCCAAAGAGGATGGACCTAGGTTGTTCTCAGTGGTGACAGATGACAGAACGAGGAGTAATGGTCTCAAGTTTCAGTGGGGGAGGTTTAGGTTGCATAACAGAAAAAACTTTTTCACTAGGAGGGTGGTGAAGCACTGGAATGGGTTACCTAGGGAGGTGACGGAATCTCCTTCCTTAGAAGTTTTTAAGGTCAGGCTTGACAAAGCCCTGGCTGGGATGATTTAGTTGGGGTTGGTCCTGCTTTGAGCAGGGGGTTGGACTAGATGACCTCCTGAGGTGACTTCCTACCCTGATATTCTAAGATTCTATGATTTCACTGGAAAATTCCCACCGTGATGGCTTTGGTGAATCCATGGTATTCTTTCACTACATGCTGCTGCTGTTTGTTCTCAGCAATACAGTTCCACTATTAGGCTCTAATCCTGAAAACACTTACGTGTGTAGTCTCATTCAACTCAATGGGGCTACATACATGCCTAAAGTTACGTACGTGCGTAAGTGTTTGCAGGATGAGGGATTTAGAGAGGAGATTTCAGGGAGAGAAATAAGACATCTGTTCATCTCCATTCTGGAAAAGTCTGGTAGAATTTAATAGGGATGAAACCAGCAGAGCTTTACAGACTTTACTCTAAAATCCTATGGAATTTAATAGAGAATGGTATTCTTTCTACAGCGTTTTTAAACCAATCTATAAAATTGCAGAACAGGGATATAATTCTCCAGTATGTTCTATGTGTTGTTTTAAAACTATTACAGAAAGGC
Source organism: Natator depressus (assembly GCF_965152275.1). Lineage (NCBI taxonomy): Eukaryota > Metazoa > Chordata > Testudines > Cheloniidae > Natator > Natator depressus. The sequence goes on along the minus strand of NC_134244.1, from coordinate 63,781,356 downwards.
AATTATTCTCTACTGAATTCTACAGAACTTTTCCATAATCCTCAATCCCCTTCACCCCATCTTCCCTCCCTTCCTTCTCCTTCCCCCGCCCCCCAAAAAACCCCACTGCTGAGTCACAGCTCAGGATTCATCAATAGAGGATTTAAAGTAAATTGTTATGTGTCTCCAGCTGTCTTTTGAAAATATGAAAGCTGCTTGCTGAGAATAAAGCATAGGATTAGCCCGGCCAGACTTTTCCCAATATCACGCTGACATTTTATAAAGATGTACTTTTCTGTCTGACAAATGGCATGCTTTCGCTGGTTGTCTCTGTAAAAATCAAATTGAAAAAGACCAAATTAAATCAGATCCTCTGACTTTTTAAAAAAAAAACAAATGTCTTTGCAATGCTGACTATGTTCTGTGCACACAAGCACTGGAAAATGCCATCGTTCATTCAAATCTACAAGACCAAAAAGTCAATAGACGCTAAATTCCCCTCAGCCACCTGACCTGCATTTTTCTTTGAATTTCTATATAGCCAACAGCAATGACGTAACTGTTACCGAATTATCACCCAGTTTGTTTGATTGACCAGTTTCTGGTAATGCCTGATCTTGCGCTCATTGAAGAAAACAGCAAAACCTCTTGTTAACTTCAACATGAACATGATTGGGCTGAGGACATACTGACAATTTTCCAAAAATTCCCCAGGCCAAAAAAAAAATAGTCAGTCATTCTATTACAGTTCTGCTTGTTCATGGATGTCAATTAAATTAAAGATTATAGTTATAAACAGATGTTAACATCTCTGAAAGCCTGAAAATTCAAAGAGACAAGGTGGATGAGGTAATATCATTGATTGGATCAACTTCTGTGGATGATAGGAACAAGCTTTCAAGCTCCATAGAGCATGTCTCTTACACCCACAGAAGTTGATCCAATCAATGATATTACTTCACCCACCTTGTCTCTCTCATATCCTGGGACCAGTATGGCTACAACAACCCCGGAAATTCAAAGTCATGCTAAAGTTTAAATTCTGGCAATTTAAAGTTAAGGCTCCATTATCTACCTTAACATTGACGTCATCTCAGTGTCCATCTCGATAATGAGGTGCAAGATAGCACCAAACATCTTTACCTCCGGAGGCCATCTGTATTGCCCTTTAAACAGAGTCAGGGAACCATGGTGGAGAATGATTTGTGTGTGATCCAGGTAAACTGGTTTCTAACACATTGTGCCAGACAACTTGGAGGAGACTCAACAAACATAGTTTTTAAATGTAATTCTAACACTGTTTGTCTCAGTCTGTCCTAGCCAGTCAAACCGAGTTAGATATCACTTTAGCTGGAACCATGTCTAAACCTATTTTTAAAACTGTTCTCTAACTCAACTCAAACGCCAGATTAAAACAGATTGTATTTTTTCTATTTGACTAAAAAAATCTCACATTACTTCAAAATCTGTTTAAGTCACCAATGTCTACATCAGCCCTAGCAGAATAGGGCCCAGCACCCTGATTGCTGCACCAACGGGATGCAGCAATACAAATAATAATTACCAATAAAAATTAGTGGAAATAAATTGGCTGGATATTTTCACTCCACATACCAGAACCACCACGTAATCTGACACAAGTATGTCTCCATGAGAGAAGATCAAGAGCGGAACAGCAGGAAGGTTGTATATTAGGCCAGAGATGAACTGGCAGACATGCTGGAGGAGGTGCCAAACACAGACAACCCTACCCCCATTCCACAGCAACGTGACTACGATCAGCACTGCGCCCTACCCTTTCATAGTACTGGTACAGTTGGTGCCGCCCACTTAGCGGGAAATTCCTAACACATTTCCTCTCTCTTTTCTTTTTCTCTCAGCAAATGCCTATCTTCACTAAGGGCATAAAGTCAATTGAAAGACTCTCACTGATGTCAGTAGGCTTTGGATCAGGCCTCATGGCCCTGATTCAGCAAGGAACTTAAGCACGTGAGCAGCTTCAATGAAGCCCTTACTGAATCAGGATATCAGCAGCAGCCCTCCATTTTGATTTGCAAAGCCACATGCAATTACAACACAGTCCATCCCAACATCTTCTGCTCGCTTTAAGCTGATGCGTTACTGGGGCAGTAACTCTTTAAATCCAGAGCCACAAGTCATCAGCAGCTTTTGATTTAGTAGCGGCAGAACCGGTAGGGTGGGGGGAAAAAAAAAGGACAGTATCAGTGTTCTGTTCTCTCCTTGTCACAATTTCCCCAGGCACTCTTTCTGCATGCACTTGCAATTCGATTCCTCCCCACCCTAGTTCATCATTCAACTATTCCTGGACTGATAAAAACATACCCCCCAAAGCTGCCTGCACTAGACACCATCTGAAAGGAAATGCCCTAATTATTCCTTTTTTTGGCAATTTACATTTTAATTCGTTCCGAGACAGCTGGGCCCCTTGTTGAAGAACAGAATAATAAATTTGAAGGACATTACCCATTCCTCCTCTCTGCCCCCACCCAGCCTCTCTTTCCGACAGCTTACTACAGCTGTGAGTTTTTGAATTGATGGAAGACACTATCAAGGTAGAACAAAAGGAATTCTGGTTCTCTGGGCAACAAGCTGCTAATGTGAGTGTGTTTGCATTAGGTAGTAGGTTATGGGAACTTGTTATTCTCCCATAAGTGAAATGAGAAACACCACATGCATTTCTAGAGTCACTGAAATTAGGAAGAGAAAAGACCTATTAGAGGGATGGATCAGATCACCTATCAAGGCAGGACTGTTCCATATTTATAGGGCTGTCCCAGGCCATGGGATATGTTACTGAACACCAAACTGTTTTAAAATAACTCCGCAACATAAAGATTTTTGTTATTTACAAGTAGTTTAGCTGCAGTATTAAATCCATATGCAAAGGTTTTACAAAGACAGTGAAATCAAAAACATATGCACCTTATATTTGGATCACTAGACAGCATTTCCAAGACAAAGTGAAATGACCTAGACACATTAAGCGATGCAAACACCCTTAAATTTTAGGGGCCAAATTCTGCCCTATTCTTTAGTTTCAATAGGGCTGTGGAGGGCATAAATCAGGAGTGAATTTTAGCTGTAGGTTTCCACAGCCAGCTATTCCAAAACCAAGTGCAAAATATTTACTGCAGTGGCAGATGTCAAAACTAATCAGGGCTCAGCATATTAAATGCTGCAATACAGGAGGGGGGTTTGTTTTTAATTTGTGTTTATTGACATTTTAGAGCAAAATATATTCAGAGTACAGAGCAAAATATATTCGAAGTACAGAGCAAAATATATTCGGAGTACAGAGCAAAATATATTCGGAGTACAGAGCAAGTCCAAAAAACATACACAGCAGAGGGTATTCCATTAGCGGAAGCAGTTCTATTCCTTTGCAGAATGGCCCCACTGAAGAGATTTCCCGCAGACCTCAGTGGGCCTGGGATCATGCCCCTTTGTACCATTTATAGGATCTAGTGCCCCTTTACCTTCACTAATAGTCAAGTACAAAGTGTAGAGTGAAAAAAGAGAAGACAAATGAGTCGTGTGACTGGTTAGGGAAGCAGATTAAAAAAGTGTCCCGGTGGATACTGCCACAATTCAGGCAATGGGATAAATTTCACCCATTATCAATCAGCTGTTGAAAGTAATAGAGGCCTTGACTGCTATTGCTTTAAACCTTCTGTTTCGATAATGCACAGTATTATCTTTTGATAACAGCGGAATAATAGTCACATAACGACTCCTTCAAACTTCCTCGAGCTGCTTTCACGCTGTTTGTAAAAAGGGTGATTGCTGTCAGGTACAGCCACAGGATTACCATGGTCTATTTATCTGTTAATCCCATGGAACAGCTAAAGGCTAGTAGATTATGCCTTTTAGACACAGTCCTGGGATAGGGCTGAAATACAGAGACACACAAAAAAATAAATAACACTACCTATCTCTGAGACAGTGCTTTTCATTACTGGATCTCAAAGTGTTTTAAAAAGGAAAGCTGTATCATTATTCCCTTGCTACATTTAAGGAAACTGAGGCACAGGGAGGTGAAGTTACCTAGCAGCCCAATGGCAGAGCCAGGACGAGAACCCAGGTCTTCTGACTCACAGTCCAGAACTCTACCCACGAGACTACACAGGCACCAAAAGAAACTGTTCCCAACACGCATGCTATACCATCCTTTAAGCCCGGCCTCTCCTCCTCCCCATATGGGAGGTACACCGATGGAGAAGTACTTGCACACCCCTAAATCCAGGGTTTATAGCTGTGTATGGTGTGCAAGATAGGGAGGATTCCTGAATTTCTCTCCTCTGTCTCCACTCAAGGAACAGGCACAATCTGGCCCTAATAATTTTGCTGCCTAAGGGCTAGGTTCTGAGCCTGTTACTGACACGGGTGAGCAGTTATTTCCCTGAGTAACCCCATCAGCAAGTGACCGATCAGCAACGTAGGAGACTCATAATCTGGCCTTAAGAGTCTGCACAGTCCTTTTCAGATCGCTGTTCTCCAAAGATTCTTAATAATGACATAATTTAAAAACATTCTGAGCTCGTCCTTTAGGGTCACAGATACACTGGGAGGAAATAAATTATAACCAGAGCACTGCCATAAGGGACAGGGTTAAACATACATAAATCACAGTACAAAATGGATGGATCTACCCCAGCAATGGTCTATGTCAGCATGTTTCTCTGCATCACAAGTAAACAGTCAGAGAAATGCACACAATGCTGTCACCCCAGTGGGAATACTGGTTCCACATGATTGCTGTTGCTAGCAACTCTCAGTTCTTCCCAGCCCACCTGCTGCTATCCTGAGCTGCTTTGTCTATCTAACTGAAATGCATGGGCTCTGTTGTTCAGTGCATAGAAAACACTGTTCTAGCCTAGCTCAGTAATCATCCCTGAGCCATAACATTTCAAGTACCGCTAATTCGGATTCCAGCTCAGACCTATCATTCAGTCCTTTGTCTTCTAAAAATAACTTGGGTTTAATTGCAACTGGCTACAATTTTCTAATTCTTTATGACCCCAAACCTCTAAAACTATTATCCAGAGAAAGCCACAGTAATCCTTAATGAAGGTGTGGGTAAAATCCAGCATGCTACTTGCCATCTGGTTGCCAGGTGCTTTCTGGCTTAGCTTCTGTCACACACACACCCCTTCTCCTCCCATAATTCCAAGGAAGGCAATTTCCACATCAGGACACTGCTGTGTTAAAGTTACAGGCAATGTCCTTTTTCAAACGTCAAGTTATTGTAGGCCCGTGCTATGCCGAGCACGTCCAGGCTTGCAGCAACGGTAAAGGCTGCTTGTTGTAATGCATGCCCCCCTCTGATCTCATTCCCATAATTGCACCAAAACAAACCTTTCCATTTACTCTCCTTTGTTTATAGGAAGGCGGACGAGGTGTGACTATTCATTTCAGCCTTATGCCACGTTTCTCAGTCACAGCTCACAGAAAATGAGAGAACAGGGTAATTTATATATTAAGGTTCATTATTTTTTTCAATGGGCCAAATCCTTAGCTGGTGTAAATCAGTAACTTCAAGGGACCTGTGCTGATTTCCACCAGTTGAGGAACTGGCCCATTATTTGCTATCAAAGGATACTGTCAACTTGTTCAGGATTCCTATAACATAAGGGAAGGTAAAGACCATCCCTAGAGAAGAACATAGGAATCACCAGACTGGATCAGACCTTTGGTTCATCTAGACCAGCACCCTGTCTCTGACAGCAGCACTGCTGCAGCTATGGGAAGCTACAAGAAACCCCACAGTAGGCAGTTATGGGATAACCTGTTTCTGCCTAATGTCCATGATGGAACATGGTGGGGCTCCTCAGTGGTGTAACTGCTCACCCATGTCAGCAATGGGCTCACCGCCTAGCCCAGAGGCAGCAAAATTATTAGAGCCATACTGTGCCTGGCCCTTGAGTGCACCTGGAGGAGAAAGCAGCTGTCTGAAAGCAAAACTCTGGGGTACCGAGTTTTTAATCCTTATTATAACAACTTCGGATCTCCTCTGCTCTCCTTACGTAACCCGACGTGCTCTTCCCCTGCAAGTCCTGCTGACACCGTTAATGAGAGTTTTATGCGTACAAGGGAGAGCAGCGTACCAGAGTGGAGATTCATCTTGTGGATGAGCGTTCTGCCACATACTGAGGTTGATGAAGAGCCAGACGACATTAGGGGCCTAATCTGCCACCCTTATGCAAGACTAGTAGGCTCAAAGGGAACCGAAACATGCTGGCTCCCCTAGAGGAGAAACTGAAGGGGCTCCTACTGGCGACAGATTTAATTTGCATAAACATCACTCATTTCCAGTCCCCAGAGGTGTGCATGGTAGTATTATTTGTCGTTTCTTCATGTTCGGTTCTTAGGAACAGAAATTGGTTATGTAAAGGAAAGGCTATAGTCATATATATTAAAATGGAAAAGGCATACTATAGGGAAAGCTGAACACCCTAACCTAATGGCAGGTGGACTCAGATTGGACAGGGAGAAGACACCTCTCTAAGAACCAGGCAGACTCTGGCCCGAAGGGCCTGACACAATCTTTCTACTGACCTCAGTGGTTTTGGATCAGGACCTAAGTGGCTTAGTCAAACTACAGAGGGGGTCAATATTAGATGGGAATCCCTTGCTGCCAAACCTGTGCTTAGCCTAGTAGACCATGCTGCCTATTATGCTGTACAGTCTTACTTGTGGCCAAAGAGCACAGGGAGTACTCAGCAAGGGAGCAGCTCATAATTCCAAAGACAGCTCCGATGGGAGAATATTGTAGTTATCGTTCTGTGGTTTCTTTTAATTATTTTGGAACAAGTATGTGATTTCATGATGGGCTTCATATTTATGTTGAATTTTGGGTCCACATGGACCAACTGGTGCACAGCACATCAATGTGCTTTAGAAATCAAACCCCCGTAGTGCACACTGCGAAGACATGCCTGAGTGACTATAACCTGGAAAGCATTGGGGGAACATGATGGAGGCTTGAATGTAACAAGACTTAAATTAGCCTCAACCTATATTATAATCATACAATCTCTTTGGAGGGGTTTTGAAGTTCAAACAACGTGACTCCAAGTTGGATCTAGGCCAAATACTACTGAGTAACATTGAGTAATGACCTAAGGCTTGGGACCTTTATGTTTGTGGCTCTACTTGCTTGATTATATGCACATGCTGAAACCTCTTTGAAATAAATACAGTTTCTGCCCGAGATTACTTCTTTTGCAGTCCATGAACATTCTTCAAAGAGTCATTCATCTGTTTAGTAAACATGCCCTGCCCCATGTAGGTTGACACGAACAAAAAGTTTGGTTCAGTGCAAGTCATGCCCTGACCTCAATTAAGTGTGCCATAGAGAAAAAACATATTATACACGTACACATTTACAAAGGCAAATTTAAGGGGTAGATTAATTCCAAAAGGAGCTGAAGTTTTTACTGGGATCAGTTTAATGGGGGAAAAACAGTCAACTGTTCCTTTATCTCAAGTGTACAGCAATCCCTGGGAATCCTGGAGATGTAAATTCTACTCCCACTGTTAAGTGAACTCTGAAAATAAACATATCAATTGATGATCAAACATCCATGCCCAGAGCCAGCCAGTTTTTCATCTGAAAAGATGATCTGTGCATAAGACCTCTTCCATTGCCTTAGAGATGCATTCAGAGATCACCTGCCCCCTGGAGGAAATCTGACTCTCCCCTAGAGCCAGAGAATGGAAAAAGCTACTGAGAGTTTGCTGGAATAGACACAAGAAAGGACTATTTTAAAATAAATCTCAAAAGAAGAGGTGGATAACTCAATATATCCCATCACAGAGTGCAGAATAGCTGTTGAAATCCCAGGAGGGGTAGAAGGACAACTATGACAGAAAACCCTCTTGCCTCTGCCAGGATTTTGACAGATCATTTACCCCATCGCACACTGGAAGAGGCAATGTTGCTCTGGCTGATTTGCCAATAACCTATAGCATAGAAGAAATTTCGCCCTCCCCTCAAAGACAGGCATATAGATGTGCTAGAGGAAGCTCTGTCTTAACTCATATTATAGATTATACAGAAAGAATTAGAAACAAAATTATGCAACCTTGAATAAGGCTATTATGCAAACCTAACTACAGAAACCTCCGAACTTCTGAAAGTCACCAGAGAATTGTAATAAACTCTTTAGTATTCAAGGTGGTTCACTACAATTGTACTTTTGTAAAACATCTGAGGGGTTGTAATAACTTTTGGAGGTCACTGCCAAACCTTGGCAGGAACAAATTCTTAGCTTAATTCAAAATATCAAGACACATGTACTGCAAAATCCTAACTAAATCAGAAGATGAGGGATTCCACTCCTTCCATCAGGAACGATACAGATTTTGTGCTGAATCCCCACTTCACATGCAACAAAAATGCATAAACAGGACAACCCTCCACCAAGTTTCAGGCAGAAGGCTGTTCCTGAAGTCTGGTCTACTGTTGTCAAAGCGGGGATGATCAAACCCCAATGGAGATGAAGCAGAGACACAAGCTTGTCAATCCCCAGCCATCACAATTCATGGGACCTTTCCCAACAGGTATCTTCTAGCACTAGTCTGGTTTTCCCAGAGGATGGCTCCACCCTAGTGTCAAGATCCCCATCGCTGTTAGTCCCTGCTTAATCTTAGCCCTTAAGTCTCCCACTTCTCTTTCCAGAGAACTTATTCCAGCTCAGAGATGGAATACATCAGGTGCGCCTGTTATGAGGTCTTATGTTCTTCTCTTTCATGCTTCCTCTTCCCCCTAGACACCTGGAATTACAGAATACAGGTAGAGCTGGCAATCCTAGCTGGCCAGGATTCAAATGAGGCTCCCAAAGGGTGTGGTTTTTGAGATATGCCAGGAAAGTTATTATTTTAATATTTTTGTTGGCCACCACTCTACACTCACCCATAATTTCAGAGGACGCACACAAAGCCCTGAAAGGGAATACAGGGATTCCCACCCCAAAACAGAATGCCGGATGCCTCATTCAGAGGAAGGAAGTAACCCTTTTGCCCCTTAATGCAAACTGTGCAATAATACATCAAGAGAATGATTCTTCCTGACACCAATGGGTGATCATAGTATGCCCTGAAGCATGAAGATTGAGGACCTTTGTAATGTTAGCTTTGGCTGCTTAGCTGTGGATGTGTTCATATACAATAATCCCAACCTGCAGTAATCCTCTTTCGAAATTTAATGAGCAATTTGACTCCTTTGTGAGAAACCCACCAACCCATCTGGGTTTCCTTTTAATTAGTGTAGAACATTTAAAAATAAGCTAATTTAGCTACACCTAAATACGGATTCCATGATGGCACTCCAGCCTGACCACTTGAAGAAACCAGCAAAATAGCAATCCTAAAATTCAGAGAGTCCTGGCCTCTGTTATTCATGATTGATGTGGTTGACTAGCTCAAGATGATAAAGCACTAGTGAATACCAGCGGATGTCCTACCCAAAATGGTTAACACAAGCCAGATCACAGAACAGCTATGAATTTAAACACCAGTCATCTAACATCACCATACTCAACCCCTTTAAAAATGAATCACTGATCATCAGAAGCCACTGATTTAATACACGAGAGTCCCACAGCAGGTCGGGTGATGAAATCAAACACAGACAGAAAGGAATTTAAGTCCCCATTGTATAACTCATCCCAACACCTCTGAACCCAATACATACAGAAACCCAGTGGCGACAAGATTTTGATGATTACCTAGCAAATAGGGAATAGGGATTAGCCCTAAGAAATACAAACTAGAAAACCAAAACAAACCCCAACAGCACAACACAGACACAATTCTAAGTAACAGAAGTTGTATTTCTACTCCCAAAATAGTCTGCCCTTATATTAAAAACCTAGCGAGTGTATCAAATACATAGAAGGAAAGCAACTTTTTTAAAAAAAGTCCTTTAAAGCTCTACAGTGAAATTATCCTTAGCAATAAACACATCAGTCCGGAGCAAGGAGTGGAAAGCACCATCATTACCATTGCATGCTACCTAAGGATCAGCATTAGTGTGTATATATACACATACATGTAATCACTCACCTGAAAGACAATCAGTTTTCCATGGCTAAGGAAGATGTAAAATGGGTTATGTAAAAGGGTTTAGCAACTTGCTAGCCCATTCTCATACGAGATGAGATACACATAAGAGGCTAGATCCTCAGCTGATGTAAAACGGTGTTAGCGCCACTGAAGTCCATTTATACCTGCTGAGAATCTGGCTCAAAATTCCAAACAAGAGCACAGAATCGTCTGAGCACCTGTTGAATCAATATAGTGGCCCTTATGATAAAAATACAGACAGATCTAAGTGACATACAAATACCAACTAATTAATTAAACCTCAAAAAGTATTATTAGCCCCACTTTTTAATGGAAAGTGGGGGGATGGAATGCTGGGGCAAAGAGATTCAGTGACTTGTCCAAACACAAAAAAGGAATCAATGCCCAAAACTGGGACGAGAATTCAGGAGATTCTGGTCTCCAGCTCTATGCTCAGGCCACTAGCCTACAAAATCTGTTTCATATGACAGATGATTTTTGGATGGATACATTTTTATTATACACAAATATTTCTAAATAAATTTCACAAATATATTTCTAAATGATTCATTTAGCAAGAGGAACATTTTTATAAAATACTACGAAATCATGTGTTCTGATTACTGCCAGTATTGCAAATAGCATTCAATACCATGCCATTTTAATCATTTATCTAAATAAATGTTATAAATACTATACATAAATCACTGTTGCTAATTTTGGTAAAGTATGCGGAATTTAAAATTACAGATATTAAATTTGTCATGTTACCCAAAACATCTTTTATTCAAACTCACAGCCAGAATTTTATCACATCTCTTTCACAGATAGCACTGGGTACTCTGAAAAGTAAACACTCAATATTTTGCTAAGCCTTATGCAGAAAAAAAAACAACATCTTCTTCTATTGCCCAGAAAGCTTAGGTCTACAGAACACCATGCAACGAAAGCTCCTCATTTACTCCAATAGCCTTTGCTCTTCAGCATGAATAATATTCATTTCTTTTAAACGCAGATTTTTTTTAACTACTCTCTTAGGGATTTCAGCCAAGTTTGCCTTTGCTCTTCTACAAAGTATGTACTTTTTGATCTTCCTAAAATATCAGAAATAAGTTTTTATACGCATAATTTTCCTCTTGACTGATGGATTTTTACATCATTGCCCTCAGGGCAATTTTCTTTAGGGGACATCTAATCCAGAGATTCTCAGACTGGGGGCGTAGAATGTATTCGTGGGTGGGGGGGCTGGGAGAAGGGGAAAAAAAACACTTACTGCGCACATTCAGAGCTGGACAGCCGGACTGCAGCAGCTGCTGGCCGGGCTCCCGGCTCCGAAGGCAGCGCCGCTGCCAGCAGCAGCGCAGAGGTAAGGGTGGCAATACCGTACCACCCTTACTTCTGCACTGCAGCTGGCAGCGGCGCTGCCTTCAGAGCTGGGTGCCCGGCCAGCAGCTGCCGCTCTCCACTCTGCCTTCAGAGCTGGGCAGCCAGAGAGCGGTGGCTGCTGATCGGGTGCCAAGGGGGTGGGGGGGGGGAGGGCATAACTACTACAGACACAAAGAAGGGGGGCATGATCAAATAAGTTTGAAAACGACTGATCTAATCAGTCCTCCCAGAGAAAAGCAGGACTATAATAAACAAACAAAACACCCAAAACAAAACACCAGATACAAACTTTGGGCTCAGGTCTGTACTTTTTCTTGTAAAAGGGAGTAACTCCCTGGTGCACCCATCACTGGGCCAGGCCACCACATATGCACATGGAAGGGATTCACCTCTCACACGCACCAGCGTAAAACAGGAGTAACTCTGGTGTAAATGAGAGGGAGAATCATATCCTCCATGCAGAGATCTCCCTTTGCTTACGCAGAACCCTACAACTACGGGCAACCCCGGGGAGGGATTGGGAGAATGCTGTAAGAGAGTCAGGTGGCAACTTCCACATAATGGCTCTGGCCTCTGCTAAGTCCCCTACAGTTTGAGGCTCCAATCTGCAGACCCAGATATGAAATTCACCCAAGATCAGGGGAGAGACGAGACCAGCCTCAAAGTTCAGATCCAACTGCACTTCCCTAAAGTTCGAGGGCTTTAGATCCAGGGTTTTGGTTTGGCACGATCTCTACCCAGACACAGTCTTCAAGCACCATGCTGCAGCATCACGTTAACCAGAGCAGTGCCTGTTACTTCCAGTCAGAGCCTGGAGTAACCTGTGTGGCCTACAATACACATTACATACACCTACTACTGTAGAGAAGGAGGAGTGAAGGAGCAGAACCAGGCCCAGTTCCTCCTAAGGCCCAGCTCTGTTTCTCACCTGCTTACACAGGACAACTCACTCAGTGACTGATTTGTGTTGGGGGACAATCAACTTGTGAATAGAGACTTACATTTCTTCCAAGCAAGACTGCCTTTCGGACTCAGAACACACAGAGGATCTCTTTTAAGAGATCCACAGGCACCACTGCTGTGCATCTCAGTACCAAGCTGGGCCCTGAGGCTGGAATTTTCAAAAGCATTCAGCAACGGCCTAACTCTGCTTCCACTGACATCAGTGGGAGCAGAGTTAGGTCAACGATAAGCCTCTGTGAAATTCCCAGCTTAAGTCTCTTTTCTTCCCACATATTTCCTGCATCCCTTTAGTCAGAAATATTCAGAAATTTGCGATGTAATGGTGCAGTTCCCCATCACAAAGACAACTGTTTTCATGAAGAAGGTACATTTCTCTGGAGAAAATGAAGTGCAATGGCAGGGTTCATTTAATCAATCATTATAATTAAATGCAATCAAGTTAATTGACGTGACTAGACTACTGAAAGGTGGTGATGGTGGTGGTTTTTTAAATTGCTATTTATTCAGATGAACAAAATAGCTTCCAATATCTCAAACTGATACTGGAAACTTTAAAAATATACTGATTGTCCACATGAATATTGAACTTAAAGGGGTGGAATATTAAAAAGATATTTATAATCTTTACATAACCAGGTGGGCTCCCTTTTGTCTGGAGAACAACGGATCTCCTGAGCAGAAGAGGATGTTTCCATAGACTTACCTCGCTGAAAGCTATTAGGATCTAATTGCATTACTGCCACTGGTGCTGATCCTATGAGATGCTCCCTAGGCCTTCTTACGGGTTCTATCTTGCAAGCGGCTGGACACTCCCCTGAGATACTACGCACCCTCAACTCCCACTGGCTTCAACGCAAGGTGAGGGTGCTCAGCCCTACTCAGGAGTGCTTAGAACTTTGCAGGATGGAGTCCTAAGTACAGAGCCTAAAGCCAAATCTTCTTGCTTTAGAAGTCTGAGTAGCCTCACTGACCACTGAAAATACAATGTCTGCCTGAATAAGGGGAATGGGATTTAGCTCAAATGCTGAGCTCGACCCACAAGTTCATCACACATAAACTGAACATATCAGTGAAGTGGAAAGCACTCCGTATTTTAAAGAAATTTGAAAAGGGTATTGGCTAGCTTCCCAGCTGGTATAAATCCATGCAGCTCCATTGAAGTCAATGTGGCCACAGTGATTTACGCCAGTGAAGGATCTGGCCTTTAATACACTCGTTTTCCATTCCTATTTTTGGACATTTGAAAGCTTTTGCTTAAAAAACTGTTTATCGCCGCCAAGGCACATTACAGCTACGATCAAAAAATATAATTAACAAGAAAAGAAAGGCTACGTTTTGTAACGAGCACTAGTGCAGCTGTAACAGCACCAATCTGTCTCAGAGAGACACTAAATGGAAACAAAGAGGTCTAATCAATCTTACAATTATTCGTGCTTAACTGAGGTCGCCCAAACCTCAGCTTTTTGCAGTATTTTCTTGCAACTAAGCATGTGAACAACAGAGGAATATATTCAATGCAAACACTGGCCCGTTATCATTTGGAAGGAGGGGTTATTCCCTGATCAAACAAAGGAAGAGGGATTGGTTTCGTTTGTAGGATCTCTCCAGGAAAATATTAAACGAGTGTAAAAACTGTGAGGAACAACAGTATTAACTCGGCTGTTCTTAACAAAGCAGCAAACAATTAGCATTTAGGAAAAATGGGTCAATAAAGACTTCAAATCTTCTTAACAGCTAGCACAATCAACCCATGTGGCAACAGCAATCTAAATTAACACCGTGGAGATGTTAGTTCTTTCTTCCCATATCTAAAAAGCAATTACAAATGTCACATCGAATCTCATTTTAAAACACTGTCCCACAGTTTAGCGCTATAGCCTGTGATTAAGTCTACCCTCCCTCCCAAAGAAGCTTTTTACTCTGCTGAGGCAGATGGCTTTGGAAACCACCCCTTATTCACATCACAGCCATTCTAAATCTGCTCCACCCTATGGAAATCAGACCCATGCTGTTTTCCTTAGCATCTGCATGCACTACAGGTCTTATAAGCATCCCTGTATCCTCTGCATGAGGCAAAGAATTAAGGAAAAACAGCTGATCCCAACCAGCCCAGAGCCCCTAGCTTACAGGGCTCACTCCTGCAAGGCAATGAATGTCCTCAGCTCCTGCTGACATCAATGGGAGTTGAGTGTGCTCAGGGCCTCACAAAAGTATCTAGTCCCTCGGAAGTGTGTCTAGCATCTTCCAGAAACGAGCCTATAGCAAGCTACACCCTTATTTAGCAACCCATCCCTATTCAGCAAAGCACTAAAGCACATGCTTAATTTTAAGCATCTGCTTAAATCCTGCTGGTTTTAATGGGACTTAAGCAGGTGTTCAAGTGCCTGGCTGAACTGGGATGGACTACACACACACACACACACACTCTTAATAGCTTGGCTGAATTGTGGCCCTGATGACCATAAATCCAATCCCACACACAAATAAGCAACGTAAAACTTTACTCTGGTGAATTACAGCATCGACTTTAAAGGAACATAAAGTAAAGTTACTCACGTGCTTAAGTGTTCTCAGGATTTGACCCCAAGGATTAATTTTTCATTTCTCAGGACTTCTGACTGTTCCTCCTTCACTTGCATTTAAATATAATGTTCCCTGACTGCTTCCTAACTATGACCCTTATCCTGCAATGAACTCCCCGTGGGCAGGATCCAGGAACTAATGCGATACTGGGATGCAAACAGAGTGGAATCTTGAGTAGGAGTAGAGTGGTTATTTTACCTCTAAATTTGGCACTGGTATGACCACTGCTGAAATAATGTGTCCAGTTCTGTTGCCCACAATTCAAGAAAGATGTTGATAAATTGGAGAGGGTTCAGCAAAGAGCCATGAGAATGATTAAAGGATTAGAAAACTTGCTTTGTAGCACAGACTTAAAGAGCTCAATCTATTTATCTTAATAAAAAGAAGGTTAAGTGATGACTTGATTAGTTTATCTACACGGGGAACAAATATTGAACCATGGGCTCTTCAGTCTAGCAGAGAAAGGTACAACAAAATCCAATTGCTAAACGTTGAAGCTAGACAAATTCATAGTACAAATAAACCATACATTTTTGACATTGAGGGTAATTAACCACTGAAACAATTTACCAAGGATCATGGCAGATTCTCCAACACTGACAATTTTTAAATCAAGGCTGGATGTTTTTCTAAAAGACCTGCTCTAGGAACTATTTTGGGGAAGTTCACTGGCCTGTGTTATGCAAGAGATCAGACTAGACGATTACTTGGCCTTGGAATCTATGGTTCTATGAACCTAGGTGAAGTCCAAATGAAGCCAATAGGGCTCTGTGAAGGTGCAGGCATCCATCCAATTGCAGCTCATTGCAGAATCAGGGCCTGCCTGGTTAAAAGGAATGGAGAGGAATGACTCCCCCAATGGAATTGTAAAGGCTCTTTATCCCAGGTGAATTCTTTTTGAGCCTGATCAACACCTATTGAAGTCGATGTAAAGGCTGCCATTGACTTCAAAAGGCCTTTGCATCAGGCCCAAAATATATACACACCATGTATCAATGTCCAGGCTTCCCCCCCCCTTCTTAATCTAATTTGTTCCTATTAATCTCTTCATACATATATGGTAGACCAGATTCCAGACTACACAGATACTGCATTTGTGCACATGATTTTGTCAGTAGCTTTTAATGGTTATAAAAATCAATGCAGCTCACATCCTCGTGTGCTGTATTCCTGTTTTTCTTTAAGAAAAACCTCTCCCTGCCATCGTACTTGAAATATTACCAGTGAGACAGAATGGAATACACATCACAACCACACCCAGGCAGTTTCAATACCATCGGTTTGATTCTGACGTTGGAGTTACAATGGCCTGATTCTTGACTCACCCACATCAGTTTTTATGCCAGTGTAACTCCATTTACTTCCACAGAGTTACTTCAGATTTCACACCACCGTGAGTGGGAAATTAGGCCCAATGGCTCCAGTTTAAGTGTGCCTGATGGATTTTTTTTTTTTTATAGTAAATCCAGGTGCGATGAGTTTTGGGGACGTTAACACAATGTGACACCAACTGAACTGAAAAGCATAGTTCTGAAAACTTCTTGTGGATAAGAGAATTCTTAATTCATAAACTGTAGCAGCTTATTTGGGAGTCATTATAATCATTCATGTCCATGCATGTTACCTTTGGGGCCTCTACATGATGACTACTTCTGTGATGTTAGTGTGTGTTTAAGGAGCACTGCTGCGTGGGTACTGACATAACATCCCATAATGACTACTTCAGAGCCTTTAAAATCTAGGGTGTCAATGGGAGTTTACATGACAATAACAAACCACCTTACAAGCACAACGTACTGTGCTGCACATTTAGCAGTAAAGAAGTACACTCGCATTCTTTTTGGAAAAGCAATGACTTTATACCTGCACTAACTGTGTTTTAAGTCATTACCACAGCTATTTTGTTTTGATCCGATCCACACAGAGGCAGTAATCCATAACATGGACTCAATGGCTTGCAGAATTGCATCGTCCAAATCCTGCTTATCTCATTCCCGTGAGTAAAAAAAAAAACAAAAAAAAAGAGAAAAGATGATACTGGACCCAGTTCTTAAGCTAACACCATCCCACTGCTTGCACCAGGAACCTTTCTAGGGCCCACTCACACAAAGATGTAGGGTACTGCAAAATTATTTTGATCTACGTTATACCGACGTACAGCCACCGCAGTAATCAAATCACTTTTGCATGTCCACACCATGCTCCTTATGTTGGCGGCACACATCCTCACCAGAAGCGCTTGCAGTGATTGAACTGTCAGCGTGGGGGATTGTGGGACAGCTTCTGAAAGCCAGCAAGTGTCGATGTAAGCAATGTGGTGTCTACACTGACACTGCGTCAGCCTAACTACGTCGACCTATGCCTCTCGTGGAGGTGGAGTTATTAAGTTGGCATAGCGGGCGAGTTACATTGGCAGGAGCATCATTTTAATGTAGGCTCTTAAAGAGTTAGGTCAACATAAGCTGCCTAGCAGTGACCTAACTCTGTACCGTAGACCAGGGCTTACTCTTGTGCTTACCTTTATACACTGGCTTCCATGGGAGGACTCACAATGGGACTACTTACAGCATGCAAAGTGTGTACTGGATTCATTTTGAGTCTTGTTCGGCACTGAGCTCACTTTACAGATTAGTAAAATAAATCATAATTACAGGCGAAGAATTAAGTTGCTCCTGGGACTCAACAGCTCATGCCAAGTTTTGTTTTAGTGCATTCACTTTTAATACCAAGCCCCCTGAAAACAGATACTAATGACAGAAATGGTACAACAAGCGCAAGCTCTGCTGGCTGCCTCTAAAATAGCTCAAATATGCCCTATGTGAGTGTGCTGTTACTGTTTAGGGATGACGCCCAGGCTCTTGTGATTTGTGAGGTACCTCTCCCAGCGACCTATGAAGTAATGACAATGCCCGTTTCAGTAAGGAATGCCCTCTCAGCGCTTTCTACCTTCCCAGCAAGAGCTGAGACAGGGCGTTCGTGTCGTCTGTTAGGGAGGGAACAGAGAGCGGCTTCTGAAAACAAGTCAGTCCTGCAGCTGAGTCTCCTCCTCGATGCGTTGGCTCCAAGAGCTGGAGTCTAGACGTAACTACAAGTTTAAACCAGCGCAGGTGCAAGAAACAGGTTCTTTCACAGGAAGAACATGCGGGGAGGGAGAGAAAGGAAAAATGGAAATGCACAAAAAATCGTGAGAGAAAAATCCCTTCTGAAAACAAAAAGGTCACATCTTCCGAACTGTGAGCAGTGCAGCTCCCCCACAGCTGATGCCTGCACACTGACATTTTTTTTTAGAGAAAGGGGTAGGGGAAACAAATCATTGACATGACCATAAAAACGACAAATTGTGAAACAGGATTGTGAGAGCTAAAATAAATAACCCTTATGGGAGATTGACATATAATAATTAGCCCAAACGGCATGCACACGTTAACCACCCCTTGTATATAACTATCTACTGCTGCACAGAAAGGAACACGATGAAATAAAAATTCACCAGCAACGCAAAGGAGATCTTTATTTGAAAGAAAAATGAAAATTCCAGGGGGAGGGGCTCTTACAACTCATACATATCCCTTTTTTCCAAAGCCCTGTTCCATAAAGGAAGCCTCATTCAAACAGAAGGTCATCATTTGTACCAAACATATACACAATGAATTGAGTCAAGCTGTCTTTATTTGGTAGATCACATTTGATGCAACACTGTACCTGCAGCCGCTCAAGCTTGGCACATTTTGCATCATTCTCTCTTACACGAAAAGTCTTTGTTCTCCACCGCCCCATTGCGGCTGCAAGCCCCCTCTTTCTGTTTGCAGTCGTTTCCTCTCCACTGCTGATCATTTCAACACAGAGATTTTTTTTCCCAATGCAAATTAAAACCACTTGCTCCCCTTGCACCCCCACTTTGAACAATGCTCTTTGTCCACCGTTACAGATCCTTTTAAAGGAGTTTAAGTGCAGGGGCGGGATTACATCCGTGGCACTCCAAAGATGCTCAAAATCCTAAAATGAGTTGACAAAAGTAGCCTGCTCCTATTAAGATAAATGAACTGATAGTGCTTTCAATTTTCCTCGGGGCACTGCGATCAAAGAGGTGCACACCAAATGGTTCATGATAACCTTACAGCAGGATTTTGCTTATGACAAAGCTTATTTTCCCCTTCACCACAGGGAAGAAATATACAGCTGACTCCCGCCGTTTCCGAGTTACAGAGAGATGGATCTTAGCTCAGTTGCTCCCCTCCTTTATCCCCCGCCTCCCCACTTTCTTGAAATTTCCATCCTTAAACAAAAGAGGAAGGTGGGGTGGTGACAGAGAGGCAGAGCTGCATTCAAGAAAACCCTTCCAAGGAGGCAATTTTTTTTTTAAAAGGTTTTGCTTCTTGATCCACTTAAAACTCACAGTAGTGGTTGAGGGGAGGGTAACTTTCTAGGTGTCCTTTTCCTTTCTTCTCTCCTGGCCCTGGAAATTCAGGGGCGACTGGCTTCAGCTGGACACAAACAACGCTTTGCATTGGCTTACACGGCTTGTTGTTGTTGTGACTACTGTTGTTTTAATGCTGTCCCCCAACCTTTATGCCGCTTGATACCTACAAATCCCAGGTCCACATCTACCGCCCGTGGAGAACTAAGCACCCCGCAGCCCTAGAGCGAGGCTGGGCCACTGACAGACCCCAGCGGCCGCCGGGCAGCGCCGCCAGGTACCGCCAGGCGAACCTGCGCCGGCAAATCTCGGGGACCAGGGGCTCGCTCCCTGCCCTGGGCGGGGGCGGCACATGCCAGGCAGGGCGGGTGGGGGGCAGGCCCGCAGGTGGGGGGCCGGGAGCCCGCTTGTGGGGCGGGTGATGGGGGGGGGGGCCCTTACCTGAGCGCAGATGCCGCTGCCGCTGCCGCTGCCGGCCGCGGGACACAGGCCGAGCGCCGGGCACAGGAGGGCGCGATGCTGCCGAGGCTGCGGCGGCCGCTGCTGCGAATGCTGGCTCGGCTCCCCCGCCGCCCGGCTGGTGCGCGGCCGGCCCCGCCCCGCGGCCCCGGCCCCGCCCCAGCGCCCGCACCGGCCCCGCCCCGCCCGAGCGCCCGCACCGGCCCCGCCGCCCGCCCGCGTCTGCCCAGCTGCGGGGCGGGCGGGAGTGCGGCAGCTGCTGCTGCCCTGCAGAGCGCCAGGAGCAGGGGCAGAGCGGGCGGGCAAGGGATGGGGGAGCAGAGTGGGTGTGCACAGGGCAGAGCAGAGTGGGTGTGTAAGGGATGGGAGAGCAGAGTGGGTGTGCACAGGGCAGAGCACAGTGGGTGTGCAAGGGATGGGAGAGCAGAGTGGGTGTGCACAGGGCAGAGCAGAGTGGGTGTGCAAGGGATGGGAGAGCAGAGTGGGTGTGCACAGGGCAGAGCACAGTGGGTGTGCAAGGGATGGGAGAGCAGAGTGGGTGTGCACAGGGCAGAGCAGAGTGGGTGTGTAAGGGATGGGGGAGCAGAGTGGGTGTGCACAGGGCAGAGCAGAGTGGGTGTGTAAGGGATGGGAGAGCAGAGTGGGTGTGCACAGGGCAGAGCACAGTGGGTGTGCAAGGGATGGGAGAGCAGAGTGGGTGTGCACAGGGCAGAGCACAGTGGGTGTGTAAGGGATGGGGGAGCAGAGTGGGTGTGCACAGGGCAGAGCAGAGTGGGTGTGTAAGGGATGGGAGAGCAGAGTGGGTGTGCACAGGGCAGAGCACAGTGGGTGTGCAAGGGATGGGAGAGCAGAGTGGGTGTGCACAGGGCAGAGCACAGTGGGTGTGTAAGGGATGGGGGAGCAGAGTGGGTGTGCACAGGGCAGAGCACAGTGGGTGTGCAAGGGATGGGGGAGCAGAGTGGGTGTGCACAGGGCAGAGCACAGTGGGTGTGTAAGGGATGGGGGAGTAGAGTGGGTGTGTCACAGGGCAGAGCAGAGTGGGTGTGTAAGGGATGGGGGAGCAGAGTGGGTGTGCACAGGGCAGATCACAGTGGGTGTGCAAGGGATGGGGGAGCAGAGTGGGTGTGCACAGGGCAGAGCACAGTGGGTGTGTAAGGGATGGGGGAGTAGAGTGGGTGTGCACAAGGCAGAGCAGAGTGGGTGTGTAAGGGATGGGGGAGCACAGTGGGTGTGCACAGGGCAGAGCAGAGTGGGTGTGTAAGGGATGGGGGAGCAGAGTGGGTGTGCACAGGGCAGAGCAGAGAGGGTGTGTAAGGGATGGGGAGCAGAGTGGGTGTGCACAGGGCAGAGCACAGTGGGTGTGCAAGGGATGGGAGAGCAGAGTGGGTGTGCACAGGGCAGAGCAGAGTGGGTGTGTAAGGGATGGGGGAGCAGAGTGGGTGTGCACAGGGCAGAGCAGAGTGGGTGTGTAAGGGATGGGAGAGCAGAGTGGGTGTGCACAGGGCAGAGCACAGTGGGTGTGCAAGGGATGGGAGAGCAGAGTGGGTGTGCACAGGGCAGAGCAGAGTGGGTGTGCAAGGGATGGGAGAGCAGAGTGGGTGTGCACAGGGCAGAGCACAGTGGGTGTGCAAGGGATGGGAGAGCAGAGTGGGTGTGCACAGGGCAGAGCAGAGTGGGTGTGTAAGGGATGGGGGAGCAGAGTGGGTGTGCACAGGGCAGAGCAGAGTGGGTGTGTAAGGGATGGGAGAGCAGAGTGGGTGTGCACAGGGCAGAGCACAGTGGGTGTGCAAGGGATGGGAGAGCAGAGTGGGTGTGCACAGGGCAGAGCACAGTGGGTGTGTAAGGGATGGGGGAGCAGAGTGGGTGTGCACAGGGCAGAGCAGAGTGGGTGTGTAAGGGATGGGAGAGCAGAGTGGGTGTGCACAGGGCAGAGCACAGTGGGTGTGCAAGGGATGGGAGAGCAGAGTGGGTGTGCACAGGGCAGAGCACAGTGGGTGTGTAAGGGATGGGGGAGCAGAGTGGGTGTGCACAGGGCAGAGCACAGTGGGTGTGCAAGGGATGGGGGAGCAGAGTGGGTGTGCACAGGGCAGAGCACAGTGGGTGTGTAAGGGATGGGGGAGTAGAGTGGGTGTGTCACAGGGCAGAGCAGAGTGGGTGTGTAAGGGATGGGGGAGCAGAGTGGGTGTGCACAGGGCAGATCACAGTGGGTGTGCAAGGGATGGGGGAGCAGAGTGGGTGTGCACAGGGCAGAGCACAGTGGGTGTGTAAGGGATGGGGGAGTAGAGTGGGTGTGCACAAGGCAGAGCAGAGTGGGTGTGTAAGGGATGGGGGAGCACAGTGGGTGTGCACAGGGCAGAGCAGAGTGGGTGTGTAAGGGATGGGGGAGCAGAGTGGGTGTGCACAGGGCAGAGCAGAGAGGGTGTGTAAGGGATGGGGAGCAGAGTGGGTGTGCACAGGGCAGAGCACAGTGGGTGTGTAAGGGATGGGGGAGTAGAGTGGGTGTGCACAGGGCAGAGCAGAGCGGGTGTGCAAGGGATGGGAGAGCAGTGTGGGTGTGCACAGGGCAGAGCAGAGTGGGTGTGTAAGGGATGGGGGAGCAGAGTGGGTGTGCACAGGGCAGAGCACAGTGGTGGGCAAGGGATGGGGGAGCAGAATGGGTGTGCACAGGGCAGAGCACAGTGGGTGTGTAAGGGATGGGGGAGTAGAGTGGGTGTGCACAAGGCAGAGCAGAGTGGGCGTGTAAGGGATGGGGGAGGAGAGTGGGTGTGCACAGGGCAGAGCGCAGTGGGTGTGTAAGGGATGGGGGAGCAAGAGTGGGTGTGCACAAGGCAGAGCAGAGTGGGCGTGTAAGGGATGGGTGAGCAGAGTGGGTGTGCACAGGGCAGAGCACAGTGGGTGTGTAAGGGATGGGGGAGCAGAGTGGGTGTGCACAGGGCAGAGCAGAGTGGGTGTGTAAGGGATGGGGGAGCAGAATGGGTGTGCACAGGGCAGAGCAGGGCGGGTGTGTAAGGGATGGGGGAGTAGAGTGGGTTTGCACAGGGCAGAGCACAGTGGGTGTGTAAGGGATGGGGAGCAGAGTGGGTGTGCACAGGGCAGAGCACAGTGGGTGTGTAAGGGATGGGGGAGCAGAGTGGGTATGCACAGGGCAGAGCACAGTGGGTGTGTAAGGCATGGGGGAACAGAGTGGGTATGCACAGGGCAGAGCAGAGTGGGTGTGTAAGGGATGGGGGAGCAAGAGTGGGTGTGCACAGGGCAGAGCAGAGTGGGTGTGTAAGGGATGAGGGAGTAGAGTGGGTGTGCACAGGGCAGAGCACAGTGGGTGTGTAAGGGATGGGGGAGCAAGAGTGGGTGTGTACAGGGCAGAGTAGAATGTATGGGATGGGGAGCAGGGGGATGTGCAAGGAATGGGGGGCAGAGTGGGTGTGCACAGAGCATAGTAGAGTGGGTGGGCAAGGGATGGGGAAGCAGAAGTGGGTGGGCAAGGGATCGGGAAGCAGAAGTGGGTATGTGGGAGTCAAGTGGGGGTACAAGGAATGGGGGAGCAGAAACCGGGATGGGAGAGCATGAGAATTAGGAGCAAAATGGGGATGCAAAGAATGGAGGGACACTGTGTATGGGGTGGGCAGTAGACTGAGGGGGACAAACTGGCGATGCACAGGGGTAATGGAGGTGCAGACCAGGGGAAGGGAGATGGCAGATCAGGTTGGGTTGGGGGGACGGGGAACAGATCAGGATGACACAGAGAGAGGGGAAGATGCCATCAATGAACTGTGGCCGAAAACAAACAATTGCCCCCTTTTAGTCCAGGGATCAATTGGTGCAAGTGACAAGCCCAAAAAGCCCAGAAAATGCAAAACAGTCAACTGTGTTCAGAGGTACTAATCAGTAAAGCTGAGCATCATTGGAAGAACATGCCCCTTCTGTTAATGGATTCACATGCCTAGCTGTGGGCCGTGCTTAAAATGGTCTGAAAAAAAGGTAAGAGGGCTGTGGCAGTCTCGGAGCAGCAGCTTTGGTAAAACAGGGCTCAATGTGCATTCCTCAGTGATGCAGTTTTTTTTCTGGCTGGGTCTGCAAACCCCCTGCTGTACGGACTGGTGGGAATCACCCAGGTTTAAAAGTGTTGGCCCAAGTCTTCAGCTCTCTATCAGTTTCCCTAAAATGCAAAATGGATATAATATTTTGAAAAGAGCTTTTATAAGTGTTAAGTATTATTACACTCAATGCATGCTGGCTGCCATTCACCTCCACTGAACTTCTGACAGCTTACCCTTGCCCCCTCCTTGTACCTATTCCAGGAATCATCCCCAATGATTATAGAAATGCATCCTGGGAAGGTACCTCAACATCACTTATATGGCATCATTTGGATGATCCAAGGATGCAGATCTCAGCTTTATCATGCTGTACCTTTAAGGAGAAGAATAGTTTTGAGGCAGACAGAACACAGTATAAGCAGTGCTGATTTTGCAGGTCAGAAACGGAATACAGATTGAATGCCCGTGAGCAGTCGAGCCAGTACTGATAATTCTCCAGAAGCTCTATTTCCTGCATTTTGGCTGTATGGAAAAGAGAAAAAGGTATCTCATTACCTTGTCAACTTTCACTAATTTCCCAAACTGAACTTTCCTCCACTTCCCCTCAGGGTATCAGTTACTGTCTCCATGACCTGGACAACATCTAAAACTTAGGTTGACCTAGCTACGTTGCTCAGGACTGTGAAAAATATCTTTCCCTGAGCGCCATAGTTCGGCTGACCTAATCCCCGGCGTAGGTGCGGCTAGGTACGACATAAGGATTCTTTGTCAATCTAGCTACCGCCTCTCAGAAAAGTGGATTATCGACATAAATGGAAAAACCCCTTCCGTCAATGTAGGAATTGTCTACCCTATGATGTTACAGCAGCATAGCTGCAGCGCAGTTGTCATGGAGAAATCAATGCACCCAATTCAGGTGCAATAAAGTGGAAGCCATGCCATTTTCAGCATGTAGACAGAAGGTGAATCTTGAAAGCTAGTCATTCATCTAGTTCTCACTCAAAAATTATCACAGAACCTTAGAAATTATAGATGGAAAACACTACTTAGCTCATCAGATCCAACCAAATCAGGAGCCCTTTCCGATGGAAAGGATAGAGTGTTTTATCCACTATTAACATGAATGCCTCTAGTAATGGGACACCCACCACTGTCCGTGGGAAAATTCTATTATGCCCTTCATAAATTAAATGGTCAACTAAGCTACAGTTACTAAATGCATTAAGACAGGAAATGTTTGTCGTTTATTTTAGAGATGCTTGTATGAGGTTTTGTTAGAAAGACTTGCAAGGATCAGAAGTTGATACTCCAGAGTGTGTGTGTGTGTGTGTGTGTGGTGGTGGGGTGGGGGGAGGAGGAGGGTAGGATTGATGCATAGGAAAAGCACATCTTTTGGGACCTCACAGAAAATCAAGAATTAGGTAAAGATCTGATACAGAGATCCAAAATTGCCAGTGTAAGAAGATTTGAGGAGTCACATACAGAGGAGTTCTCTTTGGCCTGTATATGGTAAAAAGGTCATGGTCTATAACCCTTTTAAGAACAGACTCATTTCAAACAGTTATTTGGAGATGTGCCATTCTAAGGAGAACTTGTCAATATCTTTTTTTCCCTTTGGATATACAGCTACAGTGCCAGGATACTGATGAATGAAGACTACATTCTTCTATTATTCTATCAGTTTAGAGGTATAAGTTTTGGCCACATAGATATTTGGATTCAAACTTCAAAAAGGGAAGAAAACATTTCATTTCTTAAACAGGCAATAGACAAATCCACATTTAATTTGGATATATGAACAGAGTAGCCAAGTCAGAGGCAGCTGATATTTAGTCATGATTAGAAGGGTTACAAACATTAAAAAGAATTTTAAATACATGTAAATTACTTCTATGACATATCCTAAGCACTTTCCGACTAGCCTCTTTTGCAATCTGTGTGCATATATATCAACTGGGTTGCAGAGTTTTTGCCATTCTAACTTGGGAAGCATCTAGGCTAAGGTGACTGTGAAAGGTGAAAATCAATATTATTCTGCTGCTTCTGGTAAGTTCCCCTATAGTGGCCCTACTGCACAGCCAGTCTATAAGAACCTATATAGGGAACACAAGATTGATAGAGGGCTTTTTGCTCTGGCAGACCAAGGTATAATAAGATCCAATGGTTGGAAGCTGAAATTAGACAAATTCTGACTAGAACTAAATTTTATTTTTTTAAACAGTGAGGATAATTACACATGGGAACAATTTACCAAGGGTTATGGTGGATTCTCCATCACTGGCCATTTTAAAATCAAGAGTGGATGTTTGTTCTGGAAGCTCTGCTCTAGTTCAAACAGGAATTAATTCAGGGAAGTCCTCTGGTCCGCTTTGTACAGGATGTTAGATTAGATCACAATAGACCCTTATAATCTATGAACCTATCAATCCGGGGCTATAGAGGAACATCTGAGCTGGACAGGGTCCTAAATGATGTCTTCTATTGAAAGCAAAACAAAAACGTCTACTGGAAGTGTCACTCAAACATTTATCATTGGCTTTACAAAGTGGGTACAAATAGTCACAACTTGTTCCCAAGTTGATTTAACAGGCTCCAATGTTTATCTGTATCTAAGTGCCAAACACAGTAAGCTTTCCATAAAGATTTGCACAATGGACTCTTCCTTTTACAGCTCCGTGGTTTGGCAGCATTTACTTACTGCAGATTATTTGAGGGATGTTGCTTGCTTCTGTGTTTATTTCTGGTCATTGTAGGAAAGGCTATTGCACACAGGTGAGACTTGCAGTATACTCTGAAATCAGATATGCCTAGCCTCAACCTTCTCTCTTCTGCTAAGTCTTTCCACAATTGAGACCTTGCCTCTGTCTCTCAAAAGTTTCACTCTGTGTTCTGTTAGCTCCATTTTCCAGGGGGAGCATAGGCATGCCTGTGAGTTTGCAAGTGAAGAGTTGACTTTGGTAAAGCAGGGCCCCAACTAGCCGAGGGCCTTAGTGCTCTAAAGCAAGACATTTAATTGGTACTGGAAGTGACCTGAGAGCAGAATGGGGTGTAGTGTACTGGTGTGATGTGCTCTTGGTGGTTTTCCCGGGAATGAGACAGGTTGTTACATCCTATACACATTGGAGTTTCTATGTTGCTTCCACCTTCAGATCAGCAAGTTACAATCGTCCAGTCTGGATGTACTGAACATGTAGCTCTCTGGGCCTAGATCCACATGTGAGAAGGAATGGGCATAGTTTCCAAGCAAGCTATGTTTGGAAGACATTTCTCACCCCAGTGACTTGAAACCAGGATCAGGTATATGTCCATTAAGATCCCTAGATTTCATACTATCTTGACAAATGGAAGGCAGGTGAGTCTGAAAAGGGAGAGGTCACCATGTTTCGCTTTCCCTACCAGCATCATTCAGTCCGGAGTGTGTTCAGTTTAAGGCACCTACTCTTCTAGACTCTAATCTAGATCCTGGATGACACCTTGTGGTGTGTTGGTGTTGGTTGTCTTTGCTGAGGAGATACAAAGCTAGATGTCAGTGTATGGTTGGCAACAGTGTGGCTACGGCATCTCACAAACTTTCCAAGAGGTGCCATATAGAGTCAACAGAACAGAAGTATAGTATTGATCCTTCTGAAACTCAGCATTGGCGGGATCTGAGCAGTGATGAGCTGCCAAAAGCTTAACAACGGGTTCCCTCCTCACCCCATGAGGGGGTCGTTGCCCACCCCCACCCCCCAGGACCCCTGCCTCATCCACCCCCCTCCCCTGACTGCCCCCAGAACCGGGCAGGAGGGTCTCGTGGACCACCGTAGGGGTGCCCACCCCTCAGAGCCAGAGGGACCTGCCGGGGAGCGAGGTGGGGAGTCCCAGCAGTGCTTACCTGGGACAGCTCCCAGGAAGCATCCCGCAGGTCCCTCTGGCTCCTAGGGGCTGGGAGTATAGCTGGGGGGGAGCGGCCGCTCCCCCACTGATCACATCAAAAGTGGCGCCTTAGGCGCCGACTCCCTGGGTGCTCCAGGGTTGGAGCACCCACGGGGAAAATTTGGTGGGTGCAGAGCACCCACCGGCAGCTCCCCGCCCCACCCCCAGCCCCAGCTCACCTCACCTCCGCTCCGCCTCCTCCGCTGAACGCGCTGCCCCACTCTGCTTCTCCGCCCCCTCCCCCGGCTTCCTGCGAATCAGCTGTTCGGCGGGAAGCCTGGGAGGGCTGAGAAGCAAGCGGCGGCTTCACACTCAGGCCGAGGGTGGCGGAGGTGAGCTGGGGCGCGGAGCGGTTCCCCGGCGCCGCCCCCCCCCCAGGTTACCTGCTGTGGAGCGGGCGGCCCTCCTCACGCCCCCCGCCCCAGCTCACCTCTGCCTCCCTGGGCCTGAGTGCGAAGCTGCGGCCTGCTTCTCAACCGGCCCCAGCTTCCCGCGCGAACAGCTGATTCGCGGGAAGCCTGTGGGGGCGGAGAAGCAGGGCGGGCTGGCACGTTCAGGGGAGGAGGCGGAGGCGGAGCGGAGGTGAGCTGGGGCCGGGGGTGGGGCGGGGAGCCATCGGTGGGTGCTCTGCACCCACCAAATTTTCCCCTTGGGTGCTCCAGGGCTGGGGCACCCATGGAGTCGGTGCCTAAGGTGCCACTTTTGGCCGGTTGTTAAATTTAGAAGCCCTTTTAGAACCGGTTGCCCCTCGCGGAACAACCGGTTTTAAAAGGGCTTCTAAATTTAACAACCGGTTCTAGCGAACCGGTGCGAACCGGCTCCAGCTCACCACTGGATCTGAGGAATCACAAGCAGCTGCCAATCACCACTCTAGTTTAAGAGGAATAATTGGAGCCATTACAATGCTGCACCATCCAGTCTGGGTAGATCTTCCAACTGGGTCTTCTAAAAGGAATCATGTGATTATCTCTATCAAAGGCCAAGCTGAGGATTGGTAGAATAAGCAGCAAGGCTTAGTAATGAATTCTGTATACCCATCATATCAACTGATGAACAAAAGATTTGAAAAGAGTTGCTTTTCTGTATGGGAGTCTAACATAAAAAGCTATTATACGTTAGAGCTGGTCAAAAAATGGGAAAAGAAACCTGGACATTTGGGAAATTGCATTTCCCCTTTTTTGTCAAAATTTCACACTGACATCTATTGAACATGTGTTCTTTTTCTTGCCCCGTAGTTAAAGGGTTTGGAATTAATATTATTCTAAGATGCCTATATAGGGCAGATTTTTTGTTCAGCCTGCGGACGTACTTATAACTTGTTTTATTAATGTGGAATTTTAATAAGATCCTTTACTTTTTAATGTGTCCATATTATTAATGAAAAATATTCACACAGGATGCAACTGGTTTATGGAAAATGTGCTGTTAGAGGGGATTGGTGTACTGAAGACTATGCCACATTTTGAAAAGGCACAAAGAGGTGCACCACAAAAACATTTACAAATTATGACCCTACTTGGGCTGATGGCTGAATTTGACCCCAGGAGCTGCAGTCCTAAAAGCACGAGGCTGTACTGCTTGAGCTATAGTATTAACTCCCTTAGCTGGCAGCTGTAGTAGATGCTTAACTTCTTATGGGGACTAGCCACTAGGGGAGAACAAAGACCCACAATGACTTCATGTGCGTTAAATACTTCCCCTGCCTGGGAAAGCTTGTGTTGAGTATCTGAGGACTACCAGCGTTCAAGCCCTCTTTTGGTATGCCATGTTTTATAACAGCTCCCTAACGTGGGCCATGAGGAGAGTTTGAACCTGCCGCTTTCAGCATTAAAAGACTTTAATAAACTGGTAGCAGCAGAAGACTTATTTTCTTGTGTGAATCAGCTGGTAGAGGTGGACAAAGGTCCACAGTGTCCTTGCGTGGGTTATGTGCACACAATAGTAGCACGTGCAAACCACCATTGTCATGCATGCCTCTTCCTTTGTGTGTGCAAAGTGAGTATTTGAATGTGCAAACTGGCACTTGTTTGTGCAGTTACCCAGTTTGTAGGTGCAAATACAAATGTTTGCAAGTAAACCATGCACCTTGACATATAGCAGGTCCACCTACCGTAGCCAGCTCTGGAAATGTGGCCGGAGGGTTATTTTTCGAAAGCAGAGCTGAAGATACCATTGGCTGTCATCGTCTAAAGAGATGAAGGCAGTTTCTCCCCTGTCAGCAGGCCAATGGTCTATTATAAAGGGGAAAATAATTCTTAATCAGAGCTCATCAAATCCATTTTCACTGTAGAAATCAGCATTTCATGCAACGTTATTAAAGCAAGTGGCAACACCATTAGTCACCCTAGCAGTCATGCAGCCACACACATTATGCATTTAATTCATTTCTATGCTGGTTGCCACCTGCTCATCTGGTAATTGGACTCTGATCGTTTAAAAAACTTGTACGGGGAAGAGAGCCAACCAGGTAACATGGGATGCTAATTCCTGGAAACTACATGGGAAAAAAAGAGTCTGTGTGCATAATTTGAAGCATGAGTTAATTCTGCCAGGGGCCCTGTGCTCCCAAGCTGCAGGCACATAGGAGAAGCCGTGGTGTGAAATCAGTGAGTCTGGTGGAGTTAGATGTATCTCCAGTGGCTATGACATATATACATGTTGCCTGAAGTGACTGCCTAGTGCTATTGGAGTATTTATGATCTTTTTTAAAAAAGTCTTTGGATGTTTGTGCAGGCTGGTGTGTTGCCATGGAAACAGGGGTGTTGGCGCTGAAGCTGTTAGTAAGTGGGCTGATTTATTTGTGTGCCTCCAAAATGAAGAGCAAGAAAATAACAATCCCACCGTTTGTGAGGCTCTTAGAGAATGGAGTTTGGTATTACAGCAAAATTAATCCCCGCGAGTATTTTCAGGTGCTCCGTTAAATAGCAATAAGGCAGACAAACAAAGGAAAATGGCTAGCAGAGCTGTTGAACTCTCACAGAAAGCCCTACAGGAAAGTCAGCACAAAGAATCCCCATGCAATAACGTATCAGTTATGTGTTTATTGAAAGCAATCAGCAGATTTAATTATTTTTCTTCCCTAATGGACCATCTCCTTTTTCTGATGCAGCAAATACAAAGGAACAAAATCAAATGTGAGATGTGATCCATATGTAGACACCACCATACAAAGTAATATCTAGCTCTTGTATAGTACTTTTCAGTAGTAGGTCACTATCATTATCCCCATTTTACAGATGGGAAAACGAAGGCACAGCAAAGTAAAGTGATTTGCCCAAAGTCAGCCAGTAGTAGAGCTAGGACTTGAACCTAGGTCTCCTGAATTGTACTCCAATGTGCTACCCACTAGGCCATAGTGTTCTTAACTGGAGTTTAAAGAGGTACATTATATCACCTATTAGCTCCCATCTTATACATTTAATATTTATAGGCACAACTCCATTGCTAAGTGAGAGGAAAAACAAGCTAAGAAGTGACAGGGCTAGAGAACACTCAGGAAATCAAATGAAGAAACTGGGCAGCGTTCCAGACTATTTTCAAACTGTTATTTTTTTGTTGGTGTTAAAATAGTCTCATAAATTACATATATATAGCTTATAGGTCTGAAAACAGAGCTCCCCCATCGACTGATGCTGTGTGTTAGTAGGAGGTAACACATGCCTGTTCTACTTCACTGAAAGTTTTCCTTGTTGGTATCTGTTATTCTGAAAGGAAATCTACAGCCATTAGTAATGTCACGGAATATTTATTTCTGAGCTCTCTTAGCCCCAGATTGCAAAGGTAGCAGATATGGATGCTTTCACAAAGAGGACTCCCCCCTGCCCCACAGATATTCACATAGCATTTGAGTTGTCTTCTTAGCATATGAGCAATGTGACCAGGATGGTTGTTAACAAAAATAAATAACTTAGGGTCAGATCCTGAGATGCTGTAAATCAGTGTAATTTATTTCAACAGAGCTGTGCCAGTTTAAGACCAGCTGAGGATCTGGCCCAGAGAATTTTAAACAATTAGGATAAGATGATCCTTTCCTCTGTCAGGTTTCAGAGTAGCAGCCGTGTTAGTCTGTATTTGCAAAAAGAAAAGGAGTACTTGTGACACCTTAGAGATTAACCAATTTATTTGAGAATAAGCTTTCGTGAGCTACAGCTCACTTCATCGGATGCAGTTAGTCAGGATTATGACATCAAGTGAAACCTATCACTTCTCTGGCCGTCCATAGAGTCTTCCAGCATTCACAAGACCCAAATTTGTAATGTAAACAAAAATACTCTTTTGTGTTTTAAGGAAACAAAGAAGCCCTTTCAGGAGCTATTTTTTCCCCAGTGGCAGGTCCCCATTAATTCCTGCCTATGTTGTCTTACATTACTCAAAATGATTGTAGCCAGGGAAAAAGAACAGGATTACTTGTGGCACCTTAGAGACTAACAAATTTATTTGAGCATAAGCTTTCGTGGGCTACAGCCCACTTCATCAGATGCATAGAATGGAACATATAGTAAGAAGATATATATATATACATACAGAGAACATGAAAAGGTGGAGTAAGAGGCTAATTAATTAAGATGAGCTATTATCAGCAGGAGAAAAAAACTTTTGTAATGATAATCAAGATGGCCCATTTAGACAGTTGACAAGAAGGTGTGAGGATACTTAACATGGGGAAATAGATTCAATATGTGTAATGACCCAGCCACTCCCAGTCTCTATTCAAACCCAAGTTAATGGTATCTAGTTTGCATATTAATTCAAGCTCAGCAGTTTCTCGTTGGAGTCTGTTCTTGAAGCTTTTCTGTTGCAAAATTGCCACCTTTAAATCTGTTACTGGGTGGCCAGAGAGGAGTTGATTTTAGTCCCTACTGCACGGAAAGGTAGTAACTCCAGCTAGCTGTCACTCTGAGTGACTGACCTGCAAACTTTCATGAGACGTCTAGAGTGGCATGTCCAAACTCTGCTTATGATCTTATTCCATGCAGAACCTACCAAAATGACAATGCTCCACCTGGCCCTCCTTGCTTCAAGTTGCTAAATCACATTAAAGACAGTGGAAAATACATAAATACTTTCTTCATGTTCTTTTCCCTTGTGAGCATCCACGGTTTGCCATGGGAGGTTACTTGAACACAAATAAATGGTCTCTGCACTCATGACTGGAAGGGGACGCATGCATGAGACAGTCTGTTCATGAAGATGTGATATGGTCTAAACTTTTGGAACAAGTCTGGGAACTCCTGCTTTAAGGCTTTAATTGATGGCAATCATTATAGATAATAAAGCCATGAGACCCACTCACTGCATAACAAGAAGCCAGAGCAAATTCACTCTCTGCATTCTTGTCTCAGAATTTATATAAATAAGCCTGGTCAAAAAATTTCAAATGGAATGTTTTCCTGCCCAAAAATGATGTTTTCCTGAAATTGAAATTTTCCATAGGAAAAGATTGTTTTGTTTAGATGTTCCTGACAGAAAATCCAGTCAAAATCTTTTTGTTTTGAATCAACATTAATTCTCTGTGTCTGCCTGGCACAGAGTGCCTCACAGGACTTGTAGTCCGCATCCATCCATTAAGCCCAATGGTCCCTGCTTGTCACACAGACTACATTTCCCTTGATGCACCACTGGCTATCCCAGTGGTTGAGCTGCCACAGCTCATCATTAGAGAGAGATACCAAAATGAAACGTGTCAATTTCAGGATGTAGAAATTTTTAGTTTTGATCAAAACCGCTGAAATGAAACCTTTCCAAATAAAAGTGTTTTGGAACTTTGTGTTCCACGATGTGTTTCAATATTTTGACTTTTTGCCCAATTGAGGATGAAATGAGTGTGAGAATTTCTTATGGGACAAAATTTCTGTTTTTTTGATCAGCTCTAACAAAATACATCATATGGGACTAATATTGACCCTTGACTCGCTTCACAGTAAGTAGACTGGGAAGGTGATAAACATTCAGTATGGGGCGCAGGTCCTGTTGACATAATGGCAGTCACAGTTAAAACCCCTGCTCAGATGTGAAAATTCATTATTATAATAATAATTTGTGATATGGTGGCTTTTCAAGGCCCACAACCAAGACTGGGGCTGCATTGTGCTGGGGCACTGTACATACGTATTGTAAGATATACTTCCTGCCCTGAAGAGTTTATCATCTGAGTAGACAAAACAGACAAAGGCTGGGAAGGAAAACAGAAGCAGAGAGGTAAAGTGACTTGCCCAGGGTCACACACACGGCATGTTAATGGGAAAGGCAGAATTAGAAATCGGCTCTCCTCACTCCCAGGCCGGTGCCCTAGTCACTAGACCATGCTACTCTCCCCCCCGCCCCCCCCCCCCGCCAATGTCTAATTTATTTCTTCTAAAAACAATTTGACTGATGCATATTCTTGAACTTGTATATCAAGGAAACGACTGTGGTTAATATATAAACACGAGTCCTAAAGAAATGCACTAAAGCTGTAGATATAGAAAGTTGAAAATTATTGTAGCTTGAACAATTATAGAAATCTGCATTATTGTGGTGGGGTCTTTTTGACCAGGGTAAGTTCCCCAGTAAATTCTCCCCATCTTAAAAAAAGTGGCTTTAGAATGCATATACCTACTGTTGTTATATCTGCCACGTCTTGCCTTAAATATAATATAATTACCTAGTCTCCCTGGACTATTATTTAGAGATAACAGACCAAATTCTGCTCTCATTTATGCTAGAATAATTCCACTGAAGTAAGTAATATGGCTCTGGATTTTACACCAGTCTAGTTGAGAGGGAAAAAATGTGCCCAAAGGGCTCTAATCTGTGCCTAGTTAAAGCCCACAAAAATTTCTTAGCATAAATGAGATGGGAAAATGACTGAACTCAGCTTCCCTCTTGTCTGTTTGCATAAAATCTCCATTCAGCCACCTGGAGTTCTGGCTACAGCAGAAGTCAACATACAATGTCTGTGACACAACAAGGGATGTGAATGTCCAAAAGGAAATGGGGTGCAGGAATAGAAAAGTGGGAGAATCAGGTCCAGATGAGCAGCCAGTGTATTCATTCATCAACACAAAATGTGGATGTACTCACAAAACCATAGCTACAAAGAAGAGGTTGTTTTAACTTGCATGACCGCCAGTTACACAGCAGATAACTTAGGATTTCACTAGCTTTATCAGTACTACATGCTGGCTTTGATGGAAGGATGACTATTCTCAAACAATTACTCCAATAATGTATACACTTGTTTTATATTTAGTGACATGGGCTGAATTCTGTCCTTGGATGTTCTGGCAGGGTGAAATTCACCCCTGTGCAGAAGGCCAGCACAAGTCCTCCCTTTATCACTGTTTTGAGGAGGCTGTTGAAATTCAGGACTGAATTAACATGGAGACTGGTTTTTCTCCCTTCTCTGAAGCAGCAGCTCACCCAAGCCCAGACTGGCATGCATTAGTAGTACAGCGTAGATAATCTCATCTGCGCTTTACTGAAGCACTCCTGAATAGAACAACTTGCTGTGTTATGTAGGGTCACTCTTGATTTTCTTCTATGGTGGAGAGAAAGATGTATGATAGAGTAGGGCGGATTTATCTTGCTGGCTGTTGACATATGGCTCTGGGATATGTAGCAACCATGAAAAGGGTATATTTTGGAGCAGAGTGGGAGGGCACAGCTTTCAGAAGCTGTAAGGAACAGCGTTCTTAGTAGGATCAGCCAATGAAAGCTTGATCTGATGATGTAATGTATCTAACTTAGTGTTTCTTTGGTTGAGCATGCTGTCATTCAATATCCTGCCGGAGAGCTTTAGGAACTGCCAAATTGAATAAGACCAGTGGTCTCTCGTCCAGTGTCCTGTATTCAACAGTGGCCAGCACCAGATGCTTCAGAGGAAAGTGTAAGAATCTTGAAACAACTTTTCCCAATGAAATTTCCCTCCTGACCTGCTTAGTTAGAGGCTGTTTTATGCCCTGAAGCATGAGGTTTTACATACCTTCCAAAACTCTTGGTTATTTTTAAAATCCTTACTATTATAACTATTGGATTCTGTTGAAGCTCAGAGCATTTTCTGTCAAGCTCAAATGAACTGTTATTAAACTCAGCTGTTGAGTTTTGAACTGAACTCCAGACAGTTAATATTGCCCAAAGCACAATAATATCTTATTTTTGCATGCATGCTGGCCTACGGGAATCAAAAGGCAATATATCCTGTGGAATCGGAAGCATCCCTTTTCACAACACTGCCAAAATATAATCACATTATGTGAAGCTATAAAGCCAGTCAGCAGTGTAAACTGGAAGTGAAAAGGTGAAATGTGTCACTGTTGCAGACAGACCAATCAATACCCACAGCAAGTATATGGATATTTTTGCAGTTCACATTGATAATACATTGTGTAATCTAACACTAGTAACCAGAGTTTAATTTGGGGATCAATCATTCTGTAGCAAATGGTAATTCAGTGTTAAAGCACATGGAGGGATATACTGGCTTATTCACTTCTGGGTTACAAGATTTGAAAGATCACTTAAAAAGCAACTTT
This sequence comes from Natator depressus, assembly GCF_965152275.1. NCBI lineage: Eukaryota > Metazoa > Chordata > Testudines > Cheloniidae > Natator > Natator depressus. The sequence continues at coordinate 63,745,018 of NC_134244.1, read as the reverse complement.
ACATTTCAAATTACAAATTACATTTTTTCACACGTCTGCTATTGGATTATCTGAACCTACTTCTACCAGTGGTGCTGGGGGTGCTGCTGCACTCCCTGGCTTGAAGTAGTAATAATATATGTTTCCATCATCAGCACCCAAACTATAAACATTGTTCCAGCACCCCTGATTTCTACTAATTCAACTTTCATACAAAGAGTTGATAAGATGGGGGGGAAAGTTTGGTCAATCTGGGAGCCAGGGGTCTCTTTTTCCAACTGTGTTTACATTGGGTGATGAAATTCCTAGGAGGCAATAAAAATTAATGCTTAGACACGGTGGGCAGGTATTTTCAAAAGTGCTTACGGGCCAGACTTAAAAGGTATTTTGGTGCCTAGAGATGCAAATAGGCATCTAGTGGGATTTGCAAGTGTGCCTAACTCCCATTGTAAAACTGTTCCTAAGTGACCCAGGAGCACAAGTCCCATTAACTTGTTCTCTTAAGTCAGGTGCTTTTGGAAAACCCATCCGACAGCTGGTCAAATCCTAGTCATTTAATTCATAGGTTAACAAATATTGCCAATTCCTCTTGTATAATCGATTTGACTAATCAGGGGGAGGGATAGCTCAGTGGTTTGAGCATTGGCCTGCTAAACCCAGGGTTGTGAGTTCAGTCCTTGAGGGGGCCATTTAGGGATGTGGGGCAAAAATTGGGGATTGGTCCTGCTTTGAGCAGGGGGTTGAACTAGATGACCTCCCAAGGTCCCTTCCAACCCTGATATTCTATGATTCTATGACTAATCAATGTTTCTGGGACCCTGCCAGCTGTTAGATAATATGGCTGCTGTTTATTAAACAGGTTCATTCTTCAGGTGTTCATTGCTTACAAGATAGCATCTTTTACCAGCTCAAACTCAGGGGGTGTGTTCAGTTCAGAAAAGGAGTACTTGTGGCACCTTAGAGACTAACCAATTTATTTGAGCATAAGCTTTCGTGAGCTACAGCTTATGCTCAGATAAATTGGTTAGTCTCTAAGGTGCCACAAGTACTCCTTTTCTTTTTGCGAATACAGACTAACATGGCTGTTACTCTGAAACCTGTTCAGTTCAGGTAAGTCACCAAAAATTCAAAACCCCATTAAAGATATTTGACCACTTAAAGATTAAGTGCACTGTAAAGATAAATGATCCCTTGGAATTTAATGTTTCGACATTAAGGAGCCTCTACTCCATCTACAGACCATATCACATAAAGGCTTCTAATTCTGAAGGGGATTACCACTGATGGCTGGTCTATATTAGACAAGTTGATGTCCCTTTTCAATGTTCTTTATAGAACTAAGTCAGTTGACACTCCATTGAGTCAGTAGGTTTTTGAGAACAGACTGAATGGGCAAGAGTATGGCAGTTCTTCAGAGAGTAGAGTAAGGCCTGGTCTACATACAGCTCCTGTGATATAGCTTTGTCAGGGGTGTGATTTTTACTGATACAGCTATACTGGCATAAGGCCTGGTGTGGATATACTTATACTAGTATGAAGGCGTGTCCCAAACCAGACTAAGTTGTACTTTTATACTGATATAATTGCATCTACAATAGGAGGAGAGTTTGCAGCGTTAACTATGCCAGTATAGTTAAAGTGGCCAAACTTTCTGCTGTAGAGAAGCCTTGAGTACCTGTAAAACAGATGCCCATATTCCCCTCTCCAGTGTAGGGCAGAGAGACTTTTAAGTGGCATGGCCTTGGGGGTCAGACATAAACAATATTCCTAAAAAAGTGGTGGTGTTCTACATGAAGAAGTTTGAAAGCTACTGATACATTCCTAAGACATCTCACTAAGCAGTGGAAACTTATTTGGGCAGCTGAACTGGGGTTTTCCTCCAGAAAACCCAAAGGGCTTCTCTCTACCCCTTCCTTCAATAATGCCAAAGAAATCAATGAGCATGGCCAATGTTTGCAAAATGCTCCAGTTCCAGTGAGCATTAACTAATGATGACACATCCCCATTAAACAAAGATAGGTCAAATCAGGACCAATTGCCATTTTAACCTTCTTGAGTGGGACACATAATGTTAACAGGCGTGCTTGATGAACATACAGTCTCTTATGTCTCAAATGTTGTGGTGCCCCTCAAGTATTGGTTAGATTCCTATTGTAACGCCTCGTTGCCAGGCATCCGTAGAGTTGGATGGACAGCCTGACTCACATTGGGAGGGTGATTTATTCTGCAGGAAGCCAGTCCTCTGTACCACTTATGAACTTTCAACACCGCATGAATCCTTACAGCTGAGTATATCTTTCAGCACTTATTCATCTGAAGAAATAACAGTCGCTGAAAATTGTCAGTCAGGTAACAAGAAAAGAGGCGGTACGGGCTGCCAGCAAACTGGCTGCACTGCAGTGGGTTTGTGCCAAAAAGCATTTATACTGCCTGGGTGAGGAAAAGGATGTTTCGCAACAGGCGTTGCTTAGGTAGGCAAACCATGCTAGACAATGGCACTTGGGAGCCAAGGGCCTTATCCACTGCCCATTGCTAGCAATGGAAAGACTCAATGGAAAGGCCCTAGGAGAGCCATAAAGAAGTGACTGCCTGGAAACAGCCAGTTCTACACTTTGCCCTGAAGGGGCATAATCCTGAGTGGTCATCTACAGTGTGAGGGGCATTGATTGCCCTTTCATTTGATGAAAAGAGGAATTGCTGGAACTGGGTAAGAAATGGATATGAAGTTCCCCTAACCCCAGCAGAGGTAAAAGAGCAGAAAATGTTCTTCTCCTACTCACACCCAGTCATAGATCAGATATCCCCACCTCCAGATCAAGCATATCATCATCAGGAGCCTAGATATGCCTTTCAAGACCATAAGCAGACATGTCTTTCTCAATACCCTCTTGGATGTGTTGATATTTGTGATTTACTTTAAGATGCTTCTTTGAGGCTGAGATCTAACCAGCGATGGTCATTAAAATCATGGCAGCTGGGGGGCATGAATTCTAGCTTGGCCTTAGTCAGGGGTAGTTACTAAAGTCCTAGACCCTGAATTCTGTTGGAGTCATGCTAAGCAGGGTCTTGCTGCAACCAAGTGGTGTAAATCATGCAGATGCTCTGACTAGAAGTGCTGAAGTTTACTTTTTTTTGTTTGAACAGAATTCTAAGGTCTGAACGAAATGCCATCTGGCTGCATTCCTGAAGCAAAGTAAACACATCACCAGCAACAACAGCAACAGTTATATATTCTAGCTGCTCCTGTCTACTGTAATATTACTTTGCTTCTAATATCACCTTCCATCCATTGTTCTCAAAGCATTTACAGACAAATGAATTAAAATTCACAGCATTCCTGTTCAGCAGGCAGGTGTAAGAGACAGTATGGTCTAGTAGTTAGCATGCTCGACTGGGACTCAGGAGACTTGGATTCAATTCCCTGCTCCAACACAGACATCCTGTGTGACCATGGGCAAGTCACATAGCCTCTTTGTGCCGCAGTTCTCCATCTGTGAAATGGGGATAACAGCATGACTCAACTTCCCAGGGGTGTTGCTGGGGATATCACAGGGTACTGCTGGGGGCTGGGCAAACCTTAAAACCCACCAGTCAGAAGGGAGTGGTACAACAGGCTCTGCCCACAGACAGGCGTCAGCTGGAGACTGAAGACCAGACTGGATGCTCCTGGAGTTGACCATGGAGGGGTGTGGGATTCAGGTGCAGTTACCCAGAAAATTAGATACTAACCTCTCTACCTGTCTTGCAAAACAAAAGCAAAGTATTCTGAGAAAACTGACAACTTATGTGAGGTACAATATGATCTGAAAGCTAATTTAATTTGTGTTTCTTTCACCATATAAGATTCAGAATATTTGTAATCATAACGCAAAATCTTACTAAAGTGCTCTTCCTGGAGAACTATAGTTAAATTCCATTGCCATTTGACTATATATGATTAAAGATTGGCTTGCTTACAGTAGCAACCAATAGTTTATATTATTTTGCAGGTCTTCTTCCAAGGCTTTGGACTTAGACAAAGAGATCTAGATCCAATTCCCATATACTACTGACTTCCTGTGCGACCTAATGCTTCAGGTCCCCATCTGTAAAATGGAGATGATTCGTCATTTTTTACTCTTTGCCTTGTGCATTTGATTGCTAGTTCTTCAGACAGGGACTGTCTCCTATGTGCTTATACGGCACTAAGCACAAGGGGCCCTGAGGGCAGGTGGGCCCTCTAGCTGCAATAATAAATAAGTTTATGATAACTAATATGTTTGTGTTTTACAGAATCTTTTTCATACTTTTTTAAAAAACCAGGAGCACAGTTGTGTTCAATGGCACTCAACCTGCACATGTAAATGGAAATCACTTCATTGGGCTGGAAGTCCCCTGCAGCACAAGAACTTAAAGGGTCAGGGCTTGTCATAAATATAAAGGGAAGGGTAAACACCTTTAAAATCCCTCCTGGCCAGAGGAAAAACCCTTTCACCTGTAAAGGTTTAAGAAGCTAGGATAACCTCGCTGGCACCTGACCAAAATGACCAATGAGGAGACAAGATACTTTCAAAGCTGGAGGGGGAAGAAACAAAGGGTCTCTCTGTCTGTGTGATGCTTTTGCCGGGAATGGAAAAGGAATGGAGTCTTAGAACTTAGTAAATAATCTAGCTAGATATGCGTTAGATTCTGTTTTGTTTAAATGGCTGGTAAAATAAGCTGTGCTGAATGGAATGTATATTCCTGTTTTTGTGTCTTTTTGTAACTTCAGGTTTTGCCTAGAGGGATTCTCTATGTTTTGAATCTGATTACCCTATAAGGTATTTACCATCCTGATTTTACAGAGGTGATTCTTTTACTTTTTTTCTTCTATTAAAATTCTTCTTTTAAGAACCTGATTGCTTTTTCATTGTTCTTAAGATCCAAGGGTTTGGGTCTGTGTTCACCTATGCAAATTGGTGAGGATTTTTATCAAGCTTTCCCCAGGAAATGGGGTGTAGGGTTTGGGGAGGATTTTGGGGGGAAAGACGTTTCCAAGTGGGCTCTTTCCCTGTTATATATCTGTTAGACGCTTAGTGGTGGCAGCAATAAAGTCCAAGGGCAAAAGGTAAAATAGTTTGTACCTTGGGGAAGTTTTAACCTAAGCTGGTAAAAATAAGCTTAGGGGGTTTTCATGCAGGTCCCCACATCTGTACCTGAGAGTTCAGAGTGGGGAAGGAACCTTGACAGGGCTGTAGGTTATGGCTGTTTACTATTTGGTCCTTTATCAGACCAACCAATGAGTGGTCATGTAAGAGATACAAAGAGTGACTTGCAGAAGAGACAAGCTAAGCACAAATCCTTCTGGGTTGGTCACTAGAGGCTTTCAGTGCTCTCAGCTGGTAAAAGTACTGCCTTTGGATTGGTCCAGTTTGAGTATCCTCTAGTCTGCGGTAATGTACAGAGCACATAGCTAACGAAGTCTGTGCGTAGTCCTTTGGACTTCAACGGGACTTGTGTGTTTAAGTACCTTGCTGAATCAGGGCCAAAAATGGAGACGGCACTACTACTTTGGGAACTTTTCTAGTTAGTTAAGGACATTGCTATGTCTTGCTACTAGCTGAAATTTACAATCTCTGATCAGTATATCTTTGCAGTAGTTCTCCCACAGGTCTAGCATACAAAAAGGGAAAAGTCAGGCCTACAGGACTTGTCCTTCCAGTTCTGCCTTTGGATACAATGAAATAGATAAGCCCATCATAATGCAGGGTGCATTTGCTCACTTCTTCATTGTTATGGCCTAAATCATTGTATCAACCAAGCCTCTTATGCAGAAAAGCTTTTTAAGAAAGCCACTCCTACTAGCATCACTCTGAGCTAGATCTTCAGCTGGTCTAAACTGGTGACTCAAAACCTGGTCTGAAGGTTTTAGTCTTTTTTGCCTTTGACCTCCCACACCTGAGCCAATGTCTCACTTTTGTTTTCAAAAGCCAGGAAAACCAAATCAAACCATCTAATCATCCTACATGAGAACTCTTTACATTGTCGATAAAGCTGAGAGTCTCACATAAGGAAATAGGTTAAATTTGGAAAACAAATCTTTGAGGTTACATTTACAGACATCTCCAAAAGAATTATTGTAATGATTACTGGTACTGAGACAAATGTGATAAAAAGTATCTTAGATGTGTGTATAATATAAGCTCTATAATTGACAGCTATAGTGAATGTTAAAAGAAAACTTTTTCTGTTGTGTTATAAATGATTTTTCTCTAGCTACATTCTCCACAGTAAAGACTTCGATGTGTTCAGGGAATGAAGGTGAGATTTAAAATGTGTTGGGTCACAAATATTAGCAGACGACTTGAACATTGTTATGAGAGTACAGAAAAATTAGCATAAATCCATCACTTGAAAGCTTTAAATCCAGACCTGATGTCTTTGTATGAAAGATGTATTCTAGTTCATAGAATCATAGAATATCAGGGTTGGAAGGGACCCCAGAAGGTCATCTAGTCCAACCCCCTGCTCGAAGCAGGACCAATTCCCAGTTAAATCATCCCAGCCAGGGCTTTGTCAAGCCTGACCTTAAAAACCTCTAAGGAAGGAGATTCTACCACCTCCCTAGGTAACGCATTCCAGTGTTTCACCACCCTCCTAGTGAAAAAGTTTTTCCTAATATCCAATCTAAACCTCCCCCATTGCAACTTGAGACCATTACTCCTCGTTCTGTCATCTGCTACCATTGAGAACAGTCTAGAGCCATCCTCTTTGGAACCCCCTTTCAGGTAGTTGAAAGCAGCTATCAAATCCCCCCTCATTCTTCTCTTCTGCAGACTAAACAACTAAACAACAGTTAGTACAACTGTCAAGCTCTGGACTTGCTGCAGGAATCACTGGGTGAAATTCTGGGGCCTATGATATGCAGGATCGTATGACCTTGATCAGTGATCCCTTCAGACTTAAAATCTTGACAAGGTAAAACTATTTTGGCTGTTTAGTTTTCCAAGAACAGACAAAGAAGGTTGTTAAAACTTGTAGATACAGGGTAACATTTTAAAAAGTGTCTAAGTCCCATTTTCAAAAAGCAACTTAAGCACTTAGGAGCCTAAGTTACTTTAAAAAGTTTTACCTGCACTCATGGAGCCTTAAAACTACTTTTCCTTATCTAAGATTTGTTGCTCTGCAAGGTGAGTTCCTTTGGATAACATGGGTTCCTGTTAAAAAGGCATTTCCTCTCCGCAGGAGAGATGGAATTTTAAACCTTTAGGACTGCATTTGTTATGCAATTAAAATATGCAGAAGCTTATGGCATTTGTAGGTTTCTTCTTTTCTTGTTTTAACCTAGTGTTGTTGAAATCTATGCTGATTCAGGGCAATTCTAGATTCAGGTGGAGTTCTGATTTTTCAGTGGGACTGTTTTATGAGTTTTCAATGTCAACTGTATATATTTAAAAGGAATGTCAGAAGGAAAACAAAAACAAAAACTAAAAAATACTCTTGGAGTCTGATCCAAAGCCCTTTGCAGTCAATGACAGATTCCCATTGGCTTCAATGTGCACTGGATCAGGAAGTTAGTACATACCAGCTGCTATTCTGATCAGCATTAGGGCGGAGTCATTAAGGTTCTTCTACACATGCCTAACTTAAAGCATCTGAACAGTACCAGTGGGATTACTCATATGCTTAGAGATATATACTTAAGTACCTTAATGAATCTATAAATATCATGCCTCTTTTTCCTCCACTGTATTTAAAGGGTATTAATGGTATGTGTGCAATTTAGTATGTTCTGTGTATAAACATATAATTAGCAGTCATTATATTGTATTTTATATCCCCTCTAGCATATACTACCCTCTTTGTATTATACCAAAAATCTGCATGAAATCAAGTACAGTGTGTTCACTGAAAAAGTCTACATTCTTAAATTACTCGATTTTTGCTGCAAATGCCAGGATGATCACTTTGTTCTCGAACATTCAAAACACCTTTTAAAAAGAGAAAGGAATTGTAAACCTCCCACAGTGCACTTAGAACAAAGACCAAAAACAAGTGAGTCACTGGAAGATCAACTGCTGAGTGTAATAAAGCTCAGAGGCCCGTGGCTGACATCTCCTGGAAGGTAGTGACACAACAGGATTTGGAAGTCAAAATGTGCCTCATCAATGCAGAGTTTCAAACTGAAGGCAAGACCTCTCACACTGAATAAATTTGTTAGTCTCTAAGGTGCCACAAGTACTCCTTTTCTTTTTGCGGATACAGACTAACACGGCTGCTCCTCTGAAATTTAGAGCTGTGTGAATATTGGATTTTTCATTTCACTGGCAATTTTTTGTTTTCCCCATTGAAATGATTCAGCAAAATTGACATGAATTCACAAGATGTGAGGTCGGATGTCACCAAATGTGCATTTTTTTACCGAAAAGAGTTTCAGTCAAATTTCCTCCAGCTCCACTTGTATTGAGCACTCTGTACAACTTAACAACGGGAATTTAGGATCTGTTAAGGCTCAGTGTCATGGCTAATCTCAAATTTTCGTTTCTTGCCCTTTTTTGTTCTATTTAGGTCCTTGTCTGTGCCCATCACTTTGGTACCATTAAGGCCCTGATTCACTCAAAACACTCAAGCCAAGGCCTAACTTTTAAATGTCTTCAGCAATGATCTCCTATTCCTCAAAGCACATTAGGGACGGACTACCTGATGAAAGATACAAGAGACACAAGGTGGGTGAATAATATCTTTTATTGGACCAACCTCTGTTGGTCAAAGAGACAAGCTTTTGAGCTTACACAGAGATCTTCAGCTCTGGGAAAGGTAGTCAGAGATTACAGATAACCATTTGCTTAAGTGCCTTGCTGAACTGGGGTCTCTGTGGGATGATTAACATCTATCCAGTGATATTCTTTCCTTCTTTCTCCCTAGTGTGTGAGGATTCTCTTTTTAAATATTTGTTTCTTTTTATTGTGGAGATAGTCTTCAAAATGGATGTTGATCGCTGGTCAGTCACAGTGATTTTCCTTAGAAGTCATTGGTCAGCCACACTCCATCCTGACCTGCACCCAGAGTTGGGCTGGGGCGGCCTATTGGATATGTATTTCCTAATTCTGGGGCCACAGTTCTAGATGAGCCGGGGGAGGCAGAACTGAGAGGTCAGTCTGTTTCTGGTGGGGGGGTTGGCTTGTCCCAGTGGAGTTGCTGCAAGGTTCCTCATGGCTACTGGCTGCCTGCTTGTGGCTGAGCCACTGCACCCCCCAAGCAGCTCAATTATAGGGCCCTAGCATATGGAAGCAGAGGGAAAAGGAGGTTTCCCCTACACACCTAAGCAGTAGAATTACTACTTGTCTCCAATTTCATGGCAATATACCTGATCCCAGACTGATCTTGGTAGGACACCAGCATGTCCCTCATTCATGGGAAGGTACTTCAAATGAGGGTTTTGTGCCAGGCACTGGTAGCTATGAACGCACTGCGGACACTCTGAGGGAGGCATAACTCCACGGTGATAACCGACATCTTTTGGCCACAGTGCCACCATTTCATTAATGCCTGTGCCCGCTGTAGTGGTAAAAGTAAGTTGTAAGTTGAGATGTGATTGCTCTGAGTCCTGAATGTTGCTGGGCAGCACAAGCCATGGAAGAGTAAAAGCTGCGGAAGTCTGGGTCCTTCCAAACCTACATTAAACACTTACACCTGTTCTCCTCCTTGTACCTCATCTGTCATTTTCTCTCTCCTTTCTTTTGCAGGAGGTAGTTCTTTGTCCTCCTTATATACTTCAGCTCCATTCAAGCAGAGACGAGGGGCCATCCCCACACAGGAGTGTCCTCATGGCACTAGAAAACAGTCACAAGTAACAGATCTACCAGACCCAAGGCCTGATCCAGCAAGAGGCTGAGCATTTCCCTCTCCTACTGAGCTGTTCCCAGTGAAGTGCTCAGCACCCCTGGCCTGTTTATCATCTCCAGGGCCCTTCATCACCTGCAGTTACCTTCACATACAGAAAACACTGACACACTTGAGCCTAGATAAGGGGCCAGTCGGGAACACATCCGCCTGTGTCATAAATATAAAGGGAAGGGTAAACACCTTTAAATCCCTCCTGGCCAGAGGAAAAACCCTTTCACCTGTAAAGGGTTAAGAAGCTAGGATAACCTCGCTGGCACCTGACCAAAATGACCAATGAGGAGAGAAGATACTTTCAAAGCTGGAGGGGGGGGGGAACAAAGGGTTCTCTCTGTCTGTGCGATGCTTTTGCCGGGACCAGAGCAGGAATGCAGATCAGAACTCCTGTAAAGAGTTAGTAAGCAATCTAGTTAGATATGCGTTAGATTCTGTTTTGTTTAAATGGCTGAGAAAATAAGTTGTGCTGAATGGAATGTATATTCCTGTTTTTGTGTCTTTTTGTAACTTAAGGTTTTGCCTAGAGGGATTCTCTGTGTTTTGAATCTGATTACCCTGTAAGGTATTTAACGCCCTGATTTTACAGAGGTGATTCTTTTACTTTTTCTTCAATTAAAATTCTCTTTTAAGAACCTGATTGTTTTTTCATTGTTCTTAAGATCCAAGGGTTTTGGTCTGTGTTCACCTATGCAAATTGGTGAGGATTTTTATCAGGCCTTCCCCAGGAAAGGGGGTGTAGGGCTTGGGGGGATATTTTTGGGGGGAGACGTTTCCAAGTGGGCCCTTCCCCTGTTCTTTGTGTAACACTTTGGTGGTGGCAGCTTTTAACCTAAGCTGGTAAAAAGAAGCTTAGGGGGGTCTTTCATGCAGGTCCCCACATCTGTACCCTAGAGTTCAGAGTGGGGAAGGAACCTTGACAGCCTGTTTTCTAGATTGGTGGACATGGGCATACCTTCGAGGCCACAAAACATTACTTCCAGGCTTCCACAGTGCCAGAGCCAGATGTGTTTGGGCCTCATTCTACTCTCTGAAACTGGTGCAGATAAGTCAGTGGAGTGACATTGATATCGAACTGGCATGAGGAGAATTAGGCCCATTTTTGTTCAGTCAGTCTCTACCTGCAATAAAATAAACTCAAATCTTTGCATACAGCCACACCTATTCATCCCATCTATTATGTCAAGCACAGCACTGGCCACAAGCATGTTTATGCACCATACAGAACCACCCACACTTTGTGCAGTATCCTTCTGGGAAACCAGAGAACAAAAACACACTGTTCTCCTGCAGTTCACTGCTCACTTCTCTCTGCAGTAACTCACCTCCTACATCACCTTGCTGACTTTGCCAATAACATGTAAAGTTGTCATGGTTTTGCATTACTCAGAGTGACTCATGTGGCATCCTTAATAGCAGATTGGCTGTGTAGAAGCTTTTTAAAATATGAAATGTAAGGGGTGGGGATTTACAAAAGCATTCGGCCTGGCCTACCTGCTCCCATTCAAGTCAATGGAGGCCTAACTCTGCACCCATTGAAACTCATGGTAAAAGTGTCATTGATTTCAATAAGGTCAGAGTTAGACCAATGCTGAGTGCTTTGGAAACTCCCACCCAAAAGTTCGTACAATGATTAGAACAGCAATGGCTTGTGTTGTAGTTATTGCTCTGTGTTGTACATTGAAAACTGGATCTGTCATTTAGTCTGGTATGTTTTCCTCTATGTAGGAAGACATGAGAATATTAAGTTATTTTTCATTAGCACATATAATCAGAGTTGTTTAAATCTATTGATTCAATTTATAGGGGTTCATGTGATCCATTATTTAGTCTGTTATCATGAGTTGGGGTTTCAGTTCAGTTTGTTTTGGTTCACTTGTGTGCTCACCCCCACTGAGTTTGAAAGAGCCACAAAACTCAAGCTAATTATCAGTTTTGGCCTGGTTTTGAACCCAGGCCAAACAAAATGATTTCACATGGTTTCTGCCTGTAACTATAAAGTGGCCTAGGCTCTCCCAAAGCTCAGCAATTTAACTCTGAGCTAGTTTTGAGAGTCTGTGAACATGATTTAAGTCTCAGGGTCATAAATTTTGATAGACATTTTTCATACACTAGCTCTACTTAAATAATAACACAAAGCTAAACAGTTATAATGTATAACATCCAGTACTTTGCTATGCCAAGGGCTTTCAGACTGTTAGTATTAAGCAGGGGCCATGTTTTAGAGACTCAGAAGTTTGGTTAGAAAAAGCTTCCAGATATTAGGATATTTCGGTGTATTTATTGGTACCACTTGTCTAAAAGTGAAGTCAAGCTGAAAAATACATCAAAGAGAATCTTTCATCCAGCATTTCAATTCTTTTGCTTCTACTTCCTGTGGAAACTAGGAAATATAGAGATGTAGGGGGAAAGGAAGAACATTTATCCCCACAAAAGGTGATAATCTATTTAAATCCTGAGATGACAGGTGAAGCTGACCAAAACAAAGGCCACATCCTCAGAGGAGTGTGGGACCACAAAAATTAGAATTTAACTAGTTACAGGAGTCAAAGAATGCAAAGAAGAACAGGGTCAAAACAAGGGAGCCAGGAGGGGACACCAAGCAGAGATTACTGACGTCATCCACTGTTCCAAAAGGGAATCCAAGGGGAGAGTGGACAATGCACAGAGGAGCTCTGCTGGAAGCGTGCGTGAATGAGGCCTCACACTCAGAGATCTGACTTAGCTTCCTGGCCATGGACGGATGGCCATTTTGGCCAGTGCCAAGAGGAAGTTGATGAGCAAATCTTGCAGCTTTGTGGGGCATAGAGCATACCTAATAGTTTCAGAGAAGAATAGGTGTGGGGAGAAGGGCAGTCAGAACCTCAATAAAAGGGGCTGTGACCTGGCATGCTGCAGGGGCAGGTGTCTGGGGTTTTGATGAACTGTCCCACCCATAAGCACTTGCAAGAGGTGCTAGATGGACATCACTGGAAACTAAAATATTTTTCCAGAGAGCAGTAAGCAAGCAGATGCAATGCATGTTTCCTCACCTGAGAAAGGGGATTCACTCCTCATCTGGAGAAAAGCATATTTCTACTCCTAGTCTTCTCCAGTCATGTGCCAATGAGGCTGCCATTGCATACCAATCACAGTGTGACTTAATTATGTGGACACTTAGCTAAACAAAAACGAATCAAGACTGCTACCACATGACAAAGCTCTCCATTGTTAGCTACATACAGTCACAACCTGCCTGGATTTAAATCAGCGAACTAGATGTAAAAGCTTCACTTCTCATTGGGTTTCAGAGTGGTAGCCGTGTTAGTCTGTATCAGCAAAAAGAACGAGGAGTACTTGTGGCACCTTAGAAACTAATAAATTTATTTGCGCATATGCTCAAATAAATTTGTTAGTTTCTAAGGTGCCACAAGTACTTCTCATTAGGAATCCGTTAAGCCACTGTCTTCCAAGCAAACTTTTTTGAACCTCCAAAGTTTGAGAGATATGGAGCCTTACATGGTCTCATTTCATAGGCTAAGTTACAAAACATTTCCTAGTGATGTTAAAATTGAGGTCCAGGAATTTCAACTTTATTGAAGAATATAGCTGTTAGTGAGAGATTTAGTTTGATTTCACGGGGCTAATATAATATCTGTCAGAGCCAGAAATCTCTAACTTAACTCTGGTTAGAGTTTCTTCGTAGCCATCTTGTTGAATTGTTTATTTTGGGGTTTTTGGCCATAGCATGTCTTTCTGCTTCTACTCTTCTCCTGATTTCCAAAATACCATAAGATAGACTGCAGGCAAACTAATTAATATTAACTTTGGTTTCTTTACATATCAAACTTCACAGGAAAATAAAATGCTGTAATTTTATATGCTACCTGCAATACAAATGTCTATTGATAGATGGTGCTATGTACACAGTTTATTTTTCAAGTAAATGTAGAGCAATGCGTTCATATTTTAAAAAAAGAAGTTTAGTCAAGTGTTACAGTTCAAGGTTGTTTTGATGTAAAGAGATGCCCCAAATTAAGACCCTAGAGCCAAAGAAACCCCAAATTTAGAGGGCCTATGTCAGAATCCAGATCTGGGTAGGAGTACAGATTTCATGGCTTGTTCCTATCTTTATACTGGGCCAAACCAGAACCATACACCAAGCACCCTCCACACATTAGGGAAGTCAAAACCTAGACTTGAATCTGAATGCCCAGGTCAGGCCTGTCTTTACTGAAAAGATAATTAGAGCAGGTTTAATTTTTCACCAGAAAGCTTTTTCTGTGATAGGCCAAAGAGCCAAGTCAATCCCATCTAAATGCAACAAAAATAAAAATATTCATTTAATTCAGTTCACAATTTTAAAAAGTTCTGTTTCAATTGCGTTTTTGGGGTCTATGTTTGACTTTTTTACCCCCTCTGCAAACACAGGGGAAGTACCAGAGAAACAGGATTAAAAACAAACAAAAAACCCCTCCATTGAATTTTTCATTTCCATTCTGATTCAATTAAATGAAAGTGAAATTTTCAGTTCAAATCAAATTAAAAATATTAATTTGTTTCAATGAAAAAATAAGGGTACTATAATTCTTAAATGTAATTTTCTTTCAATATTCTGTAGAAAATACTTAATTTCTGATCAGCCTCAAATACCTACAGTGGAGTCGCATCTTACGCGGGGGTTAGGTTCTAAAGTCAGCTCGTAAAGCGAAAATCGCGTATAGTCAAAATTACCCTTGAAAATCCCTTAAATTGCCCATAAAGTACAGTATACTGTACATGGTTTTGTGTATATTGTACAACCCTGTACAGTAGTATGTATAAATGTATAATGTATACAGTAATGTACAGTATATAATAAAGAGTACATATGCGAAATATAATTTTACAGTACTGTAATTTTAATTACAGGGGGATAATTACAGGGCGTCATCAGGGTTTGATGTTGATCCAGGAGACGGAGATGACTGAGAGCTTGGGTGACAGAGAGCAAGTCGTAGACGAAGTGGTTGGCTCTGGTTCAGCTTGAGAAGTTGATTGCATAGGCTCATCTGCTGCTGGTTGTTTTTCATGGAAAAACATGGTGATCAGCAACGGTCGCTGTTGTCTCTTGAGATGCTCAAACATTTGTTGATACGGTCTCAAATCGTCCATAATACTGCATGTGATTTTGTGGCTTCGTTCCATAGAGGGATCGTATTCAGAAATTAAATCATTCAAGTGTTTCGCTGCTTGGAACACTTCAGCAAATTTATGAAGATTCCAACTTGCTGGCTCTTCCTGTTCGTCGTCATCATCTTCGTCCTCTGTAGATGATTTTATCAGTTCCTCTAACTTTTCTCTATGGCTCTCAATTAATTCTTCAATTTCTTCCTCAAGGATGTTGACGAAGCCATCACCACCCACTTGCCTGGACACCTGAACAATGCATTTCTCTTCATTGTCAATGGTCGGGAAACCCTTAAAATCATTCACACATTCTTTCCATAGGTTTCACCAACATGCATTGACTGTTTCAGGTGTGATTGCATCCATTGCCTGTTTAATATAAGTCATGCAGTTGGCAATGTTGAAGGACTTCCAACACTCCATCACGTTAAGATTGGGATCAGCATCCATAGCGCTACATATCCGTGAGAACGTAAGCCTCGTGTACGTGGCCTTGAAACAGCAAATCACGCCTTGGTTGAGAGGTTGGAGGATGGAGGTGGTATTGCGGGGGAGAAAGACAACTTCAACATCGTTATATGCAAACCGGAGCGCCACAGGGTGGCCAGGAGCATTGTCTACGATCAGCAACACTTTAAAGTCAAGTCCTTTCTCTTTGAGGTACCGCTTGACCTCCAGAATGAAACACTTGTGGAACCAATCCAGAAATAATGCTGCCGTCACCCAAGCCTTTTCATTTGATTGCCAGAACACAGGCAGGAGATTTTTGTTCTTGCCTTTTAGGGCACGGGGATTTGCAGCCCTGTAGAGCAAGCCCGGCTTTATTAAATGCCCAGCTGCATTGCCACAAAACAACACAGTCACAAGGTCTTTAGCTGCTTTAAAGGAAGGGGCTTGTCTTTCTGATTTTGAAATGTAAGTCCAGTTGGGCATTTTTTTTCCAGAAGAGCCCAGTCTCATCAGCATTAAAAACTTGCTCCGGAAGATAGCCCTTTTCTTCTATGATTTTCTTTAATTGTTTGGGGTAGGTTTTTGCTGCCTCTTCATTGGCAGATGCAGCTTCACCAGTAATCTGCATGTTTTTGAGGTTGAAGCGGTTCCTAAAACTGTTAAGCTTTTAACTGTTAAGCTGTTAAGCTGTTAAGCTGTTAACCTTGGCTGGCTTTGCCTTCCTTCTCATCAGAAGGCTGTCCCTCTTCGGTGGGAGGTTTGAACAGCGCCTAGAGGCTAAGAGCCTTTTCTCACAACGTGTTGCCATCGATAGGCACACGTTTACGGTTCATGTCTTCCAGCCATAAGTTTAATGCCTTTTTCAGTCTTCACTAAAGTCTTATCACGTGCCTCACTCATCACCTGAGCAGTTATTGGAGCACTTGATGCCACAGCTTGACGAATTTCTCTCTCTCATCTTGATGGCACAGATGCTAGATTCGTTGCAGCCATATTTACGCGCCACGTTGCAGACCTACTACCGTCTCTCAATAAGTCCAACACAGCCAGTTTTTCCTCCAGCGTTGGAACAGATTGCTGTTTCTTTGGTTGAGCACCAGATGAAGTAGTTGGCTTGCGTTTAGGGGCCATGTTGTACGAAAAATACGTATCTTTAAACACTAGAATCACACTCAGCACGGCAAGATGCTCACACTATGAGAGGCATGCGGGAACTGAGACCAACTGAGGGAACAGCAGATTCACGTCTCCCATCTCATGCTCACTCACGCTCATTGAGTGGAATGGTGGGTGGAATCGCCCGCACTATTTACAGGTATCTTTTTCTTTTTTTTTGCTGAGCGTGTATAGTTGAATTTGTGTAAGTTAAATGCGCGTATGATGCGACTTACCTGTATACATATCACACTCCAATCCCATATACTGTACTTCCAATGGCAAGGACAGCAGAAAAGTATTTAAACAATATTGGCACACAAAATACACAAAGCCTTCCATTTAAATTTAGATATTGACCAAGTTCTGGTCATGAATCTCTTGGTAGAGCCAGGGGAAGTGACAAGATGATACCCCAAAAACACACAAAAAGTAAACTCTTCTACACACCCTCACTCCTGATGACTGACACACCCCTTCGTGGGTGGGCATGGCATAGCAGCTTTCCTGTCTAGCACCCTCTGCCAGCAGCCACTCCTGTGCTGTGGTGCCCTGTCCTCCAGTGAGACTCGACCAGGTCAAATTTAAGTCCACCCCTTCTGGGGTAACAGAAAATCCAACAAATAGCCCAATGTTGTCACAAAAAGTTCTTCAGCCCCAACTGAGGGCTGTGATCCTCACGTCCCACTCAGTGCTCCCATTCATCCTTAGCCCCTTCCCAGGGGCCTTCACACCACCTTCCCAGGAACTGGTACAGGAGCCCAGGTCCTCCCATGACACTGGGTTCCCATCTAGAGACCCTAAAACCAGCATCCAAGGTCTGCTCCATTGCTGCTACGTACGATAATCTGTTAGCTGGCCTCCCTCACAGTGTGCAAGTTCACTCTTCTTCCAGGGCCAGGACTCACAGGGCTTTCCCCCTGGAATCCCCGCAATAAATCCTCGGCCAAGAGTGTAAACTGAAACCAATTTCCACGCTCCTGGGGATTGACCTTTCATGCCTCTAAGGCAGGGGTGGGCAAACTTTTTGGCCTGAGGGCCACATTGGGGTTGCAAAACTGTCTGGAGGGCCGGGTAGGAAAGTCTGTGCCTCCCCAAACAGCCTGGCCTCCGCCCCCTCCCACTTCTTGCCCCCTCTGAACCTCCTAGCCATCCAATCACCCTGCTCCTTGTCCACTGACCGCCCCCCCGGGACTCCATCCCCATCCAACCCCCCGCCCCCAACTGACCCAACCACTATCCACACCCCCGCCCCCTGACAGGCCCCCTGGGACTCCCACACCTTTCCAACCCCCCGTTCCCTGTCCCCTGACTGCCCCAACCCCTATCTGCACCCCCGCCCCTGACAGGCCCCCTGGGACTCCCACGCCTATCCAACCCCCCTGTTCCCCATCCCCTGACCACACCCCACCCCAGAACCTCCATCCCATCCAACCACCCCCTGCTCCTTGACCCCTGACTGCCCCCCGGGATCTCCCCTTATCATGCTGGAGCCAGCCACACCACCATGCTGTTCAGCAGGAGTGGCGGGCCAGAGCGCTCGCAGCGCGCAGAGGCTGTGGGGGAGGGGGGACAGCGGGGGAGGAGCTGGGGGGCTAGCCTCCCCGGTCGGGAGCTCAGGGGCCGGGCAGGATGGTCCTGCAGGCCAGATTTGGCCTGCAGGCTGTAGGTTGCCCACCACTACGCTAAGTCTCCTTGCGCTGATCCTCTGCTGAACACCTCCCAGTGCTGTCTCCTGGGAAACCCCAATCCTGCCCTTTTTTCAGGGTACCTCACCACCAGAGCTTGCCCCACACCACTCCTGGTCTCCTATCAGACTCCTCTACTTAGAAGAGAATCCCAGGGTCAAGTCTTTCCGTGGGCTCCCTCCCAGTCTCAGTTCCCAGAGGGGAACTGCAGTATTCTTCCCCTCTCTGGGTAGGTCCTGTACCAGCCCCTGGGAAGGGGACAAATACAATTGAGAGCCCTGAGCAAAGGGATGCAAGGACTACAAAACTCCCTCCCTGTAGCATCTCTCTATTCTGGGCTTCCTCTCTTTGTACTACCACCAGTTCCACCCCCATGCGGTTCCCAAATAATTAGGCCTGGCCTACCCTCCAGGTGCAACCAGGTGTCTTAACTGAGCGCTCCAGCTCCAGTGAACCCTTTCATTACACATGTGGGGTACACACACCATCACAGAGGGGGATACAAACAAATATAATTAACAGAGCAACGTGCTTTTGGTGGGAGGTGCATCAAGAACACATCAGGTAAATAAGAGTGGGTGGGGGTTGAAAGGACAGTTCAGTAAACAAATAAAGTTGAAACATGCAAGAGTAACAAATTTCAGATATTTTAAAAATGTTATGTTCTTAAAATGCATGAGAAAACAGGCTGGTATTTGGATTCCAATTATCTTTGTGCTATAAAGAAGTAGCTGCAAGCAGGGAATGTAAGAAGTTACTACACATCTCCCATGAAGCTCTACAGCACCCTAATTTCTGTTGCCTCACAAAGAAACTTTCTTGCTCACACAGGCTAAGAAGCAGCTACTCAGATAGGCAGTGCAACTAGCGATGTGTGTTTTCCCCAGCAAGAGGAAGTCAGTAATAAAGTAAATGTGTGATCCTAAAACCAGCCTTTGACCTACTGTACACAATTCAGATTCAGGGGGGCATCTAATGTGGCCAATATCCTGATTTGGGAAAATGCAGCAGGGTAAAATGTGACGGGCAGGGTATGAGAGCCGCTGCAGTGTAGAATGGGAGCAAATAGTAGGTTTCTAGCATAGTAAGGTGATCACCAATATTTTTGTAGCAATCAGCACCTGGCACAGGGTGGATGAACAGCAGTGTTTCCGGGCGGTTATTGTCCAGTGATATTGAGTATCCACTGATTAAAATAGTGGACTGTTCCTTTCTCCATTGCAGGAGGCAGTACTGAAACAACTCCAGTAGTTGTGAGGGCCTTGGCAGGCAAGTGGACCTGGGAAGAAAATGGCAGGGCACAGTGTGGCATTACCAGAAGGTACACAGAATATATGCACCCACACTACATGTGGGAGACAGATCACAGCTGGTTGCAAATCAATAGTGTAGCAGTGTATGCTCGGTAGAGCCCTGCGTGGATACAAAATTTAGATCCGCCTCCATCCCCAGATATAAAGCGCATATCTGCGGATTTGCAGGGCTCTAATGCGCCGAACAAGCACAGAGCATACCGGCATGACCGCTCCCAGCAGAGCAGAGAGCAAAGCACCAGTCTAGATGGGTTCAGATCTAGAACCCCTAGAACCCAGGGTTCACATTGAAAGTCAGTCAGAGACCGCCACACAAAGCAGGCTACAGGACTGATACTATTAGTCATCACGGAGGGCAGCACTAAGCAGCTGCATCCCAAATATCGTCAGCAAGGAGAGGCTACTTGATTTTGTTTGTTTCCATTTTAAATGGTTATCAGTGCCCATGCAGGTTCTGGTAGCAACATTAACATTATACAGGACCAGATTAACCCATCACTGTGCCCTAAGCAGCCCCTACCAGGCCAGGACTAGGGTTGCAGTGCCAGGGCAGAGGGATGGTCAATGCACCCTCAGGAGGATGAGGAGGAAGAAAAAAAAAAGACACTGGCCTATGATTTTGGAACCCCCCCTCCCTCCCCACACACATACAAATTTGGCCCCAAAGCATGTGCCTAGTTACAGTGCTGATTCTGAGGAAATAAAATGACACTGCCTGGTTGAGAGAGTCCACTGCATTTCTATCAGGGACTCAAGAGACCATAAAAGAAAAAACCATCGAAAGAGCATTGGTTCAACCTGTGTTTGAACAATGTCAAATGTCACTTCGGGTCACAAAGTGACATTGAAGGTTATGACTTAAGAATATTTCAACTTTCTTGAAGATGTGTCACTTTTAACTTCATCTCTGAAAGAGACCGTTTGACCAAGCAGTCACACCATTTTGATCAGTAATCTCCCCGGACTCCAGAGAGATTGCTTATGAACCCAGGAAGCTGAGTAGCAAATGCCACCTGCTCAGCCACCCTGGAACCTGCATGGGGCATATCAAAAGCTTCTTGGCGAGAGTGAGAGCTTTTCCCCAGGCTGCTTAGGGCCTGGGGAGGCACGGTGCGGCTGGCTCAGGGCTCCAATGGGGGGACGCTCAGGGCTCCTCTGGGCTGTGGGGTGAGGGGGCTTGTGGCTCTGGCCATGGGCGTGGGCAGCGGAAGGGGCCGAGCCGGGGGCTAGCCTCCCCAAAGGGGGGTTCCATGTGCCACCCATGGCGTTAACCTACCTTTTTTTCCACTGAAGTCAATGGAAGTGTGACCGTTTTTTTCAATGAAAGCAGAGTTAGACGAGTATTGAATAGCTTTGAAAACGCCACCTTAGGCTGGAGATTACTAAAGTAAAAATGTTCACAATATAAGTGTCTGTGTGTCCACACAAAAGTACCCAGATGCACGCCTCTTTGAAAGCCAGGATATAAAGGAGTTAAGGTGCAATATGCAAGCTTAATTCTGCCCCTTTGTGTATGTAGCTGCAGCAGCACAGAAGCCAGAGAAGGCATTGGAGAGGCTGGTAGGGGCAGTGTGCTGGGAGAGAAGCTGAGCCCGATTAGGGGGCAGGGCTTCTCTGACTAGGGGTCCTATAAAGGTAGCCAGCCAGGCAGGCAGTGGCACAGACAGCAAACAGAGCTGTAAACAGGGGAGCTTGAGTGGGAGTTTGTAAGGGGAGTTTGGGGGGAAGACTAGGAGAACGAGGCAGATGGACAGGCAGGCTAGTGAAGGGAGTGTGTGGTGTTCTGGCAGTGTTGTGGTGCTCGTTGGGGGTTTGTTTTGCTGAAGGTGGTTTGGTTTGTGTTTCCCAGACTAACAGGACTTAGGTGACAGACGCAGAGGCAGCAGTGGTAGTGACCCACATAGTGGGAGACACAATGAAAGATGACTGGATGTGGAAGCTGCGGCACGTACATGATCCTGGAGTGGGTACCTGAAAAGAGTTTTGTCTGCATGAAGTGCCGCCTGATAGAGCTGATGGAAGAAAAGATCTGAGGATTGGAGATGCAGGTGGAAACTCTGGTTGAGTTTAGAATGGGGTTCGAGCAGATGATGGCGCAAAGACAGGAGGAGGATGAAGGGAAAAGATCAGACTTTCAGATGGAAGTAGGACCAAAGAACTCTGAGGGGAGACTGCTGGATGAGGAAAGTGGACAGTGGAAGTATGTGACTAAGAGAACCAGGCAGAGGAAAAGATGGGCTAGTGAAGGAGAAATAGAGCTCAGAAATGGGTTTGCAGAGTTGGAAAATGAAGAAGGGGCACATCAGGTGGTCATTGAAGGTGGGAGGGCAAGGAAGAAGAGAAGAGCAGCTAGCTCTATAGGAAGAGGGGAAGAGTTAATGGAGATAAAAACACCAAATATGATCCCCAAGAGGATACAGGATGGGTTGCAGAGGATTGCAAGGGAGAATAGGAATCAAGAGGACTTGCAGCCAGAGGGAACAGGGGATAGACCGGAGAATACACCATCACCAGGAAAAAGCAGGTCTACATGATTGGGGACTCCTTACTGAGAAGAATAGACAGGCCTGTAACCAGAGCTGATCCAGAGAACAGAAGGGTGTGCTGTCTGCTGGGTGCTAAGATGCAGGATGTGGACCTGAGGCTGAAGAGGATCCTAATGGGAGTGGGAAATAATCCATTGATTGTCCTTCATGTGGGAACAAATGATATGGCTAGAGTCTCACTGGAACATATCAAGGGAGACTATGCCAGGCTGGGGAAGACGCTTAAGGAAATCAAGGCTCAGGTGATCTTCAGTGGGATTCTGCCTGTTCCTAGAGAAGGGCAACAAAGGTGTGACAAGATTATGATGATCAACAGATGGCTCAGGCAGTGATGCTATATTGGGATGTATGGCCACTGGGGGGCATTCATGGACACAGGACTGTTCTTTCGGGATGGACTTCACCTTAGTAGGGAGGGAAATAGACTTCTAGGATGGAGGGTGGCACAACTGATTAAGAGAGCTTTAAACTAGGAATTTGGGGGAGATGTCCAGGTAATCTCCACACCAGATTTTAACATTAAGAGGGAAGAAAACGAAAGAAAGGATACAGCTGTGGGTAGGAGAATGGACATAAGGAGGAAGGGTAGTGTAGATACCAATCTAATAGGTGATACTAGTGGTAGAATGTCTGTGCCTAATCGAGTAAAGAATATGAGCGAAGCCAAAAAGCAAAAATTAAGATGTTTGTACACCAGTGCGAGGAGCCTAGGTAACAAAATGGAGGAACTAGGGTTACTGGTGCAGGAAGTGAAACCAGATATTATAGGGATAACAGAAACATGGTGGAATAGCAGTCATGACTGGAGTACAGGTATTGAAGGGTATGTGCTGTTTAGGAAAGACAGAAATAAAGGCATTTGTGTATGGAGTAGCATTGTATATCAATGATGAGGTAGACTGTAAAGAAATAAGAAGTGATGGAATGGATAAGACAGAGTCTGTCTGGGCAAAAATCACGTTGGTGAAGAAAGCTACTAGAGTCTCCCCTGGGATAATGCTAGGGATGCGCTATAGACCACCAGGATCCGATCTGGATATGGATAGAGACCTCTTTAATGTTTTTAACGAAGTAAATACTAATGGGAATTGTGTGATCATGGAGACTTTAACTTCCCAGATATAGACTGGTGCTAGTAATAATAATAGGGCTCAGATATCCCTGGATGCTATAGCTGATGGATTCCTTCACCAAGTAGTTTAGATTTGGTTTTGATGAGTAGTGAAGACCTCATAGAAGAAATGGTTGTAGGAGACAATCTTGGTTCGAGCAATCATGAGCTAATTCAGTTCAAACTAAATGGAAGGATAAACAAAAATAGATCTGTGACTAGGGTTTCTGATTTCAAAAGGGTTAACTTTAAAAAATTAAGGAAATTAGTTAGGGAAGTGGATTGGATTGAAGAACTTGTGGATCTAAAGGCAGAGGAGGCCTGGAATTACTTCAAGTCAAAGTTGCAGAAACTATCAGAAGCCTGCATCCCAAGAAAGGGGGAAAAAATTAATAGGCAGGAGTTGTAGACCAAGCTGGATGAGCAAGCATCTCAGAGAGGTGATTAAGAAAAAGCAGAAAGCTTTCCTTGCTGATCCCTCCCATATTCCACTGCTTGTAGGCTATCTTATTGAGGTTAGAATATGTAGGGATAAAGTGAAACAGACCAAAAGCCATGTAGAGTTGGACCTTGCAAAGGGAATTAAAAGCAATAGTAAAAGGTTCTATAGTCATATAAAAAGAAAACAAAGAAAGAAGTGGGACCGCTAAACACTGAGGATGGAGTGGAGGTTAAGGATAATTTAGGCATGGCCCAATATCTAAACAAATACTTTGCCTCAGTCTTTAACGAGGAGCTTAGGGATAATGGCAGGATGACAAATGGGAATGAGGATATGGAGGTAGATATTACCACATCTGAGGTAGAAGACAAACTCGAACAGCTTAATGGGACTAAATCGGGGGGCCCCAGATAATCTTAATCCAAGAATATTAAAGGAACTAGCACATGAAATTGTAAGACTATTAGCAAGAATTTTTAATTAATCTGTAAATTTAGGGGTTGTACTGTATGATTGGAGAAATTGCTTACATAATTCCTGTTCTTAAGAAAGGGGGAAAAAAGGTGATCCGGGTAACTACAGGCCTGTTAGTTTGATATCCGTAGTATGCAAGGTCTTGGAAAATATTTTGAAGGAGAAAGTAGTTAAGGACATTGAGGTCCGTGATAATTGGGACAAAATACAACATGGCTTTACAAAAGGTAGATCATGCCAAACCAATCTGATCTCCTTCTTTGAGAAGGTAACAGATTTTTTAGACAAAGGAAACGCAGTGGATCTAATTTACCTCGATTTCAGTAAAGCATTTGATACAGTTCCACATTGGGGAATTATTAGTTAAATTGGAAAAGATGGGGATCAATATGAAAATTGAAAGGTGGATAAGGAACTGGTTAAAGGGGAGACTACAACGGGTCATACTCAAAGGTGAACTGTCAGGCTGGAGGGAGGTTACAAGTGGAGTTCCTTAGGGATCGGTTTTGGGACCAATCTTATTTAATCTTTTTATTACTGACCTTGGCACAAAAAGTGGGAGAGTGCTAATAAAGTTTGCGGATGACACAAAGCTGGGAGGTATTGCCAATACAGAGAAGGACCAGGATATCATATAGGAATATCTGGATGACCTTGTAAACTGGAGTAATAGTAATAGGATGAAATTTAATAGTGAAAAGTGCAAGGTCATGCATTTAGGGATTAATAACAAGAATTTTAGTTATAAACTGGGGACTCATCTTTTGAAAGTAACAAAGGAGGAGAAGGATCTCACAGTATTGGTTGATCACAGGATGGCTATGAGCCGCCAATGTGATATGGCTGTGAAAAAAGCTAATGTGGTCTTGAGATGCATCAGGCAAGGTATCCAGTAGAGATAAGGAGGTGTTAATACCGTTATACAATGCACGAGTGAGACCTCACCTGGAATACTGTATGCATTTAAGAAGGATGAATTCAAACTGGAATAGGTACAGAGAATGGCTACTAGAATGAGCCGAGGAATGGAAAACCTGTCTTATGAAAAGAAATTCAAAGAGCTTGGCTTGTTTAGCCTAACCAAAAGAAGGCTGAGGGGAGATATGATTGCTCTCTATAAATATATCAGAGGGATAAATACCAGGGAGGGAGAGGAATTATTTAAGCTAGGTACCAATGTGGACACAAGAACAAATGGATACAAACTGGCCATCAGGAAGTTTAGACTTGAAATTAGACGAAGGTTTCTAACCATCAGAGTAGTGAAATTCTGGAACAGCCTTCTGAGGGGAAAAGTGGCGGCAAAAGACATATCTGGCTTCAAGACTAAGCTTGCTAAATTTGTGGAGGAGATGGTATGATGAGATAGCCTAATTTTGGCAATTAATTGATCTTTGACAATTAGCGGTAAATATGCCCAATGACCTGTGATGGGATGTTAGATGGGGTGGGATCTAAGTTACTACAGATAATTCTTTCCTGGGTGTCTGGCTGGTGAGTTACCACATGCTCAGGGTTTAGCTGATTGCCATATTTGGGGTTGGGAAGGAATTTTCCTCCAGGGCAGATTGGCAGAGGCCCTGGGGGTTTTTCGCCTTCCTCTGCAGCGTGGGGCATGGGTCACTTGCTGGAGGATTCTCTGCATCTTGAAGTCTTTAAGCCATGATTTGAGGACTTCAATAGCTCAGACATAGGTTGGGGTTTATTACAGGAATGGATGGGTGAGAGTCTGTGGCCTGCGTTGTGCAGGAGGTCGGGCTAGATGATCATAATCGTCCCTTCTGACCTTAAAGTCTATGAGTCTACGATAGTAGTCTTTGATTACATGATCATACCCTATTTCTTCTATAGTGCTACATAGTATTGTACTTTCTTCCTACAACTTTAAATATAGGTATGTAGTGTCTTCTAACAGTTTGTTCATACTTTTACATTTACACTGGGCAAAACTCTGCTCTCAGGTGTATCAGTGTGAATCCAGATTAACACCACTGAAGTCAAAAAGTTGCAATTCTGGTTTTGTTAAGTCAAAGACAAAACTCCCATTGATTTCAGCAAGGCCAGTTTTTCATCCAAAGGAGTTATTCCAGATTTACAGCATTCTGACAGCAGAGTTTAGCCCACTAATTTAATTGTTATAATGGTCCAACATGTCGTCGTTGATTTAGGCTTTTTATTATATATAAAAAGAAAAGGAGTACTTGTGGCACCTTAGAGACTAACAAATTTATTTGCGCATAAGCTCACGGATGCATCCGATGAAGTGAGCTGTAGCTCACGAAAGCTTATGCTCAAATAAATTGGTTAGTCTCTAAGGTGCCACAAGTCCTCCTTTTCTTTTTGTGAATACAGACTAACACGGCTGCTACTCTGAAACCTATTATTATATATAGTCTCTGAAGTATGTTTCTTAACTGTGTCAGTACCACAGTGTGATGAGATGTATAAAGCCCGCACAAGTTAGCCAGGGGTTAACCAGAGCCTGAACCCAATTGGGTCACTTCCTGGCACCTGGAGGGGTGTTAGGACTAACTGATGATCAAACCCAGCTGGGAAGAGCTGTCTTCATAAAGGAAGGAGCAGCGCATGGGGAGGGTATTGAGGGGAGTGGGTTTTTTCTTCTATCTTTTCCTCTCCCGGTTCGGTGGTAGTGGATGAGAGATACCTAGAAATGCTGAAGTAAGAGCAGGAAAGAACTTTGTAGGCTGAACCCTAGGAAGGAGGGTGTTAGACTGGGAAGGAAGCTCTAGAAGCTGAGGGCATTAGGGAAGGCTGGTAGAGAAAGGGAAAACCCTGACAGTTCCATGGCAGAGGCTATAGAAGATAATGATTCTTGCTGCAGTGGGCCTGAAAGCGAGCTTAATATAGACCTGAGCCCGAAGGACTACTGAGAGGGAAGGAGACAAGAGGCTGGTAAAGTACTGGGAGTTCAAAGGAACTGTCACTCAAATATTTCTAGTTACACTGAATAGCTGATGTTGAAGATCCTGGCTGAGGATCTCTGGGTCTTTGGGGGCTTAAGATCCTAGAATTTGGGGTATTGTTTTATGTGGACTTGGAAGTAGAGTACCCCAAAAGGACTGTGGAACTAAATTGTGCTCTGGCCAGAAGGCTGAGTTGTGAGAAGAAGTGGACCACAATAGGACTGGAGCAACTCTTGAGAAGGTGAGCTTCTACACCATGCTGGGCCACAAGGGGATACACCTGCAGTGAGTTTACTCTTTTATATGTGCTCTATAGTCTTTTACGCTGGGGCTTCTGTATATCAATAGATATTTAATAGGTAACTATATTTCTCTAGCATTCTGGAAGAAGTAAATTCTAAATATTTGGCTTTTCCACTGATAGGTCTGAAACCTCTATCAAAGCAGAGTTATAGAGACTGATCTAAGCCCATTTAGGTCAGTGGACAGCTCACATCGCAAGTGGACAAAACCTTACTTGTGGGAGCTAGGAGAATAGAACATAAACTCTTCAGAAGCTCGTCGTAGGTAGGGGCAGCTGTGTAGGAGGCTAAAAACTTCAGTCGGGGGGAGTTTGGATTTTGAAGACTGAACAAGAATGAAATGTTGCTTGTAGGGCCTGGACAGATCCTATGCTGTCCCATCTGTGAAAGGGTTAACAGGGAGATGGGCTGTCTCCTCAGCTGGGGTTGATTGGAGGCCCTGCAACAGCTGGGAAAGTGACAAGGCTGCAATTCAGAAGGGAGAGGTGGCTGCCAGAGAGGCAGAGGAACCACTGAGAGCAATGTCTTTCAGCCCCAGACTGGTGGAAAGCTGCCCAGGTGACTGGACCTGCAGAAGAGAATCAGAGTGTGAGTCTCTGAAACAACCAGTTAGAGAGCCCTGGTAGAAAGCAGTCCAGGGAAGCAGAAATGAATTGGGAGAACCTTGTTCCAAATGCTTCACACAGGATCCCTGGACTAAAATCCAGAGGACTGTGTGAGCCTGGGCTCCCCTACTAACTGCAACCGAGGGGTCTCTAAAAGCCTGCGAAGAGGCTGGAGACTGACTTTTCTCTAGGGTCTCTGGCCTCCTGATTCACTAGACCTTTCTCCATTATGGAAGCCATCTGGCTGGAGTCATAGTGAGGACCTGCCAGACTTGGGGCTAGATGGTGATTGGCTGAATCGGGGGAAACTGAGACAGATTCACCATAACACTACTTCAACCATGGGGTGGTGTGCTAGTCACTGAAAGCAGCCCTGGACAGCTGCCATTTCCGCCAGTGACCATAGCTGGTTTGTCTATGAATGTGGTAAAACTTGGGGGGGGGGGATTTTCTAAAAGCTGATGAGGAGCAGAGATTAAAAGCATGTTTCAGCTGGCAGATGCTCTTTGCAGAACTTGCAGTCCTATAAACTGTGCTGGAAATGAATCTCCACTTTCTGAATTTCGCATAGAAGGTGAACTCACAGGCAGCATTCCAGTTCCAAAAGGAGAGAGAGGTCACATATGAGAGCAGAAACAGTTTGTAACCTGCAGTGACCACTAATACAAGGCTGGCTAAATTCTTCCACCATGTATGGGGTGGGATGTAAAAGATATGGGTCACTTTACTAATGCTAATTAGATGTAATGATCATACATGGTTCATTAGGAAAAACAATAGATAAACACATTGTTCTTAAATAAATGGATGGCAATGTATTTACAATATCTTACACACTGGATTCTGACCTTGACAAGCCAAACTAGTAGGGGAATCTTTTGCAGACTCTGTCTCTAATTCAACTGTTAGTCAACTAATTCATTTAGTTTAGATATCAGTAATGTCTGGTCACCAGTTAATTAGCTATAGTTTGAAACACACACACACAACCTGGGAAATGTTGCTGTTTCCCCATAGCTTTGATTCTAATTAAAACTGATATCCAAGCTTTACCAGATTTGTGCCTGAAAATGACAAGACTATGTTTAACAAGATCAATAGTAATCACACTGACCATTGTCCAGTGGAAAGATCCTATGAGAAAAATTGAACCATTATACTATATAGAGCTAGACAGATTCATAATCTTCAGTCTAAGAGGCTATTTGGGATCACTTGAGGTACCAATTAAAACAGAATAAATTACACTACCTGCAGATCCATCGCTGTAATTCTTTCAGAGCTTAATGCAGCCAGTGATTAACTTTCTTTGGAATTATGCTTTTGTTTCACTGTAGTTTGTTAGCATGTTACAGCCTTGACTAAGGTGTAATGGCTGGACTTGTTCTGAAATAGACCCTACTTATTCCCACCTGCAGATGGTAGAATGAACTGTCTTTTGCTTTCTGGTTAGAAACACTGGTAGCCCGTTAGTGGCTAGAAATGAGCCCAACTGAAAAGTTTGCATCTGGCTCTTGATTTTGAACATCCCTAAAATTTGGAGTGGTTCAGAATGGAGGTTTTGGCTAATTATAAAGACAAGAACAATTTTCAAAATATGGCTTTAGATTATGAAAACCCATGTTTGGGATTAGACTACTCATCACGAATAGTGGACAGATCTACTATGTGGCAGTTACCAAAATTAAATGTTGAATTTTTTATGAAGGATCAACTATCAAAACTTCATAATGCAGTTATGGTGAGCTTATTCTCATTGGGCCTGATCTAAAGCCCATTATATTGGTGGAAAATTCACATGACTTCATTGAGCTTTTAGATCATGGTCACTGTCATACTTCTGAGTAGCTTTGGTTCATGATTTCTCTCCCCACCCCACCCCTGAATGTACATGCATTTTATCTGAATAATTACTGTAGCCTTAAACTGAACTTTTCAAAAGTGAACCTGTGTTCCTGTCAGGTCGTATACATGATGGAAGGAGCAGAAGTCTTCAAAGCCATGCATATCTTCAAAAAGCATTCCTGGATATTTAGCTTCTCTCCTTTCCTATAAGGGAAGGAGAGTGGCAATGGCAGATCTAACATCTGTAATCATGGAAAGGTTTCCCCCCCCCCCATTGCTGAGTTCTTGTGACCATCTTTCAAAGGTGCCTAAAGAAGTTAGGTATCTAAATATCTTAGATTTCCTTTGACAATTCTGTCAGTTGCTTAAGTTTGGACTTTTTTTTGCTTGCTATGAATCCCTGTAGATAAATGCCATCTAAACATAAGTGTGTGACACGTGTTCCCTTTACTGCAATCTCCCTGAGAACTGTGAAATTGTGGTTCAGGTATCATACATTTTGAAACACTAACTTCAACTTAATTTATTATCTTCTGGCAAACCTACCGAGCAAGTCGCTGGAGGAAAATGGCAAGCAGAAAGCTGCCCCAATTTCCCTGACCAGTAACATACAACAAGAATTCCTGCCTTACAAGTCCGCACAAATGACAGCCAATCCCTCTACTTCTCTTCTTCTGACTGTAACATTCCTTGGCAGTTTCTCTGCTAACTGACGCTCTGAGGATTAGACCAAAACACTGCAATTAGTGCCGTGATGGATAGAAAAGACTTGATAATCAGTGCACTTCAGCCTACTGGAGCTAATTATATCCATCCATAGCTAGGATACATTTATGTAGCTGTGTTGATATCAAGGCTGCTATGCCAATTCATACCAGTTGAAGATCTGGCCCGTAATCTTCTGAGATTGTGCTGGGGGGTAATGAAAAAAGTTTTGCATCTGGCTCTGAAGATGGTCAGAGCAGAGCCCACTTGAAACCTCTTCCCAACTAGGGTGTTCCACTACCAGGGACCCAGCACTGAAAATTCCTTGCCTCCATGTCCTGTGAGACTCCCTCTGGGTATTTCCAGTTTGTGCCATTGATGAGGGTGAGGGCCAAGGAGGTCATTTAAGAGTTTGAAGACCAGAATCAGGGCAGTGAATTGGACCTCATAGCAGCCAGGAAGCCAGTAGAGAGGGTCTGGAGTACTATTAAGTGCTCCTTGTAACCTGTTCCATTCAGGAAGTGGGCTGCTTTACTGAGAGACTCTGCAGTGTTTTGTACCACCATGCAGTATAGAGAAATCTCCTCTGGAGTGTACTATATGAACCTCAGACGTGTGATGCTTGTCCTTTCTATCAACTCTTCATACCTAAAGGACATTTAATTATGTCCCTTATATATCAACCTGGAAGATCACGGAAACATAAGCCAAGCACATCTTGCTATACATAAGAGCTATTACCAGCTAACTTTAATATAAAGTTTCTCAAACTAAATACAGTACAGCCTCGAGGACCCAAAACTCCCTGTTCCATATAACAGGGTCGTGTCCCTGATGTCTTTTCACTATACTGGAAATTCTCTGAATTAATCAAAACCACAATTAGCCAAACTTAGTCCTTGTCCCCATAACATAATACACTGGAGGAATGTTATTTGTAGTGAAATTCAGGGTAGGGTATTTCTTTGCGTCAAATCTATATTATGCTGTATCTGGCAGTAGCAGTGATCAAAAGACTTGACCATCTACCCTTGCTGTGACCTGCTACCTTTCTCTTCTTTTCACATTTCCTATCCTGCTGCCTTGTGCTCTAGCATCTCACCACGTCAACTCGTCCAAAGCTGCTATAGTTTAGATTGTAAGCAATTTGAGGCAGGGGCTCTCACTTACTCTGTACAGTACCTAGCAAAATGGTACTCTGAACTCAGTTGAGGCTTCAAGGTACAGCACACAACAATAATAATGCTCTCTACCAGCTACGGTAAGGGGGTAGAGAACCTCATGACACAGAAGCATTACCCCATGAAGTTCTGCACTCCCAGTGAGCAGTGTGCTTACTGCACCACACAGATGTTGTGCTATTTAAAGCAGGAGGCCTCCTTTCCCTCCTCCATTGTCCTCAGAGCAGGGTCATATGGGTAAAATGTCTTATTAAAGTTTGGGGAGAAGGGGAGTCATCTTCCTCCTTTGTCAAGTGTGCAGTTTCTTCAGGTTCATTCACCCCCTCTAAGTGTTTTGATTATTCTGGCTCCTTGTTCCATTTTGTTGGGGTGGAAGAAAGATCACTCTGCAAAAAGAAGTTATGGGGCTGGGAAAAGTGAACTAGGTGAGCAAAGGAGCAGGGCCAGCAGGCTAAAAGATCTCTCTGGCATGATGAGTGTTCATAGTGAAGTAAGTCAAACAAGGGACCTTCTGCTATACCTAAGATACACCTTTGGCAAATCCTCCTTAAAGCAACCCCCTTGGTTCTCCATCATGTAATCAGCATGGAACAAGCCCTCTGGATTTTCTCTTGTATGAGCATTTGGCTGAGTACTGTCAGGTGTATTATGATTAAAGTTGGCACTCCTATGCCGTCTTGTCATGGACGGCCACCCAGAGCTGGTGTACATCATAGCTTGTAGCCTCAGTAACTAAAGCTGTCTTGTGACTGCCTGTCTGTGTTTCCAGTCATGCCTCTAAGACAGGGGTCAACTGGTGGTTATGGATAACTCTTGAGTACTCACCAAGAAATTTGATAGGACTTCTCCTGGAGGGGTAGTGCATATCTCCTGTGTCACTCAGATACAAGAGACCTCTTGGCTACATCACTGTGAAATGCAGGATGGATCATCAATAGGTCAATGTGCACACAAGTGCAAGTCTCTCTTCTATGACCGCTATTCATTCAGTCTCTGCTCTGGAAGAGTGCTTGGATCAGACTGACTATGGAACATGCAGGAGTTATTTTATATCCTCAACCTTGGGAAGGCAGAAACCTCATTGGGTATGGTTTACTGTGAAGAGACCCTCTCCTTTGTTTGTTGAGGAGGTTTGTGTGGAGATAGTGAGGCAGGATAGTAGTCTTATCACTGCTGACCGCACTCTTTCCATGGACACCAGTGGAGTGGATTTCCCCAAATAGTCTTTCCTCTTGTGCCATTTCATATGCAGCTGTCCTCTCTATCCCATGACGACTGACAGCAGCAACATGTGTCATTGTGCCCAGAAGGCTCAGTTCTGGCAGTTCCCTTTTATAAATATAGTTATTACAGCAAGACAATGATGGGAGATTAATTCAGTTTCTTGTGCTATGCGGCAAATTGGATCCATGGATTGGGGAGGCCTCTCGTATGTAGATGTCCAGACTCTACGTCTAGGTTCCATAACTAGAGGACCTCCTCTGTACCAAGGGAGGAGAGGCATTGTAGGCAGCTCTCCAGGTGTCAGGTTGGGCACTCTTCCACCAGGAGTTATTTTCTGTAGGGCTGCCCAACAATCACAGCACGGGGAGGAAACCAGACCAAGCTGGTGCATGGTTGAGCTAGAGAGTAATCTGAGCCTGCTCCAGGATTTCAAATCAAGTGGACAGGGAGGCAGGTGCAGCAATGAACTCTTGAATGCACTTCACATTCCTCTTTCCCACCAATGCTTCCACCCTGTAAGGCTATAATTATTGGCTCCTTAGCAGTGCTGATTGTCCAGGGACAGTAGCACTGTTGTCAAAGTGCTAGAGTTGCCATAGCAAATTGGAATTTAGAGACCAGCTGCAGTGTCACACCCCAGAATGCGGAAGTGGGATTCCTCCCCTGAACATGAGCAGACCTTTGAATTGGCACGATATTCCCCAACATGGAACACAGAACGTCTGTCAATAGGAGATGTCCTAGGTTGGTTTCATCTATAGCTGATCTCCAGGCAGACTAAACAGCAGTGGTATTTCATCAAAAGTCTGGCAGAGCTTGTTCACTAATGTGCATGCGCGCACATGGCAGGTTGATACAGCTCAAGTAGCCACTAGTAACACAAGTGGGTGAATTCAGCTCCATGTCACCAAGCCAAGTGTAGGCAGCTGTGCACCCAGACCTGCAGATCAGCATTCAGCTGCAGCAAACACCAGGGCCAGTACAGATGTTCAAAGCACTAATGGGTTTGTTCTCCCCAGGAGGTTCATAACCATTTTTTCATATCAAGTTGGTATGGGAGGAGGTTTTCCTTTTCAGGTGCTCCAGGTGAAGCTGGTATCTCTGGGTATGATTGAGCTTTGCTCCCAAATATGTAACAACTTGATGGAGTGTCCGCAGCCATCCTTGGACATGGATTGAGATGGCAAGATGACTGTTTAGATGGAAAGTAATTGCCACTCACTTCTGACACTGGAGACTAATTCTCAGTGAAACCAAACAAGTGCCCAAAGTACCCATCTCTTGGATGAGATTCCCTTCAAGCCTCTGGAAGTCATTTCCAGTGTCGGCAATGAAGATGTCATCAGTGTACGCATACCTCTCTTTCAGGGAGGTCATATGTGTATCTATTGAACAAAAGGGGAGCCAAAACTGAGCCTTGTGGAAGCCCATGGTGAAGACCTTTTAGGTGACTGATTTTTCTCCCTGACTTGCAGAATTAAGGTTGCTGCTAATCATTTCTTGGATGCACTGCATCACTGGCCTACATGGGATAACTTGGAGCAGCGTGGCAGTCAACCCGGGTATTGCACAGTGTATCGTAGGCTGCCATCAGATCAATAAGTACTGCACTCACTTTTTTTTTCCTGGCTCAAATGCATTTTCTGTGTCTTGGGCTCGGACAAAGTAATTGACTTTGGGTGCATTGTCCTCTCCTGAACCCAGCCTGAACCTCATTAATCCACATCAGGATTAGAATCTCCATCCCATTATAGGTAAAACACAGCAGAGAAACTGGTTGGTAGTTCTTTGGGGTCTGTCAATAGTTTTCCGGGCTTAGGAGCAGCTGTGACTTTTGGTCATGCCAGAGCTTTGGGATGCTGCAATCCTGGGTATGACAATTCAGATATTGAAGCAGCCAGTTTTTGAGGAGGTGAGCATGTCACATTGCAATAGGTTGTGCCAGACACTCTACTGTATCGTTTGCACAGACCTAACAGCTACTGATCTGCCCTCACATCAAGGTAAAATAACCTGCCGAGAAGCATCTGTTCTTCAATACACTAGCTAACCAGTTTGCTGGACAAAGCTCTTAAGTCCAGCCATGGTGCTGGAAGCTTTTTAAATGCAGCAGCACAAAATGTGACAAGAGGAGCAGATTTGCCCTGAAGGAAAATGCTCAGTAAGAATGAGCACAAACATCCATTAAAGAAATGGCATGCTCTTTACATTGAAATCAATGTAAGGAGCGTGCCATTTCTCTAATGGATTTTTCCAGAGAGTGTGTGTTTGCTGATATGGTAGAATCTTCAGACACAGTTTGATCACATTCTCCTCACATCCAGTTTTGTGCAACATAATACATCAAGTTACACAGATTTATACAGCATCAGAGGTTCATAATGACTATAGCCCTGGCTTTGAAAATATGCTTGTGGTGGTTATTCCAGTTTAAACTGAATGGTATGCTACAGATGTGAAGCATTTAATACTTCTTACACCTGTGCAATCTGCAGATCTTCCGGAGGACCTGTGAGACAGATTTGCACTGAATCCTTCATCCACACCAAAACATGAGCTGGTTTCAAGTTGCGTTATCAACTTGAATCTCAGAGCATGTTTGTCAAATGTTTTGCTGATCTTCAGCAAGGGCAATCCTGAGTCCAGGTTTGTGAGAGCATGGCTAAATTTCTGGTGGATCTTAGCCAGCTAGTGGGTTTGCATGGTTTTATCAAATCAAGTGAAAAACTTTTTTTGTTTACACAGCTGCTGTAAAGCTGATCAAAGCGAGTCTTACTTTTTTGAGATTTTTATGCCTGATCCTGTGACACTTAAAGTCAGTTGAAGTTTCAAACCCTTGAATCTCAAAGCAGAACTGATGGATGCAATGCAAATCCAGTCAAACTGAATAAAATGTTAGCACGGAACTTTGTAGAACTTGCAAGCTTCATAAACAGCCTTCTAAACAAGATTAAAGAATTAGAATCCTTCCAAAAAAGAAATCTAAAAAATCTGGACATGCTAGTTAAAGACTGCTGTATCAAAACTGGATTTTTAAAATGTCAGGGATTTTTTTTGTAATTGACTAGCTTTAAGGTAAGCCATAGAAAAGGTGGGGATGAACAATGAAGATCCTAGTAGAGCTTCTACCCCTCTTGCAAGTTAGGGGTGTTATCCATACTGTCCTGGCCAAATTGCAATTTGTGTAACTACATTCCTCCCAAATTCCTTCTGCATTATCTGTTGGATATTTGATGCCACTTCTGACGTTAACACTTTGTATGTTCTGTAAATCTGGGCTTGTGGGGCCTTTTTTTTTTTTTTTTTTTTTAAATTACCATAGCAGCAGCCATCAACAGGTGGCCCTATTAGTCTGCAGAGTTCCTTTTTCTTGGTGTGTAAGCAAGTCTTTAGCCTTGGAAGACATGCTTGTGGTGGTGGTTTTTGTCACTATTAAAATTTGGGGGTTGAAGGAGCTGTGCTAGCAACTAGTCTGACTCTAAACACAAGAGCAACCACTGACACAGTTGCTCCCTGCAAACCAACCACCAGTGTTGGACTGCAATCCCAGAAAGAGGGTTGCCCTGTCTCTGTTCTAGGACTGGTAAATATGTAAATCAAAATAGGGTCAGAACATATTCTAAGCTTATGTCGTCGTTTGGTTGGTTTGTTTGTTTTCCCCCTCCACTGGGAAGCTGAGCTGTAAGGCCAAAACACACGTGCTGTCATTCAGCAGAGGAATGATGCAGGGGTTGGAAAAAGGAGTAACCACATGTTTCTATGTAGCTTTATATCCTACAACAGTTTAGACTCCAGGTGGAGCAGAGGGCACTTGTTAGCTCACAGGAACACCCAGCACTTTATGGGATTGAGACTGTGGGCTAAATTTTCAAAAATCACTAGTGACTTAGGGTGCCCCAAAAGTTTGGGTGCTCAGCTTGATGTCTTAAGGCAACCCTCATTTTCAGAAAGCGCTGAACACCTGCTTGCTGAAAATAAGGCCTCGTTCAGTTTCTCTGGTTGGACACCCAAAAACTGAGGTACCCAAAATCACTAGACATTTTTGAAAACTCTGACCATTTATATCACAGAAAATAGAGAATCAATGATGCCTGTGTCAGACATTTGTTGGATATAAATAGCAGTGTGTGGAATATCTAGCTTAGAAATGGCAATGTTCTGTTAACTGCATTTGGCCTCAAAATTAAAAAGGAAAACATCTGTCCTATCAGATAAAAGCACTGATTGGTTTTTAAATGCAAAATTACAGTAAATGAATTTTCACAGTCGTAATCCCCTCTGATTTCCCACACTGGGAAACAGCCACCTCGTCTAAGTAAAACTCAAGATCCATAGAATAGAAGGAAATGTTGTCACTTAATTTCAAGTGAAATTATGTCCCATTCAATACTTTCAGCTTCTTAGTATGTGCCTAGACCAAAAGAGAAATTAGATTTTTGAGGAATATGATGGTAGAAGAATATTCAGGTCAGGTAATCTGTGTCAACAGAGGTTATTAATAGCTCTTTGATATGCAAAGATGCTGCACAGTGCTGAAATCATAAATGTATTGGATTATAATCAAAAGTAGCACATGGAACCAACAAAGCAGAGCCCTGCTGTGTGAAGACTTGCTGTACAGCACTGCCTTCGTTAGCTTGGTAGTCTGGGCTAATGCGATTCCGTAGGCAATCGGTATGCGTGTTCAGTGCTGGCCGGGAACGCTGCTGCTTTCATGATGGATGTAAGCAGGAGAATCGGACATGGTTTAAATGAAGATGGGTCTCTCCAATGGCAATAGGTAATGCTGCATCCCAGGAGAGAGGACGCCTTACTGCAACTCAAACAAGACTCGTTCTAGTCTTGCCTCTGCCACTGACCTACTATGTGATTTTTTTTTTCCCCCTCAAGTTGCCTTACCTCCCTTTGTACCAAATGCCTGGCCCAATAGGGTGCTGATCTTGGGGGAGCTCTAGGCGCTATTATGGTACAAGCAAATGTTCCTGTCTACTTCCATAATTGGGATATGATGGGACCAATTGTCTATGAGAAGCAAACTTTAGGGAGTTTTGATGTCAATGGAGGATAAGTGAATGACTAGCGCACACTTCCCCCCACCCCCCCCCCAAAAAACAAAACAAAACCTTAATTGGAGAGGAAACCCTGTTCTTCAGACAAGAAAAGACCTGAGGCCAGATCCTTTTGCTAGTGTAATGCTGCATAGCTCCATTAATTTTAAGGGAGAAATGCTGACTAATGCCAGCTGGAGATCTGGCCTCCAGACTTTCTAACAGCATTGATTGTCAACCAGTGCGTCAAAAACTAGCATTCAGAACTTCTGAAAACCATACCCTTTGGCATATAGCATAATGTTTCACAGTTCTTGTTGCATTGTACATCCAGTGGGAAGACAGGATAGACCATTTCCTTCCCCTGAATGAGTTGGAGTGTGAAAGTACCATATTACAAATTCACTTTAGTTTTAAAAAATAAAACCATTATTTACTCTTAAAAAAATAGCCGTAACTTGCTTAAAATAAGAACCAGCAGCCAAATCCACATCTAGTGCAAATCAGAGCAGCTCCACTGAATCTTAACAGAACTGAGATTGCATCAGTTGTGGTGGTGATCTCTGCAGCACATATACCTCAACCAAAGACAGCATGATTCCTGTCAATGTGATTGAAGTATGAAAATCTGTCCAGAAAGCTACTGAGGATATCTGAAGTAAGCACTAATCTCTCTCAGGATTTCTACTTCAAGTGACAACAAGTAAAACATTATAGCTTTGACACTATTCTCTGTAGGGCTAGCTTACAGGGTGGAAAGGTGGATGTTATATTTCTGGTACAGCTGTATTTTCAAGGCTGTATGTGACCATGGTATGAACCATTTTGAAAATAAAACCTGCTTGTAGGAAATGTGCTTTGGACCCCAAGGAGTTGCCACTGGAAGCAATTGGAGTGTAAACATGACAGCTGCAATGTAGGCTCTGACAAGTGCCTCATCCATTATTTTGAATTGTGACAGCAAAGCTTCTAAAACACCATAACTTTCTGACTGTTAATACAGCAATTAAAACACTCACTGGCACAGTGAGCCACTTGGTCTCAGGCTGTGCAAATGTTTAGCAAAAAAATTCCTCCACTACAGGGCGTGCTGGATGGGCTTTTCGGAAGCGCTCCGCATTGGCCTAACTCTGCGCCCGTTGAAGTCAGTGGAGCAGCACCAGCTGAAGATCTGGGATCATCTTTCAGGGATGAAGCACTGAGGATGAAGCTAACCCTCCTACCGCTTTCCTGGATTTGTGCCAATTTTTCTTGGGCTAGACCAGGGAATAAGTACTTGGTAGGTGAAATCCTGGCTTTGCTGAAATACTCATTCAGCAAAGCACTTGCTTACATCCCATCGAAGTCCATGGGACTTAATCACATGTTTGAAGTTAGCTATTCAGTCAGACAACCTCAGCACAATGCTAGCTTAGGTGCAGACCTGTGAGGTAGGGAAGTGCTGTTATAATTCTTTCAGATGGAGACTTGGGGCACAAAGACTAAAGTTTGTCAAAGATCACACCTGTGGCAAAGCTGGAATTTGAATCTATCGCCTAAATTCCTGGCTAATACCCTAAACACTAAAGCTTCCTTCCTCTCTGCATGAGGGTGGAATCCCTAATCATGACCTCAAGGCCTGATTCTTACATTTTCACTGATATCACTCCACTGACTTCTGAGCACACAAGGGGAACAAAGTCGAATCTCTTCAGAAGTTGTCAACATGTAGCTGGGTAATGTAGTTCACTTGGATCCTGAGGTACTGTTATTTGGTTGTGAATTATTGGTCCGTGGGCAATTCTGTAGGTATATCAAGTTTTCATAACTTTAAACAACATTTTAAAGTGCAAAGCATCAAGACTTCTGGATTGGTGCTGGAAAAATCTATAATATATATATTAAAGTAGCCAGAGTACAGGCATTAGTGCTGGAAAACTGTACAGTGAATGAATTCCTTATCAAGGGGGTACATTACCTGAATTTGATAGTCTCATTCCCTCCAGAGTGAAATCTTTGCACCTTTGACTCTTAAACCACAGAGAATTTTATTTTTTGTTTTTTAAATACAAACATTCTCTCCTGGTTTTGTCCCCAAAATTTGGGATTTGTATCTGGCTTTATTAGGTTTTGAATCTGTGTGCTGAAAGATTCTGTCTGTGTCTCCTGGTGTTTGTTATACTAGATTATATAGTTAAGCATCTAACAGATGCTATGCCCAAAGCTTTAGACCTTATTCCTTCAGTGATTATTTAAACTTTATTCTATGCTTGTTAACATGGGAACATACTCAGCAAACCTCTATATTCATGAATGGGATGTACAGTGGCTTTCAGCTTCTGCTTTGTAATTTATCAAAAAGCATTAATAGAGATTGTGGATTTGAAACTATTTAACACTGAACATTCCTGTGAGGAGAGATCCTCCTATGCTTTCCTGAAGGAAAGCAATCTCCTAAACAGAATGATGGTACAAATCAAACTATTAGAAGGGGGGATAGCTCAGTGGTTTGAGCATTGGCCTGCTAAACCCAGGCTTGCGAGTTCAATCCTTGAGGGGGCCATTTAGGGATCTGGGACAAAAATTGGGGATTGGTCCTGCTTTGAGCAGGGGGTTGGACTAGATGACCTCCTTAGGTCCCTTCCAACCCTGATATTCTATGATTCTAAGTGTGTGTTAGCCATGCTGCAGTGTATATCTGATAATACAAGACTTCTGTGGTGTCTTGTATTTACACCCATGTTACTAATGACCACTGAGTGGCTTGCTACTCTTGTGTGCGGTTCCCCGTGCAGGCAATAGGACCTGTCTGAGTATCCGAGCAGAATTTGGAACTTTGAAAATTCCAACTTGAATTAACTCCTTTAGTCACCTTTGGTTTTAAGTGCCAACTCATCTTGAAATTCAAAGGAATGTAGGCTCTTCTGAAAATCCCAGCCTTAGTCTGTTACTCAGGCAAAAATCTGACTTTTACTGGGAGCTCTGCCTCTGAGTAGTGAGTGAGAAGTCAGTCAGGTGTTCAGGACTTGTACAGACATCTTCACTGAAGCTTGGGATTTATCCACTGTTGGGGCCACTCAATGCCTATTGAAGTCAACAAATCTTTCTATTCAGTGGGAGTTGGATTGGGTCCTTAATGCCTTGTAGAAATATTCATAATACTGATCTATGTCTTGATCAGGTATGTTTCCATGCATGTATTATTGAACTTTAAAGGCCTGCTACCATACAAGTGGGGAAAAATTAGTACAGTTGATGCTTTGGCAGATGAAGGGAGTTGTGGACTTTGATTCAGTTAACTCAAGCTCTCGAGGGTTTTGACAAACCCTCCTTGTGTGCCTCGAAATGGAATTTGTCCTCTTAGTATATGGGATCCTGACCTAGGTAGAGGAGTGTTCCTTCTAACAATGCCAATAGTTAAAATCCTTGTAGTGAGACATTGCATCTCAAATCCTGATGGGGGAAAATGGCCCAAAACTTGTATTTCTCGACCAAGTCTGTGTGCAGATGTTGCACAAACCTCTTTCCAGCTGTCTGCAGTCTCCTGGAATTTGTTCTCGTCCAGGGCTGGCCTCGTGTTTCAGGGGCACTGTGTAAGAAGGTGTATGGCCCCTATTCTCTCCCTCACCACTGGTCTGCATCTTCTGAATCCCCATGGACTCCTTCCCTGTCTCCACCAAGCAATCCCTAAAGCTGCTGGCAGTAGACAAGTGGGACTGCATGCAGGGAAAACAAGAAGTGAGGCAGGCAGCCAGAAGGAAAAGACAGCTGGTGTTTGATACTGTCCGCTTAGCCTGCGGCACCAAAACAGATGGTGTCTCTGCTCCTTCCCCCTGGGGAGAATGCCCTGGCTGCTGAGTGGGTGGCCTGCTGGCAGTTCTCCCCAGGAATTTGGCACTGGGGTGCAGGGCTGATTGTACATCAAAGATCACCAGGTCTTTACTATATTGGTAATATCTCTGGGCCATATCTTTAGCTGATGTGCAGCTCTGACTTCAGTTTCTTCAATGGGGTTATGCCAGTTCACGCCAGCTTTGGATCTGGCCCTATGTCTCTGGGAATCCTGCATAGTGCTTTTATCATTGAAGCAAGAAAGATATATGTGGTTGCTTTGGTCAATGACCAATCAGAGGCTGATAAATGTTCAGAGCTGCTCTGTGTATGTGTCACTGTATTTAAAAATTCTGTCTGGCCTCTGAAGGTCTGTCTAGTAAACACATTGTGTTCATTAGGGCTCCCATAAAAATTACTGGAGTACCAACAAATATAGAGGCAGAGACAGTCCCTGAGGAGAAAACGATAGTATGTGGGAAATGTTCTGGCTCCATTTGTAATGGGAGGGAACTCTGACAAACCTCTGTAGTCTTGTACAATGTTACATAATTGAGAAATGAAGATGAATTATTCCAGTTGCTTCTAGATTTAACATACTGAGCCTGATCCTCCAAGCCCTCGGAATGTTTAGCTCAGACTTAGACAGGATTTCCTCTGTGGTATGCTTGTAGATTGGGCCTGCTATGTTAAGGTGGGAGCTCTGTTGTGTGCTAAAACAGTGCCTCGATCCTGCAACCCACCTATCTCCAATCCAGCTACTGCGCAGCAAACTCTGCTGAAACAGTACTAATCTGGTATCACCCAGAAGGATGGACAAACTCAGAGGCCTTTCCCTTAAACATGATGTGAACCTGCTGAGGTTCATGGTTTTTTGGAGTTTATTGTGTGTATGGGGATGTTAGATAAATGAATGACTCCCCATTTATAGCTAGTGAGTCTACTTAGATTGTAAGCTCTCTGGGGAAGGAATGGTCTCTCTTTAGCTTTGTACAGTGCCTAGCACAACAGGGGCGTGGCCTACAAGTAGAGCTTCTAGGTGCTACAACAAAAATAAATGATCTGTATAAAAGTTACCACCCGAAGTCTCTCTCAGGATCACATTGTACTTTGTACATTGTACAGGATCACATTATATCATCTCTATTTTTATGCAGTATCTATTCCTAAGGGTAGTACTTTAAAAAGTGCTTGCATTGGCTGACTCAGTTTACAATGGGGGAACCAGATTCTGATTCACGTTGAGTAGCACCTTGCTCCACGAGTGGTCTGTCTAAACTCAGTAGGGAAGCTGCTTTCCCCCCTGTGAGTAAGCAGATCGCAATCTGTCCTGAAGAATTTTTATCTGAATGTTGGGGTTTTAAGAAGATTCTGTACAAGTTCTGAAAATCTCCTGTAAAATAACCAGGGCCAAGTCCTGTGGTACTTATTCAAGAAAAATTCCCATGAAACTGGAAGCCCCCATGGTAAGCTTGCTGACAAGGAGAGCCTTGCCTGGGTGAAGACTGACCACTTCAGACTTGTTATCAACTTTAAGACTTTGCCCATGCACAGACAAATGACCCTGGGAACCCTGCTTTTCACAGGGGTTATGTTCTCCGTCTCACAAAGAGAATAGCTGACCGATCTTACCAATGTCATATCAGTCATGAAGTGTAAGCAATGGCAAGCAATTTTTTGACTTTGGGGGGCTGGACTGAGCAGTAATGATCAACCATAGCTACAAAATATTGCATGTCACTGGAAACAACTTGCTCAGGATGGCTTCCATGTCTGAATGAAAAGGACCTAGGGGTTACAGTGGATGAGAAGCTGGATATGAGTCAACAGTGTGCCCTTGTTGCCAAGAAGGCCAATGGCATTTTGGGATGTATAAGTAGGGGCATAGCCAGCAGATCGAGGGACGTGATCGTTCCCCTCTATTTGACATTGGTGAGGCCTCATCTGGAGTCCTGTGTCCAGTTTTGGGCCACACACTGCAAGAAGGATATGGAAAAATTGGAAAATGTCCAGCAGAGGGCAACAAAAATGATTAGGGGACTGGAACACATGACTTATGCGGAGTGGCTGAGGGAACTGGGATTGTTTAGTCTGCGGAAGAGAAGAATGAGGGGGGATTTGATAGCTGCTTTCAACTACCTGAAAGGGGGTTCCAAAGAGGATGGATTTAGCTTGTTCTCAGTGGTAGCAGATGACAGAACAAGGAGTAATGGTCTCAAGTTGCAGTGGGGGAGGTTTAGATTGGATATTAGGAAAAACTTTTTCACTAGGAGGGTGGTGAAACACTGGAATGAGTTACCTAGGGAGGTGGTAGAATCCCCTTCCTTAGAAGTTTAAGGTCAGGCTTGATAAAGCCCTGGCTTGGATGATTTAGTTGGGGATTGGTCCTGCTTTGAGCAGGGGGTTGGACTAGATGACCTCCTGAGGTCCCTTCCAACCCTGATATTCTATGAATGCAGAGTCCATACACCCTTTTTTTTTTAAAAAAAAGGTTTTAATAGCATTTTTGTTAGCATGTTTTTTAATGTTCATTCCAGTCTCTACTGTGAGAATCAGTGAACTGGATTGTTTGTACCAATGACAATCTTTTGTCCAAGGAATAAGCTTTCCCTCCAGATCTCCCCCATTTTTATTTAGTGAATTGACTGCTTTTGAAAGTTTGGGGCTTTCAGTTCTGACAAAAGTGAATTCCTGTCTTTATCTACAGTGATGGGCAACAAAGTGCAAAGC
This sequence comes from Natator depressus, assembly GCF_965152275.1. NCBI lineage: Eukaryota > Metazoa > Chordata > Testudines > Cheloniidae > Natator > Natator depressus. Next base: position 63,700,483 of record NC_134244.1, on the reverse strand, counting down.
CTCACTCCCTCATACCAATGTCTTGATATGTGGAATCACAGTCCTTCTTAAACAGAGGTAATTAAAAATCAGCAAATTACTAACAAGTTTATTCCCAGCTGAAGTTCCAACTTTGTCTCCTTTTGTCCACCAGGAACCACACACTGACAAACTCTGTACAGTGGACAGAAATCTAGTGGTTCAGTAATATACTAGTGTGCTTGGATTCTAACCTGGAGGGCTGAACAGGTAGTTTTGTTCAAACACAATCTCTGGCACTTCTGATTATAGTACCAAAAGATTTGGGGGGAGGGTTGTGATCTTTATGATAGTGAGACAGTTTAATTCATTTCACATAGGCCATCACACCATCATCAGTGTTACCTTCTCAATGAGAATGCAGCAGCTTTGGTTCAACTCCAACAAAGATTGGATCCAGACCCTTAGACAAAATGCACCATGTTATATAGAGTAGTAATAATGTGTAGATCCTGATCAAAGTCAGAGGGAGTCTGTCCATTAGTTTCAATAAGGTATGAATCAGGCTGACAATGCCTTTCATCTGAGGTTCTTGGCCCCCTTTGAAAAGTGTTCTAAGTATATTAACTGGTTGAATGACTGACACTTGCTGAGAATGCTGACAGTTATTCATGAATAGAGGTTTTCATTATTCAGCAGGCCATAATAGTAACAATGAGTTGTGAAATGGGAAAGGCCCACTTAAGCTCCTAAAGCTCAATGGAAGTAAGTGAGAAGTCAATACCTTTTGTGGATGTGGCCCCAGATCAGAGTACCAATCTGGATTAGAACTACATCCCCCCCGTAATTTCCTCTTCCCTACACCAACCACTAAACTGCATGGCTTGCCAGTGTGCACAGAAGGCACCCTTATTGAGTCAGATAAGAAGTTCAGGCAGAGAAGAGAGCCCCTCTAACCTGTATCCCTGTCTTGACACTCCAGGGGCAGCTCCTCGGTGATGCAATGCCAATTTACTGTCCTGAGGTAACTTGGGCCAGCGATTGATGAAGCAACTTTCTGAAACGTGCAAATCATTATTTGCACGTCAATGATTTGTGTGGAAAAGCAGCACTGTAGCATGTGACATGAAACCCCTACTTCAGGTCGGGTCAGTCAGAAAGCTAGTGAGATGGGGAAGAACTGGGTAAAACGCTTGTGTAGCTGCTGTCAGCCAGCACCTGGTTGATGGATGTGCATTACAGCTCCCCAGCTGTAATGTAATGTTAACCCAAGTGCTTATTATTGATAGCTAGCTATGCAAATTAATTGATTTGCATAAATAAAAATTGAGTACAGTTTGTATCTATATTTACCCACTGCATTCACTGGCCCAGTAACATTCTAATTAGGTGTCTTCAAAATACATCATCCAGTCATTTACAAGAGTTAATCCAGTCTTAATTCCCACACTGGCTTTAGTCAGGGGAGCTAGGTGTTAAGCTATTGCAGGGGTGGAAAACTTACTGACCCTCCAAGCCGCATACAACAATCTTCAGAGGTTCTAGAGTCAAGGTACACCTGCTGGAGCCCTGGCAGGTGTACCCCAGAGGGCTGAACCCCTAATACCTCCCTCCCTCCAGGCAGAAACCCATAACCCACCACCCCTCTGCAAGGCAGAGGTCCTGAGTTCTCTTCCCCCCGCCCCCACCCAGTCGGGTATAGGAGGCAAGAGGGTATAGGTGGAGAATAGGAGGCAAGGTGCGGGGGGCTCTGAGCTGCACTCTAATGGTAAAAGAGTTGCATGTGGCTTACAAGCCACAGTTTGGCCACCCCTGAGCTATTGGCTTTCATCTCTGAAGCTCTGGGTTCAAATCACAAGTGGTGTTTGCAAGTAAAAGTATGTTAACAATAGCCTAGTTCTTGTGATCATCAAAAAGCCACCACCCAGGAAGACATGACTGGCATCACTGCCGAAGGAAAGTGTAGGGCCTGAATAACATGTAGTCCCTCACCAGGAACCAAGTGGCATGTGCTATACTTATAGGGATTTTGCAGATGTATTTGTCTAGAATGGAACTCCTCCTCCATTGGTGTGAAAGGCTAGTGAGTAAAAGGAATTAACTTCTGAGGGAAAGAGTTGCTTCCCTGCATTTTACTAGTGGGGCAAGATCAGCACATGGCAACTGGGACCATGGCTTGGAAAGAGGAACAGGTAAAAGTGACTGGGATAATTGAAGTCTAAGTATCTACAGCCTGAAATCAGGTACACTGAGCCACAGAGGGAGAAGTGGGGTGAAGCGGGGTGATGTCTCTTGGGCTGGAGGACCGTTAGATGGGGTTATTTTGGTAATGTCCTAGGAAGTACTTAGTACATCACTCATCTTTGGTTAGCTCATGATAGGAAGCATATAGCAGAGCCAAGATATCAAAGTGCTTGTCACATCTGTGTAACACTTTTCCCCCTCAGTGAAAGTCCAAAAATAACATTTTCAAATAACTTCCTTTCTGTAATACCTTCATCTGGCATCCTCTAAGTTCACCTGTTAGAAAGGGGCATCGTGCATTAGGCTGGAGGTACAGTAAGGCATTTGCACCATGTCTCTGGACAATGTTTGCATCTCAGTTTCGTGAGCATTTTAAAAAGATGGTGTTAATGTGATGAAGAAACTAGATGTCTACGTCCTTTCCATCTTGGAAGGACGAAACAGCAAGTTTTTTCTTGATATACCAAGTACTTTCTGAACCCTAGGAATGAACATCGGGAAAACACTGAGATGGGAGTTACAAACGTGATACAAGATACAGACTTACTCTTACTCATATTGCATAGGAAACTAACTTTTTGCAGTTCCATGGTAGGTGAAAGATTTGTGCAAAAAGTATTAGACAATGGAGAATATCATTTCTCTTGATAGTGGTTTTTATATACTTCAGAGATGTATGGTTTTCCATAAACAGGATTCCTGTGGGCTTTAAGTGTGATAGTGATTAACACCTCTTTCAAAATATACTCCGAGGTTTGGACTCTTAGGGCACAAGTCCAGCTTTCTCAGGCAAGTTGTATCCTGTATTGCTAGTAAAGACAATCCCTGCTTCCACTTCATGGTGTGGTGATTTCAAAGTCTCTTGCTAGAAGAACTGTGATTCATCATAATTATCCCCAAACTGAACTTAAATCTGCCAAGGCTACACAGAATACCAAATTATTGATTCACCGGGGGGGAAATCAAGCATTGTTGAAGAGCAACATGGAGCAGTTTGAGAGCTCTTTCATTACTTTGCCGCGTATACAGCTGGAATTCCTGAAATGGTTGTAATGCTGGCAGACCACATGCCAGCTCATGCCAAGGCCTCAGGCCTTGCTGAACACTGACAAATGTATAGCTAGAACCCAGTTGGCTTACCTGTGTATTTGTATTAAGATAAATATTACAGTCCATAAGAACATTTGGTGTTTAGATCTCATGAGTAGCTGGTAGGATGCTGCATGTATTGATGTCACATATAACCTCTGTAGCCCATGGTATGAAGGTCTATTTAGAAGTTTACAATGGAAACACACAATCGTGTAACCCACCAAATGGGGGGTGGTGGGAAGGATTAAGTGCTCATCCTGCACATGAGATGGCTCGTTGGCTTTCAGTGGGCCATTGTGAAACATTAAAGGACAGAAACCTTGTTGATTGCATTCCTCACACCCTTGAGGAAGGGAAGATCTGCACATGAGTTCATCCTATCCCCTTGGACTCAGGTGAAGGGGATAAAAATCTGACAAGGAGAAACTTGGTTCTTTTTGAGGCTTGGACTTTAAAGGGGCAAGAATCACTAAGCAGAAGTGAAAGGGGGGAGGGATAGCTCAGTGGTTTGAGCATTGGCCTGCTAAACCCACGGTTGTGAGTTCAGTCCTTGAGGGGGCCATTTAAGGATCTGGGGAAAAAAAGAAAACAATTGGGGATTGGTCCTGCTTTGAGCAGGGGGTTGGACTAGATGACCTCCTGAGGTCCCTTTCAACCCTGATATTCTATGACCTGCAGTTGTCTTGCCTGGATTAGCCCCAAAGGACATAGAAACATCTATAATAAACAAGCTATTATCTTTTGGAACCCAAGACTCTTATTTGTGTGTTTACGTTGTTGACAAAAGAAGTACTTCAGTATCTAGGACTTGGATACTGATGCTAAATCTCTTCACTTTTATTTTTAAATGTCCCTCACCTCTGAAGGAAACTTCAGAAAATTGGTAGGAGGAAGAACCCCCTCCAGATTATAATGCAAGGCCCTGCTCTGAAACTTGTTCTATGTACATCTCATGGGAGGATTTAGACCTTAATAAATAAAAGGGGGAAATGTTTTCTGTCTCGGGGGATCTCAGGCTAGTAGTTGTGACCCAACAAGGGTGAGAGGTTCACCACCAGCCCTGCCTTTCCTACAGTGTTAAAGGCAAGCGTGCATTGGCTAGATGGGAAAGGAAGCACCAAGGGGTGCTGGTATGACATAGGGCTGCAGTTCTCAGCCTTTGGAACAGTCTGGCAATGTCAGCCTACCTCACCTGACCCTCCAGCAAGGAAAGCTGTTGCCAGAAAGCACTGAATGGGTTAACGCTGACTCTCCGCTTCAGCCAGCTCACTTATCCCACAACCTAGCTTCCAAGCAGAGAGCTAGTGCTGGAAATAGATGGATCTGGAGGAAGGAGTCCTGGGTGAAACCTAGCCTGAGGACAAGTCTTTGGACTGTGGCTTCCTGTAGAACTATTTCGTCTTAATGAACCATTTCCTGGGCAGGGTGATGCTACCTGAGGCTCTAGCAGCCTGCAGGCTTGTTTGGATTGGGGAGATGGGAAGCTGTAGCTCCTTCCACTATCCAATGCTCAGCTCATTCCTAAAATCATCCTGTTTTTACCCAGAATAAGGAGATACTTTAAATGCTTATGAATTTAACCATTCAGTTCAAGAAACACTTTTTCCTTAAGCTAAGGTTTGGAGAATTTCTGGGTGTCCAGCAGTGAAATAAATTGTTTACTTTAGACATTACAAGCAATCCAGCCAGCTATGAAGCAGTGTCTCGCCAATTGCCTAGAAACTGGAACCTAAGTTCCAGAAAGCTTTCTGGATTTTGAGTCCTACAAGAGATCTTGAAAATAAAAATACTGCAAGGGTCCTAACATAGCTTTAATCTTCCCTCCCCTCCCATCCTTTCTTTGTTTTTCATCAGAAACCATATGAAAATGGTACTTTTTTTTTTTTTAAAGATTTCAAGGAAACTTTCCCACACAAAACTGGGCAATTCACTCTAATGGGGCTGTCTTCTTTCTCACATTTGCCCTGCCTTCTGTCTATTTAGATGGTAAGCTCTTCTGGGCAGAGACCGTCTAAATACTACCACAATGGGCTCCTGATCACAGGGCTCTCGTTTTTATTGGAAGATGAATAAGCTTGAATGTCTGAGTGTTACTGGTATGCTCTCATGGCTCTAGTTTTGGAGGCAAGGAGAATAATTCTAATAATCCCAAAATATAGTTTTGTTATGAACAACTTTAAAACATGATGCATATATCAAATACAGGGAAAAAATGTATACACGCCATTTATCTAGAAAAATGCATGCTGCAACAATTCACTTTTTTTCTAATGTGCAGAGTAATACTACACTCCAAGAAGAATGCTTCTAGAGGATGCTTTCTTCCACTCAATGGTTCCTTACTTAATATTAATACTAAAACTCTTATTTTACTTAAGAGGCACTTGGTTATACTTACAGGCAAGAGTATGCTGTCTGGCTATTGAATAAATGGATAGAACAAACTGGTTCCTAGACACTTGGTTGTCAATTAATAGAATGGGCAATAGATTATTTATAAATAATCTATCCTCACCCTGGGCGTGTCACAGCCATTGATATGGTTATGCCCTCTGCTCTGGACTGGATAAGAGACCTTAAGAGCCTCCTGTAGTCATGCCATTGCTTTCACTGTTCCACTATTGCCATGGAAAAGAAGATTTGTAAAACAATCATGAACATTCAAATAACCCAGGATGCAAACATCCCACCCCTGCCTGAACTCCTTGAGATGTTCAGACACAGATCTGAACTGTGGCTGCAGCTCATCTTGCTACTATTTCTCTTGAGTATTTCTAATGCCACTAGCGTGGCACCAATGTAAATATCTGCCCGATCAAGGGCTTTGATCAGTCACCATAAGGAAAGTCAGATGTTTAATCATAAGTAGTGCTAGGAGACTTGTATTGAAATTTCTTTTTTCATCAACTGGTCTCATCTTGAGCTGATACATCACCCACTCCTCTGTCAGGGCCAGGAAATAGGCCAGCCTTTTGCAGGTTCAGGCAGCGTTCAGCCCTAGATGAGAGATCTACCTCTTAGAAAGATGTTACATTCAGATAGCACTCTAGTTTTGTTGTGGACTCCCACATTATGGGGACATTTGCTAGATCAGTGCACTGTAAAATAAGGTGTGATGTAAGTATAAAAGCACAGAATATGTCTCCACATGGGCATTGAATAGGAATACTCTTGTGGGAGGGATGGAGGGAGGCTGAAAAGCCACTTAAATGCTTGAAATAAGTACAGGATTGGATGCATAGAGTACAGAATCGAGACCAAGACTGCTGTAGTCTAATTCTGCTAATGTGCCATTCTTTTAAAGAACTGTACCCATCTTGCTCAGCATAACATTTACTATTCGGACAAACAAAATCTCTTGCAATCTAACAACTTTGGTAACGGTATGGAAAAGGGTCTTGCTTTTGTGACACCAGCACTGTTTAACAGCCGGAGTTGGAGGTGATTTAAACCCCGCAGTTCCAGCCAGCTTCCAGGTTTAGTAGAAGGCTCAGGATTTTACTCTTCAATTAAATAGCTTCAAGGACAAGCCTTAAAGAGAGTGAGCAATATTTAAAGCCTGACTTTGAGAGAGCTGCTGGTTAAAGAAGTGCCCAGTGCTCTCTGGCTATGGACTTCTGTTTGGCTCTGTAATATGGGGAATCTATTGCAGAAAAACCATGCTTCAGAAACAGTGGGGCAGAAAGCAAGTGAAGTTTAATCCTGGTTGCCTTTCAAGAGAGGTAAAGGTCACAGAGGCCAATATGTAGTACAGTATACAATTAATAGGCTTCTCAAAAAAGGTGGCAGCCTAGAAAGGAGGATGGGGGAGGGGAGGAACCTATAACAAGCTTGTGAAAGGGAAAGAGAGGCCATAACTGCTCTTCAGTATACTAGGAATCAACACCCGCTTCTACTCCCAAGCTCCTAGCTTGCCCAAGTATTCAGGGGAAGAGCTACAGAAAGGCTTGCTAGAGAGACATGAGGAGAAGAGAGAGGGTTCTTACCCTGGCTCGGAGAGCTGAGTCAGTTCCCTAAGGGGTTGGTTTTTTGCTCATTTTTACCTTGGTTTGGCTTATGTCCACAGAGCTTTTCTCCTGCCACATGGACCTTCCTGCCTGTGGCTGCGCTTCTGTTCACTTTTCTGCTGTTTGTTGCTGGGATAAGACTAGAGGAATCAAAAAACCAGCAGCGAATAGCTCCAAAGGGGTACTCCGCTATAGAACAGCAGCAAAGAACAGGCTGAATGAAAATGGAGCGGGCAAGCTTGTATCCCATGAGGCAGGCCGGGGCAAAGACTAACAAATCCTGCTGGTACCCTGAAAGCCATGAGGGAATCCTGAAACTCAGGATTGACAAGTGAAGGGTTGGTATAGCTATGTGAAGTCCTAGTCTCCGCAGTGCTCTCCAGTTCTTCTCTCTCCACAGTAGGAAGATGGCGGCTGATGCAGCAGCCCCCCAACTTATGCTCCCATTGGTGAGAACTTTAGAGAGCCAGAGAACTAGCTGACGGTGTTTTCTTTTTCTAGAGTAGAAAGACTAAGCTAGTTATGGCTTCAATCAGTGATTTCCCCTTAGTCCTGTGGTGGAAATGCTTTGGCCATGGCTCTATCTTGGTTAGAAAAATCACTCTTGTCGCTTTCATAGCATACTTAAGAACGGTTTAAGTTTAAATCTTAAAAGGCTTTAAAAACCCACAGGATGTATGTAATAGAATATAGTTCTAAGCACACCATTACAAAGAGAGCTCTCCATGGCTGGCCAGCTATGCCTTCTCTCTTTTCCCCCCCCGCCAATCTGGCTTCTGGTAGCTGACTAGCCAACTTCCTGGCTCCATCTCCGACTTCAGCCAATTTTACTGCTAAATTGACACACTGCTCTTATCTTCCTTTATCCTGTAAGGCTCCATGTTGACCAAGGTCACTATGCCCTCAGTCCACCTCTAGGTTTTTAATAAAAGCTGAATCCTTAGGTCCCATTATCACCCAATACTTGGATCAAAAATTTGCATTCCTCATTCACTTCTCCCACACATGCTTTTGGTTGCTGAGGACCCAGCTGGTAGGTCTGTAATTTTCTCTTCTGCAGAAAACTGATGTAGGAGTTTTTACTGGCAATCCTACTAAATTCTTGTTGCGTTTTCCTATTGTGACAGAATATATCCTTGTGTTCACACCCTACATGCTGTTAAATAACTTTTTTGTACAAGGCATGTCTTGTGGGTATCATTTGAAAACTCAGTTTGCTGGTCAGTTTTGTCCTGATAAAATGTGTGGCAATACTGTATGTAAATTTATAGGATTTCCCTGTATGTTAACACACGTTCCAACCCCCCCAGCCCTACCCAAACTGAGATTGGCAAACAGGACTGCCCTAAACAAAGAAATGTGTTCTCTGCTTAATTTGCATTTAAACAATCAAGCAGGGAGGGAAACAAAGAAAGCTCAAACAGGTGAGGAAAAAGCAGCAGGGAACAGCTTTCCACATAAACTCTGTCTCAGAGTGCCCAGTTGGAAATCTTTTTAAGAGGGAGACTGGAACCATAAAAAGGTGGGACTACTCCCCCAGGCATCATGCTTTCTCCCCCTCCATTTCCCACCCCATCACATTCACTGCACTGAAGCAACAAAGGAAACAGTCATTTGACTCTGGGAGAAGGGATCCTGACCTGTAGGGTTTGGTCAGTACTGCTGAAGGCATGTGGTGAGAAACTTTGCTTGAATCAAATATAGTTTGTTAGGTATTAGTAAAGGTCTCATCTCTATTTTTCTTGTAACCATTTTTGATTTATGCATCATTACTCATACTCAAAATATATCTTTGTAGCTAATAAACTTGTTTTATTGTTTTATCTAATCCAGTGTGTTCAAGTTGAAGTGTCTGGGTAACTCCATTTGGGGGTGACAGTTGTGTGCATATTATTCCCTTAAAAGGATAATGGACTCAAGAGACTTGTACTGTACAGAACACACTTCTGGGGGAAATCTAAAACTTGGGGATTGGGGGTTACCCTGAAGTATAACACAGGCTGGCAAGAGCCAGAGTGTAAGTGTGGCTAGCAGGCTTCTGTCCCTGTTTTGCATGCTGGATGGCTGTTTGTGATCACCCCAAGGGGGGAGCTACTTCAGCAAGGCACTGTAAGGCACCCAGGGCTGCAGGGTAGGGGTCACACACAGTTCCCATTAGTTTGGATTGTGCCATAGCAGGGTACACCCATGCATCCTCCACTTGAATAAAACTGATTGATAGAGGAAGACTTCTGTCTGCCAGACAGACCACTTTGGGCCAGGACTCCTGGACTCACTGCCAGATAAAATAAGGACCACTCTTGGTTTTAGTTGTCCTCCAGTAACTCCTTGAGCACTTCCACTTAATATAGTTAAACCCCAGTCTCAACAATAACTAGAGCTTGTCCCTGCCAACAGGGCTGGAAACGGCATTTCGTTGAAGTTCATAGAAGGCATTCTGATCCCACATTACAGTTAATGTTTTAAAAAAAGCAGGTTTATAGCCATAAAGGCCTTGTCTAGACTAGTAACATGAGGTGCATTTTGCAAATGTACTAGCTAATATGTTGTTAAACACCACTTAGCACCTAGTGCAGACACAGACAGTGTTAGCTAGTTGTGAATGAACTAGAGCAAATTTACATGATCTTTATCTCCCCTTCTTCCCACCACCCATGTTCTGGATTGCAAGGATGCAAAAATCCAGACAAGGTCATGGAGCGGAAAAGTGGTTGGTACATCCCATCTGGAAGAACTTGGACCATGTAAACTAAAGAGGTATGACCAAGGAAACAAACACTTATTCTGACCAGCATAGTTCCTCTCCTCGGTGGACTAAAGCCTGTCTCGTCTGTTAGTGATTACTGCTTGGTTCTAGTGCCCCCACCCGCCTCCAGTAGGGGCGAATGCTGCAGACTTTGCCAGAGCTGTAACCAGTGGGACAATAATCCAAAGGACAACTCACCCCACTAAACAGCCAGATGTCCCAGTGAGCTTGCAGAATTAATTCTTTCTCCCTACTGCTCCCCTTTGAAGAGAAGTTTATGTAGTTATCCCATTGGGTTTGCAGGTAAAAGAAACTGCCATTGTTTTTAGTGTCTCCTGGTCCATGTACCTCTTGGTGGGAAGATAGCGTAGAGATTCATTTGCTAAGCATGTTGGGATCCTTGGAGGTCAAGGAGCCCAATAGTCCAGATATTATCCTTTCTTCCCATCTAAGCAAACTTTTGTTATGAAAAAAGAAAAGGAGTACTTGTGGCACCTTAGAAACTAACAAATTTATTTGAGCATAAGCTTTCGTGAGCTACAGCTCACTTCATCACATTGTCACTTCAAGTGGTGGTAGAGGTGGGATGTACCGCACCCCGCGGATGGCACTTCCTGCAGTAAGTGACTGGGGAGCAGTAAAACGAAGGGGGATTGATAAGGACCAGGCGTGCTGAAGGCTCAGAGAGGAGCAGTTTCAGGGGGTGAGCTGTAGCTCACGAAAGCTTATGCTCAAATAAATTTGTTAGTCTCTAAGGTGCCACAAGTCCTCCTTTTCTTTTTGCGAATACAGACTAACACGGCTGCTACTCTGAAATCTTTTGTTATGAAATTTCATTTCAACTTCAGTTTCCTCTACCGTCTGCTTATTTTTAAAACTAACCAATTCACAATCCTGCTCTGGGATGTGAGAATAGATTTGGCTGCTTCCCCTAAAGTGAGATTGAGCATCTGTTAATATTGGACCAACCCCCTGCTTATTTCTAACTCTTAAAATTCAATCAGTACAATTATCCTGTTGCAAAGAAAAATCCATTAGTGACACTTTTATATAAGCCATCTGCATGCAGAATGAGTGAAAGTCTTCTGTGACCGAATCTCTACCTCTAGGTAAGGGCAAAGGGGCTGTATCCCTCTTTGAGATGCATTAGTATCTAAACCATGAGCATTTTTACTCATAGGCAAAATACTTCTGCCATTAACCTTTTGACTAGTTAACTAGTGGTTTGTGCTGCCAGTACCTTAACAAGGGACTTCCACAACTTACACCTCCTTCGGGGCTGTGACATAGCTCATTTTCCAGTAGAGGAAAGGCTCAAACAAGAACTAGATAAATGCACGGGATAGGTCCATCAGTGGCTATTAGCCAGGATGGGCAGGGATGGTATTAGCCTCTGTTTGTCAGAAGCTGGGAATGAGCGATAAGGAATGGATCATTTGATTACCTGTTCTGTTCATTCCCTCTGGGGCACCTGGCATTGGCCACTGTTGGCAGACAGGATACTGGGTTAGATGGACCTTTGGTCTGACCCAGTATGGCCTTTCTTGTGTAAAAGTTGAGGGGCAGGGAAACTTATCTCCCATGTTGTGAAAAAACATTTGTTGGCCATAACCAAGGAGAGAAGCAGCACACTTTGTCAAATTTGCATTAAATATACTTCTGGGAAGTGTTTCATCCCATGCCTTAAAGCTAAACTAGCACGGTGTTCAAGCTGTATCCTATAAGGAGGGTCCTGTTGGGAGATGTAGGGTGTGATCTATCTTTCCCAGGAAGGATGCACTGTGGCTTCTTCATAAAATGCATCTCTTCCACCTTTTTTTTTTTTTTAACTCCAAGGATGTACTTTCTGCCTGGGATATTTTTAGTGTCCAGAGAGGAAGGTGAACTTCGTAAGATACCAGGAGTTGGGCCCAGTGCTACCTTCAAGAACATTAACAAGGAGTTTCCTGAGGGAACTTGCTGTGCAGCCCACCAATGAAGCGTGGCTCGGATACTCACTGATTTCACCGTAGGAGATGAGAACTCTGTTTATAGCATTGGCCATTGGATCCCCATAGCAATTGGATGAATGGCAAAACCATTGACCCAGAACTGGACAATATGTCCCTCTAGCCTCTGTTTCTGCTGACTGTTCTCAGTGCATACTATCAAACCATGCTTACATTCCAATTGATTACCATATTTACTTTTTTTATTGTAGCTGTTGCAGAAAAGGATAGCGTTCATGGAAATGTAGACCCAAAACGGAGTGACATGTTCACTACTGCTCGGCCTGTGAGAATTGTTTAAAGCATATGTCCAAAAGTGTCTGTGACTGAAATGTTTTCATGGAGTGTTCAGTGGAAAGTTTGTCAACATCTCCATATTTTTATTGGGCAGACCAAGAAGTACAATTAACAACTGCATCACAAAAGAGGTTTCTTACCTATACATACAACTTCAGTTAAACTCCGGGTAGTTGTTCATCAACTCGCTTTGTACTTTTTCTTAGACACTCTAACTATTCCTTTCATAATGTCTGTGGCCTTGATTGTACACAGAGGTCATTAGGGTGTTCTAATCAGCATATGCCAGTGCCTTTTACTGCCTTGTTCCCCCCCCAACCCCCAAACACACTTTTTTTTAAAAATGTAGCTACTTTGTCAATTTTCAGAATGTTTGATTCCTAGTGTAGTGACAAACTGAGCGTATTTAAATTTAACTCTGGCTTACCTCACTAATATAACAGCTGGAATACATGGCCACTGCTGGCTAGAAAACCGTGTCTGCGCAGAGTAGTCTTCCTGAAAGAAAGATCTCTTTGCCTTATTCAAGCAACTGGCTCGATTCTACCCCTGCAGTGCCAAACAGAGCTGTTGAAGCACAAACCCCATTTCATAAAGCCTGTGGAAAAACCTTGATTTGAATTCCATCCATTGGATTAAGGTATAGTCGCTTTCCCGTATCTGATGAGGTACCATTTCGTTCAGGAGACTTGCTTCAAGCACCTCTCTGTGGATAATGTAGCGAGTCCACTTTCATAGGAGTCTGGAAAGCTTAGACTCTTATTATTAGGCCATGCTTAATGCCTGTTACAGCTGCTGCCGCATCACTGCAGCTGTGTGACTAGAGTTACTCCAATCTTGTTTTCCTTTAAAAATAAAAACAGAGTCAACACTATATGGTGTGAGGCTGGCTTACTTTAAAACTTTGTCTCTGAAGAAATCTTTGAAGGCATCATATAGGTATCCTTAGAGATTGCTTAAAGCAGTCTTCTGGAATGCAAGATCCATTAATTTCTGGGGGTGGGTGAGACTGCCTGTGTCTGGCTCGCTCTTCATGGTATGTCTAAAGATGTCTGAGAAGCTTGTTTGTCTCCATGGTTTGGATAATTCATGCTTTCAATTCATTTACTTGTCTATTTCTGCCTCTCTAATGAGTATGTGTAGGTTTTATTTTCTCAGGAAATAAAACACCGCCTATATTTAGTTCTGAAGGCGGGGAGGATGGGGTGTGTGTTTGGAAGTACTGTGGTGGTACTCAAACTAATACTTGGAATATTCTGTTTGGGTTGAATGTGGACTATCAATTTTTAAAACTTTAGAGCAGGTGTGGGAAAAAATAGTCTGTTTCTGAGAAGCAATGAGTGATTCATTCAGAGTACAAAGTATGATCTGGGTGCACCACTACAGACTGTCCAAACAAATTCAAAGTAGTGTCTCACATGTGAAATATTTGCACAGGTATCTGGGTGAGTATAGTAGGTTAGCACTCCAGGTGAACATTCACATATGAAGGCTTGGTTTTTATTTCATCTTGGAGAAAATGGATAGTGGTTGAGGAGAGGTTGGGAATAGACCTGCTCGGCAAAATGGGATTGGATATAGGGGCTATAAAGAAAGGTGTAGCCTGGATCTATGTTAATCTTTTTGCTTTTTGACTTTATTTTATCAGTGCCCTAGGGTCTTTCACTGAGGGTCAACTCCACCCAGTGTTTAGGTTAACATAACCACCTATATTTCTCCATCTAATGATGCCTATTCTCCATCACTGTGGATCTCATCCCACTCACTGATCAGAAGGGACCGTGTGGCATTGGTGTTAAACACTGATTTCAGCAATGTTTTAGGCCTCTTAGTAAGTCCATGGATAGGAGTGGTACAGGAATAGTGAAAGATGCATCAGTTTTGACTAGGGGGCTGGCTGCTACGTTAAATATATGGTTTTCCTTCAGAAACACAGAACCGAACTATCTCTCATATATATATTTTAGCTCTGTCTAAATCAGCAAATGAGATAGTATTTCTGAAAACCAGTAGTAAACCTCTTCAATCTCTGCTAGTTCATACCCAACCTCACCACCACTTGTTGACTAATACACTGATAGGTGTTCTACAATCCAAACACCACCACTTCCCACTAGTAGCTCTCCATGGATAACATTAACTCTCCGCTCCTCAGAAATCCATAACTAAGGTGCTGAGGATTTGAGTGCATACACTGGTTAAACTGTATTCATGTGTAGTGAATCTTAGAGGCCCTCCTATCACCTCTAGTTAAACCCAGCTGTGCATGGTGACTCTTAAAAACTCATAAGTTGGTCAGATAAACTTGTTCCAGAGGAGGAATTACTACTTGAGTGCACTGTATTTCAGTGAGGCATATTGCTATGCCAAGTTGAAAACCTGTGCCATTTTGGTTATAAAACTGGATGTCTTTGCAAAGTGTCCACTTCTTTATGATGGAAAAATATGTATTTTTTCCCCACTGCCCTCTGTATGGCTCCAATCCAACAAGGCACTTTATTGTGTGCTTAATTTTAAATATTCAGTGGGACTACTCACAAGTTTAAAGGGAGTAATATGAAGGCTAAAAGGAAATTATTTTAAAGTGACACAAGGATATAAGTAAGAGTGATGAGATGAAATTTGGAATGGGAAAATTTAGGATATTCTGTATATAAGGTGACAATAAGATCTGTTAGACTTGGGAATAGTTTCCCAAAGGAAGAGGTGGAAGTGACCATTAGTGGAGGCAAGGGAGAACTAGCGAGAATAATCCTGCACTGGCAATGGATGGAGCGGCCTGACACAGTAGGCCTCTTTAATGTCTAGCTTCTGTTGTTTGACATGATACTCTTTTACAAAGGAGCAAATTTGTCAAAATCTTTGGAAGTAGGTGACTTAATCACCCACCCAAGGCAATTTGAAATCAAGTGATAGAAAAATCATCGTGGAGATGAGGAAAGGCTACTGTATGTGGATGTACTGGGAAAACATCATTATGGTAATGCAATCACAACTCATGTGTATGCAGATAATGTGCACTTTAATCTTCCTTTGGTATCTGGTAGAAAGTAGCGGTGATGATATAATCCCTGAAGTGTAGGGTAAAGCAAAAATCTCTCTGTAGTTAGAGAGACAATTAAAGGACATATGGAAAATGAAACAGAAAATAGAAATATTACTGTGTCATGAGACAAGTGCTCATAGAAGTAAAGGTCACCTCCTTGCACTGCTAAACAAATGAGATTTTTCTAAATTTCTGCCTTGAAATGAATAAACAAGGAATATCTATAGATTCTGGCAGGAGTTCTGTTCAGGGCTTGATCCAAGCCTCACTGAAATTAATGGGAGGCTTCCATCAAGGGAGGGCCCATAGGAAGTGCGATGAAAGTTATTCGTCTACTTTATACTGTTGTACGTAGCTAAGGATTTCCCATTGTCTGAAGACTGTTACTCTTCAGTCTGTAAACCAGTTCTTAACTGGTGATGCACCTAAAACTTCTGAACTCTACCCATGTACAAGTGAGACCTTGTGGGTTTTTTCTATTGCTGTGTATGTTCTGTCTGAGGAGGGGAGCTGTCCCATTCAGCACAGACCCACCCACCGTGGGCCTCCACCCCTTACCAAAAGAGGGATGATACAGTCTAATGTGCCAGTGTGCAGTGCAAGACACCAACAGAAAGAGAAGCATCCAGAGAGTTCATAAAATCTAAAATTCTTAAGAGAAATACCAAAAAACAGTCCATATGTCTTCTCTATAACATCTTCATTTGTTTCTCTGGTTTTAGTGCAATGAAGATCATGACTTTAACTTTTTTTCTAAATTCTGTTCGAAAAAATGTAAATTCTTGTCCAACATAATGAGAATGTTTACAATACATCTTTTCAATCTTTCTACATTGCTCTAGTTATATCCATTATATCCATCATTTGAAGAGTATCAGGTGTTTTTAGTATAATGCTTGAAGCATAAAGGATTCTCTATCTCCATAATTAAGGGTGATGTACTCGTGTCTCTCCAAATAGATCAAATGAATACCTAACAGTGTTAAACTTTATTGGGAAGAGAAGTTTGGGTGTCATGTTTTTAAGAAGATAAACTGCTAGCTTTGTACCAGTTCTCAATCTGTAATCCTGTTAGGTTGCTTTAAAGGGTCACCTCCCAAAGGAATTTTTGTAAGATAATTTTGCATGCTCTGTGTATTTTGTTTCTCCAAATGGTTAGAATGGCTCTGCTCTGTGTGTGGTGCTGTTTTCTTGGAATTGTATTCAATTCCTATCAATATGGGGATCTTGAGGTGGAGGTTACCAAGAGGAATTTCAGAAAACCTGAGACTTAAGTTTTTCTCATCCTTCGTGTAGGTGTCTGAGGGCTAAGAGGGGAAAGCATTGAATATAGCATACTTTTTTCATTGGGGAAAAATGGAATTAGATCACATCAGAAATAGATATGGATGGATGCCATAAAAGATTGCCTGCTTTAATAGCCATTGGGGCCTGATCCAAAGCCCACTGTAATCAGTTGAATCTGCCACTAGATAAGGATAGCGGCTATTGGTAAAGGAAGGAGGTGTGGATAAGTAGATCTGAGCCTTTCTATGTCCGTTAGCTATCATCCTGCAACTGGTGTCCTGGAGGAGATTTGCCGTTGTCATGGGGATACGAAGTTCCTAAGCTGTGATGACTACATTCCTCGTGCTAAGAAATAAACATATGGAGAAAAGTAATGTTGCTGCTTCTCTTCTTTCCAGTTTGTTTATATTGTCTAGCATCAGGCAATGTAGAGGCACCTGGAGTGACTGACTCCCAGGGGCGCTCTTAGAATTTCCACTATATAAGTAGTTACAAACTAACCCCTCCAAAGCACTAGATAATATGCTGAAGGGAACTATATCATGACCAGTGGAACTGGAGTCGGAGGGTCCTTGTTCCCTGGAGGGGTCATTATTGAAGGGATACCAGTGGAAACAAGATGTGGGGAGTTAGGCTAGAAGCAACTCAGCCACATGGACAGAGCAGTCCACAACGTATAATGAAGTTCCACCTCATCAACATAGCCTGCATTCAGCATCAGTGTTTTCAAATGAATCATGGTGGCAGTGTTGGAGCAGTGAGTTCTCTAAAGTGCAGTGGCTGGAAGTGTGAGCCATGGAGCTCAGTCTGGAGCCTTGGATTTTGCAGATACAAACCTAGCCCAGGTATGGACCCGGCGAAAAGAGTTTGAGCTCTGTGCAGACCTAGCCATGCAGGTGAATGACGGCAGGAGGAAAGTGAAGTGGTTTTACCTTATTGGGGCATAAGGCAGGGAGAGCTGCACCACTCTGAAGCTCACCACTGCCTCACAGCAGTCCCAAGAGCCATAGGGACCTATTGCTTTTCCAAAACAGAACGAACCTGGAGCGGCACAGATTTTTCACTAGAAATCAATCGGCAGGGTAGTGGATACACCTGTGTTACTGCTTTGAGGGCACTAGCAATTTTGAGGACTTGCCACACTCCCTAATTCTGAATAGTCTGCACCACTTGGGATCACCATCTATGGGAGGGCTGCTCTGGGGAAGGTGATGTCAGATTAGATGCTTAGACCTGGGGCATGCAGTGGAAGCTTCAAGAGGATGAAAGCCCAAGGGGAGGCGACATGCACAGAAGTACTTGCAGTAAGACAACAGCAAGGGAGGGCATGTGGCAAGGGCTCCAGGCTCTTAGTGCAGTGTACTTACAGTGGGAGACCGCATAAGCTGGCAAAGGAGAAGTGCCTTACACTACAAGACCATTGCAAGGAATGTGGCAAGCTGAACCATGCAGAGGAAGGTCCTCAGAAAGAGGTGGATGGAACATCAGACAGTGGTGATGACATCCGACTCTTTTCTTGAATCCGAGAGCATATCGGGTTCGGGCCTTCATCATGGGAAAGCAACAAGGGATAATTCCGACCTCTGTGCATGCACCAGTGTTAAAAGAGAAATGCTGTGACCTCCGCTTGATAACAGGGCCTCCTGCAATGTAGTTCCTTAGGGTGAATTGGACTAGGCATTGAAAAATGCCAATATTCAATGCCCACTGATGATGACATCTTTACAGAACCCATACCGTCTGATGTGAGGAATAGGTTTTGTCACATATATCTAGATATCTAGCATACTGATAATCTTTGCAACACCTTTTGGTCGCTACAGATGGCTGTGCATGCCAGTGGACATAGACCAGCACCAGAGGACTTCCAGAGAAGACTCATCTGAGCAATGGAAAGCTTGCCTGTTATGAAAATAATTGCAGTTGAGGGAGAAATGATACAAAAGGGTTCCTATAGTGTCAGTTTTGCAACCTTGCACATCAGGGTTCCCAACTAAACAGTAATTTTAAGAATACCAGGCCTGATCTTGGGACAAAAACCTGTCAAACCCCAGAGTGATATCTGGGGATTCTTAAGTAATCAATAGGATTAATATACAATTCATAGATTGGGCTACCACTCTATTGAAAATACACCTGTTTCAAATCCCATCGCCATTTATTGTTGAGTGAGGAGGTGGTGAATACCTCTAGAGTCTTTCAGCGGTGGCTTCAAATGGAAACATGCAACAGATTGTTTCTGTCTTAGTAAATGTTCTTGGTGTGTCGGTGGATGGTTTAGCATTAGACCACAGAGGTGCATCAAAGAAGCAGCTGTGTGAAAACTCTCTTGCTGTACTGTTCCTGACAAGGTACGAATGGGAAAGGTGCCATTTTTGCCAAATGTGCTCATTATATTAGGGGTTTAAGTGGGAGGGGGTGGGATCAAGTCATTATTATGTTCTCAGATGAAATTTCAGGATGTAACTGTTTTGGGGGAGAACAGCCCATCTCCAAGGCATATCTGTGCTCTTTTCTGTAATGAGACCTGGATGAGATTGAGCAAAAGTAATTGAGTGTCTTGAATGTAACAGTACAATTTTTGTAAAACTTGATTTCCCAAGCAGAGGACCCAACTTGATTGCTCTGGTCTGTATGTATGTGTGGGTTGCGGTCTTTGTCCCAGCATGGTGTGGAGGGGAGGCCCCGGGTGGGAGGCTGGCAAGCGAGCTCACTCTGCATAGTGGTTCCTGTCCCATGGGGCTGGGCCCAGTTCTCCGCTCCAACTCATTGGCTCTTGTCACTTGCTGATTCAGAGGAGCCTGTGATCCCCACTCAGAGTGGGGCATTGTGGTGGGAAGACCCTGCCTGCTCCTTTTCCAGGCCCTGGCACTGCCAGATGGAGTGACTCCTGCCAGCCTGGGCATATGAGTGGGCAGCAGGGTAGACAGGCAGTTCTGGGCCACAGAACCTTCCAGAATAATTTCCAGAGCATATCTTTTAAATCCAATCTTGATTTTAAAATTGTCATTGCTGGAGAATCCACCATGACCCATGTTCCCGTGATGAATTACCCTCACTGATGAAAACAAAAACCAACTTGCACTTTATTTCCAGTCTGAAGGAGGGGAACAACTGTGGGAGTTGAAGGGAACAGTGTTGAGGGGAGTTGAAGGGAACAGTGCAGGAGAAGGTTATAGAATTGTACTGTAAAACCCTGATTCAGCAAGGCACTCGGGTATGTGCATAACTTTAAGCATGTGAGTTGCACGTACTTGAGTATCTTGCTGAATTGTGGCCTAATTTAAAAAAAAAAAAAAAGTTTGACCCTCAACTTTCAACTACTTAATGGTTTTACTGAAAGGATTTGGCTATGAGCCTGGGTAGGCTAAGATTTGCTTTTATTTTAAAAGTTTAAAGAACCTCTTGTCTTGCTGCTTTATTTGGAAACATTTAAAAAATAAAGGAGAAGGAAAGTGTAGGGAAGAAGCTTCCAGGCTTATATTCTGACTCTGAGTGAGGGATAAAGTTAAAGTATTTACATGTTTGCTTTTCCACAGACTTGACTGTTACATTAAAATAACTTCACTAAGTAAGGGAGAAACATGGCCTTGTAGTCCCCACAGCACAGGACTGGGAGTTCAGAAGTCTGACTTATTAAATTCTTGGGTGTGACCTAGACTTTGCATGTGACTTTTGGCCACGTTGTTTAATTTTACTTTCTTTGTTTGCATTATAAGGATGTGAATACTTGCCTACCTCTGAGTGGTGTGGCATAATTAACATTTAAACACGCCTCTGGCTATGGGTGCTGTAGAAGTGTACACGTTTTCTACTATTGTATCTACTATTATGTATCTTTTAACCTGTTACTTAGTAAAAGTGTAACTAACTACATTGAGAAGTGAAATTCAATACAGTAATTTCTTTCTTGCTGTGATTGTTCTATCCTGGCTTTTAAATAAGTGCATGTCTGTTTTCAACCCTTGCTGTCCAAAGAAGTGTAATCTTTTCAGAAAGGCAGCATTTAAGATCTCACTGCTGCACACAGAGATGTATGCTTATACATTACTAAAGAGAAATTAATCAGATCCGC
Organism: Natator depressus; assembly: GCF_965152275.1. NCBI lineage: Eukaryota > Metazoa > Chordata > Testudines > Cheloniidae > Natator > Natator depressus. The sequence continues at coordinate 63,679,743 of NC_134244.1, read as the reverse complement.
GTGAATAGATGTATTTCAGACAGCAAACCTTGAAATACATACACTCATTATAAATTACCTCCCTCTTCAAACTGAAGGCAGTGGAATACTAATGCTCCTCAGACGTAGTTGTACAATGCAGAATGCTGGTTTATTTTGAATACTGGTGGAAGAAAGTGAATGGCGTTTGAATTTGGCTAATGGACTTCGAATGTGTGTGTGCTCTGAAGAATGATCGCAGCTGCGGAGAGCACTGCCGGTTCTATGAACTGGTAGCATACATCTTTCCAAAGAGTGTATTTCTAGAGCAGAAAGCTTTCAAACAAATTTAAGAGTTGGTAAATATATTTTTTTCCCCTTTGAAATTGTAGGGACGCTTAGAAGAAACCAAATTACTACAGTGATAAAATTAGGTGGCTATAGAATTAAATTATTTTGTACCAAATTCTTCAACAAAACTGACAGCATGTGCTAGAATAAAAGCAAATGCTCTTCATTTCTTTGGTTCAGTGCCTCCTCAAGCATGGGTAGATCTGTACAGCAATGTTACCATTGTCAGAGGAGAGTGCTCCTGGCTTGTTCTTCCAGTAGCTTTTTTGAATCCAGGCCCCTTTGTGTTTTTTCATATGACTACTAAGGTATCCAGTAACAGTAAAACAGAAGCACGTGTTATTCAGTAATCCATACAGGTGTTATTTCAGGACACGGTAACACTATTAACACAGCAGCTGCCACATGAGTTCACTTATGGGAAATAACTTGTGGTATTTTGATCCATGACAAAATATTTTATCTATCTATCTATCTATCCTCCATAGAGAGTGAGTTACAGTCCATTAATATGCAACTCTTAGTATGGGTTAGGTGCAATTGTCTCGCTAATGAAATATGTGCTATCATTGTCCTGTGTTATCCATGAGATCACAATGGTCCCTTCTGGCCTTGGTATCTGATTCTACTGTAGGCAAACGAAAAGGCTGTGTTTAAGATTCTGCCTATTAAAAACTACACCAAAATGCAGATTAAATTCAAAACAGGCTATACAATGTCCGCTATACCATGCACAATGATAGCATGGCCCAAATCCAAAGCCACGTGGCGGGCAGTTCTGGTACTGAGTCCTACCCTGTCTTGGCTGGTAACAAGGCTATATGTGTAGGAGTAACAGTTTCCCAGTGTTGGCTAACAGTGGCACAGTGCAGAATACGGTCCCAGAGTGACGTTCTTCTAAATAGCAGCAAGTGAGGAGGCAGTGTAAATGAGGTCATCAAAATTCCAAGTTTACACATCGGCAGGTTGACGAATGTGCAGGCAGACTCTTATGTTTATAACTATGGTAGGAGCTGGTTCAAGCAAAAGTGCCCAAGAAGCCCACATCTTGCCTCTGGACCCCTTTGTGTTCACGCTCCATTTTGAAAAAGATCAGTGTCTCTGGAAATTGAGGTAAAGATTTTTTTCCCCAGATAGGTTCAGTTCTGTCAGCTTGTTCATTTACTCAGCAGAGCATCCTTGAGGTTTTAATAAATACACCAATAGCAAAGGTAAGGCTTTACTGAAACAATAAGGGGAAAATCTGATGAAGCTGCAACAATCCCATGGAGAGAGATCAGCTGCTGAACTATTGAGCATTCATTTATCTTGGCCTCTATTAGATGGATGTGGCTTTGCGCACCACCCACACGCTCGGTCTCCTCTGCAATTGGGATAAACAGCCATATATACTGTGACGCACGCTATATGATTTTATAAAAATATGCTAATGAGTGTGAATATAATGTAACTGGAATATGCTTCATGCAAAAGGTCTCTTGTAAGGTATCATTACAAAGTTTATAATCTGAGTGTGGTCATCCTATTTGTATAAATGTATCACTCTTGTATCTGAAACTAGAAATATGAAATATAACTCTGAGGTCCTATTGTAGTTACGCAAAGTGTGGGCCATTAATGGTGGTTTGGAATCTTAATGGCTCCCATTAACCAGGACAATTATCTGTAGATGGCTCTGTTTCACTTGTAAGTCTTCCTGTATAGCTGTGAGCTGACAAGTGGGTAATGAAGTCTTACAGTGACGTGATCATGTCACCTGAACTGGAATCCATCTTTAACCTGGTACTTTTCCATTGAGAAGGAGCGGTGGGAACCCAGAGGGACAAAGGATTCCTGCCTTATGCAAGATATATAAGTGGGTGCAACAGAACAAAGGGGGCAGCCATCATGAGAAATCCCCTAGCTACCACCTGAGCTGGAACAAGGGCTGCACCAGGGGAAAGGATTGTGCCCAGACTAGGAAGGCGTCTAGTCTGTGAAAGAAACTTATTGAAACATCTCTGAGGGTGAGATTTTATCTGTATTCAGTTTTATTACTGTACTAGACTTAGACTTGTATGTTTTATTTTATTTTGCTTGGTAATTCACTTTGTTCTGTCTGTTACTATGTGGAATCACTTAAATCTTACTTTGTGTATTTAATAAAATCACTTTTTAATTATTAATTAACCCAGAGTATATATTAATACTGGCGGGTGGGGGCAAACAGCTGTGCATCTCACTATCAGTGTTATAGAGGGCAAACAATTTGAGTTTACCCTGTATAAGCTTTATACAGGGTAAAACTGATTTATTTGGGGTTTGGACCCCACTGGGAGTTGAGCATCTGAGTGTTAAAGACAGGAACACTTCTTAAGTTGCTTTCAGTTAAGTCTGCAGCTTTGGGGCACGTGGTTCAGACACCGGGTCTGTGCTGGAGCAGACTGGTGTGTCTGGCTCAGCAAGACAGGGTGCTGGAGTCCCAAGCTGGCAGGGAAAGCAGGGGCAGAAGTAGTCTTGGCACATCAGTTGGCAGCCCCAAGGGGGTTTCTGTGATCCAAACAGTCACATATACTACTCCAGAACACCTGGCACTAATGAATTTTTTTTCTGAAGTGGATGGGTGGCCTGTGTAGCTGCCAAGGACACTGGAAATTTGGGAGTGCCAGTGGAATTAGATCCTAAGCTCTTTGGGGCACGAACCATCTTTGCTCTGGGCTTGTACCATGGTGAGCACAATGGGGGCCTGGCCTATGACTGGGGCTCCTACGCACACCACAATACAGATTAACCAGGTTTCCTTCAATTGTGTGGGAGCGGGGTGTGGGTGAAGGACGTGGTAACTAAATCCTGGCCCAGGCCATGCAGATGAAAGGCTGACTCCTGCTTAGGTGCATCTACCCAACTAGCAGCTTGTACGAAGCAAGAGATGGAACAGTGACTACAATTTAGTCACTTTCCTGATTTTTTTAAAAAAAAGTGACTCAGGACAAATTCAGGGTCCCAGACCGAGTGTTGGACTGGGCACTGTATTTCTGCTGAGGGGGATGTTGTCTGTAAAGGTGGCAGTGGGAGCCTTTCTTAAGGCTACTTCAGTTACTTTTTGAGACCTGTCAGTTATCCAGTTTCTAATCCATTAATATGTGCCTTGTTAATACTATAGTCTAGTGTTTTATCAAAATGTCATATGTTGCCTAGTCAGTCTACTATGTCAATGTTATTACCTATATCAGCCCAACTAGTAATCTCCTAAAAAAAATATATCAAGTTAGTTTGACAGGATCTATTCTCCAGTAAACCCATTGTGACTGGATCCCTGGGGTAGAGCCTGGGACTGTGGGACCACTGTACCCGCTTAACTCTCCAGCCTGGGCTGTCACTCACAATGCTTTGCTAGTGACAAGCAGCAAGCCCCTACAGGTGCTGTTATCACTCAGCATAACAGCAGCTGGAGCCACACACCCAGCTAGATTGCATGAATGCTCCCAGAGCCACTCATGAATCATACAGAGAAAAGGACCAGAGCCAAATCCCTCCCAGCACAGTACCACAGACGAGCAGTGCAAATTTAGTAATTGGTTCACCACTTCATCAATGGAAAGTGGATATACACCAACCTTTGCAAACCTGAGCAGATTTACTAAACACTTCAGGCGAACTCACTGGTAAAACAGGTTTATTGACTATAAAAGATTTTAAGTGATAGGCAAAAGATCAGTTACCGAAAGAAAAGAAAATGTAAGCATGCAGTCTAAACTCTCAATCCTATTAGACTGGGTAACATCTAGATTAAGCGTTTTTCTCACCCCACTGGATATTGCAGTCCTTAATATACAGGTTTGTCCCTTAAACCTGGGCCAGTCTCCTCTGTTGGAGTCTTCAGTCTTCTGAGTGTCCTTGTTGATTGCAGCATAGGAGGGGACAGGGGAAAGGCCTAGCATGTGGCCACAGTGTTCTATTTCATACCTATAGTCCATGGGTTTGAAGAACACAAATCCAGGCATGTCTGGTGGGCATTGCTGAGTCACAAAGTGAAGCAATACCCCAGTGTGTCTCCTGTTAGTGAATCACTGAATTGTAACTCCTCTGCTGGACAATGGCTGGTGATGTCTGTTCAGCACCCACCCAGGTGCTGGTTACCTCCCGTGTCATTGTCTCTGGAGAGCTAGTATCTGGGCGCCTCCCAAACCAACAGCATATTTTAGTGACAACCATACAACACATTCTCATAACTTCATATACATTAATGATATACATATTTAGGTAGAAAAATGACTTTCAGCAGATCATCACCTTTCCCCTGATACCTCACATGGCCTGCTTTATAGGCTGTATCACTATTATATATAAATGAGGAATATGGGGGTTACAGGATGCTCCCCCAAGGTATAGAATATCACACCCATATTGATTTGCATTAATTACCTTACTGTCCTTTAATTCTTTATTAATAGAGCTCTGTATTGGCCATTCCATTATCTTACCTGATATCTACGACAGGCTGACAGGCCTATAATTACCTGGGTCATCACGTTCACCCTTTTTAAAAAACTGGCATAACATTAGCTTTCTTCCAGTCTTCTGGACTTGCCTAGTGTTCCAAGACTTATTGAAAATCAACATCAATGGTCCAGCGAGCTCCTCAGCCCGCTTTTTAAAAACAATTGTATGCAAGTGATCTGGACCTGCTGATTTAAAAACGTTTAACATTCGTAGCTACTATGTATCATCCTCCAGGGATACAAGTGGAATAAAAAGTTATATGATGAGACTATATCATCTTTTCCCCAAATAAGAAAAGATATATTATTGAACACATCTGCCTTTTCTGCATTAATAATTCTACCATTTCCCTCTAGTGATGGATTGTCACGATTCCTTTTGTTCCCGATATATTTTAAAAATTCCATCTTATTCTTAACTTAACGTGCCACTCTCCTTGTGTCCCTTTTTCTCTCGTCAAATTTCTAAAATTCCTAACTTCTAGTATTCATTACTTTCAACTTTCCCTTTCTTCCATTTATTTTTATTCTATATGTAGTAAAAGCTTTGTTATCTGGCATATTGGGGTAATGGGGAGTGCTGGTAAGGCAAAACTTCCAGTTAACTAAGAGGGAGAGAGTTTGGGTGTGAGGGGGCTCAGGGAAGGAGGTTGGGGTGCAGGAGGGAGTGCAGGGTGCCAGATCCGGGCGGTGCTCACTGTGGGCGGCTCCCTGCAAGCGGCGACATGTCCCTGCTGCTCCTAGGCAGAGGTGCCACTAGGCAGCTTTGCATGCTGCCACCGCCCGCAGGTGCCGGCCCCTTAGCTTTCATTGGGTGCAGTTGCCCACCAATGGGAGCTGCGGAGCCAGCACTTGGGGCGGGGGCAGCACGCAGAACTGCCTCGCTGCGCCTCTGCCTAGGAGCAGCAGGGACATGTTGCTGCTTGTGGGGAGCTGTCCAAGGTAAGCGCCGCCCATATCCACCACCCAAACTCCCTCTCAGAGCCCACACCCCCTCCCACACTCCCAACCCCTCATGGCCGTTCCTCTGCCTAGGAGCAGCAGGGACATGTCGCTACTTCTGGGGAGCCGTGGGGAGCCTGCCACCCCTGCACCAACCAGACTATAAACCAGATCTTCAATGAAGGCCAGAAATGCCAGTTTATAGAACTTTCCAGTGGGTAAAGTGCTGGATAACACAGCTTTCTTTCTCTGTATTTTGTAGCTGCCTTCGCTTCTTCTCTAAACCAGTTTGATTTTTAACCAGCACAGTCTTCTTCCTCAGTTGTGGTATTGTGGCTTTTACGCATGCAGTAAGGCACTTTTAAATGATTCCCACTTATTCACATTTTTGATTAAATTCTTCCTTCCAGCTGATTTGTCTCATAATTGTTTTCAGCTTTGTGATAGTGGCCCTATTAAAGCTGTCTGTATGTATGTGATGCATATAAATAAATATTACCGGTCTTGACTTAATTCTCTTTGTACATTATGAATGTGATCAAGTCATGGTCACTTGTATCTAGGTTACCATTAATTTTTAATTCTGTGATCAACTCCTTTTCATCTGATAGGAAAGGGTCTAATAAAGCATTCCCCCATGTTGACTGCAACACTTCTTGAATTAGGAAATTGTCACCTGTAATTAGAAATGTCAAGGATGTGTTAGTACTGTCACTCTGAGACCTCATGCATATTCACTCAAATCGAAATCCCCCATGATCATGCAGTTTTTCTACACATTGTAGATAGGATGACAACCTCCTTATGTGCCTATTTCCCAGTGTAATTCAGTAGTCTGTAGCAGACACCAACTCATACCCCCATCTTGCGCTTTAGCTGTTAAAACACTGATCCATAAGCATTCAAGATAACCTCAGAAGAAAGTGATCAGTGACTCAAACAGATAATCCTATTTTTGACAGAGTGCCAGTGCCCCATTTCCTTTTGCTCACTCGATTCTTCCTAAACAGGTTAGAACAATTGATTTTTAACATTCCAGTTGTGTGAATCATCCCACCAGGCTTCAATAATTCCAACTAGAGCAAATTTATGGTATGTCTACACTACCTGCTGAATCAGCGGGCAGCGATCTATCCAGCGGGGGTTGATTTATCGCGTCTAGTCTAGACATGATAAATCGACCCCCGAGCGCTCTCCCATCGACTCTTGTACTCCACCGCTTTGAGAGGCCAGGCAGAGTCGATCTACCACAGTGAAGACACCGCGGTGAGTAGGTCTAAGTATGTCGACTTCAGCTATGTTACTCACGTAGCTGAAGTTGCGTAACTTAGATCGAGTCCCCCACCTGCCCAGTGTAGACCAGGCCTTAGGCTGGTAAATGAACAATACCAATTCCTTTTGCGGATTACCCAGGCTCCCAGCATTGGTGTAGAGGCAATTAAAGACTTTCTTAGCTTCATGTCCTTTGGTTCTGTGATTAATTTTGTTCTCAACATCTCAATTTTGTGCTGAGTGCTCATCTCTTCCCTCTTTTTTTACCCTCCCTTTTGTTATTGGTTTAATTCACCTCCTGACAACATGCTAGCCTGCTTGTCTGTGAGGAGATTGGCCCACCTATTGGGAAAGGGGACTCTATAGCTTGGATGGCCTCCACCTCAGTAGAAGGGGGAACCAGTGTTCCACAAAACCCAAACCCTACACCCCTTATCTAGCCAGCAGTTCACTTCCAGAATCTTCTGCCTTCTGTCTTCCTTAACTCAGGGGACAGGGATGATCTTGGAAGACCGCTTGGACCTTTCCCTGCATGCTCCTGAGTTCTGTGAAGTCATCTACTATCTGTGAGATATCCCTCAAAGCAGTGTCATTAGTCCTAATATGAACCATCACCAATGGATCCTTGCCCACTGAGTGCAGAAAGCTATCCAAGCTTAGTGACATCTTGCGTCTTGGCTCCGGGCAGGCGGCACACTGTCCTGTTGTCTGCCTTTGTGACCGACGGGTTCGCTCACCACTAGGTATGGCGTCTCCTCCTGGCCATTCTGGGGAATAGGTCACCAGGTCAACACCCCTTCTCACAGTTGCACCCTGTCACGCTGTAGCTCTCTGCTGGTCTGCAGCTCCCTCTCACTCCATAAGTTGCTGCTGCTGCCTCTTCATGAATCAGTCCTCTGGCCAGGTCATTCTGTGTGTTTCCCCCTTCAGTAGTCTTAGGCAGTCTTCCCAGTGACTGGCAGGGGAACTCGGGTCTGTCCTCTACTCCAGGGTCTGGCTTAAGAACCCGCTAGACAACAGTCAAGATCTGTTCCTTTCTAGACTTTATTGCCTTTCCCTGAGCCCCCTCATAACTTCCTGGCCTCCCCCACCTCTCTGGATTTGCCAGTCCAAACACACCTTCCTTCTCTCAGGGAGTGACTGCAGATTACCTCCCTGAAGCCCCCTGTCTGCTGCCAATTTCCTACCTTAATAGCCCCAGCCCAGCTCATTCCTCCTCAGTTTGGCTCCCTCCCTCAGTCAGGGAATTACTTAGCCACCTGATTCTTCTCAGCTGTGGCTTGTTGGGTTAATTAGCCTCTTTCTTTGTCTTCATTAATCCTTTCAGGGCAAGTGTGTGGTGAACTCCCCATTGTAATCTGTCTTTTGCAGAATGTTCTTTTTATTCTTCTGAGAATTGTATCTCTAACAAGGATCATCTGTTTTCCTTGGACAGTTAAAGAACTATTTGAGGGCAAGCTTGATTTTTCCTAGAAGCTGGGCTGAGCTGCCATCCACTTGTCTCTTTTCCCTTGGACCTGCTGGATCTTGAGTGGTATCTTCCAAAGTTTCCATGTTGAGGACCTGGTATCGATTTGAAACTTCTAGCTGTGTGGAATTCCTCCTGGTCCTCTTATCTCTGATGGCCACAGCCAGCTCCTAATCTGTCTCCATCTGCACAGAATGCTGTTGTGACCACCTGCCTCTGGTGGTTATGACTGCCAGTCCTCCTCTCTGATGTTCAGTCTTACTAACTTCTTTTGTGGCCAGCTCCCGTCTTCCTCAGGCCTTGGGTAATGGTGTTTCCCAAGCCTGGTTCTCTCAGAACTCCTCAGCTTTTCTGATTCTTAGTAACATCTCAACTTTCCCCTCCAATCCAAGAATGTTTTACTCCACCACAGCCACCAACTTGCACGTGAAATCCCTTCTGGCTTGAGGCAGGAAAGAGAACATGGCACATCCATTGCAGGTCCCCCCCACTGTTCCATAGCTGATCATCTACATATTATGTGTAGTGCTGCACCTGGAAGGAAAGTATCTTATTCTCCCTCTAAACTTCCTCCAAAGCTCCCTCGGGGAACCGTTGTGATTATCTAGTATCATCTCCTGTACAAAACAATCCATAGAGCAGTGGTTACCAACCGGTCGATCGTGATCGACTGGTCAATCCTAGAGGATATCCCAGTTGATTGCAATTGCTGTCGCTGCAGTGGGGCTGCCACTAAGGCAGGCTCCCTGCCTGCCCTGGCCCCACGCTGCCCCCGGAAATGGGTAGCATGGGGCTGGGGGTGGGGAGGGGTCTCCTTTCGCATGCTGCCCCTGTCTGCAAGCACTGCCCCCGCATCCCCCGTTGGCCAGGAACGGGGAGCTGTGGCCAATGGTAGCTGCAGGGGTGGTGCTTGCAGAGAGGGGCAGCCCAGGAGCCACCAGAGGTAAGTGCTGCCCGGCGGGTGGCTGCACCCCAGCCCTGAGCCCCCTGCTGGAGCCAGCACCCTGTACCCCTCCTGTATCCCAATACTCTGCCCCAGCCCAGAGACCTTTCCTGCACCCAAACTCCCTCCCAGAGCTTGCACCCCTCACCCCTTCTGCACCCTAACCCCCTGCCCCATGCTCAGCCCAGAGCCCCCTCCCACACTGCAAACCCCCTCGGCCCCAGCCTGGAGCCCACACCCCCTCCCAAAGCCCAACCGCCTATTCCAGCCCGGTGAAAGTGAGTGCAGGTGTAGGAAAGTGAGCAACGGAGGGAGGGAGGGAGTGAGTGGGGCAGGGCTTTGGGGAAGGAGCGGGGTAGATCCTGGATTGCCCTTAAATTCAAAAAGTGATCATGGGTGTAAAAAGGTTGGAGACGACTGCCATAGAGCTTCCCCAAAATAATTCCTCGAGTGGATATTTTTCTAAAAGATATAATCTTGATTTTAAATATTGCCAGTGATGGAGACTCTACCATGCCCCTTGGTAAATTGCCCCAGTAGTTAATTACCTTCACTGTTTAAAAGTGTATATCTTTATTTCCAGTATTAGTCTAACCTCAACTTCAAGCCATAAGATTTTGTTACGCCTTTCTCTGTTAGACTGAAGAGTCTATCATTAAATATTTGTTCCCTACATAGGTACTTATTGACAAATGCAGTCACCCGCTAACCTTTTTGTTAGACTCAAAGAGCTGTCAATTTCACATGTCAGTATAAGGCACATTTTCTAATCCTTTAATAATACTTGTGGCTCTTCAGTGAACTCTCTCCGATTCAGCAACCTCTTTATTGAATTGTGGACACCAGAACTAGACACAGTATCCCAGCAGCGTTTGCACCAATGCCAAATACAGAAGTAAAATCCTCTCTTCTACTACTCAAGATTCCCCTATTAGCCATGAACAGAGGCAGCTAATGGGGAGAATTGGAGGGAGTAGCTGCAAACTCTGTGCTTGGAGGTAGCAGGAGTTGCTAAGTGGTGTGTTTGGTTCATCTGTTGGTTACTTGATTGATAGTTTGTTCTCTGAGTACGGGCTGCATAGCTGGGCCATGTGCCCCTGAGTAAGCAGGGTCCCTTGCTCAAGGCCACATGGTTTTAGCCCATGGAGGTCTATGGAGGCATTCTATATGGTTGGAGATGAAGATGGGTAGCCTGTGGCCACTAGCAAAAAGAGAGCTGGGACGAATTCCATGCAGATAAGTTTTGAATTGATGCCAGCTCCTCAGTACAGAATCTTTGGAATATACCTCCTGAAGATCCAGCAGATCCCAGGGAACAGAGATGTATGGGACACCTGTAGCTGGCAGCTTGGCCCAAACTGTAAGGAAATCAAGCTTGCCTGCAAAGAGTTCTCCAGTTGTCCAAGGAGATGCATGTTGGAGAGTCAACACTCAAAAGAATTGAAAGACCATTCTGCAAGGGACAAGCAGACAACAGGATGGCATGCTGCTTTTCTGGAGCCTAAGACTGGATGGGCTTCTGAAGTCAATAAGCAGCGATCCGTAGGTGATGGTTCATATCTGCACTAATGACACTGGCCTCCTATATATGTGCATCAGGAAATTAATAATGTACTCACATATGAAGAGAGGTGAAATCCTTAAGTCTTGATTTTGTTAGACCTGCCAGATACTTATAGTACATCTGAGATGAGAGTCAACAAGAAGTCTAAGGTCACCCAGATAGTGACACAACAAACGCCTCAAAGGAGTGTGTGTGCGTGTGTGTGTGTGTGTGTGTGTGTGTGTGTGTGTAAAAAAAAAAAATCCATAAACTTTGAAAAGCAATATGACAGAGAAACCCTGATGTGCGAAACCTAAAATATCATAATTTATAACATGACTTTGAGAATCTGTCTGTGAATATTATGGAGCTACAGCAATCTTCATAGTATCATAGAATATCTCTAGGTCTTTATCTACTTTAGCTTATAAGCTTGAAAGCAAGTTCTCCCTGGACCAGGGATAATAAGTTATTAAATATTGATCAGGTAAGAGTTGTCATAAAGACTAACTGTATCCTAGGAAGAAACCAGTTTACCCTACCTTTCTGAGGGGCGGGGGAGTGGAGAGTGGGAAGTTACCAAGCAGAACAAAGAAGCTAAAGTGCCCATAGGGGAATATAGACGTAGACTGAAAACCTCCCAAGGAAGCTTGGGCAGGAGGAAGGAAAGGCATAGACCAACATCAGAGAAGGCAAGCTAAGGAAGAAGGCTCCATGTTTCAGACCTGCAGCAGATGGACCTGGAC